>NW_027117346.1:0-1200000 GCF_038025025.1 Phyllosticta citribraziliensis
ACGAGAAATCTGCAAGTTGTAACACCTATAACCTATTAAATAAATACCTTACTACTACTTACTAAGTCCTTTAATACTTATAGGGTGTATATAATTATAGAATTATTCTATACCCTAGTAATAATAGTACTCTTAGCTTATAAATCTATATAGATACTACTTTTACTAATAATCTAGATACTTATTAGTCCTTATTAGGCTATATTATTATAGCTTTAGGCAGTTTACTATATATAAAGAGTAGGAGATAGAAGCTTATTAGTATATCTATAATAGAAGCTAAGTTTATTAACCTTACTCCTACTATTAAACAAGCTATCTAGATAACTTAAGTTCTTACTAAAATAGGTTATAAGGGCCCTAATACTTAACTAATCTAGCTCTATAATAATAATAAGAACGCCGTCTAATTTACTAATAGTATAGAGTTTAATACTACTATAAAATATATTAATCTATACTACTAGTATATTAAGTAGGTAGTTATAAATAGAACTATAACTATCTCTTATATCTCTACTAATAAGATAATTGCAGACGGGCTTACTAAAGTATTAGTAATAGTTAAGTACTACTACTTTTATAACCTTATTAGGTATAGACTAATATAGTAAGTTTTCTATTTAGTTAATATAACTACTTATATATCTACTCTACTATAACTATCTCTTTTCTCATCCTAGGGGGTATATTAGTAGTCCTATATAATAATACTAAGCAGTCTCCTATTATATCATCTCAGCTACAGTTTACCTAGATAACTACAGCTTATCTAGATAATAACTTACTACTTTAGTCAAGATATACTTATCTATCAGCTTCGCGCATCTTAACAAGTTCAGGACTCATTGGTAGTTAGCACCAGCTACTGCTCCCCCTAGCAGTTTCAGCAGTATATAGATAGCTCTCAGAGTAGCCTTAAATAGAGTCTTCAGTTCTCTCATCTTACTTCGTCAGCCCTCTTTACGGGTCAATTCGTTGTCGAGGTTCCGAAAAATTGATTCGTTTTGAGGACGGCGGCCAGTAGATGTCCTGAAGTTATTCTCCTAGTTTGCAGGACTTGTTAACGATCAGTCTTTTTCACGTCAAGCACCGAGCCTTACCTTCCATTCTGGAAGCCATTCAGTAAGTCCCTTCACAGCGTACTCCGAGTCTGTCGCGATGACAAGGGCGTTGAACTGGGCGTCTACCCAGCACTGATCGGTTGGTGTCTCCGCCCTTATCTTGTAAATGCCCCAATGCATTCCTCCGTTGACTCCCAATAGCTCTGCTCGTTGGTTTGTCCTTCTCTCGTTCCCACTGAACGAAGAGTCAAATTGGTCTGACCTGTGTGTACCTATGGCAACGCCCCATCCGGCTTTCGCTCCTTCGTTCCCATTGCTGAGACATGCACCGTCAGTGAAGACGACAGGAACTTCATGAGAAAAGTAACGCTCTGCGGGTGACTGAAGGAAAAACCGTTCGCATTCTTGACACAGCAGAAACATCTCGTCGTAACTCCAGTCGTATCTGTTGGAGAGCTTCAACGCTCGTTTGCGAATCCAGGTACCCCTTGGCATTTCAGACATGTTGACGGATAGAGTGAGCACAGCCTGACAATTAGGTGAGAGTGAAGGAGAGGGTCGGCCTACTTATAAGCAAAGGAGAATGCAAGATAGCTAAGTTTGCGCAAGGAAAGACAAAGGCATCGGTTTGTCACGTTTCTGGTGCCCAATTTCAACCAATCTTTCCTTCTCACCGTCAAGGATTCAACGCATGCCAATGGTCATTGAGGTTGCCCTTGCATATGGCATCTGATTGCCCCTCTTCTCTCAAGCCTCCCACCACCTTCCATCGCCAGCGGGTGGTCGGTGATCGCGCCCCGTTGTAGAAGATGGCTCGAGTAAAAATTCAACACTCGTACATATGCGGCAAAGCTCCCATCCACCAGGGACTGGAAACAACTGCTGCGAACCGGAGCGACTTCAAGTTCTTGCTCTGGTTCTACATCCAAGGCATGGTAGCAAAAGTCGTGACCCACGCTGCGAATGTAGGAGCCGAAGAGTAACATTCACGCGACCCGACAGAAATTGAAAGAAGACATTCAAGCTCCAACCTGCGGAGTCTGCGAGCTCTGAGGTACCGGCACTAAACAGCGTACATGGCACATCAGTTGCAAATCTGAAGCAAGCGAGCTTTGTCGCCAATCTCGACTGGTACCGATTGGCATTCGTGAGAGGTCGATCGACGGTACCTACGGTGAGTCTGTGATTTTTGGCTCTTGAAAGAAGGACGAGAGGGCACATTCAGTCAGCACTTTGTAAATGAATTTCGTACCTAGACCCTGAATCGAAACGCAACTTCGTCGCATGCATAACGACGTTACCAATCTCTATCTACCTGGGCGGGAACATTGCAAGTCGCATCGACTCGACTTGTCCCGTGAATCGAAAACCTGGCGAAAAGCCGCAGAATGTTGGCCGAATTGGCGGGCGCTTGCTTCAGCCATTCTTTCGGTTGGCGTAAATCTTTGCGACTTCTTGAGCACGCTCTTCTGCGAGCTGAATCTCATACTGTGAGCGCCAGATGGGATTTGGGTTCAGCGGGATCTCAGCCTTCGTCATCGGCTCATCATCGTCGTCGTCGTCAGTGTCCTCCTCTTCCTCAACCTGGGGGCCAGTCACAACGTCACCTTCACCCCTGTCAATGAGTGCCTCAATTACGTTGGCGGTGTCGACGAACAAGATGGGCGCAGCTCCGTGGGTATTCCTGGTTGACGCCATCTTAGCGAGGAACAAGTTGCTCGTCCTCATGGTCGAAAAGAACACCATGCCCGCCACGTATGGGAGCTGAGCTGCTTTGTCTAGAAGATTAAAGCAGGTCATTGTTGACAAGACGTCGTGGGATTCTTCTTTGATGGATTGAAGGACCTTCCAGCACTGGATATGCATGCGGAAGTAATTGAAGGTCATTTCGAACATTTCGCCTTGCAGTGCGTTGCACATCTTCTTCAAGAGTCCGGCAATTGGAAGTCGCTGCAAACTCTTGGTTTTTTTGAAGTCCTGTGCTTGACGGCGGGCTTGATTGCGGGTGGGGCGCGACAATCTCATTCCGAATGTGACTTGCCACGGCTTGATACCTTCCTCCTCATTGTCATCGTGACTCCACATGATGGTCTTTTCCATGATGTTTCTGAGCTCGTCGGGAGTGAACTCATGCCGATATGAGTTTCTGCAGAAGCGGTCTATGAAAATCAGGGCAAGTGGAGCTTGGTGTGGAAGTGGTTTAACTCCAGCTTTAGAGGACCGGAAATAACGACGTGAGTCCTTGGCAAGAGAAGCAGCGGAAACGCCGTGAGTAATGAAGAAACGTCGGCAGCACTGGTCTAGAGTCTCTGGCGCTTTCTCTCCAAAGAGTGTCTCGCCTTGCAGCTCGATGAAGGTCTCTAGATCTTTCCATGGCTTATCAAGCAGCTTCTCGAGGCGGACAGCGTGATAAAGGTGACAGACGGACGTAGTGGCGTTCCGCGAGCCGGCAAAATTGACGCCAAGTTCGTGGAAGTGTGCTTGAAGTTTGTACTTGAACAGGCCGCAGTAGACTGGGTGTCGGCGAAAGAAGTAGAACGTCTCCAACTCCGGCCATGTTGGATTTTTCTTCGCCATGCATTGGTAGACATCCGTTCTGGTGCTGGATTCAATCTCCCCCATGAGGATGTCCATGGTCTCGTCGGCCTTTGCAGACCAAGGCTTCAAGCCAATTTCCTTGTAGAACTCTATGGTCTCTTTCATTGTCGACTCAATCTCTTGGGCAGCCTCGCACAACTCATTGTAAGGCCGGATGACGTCTTGTCGTAGAAGGTGGTGAACGTCGAGGAAAAGCTGGACCGCCAGGACATTCCAGAACCTAATCTTACCAGTTTTCAGCACAATTCTGAAGCCACGGATCAATTCGTCCTCAGGTGTCGCCTCGTCAGGGAATGCAGCTCTGACGTGGAGAGTGGCGAAAGAGAAAAAGTCCTCGATCAAAGCGGAATCTTCCATGTATTTTTGGCCGGGCGTTTTGGAGTGTCTACTGCTGGTGGGATCATAGTGACGATCGCGCAAACCGGCTTGGAGCATCGGGATATGGTGAGGTCTGGACCTCGCGTCTTCCGCGAATTGTTTGAGGAAAAAGAATGCGTTTAACATGACCTCCTCTTCCATATTGTAGAACGGCGGATTTTTGTTGTATTTTGACTCCACGGGTTCACGAATGTCCACGCCGTAAACGTAGTGATGACCCATAGCAAGTGCTTCCAAATGGTGTGCGACACCGCCGTGTTTCTCCATCGACGCAGGCATGTCGTTTTCCAAAGCACGCATGAAGTCTATCGCTGTGTTCGTCGCCAATGAAATCGCGATGATGTCGTAATAGCCATATTTGTAACCGACCCATAGGTTGTTCACGACTTGACGGATTACAAGCATGTCGTCCAGCAGCAAGGAAAGTAATGTGGCCCTCTCGTAGATATCATCGAGCTGTTCGGCCTCAAAGTCTGGCAGTGGTCGTTCGGGAAAAACAACATCGGGTGCGTTGAGGAATTCCTGCGAAGGCTCTTCAACATTCAGAGCTTCAAAGCTGTTGAAAATCCTATCGACTGGACGGTCTGCAGTTTTACGCTCCTCAGTCGTCGACTCGGGTGGCAGAATCGGGGCCAGAACTTCCTGAACGCGTTCCAAGATGCCCACGAAGAAAGAGTGGTTCTCCTTTGAATGCTCTGAAGCAGCCTGCGCGGCAGCAACTGTGCCATGTTTCTTACGGGTGCTGATGGCGCGATCCAGTGTCTTGGCAAAGTATGATGGGACTTTGACACGCGGGTTTGTTTTGGCTGCGATGAAATCGGCAAGAGAGATGAAGTCTTTGATGGCGATGACATACGCGGGCCTTCGGCTTGCACCATTTGCCGCTGCACCTGCGGCGCTTGCTGCCTGCTTGGCTTCCTTTCGTGCCTTTCCTTTGAGACGTCCCGTGGTCTGAGTGCCCGATTTCTGAGCGTTGGCCGTGTTTCGGTGGAGAAGCAAATCTTCAGGATAGCCGCAGCTTCGAGCAGTGGTGGCGAGCCATGACGCGACGGTGTTCGTGTCTTCCTTGTACTGCTGATAGCTCGAAGTGAGGAAATTGGAGAGCGCCGGCGGGACCTGCATGATGGCCAAGCTCTTCAAGCTTGCAGACTTTTGCGTCAGCGAAGATCATGAGCAAGGAAACTGAAGAGTGAGGAACGCCTGGCTTACCTGTTTTCGAATGCTTGAGCCAAAGGTCCAGCTTGCGCGCCGACCGCAGTGACGCGGTGCCAAGATCACGCGCAACCAAGATGTTTAGAGTTGAAGCGAGATTTGGTGTTGTGAAGGTGCTGGCGGTGAGGGAGGAGGAAAGCGATCAGGAAAAGCCGAGAAACGCAGTTTGCGTGTCGACTGAAGTGAGCTGACTACCGTGGCTCGACCGCGATGGCTTGAGGGGCGGGTGACTTGATCGTAGTGACTCGAACGTGACTACAGCCACTTGACTGCAACGTCTTGACGTCAATGATCTGAGAGGAGCGATTCGAGAAAACCGATCAACCTTACCGCGGCAAAAGAAGCTTCTTCAGGATTGAGCTGTGGTCGAGTGTTGAGGAAAGGTTGGTCGGCAGCGCAAGTGACTTGACGGCAACAGCCTGGCGCCAATGATCCAAGGATAAAGCGCAGGCGAGCGCAGGTGGAGGAGACGGAGCAAACACACGGTGAGAGAAAGCGCCTTGCGATGCGAAACGCAATGCGGTGTGGCTTTGAGGAGAGGTCGGTTGGCGACGAAGCAAACAACCCAAGTCGAGAGCCGTGAGCGGTCGTCCGCGTCACGGCAGCAGCCAATTCACGAACAGCTTCACACACACAACATGTGAACTTCAAGCTTCCCAAGCGCTTTGACAAATATTCACCATGGATTTGATGACGCACACTACGACGTCCGAATCACTGCAAACGCGTCAGCTACAAGGACCAAAAGCGCGGGAAGCAGCTCAAACAAACCAGTAAACAACCTCAAAATTAACACTGCCGTTCAGGATCACACCAGCCAGCCATGCCACCTGGCGACAGCGCCACGACAGAGCTCTCCAGCCACAAATTTTGCACTGTACAAAGGACATCAGCAGCGCAACGGACCAGCAATGTCAACCGGAACACGCTCGGCCTCTTCGTTCTCTCTTTATGCCTGATTCGCCCCGGCACTCGGCAGACCTCGTCACCGATGCGATCCTCAAGACCAACAAGTAGAAACAAGAAGTAGATAAATACCAACCCATCGACCGAGCCTCTCCACAAGCCCCTCCCCTCCCACGTCTTCACCTTTCATCCACCCACCTACCTAGGTATACACAACCTCCGCGAGCAAGACGACTAAACACGAGAAAATACATTCAACAAAAGAAGCCAGACTAAAAGTACAGGGGTGACAGTATTGGGTTATTTGCGTGGGTAAACAACAGCAACATCAACAGACATGAAGAAGAGAGACGGAGACGAGACGGACAAGACAGGTCGGTGAAGTGAGCTGCCGTGAAAGAAGACTACAGGGACGCTGCGGGAGTGAACCAGTAAGTGGCCGAAGAGGAACCTCCATGGTCGAATCGCCGTGCGTCGTGTCCTTCTACGACTATCGCTTCATGTATTCACCCGCCACGGCCACGGCCCCGTCCATCTTTTCGTACACTCGTACATCCGTCTCTTCGCGCGCTCGGGCGCGGCGGGGCGCGTGGGTGGAAAGAAGATTGCATAGCATCGTAGCGTCAATGTCGTTGAAAAAAGAGGCAAGAGAGAAAAAAGCAACGCACCCCCCGAATGAGCCCACCCGCCCAACCAGTCCTTTTTCTTTTGAGCAACAAAACATCTGTACAGCCGCCTCAGCCGCGCAAGAGAGCTTTTGCGTGTCTCTCTCAGCGCGACCAAACAGGAGGAGGAGGAGGAAAAACGAAGCTGGCCAGTCCCAACCATTCCAAAAAGAATAGAAGAAAGAACAAAAACGCCTGGTATCATGCTCTCTTCTCCGTGTGGTGTGCGACCGACATAAGAGTGTGTTTTTTGGTGGTTCAAAAGAGATTGGTTGACACATTATTCGTCAAGGCGGGAGGAGAAGGGGGGAAGGGGAGGAACGAATCCCATCAAGAGACGCTGAAATGGCTAGCGACGATTCGGAAAGCCGATTCAGTGCTGCGGGGGATGGTGTTGCCCTTGATTTTGTCTCGTAAGTCCTTGTTTGGCCTAGGTCCAAGTCAGTCAGATCCGTTTCGTAAACGGCAAAAGTTGGCGAACGTACCTTCATCAGTTCAATTCTTGCCTTCAGATTCTGCGTCACTTCTGCTGCTCTCTTCCAGCTCTCTGCTCCGCTACCGCTTCCCAGGTTGGCGGCAGTGCTCATCCTCGAGCTGCTGCCTCCGTTCTCCGTCGAGCCACCCATCGACGGACTGGCGCGTCCACCCATCCCGGAGCCGGACTGACTTGAATGGCTGCCGGATCCACCACGCCTTATTGGACTGAGCTTACTGCTGCGCGAGTCCGAACGGCTCATGTCGCCAAAGTTCTCCTTGCCGTCGAAGCCCGGAGAAGTCGGCGTAAAGTTGCGCCTGCTGAACCCGCCGCCGTAGCCGGGATCACCACCGAATCTGCCACTGCCCCCATTCATGCCAACGTCGTTATAGACAGACTCGGTGTTTTGCTCGTACGGCTGCGGACTGGACGCTCTTACTTGGCGCGCAAGCTCGCGTTTGAGGCGCTCGACCTCCCTCTGCTGCGCCTGCACCGTTGACTCTGCCGCCTCAGCATCCGAGCGCGCACGCACCAGTTGCGTTTCCTTGGCCTTGATGGACAGGACGTCCCGAGTGTGGTCCTCAATCAACTGCGCATTTTGATTCTGCAACTCGTGAATTTGCGAAGTCATCCGCGCCTTCTCCGCTTTGAAGTCCTCGGCTTGCTTTCGGAGGTGTTCAACTTCAGCCCGTAGCTCTTCCAACTCGGCTTTTTCGACAGCACTGAGGCCGGGGGCTGGCGCGGGGGCAGGAGGTTCGGCGGGAGCAGCCTGGGGTTTTCCAAGTGGACGACCGGCCAAACCACGACCAGCGAGGCCTCTGGGAGCTGGTTTGGCGGCTGGGGGCTCGGGATCTTCGATGAGCGGTGGCGAGGGTGCGCGTTTGGGTGATGTCGGAGCGGCGCCAGGCTTCTTGAGCCCAAGTCGCGGTTTGGTGAGCCCAGTCTTGGGGCCGGTAAGCTTTGAGCCAGGCCGGGCGGTCGGCTTCGGGGCGAGTGGTGCTGCTGCTGGCTCCTCTGGCGACGCTGCACGAGCAGCTGGAGCGGGCTTCTTTGCTCCCAGGGTCGGCTTCTTCCCAGCTGGCTTCTTGCCCGCGGGAGCTGCTGCTGGCTTGGGAGGCGCTGCAGCCTTTGGCTTGTATTTGGCCTTGACTTCTGCCAAGTCGTGGAATTCCTTGATTTTGGTCTTGCGAATGTCATCGAGGCCGTCCAGATGCGGGTTCATCAGCCGGTCGCCCATAATTTTCCACAAGACACCCAGCACCTCGGCACCAGCGTCACGCTGCGTCGCTTGCGATTCCGTGAGGAGCTTTGTAGCGGCTTCTGCAATGCTCTTAACCTCTGGAGGCTGTGGCGCATCCCTAGTCGACTTAAGCACTCGGATCAACAGACGGGTCGACTCAAGTTTGACTTGGGGGTTCTTGTGTTTGAGCGCCTCGAGGATCTCTTCGAGACAATCGTTCAAGCTAGTCGCGGCAACACATGCTTCAAGAGCAGCGCCCAAGGCATCCGCGACCGCTTGTTTCTTCTCTTTTAACCTTTCAAGCATCGGACTGAAAACAGTACTCCGGTACTTTCCAAAACTCTTCCGCAGACCTTTGGCGAAAATCTCGACACAGTTGGCCGCAATTGTTACTACGGCGATGTTGGCGTCCTTCATCGACTTGGCCAGTCCGCGCATAATTTCGTCAAAGGGTCCCTCCTCCATCGCCGGTACATTGATGGCAGTGTGGAGATCGTCCAGAGCTTCTTTGCGATCCTTCCACTTGGATGACCCAAGCCTTTCGGAAAAGTCCTTTGGTATCTTGGCCATGACATCGACGGCCATGTATTCCGGTTCCAAGTCGACTTCCGCCTCCTCTTCAACCCCTTCCTCTGCTTCGTCTCCTCCCCCGGCAGCTTCTGCGGCCTCCGCGGCTTCTTGCTGAGACCGTAGGAGTCTTTCTTGTTTCGGTGCCGGTTCTTCCTTGACCTTTTCAAAGAGCTTGTCCAGGTCTGTTTGCTGCACAGGCTTCAGATCGCCCCAGAAAAGAGGCTTCATCGCCTCCTTGAGCCATCGGTAGAACTCCACTGTCAAGTTCTGGGCCTCGGCACGGACATTCTTGTCGGCATGGCCAAAAACCTTGGGAAGCGACTTGAGAATCGGTTTGGGCTCGACGGTTTTGCAGCCGTACGCATGTACTATGGCGGCGAGGGCTTTGAGCGCGGCAGCAATGACTTTGGGTTGCTTGTGGGCAAGGATCGGGAGCATTTCTTCGATGACAGGATCGGCGCGGTCCATCTCAATCAGCAGCAATAGAGCTTCTTGGGCCTTTTGTTGTGCGGCCGGACGACCAGTGAGACCCTTTTCGACGAGCGGTGCGATGGCCGTGGCTCGAGTTCTACAAATTTCGAGTCAGTTGGCCGCGAATCCAGCGCTGAGCTGGCAGGAAACACGTACCTGACGGTGCCATTGGTGCCAGCAATCTGGAGAAAGGAGCAGTACGCCCCCATGGCTTCGGTCTGGGCAGCAACATTGGAATCTGCTATGGCCCCTTTCCACAGGCTCGAGTCCAAGGCAAACTGCTTGACGACAGGGTCGGTCTCGCCCACGGCCTTGTCAAACTCTTTTGCAGCGGCCTCGTATCCTTCCTTTCTGACCTTCCAATTTTTGTGCTGGAAGCGGTCGGGCAGCGGCAGCGAGGAGAAGTCCTCTTCCTGGTCCGCCATGGTGGTGGCTTGCGGGGGATGGGGTTTGGTAGAAGCTGGAGAGGGTCGGAAATCAGCAGAGCAGAGAGGAGTAGACTAAGGGCGATGTCGTTGGGAGCAAGGTCGAGGGCGCAAAAGGGCCCCTCTTTGCGGGGTGGTCAAGGCGGTGCGCAGCGATGCGGTGGGTGACGTACGTGCTATCTAGGCGGATCGGGCAGGTCGCGAGTCCAGGCTGGGGTGTGTAGAGGGTCGGAGAGGTGCAGGTCGCAGTTGACAGCAAGGCGCAGCGACGAGACGGCGTGGTTGTAGAGGCGTGGGCTGGTGGGTAACTCAGACTCAAGTCTGGTCGTGGTCGTGGCTAGAGGCAGTGTTTTGGTGCGTGTGAAAGAACAACAACGGCCCTTCGGCAGCCGACTGGGCCCGTTGCTGGGCGGCCAAACGGTGCAACCCTTCGGGACCAGCGCAGCCGGCATCGCTCGCACCGCCAAAACACCATCGAGGCCATCTCCCTGCACTGTCTACTTTCAATTGCCCGTCGCTGCTCGCCCAGGCCAGGCCAGCATCGCATCGCATCCACCGTGCCCGCGCCCTCGCCCTCGCCCTCGCCCTCGCCCGCGCCCGCGCCCACCGCACACCCTCGCCGCCCACGCAGCCCTACCCGCTTCCGCTTCTGCACCTTCGTATCACCAACAACGTCGTCCTTGGAAACCTGTCTGCTGGACCCCTCCACCCCGCTCACCTTTGAACCACTCTCGCTTTTGAAGGGCGCACCGACCGACTGCGACCGGATGCGCCCATCGTCGCCATGAGCCAGATTTTAACCCAGCGCCAGGCTGATGAGCTGTACTTTGTCTCCACCGCCTCTACTCCAAAATCGACCCCCTTCTGATTTTCTGCCGCAGGCACAAGGCAATTATAGCTTATCTGGCCGTCTCAAACCACCCCCAGAGCGCCGCTGCCCTCCAAGAAGAGTGCGAAATCGGCGAGTCCTTTGACGAGACCACGCGAAAGAAATATGAGGGGCTTTTGGAGAAGAAGTGGACCAGCGTGGTCCGCCTGCAAAAGAAGGTTGCCATCTTTCCCCACCCACCGCCGTGTGCATTTGCTAAATCTCTGGCGCCTCAGATTATGGACCTCGAATCAAGAAATCAAGCCCTCCAAGCCGAACTTGACTCCACCACGCCCGCCACGCGCCTACGCAAGAATGAAGATCCCACGAGTTGGCTACCCAGAGCGCCCGCCTCTCACAGCCTGCAATCCCATCGCCAACCCGTCACATGCGTCGCCTTTCACCCCATCTTTACCTCTCTGGCCTCGGGCTCCGAAGACACTACAATCAAGATCTGGGACTACGAGTTGGGCGAGCTCGAGCGCACGGTCAAAGGTCACACAAAGAGCGTGTTGGACGTGGATTTTGGAGGGCCGCGTGGAGGCACCTTGCTTGCCTCGTGTTCGTCCGACCTGACCATCAAACTTTGGGATCCGAGCGACGAGTACAAGAATATCAGAACTCTACCGGGACACGATCACTCTGTATCTGCCATACGCTTCATTCCAAGTGGGGCTGCTGGCTCGCCTTCTTCTGGAAATCTTTTGGTGTCGGCGTCGCGGGATCAAACACTAAAGATTTGGGATGTTACAACTGGCTACTGCGTCAAGACCATCCGCGGCCACGCGGACTGGGTGCGCGACGTGGCACCTAGCTTCGATGGGCGATGGCTGCTTTCGGCCTCAAACGACCAGACTGCCCGACTCTGGGACGCTGCCAACGGCGAGCCAAAGTGCACATTTGTCGGTCATGATCACGTCGTGGAATGCGTTGCATTTGCCCCGCCGTCCGCATACGGGCACCTTGCGACCCTAGCTGGTCTCAAAAAGCCTCCACCAGCCAGCTCCTCGGCCGAGTTCCTCGCCACGGGGTCACGCGACAAGACAATCAAGCTGTGGGATGCCCGAGGCACGCTCATCAAGACGCTGGTTGGACATGACAATTGGATACGCGCCATGGTCTTTCATCCTGGCGGCAAGTATCTGATCAGTTGCGGAGACGACAAGACAATACGATGCTGGGACTTGACACAAGAAGGCAAATGCGTCAAGACCGTTGCAGAACATGGCCACTTCATCAGCTCGTTGCGCTTCGCACCAAGCGTGCGCAAGGAGCCTCAGGTCAACGGCGATGCCAACGGAGCTCCCGCCCAGAATGGAACGAAAAAGGAAGACCCGGACGCCAACACGACGATCAGATGTGTGATTGCGACGGGCTGCGTTGACCTGAACGTGAGGGTCTTTGCGTCATGAGAACTCCACGAGTCACGAATACACCAAATTTTGCCACACTTTGAGCAGTTGAGCGAGCAAGCGAGCCAGACCAAAACGAGGGTTGGCAAAGCACGTGTGGGGAGGTATAGAGGGTTGACGCCAGGCACCGCAGGCAGCGCCGAGAACCAACGGTCGAAGTCGAGACAGGCGGGGGACAAAGGGAGGGGCCGATTCTGCCTGTGGTCCCTCCGCCCTCGTTGTGCGCGAGGCGGTAGTGAGTTTATTTGCATACCCTTGGCGTTGGGTTCGGCGCGAGAGGAATCTTGTTGTTGCCAGGGAACATGATGGGGAAAGGGTGGCAGATATCCGTGCTGTCTGTTGTGCTCTTTTTCTCTCGACGTCTTTCTCCTTTTTCTCTCCTTCACTCCCCTTCTCCGCCCCTTCTTTTCTTTCAGCCACGTACGCTTGGGGGGCCTTTCCCTCCCTGTTGTCCTGTGCTGTAGGAGTTGATGATGTCCTATGTACGATGTGTTGTGCGTCTGCAGCCAGTTCTCCCTGCTGCTGCAGGTGCCGGCCATTTCCTCATCATCTTGCCTACACTTGGATCTTCTGCAACATGTATAGTGAAGCGCATTGTTATATTGTAATGCTCTCAATGATTGACGATTCATTCTTTTCATTTAGTCGTTGTGCGCTGCCGGTGATAGGCTTCCCAGCTGTCAGTGGTACATAACCCCAAAGTCGTCGTTTTGGCCGCCACTGCTTGCCGATCACAATGCCTTCCACACATGCTCTTTCTCCCAAGTCACGACATGGAAGCACAAGACAGAGCACCACCACCCATCACACAGCCTCAAGCCATTGCAGTTCGACATCAGAGCAATTTCATTACAAGCGCACAGCGCACTATACACAACACCTTCCCCACCACCTCTTCCCCCTCATGACCCTCACCCCTCACTCTCCTTCTCCGGCAAACACCCCTTCCTCGTCTCACTCCCTCCCCCGACCTTCTCAAAGATGATATCGACGCACTCCTCCCCCTGCTTACACGGCGGGCCCTGCCCACACGCATTCTTCTCCTCCTCCTTCCGGCGCTTGCGCTCTTCCTTCTCTTGCTTGCGCTTCGCCTTCTCTTCTTCTTTTCGCTGCTTGGCGTCCTCTTTGCACTGCTTGCGCTCGTCGTGGTCGGTGATTGTGTCGCAGTCGGGAGGAGGAGGCGGTGGTGGGTTGTTTTCAACCGGCGGCAGAGGGTCTGGTGGGATGACGGGGCCCGGCGTGTTGAAGGGGTCGGGCTGGGGCTGCGGGTTGGGGTCGCGGCGTGGAGGGGGCGTGTCGTCGCCGAAGCCACAGCGGTCCTGGGAGGGGGATGGAGGTTAGTTTGGCTGTAGGGCTGCGCGTGGGGAAACTGTTTTGGGGGATTGGAGATGTTGTTGGGGGAAGGGGCGTCAGTGGGGGAGGAAGCCTGGAGGGTGAGACATGTGCGAGGATGTCGACGATGAGGAGGTGGAAGAGATGGAGGAGAAGCCAAACGGAAGACCTCGTCCCCTTCCAACATCCCATCGTGTCGACTTGGCCGTCACCTCGACTTGCCCCAGGCTCACCAACCAACGCTCTCCCTCGACCACACCACCAACCCCCAGCGCAAACAACAACACCAACAACAGGGCGGGCAAGGCACTTACATCATACACCGGCTCCGGGCCCCCGCAATTATCATAACACTCCCTCGCATTACGATTCGCACACTCGCAAGACTGCACCCCGACGTCAGCGACGCATCCAACCAAACACGGCAAAATAAGCTTCTCATCGCCGCTCATGCTTAAAAGCGAAAAAGGCAAAGACGTGGTGATCTCCGCCACGCACGCGACACAACCTCGACCGCCTCAACCACACTTGAATAAAGCAACATACCTCAGGATACGACTGGATGCAATAAATCTCCTCGCAGGGGCACTTGAAATTAGGATTCGGCTTGACGGCCGGCGGCGGCTTCTCCTTGCGCGGCGGCGGCGGCGCTGGGTTCTCCGTATTGGGCTGTTTAGGACATGCCTGCGCGCGTGTTAATGACCAAGCTTCATAGGTATAGTGTGCTTTGTGTATGTGCTACAGGGCCGCGGACGCGACTCGAGACGGGGACCAGAGTGACGTACCGCAAGTGCAGGGACGGGACAGGTGAGGCCGGCGGCTTGCTTTTGGTCCGAGCAGTCGAGGATGGCTTTGTTGCGGCAATCGCAGCCCTAGATTGATGTGGTTAGTCGATGTACTGTAGGTGGGTGATTTTGCGGCATGTGGAGAATTTACACGTACCGCTGGCTCCTCCTGCGGACATTCTGGAGGTGGGCATGTACATTGCGTGTCTCGCACAGGACCGTCTTGTGGTGCCGGGACGGCCAATGCAACAGGCAACAAAGCCAGGAGAAGATAGAAAGGTTTCATAGTCGCGATGGTCTAAAAGAATATTTTCATGTTTGTAGCACGACGACCACCACGCTTTATGAAGGCACGGTCGCCTGGAGCTGATATTATATGGTTACGAGCGCATTCTACCGTCAATCAACCAAAATCCACGCCTGTGGAGTGCCAACTGGCCGAGGTCATGCGCCACACAATAACCCAAGACGACCGCATCCCTTGTCCCTTTTCCCCCACTGGTTGCGTTCCAGCACGCACGAGTCGGACTCTTTTGCCCCCTCCAGAATAACTTTTTCCTCAGGACGCAGTGATGTGGCTAGTGTGTGTGCCAAGAGCAAAAGCAGGGCGGGCGCCAGAAGGCGGGAATGCCGGAAGATGCGGAGATTCGCTAGTACTTGGCAGGCACCAAGGAAATCAAACCATGGGGCTCGCTGGGGATGGTCCTCATTCGGTTCCAAGGGTGCTTGGCAGGAAGAAGAAATCTGCCGAACCTGGTTTCTTCAGCTGATGTGGTGTTTCGCTCTCGCCGGAAACGAGCAGAGGTTCCTTGCTTCGCCCAATCATGTCGCAGAGACGGCTGTTTCGTGGGCGAGTTTGTTCGAGTCAAGCTTGAATCTGTAGAAAGTCTAACGGACATTTACAGTGGACATGCCGCCGGTTGGCATGCACGATTCCGCAGGAGATCTGAGTCCCAGCCACTCATTTTTTGCCCTTCTTCAGCCTGGATGCCGTGCGTTCAAAGGCCTCGTCAGGTGGTTCATCCATTGGCGTCTGTCGCTTGTTGCCTTTCTTGGGCTTGGGTGCGTACTTCGCTTCAAGATCATCGAGGAAGTTTGAGGCACGTCCTCGCTGTCTTCGCTGTATCATTGCAGCGAGGTCTCCAAGCGAGTCCGGAGCGTCATTCTTCTTGTTGGCCTTTCTCTTGATTTTATCACCCTCTTCCAGAGCCTCTTGCTTTTCCTTCCTTGCTCGCTCAAGCCTCCTCTCGCGACTCCTCTCAGACTCTTCCGTGTAGTTCTTCTCCGGTTCGATGGCCTTTTCTGCAATCGCAGCATCGATGATCGCACGGAAGCGCTCCTCATCTTCGAGAGGATTGCTGAGCATGATGACCTGGTAGATTTTGCCCATGCGACCCTTGAATTTGGTGTAGGCTTCCAGCAAGTCCTTTTTCTCTTCCTCGCCTCCCTTGTACTCGTTCTTGAAATCTTCAATCGAGGCTTCGGTGACGACTCCCTCATACTGTGCCCTGTAGTAATCGGTCCAGTTGAAGTCATCATCCTCAAGATCAACAGTCTCTTCAGTGCGACCAGTGGTGTCGTAACGAGAGCGTCGACGAGGGTCAGAGAGAACAGCGTAGGCAAACGCAATCTCTTGGAATTTGGCGTGGGCAGCCTCTTTGTCTTCAGCCTTGTCTGGGAGAATGTCAGCAAACATGTCTGAGTTGAGACTCGGGTGAAGTACCTGGGTGGTGCTTCAGAGCTGCCTTGCGATAGGCGGATTTGATATGGTCTGCGGTTGCATCTTGCGCGACTTCCAAGACGGCGTAAGGATCGATGGATGTGGGAGGCTCTTCATCGACGAGGTCCTCGAGATTGTGGTCTGGAGCTTTCCTTCGAGGCATCTTGGGCTTGGAGGAGATGGATATGATGATGGGTGGTGGCTGTTTGGGGATGTGAAGATGGAAGATGGGCGACGCGTCGAGGATGGATCCGCGGCGCGTCGGGCCTCGACGAATGACGTGGGCTTATCTCCGGCGGCGCGTGGCTCCCCTCTTTGGCAAGCGCCCGTCCCGCGTAGACTTTCGTCTTGCCAACTGCTTCTCCAGGTCATTCAATCCGTCCTCTCGATCACTGGCACTTTATCTCTCTCAGAATGTCGTCCGGATCCATTGCCCCGTCGTCCTCATTCGACCACAAGGCTTACATGCGTTTGGCCCTCGCCGAAGCTCTCAAGTCTCCTCCCAAGCCCACCAACTTCTGTGTTGGCGCTTTGCTCGTAGACGAAAGCAATGGACACATCTTGGCTACAGGTTACACGCTTGAGCTCGAAGGCAACACTCACGCCGAACAATGCGCTTTGCGAAAATACGCAACCGCCAGCAACGTCACCGAAGAACGCATCGGCGAGGTACTTCCCGAACACACCGTCATCTACACTACAATGGAGCCATGCAACTTCAGATTGAGCGGAAACCAGCCTTGCGCCGACCGTATTCTCCAGACACGGTCGAATGGCAAGGGAGGCATCAAGAAGGTGTACTTGGGGGTCAAGGAGCCGGAAAAGTTTGTGGGCGAAAACGAAGGACGGGCAAAGCTTGAGGCCAATGGCATCCAATGTGTGCATGTGCCTGGCCTTGAGCAGGAAATTCTGGCGGTTGCGACGGCTGGTCATGAAAAGAATTCCGCTTGAGCAATGCTCATATGCACGCGTCACGGACGCCAGTGGTTCAGTACCACCTTGAACCCTTTGTGGCTCTCAATGCACACCCATTGGTCCTTACGACATCGACCTCGGGCCGCTAGGACTGATTCATTCCTGGATCTCGGGTAATCGAAATCTTGATCCCTTCGTTGGATTCCGAAGGAACGCCAACATTGCGTCACGACTTCTGCAAGGTCTAGGCCGTTTTGGGCAACCAGCTTTGAGCCTCTGACGTCTGGGATTGAGCTTCCCAGCTACAACTACATCCAGTCCCATTCACACCCGCGCCTTTCTCAGCTCTACCTCGATTCTCCCCATGCGTCTATTGATTCCTCGCGCGATTCGACCTCTCACGAGACCCTTGTTTTCATCTGCCGTACTGCCGTACAGTCCGACCACTTCCGCAAGCATGTCTACTGGTATTTTAACCCTGTCTGGCGAGTGCTCCAAGGGGCCTTAGACTGACATCGCAGACAATCTGAAAATCGAAAACACCGACATCAAAACGAAGTCAGGTGTCGAGCTCTCCGACCAGCAAAAGACCATTGTCGGCAGTATTTTGGATCTGTTTGCAGGACGTCCTTCTCTGGCCAAGCTCAAGCTTTGGTCCGACGACGCCGTGTTTGAGGATCCCTTGACCCAGGCTCAGGGCAGGCAACAATACGAGCCGCAATGGGTACGCTTGATGACAGCTTCTTGCTGCGCCTCGCGCTAACCACAAGGTTGTGTCAAAGTATGGCCTACAGAGCGCCTTTGCCGAAATCGAGCGACTGTCGCATGAAGTCACCTCTGCCGGAAATCCAATAGTCATGGACCTCAAGACGCGCTACGTTCTCAAGGGAATCAAGAAAGAAACGATCATTGCGTCGGTGGTCAACATCTACACGGATGAAGCGGGCAAGATCAGCAGGGTGGAAGACAAGTGGGATGGAAAGTTGCCAGACAGCAGCATTACGAATGTGAGTAGTGTCTGGACTCTGGCCAACCCTCTCTGGTGGACGAACTACAGCATTGCATGGGGCTTCTGGTGTTGGAGCTGGGTTTGGGAAACTACGCCGTGGCTGGTGCGTAACGCTCTGGAGCCGCGCCCACTGTTGTCGATGCTCAGAAGCAAAGACGCGAAGAATTTGATGTTTTCTAGCATTTGCTAACCACTCTATAGGCTTTCCGCCGTCTCAATGCTGTCAGCGTCCCCAAAATGGTTTCCGTTCCAAAGAGCGACGAAGAGGAAGCCAAGAAAGGCAACTGAGAATCATCTTTCGGCCTTCTGATTAGCACTTATGACGAATTCACGCCTTGCTTTGCTATCGTCTGCCATGAACACAGTGTCAAGACATTTTCCGAAAACTTGTTGCAATTTAATCAGCGTATCCACAGACAACGCAACTGTGCAAAAACGCACCCATGGTATGACCGAAACGCCACCGCGCTCTCTCTTTTCTGGAGAGCGAAGACGCCAAACGCCGCTGTCCCGAATGAGCACCGTTTATGCGAACCACCGCCTAGCGCGTCCGACGCCCAATCCTCCGAATGCGAGATTGACGGCTGCGAGAACTGGGACACCCCATCCATACCACCCCCTGTCGCCTCCCCCACCAATTCTCGGCGCGTCGTTGACTATCAGGATCGTTCCGCAAGCGCCCTCCCGCGTCGTCGGCAGGCCCGGGCCTTCCGCGTACATGGTGCTGCAGTAGCCATTGTACTGATTGCCGCCGTTATTGCCAAGATAGCCCCCGCCGGCGCCGACGTATGCGTTGGGTTGTGTCGTGGTGTAGTAGGTCCCTCCACCCACGGCGCCTCCGCAGCACACCGTGTTTGGCTGGTTGCCGACGTATTGCGTTTGCGTTTGGTAGACGGTGACGGTGACGGTCTTGATTTGCGACTGATCGACATGGCCGGAGCAGGTGGAACCGCTCGGGCAGCAGCCGCACACGCCTGACTGCTGGATAAACTGACAAGTGTGGCTTGAAGGGCAGCAGCTGTGAATAAGTGGCGTTAGCTTTGTTTTTGGCAGGAATCCCGAGCTGTTTCCTGCTCGCTTGCTCTTTTTTATTTGTGTCCATGCGGTCAAGAGCTAGGGATTGGAGAGTAGACGCACTAATTGGGGTACCCAATGCTGCTGCAGCTTTGTCCAGCATTGGCGGGACATTGAGCCTGGGACGCGCTCGTAATCTGAGTGCCTCCATCACCGACGATGTAGATGGCTCCAGAGAAGGGCGCGTATGTGTTGCCGTTGTTGTTGACGGTCGCACTTTGGGGATCTGCCTCTGGATCTGCTTCTGCTCCTGCTTCTGCCTTTGCCTCGGGCACTGGCGCAGGTGCTGCCTCTGGCTCGGCTTTGGCTTCGGGTTTCGCTTCCGGCTCTGCTTCTGGTCGCGCTTCCGGTTCTGCTTCCGGCAGTGCAGCTGGTCTTGCTTCGGGATGCGCCTCGGGGTCGGCGACGGCTTCGGGGTTTGCCTTTGGCTCTGGTGCTGCGGATGCTACGCATGCAAAGATTGCAATGATGAGGAGAAGAAGAGCGAGCGTGCGCGTTGCGCCGCGGGGTGTTCGAGATCGCTGCATCGTGTTTGCAAAGAGGAAGAGTCGGAGGATAGCGTGAGTCGCAATCAGCTGGAAAAGGGGATCCAACAGCTCATGTGCAGTTTCTTGAATGTCAGATGGAGGTGAGGCTGGCGCAGAGCGAATTGGAGTTGCAGAAGCTGCCCCACTGTGTTCGTTCACGCCGCAGTTTGCAGTTGGCGTTTTCCTTGGTCACGACAAGCCGGTGGAGAGCACCACGGCGTCGTATTTGAGACAACTGAGCGAGCGATGGCGCTCGAAAAAGGACCAAACGAAGGAAAAAGCGCGACTCCGGAGAGGATCGAAGAAAAGCCGCGTGATGGCAGCGCATGGGAAAAAAGAAGACCGCCCATGACCTGCCTGCCCTGTCCATCACTTCTCCGAATTGGGCAAAGAGCTTGGGCAAGGATAGAGCTCCGTCCAGCCAACCCGCGTCCACAGCCGTCATCATGCCTCATCCCCGCCGGGCCGCCGCCCAGGGCATGCCGTCCAAGAAATTCTTTTTTCTCGATATTCTTCTTCTCCGCTGCCATGCTACTCTGGAGCCGTCGTCGCCGCCCCCCGCTGAGACGTTGCTCGTCTCATTACTGCCGGCACGGAGCCGTCAAGAGAGCAAGGACCCTCTTGGCCCTGGTGTCATGTTAGACGCCGTCTCGACGGATTGTGCGCCTGCCAGATGCCCAGTCAGCAGTCACTTGATCCCCTAGCCTTATATTGAGAGGGTAGCTTTCTTGTCGGGCTTCCAGAGCGTCAAGATGGATTGCTGCGATCAACTTGGCAATGTGGCAGCACGTACGCAAAGTGATAAGCCTCGCAGTCAGAAGCGTTTGCCCATCGCTGCCCAACATCTCACGCAAAGTCAACGGCTGCTCGACATGACATGAGCCCCGCAATCAACGTCGGCGGGAAGACAATAGCAATCCGAGGGTCTGAGAGGTCGATACATTTCGCATGTAGGCCGGGTCAGGTAGCAAGGCAGTTCTAAAAATTGCCCACCAGCGCGGCCATCTGGCGGGGACATCCTGACCGGCATACCCTTTGGCTCAGGGATGGAGCACAGCTGTAGTGTGTTGCTGCCCGGCGAGCGGTATTCAGCGCCTCGAGCTAGCCGATTCCGCGCCTCGTGCCAGACTGGGAGCTGCCCTGCTGAGCGACGGCCCGGATCATTCGGCCAAGGGTTTGCGCGTGCCGCGGCGGCATGTTGCGACTGGCACTGTTCACGAGTTACTATATGACGACGGCTCCCGGCGGGCCAGTTTTTGAGGTGGCTGGAGAACTTCGATGGAGCTGCCATCACGTTGGTCTTCGCTGTCAGCTTATCGAGAGAGAGGCGCGCTAACACGAAAGGAGCAGAGCCGGCTGCTAAGCGATGAGGGGAGCCTTGTTCTCCCCTCCCTTCACGTCGTCCTCTTCTCCAATCCGAACACTCCTACTCGCTCGCCGATACGACTGTTGGGCCAGACTCTCGATGATTTCGTCATTCCCATTCACGGAACGGGCGGTTGAGCCCGAATTTCACTTTGATGCTTTGCACCTGGCTCTCGACGGCTGCTGACTCAGGGACAAATTCAGCTGCGACGTCTTGCGCTTCCTTGGTCCATCTGGGCGCTCATCGTCCATCTTATATTCCAGCCATCTCTTTTCGTGACTCCGACTCGGCTGTGCACAGAACGTCTCTCCTCCGTCTTTTGCGGAATGACGAGCCTGCGATTGGTCCAGGGGCGAGTTTCACGACACATGCCTCGGGATGACCTCATCTTCCACCACGGCCCCGAGCTAGAGAGACCGGTGTTTGCTCCTGCTGAAGAAATGGCGATCATATTGCGCTGGAATGCCAATATTTGCCGTCGTCACTGGCCTTGGCTTTTTTGTCCCTCCCAAACACCACGACGCTGCGCCAAGATTATGCTCGGGACCGGGCCGTAGCGAGAAGTCGCAAGCCAAACGCAATCCGGACAGTTGAACCACGGCTACGTTTGGTCCACAGTCGGAGAAGGTGTTGGAGCGCACACAAGATCGCTTCAGTCTCTGCTCCCTTGCAAGCATTTGAACGTCGACGCTCCCTTTTTCCTCGCGTGCCTGCGATACTCGACCAAGACGAATCCACGACCACTTGCGCTGCTGTCAACCATGGGGTATGTGTGCATCCCGGCAGAGAACTCCCGGCCTCACGTAACGGCACATGCTCACCTTGCCGACCAACAGCATCGCTAGCTCGGCGCCAAACTCTCGCGCCTCAGCTCGCCGCGGCGAGGAAAAGCACGTCGCACAGCGCGCGCACGACATGATGAGTAGGCCGCCGCTCTCCCCTTTCACTCCAGAACCCTGGCCAGTGAGAACCATGTGCCTGACCTGTCTCGCTTCGTCCAGTCTACTCGCAGATTCTGCACTTCGAGGACGGATCCATCAGTCTCGATTGTCCCGGGCAACGACGCGGTCCTGCCGATGATGGAGCTGGTTCGTCGCGCTCGCCGCGGCCTGTCTGCGCCGTGCAGCTTGTCTACGACAAGCGTCAGCGGCGGTGGTGCACGAGAAGAGTACGCGTACAAACTGCTGCTGCTGCTGCGGCGGCGTCTGTTCCTGCTGCGAGACGGAAAGCGCAGCAGCAGCAGCCGCCGCCGCAGCCGAAGCAGCAGCACCGCGGGGAAGACGACGTTACTCGGAAGCGGTGATTTAGGTTGACGGGTGTTGTCAGGGGAGAAGAGGTTGAAGGAAGACGGATAGGACGGAGGGGAAAGAAAAAAAGGATGTGCCCCACAGGGGCCCTGATCACTACATGCAATGGTACTCGTTTGGGCAAGACGAAGAACACTGGGGGCGAGGAGGGCTCGAAGCGGACTAGCTTGATACCATGGCGCTGACGCCCCGTTGATGAAAATATGTACCTCAGGATATCGCGGGAACCTGGGCGCTGGGTCGGTTCTGAGGAAAGAAGAAAAGAAGGCACACTACTCACTCGAGCTTAGCTCATGCTCGGATCTGCTGGCCTGTCGCTGCCGTCTCCCTCGGCCGTTGTCGTCAAGCCAGCCCGCCCAGGCGTAAGACGGAGACATCACGGCTCCAGGACCGACGACGGCCGCCGTGCATGGTGCTTCGCCAAGGGTGATAGCCGTCAGGAAGGGGGCCGACGCGCGCACGAAGAGAAGGAGAAAGAGAGAGAGAAAAAAAGGAGGCTTATACTAGACAAGACAGCGATCTACTACAAGCAGTTTGCCAACCTACACCGCCCACCCACCCCCACACACTGTCCTGTCCACACAACACACACATACGACATGTACGTCATTCGGAAAGTTTGGGATCGGCGCTTCAGCACTGGTCTTGGGTGGGTCCATCGCCTCACCCTACGGAGAGCCTACTACGTGCTAGGGCCCGGGCGGCGGCCGCGCGAGCCAGCAACCTCTCTCTTTTCTGGCCTTGGCTTGGCTCTCACTCACTCACCGTTGGTTCCCGTCTCGTGGTGCCATGCGGGTGCTGCTGCGCAACGGGCCCTACCTGCCTGCTTGCCGGCCGGCGTGCGTGAGTACGTGAGTGCGTGCGTGCGTGCTTTCGAGACCAGACCACTGCCGGGGGCGTCCGTTCCGCCATTTTTGCCAGCTCAACTCACGTGTCGGTCGATGCGATAATCGCTCCTAAGCCCCCTCCGTCTCCGTCGTCCATCCGTCCCAAGAGCGTGTGCCCTTTTTTTTTATTTTTATTTTTCTCTCTGTCTCTCGGCTGCTTGGCCCGCTGTCAGTGTGTGCCTGTGCCTTTTTGACTTCTCTCCCTCTCTCTACTACTGTTCCTCTCTTTCTGCACAAAAAGCTTTTTGTGGAGCGCACCGCCCGCCCGCCCCCGCGTCCGCCCCAGATGTCAACAGCTAGGTAGGCGGCTCCGGCGCAAAGCAGACACACTTAATAGCATCCGTGCGACGGAATACTTGCCTCTTCTTCTTCTCCGTTTACCCTGTTTTGCTTTTCCTCCTCGCTCGCTCGCCCACCTTTTTCCCCTTCGAATCCTGGGTCCATTGAAATGGGGTATGTGGCCGACCCTGCCCCTCCCCACCCCCACCCCCTTCTCTTACCCCTAGTCCAAGACATGTTGGTTCTCCATGCAAACGCTAGCTTACCGCTTGGAGCAGTAACGCCGAGTCCACTCCCAAAGGCTCATCGTCGGAAAAGGTCCAGCACCAGAAGAAAAAGAAGCATCAGCAGCAACAGAAAAGAGGAGGAGCAGCAGGCCTTGCGTGCTGCGGCAAACGGCCGAGCTCTCCGGACGAGGGCGCGCCCACTCCGCCGCGGCGCCGTCTGATAGAAAAGGCACCTTCGATTCCGGATTCGAACAGCGATGCCTCGACCGCGTCGCGAAGTGTCCGCAGCAATAGGAACGCACCGCTACCTGCCTTGCCGCCGACAGGCAATGGCAGTGGCTCGGGGAAGAAGACGCTGCATCGCCGTACCGACAGCGTGATCACCGCTGCTGCTGGGGAGAGAGCGGCGGCTGGAGCCGCCAATGGCAACAACCTCGTCGTGCCGTACAACGAGGCGCACATCTCGACGTTTGAGAAGGAGATTATGGGTAAGCGGCCCTTGATGACAACATCTTCCCAAGCAAAGTGACGACTCGGTGATCAAGCATCTGACACTCACTTCCAGGATACGCCGCCATTTTGCACCCAGGCGAGACGTCCGTCAAGGTTTCAATTCGACCTTTCAACGAGGGCTACAGCGTGGACCGCAACCAGTGGGACGTGCGGTGGGTAGGGCGGCTCGTGACGCGACGGACCGTCCTTACGGCAACAGGGGAGCCCGGGTTCAGCTTCATTCCGCTGTACGAGAGCGCCTTCTCGACGCCCTCGGTGTACAGCTGGCGCCACAGCACGGCCGACGTCCAAATCAGAGCGCGCCTCACGCACATGCTGCTTGGCGAGGTGTCCATGGCCATGGCCGGCATGTTTGGGCCGGACTTCAAGGAGCGCCTGCGCCGCGGCGAGAAGCTGCGGCTGGCGGGGAGGTCGTCGACCTTTTCGTCGGCAACGTCGGGCGCGAGGGCGCGGCCGCCCAGTATGCAGCGCGGCCACTCAATGTCGCGGCAGCAGTCGTTCCAGCATCAGCAGCAACAGCAGAAGCTGCTCCAGCAACAGCATCAGCAGTCCCGCGGCGTCCTCCATCGCCAGTCGACCTGGCATGGCGGCACCAGCTCGTCATATGCTCACAGCGATGGCGGGCGGTCTGCCTCCTCGCACCGTTCCGTTCCTAGGGGCCTTGGTATTCAGGTACCGCCTCCCGACGTGCCTGTCCCTGCGCTACCGGCCGGTGTCACGCCCGTTGCACGCTACACGCGACCTTCCCGGCCGACGTATCGACCATGGGAGATACGCGATGTTTGAGGGGAAGACTACAGCAGAAGACCGGCTGACGAGGTGCGATAGCCAAAGTTGGGTTTGGAATAGCCGGTGACGAGCGAGGGATTGATGGCAGTCGAGTCGGCAGGCCGATGGGAACGAGGAGAAACTGAACCAAGGGATGTCGCTAACTCCCTCTGCCTGCCTCTGCCTCCGAGGCATCGATGATTTCTGCAGCGTTCCGTGGGTGCATTTGCTGCTCAGAGGCAGCGCGGTACATAAAGTCCGTTAGACTCCTGCCATAGCAGCAGACTCGCGCTGCTATTTCAACACCGGGCCCACTCTTGACCCCAAAAATCGACGTTTCTGATTCAGTCTCCTACCACCATGGGGTATGTTCTCACAATCAACTACCTCGTGTCATGCAAGATGTACTCACCAGCTTCTGTCCAGCAATGCCAAGTCGAAACCGAAAAAGTGCTTCCTTCAAGGCTGCGTCAAGCCTGAAGTGGCCAAGACCGAAGTGTCGAAGACCGAATCCCTGCAGTATGAAGACCTGTGGCTTGAATTGTATGGTGAGTCGACGCGCACCAGTCAAGATCTTGACAACAACCAATCGTTGGACAAAGCCTGGACAAGTGACTGATGCGGCGACACGCGACAATAGCCGCCACATACGCAGTGTGGAAAATCGGCTCCCGCAATAACAGACTCAGAATTATGTTGACATTCGAGTCGCTCAAGGGGGAGTTCGAAGCCTGCCCGCCGTCGATCGAGGAGATCAAGGAGATGACCAAAAAGGGCTATGAGCGCATCACGTACCGCGCCATGTCCCAGTACAAGGTCAGCGACCAGGACAATGCCGATCTGAAAACTGTCACGCCCATGGGCCACGCCACGCTCTGGATTCCCGTCGTTGAGATCCGGTGGTCAACATGGAGCAATCATACCGAGTGTCACCGCGAAGCTCCGCCGCTGTCCTTCAGAATCTCCATGATTCGCGACCTCATTGACAAAGCTTATTCCATGCTCGACAAGAACGAGCAGGCGGCGGTCCGCATGTGGACGCAACACACGCGCCAGGGCAAAGTCTTTGACTTCGACAATTGCTACGCGTGGCTCGCCCTAACCGACGACGATGCGACACTGGCCGGCTCCATCAACGAGAAGGGCGAATCTAAGCGCGATTTCCCCTTCAGCGGCGTCTTGGACGCCATGGTTGGAGACGAGCGGGGCGAGGTGCCCAGGTACAAGATCGCCCGTTGCGAGGCTGCCGCCCAAGCCTACCGCAACAAATATGGCACCGAGCGCCCCGACGTGCAAGCTTCTCGCTCGTGGTCTCTTCAAGATCCGAGAAATTTGTCTCGCTGAAAGGGTCCGTGGGACCAGGTTCTTTCGGCCGGGCTACGAGAGGATGGTGGGCGATTGAGGATCTTGAGGTTCCGGGTTGCCGGTGCTTTGGAGTACTTGGATTGCTAGTTGGAGAAGGATCAAGGTTCAAAGCGTGGGAGAAGCGGGCGGGCTGGCTCGGGGAGATCCGTCGAATTACCATCTCAGTCAGCACGGCTGTGGTGGGAGGTTGTTGCTTCTGCTGACTGCATATCCTACGTCCTCTGGGCGGATTTGCGCGGGTGAGATTGAATAGTTGTATTGTCGGTTCCGTATCCCATTCGTGCGTGTCGTCGTGCGTGGTTCATCGCTTCTCCTTGGTCGGTGAGGGTCGGCCAGCTCGGCTGCAGTTTGGCGGAGCGCTGTCAGGTCGTCGAGGGACGTCGTGGCGTTTTGGTGGCGCGTAGCTGTAGTCGCTCAAAGCGTCAAGGGTCGGGACGATCCTGCTGTGCCGCGGACCAGAGCCGCTTGGGGAAGGCCGTGGGTCTCTTCACCTCTCCCCACCTGCTTTGCCTTGCGGAGATTGCAGAAGACCCAGATTTTCTTCAGTGGTAGTGATAAGATATCGCTTGCTGCCGAATGATTTATTTGCGGTTGTCGTCCATCGAGTTCCGTTTCCCCTTGGCCTCTTCGTGAACCTGATTTTGTCGAGCTGCAGCCATGGTCGAGCCCATGTCCAATGCCGCCCCAGCAATTCTTGAAGTCGACCCCGAAGTATGCTTGCTCGCGCTAGACTCTGGAAGCAGGGGCTGATTGCTCAATAGCACTTGGAAGTGGACAATGACTCTGCAGTGGGCGACGTGGGCGACCAGCTGTTTGTGACACCCCTGCGATATCGTGACTTCGGAATCCAAGACTGACACGAGGCTGGTCTCAGTTCCGAATTTTCCGCGTCGCTCTCTCCCAGTGTGACAGAATATCCCGAAGAACATGGGCGCAGATACCACGCTTATCGTGCCGGCGGTAAAGAAGCCCGGACGCGTCTCATGCCAACTCGAAATAGCTGAAACGTTTTCCTGTAGTTTACATTCTGCCAAACGACCAGGTATGCAGTCAGCTCTGGTAGAACCAGGACGCGCGTTGACGACAATTCGTCGGGCAGAAAGAACTCGAGAGATTGGACATTATGCACTTTGTGTTCAAGAAAGGACTTGGAGACAAAATTTACCGTGCTCCCGTCCCGGAAAGCACTAAGCGTGTGCTCGATATCGGAACAGGCAAGAATCAAAGCCAATCCCGGACCAGCATCGCGTTGCCAATGCCGACACAGGCACGGGAATCTGGGCCATTGAAATGGGTATTTCGAGACGGAAGGCGCAAGGAGAGCACCGCTGATGATTGACAGGGGACTTGTTCCCGGAGGCCGAAGTCTTTGGCAACGACCTGAGTCCAGAGCAGCCATCATGGGTGGTAAGTGGAGCACAACAGCAGCCAAGGTCTCCACAGAACGCACTGCTGACAGCCGCGTCAGCCGCCAAACGTAAGGTTCCACGTAGACGACGTCGAAGATACGTGGTACTATGAAAAGAAATTCGACTTCATCTTTTCAAGGTACATGACGACGTCCATTGGCGATTGGCCGAAGCTGGTAGGAAACGTCTACGAGTGAGATTTCCAAAATTCGAGCGGCGGGCGCCTACCTGACGACTTTTCGCAGCAACCTCGAGCCAGGAGGATGGGCCGAATTTCAGGACTTCAACCTTCGGTATTACTCCGACGATGACTCGATGAGCCCAGACACGGAGATATACAAGTGGGTCGAGCTTTGGCTGCAAGCAGTGCAAAAGATGGGACGCGAGCCGAGCCCAGGTCCATTCCTGGAAGGTTGGTTGAAGGAGCGAGGCTTTGTGAATGTTCATCACGAGATCATCAAGTTTCCAATTGGACCGTGGCCAAAGAACAAGGACAAGGTGAGTGTGGTTCGCGAGGTTTCGTCGTCTTTGGCGTTTCTGACTCAAGATCCAGAAAGAGATGGGCATGCTCAATTTGATGCAGACGCTGGAGGGTCTCGAGGGGTACACTCTGCGATTGTTTACCCAGGTCCTTGGGTGGAGTCGGGAAGAGGTTGACGTGGTCGTGGCGAAGGTCCGCAGCGAGATTATGAGCAAGTGGCTGCATTCCCAGTTCGATCTGTAAGAGGCGATTCGACGGGTTGCCGAAGGTTCTGGCTGACTTTGTCGACAGGCATGTAGTATATGGGCAAAAGCCTCCCGCTCAAGCGTGAGTTGGACGGTGGACGGTCGGCTTCGGCGTGAGGCGCGTGGGCGCGTACCGTACCTTAGGCAGGGCTGGAAACGGCAGAAACCCTTTGATTGGCTGATAAGGCGGTGAGATGTTGAGTCCAGTGATTCGTCAACTCCCCGTTCTCCACCCAAACCTCAACTCTCAAGGTACGGTCTACTTAGGCCATCAAGTCATCTGCCAAGCGCACTACGGTCGATGCTGCCTGCCGAGTCTCATCAGGAAGCTTCTTCAACTCCGGAGTGCTGTGATGTCCGCTTCCATGCCATGGACTCATCTGGAGCGCTTTGTCGGAAACAGAAGAACGGCGCCGATGAATCTCGTCGCGTCGTTGACTTTGGGCATCGTAGGATCAATCTGATTCTCCCCACGCTTGCCTCCTCTACTCCAGGGTCACACTCTATGTACTTTTGCGGTGATTGCGGGTCATCCGGCATCGAGCCGCCGCCTCCAACCGCGACGCGACAAGCCGTCTTCTCGAATTTTCCTGAAAGGACGCGTTCTGGGAAGACATTGGTGAGTGGAATGACCATTAGCTGCATTTCTGACGAGTTGAACTTGTCAACTTTGATGCCACTCCCTCGAAATTGGGAATCCGCTCTGTCACCATGGAGTGGCTTCGATAGCATCTCCTACTTCACGCCTGATGTGTGATGGATGCACTGCAGACGAAAGAACTCAAATCGTTTTCTGTGATACGAGTCGGTCGCATGGAGGTATACCCAGATGACATGAAAAAAAACTTTTGGCAGAGATGGTGGGAGACGGGTGGAAGGAAGTCGCGCGTGGCGGTGGGCAGGCAGCTGCCTGCTGCTGGCAGCATCGACACCTCTTCTTACTTTCAACCTCCCCTTCCCAACGTCAAGAGTCACCACCACACCGACCGATGAGAGCCGTGAGTTGAATGAACCGTCCATTGCTTCCTTTGGTCGCTGACCCTCACAGTGATCCTCACGTCGCCTCTCCGACTCTACCGCACAATGACGGCACCGGCCAAGGACCGCCGCCTCCAGCTGCCTCCAAACCTGGGAAAGTTGGACTACGACAAAATCATCCGCGAATGTTTTGACTGCGGACGTCTCTACTTCGACTATGGTGAAATTCTCTTTCAAAAACCCATGCTTTTCCATAACTTGGCGGTGGTCATCACCGATGGAGCATGCCTGCGCAATGGACAGAGTGCTTCCCGTGCTGGAATTGGCATTGTAGCAGGCTCAGACCCCTCTCAGCAATTTTCGATTCCGTGGCACCGCATCGATTGCATTCCTGCGGGTCTTGAGAGGACCAGCCAGCGCGCAGAGATCTTTGCGGCAATGGAGGGCTTGCGCAAAGCCGTGGATGTCCATGCGCACCTTTCCTGGGCCACGTTGGAATGGTTACGTCCCAGCAAGCTTATTCTTGCGACAGACTCCGAATATGTCGTCAACGGCTTGACAGAGTGGTTTCCGAACTGGAAGGTATGCAGGTTGCCTGGCTGTATGATTACCCTTACTAAACTCTCCCAAAACAGAAACATGGCAACAAGACCTCCAGAGGCGTTCGCTCAGTCAACTTTGACCTATTTGAACAACTTGAAGCGACAGTCATTGAACTTGAGAAGAATCACCGCATGGAAATCTTCTTCTTGAACGTCCCCCACGAAGCAAAAGCTCGCGCAGACAGGCTTGCCGGGGATGCCGCCCGATTGGATGACGCGACTGTCGAAGCCAACACCGTCCGCCTTGCTCAGTTTCACATTTGACCGCAAAACTCGGACGGCCACGCAGACGCGGATACTACACCATGCGTTCCAAATTAGAGGAAAGAAATGGAGCAATACAGGGCATTCATAGCAGCGACTACATTCTATCTCACTCCGCACCTCCCATCGACTGTTGTGGACGTCTGCGAAGCCGAGGGGGCGCAGGAATATGGCCTGGAGTCGCTCAGGGCCTAGGACGAAGCGATTCTCCAAGGCATAGATATAATGAGGCACCGGCTCGTAGCGTCAATGCTGCTCTCATACGATCATTCTTGCTATGCGCAAGCACTGGGATGGAGAGGCTGTTGAGACCAAAGGAAACGAACAAATCAGCCAAAGCGAGTTCTTCGCAAGAACACCACTTCAAGGACGACCACCGCAGCAATGATTACGACTAGAATCAAAGTGACGAGGGATCGCGTATCGAGGTTCATACGAAGAAGACTTTGCTGCTGATGTTTTGGAGGCTGGCCGATTTTCTTCCAGTCGATGAAGCTCTTCGGACGCAGTATTTCTCTGCTGACTGGCTTCTGGCTTCTCATAATAACTCAATTGTCCATGGGACGGCAATGGCGATTGACCATCCGCGAGGTACGGGAGTTCGTTACAAAGCAAAACAATAATTAAAGGAGGAGAGCAACTCTACTTGCTTCGGTACAAAATAGATTATGGGAAAGATCAACTACAGAGAGGGACACAGATGCGCAGGGCGTGGACAAAAGTATTGTATGCAGTCAGGACATAATCTCTTCAGCCCCGCACACCTGCACCTTTTACAGGCTCACATGATGAAAGCGAATTCGCGAGGTCGCCCAATATGCCATGTGTGGTAATCTACATCTCCCATTGGCCAGCAGAAAAGACGGTCGTCCTTCATTCCGAACATCTCAACAAGCTCCAGAACCGTAGTAACAGGACACTCTCACTCTAGTCCAATCAGGTCACGTCATTGAAAAGCCTCAACACCAAGCGACATCGCATTGGGTAAGGTACAGCTTCTCCTGTCAAAATCAGGTCACGCCATTGAAAAGACTCTACACCAAGCAAAGTCGCATTTGGCAAAGTGCAGCTTCCTCTGTCAGAATCAGGAACCCCTTGCGAGGAAAGCAGTCGCTATTTAATTTTGGCGTGAACCCCACATGTGCTCCACGTCCCTTTCTGCTCCTCTCCGCTTTCTACGCTCACTCTCACTCTTACTTTTCCCCTCCAGGATCGATCGATCCACCAAAAACTTAACGTGGACATGGAGCTAGAGCCGCCCAGAGGTCGCCGCCTTCGGAGCTCCACACCGTTTAGTGCGGAGTACATACGGACTGACCTGGACTCCGGCCACTTCTTCGTCAAAATCTCTGGTCGTGAGGACTGGGAGTACACGTTTGTATATCCCGTGATCTTCACCAATGGATCATGCCTCGCCAACGGCAGGAAAAACCCGCGTGTTGGCATCGGTATTGCAGCGGGCACGCGCCCATATTCATATCAACAGGTCTCTGAGCCGCTCAGCAACATATCGCACATTCCCTACAAACGGAAGAGCCAGCGAGCAAAGCTCTTCGGGGCCATCGAGGGTGTCTCGAGAGCCTTGGATCTGGTCGGCGGATGGCGTGATTCATTTACCGTTGGGGCCAGTGTGATCATTGCCACGGATTCGATGTATGTCGTCGATGGCATAACGGAATTGCTGCCCAAATGGAAGGTATAGTGCAATTGCCAAATATTTTATTCGTCCACTGCAAGAACTGACCAGACCTTTTCAACAGGCCAGGGGCTGGATGACTTCAAAAGGCCGTCGGCCAAAAAATCTCGACTTGTTCCAGGAACTCGAAAAGCGCGTCATCGACTGTGAAAAGAAACACGGCATAGACGTCCTTTTCTTGTGGGTTCCCCACGACACAAACAGGCTTGCGTGCAGGCTTTCCAACTCTGCTGCCAAAAGGGATGCCCCTGGACACTTTGCCGGAGGTCGTTTTCGGGAGGACAAAGCGAAGGCCTTCTATGTTGGATAATCCGGTCTACCAAAGGGTGCAGTCAAGGAGACAATTCATTGAGGCCACTGCAGACGAAATTTAAAGCCTACGAAGTGCCTTTTTGCACTCCAGGCGATGTCCTCCTCGAAGACTTCCTGTACAGCTTTGCGGAAAAGAGTCTGCGTGGTATATACTCCATGGAGCAGCTGACTACTTTTTTGTGGGGGTTTCACACGTTGTAATTTGCTACATTGCAGCGGAGGAGAAACTTGTGGTCATTTTCAAACGAGGCATTCTTGACATGCCACATGGAGACCTCCGAAACCAATCAGAAGGTCCCCTTTGCCAAACAACAAATGATCAAGAACATTGTCAAAAAACGATGAGAACATTGGAATACCTATTGCCGATTTCTCCTTGCTATGATCAGCTTGACCCACGACGATGAACAGGTACCTTGGCCGGCTTTGACATTTCCAACGCGGCATGGGGATGTACGCAGAAAGAGAAGGCCCTCCGATTGTGGAGGTTGCGGTCCGTGTAGATCAACGGGAAGCAGCAGTAGAGCCGGCAACGCGAGTGCGACGAAGAAGTCACAACACAAACACCTTCCGCGGTTTGGCGAGCGCCCTTATTTATCATCCTCCTCCTCTTCCTCCCTTCTGCTCGACACCTGTCCACACCACCGGTCACACTCTGACCCTTCATCTGAGCCCTCTTTTCTTCCACTCCCTTCACCGGAACCACCATGTCGTGGAGGGCCATGTCGCGCGTACCGCTACCGCTGCCACCAGGCGCACCGCTGCCAGCAGGCTATTCAATCGCCAATCACATGGTCTGGCTCAATGGATACTGTCCATCACCCAGCTTGATTCAAGAGTGCATCTATTGCGGCCGATCCTTCCTGCAGTCTCCCCACGAGAATGACTTCTCCCACAAGTTGCCGCTCATCTTCACCGACGGTGCCTGCCTCAACAATGGATATGACGGCGCCCGAGCCGGATATGGTGTCGTAATCAGCAATGACGCCCAAGGCCGAAAGAACTTTGCATTCAGTGGCGACCAGGAGAGAACAAACCAAAAAGCAGAGCTGGCTGGCGTCAAGAAGGGATTGGAGCTGGCATTCCAGGCCGCTGGACAGCAGGGTCGTGCACACAGTTGCCCGACTCCTTCATACAAGAACTTCGTCATCGCGACCGACTCGGAATATGCTGTCAAGGGAATCACTGAGTGGTTGCCGATGTGGAAGGTCAGTGACGGCTCACCCCTTGATTCCTAGGCCCGAGTTGCAGGCAAAGAGTTGGCTCGTTGACCCGATTTAAAACAGACCAACGGCTTCAGAGCTTCCAACGGTAGACGTCCAATCAATGAAGCAGAGTTCCGGGAAATCGACTACATCATGGAGCGTCACGAAGCAATGGGTCACAATGTAGCCCTATGGCATATTCCCCGCTCATTCAACGCCGACGCGGACCAGCTCGCCGGACAAGGTGCCAACAGAGATCAAGGACCACGAAACCGCAATCATGGAGTCTGGCCTGCTTATGGATAGATCATTCCATGCCATCCTGGCGAAACTCGCCTATGGCCATTGTCGGCGAAATACAGAATGACCGCCACCAATACCATGGTCTTCTCGACAGTCTGCTATCATAATCTTACCGCATATTGCAATGCGAAAACACCGAGAGCAAGTTACGGCATACCAGAAAGTATCTCTTTCCAGAATCGTCAAGGGATTCGGGTTGCGGAGGGGTTTTGATTGCAGTCCCCTGAAAATTTTCGAGGGCGGTTCTGTCCGGGAGGTAAATGTACCGGAGGCATCGAACACTGGCAGAATGCATTTTCAACTTCTAGAGACAACAGAATACCATAGTAGAATTTCAAATGTTGAGCAACTCTTAGTGGTATCGTGTCGATGCGCTGCGCTGCCCCTTCGCTCAACTCTTCCATGCCTTGTTTGGGCACAATGGAAACGTCAGGACCTGGCAGTTCCGCCAACCGGCAATCAAGATCCAATCACTGTGTACACAGCTTTGCGAGCTCCCTGTTTGTGCTTGTGCCAAGCTGCCAGGCGTGTAAGCTTGCCCTTTGGAGAGGACGAGTAGTGTAGGGAACAGGATTGCAGTCACTTCGAGCAATTCCTCTGGTAAGATGCAAGATCTTCGTATAATTGACGGTCGTATGACCGATGCTCGAATGTGAGGCGAGCGGCGCGAAGGAGAGAGAAGGTGGCGGGAGGGAAATGTGATGTTCCTGTTTCCTGAGCACCGCACTCGAACGCGGGCGAAAATACGAACCGGCGACGGTCACTCAGTTTGATCGGGACACTTTTTGCGGCTTTGTGGAAGGAGAAGGGTGTTTCACGGCGATGATGAGAATTTGCGGCCACTCCAACTTGGCCGAGGCGGCAGACATATGCGTCGCCGTCGCACTGTTGCGGAAGATCGTCGAAGTGTTTCGATGTTGGGATGTTGGCCGTCGACGAGTGACCACATACCCACGCGAACCGCAAGAGAAAGACTCCTGAAGTGACAGGGCCCGCCTAAGACCACCTGCAGGGCGAAAGGGGGTCGAAGGCAGCATGCGACTACCATGTCTCCAAAGTACGATGTTATATTCAGGCAAAGTTTGCTTCCAAAGTAAGAACCAAACAGCTGCATGGGGTCTTATGGTCTAGTGGTGCCCACCGGGGTTTTAGGGTCGCTTCGTACAGCTTTGAATTCGAGTAAGGTTACTCTGGTCCTGAGTGAACGTCGGGGATGCGGAGGAAGATAATACAGTACGCGAGTTCGAATCTTGTGGTTCATCTTTTTTTCCTTTCTTTGCTGTTGTTCACTTCAGTTTACGCGCGCTTGACCTGTCGACGCTGTTGGTCCACGAAGCTCACCTTCTCTGATCAGTCGTCCTTCAGCTTCTTGATTGGCCGCCGCCGCTTTCCAGAGGTTTCCACAATCAGCTGCTCGCTGAACGCGTTCACTCACTTTGCCGCTTAGGTTGCTCCCACTGACTTTATCCATGCAGCTCTTTTCTTAAATACCACCTAACCCGCCCCGAAAACTCCAACACCGCTCACATTGCCTCTGCGGCAACCGACAACATGCCACCCCGAAACCGCCCTCGTCCCCGTCCTCCAAGGGCACACAAAATGATTCTTCGCAGAACCGAGCGTGGCATCTTTGGCAAGTTGCCCATGGAACTTATGCTTGAAGTCTTGGGACACCTGCAGTACGATGCTGCGATTTTCCTCGCGGCGACAAATCATTATTACAGACGACTGGTCGATCCCTTGACTGTTGTTTCAGAAGAACGGAAGTTAGAGTTTCTCGCACGAGCAGAGTATTTCCAGCAGCACATGCGCATTCCTTATGGCTTTGCCGCTTGCTTCTGGTGCTACCGGGTCAAGAAAGTGCGGCATTACTTCGAACAGATCAACCAACCTTCCGATTACCACAATGTTCCGTTCAGCTGCAGTGGACCGTGGCAGATCTGTTCTGATTGCCAACAGGTGCCGCAAGTCTTGTCTCACCCGAAGGCCTTCGCGAAAGTCGTTCAAGTGGGATCCGAGACTACATTTTTGAAGTGGAATTGTGAGACCTGCGAGGGTAGTGACAGCCAGAATCAGGAACTCACTTGCGCTATAGTCCATGGAGGTTGCGCTCGCTGTGGGCACTGTATCATCCAGCACGACCATCCTTTGGCTACCAAGTGCCCTACGTGCGAGGAAGATATCGTTTCTAGCGAAACGCAATGGTCATGGGCCTGTCGATTTTCGTGGATCATGAAACAAAAGTTCTGCACGATTTCTCGGCAATCTCGAGCAGAATTCGTGCGGCGGATGGGCCGTAATGAATAGCTCGTTGGCTTCTCAAAGAATATCAGCTCACACGAATTACCGAGAATTGCGATTTCAGTCGTGTCTGCGGTGCTAGAAGAAACTAGCGAAAGGATCGTGGCGCCGTGAACCACGTAGCTTTTCTTCTCTGATCAACTGTTGTTCAGGCTCCTGAGTGGCCGCCGCCTTCCAGACGTTTCTACAATCACCAGTCACCAATCTTGCTCAGTCACTTTGCTGTTTGGTTTGCTCTGCTCGCACTGAGGCAGAAGACCTAGCCTGCCTTCCTTAAATACCACCCAACCCACCCATCTCCCGGCGAAAAGTACGGCGCCGTTCAAGACACCTCTGCGATGACCGACTTCATGCCACCCCGAAAACCTCCGATGCCGTCCCCTCTTGCTCATTTTTTGAAACTCACCAGGACTATCCATCCTAGGGTGCCAACTGAGCGCGGTTTCTTCGGCAAACTACCCATGGAAATGATGCTCGCAATCTTTGAGCACTTGGAGTACGGCTCCGCGATTTTCCTTGCTGCGACGAACCACTACTTCAGGAGCCTGGTCGATCCCATAGCGGTCGTATCAGAAGAGCGTAAAGCGAAGTTCGTGTACTATTCAGAGGTGTTCAAGAGGCGCGAATTCGGCTATGCTTGCTTTGGCTGCTACCGACTCAGGCCAGAGCAGTGCTTCATGCCCTTCTTTACTCCCAAGCAACTCAAGAGCAATGCCAGCGACCGTGAGTGGCTGCCATGGCAATTCTGCGCGGACTGTGCAAAGGTGAACCCGATAACCATTCCCCATTCTCCCACGCGCGTGGCGAACAGTTCCAAGTTCCTTGAATCGATCGACGATGGATCCGCCGCATCGAGCGGAGCTGAGGCATCCGCAACGGGCGAAGAGTCAGACTTTGCAGTTTGGGACTGCGACAGCTGCTATAAAGAAGAAAATATCAACATGTACGCGGGTGGCTATTATGTCTGGATTCATCACGGGGGCTGCCCAAAATGTAACCACTGTGTTCTTTGGGCTAGCGATGTGACAGGCGAGTTTCCGATGGCAGACAGCGACCGCTCTGACGACTGCCCTTCGTGCAAATGTCGTGCCCTTCCTTTCAGAAATCTAGGCATCAGATGAGGGCGCCGCAGGAAATACTTCCGGAATGGTCTTGGATAGGTAGCAGCTTGTAGAATACTTCAAAGAAATCGAGCCTGCTGAGATCACTGAGAGGAGATGCTATCCAATGCAATTTCTCCTCCCATCATATCCACTGTGAAATATTTCCCTTCCGACTCACGGCTGCACCACAGTGGGAGTTGAAAGACGTAAGACTCCCTGGGTCTGGCTGCAGCAATGAACAACCACTCCCGTTTCGCACTCACTTTTCCAACAGGTCTCAATTTGTTCAACACCCACTGTGACGATGTCTGACCAAGCCACAGCAGGTCGAAACCCAAGCTCGCGTGGAAGCACAACCAACTCGACACACAAGCCCAAGTTCCTTCTTCTTACACACACCACTCCCTCACAGCCCTCAGCACCTCCTCCGGCGCCTCCTCCGGCACATAATGCCCACTATCCACCGCCCACCCATCCAACTCCACGCCCTCCTCCACAACCCTGCCCCACTCCTTCAGCGCATCGAAAAACATCTCAACGACGCCCTTCTTCCCCCACAGCACACGCAGCGGCACCGAGATCCTGCGGCCACCCTCGCCGCGGTCTTGCGCCTGCACGTCGCAATCCACGCCGCGCGCGGCGCGGTAGTCCTCGCACATGGCCGTGATGCTCTCCGGGCGCCGGAACGCCGCCGCGTAGCTCGCCAGCGCGAGGGGGTGGAAGAAGGGGTGTGGCTTTGCCTGGTCGGTGGCGGCGCCATTGTCGTTGCCGTCATCGCCGGAGACGAGGACGTCGTTCTTGAGGCCGCCCATGAGCAGGCGCAGCCAGTCGGCCGGCGCGGCGCTCATGACGCGCTCGGGCAGCGGGTGCGGCTGGACGAGGAAGAACCAGTGCCAGTAGCGCGCGGCGAAGGCGGCGTCGGCCGCGTCGAACATGGCCAGCGTGGGGCAGATGTCGAGGAGGATCATGCGGCGGACGGCCGTTGGGTGGTTGAGGGCGAGCGCGTGGGATACGCGTGCGCCGCGGTCGTGGCCGACGAGGAAGAACGGTGCGGGAGAGTCGGGCGAAGTGCCAGAGGGCCGCAGCGCTGCGGCTACTTTGATTACATCGAGCGCCATGGCGTCTTTGCTGTAGAAGGCGTTGTTGGGGGAGGCGGGCGCCGCATCGCTGAGCCCGTAGCCGCGTAGGTCGGGGATGATGACGTGGTAGCTGCTGCTCAGGGTGGGCGCGACGCGGTGCCAGATGGCGTGGGTTTGGGGGAAGCCATGGAGCAAGACGAGCGGGGGCAGCGAGGTGTTGGAGGAGTGGATGCCACGGATCGTGATGGGCGGGTCGGAAGAGGTGGTAACGGCAAAGGAGGCGAAGCTGGGGAACAGAGTTGCGTCGATGGTTGATGTCGAAGTCATTGTGGAAGGACCTCTGCTTTCTTTTTCAGGCGAGGCGGAATATTGCGCTCTTGAAGGACTGAAGAGCAGTCTTTAGGAATGTTTTCTCCTTGCTCTTATATCTGACGAAATTCTTCGCACTTCCGTAGAAATAATCGACGCGCTGCCGTTTTATCCGAATCTCTTGATTCCTCAGCTCTTGAAAATTGTTTGGCGAATGACGGGCGACGACCGCGTGTAGATGGTTTGGAGATGTCTGACATCGAACAGCGACGGAGGAGACGACGTTGATGTACGGTCACGTCATTGGCTGCGGGGATGACTTGACCAGGTTCCCGCTTGATTGTTCTGCCGAGGATGACCAGGATGGCCGGACGTACGGAGACCCGAGGAAGCGCGGCGCGAAGACAGCTTTGAAAGCAGGTCGAGAAGGCTTGCGACTTACATACGACCGTACTATTTCCACAAAGTCGAATGTCTATTAGGTTGGTAAGAAGACCGAGAACCGCGTTGCTGGTGTCGGCACAGCAAACTGGCCAATCGGACCGTAGATTCGATTTAGCGGCACCCGTCCAAGTTGCAGATTTCAAGACCTAAGAGTAGCAGCGTAAAGTTGGAGACTGAGCGCATTTGAAGGCTTTGATCCGGAGAAGCGAGATTATGGTCCTTTGAACTCGGCTTTCAACCAGGTTGTGAGAAGGCCGAGTCGTAGACATAACATTGCAAGTTTTGCCTCATTTCATCGCCCTGCTTCAATATTCGTCTTTATCTTCTTCTTGGCCCCTCAACTTTTCCTCGCATTTCAATCGTTGGAGTTCCATCTCGATGGATTTGATTTCGGCATGTTCTTGACGGTTGGGTGAGACTTTGCTCATCGCTCAACCCGGCCTTTATCCACTACTTCCGCAATCTTGCCATCAAGCGACTTCTGTGCCGGCTAGATATAAACACAGGTTTGGCGGTGCTTCAAGCATGCACAGCCTGCGATATCGCAGCATGTGCTCGGAAAACGATATCCGTTGGTCATTAGAGGCTGACGGTGGCGATGGGGCGGATCGCCTTTTCCAGACACGCCTGTCCACTTGACGTGCTGTGTTGGACAGCGACTGCCGGGCCAGACTGCACAGGCTTCGCACAGGCTTCGATGCCTTGTGCGACAGTTTCAACCTGATGGCTGAAGCATTGGGGCGTCTTGAACCGCAGATTCAAGTGGGCGGTATCAACTGGACAGCAGTCTTCACAAACTGGTGTTGGAGGCTTCAAATTTCCTTCTCCTAGTTACCGTGTGAGTTGTGTATGAGACATGGAACGGGTCGCTCTTACCGCGTAAGGATTATACGCATAGTCCGCTACAGGGTAGAGCGTCAGTATATGCTTGAGGATGCGTGAGGAAAATGACTCACCATTCAAGCTTCCCCAGGTGACCTGTCCAAAAATGTCCAAAGAATTCACAGTTGGATCGCCCAGCCACGGATCGAGCTGACTCTGCAGCATCTGCGTATCTGTAAAGGCCGGTAAAGTCGGTTCCGCATACATGTTTGGTTCCGGCCACTGCGGCGCGTCAAATGACACAGCAGGCGGCGAAAAGGTGAACTGCGGTGTGGTGACGGATGGGGTTTGAAAAGGCATGGAGAGAGTGGTGGGCGGGCCCGGTACACTCTGTGATGTCGCAGTGGTCGCAGGGGTCGATAAAGAAAATTGATGGTGTCGGCCGTCCATGTTCATCTGCGACGCATCACTTGCGTTGAAATCGGTGCTGTTGGAGAGTCCAAAATTGGTGTTTTGCAAAATGGCGCGTGTCGTCTCGTAATGGTTGTTCTCATTGCTGCCAAGATGCCCTGTCAGCGCTTGGTGAATCGATTCGGGAGGGGTAAGGTCCGTGTTGAAATACCCGTTGCCGTGGCTGGAAGTCGAGTATTTGGTTCTCTTGGAGTTTTGCATTTCTTCAGCATCTGGTCCGCGTTTGTTGTGTGGAGGTGTCGAACGCCTGCCAGGGGCGCCGGACTTCAAGTCTGCGACCAGATTGGAAAGTGCTTTGTAGTAGTTTTTGGCAGTGTTCCAGTGCCCGGCCATAAGTCTGAGTATTGCAAGAACTTTCTCAATATCTCTGCATCATTGTTAGAAAATGTAAGATCGTGAACTGCTGTAGCAAGGCTTACGCGAATCCCTTCTCAGGAGGATAGAATTTCAGTTGGCACGCGAATACCAAGATCAGACCTGCCATCCAGGCCGCTGACAGCAGCTCGGGAAGGAAAAAAGGTTGTCTTAGTGCTAGTTGCATTTCCAAGGCCTTGACGACGGTTCTACTTGCATTGATACAGATTTGCAAGCTGGCAGCGAATTCTGGCGACGTCGATGGAAGCGAAAGGCAGGGCCTATTGACCAGGAAGAGAAGTTGTTGGTAGAGGACGGTAAATAGAGGAACGAAGCTAACGGTGGCCTCTGCCGAGGGCTCGCCATTGGGAATGCGGACATATTCAGTCGACACCAACTTTGGAGGCAAGGAGTTCCACCAGGCATGAATGTCTGCGGTGATGTACAGGATCTTGCTGTGGTCGACGGATCGCACGTGGATGGATTTGTGAAAGAGCTCGACCGCACGACCGGTCAGTCTGCTGTATCCGACCAGGCCAGCGAGAACAATGTCTCGATGCTCTTCTTGGTGGCTGCGGCCCTGGGCCTCCATGACCTGCTGATCATACATGGATCTTTGCATATCATTGTTGATCGCGGGGGTCGAAGAATGTTGCGAGCCAGAGTGGCTGAGGGGAGTCGAGTCGGAAGTGGAGCGTCGAATGGCAAGACTGTGGTGTTCTTGGCCCGGGAAGCACACATCAATGTCGGAATCTTGAAAGCCAAGCGGGATCCCGAGGCCTTGGCTCACATATCTGTCGACAACATAGGCGCTCCAGAAAAGACGCTTGCGCAGATCGCGGTCCCGATCGGCCAATTGCGCATAACGGTTTGGACAGCGATGCAGGCCCGAATGGAAAATGGACTTGACCAACAGGCCACCGATTGCAGAGGCAGACCGAAAAGATCCTTTGGTGATAAAGTACAGTTGTGCAGCAAAGAGGGCTTGCAGGCTGTGAAGATCTTGTTTGGTGGAGAGCGAGCTCAGGGAGAAAATTAGGCTATTTGCTGACTCGATGCGCGCGTAGCGAGGCAAGAGCTCTTTCGAAATGCCGGCCTGCGCGATGTTGAAGACACACTGCGAGATGATGGCACGGCAGCACCTATGTCGATCCGGCTCATCCTCTTCGGGAAATGGTAGATTTTTGGATGGGTCATACAAGACTTTAATCTCTTGCAAAAAGGTCGGTCCGTGTAGGAAAGGAAAAAGGGGGTGCCACAGCTTGAAATACACAACGAGAAGCTGTTTCGTGGTGGCAGCATCGGGAGGCCGGCCAATTCCTGGAGGAGCGGCTACGTAGGAGGGTCCGCGGGGAATGGAGGGGGCAACTTGTGCGGCGGCAGGGGTCGGCCTAGCAGGGCTGGATGGTGTACTGTTGGCACCGTCACCGAGAAGGAAATCCTCCAAGGGACCGGCCTTTTCCTGGTCGGGATCCAAAGGGACATGGTGAGGATCCTGATATGGAAGCGTTTGGTCTTTGGATGCTTTGAAGGCATTCCGGACGGTGTTGACAAAGCAGATGCCAGTCGAGGAGCCCAGGAAGCTGCTTTCGTCTGCTGACAGAGATCGAAGGGTGCCGAGTTCGACGATGGGCATGGGTTCACCCATACCGGGCCAGCGCAAACGATCCACGTCCGAGGCAGGTGTTGCGAGAGGGAACCAGCATGTGGAGCGGTGGTGAAAATCAGGGGAGCGGCATGGTTTAGTTTCGCAAAGTGTCAGTCTGGACGAACGAGATGGCGGTTCGGGCTGGCCCGTTCAATCTGACAGGCTTCGGGGGCGGAAGATGCGCCGAGTCCCGCCCTTTTCGTGGTTTCTTTTTCTTCGAATCAGCCGCAGCTGAGCCAGGCAGAGAGCGAGATTGGTGAGGACAAAAGCGGATTTGAATTGACAAAAATCGATCCGGTGTTGACCTCTTCGCTTCAAAGTTGAGCCAGCATCCTGGTCGGCCGGCCGGCATGCAGGAGCAGGGGTCCACGGAAGTGTATTTTTTTCTCTTAACGATCCATCGCGCGGCCGGGCCCTGTGGGCGGTTGGTCAGAGGTTGAGGGCTGGCAGTGGGCGGTGTTCTAGCCTTTGTCGAGGGTTCCCGTCTTCACATGAAAGGGCTCTCATGACGTCGACGACAGGCGTTCCTGCGTCAAGTTCGTGGCCGATAAGCCCTGGGCTATCACGAGCCGAGGCTCACGCAGTCGCCGATAATACATGTCCCTCGGATAATTGATTCCACTCTACTCTCTTCTATACTCCCATTTCGAATCTTCTCTTCTCTATCATCGTTCTCTTCTACTACTCTTGCTTGTAGACTTTTGCTTTCCAGCGATTTCTCTTCTACCACCGCTACATCTCCCGATTTTGAAACTAGACCGAAAACCCAAGACACCACCATGGCCAAGAGCAACCCTGGCGACTACGACGCCGTCCGCGAGGATATCAAGGCTCTCCTTCATCAGCCCGAGTACGATGATGGCTCTGCTGGTCCCGTACTCGTCCGTCTGGCCTGGTGCGTCCCCTCTCCTCCACACTCAGCCCCTAGGGAGTGATCAGCACTTCGACCTCCAATCGCCACCTCGCAATTACCAAACACCACTAACCACCACCTCAGGCATTCCGCAGGTACCTACGACGCCGAGACCGACACCGGCGGTAGCAATGGCGCCGGCATGCGCTACGAAGCCGAAGGAGGCGATCCCGCAAACGCAGGCCTCCAACATGCGCGCGTCTTCCTCGAGCCCGTCAAAGCCGCACACCCTTGGATAACATACGCCGACTTGTGGACGCTGGCCGGCGTGGTCGCCGTCGAGCAGATGGGCGGCCCTACCGTACCCTGGCAGCCTGGCCGCACCGATTACGTCGACGACAGCAAGCTGCCACCGCAGGGGCGCCTGCCCGACGGTGCGCTGGGCGCGGACCACGTTCGCGCCATATTCTACCGCATGGGGTTTAACGACCAGGAGATTGTGGCCTTGTCTGGAGCTCATAATTTGGGCCGGTGTCATGCGGATCGCAGTGGGTTTGATGGTGCGTGGGTCAACAACCCGACGCGTTTCAGCAACCAGTACTTCAAGTTGATGACGGGCGTTGAGTGGAAGGAAAAAACACTGCCCAGCGGCATTAAGCAGTTCTCATATGTTGATGAGGACTCGGAGGAGGAGCTCATGATGCTGCCGACGGACATGGCACTCCTGTTCGACGACAAGTTCAGGCCGTGGGTAGAAAAGTACGCCAAGGACAAGGACGCCTTCTTTGCCGATTTCTCCAAGGTCTTCCACAAGCTGTTGGAGCTGGGAATTGAACGAGACGCCAGCGGGCGCATTGTCAACACGGACAACGTGAAAGGCGGCTACCACTCGGCGCCGAAGAAGAAGAACGCTCCCGGTGCACCGGACAAGAGCAATGAGGAGGCAGACAAGTTGAGAAAAGAGAACGAGAAGTTTAGAGCGAGGTTGTAGACGTTGGTCAAAGTTTCCTTGCGAACAATTTTGCCTTTCAAGACGATGATGCTAGAAGGATGATACCACCTAGAGGAAGAAGCGTGCGGCTGCTTTGGCAAGATGAAGGCAAACGAGTATGACTTTCCACTCTTTTGGACAGTAAAGGCGTCAAGAGGCTGTATGTCTTTTGTTGTCTCAAATCAATTATTTCCCTTTCCTACTGACGCCTCTCTTCTGCTGGTGCATTACTTTCGCCATGTGCTTACCTCCGGGTTGAACAGGAAAGAGAGCGTGCTCCAGCTGTGCCTGTGCCCATTTTAGGAAACTGCACACCATCAGGGCTCTTGCCTGATTTCAAACTGGACGAAAGCTGTCTTCCTCGCTCGCCTGCTTCGACGGCCTCTAATCCCGATACCCAGACGCATCTTCGATTTGCATAGTGCTATACCATTCGTTCATACGTGCCTCTTATAGCCAACTTTCCTTGGAATCACGAGCTTATCGCCCTCCGTTACTGAACACCAGCCATCATTTTCTTCGACGTGTCTTGATACGGTAAATCGGGCCTTCGAACCTTTGATTTTCCAACCAGAAGCCAAACTCTGAGCGATGGCGCGCCCTCTGTCGCCCCCCTGGACGCTGAATTTGGAGATAATGAAGGTGGATGGTCCGCCACTGAGCCTAGAAGAGTGCCAGCGAACACAAGTAAGTCAAACCGACCAACCTGCGTCGAAAGATCACTGGAAGCAACTTTCACGGATCTAGGAGGGTTGGCTGATCCGACTTAGACATGCCTCGACTTCATGGAGGGCCTTCAGTGGCATTCCAGAGAGCCCATGTCCCCTTTCGACGAGAATATCAGAGACGCGCAGCATATCCTTGAACGTTTTCCATCGAAAATCAGAGGGGCTACATTGCTGCGTCTCCAGACAGTGGGATGGACTCCGGCTCTACTCGCCCAGACAGTATTGTTACTTAACAACTTCAAACCCAGCAACATGTATCATTGGTACAAGTGCCGCAGGCATTTGTCTTCGAGATTGGAAGGCGCCGCGGCCTATGCCCAGCGAGCGGTAGACGCCTACGAAGATGAATGCAGGTTCCGGAGGCTCCCTCGTCGCTGCACCAACTGCGAAATCAAACACCAGAGATGCTCCCTGCGCGATAATCCCAAGTCCAAAGGGCCATGCCTCACATGCAAACGTGATGGCGTTAAAGACGAACGTTGCACGCAGAAGTACAATTTGTATGCACCTACCGACCAAAAGCCAATTCTCGAATATCCGCCGTTGGGCTTTTTGCATCGTGAGCCGGGGCCAAGGCGACGAAAAAGGTCCGACGAGGCTGCGAGAAACTCTCTTCCTCTTAACGAGGACGTCTCCAGAGACAATCGCTCGGGCGATATCGAGATGCGCGACTCCAGGCCGACCGCGGGTGGTGAAGAGTATTCGGCAGCCCCTCCGGAGGAAATGGACGATTTCGCCAAAAAGAGACGCATATCAGAAAGGGGTGAATTCATCTTCACCAGCCCAAAGTTGAATACGCGAACGCAACCCAGGATTCCGGAGGAAGTCGAAGGTCATCTCTCCAAATTGAGACACCAAGGCACGCAGACCGAGACTGCGCACGCCGGCCCTGAGCAGGTCCATACCAGGCACACCATGACTGAGCAAGTCGATACTGGACACGCTCATACTGAGCACACTGGATATTACCCGGACGACAATCTCGCCGACACTGCTTCAGCCGAGCAACACTTTGTCGACTCCCATTTCCGCAACTTTTCCTTTGCCAACCTGTTGAATACACCAACCCCTGGCGAGGGCGCTGGCTCCCAGCAGCCAAACTTCGGTCCCTCGAATGCTGTGAACCCCAACGGTGGTACCGCCAGCGGTGAATCTTCTATTTTGAACGAAACTCCTCCCGAGGTCCCCAGACCCGCTCCTCGCTTCACTGTTATCAATCCCGATCCACCCTCGCGCGATTCTGGAGGCGCCGCCGCAGGTTCATTCACTGCTCAACAGCCAAATAACGGTTCTTCCAATACTGGTGCCCCTGAAGATGGCCCCCCTGTCGATTCCCCTGCTGACAATGGCGCCGTTGACCAGGAGGCTACGAATAGTCATGACGCTGCCAACGATGGGCAAGCCGATGGCCAAAACACCCAGGCTGAGGACAACAACGACTCTTTGACGTGGGAAGAGTTCGTGAATATGCCGCCAGATGAATTCGACTACATATTTGGCACCTTGAAGGATGAATTCCAGGCGCAGGATAATGGCCCCGTTGAGAATGGCCCTGTCGATAATGGCCCTATCGACAATGGCCCCGTCGACAATGGCCCCGTCGACAATGACCCCGTCGAGAACAAACCCGCCAGCGACGATGATGCCTCCACCGACGGGCAAACCTATAACCCAAGCATTCCTGATGGTGATTCTCGCGACTGGTTCTCGTAGAACGACTTCTTCCTCATGAATCGGGGGGCATTTGAAAATATCAACGAGGACGAATGGGAAACCCTCATGAACGAATTCCAGACGGAGTTTTTTAGAGGCGGGTTAGTCGAGTAGTGGCAGCGTGACGTGGTCGGTTTCTCTTGCATTCTGACTTTTCTTCAGCTCGCTCACTTTATGGGGAAAGTGGCTTTGGGATTGGGCGCTGTCGTTCTTTGGTTTGGTTTGGTTTGTTTCTTGAATGACTTATTGGAGAGGAAGGGGTTTGGTGTGGAGGAGTACGCTTTTCGGATGCGGTTTTGGCGTCCTTGAAGTTATTTTATCAGACTGACTCTGTTGGCATCGAGTGGTCACGATGGTGCAGGCGGTCAGGGCATTATTGCGCTTTCTTGAACGACAATTGGAGCGCAGCAATTCCATTCTTCACAGAATGACCAAGTAGTGAGCAGTATGATGCCTGAACCCTTTGGACCGGCTGTCGTGCTAAGTAGCCGGTACGTCATACATCACGGCCCTCTTTCAGGGAACATTGCACAAGACTCGTGGAGCCGCGTCCAGCGGCGAGCAGCGCCTTTCTCAAGAAACTCGGCCATAGCCAAGAGAGCGGCTGCGGCGTATTCGCATCCCCAGTATCCATCCGAACTCGTGCACTTCCTCGCGAGCTCACTCCTCCCTCCACGCAAAGGCAGCCGCGTATCCGACTGGGCAGCGCATCGACACAACGACGACGCATCTAGACCGCGGCGGAGCTAACGGAGAAAAATGCAACGCAAGGCGGAGCTGAAAAAAATAGGACACTGCCTCCAGAGCAAGCCCGGCTGAGCGGCAGCGCCAACATGAATCAGCGGCTGGCTGGCTGGCTGCTGAACCCTTTTTGGCGCGCGCGGGATCGGTCTGGGACGCACCCTGCACGCGGTTCCGCGGAAAACAGAGATCGACGCGGGAGACGAACGACGAGAAAAACAATGTCGAGCAGGGTGTGTATGTGTATGTGGGTGTCTTGAGTCAGAGGCTGTCTTTGATAATGGTTGATAATGCTCAGCGGCCACCATTGGAGGAAAGTGTTTGCCGCGAACTGGTTCAAAAAGGGTAGGCCACGACAGTATAGGCGGCTGATGTTGGCCAAGTTTCGCCGCTTTGGGGCAAATGCTAAGACGTCTGGTCAAGTGCGGGTGCTTGGCGACGACGGCTTGCGTGGGACGGGACTCGGAAAGGAAAGGCTGCAGAGAGGCAAGTCGGGAATTCCGGTCTGTCGAGATTGAGTTTGTTGGACTTGCGCGCAGTGTTTGTTTGAAGGACAAAGCAAGTAGGCTTTGCAAAACGAAGGCGAATTATCAAGAGTACTCCAAGAATCTAGAGACGAACGAGGGCATGTTGGAAAGTGTACTTTCCAGACAGTCTGGAGTAGGAGCATGTATCTTTAGGCAATTACACTTCGTGGATTATGGGCAATTGAAAATGCAGTGAAGCCTTTGTCAAACAGATGCCCGAGACTTACTGAGATTTGAAAGCAGACCGCTTGCAGAAGACCAAGAAAGAATTCCAAATCTCCAAAGGTGAAGCCCAGGAAGACATCTGCAATAGTCATGATGCTGGCGAATGTGCTTCGATGACGCACGGAACAGCCACATCCGATGCGTTGCCTGTGGAAGAGAGCTCATTGGTCGACTGCAGTGTTAATGCTCTGCCAATGCCTATAATGCAGAGTAAGCTGAACCAAGCGCATAAATCTTTCAGGATTCTGCTTTCAGCACTCTGCTGAACAGAGCTTTTGTAAGCAAGATGCTGGTCCATCCCTGCCCACTGTTCCTTGCGCATATTGGACTGCATGAACTAGATGGAATCAGCGGTCATGCCCGCAACCTTCGTGTTCGTTTCGACTTCGCAACAATGCCCCACGTCGGCGAGTTCCATGACGATCGAACGGCGGTTTTCTTCGTATTGGTGTGGGGGCTCAAGAACGGTTCCTGTCGCCCGCATCTTGAGCTTGTCCATCAGTGGATGAGAGGCCCAAGGAGCGCAGAGCGAAGAACGGCCCCACTGAGAGATGCAGATTTTGGGTTGACCCGTTTCCTCCGGCTTGGGCAGCCAATGGAATACTGGCTGCAAGTCCCTGTGGCTCGGTGCGGGCAATGGATGTCTGACTTTGGATACCCGGTAAGGATGCGGACGCCTCGATATGCACCTGTCGACTCGTGCAGCCGGGCAGCGAAAGGCCGATGGTATGCGCGCATCATTTCGGACTTGACCCTGGTCACTCCCCCGCCATGTCTCGAGGTAGTGCTGATGGCGTGTCCGCGTGCTGGATGTGGGTGTAGTGGTGGGGGTTTTCAGTCGGACCAAGTGGCATGGTCCCAAGACCAACCCAGCAACGTTGCGGTCATCTGTGCCAATGGAGGTGATTCGGCGTGCCGTCATGCCCCAGGACCGTCAGCTCGGCCAAGCCCAAATGCAACAGAAGCTTCGATGAGGCTTTCTGGAACTGATCTGCTGCATCCAAGGACGCAAGCCGTATGCCACGCTGAGCGGCTCCCCGGCACCCTGACAGGTACTGCCGCCACTGCCGTCTTGATATCGCAACTCTTCCGCTCGCTTGGATATCAGCTATTCATGGGCGCTTCCAGAAGTCCAAGCTTACGCCCGTCCTGCCAGGTCCGGATGTTGTCCTTTCCTTTCATCCGTTTGCTTGCGGTGGGGCCGAGACGTTGATGAGCTGCTGGGAGCGGAGGCTTGGAAGAGGTTGGACACGAAGTGCCGGCCGGCTGTAACCGCAGCGCCGGTAGATCCAATCCATGGAGGCGAGGGTGCAGAGCACGCAGAGGTTCGTGATGCCGCAATAGTTGACGGAACTCAGAGCACGTCAAGACGTCGGTCGATGGGATGACGGGCGGGCAGAGCGAGAGTATGAGGCACCATTAGCTAAATTGTCCTAAGGTGGAATCGATTTACCCGTTTATCCGTTTTTGGGGTCGCTGGTGTTGAGAGTCTGGTCGGGTCTCACGCTCTGCAGGTGGTGGACTATTTTGCGCCCAAGGCCGAAGCGAACAGGCGTTTACCAACCAACCCCTCTCCACACGGCGGAAATTTCCAACAACAAACCTCGTTGTATCAGATTGTGAGCGAACCAAACACCGCACAAGGCAAGAGACACATTCGAGATAAGAGCAAAAAGATAGGCCAACGGCGAGACGCGAAAGCTGGTCCCTCGGCCCGCTCCGAGCGTTCCTGACAGACAGACAGTGAGGGCTCTACCTGGTTCGCCCAACACGTCACATTGCGTTCAGCCACAAGCTCCGCTCCCGAACAACAACAAGAAGCTTGTTCCAACTGCCGCCATCAATACGAAGTGGGGTCTTTGCAGGGTCATTGACATCTTCAGGGATGGAGCCTCGGTGCTTTCAATCGAGTCGCAGCCTGCCCGCAGGGCAAAACATTGTCTGGAACGCCGTCCCGAATGCCCTTCGCTAGACGAATCACATCGCATATTTGCCATATGCGGCGGCTCCATTGTTTAGGCGCAGGAAAAGGTCGCTGCCGAGGCAGCACGCGCTGCGAGGCAAGAATGTGAACATTCAGCAAGTCCGAACAGCACACATCGCACCCTCGGACTTTTGATATCGCTCGACGTGGGTCTAACAGTTGGATAGGAAGCTGCGGACGGCTATCGCCTGCGGAAACGGATCTTGAGGACGAATTCAGGACATGACCAAATAACCCGACGCTTCTCGAATTTTCCAAGGAACATCGACGCCGCGCAAAAACACTGAGACTGCTGAGGATATCTCCGATTTCTAGGCCAAGAAACAATCGACATGGAGCTCGTCCTGCTTCAACCGACAATCGCGTGCCAAAACCGTTTTGCCCATCCCAAGGCGCCCTTGGCCTTGGGCTTGGGATTGCGCTCTGCCTCCTCACGCTCGCGCCTTTCAATCTCATCGAAGTGGAAGGCCTCGGTGAAGTCCATGTCCTCCGGCCTGACAATCTTCGTCTTGTACCACCATTTGTAAGCAAAGTAGTCGATGACGAAGAGGGGGGCGGCAATGTAGGTCGCAAAGAAGTTCTCGGCGGATGGCTTTGCGTCGAAGGGCCAGATTGCCAAGTAGAATTCGGCTGCCATGATCAAAAAGATGACCAGAATGCCGATGTACTGCGACCAGGGAGCAAACACGTCGTAGAATGGGAGCGACTTTGCAGGAATGCCCTGGGCTTTGAGACCCTTGCGGAACCGAATGTGCATCCAGTAAATGGTTCCCCACTGGAGAAAGCCGCTGATTCCTACCTATTTTTTGAATCAGCATGCTTTCCTTATTGTCTGAAGAAGGAGGAGAGCTAAGAGGTTTGCCTTACCAGAGAAGAGAACCAGTTGTACACTTCTGCGGCCGTGTTGTTACAGTTCAAGTAGCACAAGCCACCCCCGAGGACCATGCTAACTACCATGGCCACATAAGGCCGGCCCTGGCTGTCTTTCTTGCCAAAGACTGGATGGATCCAGTTCAAGTCCGACAGAGCGCAGAGGGTGCGGGACGCAATGTACGCGGAGGTAATACCGCACGAGATGACGGTAATAAGAATGAATGCATTCAGAGCGTGCGCAAGTCCATACAGGTTGGAATGTCTCACGGCGAGGACGAAGGGCGAGGCCATGGTGCCGGACTCGTTGATCAAGTTTGGCTCGTTGTACGGGATGCACATGCCAACCAGCCCTACTGAATGTTAGTGGAGTGGTCCTGGAACAGCTCAAAGCCAACTCACAGATATTGACGACGAAAAAGGTAAACATCCTCCAGAAGAGCGGTCTCACAGATCTCTTGACCGTTTCGCGAGGGTCTTTTGCTTCGCCAGCCATGACGGCAATGTGCTCACCTACAACACAGGTCAGTAATGCTTTCAGGCGGCGGAAATTACATGGTCTTACCTCCTCCGAACGAGAATCCGGCTTGCACAAAAGCTGCCGCAATTCCTTTGATGCCGCCTACAAAGGCTCCTGGGTCCCTCCAGTATCGGAATTCAATCGGTCCTCCCGTAGCCTTGATGCCGCCGCTTGTCATCACTACCATGAAGAAGATGATGGCAACAAGGGCAAGGCACTTGAGGAAGGAGAACCAGAATTCGACCTCGCCATACAGCTTCACCGGCCAGTAGTTTATAAACGCGATGATGATCAGGAAGATGGTGATCCACACTGCTATCCCGACCTTGTACGAAGTTTCCCAGTAGTGCAGTACGGATATGCAGGCAGTGATCTGGAAAATGGTCAGTGACAGTCCTCAATGGCACAAAATGGTGTCGCTTTACCTCGGCAGGTATAATCATTACCCACTGCAAAAAATGTCAGTTCACCATCCGCTCAGCCACCGGGCAGGAACTCACGTTGAACCAGAAATTGATACCAATGGCGAAGCCCAGAGCCGGGTCGACGTAATCACCGGCTTGGCGGGTAAAGCCGCCGTGGACAGGCTTGTACGCCGTCATCTCACCAATAGACATGTACATGAGGTACACGATCCATCTTGTCCGCTGTTAGTCATCCAACATGGATTTTCCAGGGGACCAGACTCACGCCATAATCGTATAGGAGACGGCGATTCCGCCGGGCCCAGCTTTTCTCAGTCAGCATTTTCCCGGTGCTTCAAGGTGGATCCAACGCTCACCTTTGGCCAAGGCGCTACCAGTGCCAACCCATAAGCCCGTGCCAATTCCAGCGCCTGATATTGTTAGCCACAGAGCCGTATAAAAGGCTGGCTGGGGACCTTACCAAAAGCCATCATCATAATTTGTCTTCTCTTCAGTGACCGTGCATAGCCGACCTCTTGGAACGGCTGTACGGAGCCAACGCCAGAATCTGAGGTGACTTGTGAGGCCTCGACTGCCACATCCTTGATCTCAAGGTCTGCAGACACGTTTTGGTGAGTTGGAAGTGGAGCTTTGAGCTCCGTGACACCGGGTTGTGCCATTTCTGACGAAGATGGCAGCGTCTCAGGGAACAAAAATCGAAGAAAGCGATGTTGTGAGGACCCAAGTTGGCGAGTCCGTCAACGGTGAGGGATATGGACATTCATCTACGATTTTTACTATCTGCTAATCTTTAAGTTTTTGCCTGATTAAGCTTCCAAGGTTGATGCAGCTAGCCTTCTGACCTCGACAACAACAACCATCCAGAAGCCATTGGCCTTATCGGATGCTTTGGATCTCGCAAACAATCGGTTGCTTTGCTCTCTGGACTCCCACCTTTTCTTCGAAAATCATCAATCTCCTTGCGGACGCGAGGTGTCGGTAAACCTTATCTGCAACCGAATCCCTGTCTTGTCAGTCGGACGACGACGTGCCGAGCGACGCAGCCGCCGGACATGAGCGACACGTATCCAGAGGACGGAAAGGGCTCCAGAATTGGACAGAGGTGAGGGGAAGCTTGCATCTCGAAGGGTGACAGGCATGCGAGCTGCACGCTTGAAGCGATGTCGGAGATGTCACTAGCTATGACTGTTCTTTCGACTTTTTTTGTATCACTACAACTTCAACTTTCTCCAATTCCAGCAACACAACCACATTGGAACCTCTGAACCGACCAAAACACATTCTGCAATCCCAATGGCTGGTACAACCAAGAAGCACGTCGTTTTCGACGTTGTCGGCACCTGCGTCTCGTACCAGGTCTGGTTTGACGCCATTGCTTCGCACCTGGGCCCCCGCTTCGCCGAGTACGGCATCAAACCTCAACTCTTCGCATTTGCATGGATGGAAGCTGCGGAGCGCGAGTACACCTACCTCTCGCTGAGCGGTCGCTACAAGGTGTTTTCCGACGTCCAGGGCGCACTGTTCTACCGCATGCTCTACCAAGCCGGCATTCCCGAGCCGCGCAAGTTTGCAACAGACGCAGACCTTAAGGTGGTCATGGACGCGTACGACCGATTGGAGATGCGCCCCGGCATTCACGAGACATTCAAAAAGCTGAGGGACGCCGGATTCGAGGTTTGGGCCTTGACTGCGGGAGACAAGCGGAGAGTGGGGGGCTACTTCAAAGCGGCGGGGTTGGAGTTGCCAGAGGCCAATCTTCTCAGCTGCGATCAAAGCGGAATTGGCAAGCCGGACCCTAAGGCATATGAGCCAGCGTTGAAGATGCTGGGCGAGGGAGAGAAATGGTTCGCGGCGGCACACATGTGGGATGTCTCTGCTGCCAGGACAGTTGGGTAAGAAGGCCTTGGGAAAACGCGTTTGCACCCTTTGCTAACAGTTCGCGTGATCAGGTTCAAGGGCGCATACACCAGCGTTTGGGAGAAGGAGCCTTGTACCGAAATCTTTGGAGAAATGGACGTGATGGCAGAGACGCCGGTAGAGATGGCGGAGAAAATAATCGCGGCAACGTCATAGGCAAACCGAGTCGTTGATGCGTTGGCTCGATAGGTGTTGCAGACCTTCGCCTAGATTACCTGATTGAGCCTAGAGGGACGCAGCGCAAACAAGCCCCCTTCTGCTCTCTTCAACAACGAATCGACCTTCAGTTTCCTGCATGACAATTATTCTGCCGTGCCACCAGAGCTTCGTGGAGCTCCAACAAAATGGCCATAGCTCCTTGCCCAATCTGTCAATGGACCCTATCGACTGGCCCTGGTCGCGATTCTCCGAGCCCACGCGCCGTTTTCCGGCTTGATACGATGCGGCCCGCAGTGATAGCCCCGCGTCGCCACGGCCTTGAGGACTGGAAATGAACGTCTGCCAACTCGCCGACGCAGTCTCACACAGCATGGGTCTAAAAATGCAGCAAAACGGAAGCAGTTTTGCGTATCTCGCAGACGCCGATGTCGGGTCTGAGTCGAACCATCTCATGTACGGATCATCAACTTGCTGATTGCATCCAAACATTTTGTATGGTCTTATTTTAGACCTACATCGTCACTCTTTTTATATTTCACGGCCAAATACTCTGTTTCTGTCTACGACGTCAACATCATAGCATCATGAGCCAAATACTACAAGCCCGCGACCGCCTCGAGCAGGTTTCCAACAATCTTGCGCCGTCCGAGTCTTCAGCGTCCCCAGACCATGCGCCGTACCCGTACCCCGTTCCCAACCCCACGGCGCCCTTTTGGCGCACCGAGCTCCATGAGCTCGACAGCCATCGCAGCACAGCCGAGCTGCCCGCTGAGACCGATGTCTTGATCATCGGGGCCGGCTTCTCAGGAGCCGCCATGGCATATCACCTCCTGGACGAGAACCCCTCTCCGCCGTCGATATGCATCTTGGAAGCTCGCGAGGCGTGTTCAGGAGCTACAGGCCGAAACGGCAAGTCAACATGACGAGCTGCTCCCTCCTCTATCAACGCAGATAGGCAGATAGGCAAGACAGCTAACCAGCTCCGCAGGCGGCCATCTCAAGCCCGACGTCTATTTCCAAGTGCCAAAGTACACGGCGCTGTTTGGGGCCGAAGCGGCAAACGAGGTGGCGGCGTTCGAGTCGTCGCAGGTCTACGCCGTCAAGGAGCTGGTCGAGAAGGAGCAGATTGACTGCGAGTTCACGCTGACGCGCGCCGTCGACGTGTGTCTCGACGCCGACCATGCCGCCAAGTGCAAGGCCGAGTTCATGGAGCTGCGCCGCCGCAACGTGCCCAGCGTGCGCGACGTCTTCTTCGCCGAAGGCAAGACGGCCGAAGACATCAGCGGCGTCAAGGGCGCCAAGGCCGCGTTCACATTCACCGCCGGCCACGTCTGGTTCGTAGCTCTTGACCCCTGGCTTACCCCTGACGCGCCCCCCTTGTGCTGACCTCGCCTCCCGCCAGGCCGTACAAGCTCGTGCTGCACCTCCTCCAGCTCGCCGTCTCGCGCGGCGTCAACCTACAAACGCACACGCCCGTCCTCTCCGTCTCGCCCGCGCAAGACGACGACGGGTACTGGGTAGCCAGCACACCACGGGGCAGCATCCGCGCGCGCAAAATCGTCTACGCCACCAACGCGTACACAGCCTCGCTGGCGCCACAATACCGGGAGAAGATCGTGCCCGTCAAGGGCATCTGCAGCCGCATCGCCGTCCCGCCAAACACCAACCGCCCGCCGCCCCTGCTGCCCAACACGTACAGCCTGCGGTACGCGCCGGGCATCTACGACTACCAGATCACGCGTAATGATGGCAGCATCGTGATTGGCGGCGCCAAGCCGTACTTCTGGGACGAGCCGCGCAACTGGTACGGCGTCACGGACGACGCGACGTTGATTGCGCCGGCGGTAAAGCATTTCGATGGGTACATGCAGCGCAGCTTTCGCGGGTGGGAGGACAGCGGGGCCAAGCTGGATCGCGTGTGGACGGGCATCATGGGGGTATGCTCTCCTCTCCCCTTTTCCCTTAGTTCACTACACCCCTCCACAACGACACTGACGACGACGCCAACAGTACACGTCCGACCTCATGCCGCACATCGGCGGCGTGCCCAACAAGCCCAACCAGTTCATCATGGGCGGCTTCAACGGGCACGGCATGCCGCTCATCTGCCTGACGGCCAAGGGCCTGGCCAAGATGGTCCGCGACGGCGCCGCGTTCGAGGATACCGGCATCCCGCGCGTCTTCAAGACGACACAGGCCCGCCTTGATAGCGATGTCAATTTTATTTTGGAAAGTAAGCCGCAGTAGGGGATGTGGTTGTGGTGACTGTGGAGGTGGGAGCGGGATTGGGGACTGGGGAGAGGTGAGGGAGGTGAGGACGGGAGGGAGAAGGAGGGAGAGGAAGCGTAGGGTGCAGTGAGATGGACGGACGGTTGGAGGTGCGGAGGGAGAGAGAGACAGCGTAAGACACGCAGGCAGATCTTGCGTCTGGTTCCTCCTCCTCCGCCACCTCCTCCTCCTCCTCCGCTACCACCTCCTCTATCGCCGAGCTAGCCAGCTAGACGGCGAGCAGATGACTACGTACCAGCCGTTCCGCTCCGCTACTGGAGTAGAGTGGAGTGGAATGGAGGGTTGTATCAAGCAGAGCAATCCAGACCAAACCATCCAGACCAACATGCAAATCACACCGCATCATCCACCTTCGCCGCTACCTACCCATGTGCTGCAAAAGACGGGCAAAAAGCCACACACATGGTCAGCATCATCGGCGGGTAGCGACGGCATAAGCTCGCTCGCTCACTCACTTGCCTGCGCATCGCATGCCCGCTGCATAAAGGCGGGAAGCCAGCCAGCCAGTGCAGCAGCAACGGAAGCGCGGCCGAGCTGCAGCTAGCTGCATAGGTGGCTGTGTGTACCTTGTGTGCATGTACCCTGCCTGCTGCGGCGCGGCACTGCGCGGCCAGGCGCGGGCACATGATGTGCGCCCGCTGCTGCTACTACTATACTACTACCTACGTGCGTACTCACTTACCTGCTAGACCAGTCTCGGATGTGTAAGTAGTGCAGGTAGGTCTTCTAGTGCACAGTGTGGTAGTGTGATATTATGGCAGTAGGAGGAGTAGTGTATGCTTCACCGCCCGGATGAGATGCCGCGCGCTGCTAGCTGCGAAATGCTAGCGGAGGCGTTACTGTCTGTCTGTCTGTCTGTCTGTTGTGGCGGTGTGGAAGATGAGAAGGAGGAGGATGATGAGGAGGAGGAGGAGATGGCTGAGATTCGACGTAGTTAACTGTCAGGCTTTCACGGGTTCTGTCCTGCTCTGCTCCAGAGGTTGGTAGTGGCAGTGGTAGTGCTCTTATTTTTCTCTTGTATAATACAATCGACAGCCAATGATTCGGCCGTCACAGGTCCATTCGTCTGTCCAGCCATGTCCTGCCCTACTGTTCATCTACCGTGATGCCGACCCTCCTGTATGATTGCATGCCCCTTCGGTGAATGTGTGTCGTGCGTGCGTGCGTGCGTGCAATGAAAAGTGGTGGAAGAAACACGCCGTGTGGCTCCTGGCCGTCCTCACACCAACATGTACTCGCCATCCGTCCGCTCCATGGCTCTGCGCCAGCGGAACGCCTGCTGGCTATGCACATCGTCGGCCGGCTCCAGCTTACACGGCACGATCCCAGTAGCAAACGCCCTTCTGCCAGCTGCTGCTGCTCCTCCTCCTCCTCCACCACCACCATCACTCCCCCCGTCCTCCCGGCTCCACACGCGCTCCAGCACCTCGAGGCCGCGCAGGTTATTCCAGAAGCCACTGCGCCGCATGACAGCGACGCACTCAGCGCGCACCATGGCACGATGGCCAGCATCCACGCACTCGGTCCCCGTGATGAAGAGCGGCCACAGCAGGAACTTCTGCACGGGGCTGCGCGGCGACATGTGGCTGACGTGGAAGAGGGCCTGGGCGACGAGGTTCTGGAAGTGCAGCGCGCCGCTGCCGAGCGCCGGGTGCGCCAGGCGCTCGATGTAGAGCAGCGCCGCGTAGCGGAAGGACTCGGAGAGGTGCAGCAGGTCGTGGTGGTGCGGCGATGTAGTGGAGAGCGGCGGGAGCGTTGCCGAGCAGAGCGCGGCGCTGGGGGCGCTGGGATCGAGCTCCCATTGCTGCAGATGCTGCCGGATGTCGCGCCACTCGGCCCAGAACTCGTGTCGTTGGTCGTGGGGGAGGTCTAACGGGTTGCTGGCCATGTGATGGTGGTGGCCCAGAGGGGTAGACCACCCGTTGCCGTCAAACTGACTGGCATTGTCGCTGGGCGTGTTGAAGCGCGGGCTGACGGGGCGGTTCTGGCTAAGGAGGTTCAGGCGACCGAGTCGTGCGATGATTTTGAAGAGACGCCCGTCGCAGCCGACGAGGTGCTCCAGCGCCCCGAGGCTGCTGGACTCGGCAATGGCGTCGAGCAGGTCGTCGCGCACTTGTGTCTCGCGGTCGTTGACCGTCGAAGTCATGACGTCGAACCACGTAAAGAACATTTCGATCCAAGCGGTGAAGCTGGTGCGCTGCTCGCGCAGGCTCAGCAGCCGCTTGACGCCTTCCAGCTGCGTGCGGAACTTGGAGAAGCCGCTGTCGCTGACGTGGAAGAGACACAAGACTAGCAGCGTCGCTAGAACCGAGTCTTCCTGAGCGCTCCGCGGGTCGGCGAGCTGTTGGTTGAGCAACTGGATAGAGGTGGCCTTGTAGTACCGCTCCTCTTCCGACGGCTCTCCATGCATTTCTCGAATTTCTTCGGATGAAAAGCGCTGCTGGGTCCACTCTAGACTGTGGTCTGACCACCGGCTTTTGCTGAGCGCGATGAATTTGGCCTCGGAGTTTTGGCGCATTCGAATGTTGTTGACGGCCAGAGCCGCAATGGCATTCCGCAACGCCTGACTCTCCATGGCCAGACCAACGACATGCACGCGGTAGGGATTTGAAGGACCATCATACGCAACAAGAGCGGGGCAAATCATTCGATCATAGTAGTCCATCAACACTTGCATGCGCGGAGAAAGATGACGGTCCGCAGTAAAGGCGGACCGGGTGCCGACCATGGCGAGCTCGGCAAGCGCAGCGGCGGCTTCAGAGGAGCGCCCACTGCTCTCCGTACGCGCGTGGGTAGATTGGCGTGTGCCACGGCTGTAGGACGAGTCTGAAATGTGCGTCAAGTTAGATGCCGCTGCCGCCCCAATTGCGCTAGGGAAGAACGTATCTTGGTAGCCAGGATGCTGGCTGTATGGTTGTGGCTGCATGGAGCTCATGTCATGCAGCTCGTGCAAGCTTTGATCTGAGCTGATGCTCGAGCTGAGATCTTCGTACATGATGGGGAACGACCGCGGGGCGTCGGGGAAGACGAGCGACTCGGTGGAGCTGATTGGTGTGCGTGATGGGAGCAGGTGCTCGGGATACGAGTGCATGATTGGGTCGGCAAAGTGAAAGTCGTCTGGAGTGCCGGGAAAATCAGTCGGAGAGGGATAGTCGCCCAATGCACTGTCGCTATGCGAACTGAGGGGGCCGGTTGACGTGGAGAGAGCCGAGTCGTCGTAGGGAGCAGCCAGCGTGGTGTGTAGTCGTTGGAGTGGCTTGGGGGGCAACTGAGGGCGCGACTTGCGGCCCGCGCCGCCAAAAGATTCCATGTGCTCTCCGAAACTCGGCAGATGCCATCCTTGGTACGGCACTGCGGGCGGCGGTATGTGGACAGGACTCGTGGCATCCACGCTCGCATAGTAGTCGTGGCCAGTTGGGCTGTGGATCGGAGAGGGCGACTTTTGGCCCGGTTGAGCATATGTTTGCTGCAGCGGTTGCTTCCGAGACACGGTCGAGGTTGGTGGACTCGGCAGGGCCACGGATGGCTTGCGAGCACTCGTGCGGGTCGAAGATTGCGCAGTCGACGAAGGGGACTTGGGAACGGGACAGGACATGCCCCTCAGTTTTCCACGGCTGGCGACTCCAACGCCCCAAGTCAAGGTGGTTCGGTATCCTGAACACTCCTTGCCCATGTCGATGCACTGGGTGCAATAAGGTCGTCGACGATCGCATTTTGCTTGGCGTTGGCGACAAGTGAAGCAGTCTTCGGCTGCACCGGTGGCGACAGCTCTTCTGCGGCGCTTGCGGGGCGTGGCAGCAGTGGTGACGGACGTTGGAGCGGATGAAGGTTTTGGGGAGGTCATGACTCTGGTGGAGGGAGATTTAAGCTTAAGCAGGGAGGACAAGAAGACCAAGCGTGGCAGATATAGAGGTCAGTCGAGGGAGCAACAATGCATGCAAGTGGAGAGGGAGAAGTGGACAATTGCGTGGGTGGCAGCATGGGGAATAGAGAGGTCTTGATTGTCGGAGATGGGGGGTCTAGTAGTAGGTAGAGAGGACACCCAAGGGAGGGAGAAAAAGCGCAGTGCAGGACAGGACAAAGCAGTGCATGGCTGGCATGGCATGGCATGGCATGGCAGAGCAGCGCACCCTACCCTGGTCTGGTCTGGCGTGCAGGGCAGGGCGTGTGGCGTGAAGAAGGGGGGGGCAGCTCGTGCAGCATGGCTCCCCCACAGCAGGCTGGGTAGGATGTAACGTGCATGGATGGACGGCACGGGGCGCCAATGGCACGACTGGAGGGGGGCGGAGCTGGACGATGGACGCGGACCCTGGCCGTCAGGGACCGTCCGTCTGGCGGGCGGGCAATGAGGAGCGGTGATGCGGGCATTTGGTGTTGAGGTCGGGTCAGGTCAGGTTGACGGCCGGGGCCGACCAACCGAGGGCGGCAGCGCAATGTGGGCGCCCGACGAATCATGGGCCTCCGACGCCAACACCACGGCCGCAACACCAACCTACGGAACCGCCACACTGCGACCCTGTGCTCTGCCATGCCAGTGCACACCAGACCAGACCAGACCAGACCAGACCGGCAACCCCGCAACCACACGGAATGACGGGAATGCCCACACGACCAGACCAGTGCAGCCTCTGCGCATCATGGCAACGACCATCGCATCCCGTCGCAGCACCAGCGGCACGGCTGCTCAACCGACTCCATGTCCACTCCAGCGGCCAGCCTCCGCTCCGGAAACGCTCCCTCTTCTATATTCGTCGTCATCGTCGCCGTCTTCGCTGCCTTCCTTGGCGACAGTAGCTCGGCTCGTTGCGTACCCGCTACTCTCTGTATGCAAGCCCTGCCGCCGTCGCCGTGTTCCGCCTCGCGGCACCGCCGACGCCCTTGTGCGACTCTGCATGGCCTCTGGACGCCTCGCCGGTGCTTGATGCGAAGCTTGGCTGAACCCTGACCGCCCATACGTGCTGGAGACTGGAGTCTCTGCTCTAGCACCACCACCACACGGCCCAAGGCACCCAGCATCCACGACATGAGGCTGATGTCTCTGACCTCACGTGTCACTCTGCCTCGTGTCCACCGCTCGCCTTGGCTCCCTGCGGTGGACGAGATGTGAGATGGAGCTGCGCGCTCTCTCCCCTCACCGCAGCCTGTCTATTCCCGCCGGACCATCCATTTGACCGGCCAGCTCTCCCGCCCGCGTAGACTAGGCTCAATCGGGCTAGCCAACCACACGCCGTGTCTCGTCGACAATCTCTACTTCGACTCCATCTCCTGTCTGCTGACTACACGTCGAGAACAACTGCGATTGGCTACCTCCACATCAAAGCGTCTGAACAAAGGCGGCCCGAAAGTCAAAACTACCCGATTCGACCCTGACGGTCAACACTCGAACTCGGCTCGTTTCGAGCCTCGTAAACATCGACTCGTCTTCCAGCCTTTGAAAAATTTCTTCAAAGCTGCGGCATACGACCCGGCCGGACTTCTGTCGTCCGTGACAGTTGGCCTTGGTTGCGGCGTCTCAAGCTTGCATCATGCAGTCCAATCTGTGCCGTCACTGGTTCTGCGCAGAAAACCCCCTCCGCTGGCACCATCAGCACAAGGCTCAACGCTTCGCCGCTGCACATGCCCGCCGACTGTCTTTATGAAGAATTACTGACAGTGCCGAATCATCACGTTTGTGGCGCCCTGTCCAACCAGCCAACTCTCTCACGTCTGTCCTTTTTGGATGTTTGCATTTTTCCAAACACCGACCCGGCTGGATACTTCTAGAGCCTTCATTGGCCATTGTCAGCCCAGAATCTTGATATTTCCCCCCTCTTCGGTCTTTTCCTCCTGATTTGGCGTCAACTCATCATAATCTTGACGTCGAGCTGGTCCCACCCCTGCGATACAATCTCTTCCAACGCCTCGGTCGACGGGTTTTCGGCCTGCTCCAAACAGGAGCCAAGCCAATGGCTCCCTCAACCCAACCCCAATTGCTGAAGACGCGCGTTGGATGCCATGCTGCGGCCCACCATCCTCTTTCGCTTTGACCTGTGTTGAAGTGGCATGCTCAAAGGGGAAGTAGTCAACGAGACAATCATGACCCTCTACCGCAGCCTTCACTCTGCACATGCTGTCATCAATCCACGTCTGTGTATATATTGCACCACGCTGCAGCAATCCGAAGCCAAAATTCGATATCCAGCTTCTTCTTCCTTTCCCACCCAGGTCAAACAGGTCGGCTTTCAAAATGAGCTCTGGTACAAACAAATCGACTTCTGTTGCGTCAGGAGACACTAGCAGACCATGCGCTGGCTACAACAAGTATGCCTGTGCCTGGCGATTGGAGCAGACCTGCCCCAATTGGGTCTTCCAGAATGGCGATGCCTGCGCCAAATGCCAGGCAAGTTTACCAAATATTTACGTCCGCCATTTTTCATTCTTGACGGCAAAACAGTCAGAGGGCCTCAAATCCAAGAGGACCTGATTTTCCACACTACTCGCCGTTGAAGACGACATTTGGTTTCACATGCTTGGTCAAGGGGGTTTCCAAAAACGTACGGCCTTGATACCCACGACCCACCACGGCGGCATCCCTCGGAATGGGCTAGACTCTTTTGGGTTCTTGATCGCGTCAAGCGTCTAATTGGACCGGCTGCTCCCGCGCTTGTCTCGCTGCCGCGGCTACAGGAAATTTTGGATTTGCGTGTTTCCATTGCACATGAGCTGCTAGCCTTTTCAACGAAAAATTCAAGTCTCCTGCTCTGCACTGCCACTACACCAAAGGTTGCTGGAACCGCCACAAATCCGACGCGGATCGTGACGCGACTCCCGCAGAATCTCGGATCGACGCACCCATGCTCGTGGGACCATCGGGTGACGTGGGAACTCGATGAGCCAAGATGCTCCTCTCGAGTCCGGCGTCGAGCAACGAATACAGTAACTTACGCCGCTTTTTCCTTGTAATTCTGCCTGTATCTGTACCATCCGGGGCAAAGCGTCCCCGCCATTACCAGGGACACCTCGATCGAGAGATGGACTTGCATCTTTCTTCTCGAATCAGACGACTAGGCTACCTTTTTCCATGAAGCAGAGCCTCTCACAAGCCGCCAAGACGCTCTGTTCCAAATACAGCATCATGACGAGAGTAATCAGAGCAACGACTTGGGCCTCCTTGATGCCAATTGAGAGTCGAACCACCAATGCCGTCATCCTCTAGTAATCCATCTTTCTGCAGCCAACTATGCCAATGATGATTCTTCATCGACCCAAGATTCCATACAACTGGCCGATGGCGGGGTCCTCGACTGTTGGCTCGATTCTCTCGAGTGTAGATGGCGGGTGTGCAAATCGATCCGCACGCCCTGTGTCCCCACTTTCCAAGCGCGATGCTGACCCATTGCATGATTTGGAGGATAGAAGCGTTCCAAGACCCAAGGGTGCTGGCGGCCAAGCCCATAGGTCGAGAGCCGCCGTTCTGGTTGCCTCTACCATCATGGTGCAGACCACGCTCTGTCCCGCTGCAGCCTCTTCGGCAAACCTGCAAGACTCTCTCTGCAGTGCTTGCTGCTAGACGCCAGGGCGCTCTGGGCTCCCATATTTCCGAAGTTCTTGTTCCCGTCGTCTGGGCCAAGCCCGCCCCCACGGGACCATGCCGAATCCATCTTCCGGCGCCTGCTCGTGGATCAGATTGCCGCGTCAGCTCTTGCCGATCTCGGATGCCAGAGGGACGCTTTTTTTTTGCGTCAAGACCCTTTGAATTCCCATGGCTTTGTTTTCAAGCCACAACACTATTTTGTCACGAGCTTCTGCTGCATTCTTGGGTGGAAGCTTCCCGTCCATGTTTTGGCTATGTTCTGGTACAACAGCGTACAGCCGGGCCTTTATCACCGGTATCACCGGTAAACTCCTTGTCTTTAACCTCAAAATGCACCGCCTACCATCTCTCGAGGCACAGGTAAATGCAGGACACCCTTTCAAACCTTCCGACATTGTTCGGACGCAAATATGAGAGACGGGAGCAGTGGGTCGACGGTGTTTGACGAGCGCGATTACTGACAGTTGCACAGACAACCCATATTTTCCCATCATCTGCACCCCACAGGATCTTCGCGCTTGCAATCAACCCGCAGGCGTGATGAGGAAGGTGAAGACTGACGTCTACTGACAAACCACTGCACATTCACGACAAGAGCTACGCGCGATCCCCGAAACCATTTAGAACGGCCAAGTGGTCAAGGCTTTCCTTCACGGCGAACGGCCATCAGATCAGTCTCGGGCGACAGACTCGCAAAGCAAGCCAATCTCGACCAAAAACTCCGTCCGAACGGGATCGCCTACTCTCGGCTCGCCTCGCCTCCTCGCGGGCAATGGAGATGCGAAAGAAGAGGAAATGACTCGACGTCGCCATACATGCGCCCACCTATAAAGAGCAAGGAATAACACACAACAGCGGAGGCGTTGTGAGATTAGCCATCGGTCGTACGTGCGAAACCCCAGCCGAGGCAGGCCGGCGACGACTTGCGGGACCACCACCGCATCATTGCTAGACGGCGACGCACGCGGCTTCGACGGCGACATGGACGGCGACAATAGGTCGAGGTGCTTTTGGAGGGCGTGAAGAGCTTTGAGCGACGTCTGCGTCTGTTCGGCTCGACGCGACGAATTTCAAGCTTCTTTCTCGTCGCGGCGCGTACCTCGGCAGGAGCAGACGGACGGCGGCGTCGAGCCTGGGCAGCCAGCCCATCACATCACATTGCGCCGAAAAGGCTGAAGGTCCACGCGCGACACCCACCTTGGTTGCCACCACGGGCAAACTTCAGCCTCCACATGGTCGGTGCATCAAGCAAGCAAGCAGACAAGCAGGCAAGCAAGCAAGCCCCATGGCTGGCTACCGGTGACAGCTGTCAGTCAGCCAGCCAGCCAGCCAGCCAGAAGAAACTCGGTGCCCGCAGCAGCGTAACAAACGACGGCCGGCCACCTCCGCCAGTGCGCTGTGCTGCGTTGCGGCGGCCCCCATCTGATTGGCGCAATCAGTCAGTCCATGGGGCACGGGGTGGTTGTGCAGAGCGAGCGGCGCGACAATCGCTTGCTCGCCTGCCTGCTCGCTCGACGACCGACAACCGACGACTCGCGACGACGAGTCGTCGAGCGAAAAAGAGCTGCTCGCGCAGCGCCACACACAGCACAGACATCTTTGACGTTCAAGTTCTCAGAAAAGGAACCCGACCCGAACGCGCCGACCGCCGACAGACAGAGAGAAAGAGCCCCGGCTGATGATTGCCAAAACGTTGTTCTTACGGCCGGCCGGCCCGCAGCCAATCCACTCGTTCTCTTCGGCTAGACCCACTACTACCTACCTACTTTTACTGCCGGCCGGTCGGCCGTGCGTTGCCCTGCGTGTGTCGATGCCCCTCGTCATCCATCGACTCGCTGTCGTTGTCGGTCGGTCGGCGTGCCCTGAATGACTGCTGCAACAGCCGAGACACCCAAGGTTGACTACCCCGATGCGGTTACACCTCCCGTGCCACCACGCACCCACGGGGTTGCAGGGGCAGGGGCAGGGGCAGGGCAGGGCAGGGCAGGCTGGGCATGGTGTAGCACCGGGTATGGAAGCTAGTTAAGGGTAGGTAAGTAAGTGTAGGTATGTATGGGAGGGCACGACAACTCAAGACAGGGCAAGCTGTCGCCATCGCTCCCCTCTCCTCTCGTCTCGTCTCCGTCGTCGATCGCTTTGTGGTGGAGTAGTGTCGTCTGTCTACGCTGCCTGCCTGTTTACTTGTGCCTCTCTATCCGTTTGCCAGTCTGCGCTGCGCTGCGCTGCGCTGCGCTGCCCGAACCATCGACGCTTGGTCCGCCGGGTCCGTCTGGTCGATCTGTCTGCTCGAGTACGAGTAGTGGGATAGATGCTGATACAGATACAGGCACAGATGTAGATACAGATGCGGCGTCTATCGTCATTGTCGTCGGCGGCGGCGGCCTCCGCCTCTGCATACCTAACTACTTACCTACCTACTTACCTACCTACATCCTACCGCTGACAAGGAACAGGCGTGACGTGTTTGTCATGGACGGTACAGTATGGTATAGTATAGTACAGTACAGTACAGTACAGTACAGTACAGGACGTACGATACAGGGTCCTCTGATGTAGGTTGCCGTATACGAACGTCGTGGCGTCATTGGTATAGCGCGCGTGCGTGCTTCAGCAAGAGCATGAGCAAGAGCAAGAGCGTGGGCGTGAGCATGAGCATGAGGAAGTAGGGCAGGGCAGAGCACGCAACGACAGCGGAGTAGCATACAGGAAGGCCTCGCATGCTCATCGACCCATCCCTTCTCGTTTGCGTCTTTGACTGCTTGCCTGCCAGCTCGCCTCGCCTCGCCACCTCGCCGCCCGCCTGTGTATAGATAGGGTGGAAGAGGCACTTGGTAGGTTGCGCCATGACAGACTCGAGATGACCAACTCGCCCGACTCGACTTGCCAATCAACTTCCTTTGTTCGAGGTGCGAGTGAGCGAGTGGGTAGGAGTTGGGAACCGGAGGCCGTTGCCTGGATGTGAGTGCTGCGCACTCAGCAACGAACTGGCCAAAGATGGATGCGGACGCCTGCTTCCTCAAGACATGGTACCTGTGTACCACTTTACTCACCTTACCATCTTCCTCCAGTCTTTCTTTTTGTCCGTCGTCTGTCCGTCGTCTGTCCTTCTAGATGAATCGCCGTCGCTACTGCTATCGCTACAGCGGCACCGTCCTCTCCATGTCTCCAAGCGCACATTCTGTCCGTTCGTTTTATCTACATGGTCCGCTAGTCAATGACGTCGCCTGACTTACTCCAACCCACTGATCTCTCTCTCCTCCTCGCTCTCACTGCACGCGCTCTGAACTGTGCGTGCCTACTGCTCAACATTTCCGATGCCGAATGCCGAGTGCTGGGTAACCACCAGCATCCCTTGTGCCGCTACCTCCCTACTGGCTAGCTGACAAGTCCTTCTCGCCCCCTTCGCCGGCGTTCCCGTTTCGCCTTTCCGTTCAGCATCGCCTCCCTAGCACCGTGGCGACGCGGACAAGCGGGCTGGACTCTGAAGCGCAGCGCCTTTCAGTGTGAGTAGCCAACTTTCGAATTCTTCGTGCGCGAGGCCGGGCGGGAAGAGGAGAAGGGAGGGAGGGAGGGGAGGGGGCCTGGCCTGGGTTGTGGAGGAGCGAGGATGGAGCGTGGATGAAAGAAAGGGGAGAGCAAGGGAGCCAGCCCAGTATAGGGTCTATCAAACACTCATTCGTCGGTTCATCATTGATTGCATTTCACCAACCAAACCTACTCGGCTCGGCTCGGCTCGGCTCGACTCGACTTGAACTACTGACGTCTGTTCCGTTCGTTTGAATTCATTTCATTGCAAATCATCTCATCCAATAGTAGCAACAGCAACAGCAACAGCAACAGCAACACTAGCAATAATAGTAAGAGTAATGCAAAACTCCCTCCCTACTTCTTTTCCCCCATTTCCTTCCCCCCCTCCTTCTCCTCCTTCGTCCAAGGTAGCTAGCTCAGCCCACACGCCCGCCCGCCCGCCAGCCAGCCATGCCAATGCCCGTGCTGATTTGCATGCCACATTCTCTTCACCGCTGCCGAAGAGCCAACAAAGGACAAAGAAGTGTCTAATAGTTTTTTTTTTTTGAAAAAAAAAAAAAACAAAAAAAGAGATAGGCAAGACAGACGGGGCAAGACAAGCGACGACGACGACGACGCGAAAGAAAGGCAAAGTAAGGGAGAGAAAGAAGAGCGCATCGAGCAATTCAACCAATTCGAATCCTATCAATGAAATAAAACTATAGTAAAGCATGCATAACTCGGTTCATATCGTAAACTAAAAAGAGAAGCCCAGCAGCGCCCCCCTCCGCCCTTCCCCCCCTCCTGCCCCCCCTAGCCCCGGGGGTACAACCGAAGGTATGCATGTATGCATATGCTATTCGTGTATTGGTTGGTGCGTGTGCGGTTGGGTGGGTATATGTATAAACAACAGCCAAGTAATAGCCGGTAGTAGTAGTAGTAGTAGTAGTAGTAGCAAGCGTAGCAAGAAGAGTAAGTGTAGTAGTAGTAGAAAGAAAAAAGTGCGCGCGCCCAACTCCAAGCTATGCACATGATGATGACGACGGGGATGATGCAGGTCGACGGAAGCCGTTTCTTCTTCTCTTTTGCCGTCGTAGTAGTAGAGGTAAGTAGTAGCAGCAGGAGGACGGACGGAGAGGGAGAAAGCGAGGAAGAAGACAAGAAAGCTCAAAAAGCAAAAGCAAAACACGGGAAAACCGAACCATGACCTTGATGGTATGGTGCTCGGTCCCGATATGTACTTTTCGGAGAGTGGTCGTGTAGAGGAGCGTCGACGGAAAGGGTGGTTATGCGTGCGCATGAGAATGGGACGACAGGACTAAAGAACGCCCCGCCGTGGAACGAAAACAAGAAGAGAGAAATCAAATTTACAACGCTCAAACGCCGGACAAAACGCAGATTATTCATTACGAGCAAGTGCCGGTGTAGTTGTTCACTGGCCAGTCGTAGTTTTGACTCCTATAGATCGTTAGAAAATGCCTGCTCAATAGTTTGTCTTGCAAATCATACCATTCGGTCAAGTTGTAGTTGGCATAGGGCTCGGGGTGGTTTTTGATGTACGAGGTGGTCGGGTAGCCCGGGGGATCGCAAGTCATGATCGGATTGTCGTCGTCCTGGTAGATGCGAATGTAGTCGATGCGCATCGTCGCGGGAAGCGTCGTGGCGATTCCGGTCAGGTTGATTGCAGAGAAACTGTCGGACATGCCAAAGTTGATAACAATGGCCATGGGCTCCTCGGGCATCACTCTTTGGCCAACGTTGCCATTGGGACCAAGGGCTCGCCCGTCGAGCGTCCACATGGGTTGATCACCAACCAACCAAGTGATGTGACCCTTGGCGCCGGGGGTGTAGTCAAAGGCATACGTCTGGTACGCGTTGCCGTCGTACCAGTCGTTGTTTAGGTTGGAAAGTCCAGAAATGGCCTGCTGGTAGGGACCACCAGCATACGCGTTGACGGAGGTGATGGAGTGATCGTAGACTTCGAAGAAATCTGGGCTAATCAGCGGGTTTCTTTTGAGCGAAAAAATCAGCTTACCATAGTCCGGCTGATACCAAATGTCAAAAGGCGCGGCCTGAAAACTTTGAGATACAACTCCGATGTAGTTGCTCGCGTCCAGCGGCGAATTGCTAGCTTCGATGACGTCTATTTCGGGTGCCGAACGAGAGTTGCCGCTGCTGGGGTGGTCTTCACCATCGCATGTGCAGGCAGGCAGCCTCATTCCTGGAAGAGTGTTGATGCCGTCGGTAGAACTCTGGTTCGGGGTGATGCCAGCATCGCACTCGTCGTGGTAACTATACGGCCACATGCCGTCAGTGGTGGCAGCAAAGCCAGGCCGACCCAGGTTGCCCATGGCCCAGAAGCCCGGCCAGAAACCGACGGTATCTCCGCGGCCGGGCAGAGAAATGGAAGCTTCCAAGTGGCCGCCTTTGAAGCAGAGCTTGTTCCAAGACTGCAACATGCCGGAGCGGTAATCGAGGTCGTGGTTTGAAAAGGCGTCGAAACGAATGTTGAGAGTGCCATCCTTGGTCGTGACCGCGTCAGGGTCATACCACTGCCATTGTCAGTACAAATTTCTTCTGATTTGAGTGGTCGAGGTACCTCGAGATCCTGCGTCACGCCGTACCAAAAGTCCATGGCCTGGAAGTACGGGTCATCTTCGTCGTAAAAGGTACGGCCATCGGTGTTGAACTCGTCCGAAAACTGCACAAATCAGATCCGTCCAATTTGTCAATCAAGGCGTACTCACCACAAGCGACTGCTTCTTTCCAGTGTAATATGAAGTGCGCTCCCTGACACTTTTTGGCGTATCAGGGTCAATTAGGCCATGACGGATATTCTTGAGGAGATCTTGATGGACATCGATGCACAGAGGCAGGCCGGAGCAGGGACCTTTGGCGTCGACAAAAAGCTTCTTGGCAAAAGTCCTAAGCAAGACTGAGTAAGCAAACACGCGAGTCGTCGGGTCGGGAGTCGGGCAAAACCGTACATGATTGGATAGCCGATGAAGAGCATCAACAACCCCAACGTCAGCAACAGCAGGCCTCCTACGTTGAGCGCCCCTCGCTTCGTGAAGACGTTGCAATCCCTCGGCTCCTTGTCGGACGGGTCCGGATTGTGCAGGTAATCGTCCGTCTCGACATCCTCTGGAAACAGCAGCAGGCCGGCCGAGGGCAAAATGTTGTACTTTTCCGAGACGGTCTGCGTATTCAGCTGACTGTCGTCATCACTGCCGGCCCTCGAGGGTGAGCGCGACTCGTCAAAGGGCGAGGCGAATATGCGGCTATCACGGCTGCCCGCAGACTCGGAGCTCCAACTGGTGCGCCGCGAGCCCATTTCTGAGGGGGCGCGCAAGGCCGAGGGCGAGTCCTCATCGCGCATTCGCCTCGTCCGCGAGACGCGGGGCGGTAGCAAGAGCTCGGCGGACTCGGCGACGGTGCCCGGCTGGTTGTACAGGGACGAGGCGCCTGTAACGGCGGCGTCTGGTCTTGTTTCGAGCGTCAGGGAACGCGTCGAAATCTGCCTCACGGGGACCGGAGGGTCGGCGGCAGCGAGGGTGTCATCGCTGTCCGAGTTTAGGCGTATGTGCGGCGGGCGTGCGTGGCCGTCCTGGGGCGACGAGAGCGAGTCTGGCGACGACATATGGCGGGAGTGGGGGAATCGGCGTGGCGGTTAAAAAACGAGGGACTCAGCGAGGAGCAAGAGGCGCCGTGTGTCGGATCCAGACGGCCTGCGAGGAGCAACGGCGCGGGAAAGAGAGTGGTGGTAGATGATTTTCGGGGTTGATATGATGAGCGCGGGCGGGACGCGGAGCGCGCAGGGAGGAATGGAGGAGGGACTGAAGGGCCGCGACTGCGAATTCCGGGAATGCAGCTCGTCCAACGTGGCCGTGCGCAGCGAGTGGAGGCCAGGTCGAGGTCGAGGTCGAGGTCCAGGTGGTGAGGTGCCGTGGTGGATGGATGCGATGCAGGAGAGAGGGAGGAGAGCGGATTGAAAAGGAAAAAAGGTTTGTCTTGTCGAGGCCTGGGGCTCCGTAAGGGGGACTGGGAAGAGCGTGGGTGTTCCTGGCTCTTACGAGGGCGACATTGACAGGGTAGAGGCTGTCTTGACCGCAGAGGCAGGGTGGGCTGTGCTGGTCGTGTACACGGGCCCGGGTGGAGCAGTGCAGTGCAGTGCAGTGCAGTGTATATACAGTACATCCCATCCACACGGACAGTGAATCAATCGATTTTCCATTGAATGCCAACGCCTACGCCAACCTCCAAGAAACGGCCGACCCCCTGCGGCGTGCCAGGCGAATCAGCGCGGGCGAGCTGCGTCAGCCATGGAGCCGTGGTGGGCAAGCAAACGCCTCCCAGCGGACGCCATCCGCCTGTGGCAGTCGACGAGGGCGATCTCCGACGCGCCGTAAAATTCACGGACCCTGTCATCTCAGCACTCAGGCACCCTCATCTCACTCTCTCAGTGTTGTCGCTCTCTGTCTGTCTGTCTTCGCTACCTGAAGCGCGCAGCTTGGAGCGGGCCCTGGCATTGCGGTGGTGATCTGCCCCAGCCTTCGACTTGGGCCGTCCGGTGTCAGACCGCCCGATCACTGTCACCTCTGCGTTTCATCGCCCTTGTATTGTACCACTACCAATTTCCATGCCAACTGCTCCCACCACCATGGATCCCGCTGTACAAGGCCCCAAGACTAGCCTAGCCATTACTACACACATGTACTGGACGTGCACATACATGGCCTATAACGACGCCCTCTGCATTTGACCGCTTGATAAGCCCATTGCGACTCTTGCCGCATCCAGCATGGCTCCTTGATACCACATCATCAAGCACGCACATCAAGATTCCACCGCAATCGCCTTCAAGCCCACCACCGCCTTGCTGCTGCCTTCCAACCCAACCACCCAGTACTCGGCCCGGGTGCTGCCATGCTGCGCGCGGAAGAATCCAACCAGGTCGTTCCCAGACGCCTGCTTGACGGCCTGCACCACCTTGGTGTACTGGCCTCGCGGATCAAAGTCGCTCTGGCTAATGGTAGCCACGGCACCGTCGTGGCCGATTAGTTTGGCAAAGTCGGCTGCACACGTCGTACGTTGGTTAGTGGAGAGGAGCTAAAGCAAGCTACGACGTACCTTCGGACGGCAAATCATCTCTTCCCCACTTCAAGCTCACCGGCTCAAAGGGCTCGTCGGCATCGGATATCAAGTACTCGTCAACTTGGCGCAGGGCCGCAGGGACGTCTGTATCCACCGCCTTGGTGCCGATCCTCGACTGGCCAGCCGTCGCTGCCGAGGCGCCAGCGTCCTGGTTCGCCTTGTCCAAAAAGGCGGCGTAGTCTTGGTCGGATGCCATGGTGATGGGTGAGAGAGAGAAGAAGCGCAAGGTTGCGGTAGCGGGAGCAACGGGTGGGGGCCGACAGAGGGCAACAATCGAGGCCGGGTTCCGCCTGGTGGAGTGGAGAGTGGTAGTTGCAGTGGCTAGAAGGCGGGGGACGCGATGGCGATGGTTGAACATTGGATTATGCAGTGACAGGCGGACGATTTGCGACTGACAGGCGGCGCGCCACAACCTAGCCTGCTTCTAACGGCTCAGGCTCAGGCTCAGGCTCAGGCTCAGGCTCAGGCTCGATATGACGGAGCGCTCGTTGGTGCCAACACCAGACCAAGTCCTTCCACTGGCTGACAGCAAGGAACCCAACCCAACCATGGATGTACGTCATCCTCTGTTCACGTGATGGCAGCCAGCACACCACCGACTCTCTTCCGTTCTCTCCGCCCGTCAGAAAGCATCCATCCATGGATTCTAAAAAAAAGCGAGCGAAAAAACACACGGCCCCCTTACCTCACCATTCTCCACCCGACCACGGCCGCCGTTCTGGGCCCCGCCCCGTCTCCCTCTCCCGTGCCACTCTCCGCACCAGGAGCCTGCATTGGCGCTACCCTAGCCACGAGCTCCACCGTTTCCGAATCTCGCGAGACAGTGCAGCCGACGAGACGGTCGGGGAAAAACCAAAAAAATGACAGGTGACAAAGGAGAGACAACAGAGGCAATACAACCTCGAGGAACGCAACGCAACCACCTCCCTGCCCTCCTCTGCCCTGGCCGTGTCCTGCGTGTCACTACCTGGCAATGTGCGCGCAAAGTGTGTGGGGCGGATGGCGCCGCCACGCCCGCTAGCTCACGATGGACGGCATTCTGCGTGCCTGAAGCCTGCCTGCAATGCACGCTGATTGGGGGCGGGCGCCGCCTTGTCATTCAGCCCTTGGCGCCACCGCGTTCCTTTGAAGAAGCCAGAAGAAGAAGAAGAGGACAAGAGGGGGCTGTAGCTGACCTGATGCCGTACCACCACCCACACGCAGCTAAGCAAATCTGACGCGGCCTGAGGCTCAACGCCCCGTCTCAACTCTCATCACCAACGGCGAGCGGGTGGCGCGTCCATCCTGGCCCCCTCCAACCTGCATGTAGCTATCCGAACTAGCTCAGCTCTTCCAACCGCCTGGCACCAGCCCTCCACGCTGCTGTCCGTGTACATGATCTGGTTTCGTTGAGGATCCTCTCCCTCGCGTCCCTCTCTCGCCTCCTCCAACGCGGCACAGTCGGTCGTCTACCTACTCACATGCCATGATTGCGGCACAAACAATCCGCCCTCGACAAACAACACCATCACCATCACCCTCAGGCCGCCGATCGCGATCAGCCGCCGCCCTTCCGCATTTGACTTGCGTTGCTGCTGTTCAGGTCCACGGTCCACGATACCGCTGCCGTGCTTCGAGTCTGTCTATGCACGTCGATGATCTTGCTTCCTCCACTCTTGGATATTCGGTGTGTGCGACCAGCAGATCTGCACTCGTCCCTGTCCGGAGCGATGCGGCGACTCCGAGGAGCTGCTTGGTCGCCAGGCGCTGGCTGTGCCTATTTCTACTCGACTCGTATACGGACCGCAGTTGTATAGCGATGGTCCAAGACATGACTCTTGATAATATGCACCCTCCTGCCGACGCAGAAATTCCCGACGCATGTTTGCCAATTGCCCGACGCCGTCAACTTCTTTACTGGGTACTGTACATACATGCAGTCCACCCCATCTTTCCCTCTCCGCGATCATCCAAACACCACGACACACACCCACGCCAGCAAACTATAAAAAATCACGAGCCAGCCCCACCATCTCGTCCACCCGGGCAGGGCACGGGAGCGTATCCACCGGGCACCGCTCCGCCGCCGCCATCCGTCTCCGCACGTACACCGCGCACAGCTCCGCAGGCGCCTCTGCCCTCCCATCATTGCCATCATCATCAACACCGACCTCGTAAAAATCATCCATCAGAAAAAAAGCTCTGCAAAAAGCATGTCAGAATGTGCCGACGGACCGACGGCTATGATTGTGCTCGCTCTTTTTTTCTGCTGCTCCGGCATCGCCTTGGCTGACTGACTGCCTGGTGAGAGGCAGATGTTGTCTTTTGAGATGAGACGTGCATCGCGCAAAGTCCAAAGTCGACGCCCGCCGCACGCACGCATGCACGGCTAAGGAGCGCTTTGGCCGGCACTGCAAATCTTGCCTGTCGCCTGCTGATGAGCGCCGCTCACGAATCAGCGCTGGGCTGGGCTGGCGATGCATCCGAGTCTGCGAGGGTGGTGCTGTAGAAGCGTCTGATTGCTGACGAGGCGAGACTGGGTTTACTACTACCTACCGTACGTCTGGGTGAGTCGAGACGGAAGCACGCTTCAATGGACGAAGCAGACGGTTCCCTTGTCGTGACTCCTCTCCCGCGACTAACCAGCAACGACAACAATAACACCACAAACGCTCCACAGGCTCATATCTCTCGACTAAGATCTGACTGGCGCAAGAACACAACGCCCGTCTCCTCTTGCCGCCTCCTTCATTCTCGACTCTTTCCATCTTTCTTTCTCTCCTTCTTTCCAGCATAATCACCACAACACTATCCCTCTACGGTGTCTGCCGTCCCTCCTCTCCTCTCCCAGCCCTTCTCAAGCACCCCCACAGCGGTCGTCGAAAGAAACGAGACTCCCAAGCGCGACTGCAGCAGCAGCAGCAGCAGCAGCAGCAGCAGACGAATGCTCCCTGGGCGCAACAATGGCAGCGAATGCCGTCTCGTTTCTTTCGACACGCACGGTGCGCCCGCCCACAAACACAGGCAGCCCTACTCCTTCGCCGCAGCCGCAGCATACAGCCACACAACTCTCTACGCCGAATCCTGCCTCCACCAGTGCCTCCCCTCCCATTTCCTCTCCTCTCCTCTACATGGCACCCCACCAACACAAAACACGACACAACATGACCGCCGCTCAGCCCTGTCGAGGCCGGGCCGACTGAGCAATACGCGATGCACCATTGTCCGACAGCCGACAGCCGAAAGCCGGCTGCTTTTGGCGGACTAGTAGGCCATGTCGACGGATGGGCAGGGGATTGCGGGCCACCGGCTCCTGCGCCGTTCTCGTTGCTGGCAGGCGATGTGCGGCTATATTCGTGGTAGTAGCGGTGGTAGAAGTGGTGGTGGTTGTGGTTTGAAAAAAGACGAAAGGTGGGGCGTGGAAGGGAAGGGTGGAGGGTTTGGAGTAGGAGAGGCGAGAGGCGAGAAGTGTGAAGTGTGGAATGAGAAGAGAGAAGAAAGAAGTGCAGAGGTAACGCCGTAGGAGGGCTGTCGGTATTGTAGAAGAAGGGAAGGGAGGTGAGCAGGTAGTAGGTAGGTAAGTGAGTGAGAGAAGAAGTGGATATATGCTTGGTCCATCTCTTCTTCTCCCGCTCTTCCCCTTCTCTTGCAATGATTGGCTCCACGTAGGGATGTAGGGATGAAGGGGAGGTACGTAGTTGGGGCGGCTGCGGATATCTATATATGTGTAAATATGTAGAGCCTCAATAGTGCCGGAGATGTTTTCGTTAGATGATATGCACTGCATCATCCCCCTGTTCCCCTGGCGTCACAGCGCACCCATGTGCAGTAGGTGTATACATAGGTCGCTATATAGGTAGAGGCATGGATATAGGTCCAGGCAGAGTCGCAGCAGGTAGGTAGGTAGGTAGTAGCGCGCAGACAGACAGACAGACAGACAGACAGACAGAGACCTGTCGCCCAAGTTGTTGCGGAAGTTGTATCCGCCTATGTATATACTACCACTCCATCAATCGCGTGCGAGAGCGATGCCAAAGAGAAAAAAAAAAAAAAAGTGCAAGCGCCTACACGTCTCGCCACCGCAGACCAGCGAGCCAGCAAGCGCAGAGGCGCCGTTGGAAAATGCGCGCCACGGGATGAAACAAGACAGCCGCGCCCAGCCGACAAAAGACGGGGGCGGCGGGGCGGAGCGGAGCGGGCTCGGGACGGACGGCGAAGTCGAAGACGACGCGGCGTGACACAGGCGTGGGCGCGTGAAGCGAGCGAGAATTCCCGGGGCTACGAGGGTACATATTTTCGCAAAAGTCGGGACGGGAAGAAGGGAAGGGGTAGAGAAAGGGTCTTGGTTTTGTTGGTGGATGGTGGATGGGGATGGGGATGGGGTTGATGTAAGGGAGCAGTAGGGACATGGTGGGTAGGGCAGAAGAATACGGACGATATTGTGGAGCAGAAGGTGACGATGTATGGGGATGTAGTTGTCTGGTCGAGTCGACCATGGCTGGCTGGCGGGCTGACAGGAGGCTTGGGCGGGCGGTCGGGCGATCCGGGTTCGAGGTCGAGTTCGAGTTCGGGAGGGTTTGCGGGAGCAGGGCAATCTGGAACGGGACCAACGAAAGCGGCAGCAGCCGCATCTGCACTGCACTGCACTGCACTGCAGCGGCGGTTGACGTTGAAGATGTCCGTGTGTGGAGCAGAGGGGTGAGGCAGAATTGGAGAAGATTAATGTACATACATGAGGGACGCAAGGAGAGAAGCGAAGCGGCAGCAGGCTGGCGGAGTACAGAAAAGCCAGTGAGTGCAGCGAAACCGTGGCACGGGGTGGAAAGGACGCCAAGCGCGCCATCTCATGCATGGCACAGCAGCCACAAAACGCACCACACGACGACAGGGGGTGCGCCGGGCCAAGACCACCGAAGAGCCGACAGCTGGAGGTGCGCGTGAGGTGGGGTGGCTCATGGCAGGACGACCTGAGGGCCGGAGAACAGGCACACTGGACTGCCCTGGGAGCCAAGGGAGACAGCTTAATACATGAGCGCAAAGTCGTCAGGTCGGGTCGGGTCAGGTCGCGGTTTAGCTCGCTCGACGGCGTCCGGCCAATCAGCGCCCGCGAGACTTCCCCTTACCCACACACCCAACCCTCCTCTCTACGAGCGCCCATCCGGCATATCGCCAACGCCCGCTTTGCTGTCCCCCGTCCCCGTCCCCCGTCCCCTCGTCTCGCTCCGACTCTTCTCCATCCCACTCCCATCCTCTCCCCTCATCAACCCAACCCAACCCAACCCTCACCCCCGACGACGCTCGCCCCTCACCTCACTGCCCATCGTCTCGCAACCCACCGCCCGACCCGACCCATTGAGTGGGCGCGACCGTCTGTCGCCCACGCCGAGCCTCTCGCCTCCGCCTCGACCTCTTGACGCGTCCGACAACCTGCCCTGCCCCGACCGAGTCGCATCCTCCTCGCGACGCTTTTCCCCCCCCACAACACCCTCACCACATGGCCTCGCATCAGCAGCCCTCGCCCACGGCGGCCACTCCCGCCCACCATCCTCCTCCCCCGGGTCACCCACAGCCCAATGGCCACCCGTCCATGCAGTCCGGCCCCAAGAGCATCACCAGCGTCCTCCAGGGCACCAACGAGACGACATGGCTGGCTCTAGGTAATCCTCGCGCCCGCCAATCCACCCGCTCCATCTAACTGCCTCCAGGCGGCCTGTCCGAAATGATGAACGACTACGAGGGCGCCAAGCAGTGCTACGACCACGCTTTGCGACACAACAACTGGTCCGTCCCCGCCATGCAGGCCATTTCCAGCATCCTGCGCAGCCTCGAGCAGTTCCCCGCCGCCGTCGAGTACTTGAGAAACATTATAAAAGTCGACGCCAACAACGGCGAAGTCTGGAGCAGCCTCGGTACGCCAAATGCGCCCACGTCCACCACGTCGCCGACTGACCATCTGCAGGCCATTGCTATCTCATGATGGACGACTTGCAGCAAGCCTACTCTGCCTACCAGCAGGCCCTTTACCACCTGACGGACCCCAAGGTATGTCTGCCGCCGCTCCAATGCGCCGCCTCGTCTGACGTGATGACAGGAGCCCAAGCTTTGGTACGGAATAGGCATCCTGTACGATCGCTACGGCTCGCTCGAGCACGCCGAAGAGGCCTTTTCCCAAGTCATGCGCATGGACCCCAACTTCGAAAAGGCCAACGAAATCTACTTTCGCCTTGGCATAATCTACAAGCAGCAGCAGAAATTTACTTCGAGTTTGGAGGTGAGCTTGACTGCGCGGCATCACGTCGGCCACCGACATGCTGACCACTGCAGTGCTTCAAATACATTGTCAACGACCCGCCGCGGCCGCTCACTGAAGAGGACATCTGGTTCCAGATTGGTCACGTGCACGAGCAGCAGAAGGACGTGAGTGGCTTTTTGATCTTTTTCCCCCCCGCAAATTCTCACGCGCCACAGTACGAATCTGCCAAGATGGCCTACAAGCGCGTGCTCGAGCGCGACCAAAACCACGCCAAGGTTTTGCAGCAGCTCGGCTGGCTCTACCACCAGGCCAGCGGCAGCTTTTCGAGCCAAGAGCAGGCCATTGAATTTCTCGAGAAATCCGTTAATGCCGGTATGTATCCCGTAGAGCTTCAAAAACTCGGCTGACTTTGCCTAGACAACAGCGATGCGCAGAGCTGGTACCTGTTGGGCCGCTGCTACATGTCGCAGCAAAAGTACCCCAAGGCGTACGAGGCCTATCAGCAGGCCGTGTACCGCGATGGCCGCAACCCAACCTTTTGGTGCTCTATCGGTGTGCTCTACTACCAAATCAACCAGTACCGCGATGCCCTCGACGCCTACTCTCGTGCCATTCGCCTGAACCCCAACATTTCCGAGGTCTGGTACGACTTGGGAACTTTGGTAAGTTGACCTCCAAGACTTGTCAAACAATTCTAACGCTGCCCAGTACGAGTCTTGCAACAACCAGACGGCCGACGCTCTTGATGCGTACCAGCGCGCCGCCGACCTCGACCCGACCAACGTGCACATTCGGGCCCGTCTCCAGCTGCTGCAGAATGGCCAGCCCACCAACGGCATGCCCAACCAGAATAGCACTCCTCTGCCGCAAGACGTCCACCCGCAAGCCTACCAACCCGGAGCCATGAACGGTCCGCCTCAGCCCCAGTGGAGTGGTCCCCAACCGTCGCAACCTGCTCCTCAACAGGCCCTGCCCCCGACCATGGCCGGCAACGACTGGGGCCGCACCCGGCTTGCCGGCATCCAAGATCCCCAAATGCCGCCTCAGCAGCTCACCCCCTTTGAGCAACGAGATGCCGCGCTGCGGCCGCAGCAGCACCCTGCTCCCCCTAGCGCTCGTCCCGGAAGCCCTCGACAGGAGCAGCTGAGGGCACAGGAGCAAATCAGGGCGCAGTACCAGCAGGAACCCCCGAGACTTGCGGCTCCGGGCCCTGGCCGCAGGGGACTGTCGCCGTCGCCAAAGAGCCACAATGCTGCTCCGAATCTGTACCAGGGGCCGGGATCTTTGCCCCCTCAGCAAGTGCCTCCCCCGTCTCAGCTGGCACAGAGTCAGCCACCGACACAGCCGAATAGGATCGCAAACCCCAACTACGGAACCCACGCAACCAACGGCCCTGCGCCGCCGCCCGCTCTCAATGGCCCTCCGCCGCCTGGGCCTGGACCTCTTCCGCCATATGGCCGCCCGACAAGTCCACCGCCAGAGGTTCGTCCGCTTTTGGGCACTTCAGCACCGTCGCCATCGCGCTTCCACCCGCCAGGCTACCCGGGCCACGGAGAGCCTGCACCTGGCGGCATCGCTGGCGGTGCTCCTCCGCCCGCTTCTGCTCTCGCTGCTGCCGAGGCAGCTGCTCGCGACCGAGACGAAAGACCGCCCTCTGCGGCCCCAAAGCGCCTGCGTGAGTGGGAGGACGACAACAGCGCCGCCAAGCCTCCGACCAACGATGAAAAGCGCCAACGCCTCGAGGAGACGCCTCCGCGGCGCCCGTCGCCGCCCGAGAGAATGGCGTCGCAAATGTCGCAGATGCACCGCACGCCGCCGGAACAACAAGCAGCCGACGCGCGCCGCGCCGCCGAAGAGCAGCAGCAGCGTCACATCAACGACGGCTACCACCCGTCGGAAGCAGCGCACCACCCGCCATCGCTGCCGGCGATTGCGCACCCGCCTCCGCCTCCGCCGCCGCAGCCGCAGACGCCGCACCTCCCCGAGGTCAAGGAGGAGCGCAAGGAGCAGCACGAGCCGGCCGCGCGAAAGATGGAGGTCGACGAGGACTACGACGATAGCGGCGATGACGAGAAGGCGCGGGCCCAGCACCAGCAGCAACAACAGCAACATGCGGGACCGCCGCGGTCTGAGCGCAATAGCCCGCGCAGCGCCAGCGTCGTGAATGGTGTGCAGCAGTCGCATGCGGCGGCGGCGGCGGCGGCAGCAGCAGCAGCAGCGGGCGCGCCGCTGGAAACAAAAGCTATGTAGAGTGTAGAGCGTGAAGCGTGGAGTATGTGGGGAGGGAGGAAGTGGGGAGGGAGTGGATAGGGGGTGAAAGAGGAGTGAATAGGAATGGGAAAGGGAAAGGGGAATAGGGAATGGTTTTTTGAGACTACCTACCACCTACCACCTAGTATTACAGCCATTGCGTTTGGTGTATCTTATTTCTTCTTCTTCTTCTTCTTCTTCTTCTTTTATTTCTTCGCTGTTTGTTTTCTGCTGCTGGGCCGGGGGTGGGGTGGGGGGGCGGCTGCACTGGGCTGAAGGTGGGAAGAGGTGGTGGTGAATAGGGTTTGGTGGGTGGGTGGGTGGGTGCGGTGGTTTGGGGGGCTTTGGGGCTTGGTAACGGCCTTTATTGATTCTTGATTTCATTGATTGATTGACTCGCTGCCGACTTTTTGCTTTTTCTGTGGGGCAATTGTTCCTTTTTTTTTTGTTTTTGTTTTGTTTTTGCTTTTATCACTTTTCTTCTCTTCACTGTTGTTGTTGATGGTGTTGTTGATGATGATGATATGGTGGTGTTTTGGTAGAGATGAGTGACTTGTGGGTGGTGGTGGTGGTGGAGCAAAAGGGTGGGCATCATTGATAAATGGGCATGTATTAGTGTTGATATTTGACCGGGTTTACATTCGACCTACCTTCGACCTACCTTCGACCTACCTTCGACCTACCTTCGACGACCTATGCTGTATGCTGTGTGCTACGGGCTATGGTCTGTCACTGTATATACTCATGGTCCACCACGCACGCATAGGCAGTCAGTCCAACGGGGCCTGCATGATTGACAGTACGTACCTACCTACGTACAGCGCCTCCTTTGGGCCCCCTCCCGCCCTCTCTTTCTTGCGGCGGCGGCGGCAGCGTGGCAGCGTGGCAGCAGCGTGGCAGCAGCGTGCAAACTCAGTCTCGGTCTCGGTCGCGCCATGCAGTCATGCAATGCTAAACAGGACAGACGGATAGACGGACAGACAGGCACACAACGCGTAGCTGGACAACATGGAGCGAGCGAGCAAGTGAAGCAAGCAAGCAAGCAAGGAGCAAAGGGAAATTCATTCAATCATTCGTTTTCAACCTAAGCAGTCCCAGGTCGTCAAGCATCAATCAATCAAGCAACCAGTCAGTCATCCAGAGTGCAAAACACCGCCCGCCCGCCCGCCAATGCCCATCATCCCAGCCATGCAGCAATGCAGCCATCCATCCATCCATCATCACATCGACATGTATCTATGTCCGCCGCCGCACCGGGGTATCATCAATCTCTTCCATGCATGCCTTCCTTCTTTCTTCGTCGGTGCGTGTATGTATGTAGGGAGGGAGAGAGGGAGAGAGAGGGGGGGAGGGAGCAACATCACGTCCTTCCGCCCGTCCGCATAGACGCACGTGCGCGCGCGCGTGCCCATGTCATGTCCATCGAGCACGCCCGTCTTCGCGTGCTCATGTCGTTCGTTACCGGATCAGACGGATGACAACAAAAGAAAAGAGAGAAACAAAACAGGAAGAGAGTAGGAAAAGGTGACTGGTGACGAGTCGGAAACCAGGAGTAAGAGAAGAAGAAGAAGAGGCAAGCGTAGAGGTTGTCCGGGTGGAGAGGTGTGTGTGTTCATTACATATCTAGGCCGTATCGGACTGCGTCTCAGTCTCATCGTTGTTGTCATTGTTGTATTGGTCGTAAAAGTCATCATACAAGCTCACACTCGACGCGTCGGCAAGCGCATCCCACAGATTCATGCGCGGGTCGCCGTACAGCTTGCGCGGAATGACCGCCACGGAAGGACGAGTCGTGCTGCTCCAGAGCCGCGAGAGGAAGCCCGCGAGCTGAAAGGGCGGAGTGGGACGAGTGCTGCTGGCAGTCTCCTCCTCCTGGGCGCCAGCACCAGCCGCGTCTTGAACACGGTCGAGCTGAGCTAGGGACGCAGAGGGCTCCGCCGGGACCAGGGCGGTGGAGACCACGTCAGCGGGGTCCGCAACTTTTGCACGGGAGACGGTGTCGTCGATAGGGGGATGTGCAGGCGGTGCGAGAGAGGTGTCGTCGTCGGCGCCCGTCAGGTGCGGAGAGTTGCAGGCGCTGACGAACTTGCGCGAAGCGTAGTCGTGCATGCTGTGCTCGGTGGCGCTGCTGTCGACGCTGGCCTTGGACGACGTCGACGCCTGACGCGAGCGCGGCTCGCTCTTGAGGATAAACTCGCGCAACTCTGATCCAGAAATGGTCCGTCGATGGCCGTAGCTCGAGCCTGAAGAATGGGACGAGGTGGGGCGCGAGCTGTGCGACGAGCTCGGACGGGACGAGAAACCATCCTCGATGATGAGTTCGTTCATGCTCTCAATCAGCTCGCGGCCGTCGTTGAGGCGGGCAAAGTCGATGATGCGCGAGTATTGCTCGCTGCGCCGCTGAAAGTGTTGTGACAGCGTGTCCCACTCGTCGCGCCAACGCGAAATGCTCTTGGCGAGCGCGTCGTTGCGCTCGCGTCCGGGCAGCGTCCGAGCGCACTCGAATTCGATTTCTATCAAGTGGAGCCGCAGGTTTAGGAGCTGGTTGAACTCGTGGTGCAGGTCCTCGCGCAGGTTGTGGTTTTCGGCCGTCACCATTTGGTTCTTGGCGCGAAGGCCGTTGACCTGCTCGCCCAGCAAGTCGGCTTGCCTCTGGACGAGTTTGAGTTTGGAGCGAAGGTCGGTGTTTTCCATCCTGAGCGTTTCGCCCTCCTCCATCGAGTCGACGAGGTCTTCCATGAGGGTGTGTTCGTTGTCCTGGATGCGGTTAGCTGGCCGCCATGGCGTCGTCGCGGTGACGGCTTACCTGCAGGCCGGCGAAAGTCTGACGCAACTCTCTAGACATTTTGAGCATGTTGCCGTAGACGTCATCCAGCTCCTCATGCACGCCGTCATCTTGGTCGTCGTCGCCGGTTGTTGCTGGGGGGTCGTAGCATGTTTTTGACGGACAGGGACTATCCTCGTCGATAAACAGACCCGAGTCCTCCATGTCGGCGGGCTGGCGGGTCTGGGTGTCGGGGACGGTAAACAAGGCGTAAATATGGTCGAGCGTGGCCTGGACGTGGTGGGCGACGTCCTGAGGCACGTCTTGCCTGGTGAACTGGACGGCCAGCTGCGACAGGCGGTTGACCAGGGCGTTTTGGGTTTTTGTGGTTTGCGCTGACAGGACCGGCGAGCTGTCGGTGTAGTAGTCGGAAAAGGGAGAATCGTGGAGGACAGGGCGCGCAGGTGGCGTCGCGGGGCAGTCGATGGGCGGCGCCATGGTGAAGATGGCACGCCGACAAGCGTTGGTCGAGCAGAGGAATCGAGGGCAAGGCGAGTGCTTTAAAAAAAAAAAGTCGTGACGAAAGGGCGAGGTTGAAACGGGGTAGGGAAAAAAGGCAGGTCGAAGAAGAAAAGCGTGCCTTGCCCTCGCCTCGTGAATAACGTCAAGGCGATGGCATGGTAGGAAAAGAGTGGTAAAGGTATCGAGGAGGGGAGGTGTTGGAGAGGAGGGTGGAAGGTCAGCCAGCAGCCAGCAGCCAGCATGCGGGCCGGGGTTAACGTAGGGTAGGGTCACGGAGCCCCACCTCTTTTCTGTTCACCGCCCGCGGATCATGAATTTCGGCCACTCAATGACTGGGCTGGGCTGGGCTGTCTTTGTTCCAACTCACTCCCTCCCGTCCCGTTCTCACCACCAACCTCGTCTTGAAATGGCCTCGCCCGTGAGCCTCCATCTGTTTCCTGCCGCCGAGCACCATGTTGACTGTGCACAAGCTAGGCATTGAGCCGTCGCTCGAATCGGTGCGCGACATTGTCGCATCATACATAGACTCGCCCAATCCTCCGAACCTCGTCCCCCTGTGCGCCTCGATTTCGGCCGAATTCTTGACGCCCACGTCCATATACCTCAAGATTGCCTCTAGGTCGGTGAGCATGCTGCAGCGTCGCCCCGGCACTTGCTGAGACGTACAAGGTCAAAGTCGAAGCTGTCGTTTCTCTTTGAGAGTGCCGCGACAACCGAGACGATTGGCAGGTATAGCTTTGTCGGCGCAGGTTAGTTGCCCGGGCAGACCATGTGCGTGCACGTCTGACGAACAAGACCCGCGACAGGTTCTCAAGACGGGACCCGGCCACGGCCCCGAGTGCGATCCTCTGCCCCTCCTCGAACAAGAGCTCGCCAAGGTCCGCGTCGCATCCATTCCGACCCTGAAGCTCCCGCCTCTGACGGGCGGCGCCATTGGCTATGTGGGATACGACTGCGTGCGATACTTTGAGCCCAAGACGGCGAGGGACATGAAGGACGTGCTCAAGGTGCCCGAGAGCTTCTTTATGCTCTACAACACCATTGTCGCCTTTGACCACTTTTTCCAGGCCGTCAAGGTCGTGACGTACATGCGCGTGCCCGAGAGCCTCGACGACTTGGACGCGGCGTACGGCGAGGCGCAGGCCGTGATTCAAGAGACGATTGCAAAGCTCAAGAGCGAGGACATTCCGCTGCCGGAGCAGCCGCCGATCCAGACGGACCTGCAGTACACGTCCAACATTGGGCGCGAGGGGTACGAGGGGCACGTCAGGACGCTCAAGAAGCACATTGCCAAGGGCGACATTATCCAGGCAGTGCCGTCGCAGAGATTTTCGCGGCCGACGTCGCTGCACCCGTTCAACATTTACCGGCACCTGCGGACGGTGAATCCGTCGCCGTATCTCTTCTTTGTCGACTGCGACGATTTCCAGATTGTCGGAGCCAGCCCAGAGCTGCTCGTCAAGGCGGACATGGGACGGGTCATTACTCACCCCATTGCGGGGACGGTCAAGCGAGGCAAGACTGCCGAAGAGGACGAGAAGCTGGCCGACGAGCTGCGCAGCTCGCTAAAGGACAGGGCTGAACATGTCATGCTGGTGGACCTTGCACGCAATGACGTCAACAGGGTTTGCGACCCGCTGTCGACGCGGGTGGACCGGTTGATGGTGGTGCAAAAGTTTTCACACGTCCAGCACCTGGTCAGCGAGGTTTCTGGCGTGTTGCGTCAGGACAAGACGCGGTTCGACGCATTTCGGTCCATCTTCCCGGCAGGCACGGTCAGCGGGGCGCCCAAGGTCAAGGCCATGGAGCTGATTGCAGAGCTCGAGCAGGAAAAGCGCGGCGTGTACGCTGGAGCGGTTGGCTACTTTGGCTACGGCAGCGTCAACGCGGCGGGCGGCGAGGAGGAGGGGGCCATGGATACGGTGAGTGGACAGACAAGCCAAAACTAGTGGTGGGTCGGGCGGCTGACTAGGAGGACAGTGTATCGCGCTGCGGACCATGATGGTCAAGGACGGGGTGGCGTACCTCCAGGCGGGTGGCGGCATAGTCTTTGACAGCGATGCGTATGACGAGTGGATGGAGACGATGAACAAGCTCGGGGCAAACATGCAGTGCATCACGTCGGCAGAGAAGAAGCACCTGGGCGAGCAACAAGAACAGGAGGTAGGCAACGGCGAAGCGGCGGCCAAGGCACACGTTGACCTAGCGGCGGGGTAAATGGGGAGATGGGTACTGGAGGAGAATGCAAGGAACGGTGAGTGTTTGGCTCAGCGGGAAATGATGCAATGAACGGGGAAAGTGGAGAGGGTTGGCAGGGCACAGGAAGCTTGGGTAGGTTTGAGGAGTGATGGGTACATGAGTAGTGGCAAGACCATGTCGAGCTGAGAGGACACGATGCCAACGGCGTCGGTATCCGGGAGACGTGCGTGCCAGACAAAGGATGAGAGGAGGATGCGGGTGCGGGAGACGCGGGAGGAACGATGGAGGGAGAGAGAGTAGCGGTGGCTGGAGCCTGAAGTGGCTGGAGCTAGAGTTCCGTTATGTTGGCCGGGAATCCATGACCAACCACGACCTCAGTGCATGACCTCAGTGCAGGTCGGGTACTGTATCACGATGCGGGGCGCCACAAACGAGAGAGACATCTGATCGGACAGAGACTGACTGCGAGCAGGAACAAGAGTCAGGACAGGACGATTCTCTGGGCTTCGGTCAGACGGTGGCACAGCCATTTAATCGTGACCTCATGGCTGGATTCGGTGCGACTGCGATGCGGTGAGGTCGAGTTGGTCCTGCCGTGCCAGATCGGCGCAGGGATTCAGGCTGCACTGGTCGACAGAGAGAAAGAGAGGCGTGCCACGCGCTGGGGCGGCTGCCCTGCTCTGCTCTCCAGTCTCTGCAGTGCAGTCCAGTCCAGTCCAGTCCAGTCCAGTCCAGTGCAGTGCCATTGATGCAGCAAAACAAGATTGAGTGCCTTCCCTCGCAACTGCCTCGCCCGGGTCGTATCTACGGACGTGCCTGCTGCAACTCCCGTCGCCTGCGCTGCGTTAAAACCCGCCCTCCTCCCAACCTCTTGTTTATTCCCTCCCCCATCTCCTCCCAGCATCTACATAACCGCCCTCGGCACCTCCTTGTCGCTGTCCTAGCCCCGTCAATTCAATTGCCAGCATCCTATTGCAAGCATCTCCTCGACTCGACATCATGAAGTCCCTCTCCATCCTCGTCGCCGCCGCCTCGGTGGCCGTTGCTACCTTTGACAACCTGCCCAGCTGTGGAGTACGTCCTCAATCCCCACATCCTGGCAGGCCTGCTCACTAACCCCCCCAAAGCAAGTCTGCATGACCAACATGAACAACATCGCTATCAACGATTTCGGTTGCGCCCAGGGCAACATCGTCTGCTACTGCGAAAAGATCAACTACGGCTACGGCATCCGCGACTGCGCCAACGAGGCCTGCTCCTCGCCCCAGGATGCCGCCAACGTCATTTCCTACGGCAGCAACTACTGCGCCGGTGAGTCGCTTGTGCCAAACACCAATTCCCTGCCGCTGACACAAAACCCCCAGGTGCCCTGTCGAGCGCCGCCCCTTCGACCCCCAGCGCTCCCGGCTACAGCATCCTGTCGTCTGCCGCCGGCGGTGTCCCCTCTGGCTCTGGCACCACCCCCAGTCCTACCGGCACCGGTACTACTGGAACTGGCACCGGCACTGGCACTGGCACTGGCGCTGGTGGCCTCCGCACCGCCATCTCGACTGTTAGTGGCACGACCATCATCACGAGCGGCTCCCAGGTCTTGACCACGACGGGCGCCATCTCGACCCTCTTCAGCACCCTCACCTCTGCCCCCGGCAGCGTCGCCTCGTCCTTGAGCTCCGTCGTCTCCAGTGTTAACAGCTCGTTGACTTCGGAGATTTCTGGCGCCGCGTCTTCCGCTTCCGCGACTGGCTCCGCCATTGTAAGTCGACTGTTCCCATCTGTTGATTGCCTACTGACAACAACCAGGCGAGCTCCCTCACCGCATCTGGCTCGGCCACTTCGACCAGCAGCGAGGCTGCTGCTCCCCTTGCCACTGCCGCTCCGCTCCTCGGCGCCGGTGCCATGGTCGTCCTCTTGGCCGCCTTGTGAGGAGTATGACGCGCTTTTTCAAGAACCAGCAGTAGAGCCAGCGACCACTAATCGGAATGTGGAAAATGTCGGACGGATCGCCATTGGCTTGGAGAAAAGGGCAAACGCTGAGACGGCCGAGTGCGAAACAAGGCGGAGCACAAAACACCATTCCTGGGTTTCAGCGCGCCGCACAAGCGCCCCTTTGTTGTCCTCGTGGCCCGACCTCTCCGCATCTGCTGCGCTTCTCTACCCTTTTTTTCCCTTCATCCATGTAATTATTCCAGCGGCGCTCACGATACCCCGCAAGCTAGCCGCCACGCCCCCCAAACGCCCCGTCACGAGTCACGGAACACGCACGACATGTCATTACACCACCAGCGCAGTAGGTAGTAGTAGGTAGTAGGTAGCTCAAGAAGTCTACAATCAACACTAATACATGCACACAAACAATTGTCTCTCCCGACGTCATTTTCTTGGTCGTAATCTCTTTTTGATTCATGACTTGGCCATGTGGTGGTGGTGGTGGTGGTGATACATGTAGTCGTGGTGGTAGTACAGCCCAGCCTAGCCATGGACTTTTTTCGTCGTGCATGTGCATCGGCGCACTCATTTCCTGGCTTTGCCTTGCCTTGCCTTGCGTCCTACTCCGCATCTCCGCAACCCCCGCATCTGCGCATCTTTGCGTTTTCCTTCTTGGCAGGAGCAGGCAGGAACAGGAGTCTTTATTCTCGCGTATGTATGTGTACTACATAGTACAACACGACATGTAAACAAGTATGGGCATGCCTAGGTAGGTAGGTAGGTAGGTACGGGGTAGTAGGTCAACTTGGTAGCGTAGCCCACCACACACCACACACCAATGTCCATCTATCTTTCCTTTCATCTTTCCTTCCAGTCGCAGGGACCCAATGGCCCAATGGCCCAATGGCCCGAGGGCTATCTCCCGCTTTTGGAGAGGAGGGAGAGGGGGTGGTGGTGGGGGTAGGTACCGTAGGGAGGGAGGGTCAGTCCAGCTTTGGCTTCTCTTGCCTCTTTCTCAACTCACTTCCATCTTCCTCTCTCTCTCTTTGCTTCTCTCCTCTCCTCTCTCGCGCCCGCCGCCAGTCAGTCAGTCAGTCAGTCAAGCCATATCCATCTCCTCACGGACATCAAACGCACTCTCCCCGCGCGTCCCTCCCCCATGGCGTGGCGTGGCATAGCATGGCATAGCGTGGCGTCGCCACACCTCTTTCTCTCTCTGCTGCTGCTGCTGCTGCTGCTGCTGCTGCGGAAGTCGAACGTCGAAAGTCGAGAGATAGCAACAGAGAGAGCAGGAAAAATTGGCGGCGTGGAACAGTCGAAGCAAACCTCGCTCACCACCCAGGCGAGCCCGCCCACCTTCGCAGCCACCTACAGTTTCTTCCCTAGCAAAACGAGACGAGACAAGACAAGGTACCCCCCGTCTCGACCGCAGCGTTGCCGTGCATCCCGTTGAGGCGTTGGCCCATCGTCGTACCGCTGCACCGCTACCGCGCCGCCGCCGGCTTGTGCCGCGCCCGCGCCCGCGCCCGCCGTGGCTGAAGCGCGCAAGCAAGCAAGCAAATCGGTGGCGTCTTGGGCATCTAGGCGGCGTCTAGGCAGGCACACAGCACATAAGTATGTAGCGTTGATAGTGGCGCGTGGGGCGTGGGGAGCGGGGCGCACGGTGTGTGTGGCGCAGCTGGCAGAGCGGTGGTGCCCGTTGCTCGTTGGCTGATGGTTGATGGCTGGATCGAAAAAGTCTCCAGCGTGGCCGTCGTAGAGTATCGTCTGTAAGTGGCCTACCCAACCAACGTCATGGGGTTGGGTCGACGGTGGTCGACCATGGTCGAGACAATGCGGCCGTCCGCTTGCCAATTGACTTTCGGGCTGCAGCACGGTGACGTACCTTACGGCCGTCGCGAGCGCGACGGGGGCCAATGAGTGCGTGTCCGTCGCCCGTCGCGGCACCTCAACAGGAGAGGAGAGAGGCGGGACGGCTAAGTATACAGTACAGTACACGCGTCGAAGGAGGTGGGTGGGCAGGCAGGCAGGCAGGCAGGTAGGGCTGCAAAAAGCAAAAAAGAACTCAAGGTTTCCGCGAGACGCCAGATTCAGATTCGATGCGATGTTTGGGTAAAACGCTTGTTTGATGCATGGGTCTGTCTGACTGACTGACTGACTGACACATTTGGCACTGACCTGGTTTGCGTCAAGGTGCATTCAGGCTGCAACGGATGGTCTCGGAGACTCCGGACGGAGGACGGGTCGTGGCTTTTTAGCGCCGGGTCGACGATGAGACTTTTGGGGAATGTTCAGCTGGAATCGAGTGAGTGCGCTTGGGAGGGTGGATGCGATGCGATACGATGCCATGTAAGGTGCTGCCACTGGTGTGTTGGTGGTGTCGAGGGCGGGTGTGACGTCGATCCTGGGCACAAGAAGCAGCGTCGCAAGCAAAACTTGACTCGTCTGTCTGGCAAAAATCGGCTCATATTCTCTGAGCAGGTGGTTGCATGAGTGGTTATCAATCAGTGAGATGAGAGCCGGACACCTTGTCCGCCCTAAACGCCATGACTCTTGTTTGAAACTTTGCGCCGGCTCCTGGACTCTGCGTTTGGCGCTGCGTCGAAACGCTCCGTTTGTACGCTTTCTTTCCCTGCCACTGCCTACATCGGCATCGGCTTCAAATGTCCTTCGTTGTCGTATCGTGCCTCTGTCATCTTCGTCAGCGCCTGTCGTACACCAATTCCACCCCGACTTACTGAAAAAGGTGTAATTCAGCGTAATCGTGTTGATGCCCCTCATATTGATATCATCGACAAACGCCGGATCAATGTAAAAAAACACGGGCATGTCGACCGTCTCGCCCTTGTTCAGCCGCTGCTCCTCGAAGCAAAAGCACTGGATCTTGCTGAAGTACTGCGCCACCTGCCCCGGCGTCACGCTGTACGTCGCCACGCCGATGATGTCCTGGTCGCCCTCGTTGGTCGCCGTGTAAAACGCCAGCGCCGTCTCGCCCGGCAGCACGCGCACCTCGCGCTGCTGCGGCGTGAATTTCCACGGCAGCACGTCCGATACGGCGCCGTTGAATGTGATGCGCAGCCGCGGCACCGTGTCGACCGGCTTGAGGCGGTCCGCTGGGTCGCCGTCGACGGAGCCGTGGGCGGCGGACTTGATCGGCTGGCCTCCCCAGCCCGTGGTTTGGCAGATCTGCGACATGTCAGGACCAAGCGTTGGAATTGCGGGCAGAGCTATGTTGGAGAACCATTTTGTACATGGGGACCGAGCCGTAGGATAATGCGACGGTGCCGAGAATGATGCTCATGGTGTAGTACCTGGCGGAGGATCAGCACAAGCTGGTGGCAACATTGTCGAACGGGAAAGATGTACGCAAGGGACCGGTTCTTTTCCTTATACTTCTCCCGCACTTGCTCCATGGTTGGCATTTGCGGTCTGCTCTGGGAGGCGTTTTGCTGTGGCTTGCTGCTGTTCTGCATGCCCCGTCGCTGTGCTGTGGCATTGATCCGAGGAGTCGCGCGCCGAGCGCAGGCGTTGCATATCCATGGCGAAGGCGCGGAGAATGGGCGCGCTAATCTGCGCAATGTTGTCGAGGGCGGGTTCATGGTTGTGGTGTCGAGAAGATGGCTGAGCGAGATTCCCGTTGGTGGTGAGATCAGATCTCGCAGGGTCCGGGTGCTAGGCCGAAAATGGCTTATCGATTGGCGTGCCGATGATGCCGAAACACCGCACGTCGAGAAGCATTTTCGACACCTTCTAACAATACCTCTTCTTCTATCTTTCCTTGGGTAAAATTTTGAAGAATTTGCCTACGTCATCCAGCTGGGCGGGAAGAGAACAGTCGAAGCCTTATCGATGCGTGGCGTGGCGGTTCGTTGCCCTTCTTCAATGCTTGAGCTGCCGCTCTTGGAAGCTGCACTCTTCTTTTGCCCTTGCTCAGTACAGCAATACCAACTCCATCAGTCTCATGTTGCGTCTAAATGCACGCTTTGCGTTCATCAAAGTCCCATTTTCTCTTCGAGGGCGCCGAACTACATTTTCATACTAGCATTCTTGACATTTCCCAGTCGATTTTACCCTTGATCAAACGAGCGTTGGCTGCCCAAGGCGATAGTTAATTAAGAGATTGGAGCCCTGCCAGCTAAACGCAATAAGGTAAAGAGAGGGAAAATTCACCCGAGTGAGCCCTGGTACGACGTCCGAACTGTTAGATCTGGCCGAGAGATCTTCAGCCATTGACACTGAAGAGCGCCGCGGAATAAGGGTGTTAATTCTCTACGGCCTTAATCGTCTGAGCAAGGATTGGCGGGCAGATTCGGTAGGTTCAGTCGCCAGCCAGAAATCAACATCCGCCAAAAGATGTTTGTTCTCAGCCAGTGTTGTTTGCCGTTGGCCAAAAACGAGGGATGGTGGCGTAGGTTTTACAACACTTCGCCGATTAGAAGCCACCTTGAAAGGAGTTCGGCCACAATATACCTTCTTTCGCCGCCGATCTGTCTAAGATTATGATGGCCTCAGAGATTCGAGGTCGCATGTAAAAAGCTCCGCCGCCGGAATATTGAGATTCCAGTTCGAGAGCTACATATTCAACTCACAGAGGCTATCTCAAAGCTTTCAAAAGTCCACTCACAGGCTTGCTACATTCAAAGGCACAAAACCGCCTCTCAACCAACTCCCCGCTCGATCAGGGGCGTATGAAGCCTGTCAAGAGTTTTGCTACGTTTGAAAACGCAACTCTGCCTCTATATCAACCAAGTTTGAACAGCAAATTCATCGCTCTACCGAATTCCCGCCCGGAATACATCCACGCCAGTACCACGCCTTGCATCATTGCACCTTGTCTCGGAGAAAACGCTACTGCAGACCAAACCGACCCCTTGCCAACTTCTACGCGCAAATTACAACTACTGCTACTGCGGATGGACCGAACAAGACGTTAGTACTGATAACAGCTAGCATACAGACCAATCAGACCGCACTTTTCGCAACTTCGAACGCAGTGAAAGTGTCGGGAAGGCGGGGAAAAGGCAGCAAAGGGGGGAGCGAAGTTAGCGTCCCAAACAACTGAGCCAGAGCTTTACTGCAAAGAGGAAGCGCAACACTAGCGCCGCGATTGCTCCAAGAGCGATGAAGGCTAGCTTGAGTGTTTGGAGATTGGCAGAAAAGCAGCGCCAAAAGCGGCGGCGCGTAGATATCCCGGCTTTTCATTTTTTCGCCAGTCTTTCCATCGCGCCGCGAAGAGGCATTCAAGCGATGCGCGTGGCCGACACGTAGGGTTGCGTTGCCAGTGCCCGTGTTTGTGGAGGAAGACAGACACATACCACTGAAGTCCCCTCCGGCACCCACTGAAGCGGCTCTAAGAACTAGTGGTATGGTTTGAGTTTAGAATCTGGATGACCTACATGCCCACTTCCTCGCTCATAAACCTGTGTCTATCACAACGTCAGAGCACTGCATCAACAAGCCGGCCAGTACAGCCAGAGTGCAACCAACCAACGTGATGCCCTCCTCTCCTTCTCTTCCCCTCCTTCCCTCTCCTCCTCTGTCTTCCAACCAACCAAGCAACGACACAAAACCCAAACGTCAAGTCGTCGACCAAGAACGCATAAGCAAAACCCTGCAACGCGCCCTACCAACAACCCATTCCAGCATCGACCAAGAGGACACGGAGAGACGCAGAGTCGGGACGATGCCCCAGCGATGAAGGAAGGAAGAGCCAGAGCGGGAGGAGCAAGAAGATTTGTCCGATGCCCACAAATATCGAAATCGTGCTCAATGCATGCCGTAGCGTCCTCTCATCCGCCCGTCATTCTGTCGCAAGGAAATACGCGCGTAAGACGTCAATCCGTCACTCATTCCATCAGGTACATAGGTACGTGTCGACCTCGACCTCCCGCACATGCATGCATGTCACAAAAGGACTCAAAAAAGGCGAATCCCTTAGAGGGATGAGAGAGGCAAAGGAGAGGGATAAGACGGGAGAAGAAAAGCGAGTGAGTAAGGTAGTAGACGCTCATCGCTGCTGTCAAAGAAAACCAAGTCATGTCATCCTTTCGCCTTAGTAGTGGTGTTCCCCAACTGCGCCGACCCGCCCATTCGTCCCAGCAAATCAGAAAAGACTGATGATGACAACAACAACCGTGTGATGTGATGCGCTAGCCAGCCGTGTAATGGTTTTCCGCTCTTTTGCAAAGCCCACCCGCAGACCAGAACAAGCCTCATTGACCCCAAGGGAGAGAAAGAAGGGGCGAGAAAAAAAAAATAAAAGAAAAGGTCTCAATCACTGCGCAACATGCTCTCGACAAGGTCGCCCAGCGGGCCCCAAAAGTCCCTGCTGCCCTGGCTGAGCTGGTGCTCCTCGACAAACAAGACATAGTGCTTGAAGCTGGTGTTGAGGTGGGGCTCGAGGCCGAGCGCGATGATGACGGGGTAGTGGTGGCAGTAGATGTGCGCGTAGACGCGGTACAAGCGCTTGAAGAGCTGGCGGATGAGCGACGGAAACTGCTTGGGGAACTCGACGCCGACGCGCGGCGGGAACATGGCCTCGTTGTCCACGTTGGCCTGCACCCACGCCATCAGGTGCTCAATGTACTCGGGCGCCGACATCTTGGTCGGCCGCTTGTAGTTCTCCGAGTCTTGCCACAGGTACTCGAACTCGTCCGTCGCTTTCATCTCCGGGCAGCTCTGCGGCGAGCAGAATTCCGTTATCGAGCCGTAGATGAGGTTGATTTGGTTGTAAAAGTCGACCACTATATGACTCGTTCGTTAGCCTTGTTTTGCTGCGCCGGCGGTCGGCCTTGTTGCTATAAATATCTTATAGCTCGCTTCCAAAAATGGTCGAAGGTGATGCTTCGCGAATATACTCACCATTGACAGCCAACCACTCGCCGATGTCCTCGCCTTCGGGCAGCTGCACCGCCTTCCTCAAGCTTCCGCTACCCAGCGTCGCCTCTGCAAACTGCTTCAGTTGCCACGAGCTGGTTCCTCGCTTGCCCTCTTTGGCCCGGAATGCCGCCGTGCCGCCATTGCCCGCTCGAGCAACCTTGCTGTTACTGCTATCATCATGACGACCGTTAGCTCTCTGTTTCCCCTTGTAGCGGCTCATGCGAAATTTTTGTTGTGGAGGGGGCTGGTTCGGCATGTTTTGCTGGTATCGCGCTGGCGCCGCTGGGGCAGGTGGCCTTCGTGCCCACGCGGCGTGGCTCTTGGGCGGGTCCGGGTACTCCGGGATGTGATGGTGGCCGTCGTAGCCCATGCCCGCCTGAGAGGGCGCCAGAAGAGTGTGGACGCTGCTCCGCAGGGCCTGGTCAAATTCCCTTTGCAATGGACTCGTGTACGCGCCGCCGGGCAGAGCTGGCGGGGTAAATCCCAAGTGGGCGCGGTGCCAGTAGGCGTCGTCCCAGGAGCCAGCGTCTCGTCGAACCGGTACGTAGTGTTGTGGCGCCAAACAGTCGCAAGGGTCCGCATCCTGCGAACAAAGGTCGTGGGGCAGGCATGGGATAGGCGCCGGATTTGGAAATGTGAACACGGGCGAGAGCGGCCGTGGTGTTGAGGGAAAGGATGGAGATGTGGTGCGGGAAGAGTGCGAAGGAGACGGGGGGCAGATTTCAGCGTACATTGTTGTGATGAAAGAAGTCATGACTGAGCAGTCGGAGCCGGTGGGAGGCTTTATGCGCAAAGAAAAGCTTCGAAGGTTGTCGGGACTAGGGTTGCAGCAGCATTCCAGAGGTTAGCTTTAGCGTGTACGGGAATGAAGGGGAGGAGGGACGAGGTACCGCCGAAGGGACGCATGCACGGGCGCAAGTTGTGGGACGACGGTGGGGGTTTCGAGGAGCAAAGGGAAAGCGGACGAGTAGCCTGACGGGAAGGGCAGAGGTTGCAGTGGTGGTCGCTGAGGGAGCAGGAGGAAATGGTGTTGGTGACGGGAGTCGAGCTGAGCTGCGAGGTAAACAACGCTAGTCGGCCTGTGGTGGGGGCAACCTGGCAGGCGATCCGCCCGCACGTGCGCCTCCGCTTTGATCTGCCTCCTGGCATTCTTTTCTCTTCTTCTTCAACACGCCTTTGTTTGCCTTTTGCCCTTTTGGACGCCGTTGATGACTCGGCATGGTGTCCTCACTTGGACCAGCACTCCAATCACCGCACCGCGAGACCCCATCTTCGAGAAACGCGCCACTGGACAACAACCATGGTTCACCGACCCTCGATTCACCCATCACGTGCAGTCATACAAAGCTCTAGCATAGGATTATCAATTTGACACTCGTGCAGCGTAGGTCCACTACTAATAATGCAACTGTCCGTCTTCCATCCAAGCAAAACCCTTCCTGAGCAAGTCCAGCGAGCCATTCGCGGGGCCTGGTGCAGCAAAGGGGGTATCACACGTCATACAGAATCAAAAGAAGCTCAAAAGAAGGATTAAGAGAAGAGAGAATGTAGAGGCAAGCCGTAGGCCAGCTAAAGAGACGCCGGGTAGTCTCCATCGTCGAGCGGCTCTGGCCCGAAAGGGAGCCACTTCGTTGGGCTACCAACCGATCACGACCCGCCGGACTCGCTCTTCCGCTCCGCCGCCGTCGCAGTGGGCTTGTCCGACGCGGGCGATGCGCGGATCGTGTCGTCCTGGCCGAGATCCTCCGCGTGCGCAGCGTCAAGCGGCTCGGCGTCTTCCATCTGGTACAGGATCTCAGGCTGCACGTTCTGCCTGAAGATGTAGCGCCTGAAGAAGTAGAAGAATTGGCGACCGCCCCATGCAGCGTGCTTGGAAGTTGGCACGCTGAAGACCTGGTCCAATTCTTCCAGCGTCTTTCCTTTGGTCTCGGGCAGGAAAAACAGCACCAGGAAGAAACCGACGACGTTCCAGGCAGCGTACCAACCGAAGGCGCCTTGAGGCTTGAACGCCTTTTGAAGCGAGGGCCATGTGATGGACAGGACGAAGTTGAAGAACCAGGTGGTCGCCGTCGCGAGCGACATGCCGTACGCACGCACGTAAAGCGGATACGCCTCGGCTGAGTAGGTAAAAGGAACAGGACCTTCACCGGGCGAATACACGATTCCGAAAAGGTAGATGCCCAAAGCGATGAGGCCAACACGCACCCTGAGCGATTCGCCTTCCTGGCTGATGAAGAAGCACATGCCAGTAAAGAGCAGGAAAATGGCCATCAAGGGGAACGTCGTCAAGAGGAGATTCCGCCGACCGAATGTATCGATCGTGTAGATGGCGGGAATGGCGAAGAGGAAGTTGATGATACCAAAGCCGAGCGAGGCCGCGAGCGCCGACTGCGCGCTGAACCCAGAGTCTTGGAAGATGGACGACGAGTAGTATGCAATGACGTTGACACCGCAAAACTTGACAAGTCAGTACAGGGACAAAGCGTACAACCTTCACACGTACCTGCTGCATGAACATGACAATCTCAGAAGCCAGCATGGCTCGTCGATTTCGCGGCACAGTGACCAACTCCAGGAGCTTGCTTTGACCGATTTTCATACTCTCCTCGGCCCTCAAGAGCTCGGACATGTAGAATTGGTCGCGAGCAGCCTGAATTTTGGAATATCGGAGGCGACACATGGCGTGATAGGCTGCGGCGTGGCGACCGTTGCTCATGTACCAACGAGGGGATTCCGGACACAAGAAGACGAAGAAACAGACGACGACGGCTGGAAGCATGGCAGAAGCCATCATCAAACGCCAGTTCAGACCGGTTGCCACGCTGGTATCCTCGACGCTGTAGAGCGCAAGATCGGCGACATAACCAAGCATGATACCAAAGGCAGTCCACTGTACATGTGTCAGTAACAATTCCTCGCTGCTTTTGTTCTAAACTGACCATTTGCCACTGCATCACCAACGCGCCGCGGATGGCCGGAGGCGTGCATTCTGCGGCGTAAATGGGCACAGTTGCCGACTTGGGACCAATTCCGAATCCGAGCGCAAAACGAGCAACGAACATGTGCCACCAGGTGTTGACAAAGCCCTGCCAAAAGCAAGCAATCGCCGAGAAGAGACAAGTGATGAAGATGGTGCCGCGACGACCAAACCAGTGGTTGTACGGGACAGTCAGCCAACAGCCGACAAAGGCGCAGCAGAGGTAAGGTGCCGAGTTGGTCAACCCAGTCAACCACGTGGACCGCTCGTCGCCATTGTCGATTCCGAATTGCGGGGTGTAGAAGAGCTGGGCACCGTTGACAACCGTCTCATCTACGACTCGTCAGTATACGCCACCCTTTATGCTTAAACACATGCTGGTGTCGATCGTGCTCGTACCCATTCCTTGGACAGCGGCGCAGATGGAGCAGCAGACAATAACGACGTAGAGAGTTCGCGGCTGACTCCACTTGCTCGCAAACTCCTTGTACAAAATTTCTTGCTCTTGATCAGTTATGGAGTCAGAACCGAGACGGTCGTAGGCGAGCGGATTTTGCGCGAGGACAGCGCCGAGCTCGAAGGCGCGAATGTCCTCGGGCTCAGCCAAGGCGTGCTGCAGAGCGTAGTCACGGCCCTTCTTCTCCAGCTGTGCGCGCGTGTAGCCCGCAAGCGGGTTGGCCAATTTGGCATTGGCGTTTCGGCGGGCACGCTCAGCAGCAGACATTGCAGCCGTGGACACGGATACGTTGCGCTGGGCTTCGGGCTTGGGATTGATTCCAGCATCCTCATGGTAGGCAACTTCGCCCTCGGACGAGTGCTTCTCGCCGGACATTTTTACGTTTTTAGAGAGTGTACGAATTCACTGAAAAGCGCGTGCCTAAGGGTAGTCAGCGACTGGGTGGATTAGAGGTGGGACAAAACACCAAGGCTGGGAAAAGCTTCAACGAAAGCGCATACGACTTGGCTTTGTCAATTGCAACGGGAAAGGATCTCTTCTCATCACTTACAACGCGGTGCCAGGCAGACCACTTTATGGGTCTTTTCACAACGGTCGTGACGGATATTATTGAGGTATCAAAAATCATCAGCCGTTCAATGGCCTCGTATCGGCGGCGACAGATATCCCAAGTGCTTGCAGAGGGCGGTTGGATCGGTACCCGGGGAGACGTCTTGGGACAAGAGAATCGCCGCGGGGAGTGGTCTCATTAAGAGGAGTCAAGCAAAGGCCATGACATGGGGCTTACTCACGGCAGGCGCCGCTGACAAGAAGGCCAGCCAGGTAACATGGGAACCCGTAGCCATCTGGTGCGCCCTTCTCCACAGACACACACCCAAAAACACTCAACCATTTCGCCTGGCAGGCTTGGGGGCTTGGGCTGACAGGGCAGAGGATGGGCCAGCAGGCAGAGCCCTGGTTGGTTCAAAAAAGCGAAACCCGAGCCCTGGTCAAGGGTCTCTGACGGTTTTGTGGCCGCGTTTGGGGTTAGCGCGTCAGTCTCCGCAAACAGACAACATGGATCGGCCCAGCTTTTGCCCGTTGCGGGGAAGATGGTTCCGTTTGAGAGATGGAGACCCGGTCCATGTCGTTGCATGGATGGAGCTACGCGTCCATGTCTCTTGGCCATCAAACTCGATACTTTGAGGCGGTCAAATCTTTGTCCCATGGTCGAGCTGCCGCGGTGATGGGGTGGGAAATTTTGGCCGCAGTTCTGCGTGTCGGGAACTCTCTGGTTTGAAGACGTATGCAAGACCGCTTACGCCTTCACTTGTGGCAACATTGTTTAGCAGCCGTACCTCGAGCCAAGGCCTTGTCGCAAAAGACGCCTCGCCGCAGGCTGACATGGCTCTGGGGCACAGAGCGAATCCTTTGGCATGGGAAGAAAAGCCCAGGCATCATCGGGTCACGCCGCCCAGGCCGACCAGGTAGTGGAGCTGCATGGCTTTTTCAGTTCACATATCCACCTCTGTCGCCTCCAGATGCCTTGGTAGCCGACCGGTCAGGTCATCGGACAGGGCTGATTGACAATCGGAGTAGCAGAGCGGATGGATCGAGTCGACGACGAGCGCACGGATACCGATTTCGCGAATGTACCATCCGAAACACCACGGTGCCGTGTGTATTGATATGTTTCTGAAGGCCGCATGACAGCAATCTTTTTACCAAGTCGTCTCCCAAGTCGAGCTCATTGATGTAAGCAAGGTCCCAGATGGTGTGAGTGAACGGATGACATTGTGGTCTGGCTGAGGTAGTCTGGGGAATTACTGGGGCCCTGGGGGAGGGGCAAGACGCCCGGGGAGACAGGGGGGCCAAGGCGGAGTCCCCATGGGCCAAGCGCGCGTTCCCCACAGCATCGAGTCAGCACTTGGGTCCCAAACGGCGCTGATTGATTCCATGATGGTGATTCGATATCGGAGGCCTTGAATCTGCGACTGATGGCTCTGTTGCCGTTGTTGTCGAAGCATCCGCTCAGCGCCTTGAACGAGTACGACTACGACTGGGAACGAGGCATTGGACCAAAGGACTCGGGCCGACAGAAAGTCGTTGGAGTACATCAATGAATGCGAGGCATAATTCAGCAAAGGCCCCCATTTTGCCTAATGGTGGCTGACCTGTTGCACAAAGCAGCCACGGTCAGAATTTGCGTGCCGCATGCTTGGCCACTGGTCAGTTTTCCACACAGTCGACTTGTCGCTCTGCCTCGGGCCAAATGATGGCCGGACGACGTTTGCGGCGTGGCGCTTGTCCAAGCCGTGCCCAGCAAGCCGCCGACGTCGACGGAGCCAGGGCAACGGGAATCGCATGACTCTGGCAAGCTTTGTTTTCGCATGCGGCGCGCACTGCTGAAGGAGTTGTCCGCTTGACAAGAGGCGATGGAGGTGGTGGTGGAGGCAGGCAAGTGGGCGAGATGAGGTTGCGATAGTCGATGGGCTAGAGCTGCAGCTACGGTACTTGTCGCTCGGGGAAACAGGCATGCTGCCTCAGGCCTCCCAGCTAGCGCCCTCAACACCATCTCCCGCCATCCACTCCCTCATGCAAACCCATCCCTCGCATGCATCCATTTTTATCCGACGAGCCTTGCCTTCCATCATCCAAATACAGTCCACACATCTTGTTATCGATGCTCTGCGCTCTCGTCATGACGCACTTTTAAGAGACGGGCCTTTTGCAATCAATGACTAGGGTCACTGGTGGAGATCCCCAATGCTTAAAAAGCCATGGCCGCTCTGGGACTTCTTGTTGCGGAAGTTCCGTCGCCAAAGCTGCTACGTGTCGGAATTTGACTTTGCAACCTCCGCGCTTCCTTGAAGTTCCTCGATCTTCGCAATCGCTTTGTCAATCGCCTTGTTCAATCGAACTTTGCACATCAGCGACGATTTAGCGCTGCAGGCTGCGGCGCATCGACTCAAACAACCGTGCCGTTCACACCATGTGAGCGCTGTCTGCCGTTCGTGCAGAGGGATGGCCAAAAGTCTCCAAAAGACCCAATCATGTCGCCTGTCGCCTTGCTTTTGCCCGAGCACCACTACTTGTTTATGCAACTAGGTCTGCACCTGCATATCGGAACATCCGCTCAAAACACCATGAACTTTTAACGGCCGACGTAACTCGCACAAGCCGAGTCGATGTGCCGCCCTCGTCTCAATTTCCGCACTATCGCTGTCCGCCTTGCAGTATTCTTCCGCAACCGTGCAACGCACCACAGACAGGCTCATGTCAGCGCAAATGATCCACTTCGCTCGGCTTCTTTCCGGTACCCTCTGTTCCCTGTAGCAGACGGCACCTGCTGCTCACGCGCACTCGCAATTGGATTGGCGCGCTAGACCTGCCATCGCTAGCGTGTCCGCAAGACATCTGTAACGCACCAAGACGGAAGTCAGTCCTTCCCGTTCAGCCTGGTCCCAGCTCGACAGGGAATACGACGGAAATGCTCTGGGATGCTGTACCACACGCCGTCCACGTGAGGAGTTGCCAACCAATGAGCAGACGGTAATCTTCAGTGCCGTGGATGGTCCCAGTCCTGCCCACATAGTTTTCGATCCCTCCTTATCGCCATCTTTGCAGATAGGAGCTGAAATACACCATATGTTGTTCCTCACAGATCCCTTCCATGTGCTTCTTTGCAAACTGACAGCACATACAAAGTTTGATAGGCTTATAGCGGAAAGCTATAAGACTTTTGGCCGGCCCGACGTGCAGCTAAACAGCAGACTCCGAGTAATCATTCTATTTCAAGGCGGAAATGATGCTTGCTCAAACTCAGGCGCGTGGCTTCAAAACGTGGCACAAATCGCGCGTCTGATTTCCCATTGCAATCGTTGATCGCACCAAAATTCCCAGTCCTCCTCCGAGCGCGGGTACCTGGCGGGCCCGGCCTCCCCAAGCTAGAGGGAAGAAGCATTCCAGAAGAAGCCGGGACGAGGTCGCCGCTCGGCCTTGGGACGTCTTGGGTCACACCGGCATGTTGAATCACACAGTCAAGGTCCTCCGGACTGCCGCTCACACCATCCCGAGGCTTCCGCGTCACTTGAGCAAAGCTTGTTAACTGAAGCAGCAGCTCCGTCCAAAGTCAAAGTCTTGTCCACGCGGGTACGAATCGGCGCTCATGTACAGGAACAAGGGCTCGCGGTATCTCCTGGTCGAAACATCACTGTGGACATCATCGCCATGACGGCCTTCCCGTTCCTTGAAACACCAAGAGGCGGATTACTTCGAGTTGTCGGGCCCGTCTTTCGCAGTCCAGCCTTCTCTTTTCCCAGTTTACTTCCCGCTCGCCGCGTTTCGGCCCCAGATCCGCGAACTGTATTTTGCGGCAATCTCTAATGATCTGCAACCGTCTGAAGAGCCGCTTGGGCACTGTCAACGTCTACCAACGATGAAATCTCTTCAATGACGCACTTCTCCTGGGCAGCCGCGGCCTTTTCAATACCCAAAGGAAGACCAACGCGTTTCACATCTCAGGGGGAGGAAGTTTTCTCACGCAGCAAATGCCGTGGTTGCGGCAATTCTTCAATATCGCTGAAAACACACGCCCAATCTCAGTATCCGCACTGACCTCATACTCGATAGGGTTTAGGTTCTGATACTACTGCTGACCGTTCCGCCCGAGACGACGTCGCGGAAGCGGCCGTCCGTTCCATCCGCCCTGCCCCCTTGAATCCTCAGTGACGGCAGACACTGCGGCAGACACAAGCGGCCGAGTGACGTACCAAGTTGATTGTCCTTTCCACTAGTCTGTTGTACTATGGATAGAGAGCGTCGCGTTTGACAAAGGTTTGCTACAGCGACAGCGGGTTGAACTGCGGCCGAGGTCAAAGTTTTCGAGGTGAGTATACTTTGACGCTGCTACAGGAGAAGTTGGAAATGGCAACTGAGCACGCGTGTATGTATTACCACGATTTAATGAGGCTGACAGAGCAAATTGCTGATACCAGCGAAAGGGCAAACGTTCTGGATCGACAGTATGAGCAACTGATAAGAGATGAATTGGATGCAACTGGCTGCTTAATCTGGACAACAAATCAATCACTGAACAAGGCCGAAAGAACAAGCTCGCTAGTCTGCCGCGGTCTACATTTCTCTAAACGCTCAAAACCGCCAAAACTAACCGTCACCCGTTTCCGAGCAAACAAAACGCATCATTCATACTCACCGCCGCTCAAATCTGCCACCGCAAGAGATTGAAGCTCATTTTGCGGAAATACAGCTTATCCGATGAGAGATGTTTGACCTCCTGGACAAGCACATCGGTGGTGCTGCCGTCCGAGGAAGAGCCCAGCTCATCCCCCGTGTCAGAAACCGTGGTCCACGAGATGGTCTTGCCTTCGACGATGCCGTCGGTAGACGCGTCGATATCCTGCTCCTTGTGCAAGTTGACGACGGCGAGGTTGACCCACCCGTCATCAGACACGGCGGCACTGACATCCAACCACGGCGTCTCGATGGTGCCCCTGATCCAGTCCGGCTTGGTCGGGCCAGCGTACTCTGCGCACTTGACGGCAACGGGGACCGCGTGGCCACGCATGTACTTGCTAAACAGCAGCAGTGGCCACCACGTCGGCTGCTTGACGAGGCCGTCCGGCGTCGTGAGCAGCGGACTAATGACGTTGACGCTCTGCGCAATGTTGGCCATGGCCACGTGCTTGGCCTGGCGCACAAACACATTGAGCCACGCCGCGACGGCCAGCGCGTCGCTCAGCGTGTACACTTGCTCGGCGCCCTCCTCGCCCGGCGCGCGCAGAGGGTCCCACACGTTCCACTCGTCGAAGCAGATGCGCGGCGCCGGCACCGTCGGCGGCACCTTGTTCTCGATGCGCGCCAGGTCAATCAGCCCGGCCGCGACCTGGATGGCGCGCTCCGCACTACGCGGCGCCGTGGCATTTTCATAATGCTCCCCACTGCTCGTATACAGATGTATACTATGCATATCAATCAGACTGGCCGTCGTAGCGCCACCGAGGCCGTGCGGCGACCACCGCACGCACTCCTTCAGCACATGGTAGTCCCAGGACGTGGCGCCCTCGCAGCCGCAGAGCACCAGCTCGACGGACGGATCCAGCAGCTTGATCGCTTTTGCCCACTGGTACGCCTTTTTGGCGTAGTCTTCTTTCGTCGCCTGCTCCACTTGCCACGGCCCCCACGTCTCGTTGCCCAGCGCCCAGTACTTGACGTTCCACGGCGCGGCGCGCCCGTTGCGCCGCCGCAGGTTGGCGTAGTATGTGTCGCGGTCCGAGTTGCAGTATTCGATCCATGCGAGTGCTGCGGTGGTGTTAGACGACTAGTCTTTCGTATTTCATCTCTTTTCCTCTTTCATGATGTCTCTCCTTCGCGGCATGTGAGAGGTAAAGAAGGGGAAGAAAGAAGAAGTGTCGACGTGCCTTCATCCAAAGTCCCCGTCCCAAAATTCAGACACATGTACGGCGCCGTGCCGACAATCTCGCACCACTTAAGGAACTCGTCAGTCCCAAACTCGTTCGTCTCGACGCCGATCCAGGCGAGTTCGGGCCTGGAGACAATACCGCCACCGTCAGTGACTGTTCAAAGATTGCCTGAAATGCAAAGATGAGGGAGGTATCATATGCCGTGCTTCCCGTCTCTTTCTTCAACACAACCACGTGACGACTCCAACCACTGCCCATGAGTGCCATTCCTACCCAGCTCCCCCAGCAAAACAACCCCCAAAACACAAAACAAAAGCACAACTCACCTCTTCCTCCTCGCCTCCCTCGGTCCCACGCCATCCATCCAATGATACGTCGCCGTAAAATTGCCCCCCGGATACCGCACGACGGGGACCCTCAACTCCTGCATGGCGGCGATGACGTCCTTGCGGAAGCCATTCTCGTCGGACAGCGCGTTGCCCGGGTCGTAGAGGCCGCCGTAGATGCAGCGGCCCATGTGCCTGATTGAGAGGTTGTTAGCGGGGGAGGAGGGTCGTGGGGGAGGTAGTGAAAGGGAATGGGGGTTGTAGAGGGGAATGGGGACAACGGAAGCAGACGCACTCAGTAAACCCGCCATAGATGTTGTCGTTAATTTTGGCCAGTTTGTGGCCAGGGCTGATGGACAGGACGGCAGTGCCTGCGTCGTCGCTTTTGCTGTACGATGTCATGGCGGCACTCGTTTCTCCCTATGAATTTCCGGGGTAGGTGGGCACCGTAGGCCGTCAGTAGGGCGCGAGCAGCGGGATGCGATGTGCGAGTGTTTTGTGGCTGGCGCAATGACGAGACGACGACGACGGCGATGATGATGATGAGAGAGACAGACAGACAGACGGTCTACCGTGCCGGTGCCGCCGGTGGGAGAGTGAAGAAAGCAACGACGACGATGATGATGATGACGTTGGTTTGTAGTACGATGCTGTTGTTGCTACCTGTACCGCTGCGCGACGCCGTCAGTCAGTCAGTCAGCGGCCATGTGTCTATCTTCCACCTCGTTCTCTGTACACGCGCCCCGCCGCAGCCATCAACCTTCCCCTCGTCGTCTGGTTGGCCACCTCGCGCCTCGCACCGCACCTCCCGCCAGTCATGAACACGGCCTGCACTGCAGAGCCAAGCGTGCGCCCTCGCGTTGCCAACACAACACTGGCCGTCGTAAAAGCCAGCCTCGCCACGCCGCGGTCAGTCAGTCTCCCCACACCCACGGTTCTCTGTCCTGCAGACGACGGGCACTGTCATGCTGCTTCGCGTCGGCGAGTGTCGATGTTGCGCGGAAAATTGGCGGCGGTTGTGGCGCTTGTTTGGCCGTCTCTTGTTCGCGTTATAATCTTCCATTTGGAGCGTTGGTTGCTGTGGATATTTGTCCAGCTGGCTGTCGACTGGCTGGCTGTCGACTGGCTGGCTGTCGATTGGTTGGTTGGTTCAAGCGATGGGGATGCGAAGGTACATGCGGTCGGTCTGCGGGGTAAACACGAGCGAGCGAGTGAGCGGACGAGGTGCGCCACCACTCCCACTCCAAGCGCAGAAACCCATCCAGCAGTGTGGGAAAGCGTAAGAAGAGAGGAAAGGGAAAGAAAAAGGCGAGGCGACGACGCAGACGACGGAAGATACATGGAAAAGAGAAAGCCATGGCATTGAGCGTCACCTCAGCTTCGCGCGCACGAGTTGGACAGCGCAAACCAGCCGCGGAGCAGGTCAGCTAGATGTCTAATTAAAAAAGAAAACGAAGAAGAAAATTACGTTGCACGTTGCAAATGAAGTGAATTGCAAAGCTGAGGGAGAGCTGGGTACGGTAAAGTACAGGAGGCAAAGTTGCACTGCTCAAAGCATCAACGCTCGTCATCAACGCGTACATTTACACGGGATATATATAACGACTCCAGGGGAACACAGCGCCGCCACATCACCACCAGACCACGGATTTCCAATCTTTCTTCCATTCTTCGACCCTGATTGATAGGCACCCGCCAGCATCAGCACTTTTGCTCCTTCTCATCGGCTCCCGCAGCCTTGGCCTTGAACAGACGGACGACATCCTCGCCGTCGCCGCTTCCGTCACCAACGACGGCGTACTTGACCTTGTATGCGCTCGCCCAGCGCTCGAGGCGGCGGTGGCTCAGGCGGCCAACCGTCTCAATGAGATCCGCGTCGCCGCTCAGCCCGGCAACGCTGTCCACCACCAGCCGCAGCGTCGACACTTGGCGCGAGAGCAGGCTCGTCAGCGTGTTGCGCGTGTAGAACGCCATCGAGCCCGTGATGACGGCCGCAAAGAGCATGGAAACGAGACCAAAGAGCAGAATCAGCGGGATGTATGTGATGCGGTATTGCTGGACCGATTGTGACGTCGCGGCCGTGTAGAAGTATTGCGGCAGAACGATGGTCGAGTTGGTGGCTGCCACTTCGTACATGATGCGCTCGGCCTCGCCCGACGCGTACAGGAAGTTGGATACCCATGTCGAAAAGTCGACGCACGTCGACGCGTTGCCACCCATCGCCCACTGCGCCGCTGTGCAAGGCACCTCGCCCGCCGTCCGCTTGAACGCGGGACCAATGCCTGGCATCGGCTCCTTGCGGCCTGGCGCGTGGAAGTTGAGATTCAGCTGCCAGTCAAAGAGGCGCGAGTATGCTGGCGTCTTGGGCCCGGAAAAGTCCTTTTTGGTAATGGTCCACGCCTGCCCGGGAGTTCTGTTGTAGCTGAGCAGGCCTTGTTGCCGCGCGAGCGAGCAGCGTAGGCCCCAGGTCGACATGACACCGATGTCAAGGTTGAGGCCAAGCGTTGAGGCATTCCAGGCTCTGGGTTGGATTGGGCCGAACTTTGTAGGGTAAACGTCGTGACGGCGATCGGAGCCAGTGGCGTCGCCAATGTAGAAATCGGTCGAGTTTTTATCGAATAGGACGTACGGAAAGTACTCGTTGTTTTGCTCTTGGATGGATCCAATGACGCCGGGAAGGTTGCCAGCAAACCAGTCAGCAACTTCAGGGAGATCGCTTGTGCTGTTTCGATTGAACCACAGACCCCGTAGCTGGACGTCGTAATCATCGTATGGCACGGCGTAGAAGGAGTCTGGTTGCGAAGGCGTACAGTCGATGGTAAGTCGCCAACCAGGAATGTTGTGAATCTCCAGCATCGACTGAGGCAGGTTATTCATGGAGCACATGGTCGCATTGACCCCGACGTACCCGCCTCCGCGATCCAGCGTCTTGTTTCCCGTCAGCGTAATCCGGGTGAGCATGCTCGAGATTGCGTTTGCCGCAAATGATTGCTGCGAGGGGCTGTAGTTGTACGCATGCAACGATTCTGGCGGATCGCCGTGCATGTTTGCTCCGTCCACATCGACATCTCTCATGTATCTGAGCGTTCCATTGGACGGTACCAGGTCATCGTAGGCTTCGTATGCAACAATGTTGGACACCGAGGTCCTAGTTATTGCCGAAAGCAAGGCCAGAATAGCGAGGAAAAGAAATCTCCAAGTCTTTGCTCTCATCAGGTGCCAAAATTGTATCATGTCATAAGTACCACAGTCCGTCTCGCTGGCCGCCACCAGGGACTGAAGAGGGATTCCTTGGGTCGTTTGTCGCTCGTTGATGGCCGAAACCTGCGCACTCGAAAACCAGGCGTAATCCAATACGAGCATCAGTGCTGGCGATATGAGTGCGGAACAAATAAAGTCGATAGCTTTCGCTTGCATCTGGGTAAATTGGCCACCGACCGCCCTGCCTGTCAAGAAGTTGAATCGGCTCCACTGGCTTGACGACGATATTATCCAGGGAATCAGCATGAACAAGAGTGCCGTTGAAGAAATGGCGATGGTGGCATTGAGCCAGGCGTGCCTGAGTGCCCTTCTCGCCCATCTTCTCCTGCTGGGCGGTGGTGTCGAGGTCGGTACGGGGGATACTTTGGAGTCGAAGGGTCCCTTTTCGTCCGAGGTCTTCGCAACTGCTTCGTACTCAGGTGGAGCCACTGTTTGCATGACTGCGTGGGCATCCGAAGGCGCAGCCATGACTCCGGAGTGGTGGTTGGCCTCGCAATCTTCTAGTGTTTCTGGATGAAGTTGGTTCCGTGGGAGTGGGAAACGGGAATTTCGCTGCAAAGTTCAGAATCATCGAGGGAGTACACTACTTTTACCAGAATCAATGCCTAGCAGCTAAACAAGTGCACCATGATTTTTCTGGTGGCGTTTAGCTATCCAGATCGTTACCCGGAAACTGCTGGATGATGTCGACGAGCGCTCAGCTAGGACAAGCACATTTCGGTCTTCCACATAGTCCAGGAACGCCGTCATTTGCGGCAAGCTGCTTTTTGAGCTTGAAGCTTTCCGTGGTGGAAATGTAATACAATCCCGCAGGGGGGGGAGTGCAGTGGAGTATTCTTGCGTGTGTTTAGATCTGAGTGTGAATCAAGGGATGTCACTGACATAAATCGACTGGTCCAGGTCATCCATGGTGTCATCAGACCGACCAAATCGTAACCGACTACCGCAAACGGCCTTTTTCAAGAGCAGCAAGGAAGCAACTGCCGCGACTTGCCACAATTCGAGCGGCTAGAAGTTGGTAAAAGGAGAAACCCGCGATCCTGAGATTTCCAGTACTTCGATCCAACGGCACATGGCGTACTCGGAGTTGCGTCCATGTGCCGGTTGCCCTTTTGGGAGACTTTTCCGGTACGTTCGTAGGCTCACGGTATGTCCTTCACTGTCAGTGACAAACTTCCGATCGAGGAGAATGGTACAAGAAGTGTCTTGATTCTTTCAGCGCGTCTTATGAGTCGGTGTCAGAATACTGGAGAATCTCGGGGATTGTGAAGGACAAAATGCTGAGTTGATGTTTCCACTAAGCATAACACAGAGGCAAAGGCTCACGTCGCAAATGGGCACGCGATTCAAGTTTGCGGGTGCGATCACGGCGAAGTCGCTGTTGAGAGAGGCAGCAAGACACCATCTCGTGGCTCTCCAACTCGATGACCTCGTGGTGACAGAACGTAATGACTCGAGTGCCTGGTGAGAGGATTCGTTTCAGTATGCCCAGGGGCAATCAGCAGCAATGACGTCAATCGAGGGCAGACCCCTGGTAGCCGGATCATCAGAGTTCCGCTGCATGTCGTCCGTGAATACGCTGGAATATGCTGTGCACTCTGAGCAAAAGCAAATGGAATATCACAGATGCATCGAGGTATTTAGAACATGTCCGAGTCCTGGCACCTTGGTGTCGGCGATCGTGTCCTGTAGCAGACATGAAACGTCATCAAGGCATGGCGCTTGGCATCAAAGGAAAAGACAGCATAGCGACGAGTGAACGACAGGTTACAGATGGCAGCAACGCTTTTGGTGGGTGACGAGCGAAGCAGGGTGTCTCGGCTATAGTCCTAGGGTCCGGTTGTGCGCCAGTTGGTTGGAGAAGTGTGCCGGTACCGCTCGAGGGGGCTTATTCGCAGCCTTGAATAGCCGTCACGAAAAGACTGGAGCAGAGAGTTCAAAACAATCGGACGGCCGGAAGGATTAGGAAGAGAGGCGGGTAAACGTAAAAGTGGACAGCGACGCGGGATTTTTTCGGAGACGCTCGTCTTGAGAGCAAAAGGAGTACAAAGGGCGGTCGAGGCGCGGCCGGCACGGGCAGCGGGTGGTCTGGAAAGGAGGGCGATGGGAGTGGAACAGGGCGCAGCGTAGAGGTCGACTCGCCTGGAGACTCGCGCAGGTGATGGAGTCGTGGTGTTGTCGAGGGCGACGTCGGCCACACAGAGGTGCGGCATTTAGCTTGACTGCCTCTTGTCGCCTCGCCAATGACGGTTTCTGCTGACATGCGACAGATCGCACTAAGCCCGTTTCGGCGGCGACCCCAGAATGCCCCGTGCGTATGAACGAATGCCGCGAAACTTGTCCGCCATCACTCTCACTGCCAACTTCTCCACCACCGGAGCTTCAACTCTCCCCTCTCTCCCTCTTCTCCCTTTGATGAATTGTTAATCTCGTGCCGAGGCACCCTCCTCCCACCATCATGCTGCGCAACACCATCCGACAGTGTAGCAGCCGTCTGGCCGCCGCCCGCCCAAGCTTGGCCGCAAACTCGTCTCTCGCCTCAAAACGCAGAGCTCTCGCCGTCGCCTCTCAGCAATGTCACCGCCGCTCCTACGCCGTGTCCGCAGAGGACACGAGCAAAGGCGTCGTGCGTATTGCCTCCCCCGCCTCTCCCAGGCTTCCCGCTGACTCTCCGCAGGACCCGAGCGATTCCTTCCTCCAGGGCAACACCGCCAACTATGTCGATGAAATGTACATGCAGTGGAAACGCGACCCCGAAAGCGTCCACGTCTCGTGGCAAGTCTACTTCCGCAACATGGAAGAGGGCGAAATGCCCGTCTCGCAAGCCTTCCAGCCGCCCCCCACCATTGTCCCCGCTCCCATCGGCGGCCTGCCCGCCTTCACCACCCCTGGCTTAGGCATGGACGGCCAGTCCACCGAAGTCATGAAGCACTTGAAGGTCCAGTTGCTCGTCCGCGCTTACCAGGCGCGTGGCCACCACAAGGCCAAGATCGACCCCTTGGGCATCCGTGGCGAGGCCGTCCAGTTTGGTTACAGCAAGCCTAAGGAGCTCGAGCTCGAGCACTACAACTTTAGTGAAAAGGACCTGGATGAGGAGTTTACGCTGGGACCTGGCATCTTGCCCAAGTTCAAGGCCGAGGGCCGGGAGAAAATGACTTTGCGCGAAATCATTTCGGCGTGTGAGAGAATCTACTGCGGCTCGTACGGTGTCGAATATATCCACATTCCCGACAGGGAACAGTGTGACTGGCTTCGTGAGCGCCTCGAGGTCCCCCAGCCCTACAAGTACTCTGTCGACGAGAAGCGCCGAGTCCTCGACCGCTTGATCTGGGGTTCTAGCTTCGAGTCCTTCTTGGCCACAAAGTACCCCAACGACAAGCGCTTTGGTCTCGAGGGCGGTGAGACGCTGATTCCCGGCATGAAGGCTTTGATTGACCGCAGCGTCGACTACGGTGTTAAGGACATTGTCATTGGTATGCCCCACCGCGGTCGTCTCAACGTTCTCTCCAACGTCGTCCGTAAGCCCAACGAGTCCATCTTTAGCGAGTTTGCTGGCTCTGCCGATCCCGCCGACGAAGGCTCCGGTGACGTCAAGTACCATCTGGGCATGAACTTTGAGCGTCCTACGCCTTCCGGTAAGCGCGTTCAGCTTTCTCTCGTTGCCAACCCCTCCCACTTGGAGGCCGAGGACCCCGTCGTGCTCGGCAAGACCCGTGCCATTCTCCACTACAACAATGACGAACAGGAGGCCAAGACGGCCATGGGCGTCCTGCTCCACGGTGATGCCGCCTTTGCTGGTCAGGGTGTTGTGTACGAGACCATGGGATTCCACGCTTTGCCCAAGTACCACACCGGCGGTACTATCCACATTGTCGTCAACAACCAAATTGGTTTCACCACCGACCCTCGCTTTGCTCGTTCCACTCCCTACTGCTCCGACATTGCCAAGGCCATCGACGCACCCGTCTTCCACGTCAACGGCGACGACGCCGAGGCGTTCAACTTTGTCTGCCAGATGGCTGCCGACTGGCGCGCCAAGTTCCACAAGGATGTGGTCATCGACATGGTGTGCTACCGTAAGCAAGGTCACAACGAGACGGATCAGCCTTTTTTCACGCAGCCCCTGATGTACAAGCGCATTTCTCAGCACGAGCCGGCACTGAGCAAGTACGTCAAGCAGCTCTTGGACGAGGGAACCTTCACAAAGGAGGACATTGACGAGCACAAGGCTTGGGTCTGGGGAATGCTCGAGGAGAGCTTCGCTCGGAGCAAGGACTACCAACCCACGGCCAAGGAATGGCTGACCTCTGCATGGAACGGCTTCAAGTCTCCCAAGGAGCTTGCTACTGAGATACTTCCTCACTTGCCCACTGCCGTTGACGAGAACATCGCCAAGCAGGTCGGCCAGAAGATTAGCAGCGCCCCCGAGGGCTTTACCGTTCACAAGAACCTCAAGCGCATTTTGCAGAACCGTTCCAAGACTGTCACTGATGGCAAGAACATCGACATGGCCACCGCCGAGGCTTTGGCTTTTGGTACCCTCTGCTTGGAGGGCCACCACGTCCGTGTTTCCGGCCAGGATGTTGAGCGTGGTACCTTTTCGCAACGTCATGCCGTTCTCCACGACCAGGAGAATGAGGGAACCTACACTCCTCTGGCCGACTTGAGCCCGGACCAAGGAACCTTTGTCATTTCCAACTCGTCGCTGAGTGAATTTGGCGTGTAAGTAGAGTTCCGGCTATTCGTGCGACTGATCATGTGCTGACCTTCTCACAGCCTCGGTTTTGAGTACGGCTACTCCCTCTCTTCTCCCAACGCATTGGTCATTTGGGAGGCTCAGTTTGGTGACTTTGCCAACAACGCGCAATGTATCATTGACCAGTTCATCGCATCCGGTGAAGTCAAGTGGCTCCAGCGCAGCGGTCTCGTCATGTCGCTTCCTCACGGTTACGATGGTCAGGGCCCCGAGCACTCTTCTGGACGCATGGAGCGTTACCTGCAACTCTGCAACGAGGACCCGCGCATCTTCCCCAGCCCCGAGAAACTCGAGCGCCAGCACCAGGACTGCAACATGCAGGTCGCCTACCTCACCAAGCCTTCCAACATGTTCCACATCCTTCGTCGCCAGATGAACCGCCAGTTCCGCAAGCCTCTCATTCTCTTCTTCTCCAAGTCCCTTCTCCGCCACCCGATGGCTCGCTCCAGCATTGAGGAGTTTACTGGCGACTCGCACTTTGAGTGGTTGGTTCCTGACCCCGCACACGAGTCTGGGGAGATTGTGCCCCACGAGCAGATTAAGCGCGTCGTCCTCTGCACTGGTCAAGTTTATGCTGCCCTTGTCCAGCACCGCAAGGACAACAACATCAACGACGTTGCAATCACCCGCATCGAGCAGTTGCACCCCTTCCCGTGGGCACAGCTCAGGGAGAACCTTGACAGCTACCCCAACGCCGAGAACATTGTTTGGGCCCAGGAGGAGCCTCTCAACGCCGGTGCCTGGAGCTTTACCCAGCCGCGCATTGAGACTCTCCTGAACCAGACCGAGCACCACAACCGCAGGCATGTCCTCTACGCTGGCCGCAACCCCAGCGCATCCGTTGCCACTGGTCTGAAGAGCACGCATAAGAAGGAGGAGTTGGACCTGCTGCGGGATGCTTTTGAGGTTTCGCAAGATAAGCTCAAGGGAGAGTAAAGCAGTAGAGCAAGGCATTTTCTTTTACCAAGGAGATGAGATCTGTAGATGGAAGAATTGGGGCCTCTCTTAGTGTAACCAGGCATTGACTTCTTCGTTTATCTTTCCGGGAGGGTGAAATTCTGGGGTTTTGGATAGCGGCATGTTGCTCGCGATGCGCCCTGATTAGAGCGCACTTGTACAGTTCCTTGAGCAGGTTACGAGGAGTTTGAAAGTAATGTGTGCTTCATTCTTGATGAGATGATGTTGCAGTGGGTATCGAAAGGAATGACTCCCTAGATCTAGCTGCGGCAGTGAACGAGAGCTCCTGAGCGCACCGTAACAGCAGACAACACCTCCCAGACTGCGAGTATGCCAGCAGACGACAGCTCCTATAGCAAAATGACAGTGAACAAATGCTCCTTGGTTGGAGTGCTATCGGTGACACCCCTGTGCCCCTGATCAGCAACAATCCGAAGTCGCGTCGGACGTCGATCTCCCGACGTCATGGATGTTGTCCCGCGCGGAATCTTCCCGAGAGCACCACCCATCCACCAACCTCAGCTCCACGTCCCCCAAATCGACCATCTTTCTGGATGAATAGAGCAAAGGTCGTATCACCATTCATCTGTGCCCGCTGTCTGCGAGCACTCCAGCCAAACTTCCTCGCCGCCGTCCCACAGCGTCGGTTGTTATCGAATTCGCCACATCGCGCCCAGTCCTCGAGTCCTGCAGCCGAACCAGAGCCTCCGAAGCCCAATGATGCCAACAAAGATGGAGAGAAGAAAGGATCTGAAGAGAAGGGTGCGATGACACGTCGCCTGGAAGAGCTCACAGAGGAAGGACTTGTCAGCGGCGGGCGGCGAGCTCAAAAAGCCGCCACCGAGGAAGCCGGGTTCTCGGAAGAGCTGAAGAAGGAGTTGGAAGAGCGGATTGCGAATTCCAACTTCCGCAGCGAATATGCCAGTCAAATTGGTTACGCAAACTTGCCATCGAGCGCTGGAAAAGGTTCGCGGGACATTGCTGGAGCACAGGCATGGACGGGAGAAGAGAGCGTAGCGGACGCGTCGTTGCGGATGCTCAACGACTCGATAAAGCCCATGCGAGGAGCCAGACCGCGGCCACCGCCCATCCGGCTGCCTACAAAGGTCGACACGGGCAGAAAAAGCGCGTCAGAGCCCGGCGCGGGGGTCAGACTGGCCAACGCGCGGGACAAGACTAGCATATACGCCGAGCTCAAAGAAAGCAGCATGACGCAAGAAGAAAAGGAAAAGCTGCGACGAGAGATGAAGGAGCGGTTCCAGCCGGCCGGCCGCACCGGGCCCATGTCCATCCGCGCGCTCGAGAGCATGGCCAACGAGCGCATCGAGGACGCCATTGCGCGCGGCCAGTTCCGCAACATCCCCCGCGGCAAGACCATCGAACGGGACTACAACGCCAGCAACCCCTTCCTCGACACCACCGAGTACTTTATGAACAAGATTATCCAGAAGCAGGAGATTGTGCCTCCGTGGATCGAGAAGCAGCAGGAGCTTGTCGCCGATGCGACGCGCTTCCGCGCCCGTCTGCGCAATGACTGGAAGAGGCACGCTGCGCGCATGATTGCGGCGCAGGGTGGCTCGTTGGAAGTGCAGATTCGCCGCGCTCGGGCGTATGCCGAGGCGGAGAAGGCGTTTAACCCGCAAAAGACCAAGACGGAAACGCTGAGCGCTGTGGACGAGGCGGGCCACATGAGCCAGATTACGCTGGCCGGCGAGCTCAAGGCAGCGCCGTCTTCTGACACCGACGAACGCACCGAGCAAATCACCATCACAACTTCGACGCCTACCGCCGTTGCCGAGGGAGAAGAAAAAGTGACTGTCGTGGAAACCAGCAGTGCAGCCTCGTCGACCCCTCCCCAGTCAACGCCCACACCCCCCAAAATCGCACCCGCCGACCACCCCTTCCGCGACCCGGCCTGGGAAGCAACTGAGCACTCGTTCCTCGCCCTCTCCGTGGCCAAACTAAACGACCTGACGCGCTCCTACAACCTCATGGCGCCCGACCTGGCCAAGAAGCCATACTTCAACCTCGACCGGGAATTGCGCGCCGCCTTTGCCGACGTCGCGCCGCTGCTTGCCGAAGAGATACACGTGCGGGCGACGATGCCGAAGGCGAGGAGTAATGCTGATGGTGGTAGTGGCGGGGAAGGAGAGGCTGAGGGGTTCATGGAGAGGCTGGCTGGTAGGAAGGCTAGAGTTAGTGTGGACCGGAGGCCGACGTATGGGTTTAAGGAATGGTGGCGGGATTTGTTTGGTAAGTGAGTGATGGGACATGGGAGGGTAAGCCCACTTCCTGGCGAACAACAGGAAATGTTTCTGGCTGTCGTCTTTCTCTCTCGCGTTGTATTCACCTGGCGTTGTCATTGTCCTTTGGGGGAGAGTGCCGTTTCCTTTGATCATTTCTTTCTTCAGCTATTACTTTTTTGTCAATTATTCACATCCCTTTTATTCTGTCTTTTTATTGCTCGCCTCTCTTTGTTCAAGTATTCAAGGTATTAGAGACACCACCATGGAAATATCAAGCTCGATATACACTTCCCTTTTCTGTTTCTCTTTTCCTTCTTCTCTTCCCCCTTCCCTTTACTCCGCTTGATCCCAATCCCAGTTCCACAGTCTCAAGTCACAGTTGGAAGTACAGCACTAAAATTCAAACTAAAACGCTCTCTTCCTATCACCCCTTCATGTCTGTCTGCCGCTACAGCGCAGGCAGACAGACAATCGACAAATCCAGACAAGCTCAACCTCTTTGAAAACCCTGGTCTCTCTTGTGGAACCGAGACCCCATGACTGTGACTATCCAGTTGAAGATTTCAATTCGGCATTTCGTTCCCTCTTGCATGGAGTTTGGCGTCTTTGCGCTCTGATACATCACAACGGCAGGTGCGATTAGAAAGGGAGTTCAACAAGCTATTTTTCACTAAGAAAGAACGAGGGTCTACAGCCTCGGTGACTCCGTCTGCCGCACCGCCGCCCGCTTGTACATCTCGCGCTCAAACGCCTGCGCCAAAGCCTGCGCCTTCGCATCGCCCTCAGGCACGAGCTGGCCGGCAAACATGCCGCAAAGGCCGGCCTTGCGGTCAATCCACCAAGTCAGATTGGGCAAGCCGCCCCAACTCAGCGAGTGCGCGCGGCGCCAGCCAGGGACGTCGTTGACGTTGAGCAAGCCGCCGAGCCCCCAGTCGCGGTCCGTCCCCTTGGGCAGCCCGCCCATGGCGTTGTTGATGTAGTCGGAGCTGTTGAGCAGCGCGTTCAGGCCGGCCTTGGACGGCGCGCTGAGGTTCGGAATGAACATGGCGTCGACGCTGCCCGGTTGCAGGAGCTTCCCGTCGTTGCGGAGCAGGCTCTGCAGCACGCGGATATATTCGGGAGCGCAACCGAACAGGCCCTGCCCAGCCATGGCTTCAGTCGCGCCCACGAAGGGCATCTTGCGGCGGGAGCCCTTGAGCTTGCCGCTGTTGGCGTCGCGCTGGGTCATATCGGCCATGCGTGCCGCCATGTCTGGCCGCGTAGACAGGTCGAACGTCATGTCTTTGATGCCCAGCGGCCCGAAGATGTGCTGCTGCATGTACGCCTCGAGCGGCGTGTTGCCGTTGACGCGCTCGACCATTTTACCTGCCCAGTCGATGCCGGGCCCGTACATCCACCCGCTGCCCGGCTCGAACACCAGCGGGGTGTAGAATCGCGAGGCGATGGTGCCGCCGGGGCTGGGCTTCTCGCCCCGCGATGCGCGCCATGCTTGGAGCAGAGGGTGCATCGTGTTCGTAGCATAGTCCGGATGAGTGCGTCAGAAGATGGCTAGGAAGTATGTCAGCTAGTGTTGTGGTAGCCCCGCCTGCCTGGGGACGTGAGTGGTCTGAATGCTCACCGCAACGTCATGGGCGTTGTGTGCTTCTTGTACTGGGGCTTCCCATCATCGTCCAAGCCCGTGATAATATCCACGTCTTTGAATTCAGGGAGCACGTCGTACACGGGAGCATCCAGCGACAGTTGGCCTCTCTCAACGCACTGTAGCGCAGCAATGGTGCCTAGCAGCTTGGTGCAAGATGCTATCCACATGATGGCGTCCTTTTTGAGCGGGCTTTGATCTTCGCCCTCGCGCACAGAGCGCTTCCCGAATACATTCTCATAGCGAAAGCTTCCTGTCGTTGTCGTCAGTACCTGCATGTGAGCATGTGGCAGGGTTGTGCTGGTCTCGCACCGTCAGCGTTGGACGCGATGACCACAGCGCCCGGGATGACGCCCGAAGCGCATGCCTTCTCAAGAGTTTCCTCAAGGGACACCATGATGTTTGAAAGATGTAGAATTGGGTGTTTGGTTCAGAAGTGTAGGTCGTTCGGTGGGCCAGCTGGCGCCATTGTATCGTCTCTTTTTCCCCGCAGGACCCCGTACTGCATTCCGAGGCTGCAGGGGTCCGAGGGTCTTCGCCTGCTAACCACCCCGCAAAGGTGTCGAATCTGCCTCCCAGGCACCAGCGTCCTTCATGGGGCGACTGGTGGGAGGTTTCCTCTCCTTTTACGTATTCGGGTTCTGCGTCGTACCACTCAGTCGGTCGGTCGCGGTGCAAACTGTCGTTGATGAACCTTGATCCCCGATCGAGTCAAACTCAACCTAAGCTTCCTCGGCGCGCGGCCCGCCCCGCAGGTGTAAATCTTTACTTCAGAACCCCAAGTTGCAACTGTTTGTCGATCCGGAGACAGGAGCCACGAACCGCGACAGAGGCCAGATTGCCTTGATCCCTTATGTGTGATGCAGTCAGACAGAAAAACAAACGGTCAGATGCACCTGAGCCGGGCAGCGACAAGATCTGGTCATGAGTCAGCTCACCTTTTCCTTGCGCTGCTTCCGAATGCCAGAAATGATCGATCTGTCCTCAACGACGTCGAATCGGACACTTGAAGATGTTGTGGTACACCAAAGTATTGGCGCACGGAGTGGCTCATAAGCTCTGGTAGGCTTCCGTTAGGGAAAAAGTCACGTCGTCGACCGAGACAAGTTGAAGGGACGCGGAGCATCCAAGCGCCCGAAAGAGATGGGTAGAAACGACACGCCTTTGCTACAGACGGCGATTCTTTTTGCTCCGAAATTCTCCACGGCGCGACCCCATGACCAGTGACCGCATCTCCTCGTGTTGACCGTCATCGCATCTGGCAGTTGTTCATCCACTCTTGCTGCCAAAGTATTGAGGAGGCATTGTCACCTTCCCAAACAGCAGAAATCGACATGTCCTATCTCATGGTGGTCGAGGAAGCGGAAGTGAGCGACTGGACGATCGAAGAGGGAACGTTGTATCCGAATTTCCGGACACGAGTGTCGCTGTGATTGCTGAGTGTGATGGTTGAAAGATGGGGAGTCTGCGGATGTTGTTGATTCTGCTGCCGCTGTCTCAAGGAGGCATGCTGTGCTCTGCTTGCAAAGTCATTTTGCCTGAAGCTAGTGCGGGATGAGCGCAAAGATTCGCCGCGACACGGAGTCGATTCCGGAGGCGAGTTGAGGCACAAGAGAGACTTGATGCTCACCCGCACAACTGCAAAGTGGGATCAGGAGAATCCCACTCCTGCGAGTAGGGACGAAGTGACAGACAAAGACCTTCCAAAGTCGTTGGATAGGGGTATGGAGCATTCAACCGTCCACCTCGCCAACCCAACAGCGGTGTAGTTACTCCAATTTTTGGCAGCCAGTGTCGCATGGACCTCATTATCCCAGTGGCGGGACATTCAGGCGAGCTCCAGGAAATCAAGGTCGAGACCGAGACAAGAGCATCGACTTGACAGCCGTCACCCGCATTAGCGCACACTCCACCAGTGCTCTTTCTAGACGACGCCACGCTCTACCACTGAGTGCCCGGTTTAGGAGGTCTGCGAATCATTTCCCAATCGAACCGGCGATTTGTCGAAAAGAGCCGCAAACAGGTACAGCACTAAACACGCGGCAGTGTGATAGGACAAGCGCCAGTCGGCAGATTTCCAGAAGCAGCGGTGCGGCGGGCCGCAATACCATAGATGTGCTGGGCAAAAATCGAACAAATCCGCTCCAAAAGGCAGGCCGAGAGGCGGTCCTTCGGTAATAAGACTGAAACAGAAAATGAGATGCGTTGCTGTACACAGCCACCCCCGTCTGCTGACCGACGGTGCGCTCCGTGGGACAGAGAGCCTGCTCAACTCTTGGCAAAGCAGTGGGAAAACAGCGGAAGAAGGACGTGACGTGGATCCCGACTCCACTCTTTTTCTCTTGGTGGTTTCAATGCTTGCGCCGCCAAGGCCCGCCAAGAGCTTCCGCGCTGATCATACCTCATCTTTTCCACCAACCCTTTTGCTCGCCTCCTGGGATTGGGCGACGGTAGATATTCCATCTTGGCGTTGTGCTGTTTCGCCGCGTGCACAAACCTGCCTTGTGTAGACAAGAAAGCGAAGCTCTGCAAGAAACGGCACTGCCAAGACAACAGGTAGAGCGGTTGGAATTCAACACCAACATCACTTTGAGCCGCCGGACGGAAATCTGTATGCCCCGGAAGAATGCATCGAGCAAAAAACAAATGGATCAGCGCGTCAGGGGCACGATTCCATAGATCCCCAGCGTCCAACCTTGCACTCGCCAGGGTCCAGTGCGGAAGTGGTGCACCTATTCTTCTTTTTGCTCCGAAGACCGCGCGCTTTGTGAGGTTTCATTGCTGCTCCACCTTGGCACGTCCAAGTCATGGTCCTGCCATTATCACAGCCGACGCCTCGTTTTTGCCGATTTCCATGCTCTTTGGGGGGCAGCTGTCGTACTGGCGCACAAACCCAACCGGCACTTCGAGCCTCTGATCCGTCCACAGCATGGCGACCAAAAGTTTCAGATGCAGTTGACGCTCTTAGCGAAGTCGAGGGTGGTGGAGGACGAGCTCTTCGATTCTGAGTACTTAAGTCCTCAGGCTTCCAGTCGAAGAGTTGATCATCCAAGTCCTCCAACAGTCCATTCATTCATACTCCACTCTTTCAAGCACAACCAGAACTGATCTGTGATCGTTCCTTCCTTTCCAACATACCATCAGTCAACATGCTCGTCAAGGCCCTCCTTCCCCTCCTCGCCGTCACTGGCGCTGTCTCGGCTCGTGCCACTGGCAACCAGTCCGGTAGCTTGAAGAAGCTCACCCGTCGTGCTGACTTCCCCATCCCCGACTCGACCGGCGACGTCACCTTTGACGAGGCCTATGAGGTCGATGGCGAGTACGACGGCAAGCTCCAGACCTTTGGCCGTGGTGTTGAGTGCACCGGTCAGGAGGAGGGAGATGACTCGGACGCTGTCTTCATCATCAAGGATGGTGGCACCCTGAAGAACGCCATCATCGGCGCCGACCAGATCGAAGGTGTCCACTGCGAGGGCAGCTGTACCATTGAGAACGTCTGGTGGTCCGCTGTCTGCGAAGGTCAGTGTTGACTCCCAGATCATCAAGACCCACGTTTTTGAGCAAAGCTGACATGACAACACAGATGCTCTTTCCCTCAAGGGTGACGGCGATGCCACCATCACTGGCGGTGGTGCCACCGGTGCTGAGGACAAGGGTAAGTCTGAAGAAGAGCAGTCTTTCCGGCTGCCTTGAGTTTGAATCCAGCTAACTTGTTTCGTTACAGTCATTCAGCAGAACGGTGTTGGCGCCGTCTCCATCAACGACTTCACCGTCGTCGACTTCGGCAAGCTGTACCGCTCCTGCGGTAACTGCAAGGAGATGGGCGAGCGCACTGTCACCCTGACTGGTGTCACCGCCATCAACGGCAAGAAGCTTGTCGGCATCAACTCCAACTACGGCGACAGTAAGTTCCCCTGATTTCTGAGTGTCCCTCGTCTCTTGAGGTTCCTGGGTGCTCCTTGACCCCCAGGTGCTCCTTGACATATAGGCGCCGCACTCTTGTCATGTGTACTCATGCTGATGATTGCGATAGCCGCCACCATCACCGACACCTGCGCCACCGAGGTCAGCGACATTTGCACCGAGTACGAGGGCACCACCCCCGGCAACGAGCCCGAGGAGCTCTCCAGCGGCCCCTCGGACGCCTGCATCTACTCCGAGCTCCCCGCCTGCTAGATGCCCATCTCAGAACTATTCTGAGACGTGGATGCTGGAAATTCAGGAGCCATTGAGTCCGGTCCAGAAATGGATGGAGGACGAAAACCTTTAGGGTGTAACTTTCGGGCATGTTGAGCATACTTTATCTTCAATGTAGAAAATATATTTGGACTTGGCGGACTTTGTGAGCTCAAATTGAATCAGTGACGCAGTGAATTCCAGGACCGAGAGGCAATGATTGGCGGGAGTAGTTGTCAAGAAATACGAGTCGTGAGTGATGAAAACGAGGATGGATAGCAAAAGCCGTGAAACAAGAAGACGAGTTGGAGCTCATGGATGCTCCTTGTTGTCGTCCCATGTAGATGCTTGAATGCTCTCATCTGGCAAACTGGGCTGAAAGCTCCCTGTTAGTTGCGTGCTCAAGCACACCAACACAAACCGTCTGCGCAGCATTTAGTCACCTACCTTCCGATGAGTGTGCCATGACTTTGCTCACCAAGTCTTGGACCGGCGATCTATGAGATCGTCCCTTGAACTCGGCACGTACCGAATAAGCGACGCGTGGTCGAAGGGTCGGCTTCTGTTGGCTCCTTCAAGGGACCGGCATACCGAATTCGGGGTCCGCCAATCGCTGCATCTGACTCGCAGCATCAATGCGCTACAGAGAACATCGCCGTACCCTCTGGGATCATCTATCACCGACGAGATGAGGCCGAGTCGTAGGAAAATGGCCTCACGAGCTGTTTTCGTGATTCGGATTCAGCAGTCGGGCCTTTCGTTTCATGTTGAGCGCAGCAGGATGTGCCAAGCAGAGCCACAGGAAAAATTTTCGACGACGAGAGGGGAGACGATGAGCAGCGTCGAGATTTGAAGATGGCGATGGTGTTGATGGAGTTTGCACATGGTTCGGCAAAGCGAGGACGTTCGGATAAGCTGCCCTAGCGTGCACCACGCGAGCGGGCGGGCCGAAATCGGACGCGGGCCGCGCGCAGCTTAATCTGGAAGCCTCACGTCATTCCTTCCAACAACACGACTCCGCGCGCCTCCGCTGCCTTGGCTTGACATCTCCGAATAGTCATGCTTCGAGCGCCCATTCGAAGATTCTCATCCTCTGCGTTCAACATGTCGTCGGAACAGTTTCAGACGCTGGCAAAGTACACGGCTTGTGATGTACGTCTGTCATATGCTTGCCGCGACTCTTGCCTTGACCTTGTGTTTGTGCTGTTTGGATTGAAAGATGCGTGCATCGCGGGGCTGGACGTCGACTTCCAACACAGTTTGCTGGTGGCCAACAGACTAAGCTAAGACATTCCAGATCTCGGATGCCTTGCTGAAACTAAACGTGCCCGGCGCCGGCTTCCTCGCAGACATAGGTAAACGCAACTTTTGAAACCCTGCTTTCCTTTCAGACCCTTGAAGCAGCGAAATTTTTCCAGTCATTCACTGATGGGGTGGTGCAGCACCTCTCAAATCCAAGACTCCCGCGCGAGTCGTCGCCCCAGCCAGCACCGTCCTCTTCGCCCCCAAAACGTCCCCCTCCTTCCCCCAGCCTGTCGGCCCGAAACCTGACCCGGACCCCCCGTCCAGCGGCGATGGCAGCAAGATCAGCCCTGGCACCCCCTACGCCGATCTCATCAACCAGAACACCATTGCCGTCCTCTCGCAGCCCGAAGGCCAGGTTTGCGCCGTTGTTGGCGGCATCAATGCCGTCCGTATGGAGCAGCTGGGTGCCAAGGGCGTCGTGGTGTCCGGCAGGGTGAGAGATGTGGATGCTTTGAAGGGGTTGAAGATGCAGGTGTGGAGTCGGGGGACGAGTAGTGTTGGGGCAGGGGCTCAGGCGTCGGCGTTTGCGGTGGGTTATCCGCTGACGATTGGGCAGGTGGTTGTCAACTCTGTGAGTATATCGCAACCGCTCGTTCCGACTCTCGTTCCGCAATTTGCAAGCCGTTGGACTGTCGTTCCTGGCTAACACGATCAGGGCGACATTATCATGCTGGATGCCGACGAAAACAGTGTCGTTGCCATCCCCAAAGACAAAGTTGAAGAGGTCCTCAAGCTCCTGCCGAAGCTCACAGAAGCCGACGACAGGTGTATGGCTGATGTTCGCGCCGGCGGCTCGGTAAAGGAGGCTTTTGCAAAGCATCGCGGCAAATGAATTTAGACCCTTACTAAGCGTAGCGTCTCATTGTTGTTGGTATTTCATAGACTTAATGCTCGTGTTCAAGACGAGGTATCTTTACGGATTTGAGAATTCAGATCTATAGTGAGCTTTCAGAATTCAAATGTCCGCAGACGGATGGTGATGACGCACAAGGAGCATCCGATCGTGTAGCAGCACCCCGCTGTAGAGCTCTCATGACAACGAAGAGATGCTCAAAATTGATCTTGGATGGCTCACGAACGTCCTTTCGGCCTGACAAGTGAAAAGGAAATCAATTCCATTTTTGGGCAAAGCAAAAGAAGCCAGGAGCTAAATGAACCCATTGAACTCGCATCCCCGAGCAAGATTGATCATTCCACCAGAATTTTGAGAGGCAAATCTTTCGGTCGTCAGCATCCTGAATATCCCGCCGGCTTGTGCCGAAGCTACCCTCCACGCTCAAATCATCCTCAGTCGGTCGTCTTTGGTTGAATCGCCGTTTGTTCGTAAAATCGAAATAAGTGGCCGTATGATTAGGTGTCGCTTTTAGTGTCACTTTTGAAAGTCCCCAAAGAAGTTCCCAACCCAAGCCCCTGGCAATCCGAGTGGTCTTTTTTGTTCGGATGCCCTTCACGTTCCAGTCCCCTGTTTTGCTTGGGCGGCCTCTACTGCTCGTCTTCTTCGCCCATGGTCTCCTCCCAAACCCTCTCCAAGCCCGCCTCCCTGAAGCGCTCTTCCTGGTCATCAAGGACCTGTCCCAGGCCGCGGTGCATGCTCTCCAGAGGCTTGAGCGCCTTCCTGGCCAACGCCGCATTTTCTCCCACCAACTTCTGCAATTCCCTCTCCCTCTCCACAAGGCCAACGCAGTAGCGATGGCACTCAGCGAGCTCGTCCTGTTTGTCGAGAATGGACGTGCGTAGTGCCGTGGCGGCCTGGCGGAAAGCGTCTCTCTCTTTCCTCGTGTTGGTCAAGGCGTCGCCGAATTTGCGCATATTCGTGTCAACCTGGACCACGTGCAGCGATAGTCCTCTTTTTTCATCCTCCAATTGCGCGTTGCGGGCCTGGAGCTTATTGACTCGGGACTGGAGTAGAGTTACCTCGTTGTCCCTGTCCTTCAACTCTGGCGGGAGGATGTAGGACTGGAGACGAGATCTCTGGCGCTTTGACGGCGTGGATGTGCCAGTGGGAGAGGCCGAGCGTTTGGACGAGCCAGGTGACGAAGACGACCCGGCTTTTGGATAGTCCGTGAATGGAGTCGTGTTGTTGGAACCTCCGGATGACAAGCTCGGGTAGTTCGGGAAAGATTCCATATTGGTAGACGAGCTGGAAAACCCTGCGGTGAAAGGTGACTCCGAGAGTGGCGTGCGGCGTCGGAGCGGCACCAGAGCATATGCATCTGGGTCAACCTTCTCTTCCTCCGACCCAGCTGCCTGCTCTTTCTGTTGTTCTTTGGGTTTGCATTCCGGTTGCTCTTTATGTCGTTCTCCCGGCTGCTCTGTGGGCATCTTTTGCGCCGGCTCCTTTGGCTCCGGCTCCTCAGACGCCTGCTTCTTCGACTTCTCCTTCAGGTCTGCGTCTTCCGGCGTCTTTTCCTGCGGAGCATCAGTGCTAGGCTCAGCCGACGACTCAATCGAAGGATCAGCCGTCTCAGACGGCTCTGAAGTTGAGGCGCGACCATGTTCAACTTCTTCTTTCACGGCAGGCTCAGACTCCGGGATAGGCGCCTTCAGCGGTCCGCTGCCACAAAACCAGTATCGAGGTTTTCCCTTGCTCCTCGGAATCGACGCCAGTTTCTTTTTGATGTTGTAGGCAGGTCGGCCGCGGTTGCGACGACAGGTTGAAATGTTCCCGCCCCCGTTTGTGAAGTCCCAGGGCCAGAAGCGGCAACGATCGTGCTTTGGCAAGTCCGGAACCTTGGAAACAGCCCAGACAGCCTTGTCGTCGAGGTAACAAAAGCGTGGGACATGTTTGGCGAGGTCGTCTGCCTTGACACCTGCTGGCACTTCACCCATGAAAAGCTTCCACGTCGGGTGGCCAGCTCCTTTGTTCTTGGAAGCCTCAATCACTGCTGGGTTGGGGTCCCCATGTCCATCTCCAGGCTGCCAGACGGGGCGCTCTGTCTTCTGCTCTTTCTTCGGGGGCATCGAGAAGGTGAGTTGAGAAGTGAAGATGAGGCTCGAAGAGGTGAATGATGCTGGCAAAAGACTGTTGCTGTTAGCGGATTGCGCTCGTCTGACACAAGAGAGTGGTGGTGAAGAGTGGAGGTGGCTGATGGTGGAAGAAAGCTTACTGTAAGTATCTTGGTCTTCAGTGGGGCTGGTTGTTGAAGGATGAAGAGGGATGGTGGAGAGTTGGTGGGGGACGAGGATGTTGGAGGGGGTTTTATGGAGTGTTGGAGCACAAGACGGGAGGGGAGGAAGTAACAAGCGCGGTGCGGTGCCGCAGGGCGGTGCCCGCTGTCTTGAGGATGTGCACAACGGCATGAATGCTCCAGCGCCGCACAGGGTACTCGTCTCGATGAAGTGCTGGACGGTATGAATGTTCCGGTATCGCCGACAGGTGCTATAGGAGGTGCTGCGCGGCATGAATGCTTCCGGGCTGGCACAAGGTACTCAGCCCAGGAGCATTCATACTGCAGGGCACTTCGTCGAGATGTTACTGGATGCTCTAGCATGTTCATGGCGGCATGAATGCTCCGTGGCTGTCGTCATGTGTTTTTGGAAGTGCACAGCTGCATGAATGCTCCATGGCTGTCGCCATATGTTTTTAGAAGTGCAAGACGGTACGAATGCTCCGGGGCTGTCGCCAGGTGGTTTAGGAAGTGCTAGAAGGTATGTATGCTCCTGGGCTGGCACGAGTTGCCCGCCTTGAGAAAGTGCAGGACAATATGGATGCCTGGGGACTGGCACTGGACACCCGCCATGTAGAGGGAAACTTGACAGTACAAATGCTTCGGAGCTGTTCCAAGACAGGACTCCGAAGGGGAATCGGACGATAACAAAGGAGATTCATGTTCTTGACACCAGGAAGACCCAATGGGATGCTTCTTGAATTCATCGGAAGGTATATCGGAGTAAATCTGGGGGAGTAATAGGGCGAGTTCTTGGGAGTTTGAGCCATCTTCTGACCGCTAATGGGAGGCAGACTGGAGCAATCTGGAGCTCCGCACGAGCACGGCGTGTATGCTGCCACCAGGGCTCCAGACCTCTGACAATCTCATCTTTGGAAAGAAGACAATCCTCAGCGTCCTTGAAATTCCATCCAACTCTTGCCCAGCTCCTTCGATTACGGCCTTGGCTATGGTCCAACTCATCGTAAGCGAGCTGGCTTGTTGGAAGGTGGAGGCCCGCGCAAGAGCGAAGCGACCCCAGAAAATCCTGGAGTCCAGAATCCCTAAATGGCAACATTACGTTCCGGCGCACGGTAAAGATTTCGTAGTGCTTACGCCCGAGCGTTCCGGCGGCGATCATCCTACCTCTTCAGTGGAAGAGAAGACTTTGATATCGTTGACGTCATGACTAAACGCTGGCATATCTCTCTTTTCGAAACCGTTTGGGCATGGATATTTCAAAACGGTTGGAAACAGCTTACTTGCACCATGAGATTTGATGAGCAGAAATGGGCTCGTTGACATGTCGGGGATGAAGGGTGTGAATTTTCGATGTTGGTCCTCGAAAGCGCGTCGTGGGGCAGGAAGTAACAGAGAGCGGCACGAGTTGGCTTCGTAAACATGCCCACTCGTCCCAGCCAATCGAGTGCATCATATTCAAACCACTGAGAGATTGCGCATCTTCATCAGCTCCGCAAACTGAGCAAGGTGCAACTACGGCCACTTTGCGCCGATATCGTCGCCCAATCTGAGTGGAGTCGAATAAGCAGGGCCAAAGCCCTCGGGCAACGGAATAAGCGTCGAAACCCGCTATGCTGAGAGATGGAGTCAGGAAAACGAAATTTGGAAGTAGGACGGTGGTGCTGCCGCGTCTGTCTGTAAAATTCATGTTGTGGCCTGTTTGGGCCACGATCGATTCGTCTACGATGTCCGTCCTGGAATCAGCCAATCAGCGCCGAAGATTACTCATTAGTCAACCCAAGTGCCGTGGACCTCTCCTCCACACCACGCACGTCCATCCCGCCTCCGCAACGACACCTACGCCTGCGGGCACCGACGTACACCCGCATTGGACCATCATACGACGCAACAACCATCATGATTGCAAGAACCCCAACATCACACGCCCTTAGCGGTGTTTCCAGCCGCGCGCTGCCCGCTGCCTCCTCCACTGCTCGTCTTTCCGCCGCCACCACTTCTGCCCGTCAACAGCGCAGGGGCCTCGCAACCGTCCAAGATACTCCCGTTCACCGCCATGGTGGTCTGAAGGACCAGGACCGCATTTTCCAAAATCTTTACGGACACCATGGTGCGGATCTCAAGAGTGCGATGAAATATGGCGACTGGTACAAGACCAAGGAGATTATTACCAAGGGGCACGACTGGGTGCGTAATAACGCCAATGGCTATGACGCTTGGAATTGCGTGTCTAACAACATGGACAGATTATTTCCGAAATCAAGGCATCTGGCCTTCGTGGTCGTGGCGGCGCCGGTTTCCCCTCTGGCCTCAAGTGGTCGTTCATGAACTTCAAGGACTGGGACAAGGACACCAAGCCGCGATACCTGGTGGTCAACGCTGACGAGGGCGAGCCGGGTACTTGCAAGGACCGCGAGATTATGCGCAAGGACCCCCACAAGCTGATCGAGGGCTGTCTCGTCGCCGGTCGTGCGATGAACTGCACCGCGGCGTACATCTACATCCGTGGCGAGTTCTATCATGAGGCCTCTGTCCTGCAGCGCGCCATCCAGGAGGCCTACCAAGCTGGCCTGATCGGCAAAAACGCTTGCGGATCCGGCTACGACTTTGACGTCTACCTTCACCGCGGCATGGGAGCCTATGTCTGCGGCGAGGAAACCTCTCTCATCGAGTCGCTCGAGGGCAAGCCCGGCAAGCCCCGTTTGAAGCCTCCGTTCCCCGCTGCCGTTGGTGTTTTCGGCTGCCCCTCGACCGTTGCCAACGTTGAAACCATCGCCGTCGCCCCCACAATTTGTCGCCGCGGAGGCAGCTGGTTCAGCAGCTTTGGCCGCGAGCGCAATGCCGGCACCAAGCTTTTCTGCATCAGCGGTCACGTCAACAACCCTTGCACCGTCGAGGAAGAAATGTCGATTCCCCTGCGGGAGCTCATCGACAAGCACTGCGGCGGCGTCATCGGCGGCTGGGACAACCTCAAAGCCGTCATCCCTGGTGGTTCCTCGACGCCCATCCTACCCAAGCCCATCTGCGACGAGCAAATGATGGACTTTGACGCACTCAAGGATTCGCAGTCTGGTCTGGGCACGGCCGCCGTCATCGTCATGGACCAATCGACCGACGTCGTCCGCGCCATCTCGCGGCTCAGCGCCTTCTACAAACACGAGTCTTGCGGACAGTGCACGCCTTGCCGTGAGGGCTCTACCTGGACCTACCAGATCATGCAGCGTTTTGAGAAGGGCCAGGCGCGCGCCCGCGAAATCGATATGCTGCAGGAGCTCACCAAGCAGGTCGAGGGCCACACCATCTGCGCGCTGGGTGAGGCCTTTGCCTGGCCGCTGCAGGGCTTGATCCGCCACTTCCGCCCCGAACTCGAGGCTAGAGTAAAGGACTACGCAGCGAAGAACGGCGGCGAGGCGCTCGCTGGTGGCTGGCAGCACAATGCGTCGAAGCAGGGCATGTTGATTGCGCCGGGTCAGTAGACCCATCTATAGACAGATGCAAGATTTTCCTGGGAGTTGGTCGTCTCTCGTCTTTTGATAGCAAACGCAATGTGCCCAAGCGGACCGATAGACTGCGATGCGCGCGGGGTTTTGAGCTAGCGATGGTGGACCGACTGTACAACGACTCTTCTTTTTCCTCTTCTCCGATTGCTCTGATTTCGTCTTTTTCAGCGCTAGTTCACTGTCAATTTGTCAATGTACAAATATTTTGGCAATGCGTGTCGTGCACGTCTGTCTCGAGTAATGAGTGCAAATTGAGTCGAAGCCCTAGAGAGTGTTCTTGACGTGAGCGGTTCCTTGATTCTCGAGCGCCTCTCCAACTCCATGACCTGCATACCAACATTACCTCTGCAGCAACGAACGGAAATCCGGGTATCCATTTCCAACACCACAAACCCACGGTCATACTCTCACACCTCCCAATCCAACCGCAACAATCAGCCCAAACAAATACCAACAAATTCTTCCCGCCCAATGGCGCCATCGCCGTCCAAATCAAACTCCTCAATCATGGCGATGAGCTCCTCCTCCTGCAGGCCCTCGCCCAGCTCGCGCGCGACGCGTCGCAGGTCGTCGAGCGTGATGTTGCCCTTGGCGCCGGCGTCGAACAGGTCGAAGGCGCGCAGGATCTCGTCGCGCGGGTCGCGAGTCAGGATGCGGTGCGCCATGATGGCTTGAAATGAGGCCAGCGGTAGGAGGAGCCGTGTTGGGCCGGTGAAGGTTATGGGCGGGGCGGCGGTTTTGGAGGAGGTGGGTTTGGCGAGCGAGGTTGCGGGGACGCTGGGGAAGGAGGTGGGTTAGTTTTGGGCTCGATGCCGTCTGGATATAGGGAGGGCGCACCCATGTGTCCGCAGGACGTTGAGGATTTCGTTCTTCGGCAGGTCGAAGCCTAGCGCTTTCATGGCCACTTTGAGCTCATGGTAGTCAATGTGGCCGTCCTTGTCGAGGTCGAAGAGTTGGAACTGCAGCGCATCATCTCAGCACATTGCCCTCTTGCGTCGGAGACCCGGATTTCCAAGTCTGCCCAAGCATCGGCAATTGACGTACCGCCTCGTTGATCTCCTCGCGGTGCTCGTCGCTCAATTCGGCCAGGTCGCCGCGCCCTGCGCTCTCCAGCCTCTCGCGCTCCGCCCGTTCTGCGCGCTCGCGCTCCAGCCGTTGTGCCTCGCGCTGCTGGTGTGTTGTTGCGCCCCCTGCCCCAAAGCCTGCTGCTGACGCGTTGAAGCCGGCGTTTGATGGCCCTGCTGCTGCTCCACCTGATTGTACGGCGCCTCCAGGTCCGCCGCGGTGTCCACCAAGCCCTGATGTGAAGCCTCGGCCCGGGAAGGGGTTTGTGGACGCCATTGGAAGTTGTTTAGATGATGCGAAGGAGGGAACGGCCTTGTCGTCGTAGTGTGTGTGGGCGCAATACGACGGGATAGTGCAGGCTGAGGTTGTACGGTTGTAGAGGGGCAACGAGGGTGCGTTTGCCCGGCAATGTCCTTTGTTTCGGTTGATGGTTTGGGAGACGCGTTCGAGGCGCGTTCTCGCTTAGCTCGCAAGGGTGTTAGGTACGGTAGGCACTGCGCCGGTGCCGGGCTGCTGCTATAGCTCCAACGACATCACTTCTGCTTCTCTGGTATCATTGGAGCTGAGTTCGTGTCATCCTTGACGGAGCGGACGGATTCCGTCTCGTGTTTGTCAAACTCTGATAGGTAGGGGATCCACAGGCTTCTACCAGGCAGCTGGATGCACAGCTGCCTGTGGTAGCCTTGTCCGGCAGAGGCATATAAATTCTTCGAGGGCACAAACAAAACCACTGACACTGAGGAACACATCTTAGGGCATATAGGACAAGCCAATACCCATCTCTTCTCCTCGTCCCTTCACAACGAGGTGCAATTGCTGTGTGAATCACGTGTGGAGTGCAGTTGCTGTCGTGCACGGGCCATCGTCTCCAACCTCCGGAGCGCGAAATCCTCCGCGGCCAGAGGCCAACCTCCAGCTACAACTCCATCGTCCTCCCTACCGCCCAGCTCTCCATCCCCACTCTCGCCCTCGATCTCGTCCCTCTGCGTGCGACGAATCGACCCTTGACTATTCCTTGTCTCGGCTGCTGCCGCGCTTTCCAGCCTTCTCCCCGCGCGCAGCAGTCCCTCTTCCCTTTTCTTAGCGCGTCGTCGCGACGCTCGCCGCACTTTTCACACCTCAACGCCATTCGGACGTCGTCTCTCGCGCGTTTTCTCGCTTCATCTACCCCAGCTCTCGCGACCGCGGCGACACAAGCAGCACGCCATGTCTTTCGGATCGACGGGCTTCGGTTCTGGTGGTGGCTTCGGCTCCACTAACAACACCTCGGGCTCAGGCTTTGGTGGTGGATTTGGAGGATTTGGATCAGGCAACACGCCCAACACAAACACTGGAGGAGGTGAGTAACTTGCGCATTTGTTTTCATCTCGTCCTTGTCCTCGGCCGACGCCTCTGCGAATCGACCCTGGAGCTCCCGCTTTGCCTTTCGAATTGCCGCGCGACACCCAGAACAACCCGAGGTTGACTTTGGTTTCTGTCACCATCCAGGCTTCAGCTTTGGCTCCAACAACCAACCCTCAACTGGTGGTGGTCTCTTTGGAGCCGCAAACAACACCGGCAGTGGCTTCGGCAGCGGAGGTGAGTCCCATGGCATCGCCTAGCGGCGTCTACTGCGTTCCGTCCACCCTCGCAGTCACCTTGGCCGGCATTGTGGTGAGGTTTGGTCGCGGAGCCCGCGCCCCGCCTCTCCAGGCGACACAATGGCCTCGTCGAAAAGGCCGCGCGCAATTCCCCATTCTCTCAAACACCGTCGAGCTACACAGCCGCTCAGAATGGATTTCGACCCCATCGATTGGGGCTTTGGTCCAGGCAGCCAAATCACTTTTCCAGGCCCTCCGCACGACGCGGGACTTGCTACACATGACGATCAATCGCTGACTGCAATGGATATAGGTTTTGGAGGAAACACCTCAGGCGGCTTTGGCTCGGCCGCTAAGCCTAGTGGTTTTGGCACCACCAACGCTCCGACAACTGGTGGAAGCCTCTTTGGCAGTACCGCGACTGCTGCGCCAGCTAGCGGAACAGGCTTTGGTGGATTCGGAGGCAACTCAAACACCACGAGTGCCTTCGGCGGTGGAAACACTGGAGGCGGTCTCTTCGGGCAGCAGAACAAGCCGGCCACCGGCTTCGGCTCATCGCCAGCGCCCGCAGGCGGTCTGTTCGGGGGCGGCAGCGGCACGACTACGAGTACTCCAGCATTCGGAGCCGGAGCGGCGAGTACGGCCTTGGGCAACACGCCCACCAGCAACAGCGGCACCGCGAATACTCCTTTCCAGCCGTACACCGAGAAGGACAACGCTGCCAACCAGAATGCTCACTACCAAACCGTCACATTTCAACCAGCATACGCGGGCCATTCTCTAGAGGAGCTTAGAATGCAGGACTACGCCCAGGGCCGGCGCTATGGCAATGCCAACGGACAAGCGGGTGCCTTTGGTGCCAACACTGGCTTTGGTGGATTCGGATCATCAAACAATTCGGCAACCTCTGCATTCGGCGCAAGCACCAACAACAACTCCTCGACTGCCGGTGGTCTTTTCGGATCAGGCAACACCAACACTACCTCTGGCTTTGGAAGCACACCTAACAACACTTCTGGTGGCTTTGGTGGCAACACTGCTGGCGGCGGTCTCTTTGGCGCAAAGCCTGCTGCACCAGCAGGAGGCCTTTTTGGAAGCACCACTTCGTCTCAGCCTGCCTCTGGTGGGATGTTCGGAACCGCCGGGTCCACTCCTTCGACTGGCTTTGGTAGCAACACAGGCTCAGCTTTCGGAGGGGCCAACCCGCCTGCGGGAGGTGGACTGTTCGGCGCAAACAACCAAACTCAAAACAAGCCCGCGTTCGGTGGTGGATTCGGCTCGACAGGCACAGGCTCAGCTTTTGGTGGCTCGACCAGCGGAGGCTTTGGACAGCAGAACAACCCTTCGACGGGCAGCAACCTCTTTGGCGGCGCGAACAACACTAACAACACGCCTTCGCCCTTTGGCGCTGCCAACAACCAGCCCCCGCAAAACACGTCTAGTCCTTTTGGAGGATTCGGTCAGAACAATCAGGCTCAGCCTCAGAACCAGGCACCGGGTGGTGGATTGTTTGGCGGTGCTTTTGGCGCGAACAACAACCAGCAGCAGCAGCAGCAGCAGAACAAGCCCCTCTTTGGAGGCAGCTCGACTGGTACTGGCGGTGGCCTCTTTGGTGCCAACCAGCAGCAGCAGCAAAACCAGCCCGCTGGTGGTGGTCTTTTCGGCGCGAACAACAACGCCCAGCAAAACCAAGCTGGCGGTCTCTTCGGCAACAAGCCTGCTGGCACGACGGGCGGTCTGTTTGGGTCAGGTTCCGCTCCAAACACCAACACCGGATCCAACTTGTTCGGTGGCTTAGGTCAAAGCCAGAACAATGCGCAGAACCAGGGTGGAGGTCTTTTTGGAGGCGCTGCCAATAACCAGCAGCAGCAGCAGAACAAGCCAATGTTTGGGGGCAGCACTGGTTCGGCAGGAGGAGGTCTATTTGGTGGAAGCAGCTTTGGCCAAAACAACAACAACAATGCTTCTGGCGGTCTTGGTGGTAGTCTCTTTGGAGGAAACAATCAACAGAACCAGCCGCAACAGTCCACCCTCGGCGGCAGTCTTTTCGGTAACTCAGCTGCTCAGCAGAGCACAAACCAGGCCCCGAGCTTGACCGCATCCCTCAAAGACAACCCCTACGGCCACGACAACCTGTTTGCAAGCTTGACCTCCCCATCGCAAAGCGTTGGTCCCTTGGCAACTCCTCTGTCCAGCAGTCAGAAGAACAAGAAGAGCGCAATTCTTCCTCAGCACCGTATCAACCCCGCGGCTTCTTCGCGCCTCATTACTCCGCAAAGACCCATGAGCGGGCTTGGATTCTCGACTTATGGAACGCCAGGCACCGCCTTGAACAGCGGTAGTCCCAGACTTGGTGGCAGCTTGGTGGGCGGTGGTAGTTTCTCCAAGTCTTTGGCAAAGAGCTTCTCCTCCAGCACCCTCCGCGGCCCTATCAACACCGACGACAGCATCCTTTCGCCCGGTGCCTTCAACCCGGCGAAGCGACCTAGCTATGCCACGACGGGCAGCATGAAGAAGCTGAACATCAATCGCAGTCTTAATGTGCGCCCCTCCCTCTTCGGAGACGACACGAACAGCAGCCCGGCTTCGCAGAAGAAGCGCGTCAGCTTTGATGCTTCGACCACCCTGTCTAACGGACACATAGACGGCGCCAATGGCGCACTCGTCCCTGCTGAGCGCGAGTCTGCCACCCCCAGCGCTGAGGAACAGGGCTTCCTGAGGTCGTCCAAGAATGCTGACACGCCTAAGAACGTCTTCACCAACGGCGACAGGCCCGAGATGGAGCAGGTAAAGGGTAACGAGGTTGCTCTCGCCACCAAGAACGGCTCGCCCAGCTCTGCAACTCGTGAGGCTCCCAGCGAACCGCTCCACAAGCGGACTGAGCTCGTCGCTGGCGACTATTGGACCGAGCCTCCTCTTGAGCAGCTGAAGAAGTTGAGCAAGCAAGAGCTCAAGTCCGTCCCCAACTTCAGAGTGGGACGTGTCGCTGTTGGCGAGATTAAGTTTGAGCAGCCTGTCGACCTTTCTGGTGTCGATTTTGACCGCCTCTTTTCTACCGTCATTTGCCTGAAGCCCCGCAACGCCACCGTTTATCCGTCCAAGACGACCACGCCTCCTGTAGGCAAGGGTCTCAACGTCACATCCCTCATCACGCTTGAGAACTCGTGGCCTCGCGCATCAAAGGACGAGACGAGGAGCGAGCGCTTTGCCAAGCACCTTAAGCGTCTCCAGACCGTGGACGATACTGAATTTGTTGACTACAACCCCCATACCGGTACATGGAAGTTCCGCGTGTACCACTTTACGACTTACGGTCTTGACTACGACGAGGACGACGACATTGACTCTATGCCTCTCGACCAAGCTCCTGCGATGGCTTCTCCAACTCCCGGTGCTCGCAACTCGCCGCTTCCCCCGCTGAGCTCGCTTCACCGTCTGTCGGGTGTTGACAACGCGCTCATCAGCCCGGCCGAGTCAAGCCCTGACGACACGTTTGAATTCAAGAGAGGCAAGACTTCGACCAGGAACGTTCCTGGGAGTTTTGACACGGAGGCTGCGTACTACGAGGATGACCACATGGCCTATGGACAGGACGATACCATCAACAGCACTCAGTCTTTTTTAGATGAGCGCTCCGTGGGTCCCTACGAGGAGGGCAGTGACATGGATGCTGCCTCTTACCGTAGCGGATCTGATTCGGAACCTGAGCAGAACATGGTGGGCTCATTCCCCGTTCCGGATCGCACCACGGAGCCGACTCCCACCAAGAACAGCATCTTCGACGCCACGGGCATGCCCAAGTCCATCCTGAAGCAAAGCCAACCATTTCGCAACAGCCTCGGAACTCCGGCGAAGCAGCACTTTGACTTTGAGGATGATTGGGCCGCGCAGCTCCAGCGTACCATCAGCCCGAAGAAGCAGGACCGACAGGCTCTGCGCGACAACCAGAGCAATGTGTTGAAGGCTTTCGACAAGGACGAAGCCACCCCCAAGGCGAACAAGACGGCAGCTCCTTCGCAGAATATCGCCAACCATATCGATTTGATGAGCTCCTTGTTCGGAGCAAGCACTGCCCGCAAGACGGGAAGCATTGGGCCGGGACAGAAGAGAAATGGTCTTGAGGTTTGAATTCCCTTCATTTTGCTTTTTTGGGTTCTGCGCGGCGTCTGGCGCTTCACGGTCTCCAGTTGGCTACGAGCTTGGATTGGACAAGGGCCAGACGTTGCGCCCGCTCTTGTAGTTAGCTTAGGACAGATTGAACAGTTTGCTAAAATCTCGGATGTTCCACAGTGGCCGTACCAGAAGACACCCAAAACCGGTGATGACCTTGCCGAAATGGATGAACGAGAAAAAGCGTTCCACGACAGCTTCAAGCCCAGCTGGACCCTCGACGGCGGCTTTACGTACACCGTGCCTGGCTCCGCTCCGCGGATGGAGGGCAACTTCTTCAACAACTTTGGCATCTCTCTTGTCGGGCAGCAGAAAGACGTGCGCTTCGCCAAGTTTGCTACCCCTGACGATGTAAGTACTCCCACTCGAAAACGGACCAGGACTCATTGTTTCAGATTTGGTCCCCCACAATGGAAGCACAGGCTCTTCCCAACAATACCGAGATCATAGGAGGAGGTTTTGACGATCCACCTCGCGCAAAAACGCTGGAGATGGAATTCCTTCCCCTTGCCTCTTTGGTGGACACGAGCACTTCGGCGGGCAAATACGAGCAGCAAGTGTGGAAAATTGCTAGCATCCTCTTCGACGACATTTCCAAGGCCAAGTTCGATATCCCTGCTTGCGTCAACCCCCCCGATGTTCGCGAAAGCGAGGAGCAGATTCGCACCGAAGTGCTTGCCGATTTCTGGAAGTCCATTGTTCTGCCTGAAGCTGAACGCCAAGCGCGACAGGCCAAGTCACCGGAAGAAAAGGCCATTGCTTACCTCTCCGCCAACTGCGTCTCTGAAGCTTGCGAGGCCTTGCTTGAGGGCAGGAACTTCCGTCTTGCTACTCTTGTTGCACAGATTGGACGCCCAAGGTCGTCTCGCGCAGCAATGGGCGCTCAAATCGAACAGTGGCGCGCACAAGGGGTCTGGTCTGAAATTTCCGCGCCTATCCGCGCCATCTACACGCTCTTGTCTGGCGAATGCGCTGTTGTTGACGGGGCCGATGGTCCCGAGATTGACAGAGCTGTCGAAATCAAGATCTCGCAGCAGTTCGGCTTGGATTGGCGTCAGGCCTTTGGCCTTCGTCTTTGGTACGCCAGAGAAATGCTCACGACCGAGAGCTCGATCTATCAGACCGTCCGGCGATTCCAGGATGAGTTGAGCCATGGAGATGAACAGGTGCGCCCTGTGCCATGGTTTGTCCGCGAAGGTGTGGACATGGGCTGGCAAGACCCCAAGCCTCAGGAGCGAGAAGACTTGCTATGGGGCCTTCTTAAGCTATACAGGGCACACAGCAGCAGAACACCAGCCAGCGTCACGGGCATTTTCATGCCTGAAAACGCCACGGGCAACCCCCTCAACGCACGTTTGAGCTGGCAACTGCTCACTCTTCTCCGCGCAAAGAACATTCTGCCCCGCGAGGTCGCCAACCCTAACTGGAAGGCATCTGGCGACGAAGTCTTCAACAAGCTCGAAATCACTGAGCTTTCGGATCACCTGGACCAGACCTTTTCACTTCCCCTGCTCACCGCAGAGCACTGGACGCACGCCGCTTGGGTGCTCATCCACCTTACGGATGACACAGTCCGCGCTGAAGCCCTCAAATCCCTTTTGTCCTTCAACGCTGCAAGCATCAATGGCGCAGACGAGACAAACTCAGTCGATTCTACGGCGGTTGCCTCTCGTGGACCATCCGTCTTTGAGTTCCTCACCGACTCGCTCAAAATTCCGACGCCGTGGATCTTCACGGCCCTCGCCCAGCATGCTCGCGCCGTTCTTCATGACCCCTACCTTGAAGTTCGGTACCTTTTGCGCGCTGGCTCTCTGGTCGCGGCCCACGCCGTCCTGACCTCGACAGTTGCGCCCGCTGCTGTCATTGCCAACACAGCCGACGAACTCGACGCTTTGCGCACTCTTCTCACGATGTTCGTTGAGCACCCTGGACACGGCTCTATCCCGGCAGCCGACTGGAAGCGTGGTGGTCTGGTGTACGCGGACTATCTCGAGCTCCTGGAGGATAGCAACATCGCTGCCAGCAATGGCGCAATACCATCCGCAGGACCAGGCGCAACAGCTTTCCTGGAGCGTGAACGGGCAAAGACCGTGCCGCGCCTGGCTACTGCGCTCGCCAGCCTGGCACCCGAACTCGGCAACAAGGAGCTGATTGAGCGTGCCGCGCTCAAGGAGATTGCGGGGTGTCTGCTCAAGAGCTTTGGAGGGCCGCGCTCTGCTGCTGGTGCCAAGGGCAAGAGTATGGGAGCGGCTGCGGCTTTGCAGGCACAACTGAAGGAGTTGAGGGGCATGGGAGTGACGGAAGAGGTTGGTCTCAGGGTCGGCCGCGCCGAGGGTCTGGGCTAATACCGCGCTGTGGTTGGGGGAGTAAGAGTGTAGGTTATCGAAAGGAAGAAAGGATAGAAGAGGGACGGAATGGCTTGGTGAAAATTCGCATGGCAAGATGGTGGGCAGTGTGAGGGTCGGAAAACGTCTTTTCTGGTTGCCGGAAAGTTGTTGGATTGCAAAATAGGCGAGAGGCGATGAGGATTCTTTTTGTTTTGTTTATTAATGAAAAGTAGTCACTGCGGCAAGCGTATGAGCGTGCATCAGGAGATAGTCATTCAAAAACCATGACCTGAATTGAAGTTTATCCAGATCTGAGAAGTGCCATTGCTGGGAAAATTTTGATGAAGCTGTTGCTGGCTCTTGGCCCACCGCCCAAGCAAACCCCTGCAGGGTCCCGCCCGATCAACTTGACTACAACAGTCTTCTTTTTTCACAGCAGGTCTATTGGAACATCTCGCTCGGAGCCATCCTGTGTTCAATTTATCGATCCTACCCTCTCTCGAGTTTGGCTCTGCTGCTATTGATTGACATTAGCCTGTTACGATAACATGTGTCCGTACCACCCCGCACCGACGCCTCTGCGAACCTCAGCTCCCAAGGCCTTGTCATCAGCCACCAAAGCCCCCAGCCCATGGTCACGACCTCTTATCGGGCTCTTTTGTTTCCTTCTGCTCGCTGTGGAGCTACGCAATCAGCTTTGGGTCATTTGGGCTGAACGGCTGCGCCGCAGGGCCGCTACTCCGCTTTTTTCTTTGGACCAAAAACTCGCCCGTCTTGCACGATTGTCTAGTACGAGGCCGTCATCTCCAACGACTACCAAAGCTTCAGACACAAGCTCCGCGGCTATTGAGCTTGCAAATCCGTCTATCTGCAGCGTCTGAGGTCTTCTCAGCCAGCCGACCGGCGTCCTTTGCGTCACGTGAGACGCTGACAACTCCACAATGTGTCAAGACGCCAGCACAACGGGCGGCCAGCCCTCCCATCCTCCCGCAGGCAACCAGCAATTGTATCCAGGCGCGGCGACAGCCGCCGAAATCCATATCCCCGTGGTGAGCAAAAAAGCAACTCGGCTGGAGCGCGCCTCGCTTCCGACGTCCAACACACACGGCCGTGACACGAGGCTGACGCGGTAGACCGCTTTGGCAGGAGGACGATGTCGATTCGGCGTATGGCGGTGAAGATGCTATGAGCGATACGACGTCTGTTGCTTCGACTATTTGGAAGCATCGCTTTGAGAATGGGAGGAGATATCATAAGTATCAGGAGGGCGCTTACTGGTGAGTTGGATTGCTTGTTTGCGTACATGTGTGGGTTGTGAGGTGGAAAAGGGGCATCTTTCAGTACAGTCTGCGTGGAGCTCTTTTGCTAGAGGTTGGAAAAGTAGAGGCGTTCGATTGGTGTGCTGACATGTCAAGGGGCCCGAACGACGATGCTCAGAATGACCAATTGGACATTGGGTAAGCTGTGATTTTCATTGCTTGCTTGGATCCAGGATACTGATTTTGAAGTCACCACATGATGAGAATTCTTCTCGACGACCGGCTGCATTTGGCGCCTTTGCGGACAGACCCTCAGGTGAGTCCCTACCCCAATCGTGTCTACTATGTTGAAAACTGGCTGACATTTCAAAGAGGGTCTTGGATGTGGGTATGTTGATCCGAGAACGCATCGTAGATGTGAGCGACACACTCACATCGTTCGTCTTCTGCAGGCTGCGGAACAGGAATCTGGTCCATGTACTGCGCCCCTCTCCCCATTGTCTCAATTCCATGGTCATTTCTGATCCTTACACAGTGACTTTGCCGATGAGTACCCATCTGCTGAAGTGATCGGCACAGACTTGTCGCCAATTCAACCGGCGTACACTCCGCCCAATGTCAAGTTCGAAGTGGACGACTGTACGCAGCAATGGATGTACCCGCCCGACCATTTCGACTTGGTGCACATCCGATGCCTTTACGGCTCAGTATCCGACTGGCCAGCATTCTACCGCGAAGTATACGAGTACGTCGAGGTCGAAATATGCACACGCCCCTGAACGCTTCCGCTTCCCAAATGCAAGCTGACGTGCATTCGCACAGGCACATCAGACCTGGCGGCTGGATCCACCAGCTGGAGACATCGATCCAATTCAAATCCGACGACGACAGCTTCCCGCCCAACTCGGCCCTGCTCGAGTGGTCCGACCTCTTCATCGGCACGGCAGAGAAGTTCGGTAAAACCATGCGCGTCACTGACAACATGAGGCGCTGGATCACGGACGCCGGCTTCCAGGAGGTCAGAGAGGTGCGGTACAAGGTCCCCGTCGGACCCTGGAGCTCGGATCCCAAGCACAAGGAACTGGGCAAATGGAACTTGCTGTATTGCTTTTATGGGTGCGGTAGGTGTTTCCGTGTGGACCTGGAGGTTCCGCTTGATGTCGAATTTGCTGACGTTTGGTGCGTGCAGAGGGCTGGGCCATGTTTTTGCTGACGAATGTTCTGGGAGTGAGTATTGTTTTCTCGATGCACGCGCTTTGCTGACATTGTGTTCAGTGGAAACCTGAAGAAGTGCAAGTCCTCCTTGCGAAATTCAAGGCCGCGCTGAAGGACAAGAAGACGCATGCATATTATGAGATGTAAGTGTATAGCTTAATTTGCCGAACCTTGACCTCTGGATGAGATGTTTGTCTCGCTGACAACAGAGTAGGTCGGTTGTGTATGGGAAGAAACCAGAGGCTTAATCCTGGAATAGACGGCACTAGACTTTGCATTGCCGCTTCTGGATATTGATTCGGCATAGAGTGATATCGACACAGCTAGAATTTAGCTTCTTTGTTGTTCAAGCGGCGGATAGATCCGACGTGGTTTAGATTTTCTTTCATGTTCCGATTCCCGCCCGTCCTCCCACCCTACGTACAACATTCTTTCATTTCATCAACGGGCTCGTATCTTGCAATACACCAGAACATCAACAAAAAGGAGCATGTCACGCATCAGGACAAGTTCACACGTGACTCGGAACTCGGAGCTCGGGCTCCGTCTGGCACGCCGAAAACGCTTTGCCTGGTCGGCGACAGATCCTCAACGGGAAACCGAACGATTGCGGCTCCACAACAGAAGCACGCGTCCTGCGGCACGTCGTCAGAGGCTTCCCGAATCGACCCTGCCTCAATGGATTCTCGGCCATAATCTGCACAGTTTGAGAGACCGACAGAACTTGATCCTAGATTCTGGAATAGCCCGAAGATGGCTGCTCAACAAGCCTTTCGAGGTTTGCAGGGGAGCCGAGAATGGACAGCAAACCGAGCGCATCGCCTCTCATCGTCAACTCGTGGCACAACAGCACGTGCAGCTTCCACGACGCGACCTCCCTATTTCATGTCTACCGGCGGTATCAACCGGCGGCAAAACAGTCGGTTAGATAGAGTACCAAGCTCCTAACGCAGTGTGGTAGGAGGCGCGCCAGGGCCTTATTCGGGCTCCAATACGCCGAGCCAGCACTTTGCATTGTAGGACCGGCTTTTCCTACGTGTGCATGTCGGTCACACGCTTTTGCTGCTGGACATACTGCTGCATTTATCTCGCCAAGCGCCTGCCACCGCAGAGTCGCACGCATCACGCACATCTTTGAAGAGTTGGAACTCGCCAGGGGCTTTCGAAATGGTCACAACGGCGTCTTTTTCGACGTCGACACTCGGAAAATCCGAGTTGCACCGTGTATGATCGACACGGGGCCGTGTCGTCGTCGTCGGCCTGAGGTACACTCTTGGTATGTTCGAGATGGAAGGCCTGGGCTGTTAGTTGGCCAAGGCAAGGGGCTATTGATGCGATGTTCGGTGTGGGTCGTAAAAGATTAGTCGCTATGGTCGTATATAATAGCCAGGTACAGCCGCGAGTGGTGACGATGGTGTTTTGACCCAGGGAAGTCATCAAGAGCTACAGAGCAGACTATCAACAAGAGCAAGGAGCTGATATTCTGGTCTCAACCTCTTCTTCGACTCTCCTTCACCGATCCACACATTCAACCACCATGAAGGCCAACCTCCTCGCTGGGGCTTTTGCCTCTGTCCTTCCTCTCGCGTCCGCTGCGCCGAAGTCGGCCGCATTTACTGGCGCGGCCGACGTCAATGACCTCTTCGTCTCTACCGCGCCAAATGAGCCGAAGCCATACATTCTTCCAAAAATGGCCGGCCGCGCCGTTGCCGTCGGCCAGCAAATCTACCGCTTCAGCGTGACGGGCAACGCATCGGCCGGCGCCTTTACCCTGATGCAAACGAACGCGCCCTCGTCGACCGCCCTCGGCGTCCTCCCGCACATCCACAAGGAGCACTACGAAAACTTCTACTGCACCAAGGGCCGCTTCCAGCTGTGGGCGCAATCCAACAGTACGGCCAACGCCACGCAGCAGGCGCGCGTCCTCACGCAGGGCGACTACGGCGCGGTGCCACAAGGCACGATCCACTCGTTCCAAGTCACAGACCCGGACACGCAACTGACGGGCATCATCTCGCCGGGCGGATTCGAGGAGCTCTTCATCGCCATCGGCGACAGCGCCTACACGTCGTCGACGGGCTCTGAATACGTCCCCGCCGCGTCCAACTCGTCGTCGTCCTCGGGCGCCGGCTCGTCCGCCTCGCTCATCTCGGCGCTCGAGTCTTTCGACGTCTATGCCCAGCTGGACTTTGTTCCGCGCCGCGACCTGGTCAACGGCACCGCCGGCGATGCCGGCACGTGGCACACGGCCGCGAACGCGCTGGCCAAGGACACCTCAACGCCCGCCTTTGTCGCCAAGGGCTACGGTCCCAAGTACCTCTGGCGCGGCGACGCAGGCTCCGGCCAATACGCCGTCGTGGCGCCGCTCGTCACCGAGACGCAGAGCGCCGGCAACTTTACCATGGGCACGATCACGCTGTCGCCGCGCAGCGCCAACGCGTCGGCGGCGTCGCTGTCCAAGAGCAGCTTCCCCGTCCACACGGCGCTGCAGATCGAGGAGGGCGAGGTCGTGGTCGAGATTGACGGCTTTGCGGGCCAGGCGCGCGCCATCCAGGGCGACGTCGTCTTCGTGCCCAAGGACACCAAGTGGAGCTGGTGGGCGACGAGGCCGTTCACCAAGGTTCTGTATGTCAGCGGTGGCACGGGCGGTGTTGAGGAGCAGTTTGTGCAGGAGGGCGAGAGCTGGGATTGGATTACCTACCCCATTGCTTGAAGTGGTAGGGGTGGGGATATTCAGGGGTATTCTTCTTGTACATTTGTTTGATGATAGAATAGACGCTTCCATCGCTGGAATGCCAACCACGGGATATTGACTGGCAACTGCTATGTATCCAACATCTCCCACACTCAAAGCTTTGAAACAGCGTTCTGCAATGTGCTGCCCCATCTTCATGTCCTCGACGGCCGCTTCATCATCACATGATCAAGCGAAATGAGGTCCAAGCTGCTGCCGTGCCTTGCTCACCCTCCCAAAACAAACGCCCGCGAAAACAGTAGACACAGAAGAGCTCACCACTCCAAGTAGACGATACGCTCAATGACTGAGCAGTGGCTTCCTGCATTGCATGACTGCTCGATGTTCCGTCTAGGAGACGCGGGCGCCGCCATTTATACATGGCAGGCCACCGCTTCCGCGGGCATCAGGCGCATTCTAGGACACACACGGGCAATATCACGCGCTGGGAGCCTCCTCATGTGCGCGCGTGATAGAGCATGCGCCTCGAGGCTCCCCGCGTGTGATAGCCCGCATGGCAGGAGTCACAGCGCGTGATTTGGAACAGCCTCATGCACGCGGTAGCCTGCGAGCTAGAGTTCTTCGTATATAAGCGGATCCCAATCCTCTAGCAATCAGTGGTGATCATGACATTCAGAGAATCGATACTTGTTCAAGAACCCTGCACTGTCGTACTTTCTTTTTCCTTTCGGTCGCTTTTCTAACTCTGCCTGTTGTGTGTCCTTTTCAGTACTGCTTTAAAGCGCTATGGAGCGGCTCTTCAGTGAGTGATGATGCTGGCGCAGAGTGGTGCGAGACGGGCCACTGGACTTGGATAGGAAACCTGCAACACAAAAGTCGAATGGCATCCAACCAAAACACACATTAGGCGAACAGGCCAGAAACCCACATTTTCTGCGAGAGCGGCGGTGTGCAGTTGCAGGAGGGAAGTTCTGCGAAGACTTTGGCCTCGTTTATAGACAGAGGGGGAAATTCAGGAGGCTGCGCGATGGCTTCGGTTATCTGTTCCTAAGGGAAATCCATGAGCACACATGTCTGCCACAGGAGTTTTGGCCGATGATACTGCTGCTGAGCTATGAAATAGCGCAACATTTTGAATTTTTCAACCCTTTTCACAAGTCCACAACAACGGAGAAGTGACACTTTCTACGAGGAGACAGGCCGGAAACCAGACCGGACTGGGTGTCTCCCGTTTCCGGAAGCAAAATACTACAGGAATCCGACGAGCTGAAGTTCTAAAGTTGAAACAAAGGAGTTTCAACGTTCAGAATGCCACTATAGTCCCACGAGAAACTCCGAAAACGTTATTTTCCAGAGTGTTCGCACATTGATACAATCTCTGACCGACCGAGCCGGCAGGAAAGTAACGAGAAAAGGAAAGGCGGAAACGAAAGGCAAAGCAAAAGAGAACCGCGAGGATCAAGCCAATGACGTATAGGCATATATCTTTGAAGCCGCAGGGCACTTTCGCAGTAGTAATCTCATGAGTGCTCCCCGCTACCTTTCTAGATGCGCCATTGGCCCGGCCCGACCATCGTTTTTTGCTGTATCTCTCGATGAGTGTGCTGTTTGGCTATCTTATGAGCCGCGCGAATAGCCAGAATTGTCTGATTTCTTGCTTCGTGATGCACGGGTTTGGGCGTCTGGAGCGGAGCTGTGGTGGTGAAAGAGAAGATCAATACCCTGGGCACTGTCTTTTATAGGCACAGGAGACTCTCTTTGCGGGCAGAGCACAAGACACGCCCGGGGCGATTCTTTTGACCACATGCGTATGCCTGGCCCGCATGTGAACACGATGGACGTTCCGACTTCGCGCCTAGATCCGCTGCTCAGGTACAAAAGCTCAACTCAGCTCACTTCCTCCCCCCGTTTCACTCACTGCCGAAGCGACAAGGCTGGCGTGGAACGCCTTTTTGCAGTTGCCACTGCCGGGTCCGTTTACACGCGCATCAGTTTTTCTGTTTTTCGGAGCGCGGTCAGTCGTCGCAGAGACAGCTCAGCGAATTTCGCCTTGCTTGTGTTGTTATCCACCGGACTCGGCGTTGTTGGAAGGGCAAGCACGTTGACGACGCGGTTTCGCAATGATGGAAGGCATTGCGGGATCATGATGGCGAGGGCTGTCCGACGACACGAATGCTCCCAACGCGCCCACAACACCACAACATTCGCACGACAAACCGCCGCCGCCGCCACAACCGCAACGCCCACAGTCCATGTCCAAAGGCGAGGGAAACACCCCCAGCAGACAGCAGACAGCAGTAAATGCTCGTAGCAGATCCTGCCGCTGCTGCTGTCGCCGCCGCCAACCCCAACTTCCATGTAGAAGAAGAAAGCCAGGGAGGCAGGAAGCCGGGTAGAAGTACTCTGACCAGACGGGCCCCCGCTCAGGTCAGACGGGCGCCAACTCACAACCAGACGGGGCCCCCGCTTGGACACATGGTCGGACGACATCGCCTTCACAAGACAGTGCACGCCGAAGTGGTGGCATGGGGCGCTGGCTGAATTGGCTTGTGACGCTTTGCCTCTCGTTCCATTCCGTTCCTGGATCCTGCTGCTCGTCCTTCCTTCTGACACACACCTGCTGCCTGCCTGCCTGCCTGCCTGCCTGCCTGCCTGCCTGCCTGCTACAGCAATCAACCCATCACAGCGCGCAGCCTTTCTTCTTCAAGCCAGGAGGAGCGTGGATGGGATTCGTCGCCGCAAACCCTAACTTCGCTTCGCAGCAGGAGCCGCTTACCGTGCTTCTGGCTGAGCCGAGACGTTCCGCGTTGTGGCAGGTGCGAGGCTGGTGTGGGATGAGGCGTTGTGACTGCGCCCAGCATCGCCATGTCGCGCGAGGGCACTGGAGAGAGTCTGTCCATGCATTCGACCTCGACGAGCAAACGCACTGCGTCCGGCAGCAGCAGGCGGCAGGGACTTGCCCCTTTCTTCTGATTCTCATTCTCACGGCCCATCCGCATGCGTTGCAGTTGGGTAACGATTCATATGTCTAGGCTGACAAGCAGACTTTGCGTGTTGCGTACGAGATGGTTGCTGTGTAGTAGACGAAAAGGGATTGGATGAAGCGAACTAGCTAGCTACGAGGCCAACAGGCGAGGCGAGCGGCTGGGTGGTGAGCGCTGTGCCGTGCCTCGTTCGTGATGCGTGTACTGCACGTTGGCTCCGTTGCTACTGCGGACGTGGTTGTGGACTGTGGGCGGCTCAATACTACATACTACACGCGCACGCGCAGCAGAGCGCGCGAGGCGTCTGTCCGTTCGCCAACGACTCCGTCCCGTCTACTCGAGAACGACAGTCGGCTCTTGCTGCACGTGGGTGGCGGCAGTTTGGTGTGGTGGGTGGCCCATGAGCCGCATTATTGCGTGCGCAGAGCATGAACGGGGCACGACGGGGCGTCCATCTTGCCACACAGGCACCTACCTCATGCTGACAACGGCAGTTGTTGGTCTTGTTGGTCTGATCGTGCCTGGATCCCGCGCAGGGGAGAGAGGGAGAGAGAAAGGAGGTGGAGACGTTGATGGGAAGGACGAAGATTGCCAGTCGGGTGCCCTGCCGCTCGCGTCTCGAGGACTGAACTGAGGTCCTCGCTGCTACATACCAGGCACCTGCTGCGCGGATCGTGGTCCGTGGCCGTGGGTCGAGTGCCGCCGGGATGCTGGCGTTGGGACGGACACCTACCGTACCTACTCCTGCTAGGGTTGCCCGGGTGGATGGTTGTCGCGTTTGCTTGGGATCATGGAGTGACGGGAGGGGGGTGGGACATTCGATCTCGTGTTTGTTTGATTTGCTTCAATTCGGCGATAATGACGATGACGACGACGACGACGGCAACGACACTGATGGATGAAGACGGGAGCATGGACAAGCTCTGCGGCAACGATGCAGCCAGCGCTCGTGCAGTGCCTATTCGAGTGGACATGCATGGGTATAGCTGGACCACTGCGGCGTGCTGATTGGGCGCAGCTCGGCAATGTTGCCGTCGATGTGGAAAGGAGTCGGTCGTGGCTTTTTTTTTTTTTTTTCTTCATCGTCGATGTATTGGCACGGCAGTCCAGGAGAAGCAGATTGAATGTTCTTTTTTTGGACAAGGCGAAAGGAAGGGCACGGCAATAGTGCCGAAAGGCCTTCAGGCCAGATAGACGACGACGACGACGACGAGACGACAGCAAGTCCTCAGGCAGACGTGTCGAATGTCGATTAAACTCTCGAGGCCTAAGGTGTCGGTTCGTCGAGACCACGTTGTGCAGACAGAGGTGCAGGCGAGTCAGGCCGTTGAAGCGTTTCATCGGCGACGAGGCAGACAGGCATCCAAAATTGGAAACGGGATTTGGATGAGTGATGATGATGATGATGATGATGGGCGACAAGGGACCCGACGACGCAAAGACAGGCCCAGGCCAGGCCACGACGGAGCGGACAGGAACAGGAATGGCGCGGGGAGGGATGGGCGCGCTAGCTCGCGTGCAGGGCTTAATATCGGGACGGCAGCAACTGCCAACTGGTGCTTGCAGTTTGATGGAGGATACGAACCGGTGCGATGGATGTGCAGCAGCCGAAGAAGAAGACGGCTGATAAGGCGGGCGATGCACGCGCGCGACAGGGCCCGCGGACGGATCAGTTGGTCTTCATGGTGTTGTTGATTGCGCAAGAGTGGAGTGGAGTGGAGTGGAGCGTCCAACCAAGGGGCCGCGCGCCTAGTGGTCTGGCTGCATCGGCTGGCCTGGCCCTGCCCTGCGCTGCGCTGACGGGATGGGATGGGCGCTCAACTTGCCTCCTCGTGTCCCGTTGGCGCTGCCATGGCCTCTATTTTCCGACTCACAGGCCCTCGGGGCGTGGGAAGAGGCGTCCCAATGTCATGGATGGCTTTTATCCTTTTGTCCACGGTGGCTTTGGGCGTCAAGCCAGAGCAGCATATACGGCGGCGTTTCGAAGAGGGGCCGCGCTGATTGGACGGCTGGCTGCACATACGACGGAGGATTACACAGCTGCTGAAATGATCAACTATCCATAAGGAATGCCGCACGGCGGCGCCAACTTAAGCTTCCCCAGCTTTCCGACCAAGCTCCCGGCGACCACGACTGGGTGGAGGATTGGGTCGCGCTTGCCATGGAAGTTGACGTGAGACGCCTCGTGGGCGCTGAGCTGGTGGGTATTGGCATTTAGCTTTTGGTTCATTCTTTGCGCCAGTCCGTGTTTGACTGTTGGTGGAGCGTCCGGATTGGGCCAGAGTCGCATGTGCAGTGAGTGCAGCAGCATGCGCGCAACATGTGGGTGCGTCGCGTCGCGTCGCGTACAGCGTCGAAACGCTGAGGTGCAGACGAAGCAATTCCCGGGAATGCCATGTCTGCAGCGGTGGCACAAGGATAAGCAGCATGCTCTGAAAGCAGAGCTTGTCGTCGCACAGATAGACGGTTGATGAGTTTCGCAGCGCTTGTCGCTCGTCTAAAGTTGCTGGTGGGGGGGAAAAAGAGACTCTCATCGGCAACAAATCGCACGCGCTCTTGAAACCAAAACTGTCACCATCGTCTTCCAACAGAGCTGTCGGGTAAATCTGTCCACTGTGTCCTATCGTGACGCCAGACCTACATGATGATCAAAAGATGCCTGTTTCACCCGCTCCGATCCGTCGATTGTCCTCAGGCCTCCCAGAAGGCTGTCAGAATCTTCAACGCCGCAGCGCCCCCGACACGACTTCCGTTGCGGCGACCGACCGAGCATCAGAGACAGCCTTTGGTCATTCTGCCGCCCACCACCTCACACTACTACACATCGTGAGCAAGCCCTCCTGAACCATGCCTGCCATCACGTGGAGCCACCATTTCTCGATTTCTTCTCGAGCCCCGCCCCGCCGGCTGTTAACCGCATTGGGCAGTTTTGGCGCGCCTGTGCGTTGTGGGCTTCCTGAAACGGCCTGGAGAGGCCGTGTGGAGACGACCACGGCATGCAGTCGATGCGACATGATCTGTGCGCTCCCTCGCTGATTGCAACGACGGGAGCTCCAACAATGCGGTGGCTGAGCAGGCCATGGGCGACAAAAATTTTTCCCTCGTCCCTCGTCTTGGAGAGCCTCTTTTTTTTCTCGTCATGACGACCATGGCGCGCGACGCCCGAACGCCTCTCAAGTCAGGCTCACCGTTCATGCGCTCAACTGACTTGTCGGCCGCCGTGCCACGCTGGATTGGCTGGGCATCCACGCTCTCCCCATGTCACGAACACCAAGGGACATGGAGCAAGTCGGGAAGCTTTGGCTGGCTTGTGGCAGTGAGCAGTGACGTCATCTGTGCCCCGCCGGCTGACCCCTCCAGTCCTTCTCATCCCCTCACGACAACACCTCACTGTAGCACCTCTTTCGGCAAGCCGTACCTACCAACAGAAGAATAGGACAACGGATGAATTCAACCAGAAATCCCCGTCTTGACGCGATTTACTGCCCTTCGGCCCCGACGGAGCAGTTGGAACCGGCCAGTAACCCCCGAGCGAAAACGAGACACTCAAGCGAGTTCCCCAGCCCTTCGAGACGCGGGGAAGTGTGCTCCATTCGCGCGATCCGTCAACACACCATCCATCGTAACTACGGTTGGTTATGGAGAGACGTTGCTGGTGAGGATTGTGGAGAAGCAATCAAGACTTCTCCCAAACCCGATCCAAAACGAAGACCTACTGCCACGTCCGAGTCGAAATGGACGACCCGCCAAGAGATATTCACGATGCCGTTGCTTCCTCCCCTCTGTTTGCGGGCTGCACACCGGTGTCGATGGGAGCATCTAACGTGCCAGATCGGTTGTCGTCGTTGTGGTTGGTGTTTGTAAATAGAACCGCAGCAGAGAGCAGAGCTTCCGTTCCTCTGGCGTGGACGGCCGGGCAGTGACGTCGTTGTGCAGGAGGGCGGAATAATCAAACGTGGGTGGGTGGCCGTCGGATTCTACCCCGCTGCGCTGACCTGACGCGCACGCGACGATTGACCTCTCCGCTCTTATGCATCCCTCTCTCTCTCTGCGAGTGAGAGCTGCCGAACTGACTGAGACCCAAGCTGACCAGCCGCCGCGCCGCGCCGCGTCGTGATGACACTGATGACGATGACGCGCCAGCCTCGTACACACACACATACATACATACGGACTGGAGTCCGGGGGAGGGGCATCTGACATCTTTCTCACTCACATACTTGCTTGCTTTACCTTGCTCCCATTGCTTTTTCTTCCATCCGTCGACTATGCATGTATCTGGCGCGGCTTGCTTTTGTCTCCGATGCTGGCTGGGCCGATGACGCCGAGTGTCTTGCCGATGAGCGCGTGAATGAGGGGAGGAGGGGCACGGCACACGCCTGGCTGCGAAACGTGGGTGGGCAGGAACGGCGTGGATGGCATCCCTGCGTTGGTGATCCTCCGCCGACAGACGGACGGACGGACGGTACGCTACCTACTTACCTAGCCTGCTTGCTTTTGCTGTTTCTGGAACCTTTTGTTTGGTTCTTAGAGGGAGAGAAAGAGAGAGATGCGTGGTAGGAGGGAGAGGAGGTTGTAGGAGGTAACCATCCCCCCTCCCACCCTACGTACCTAGCTCGCACATGTCCATTACCATCGACCTTGACATCTGACACGTCCTGTGCCCCTCCCTCCCTTGTAGCCGATAAGGCCAGCCCCTCCCGCAGCAACAAGAGATCGCAAACGAGGGAGGGAGGGGTAGGAGGGGCAGAGCTACCGTAGAGCAAAGAAGCTTACAGGCGGGGCAGGGCAGGTCAGGCAGGCAGGTCGACACGAGTGACCCGACCTGACCTCAGCAGCCTCAGCGAGCGAGCGAGTGAGCAACAAAGTCCATGGGCAGCCGATGACGTACGCACGCACGCATGCCATGCACGCAGACACGCGCGCGTGGGCGCGGGACGGGAGCTAGCGCTAGCGCCAGCGCTACAGACAGCCAGCGGCGGGGATGGGAAGGTCGACAGATACGTAGACAGACGGACAGACAGACAAATCCACGATGCGAAGCGAAGCGAGCCGCCGTCTGTTGGGCGGTTGGGTTCATCTATCTAGCTTCGTTGATTGCGTTGATTGCGTTGGTTTGCCGGCGGGGCGGGCGGCGGGCGGCTGGCGGCTGGCGTGAGATGGGCAGACAGGACAGCTCAACGAAGATTGATTGAGCGGGCGGGTGCGATGACATGGCGACGATGGCGACGATGTGTGTGTGTGCCATGCTGCGACTACTGTCAGAGTGTGGTGGGTGCGGTGTGTGACATCGATACGTGTGTAGGCATGTAGGTATATACGTAGTAGCTGCGTAGGTCAGTCAGTCAGTCAGTCAGCCCGTCAGTGAGATAGTTCGGTTCGGCCGAGCGCATAACGACAGCTGGGCGGTCGGAAAATAGACCACACCACCACCACTAGTGCGGCGCGGGTGCTAGTCGCTAGCCGCAGTGCTTGACGAAGCTTGTCGTGTTTGTTGTCGTGTTGATGCTGCGTTGTTGTTGTTGCTGCCACCCACTCGCATCACATCTAGCGGAGGCAAGCAAGGAAAAATGTTGAGGACATGTCTTCAAGAACGGTGAAGAGCTTCATTCTATGTGAAAGACGGCGAGCAGTCTATACAGCGCCGCAGCGACGCGGCAAAAGTCCTGCGCCGTGGTTATCCAAATCAACAATCCTGCCCTCGTGAAGTGCTAAAAGTTTGGTTCCCTAAATCGTTCATTCGATCTTTGTTTCGCCGCCATGCCCGCCGTTGCTTGTGAAAATGTGCCAATGTAACGACGCAAAAAGTCTGGCTCCCTTGCCGTGCTCCCGTCAATGGGACGAAGGGCGCAGAGGGAGCCGTGGTATCTTGTGAAGCGAATCTCTCTCTAAGCTGTAGAAAGGGAGATACAAGAGACGAGAGAGGGAAAAAAAGAAAAACAAAAAGAAAAAACTCCAGTTTAGATGCATGACAATGATGATGATAGCGTAGGTCGTGACTTTGTACTGCTGTGGTCGGCGACCCTTAATTCCCGCATTCCCATGTCCAGTTGACTTTCGCCCAAGAAAACCACAGATCGGAACTGAGAAGAAAAAGAAATCCGTAAACGCCGGTTCCGCCCCGGTTAGGCTATGCTTCGCTAAAATGGTGATGGTGATGATGATGATGATGATGATGATGGTGCGATTCGTGTCTTTAGTTGCAAGGTGGGTCGCCGGACATGTCATCGTGACTCCGTAGAGCTGTCGTCGGTACCTGCAGGACTCGCAAGACTGTCGTCGACGTCAATGTCGTTGGGTCTTGTTTGGAAAGACTTGTCGTTGAGGCTGTGGGGGTCGTCGTCGAAAAGATCTTCAGAGACGTACTCTGCGGGTGGCTTTTGGCCGTTGATGGGCCCCAGCGTCCAGACCCACTCGCGCCTCCTCTTGCGGCGGCCGGCCACGGGCGTCTGGGGACACTCGTCGCCGTCAGATTCAGAGTCCGAGGGAGACTCGCGCTTGCAGTTGCGGCCGGGGAGACTGAGGCTCATGGCGAGTGAGGGAGACTTTCTAGGTTTCAACGCCTCTTGCGGCTCTTCTGGGTCGGGTGCTGGTTCGGAAACGGTGCGCGAGGGCAGAGTCATGATTTGAGGAGCTTCCGACTCGGGCTCGGGCTCGGGCTCTTTGGTCTCGGCAGACTTGGAGGGGTGGCAGTCTAGCGCGAGGGATGAAATGGTCGAAGAAGAGGATTCAAGGTCCGAGTGGGCGACGGTGTACTTTGTCGTCTTGATTTCCTCGGTCAATGGTGCGCGGAAGCTGACGCGCTTTGGCGGCGGAAACATGGGCTTCATGGTGCGATGCCTCACGACGGGAGGCAGGGGGCTGTTGGCGAGGATGGATTTGACGTTGTGCGGCAGAGAGTAGGGAATCCGGGCGCTGTCCAGGCCGAGAGAGGAGGCGGAAGAGGTCGAGATGGTCGAGTTGTAGGTCGAGGCAGAGGTGGGCGTGTCTGCGGACCAGGGCTTGGATGATGACGATGATTGGGGTTCCGAGGCCGAGGCAGGACGAGGCTCATAGCCGTTGCTAAAGGTGTTGCGGATGGTGGGCGAGACGGCAGAGAGAGTGTCGAGGCGCAGAGAAGAGCCCTTGCCAAAGGTGCGGAACTGGGCCTGGGCGGTGTTGAGGGACAGCTTTGGGCGTTGCTTGGACTGGGCGGCGGAGGACGGAGGTAATAAGGCCAGAGAGGTGGTCATGTTGAGGATCTGGTCATGGGATTTGGTCGGTGGTGGAGGGCGGAAATGGGCTGGCAGGCGGAGGGCGGGCGAGGATTATAACGGAGCGGGTCGTCAGGTGAGGGCGGGGATGGTGGTGTTTGTGCTTGTGGATGATTTTAGCTGCGACCCGGACGTGACGCGGCGCCTAGCCCCGGCCCAGGCCCGTTGCAGCTACGCCGAAGTAAAAATAGGCTGTCCCCTTCCAGCCATCGGCCGCCTATCGGTGCCAGCAACGCTCGTGCCACTCAACACCAACATGTCTCTCGCGGCCTCTTGTCCTTGACCCTACCCTACCACCACCCATGCCCATGCCCATGCCCATGCCCATCGACGCCCCTGCCCCTGCGCATCGAGCCTGGCCGCTGCTCATCCACCTGGTACGTCCCCCCATCCAACCAACCGCCCCCGATCACATCTCACTGGCACTCGGCACCGCTTGCCCCGTGCTCCTCTCCCTGGCCACCTCACGTCCCTAACATTGCTCCTAACATTGCCCCAGGACTATGACGCCTTCTACTGCTCCGTCGTCGAGGCCGACGACCCGCAGCTCAAGTTCCTCCCCATGGCCGTCCAGCGCAAGTCTCTCCGTCTCTCGACCCCCAAACAAGGCCCCGGCTAACCCAACGCCCGAAATAGAAAAGCAGATCATCGTCACGTGCGTCGTGAGGCGTCAGCCTGCTGCTCTCCACGCTCGTCTTTGGCTGACTACTGCAAAAAGGTGCAACTACGAGGCTCGGAGACGAGTGAGATATGGCGACAAAGCCGTCCCTCACCTCAGGGCCCCCCCGGCTGACGCTCGCAGGGCTTGCATAAGCTGCAACTCGTCAAAGAAGCAAAGCGCATCTGTCCCGACTTGGTGACCTGCCTGCCCCGCGTCTTGCTTTGCCTCGTCGTTGCTGATGGTCGTGTTTCATCAGGTCATAGTCCTCGGCGAGGACTTGACGCGTTTCCGCGATGCCTCCAAGCAACTGTACCGACTCGTGCGAGCCTTTTCGTGGAACGGCAGAGTCGAGCGTAAGTCACCAGAGCCCCTCCCGATACTTGACACGTCTTGACTTGGACGTCTATCGCTCGCCACAGGTTTGGGATTCGACGAGGTGAGTCAAGTCCCGGCCAGAACCTTGCCCGCCGCGTCGCTTATTTTCTATGAATATCCCCTGCTCTGTTCCTGACTGACGGCCATCTGCCACCTTCCAGCTCTGGCTCGACGTGACGGACCAGATTGACTACAACATCGCCCTGCTCAACCCCCACGGCCTGGCCCAATCCTTTTTTCACCTGTCGCGGGACGATCCCACCCACGGTTTTGCCTTTGATGCGACAGGATTTGCCGGCACCACGTTCCCCAGCCTCACAGGCCTGTCAACGGCAACGGAGTCGCCGAGCCCAAGTGACATCACACAAACTCAAGACTCTCTAACCCTCCGCCTCCTACTTGCGTCACACCTGGCGCGGTTTTTGCGCAATGAGCTTGAACATCACAAGAACTTCACCGCCACCGCAGGCATTTCGACAAACAAGCTCCTCTCCAAGCTCGTCGGCAATCTCAACAAGCCCAATGGTCAGACGACACTTTTGCCACCGTATTTCGGTGTGCATAGCAACGTCATCGCCTTTGTCGACTCCCACGATATCGGAAAGATTCCCGGTATTGGGTTCAAGTCGGCTCAGAAGCTTCGTGAGTTTGTCCTGCATCGGCCCGCAGCGTTCGATGACGGCTTAGTCTACGGTGGCACGCGAGAAACGGTCAAGGTAGGCGACATCAGAAAGCATCCGGACCTCAATGTGGAGACCTTGGAAAAACTCCTGGGCGGTCCAGGGAGCCCACACGGCATCGGCGTCAAAGTTTGGGGGCTGCTCCATGGAGCTGACCATACCGAGGTCCGCGCAGCCAGAGACACTCCCAAGCAAATCAGCATCGAGGACAGCTACCTCCGACTCGACTCTTTTGACCAAGTCGTCAAGGAGCTTAGAATGTTGGCGATAAGCTTACTGAAACGGATGCATGCCGACCTGCTGGAAGAGGAGGATGAGTACGACCAAGACGGCGCAACGCCTGGTCCAGACTCTTTCAAACAGGCTCAAGCTGAGAGACCAGCTGGTCTAGAAAAGCGTCGTTGGATTGCCCATCCTGCGACGCTGCGTCTGTCCACACGTCCGAGGCCGCCGCTCAATGCGGATGGCACTCGGACCCGCACCTTTGCCCGAATCTCGCGCTCGGCGCCAGTCCCAAACTTCCTCTTCAGCCTCTCCACGCCAATCGAAAGCCTTGCAGAGCGCCTCGTGAATGACGCCCTCTTGCCGCTCTTTAGGCGGCTACATCCGGAGAAGACGGGCTGGAATCTCAGCCTCGTCAATGTGGCTGTGACTAACATGGCCGAAGCTGGCAGCAATGCAAAGTCGTCCTCGGGCAGAGATATTACCAGCATGTTCCGAAAACAAGCAGCACCAAGCATCCCCTCAGAGCCCACCAGAAAGCTGCTGCCTGCCGACGACGTCCCAAAAATGGATGCCGATTCAGGTGCCGGTGCGGTTGCCGCAGACCAAGACAGCAGAGAAAAGCTTGGACATGTCGCTGACGGTGCCTCCAGCCCTATGGAAGAACCAGCCGCACCTTTGCCTCCCAGGCCGCTGCAGTCGCATGATTCTTTCTTGACAGATTTCATCTCACCAGACGCTCGCACCGGGTCTGAAGACTTGCTCGTGCCCATCGCCTCCAAGGATAGTCGTAGTGATGTCGATGGCGGCGAATTGGATGACTTCAACGACGGATCCGGTGGCAATGGAGACGCGGATGATCTGGGGCTGTGCGAGTGCGATGTTTGTGGCGCGACAATGCCCGCATGGGCTCTGGCCGGGCATGCGAGGTTTCATGCGCCGTGATGGCCAAAAGCAGTAAAAATGTAAGACCTTTTTGTCTATTCCCTCCATGCTCTGCTATAGCGATGTTTCTGTTCCAAACCCTTTGCGCCCTACAATGTTACTGTCCGAATGTCCCCGCCGCTGTTGCAGTTGCTTTTGCCACGTGTGGTCGCCTTTTGTTCCCGTGGCACCACCAACACCACACCCTCCACAATTTGTCTTTGCCTTCCAGATAGCAGCGCAAATCTCGCCCTAGAGAGTTGCGCAATCTTGACCGCATTTCGCCTCTGCTCATCCAGGCCGAACACCACTGTTTTCGTCGCTGCGTCGTCTCTCCAGCTCCAGCACTGCCCCATCCCATCTCCACACGCAAATCCTTTGCCGCGTCCCCCCCGTATTGAACTTGCGCCGTGTCCTTTGCAAAGATGCATGAATATCTTCGGTACACGCACGCGCCCGACAGCAGGCAGGCAGCAGCCATCCGCAGCAGCATTGACTGACAGGTACCTGACAGACGACACCAACAGCCGAGGCGCATAGCCATCGTCGGGTAGCTGCCCATCAGTTGGCTCGGATCACGCCGCACGGATCCGCGGGAAATCGCTGCCCTCCATGGCAACATCCCAGCGCGGCCCTTGAAGATTTTCCTGGGCTGGGCCACACGGCTTCTCCGTTCTGGGATCGGGTCGGTTCAGGTCAGCGGTGCGGCGCCACACCCGCCGCGCCACACTTAGCCACACCAGCGACGCAATCCCGGTCAGGCTGTGGGCGGCAATTTTCAGCACGCGCCGCCCTCCGTTCTGAACGTGACCATGTCACGTTTTGTTTCCTTTCTTGGACGACCCGCTGAAGGATTGTCGAAGCTGCACAGAAGACAGGGGTGGCGAGCGCCGCAGGGGCCGGTCGCTGGAGCGCGAGGGCTGAAGAAGAGGTGAAGAAGGCGTGTTGTTGTCTGTCCTCAGCAGACGGCAGGGAGAGTCAGGATGGTTGCAACGCCAACCGGACGCTGTGGGCAAGATGCGCGCGCGGCGGCGTCCTCCGCTGCTTGACCGCCTCGAGCGGAGTCGCAGCGCGAGCGGCCTTTTTCCAGCGTCTGCTACTCAGGTATACGACGCCAGAGGGGCGACGTGGATGACGATGACGACGGGCTTCGTGATGGATGGATCGTCTGGCAGACTGTCTGCCCATCTTCTTCCCGCTTCGGGGTGGCTCGTCGGCCTCCCCAGCGCTACTCTGCTCTGCTGGCGGCGCTTCTCTCCAGGAAATGGTGTTTCCGCCGCCTGTCTGCACGCACGCATCGCAGCCACCACTCGACAAAACGACCCCTTTTGCGGACACCTTTCCGCCTGGCCCCAGGCCTAGCATCCCAACCTACAAACGCTCCCTCATTCCTCCTGCGCCTTCGCATGCATACACAAACCCCCGTACACACACCCAACATACATTCTCATGCGGTATGTATGTAGGGACAACAGCACAGCGGTACGGTACGGTGCGGTACAGCCCGAAGGCCCGCCCCGTGTGCGAACGCACGCACGCGCTCTTCCCCACACCGGACCACCTTCCATTCCGTACTCGCGCCAACGTTCGTCACTGCTGGCGCTCGCTCGCTTGCGCTGCCGTGGGGAGGCCCTCGGCCGCGCCCGATGCGCATGCGCTGCATCCTTCAGCCCACTCGCGTCTCGTATCGGCTGCTGAGCGCGCGCGGCTTGCTTGCTGGCTCCGGGTCACGGCTGGCTCCGGGTCACGGATGGGACCGATCGCCCTTGGTGCTGCTCCATGTATAGACAGGCAATAGTGGATGACGCCATGTCATGCTCGCTGGCCGTCTTTAGAACGGGGCGTGTGTTTGGAGTCTGCTGTATGTATGTATGTAGGCCTTCCATGCGTGTGGCGGACAGCACGCACGTAGCAGCCATGGAGGCTCTGCACTAACTTATTAGTGGGGACGCTTGTCGTTGGAGGGTTGGATACCTTGCTGGATACCGTGTTGGCTGGACACTACCATGCCTGATCGAGGTGACGGGGCCGGTAGCTTGACGGTATGCCATGCTGCAAAACGGGCAGGCTGGTCCGTGACCGCTGACGACCACTAATGACTACTGGAGGTTGGTGTCTACAGAGCAGACAGACAGACGACAAGCTCACAGTCCCTTTGGGATACTGTCGTCGGTCAGTACCGCCGCCGGCGGCGGCGGCAGCAGCAGCAGCAGAAGCAGCAGCCATCCAACTACATTCATATACTGTACATGCCCACGTACGTAGCTGCTTGCACGGTCAACCAGCAGTCAGAACAGACCATCCATCGTAGCTACGGTAGGCAGCGCAACAAAGCCCCGTTCAAAGTACACACCTAATTGAGACCATCTGCCTACCTACCAACCAACCTACCTACCCACCTACCGCAAAGGAGGTCTGTGTGTCTGTGTGTGCGTCTGTCTATCTGTCTATCATCGCACAACACAGTACACTCACGCCTACCCACCACCACACCCTCTCCACAGACGTAAGCGTTGCGCCCAACAAGTGACACGTCCATACGGTAAAATCGACAATACACCAAGTCGGGACTAGCCCGCAATGCGCGTCCTACCCTCCATCATTCTCCCAGCTAGCCAACGTCGTCTGACGCGCTGATGGGTGCTGGTGTGGTGTTTGTTGTGCTGGACATGGGCTTGGCTGTGCGTTTTCAAGTTTTCCTTGCGCGTAGGGGTGGGTAGCTGCAAAGTTTGGCAGGAATATGTGCTCACGGGAGGGTCGGGGGAGGTGTAGGTGTGTAGAGGGTTTGGTGTGGCATTTTCCGTGCTGTCTAGTACTGTTTACTCGAGCTTCCTGCCTGATATCCGGTCCTCTCCCGGCTTTGTTGTGTGTTTACTGTACAATTCCGTTGTCTATACCCATTGACCCACCCCCCTGCCGTCCCATACCGCTATACCAAAAACCCATACCCGTATAGACCTTTAAGCGACCAGTGGCACAAAGTTCGAAGCCCAAGCCTTGCTTGAAGCGTCTTACACCCAGGACCGAAGCGAAATTCCTGCAGGTGCGTAAATGAAGGCGGCGGCGAGCAGTGCTGTTTCTTTTGCTCCTGTGTTGCTGTGCCGCTGTGCCGCCGGCTGCGATGTTTTGAATCGCGGTTGGGGAAGAAAAGAAATAGAGGGAAAGCAGACAGAAAGGGAAATCAGTCATGACAGACCGAAGAAGAAGAAGGGTATTTCCCGTACTCCGTTGCGCCGAATAGAGGTCGTTGGGACAAGGAAAGGGTTATCATCCATGGGCTTCCGGCTGAGAAAGGGAATTCGTTATGACAAAAAGACTCATCAAGTCAGTTCGCGTTGTTGCTTTGTCGCCCAAGGAAGACTTGAGTCAGCTCCAACCTGCGTCATCTGGCCCAAGTTGCGGAGCCGCTGACGGACGCGCGCCCGGAGGCTGTCTCCATTCGTACCGTTGTTCTGATGGGCGGCAATGAGATCCAGCAGTTCATCCACCTTGGAGTCAACGGCCTTGAGAGCTTCAATGGTCGCAGGGGAGTCGTCGTAGATCTCCTGGGACTGCGTCGGGTTGGTGTGCTCTGCATGCTCCAGCTGCTCCTCGCGCACCGTCTGCTTTACATGCACTGGATGCTCCAAGTGCATTGGCTTCTCCGAGAGAATAGACTGATGAATGAAGTCGTCGTAGGGGCCAAATCCGAAGCTAGCCGTGGTCTCACTAGCCAGAGTCTGCGACAGCATTACTTGAGGCTCTCTGAGGTTGGGTTGCGCCTGGAAAAGCTGGTTCTCTTGGACAACAGGAGTCTCCGAGGTGTGAGGACGCATCGCAAGAGGGCGATACGGCTGGGCAGGCCTGTATCCAGGCGGACAGAAACCACCAGTTGCAGAAGGAGTGGGGTCCATGACGGTGGAGTAGGTTTCGCAGTATGGGTGACGCTTCTGGTGTTGCGAAGGTCCTTGAGCCGGAGCCTGCTCGTAGGCCGAGTGGCTCGCGATTGAAGGGTCCCGCGACATTGCGGCAGAGTGATAATCCGAGAAACAGGTCGGAGCTGGGGACGCATGGTCGATCGCGCCCGAGGCAATAGTCGTAGGATACACGCCAGTGAAATCCGTAGCCGCGTTGTTGAAGTAGGCACGACTCTGGCTGGGCGCAGTTGTACGGTCGCCAAGGTGGGCGTGTATATTGGGCAAAGGCAATTATTCCGGGACAGGCTCCTTGGGGCTCTGACTATCAACAGAGGCTTTGGCGGCCTGGTTGGCGCGGTGCTCCGCCTTTGGCTTGCGGGGCTTGTGCCTTTCGGTTGGGCTGGATAAAGTTAGGGTTGAGCAAGAGAGAGGCCGCCGAGTTGGAAAGTAGACAAAGTCACGGAGATGCTAAGCTTTGGGGTGGTTTGACTTACTACTTGCCCGCATTGCCGAGCCTGCCCTCCATGACTTCCAGTCCGGGCATATTTTTCTCGTGATTCTCCTTGACGTGGGCCCGAAGATGCGAGGTCTGGTTGAAATTGGACTTCATACAGTACCCGCACTGCCGCTCGCAGTGATAGATCATGAATTCGCCCGTAATGGGCCAATCATGGTTGTGGAGGGGGTTGCCACAAGGCATGCTTGGTACTAGCCCTGTTTCGCCCGTCATTAGCTCAAGGTCGTTGCGACGAGGGTCAGCAGAAATGGTGTTACCTTGAGGTATATACTAACGACTAAAGTGACAAGAGAAAGCGCTCCCAGGGAGCCTTCAAACGCAGCACTTGGGAGAAGTTGCTCGAGAGGAGGTGGTGGTGAAAGACGTCGATGCGGGTCGAAGACGTGTGTGCTTGAGAAGTGGTGTTCGAAGAAAAGAGTGCAGTGATAGGATTGAGTGACGGCAGCTTGAGCAAAGAGGCTTGTTCAATTGCGGTCGTTGAAGGACGGTTATCCAGAGGAGAGAAGGGTGATGGATGTGGGCTTGGTTGGAAGAGTAGGTGTTTTTGAGTTGGCATTTTTTGCGCTGTCTGACAACCTACATAGTAGGGCTATACTTACGCGCTTCTTGCGTGGCTTTTAGTCCTGTGACTAACACCTAAATGTGTTAATATACAATTGCATTATTCTAAGCCACCAGCACACCCACCAATCCACCAGGCCCCTGTGACGTGCCATACCACCATACCGTATACTCGCACTTGTGAAAACAATCCAGAAGTCCGTGCTGCAAACGACGAGAAGCGAGCTGCGCGCCACGCCATCAAACCACCTGGGGCGAAGGAGCGGGACCAGAGAAGGCAGCGAGCAGCGCTACTGAGCCGTTGCTGATTGCGATGCTTTTGACCGCGCGTGCAGAAGAGAAGAGAGAAAAGGCAGACCCAAAAGAGAAACCGTCGTAGCAGGTCGGCGAAGTGGGTATCGTCCGTAGTCCATTGCGCCGAAGAGAAGATAATTGGACCAAGGAAATTGAATGCTTCCTGAGGCTGCATCAAGTTGGGCAGCTCGCAAGTCATTGGGGCAAAGCCGAAATCGAAATCTTCAAATCCGCCCAAGCTGTCAATGGTCTCTGCAGAGAGGATCTCGGGCTGCGTCAGATCGGGCTGCGCCATGTCGATCGGCTGAAAGTTGTCGGACGTAGTAGGGCAGGCCGCGGTCTCCGCGGGCAAGTTCTGCGACAACATGACTTGAGGTCCGGGGACGCCCATGGCCTGGGCCGTTGGATTCGAGCTGCTGGGACGAATAGGAAGATCGAGGCACTGCTCGTAGGAGCGGTATCCGGAAAGGTAAGGGTTTTCCGTAGCAAAAGCACAAGAACCTGGCTCGACTCTGTTGCTGTCGACTTGTTGCCGTCGTCGACTTTGTTGTCGACTTCGTTTTGCTCTTGCTTGAATTTGGAATCGTCTGTCGCGAATTCATCGTCCTCATCCAGCGCTGGTAGAGGAAGGCTCGTAGCACATGACAGGCTGCTGCGGAGCATGATGGAAGCCCGAGTACGGAGCAGCGACGTAGCCTGTGGATGGACCTGCGAGGGAAGCATCTCGAGACATGGGAGCCGAGTGGTATCCGGAGAACTGACTCGGCGCGGGAGACGTGTACTCGACGGCGCTGGAGTCCATCGGAGTTGGGCCAGCAGTAGCGGAAGGTCCAGTCCTGTTGTTCACAAAGCTGTTGTCCTGGCTGAGCGCCAAATGAGCGTGGCCCAAAGCTGTGAGGGCCAGGTCCTGGTCCAGGGCAGACGGTTCGTTGCCAGCGGCGACGTCGGCGTTGGATACGGAACTTCCCTCACCAGCAGAGGCCTTGTCTTGGTTTTGACGCACCACCTGCTTCGACTTACGGGGCTTGTGTCGCTCCGTTGGGCTACGCGGCGTCAGCTTTGAATGGTAGAGGGCAAGCACGAAGAAGGCATAATTTGAGACTTTGACTTACGACTTCCCCGCGTTACCCAGTTTGCCTTTGAGGACCTTGAGTCCTGGCATCTTCGTCTCGTGACGGTCCTTGACATGAGCTCGAAGATGAGAGCTCTGTTTGAAGTTTGATGCCGGGCAGAATCCACACTGTAGCTCACAGTGCCAGACCTCAAGGAGGGTGGCAGCAAGTTATGTTCGTGAGTGAGGGTGGAGGGCTATAGGTACGCGCTTCCTGCCTGGCTTTCAGTCCTATGACTGACATGCAGATGTGTTAATATACAATTGCATTGTTCGATCCACCAGCCCATCCATCCCTCTATACTGTACCATCATACCGCGAAAATATACCCGTGAGAACCATTCAGAGGTCCATGACGCAAGCTTCAAGAAGCAACACGCCATCCAGCCACCAAGGCCGAAAGTAACTCGGGCAGAGACGCGCAACCGAAGACGACGGCAAGCAGTATGGCCAACAGAGGTGGTGCTGTGCCTTTGACTGCAGCGAAGAAGAGAAGAGCAAGAAAGAAAGCAGACTGAAAGGCAACTCGTCGAAGAAGGTTGAAGAAGCGTGGTATTTCCAACCGTCCGTTGCGCCGAGAAAGGTCGTTCGTCCAAGGAAATGGGTATTACGGCTGGGTATTGTCGAAGAAAGGAAATTCGTGACGACAAGAAGACGACTTGTTCAAAAGGTTGTTCGTGGTTTTGTCGTGCAAAATCATGGGGCCCATTGAGCGTAAAGCAGCCCGTTGCCAAGGTGAGCGGCCTCCAGCTACTCCATGCTGCTCAAGTCGGCCTGGACCGTCGGCTTGTTGCCAATGGTTTGCATGCGCTGGAGGATGCGTGCCTTGAGGCTGTGCAATCTGGCGCCTTTGCTCAGACCGTCGGCAAGCACGTCCTCAATCTCATCTAGCTTGGCGTCAAGGGCTTGGAGAGCTTCAAAGGTGACAGGAGAGTCGTCGCACTCCTCCTGAGACTGCGTAGGGGTGGTCTTCTCCGCAGCAATGGGCTGCAAGACAAAGTCGTCAGGATTGCCCAAGCCGGCGATGAAGTCCTCAAACGTGATGTCAGGCAGCGGCAGGTCAAACTGCGTCATGTCAATCGGGATATTGTCGAACGGAGCCAAGCCTTCGGCAGCGTGCAAGGGAGAGACTTGAGCTAGCATGTCCTGCTCGGGCTGGTGAAATTCGACCGCGGTATCCAGGCTGTTAGAACGAGTAGGAAGTGTCAGAGGCTGCTGCTCGGGGTTGTAACCGGAGAAGTAGGCATTTCCCGTGCCATACGAAGGTCCTCGTGACATCGGCGCAGAGTAGTAGCCGGAGAACGAGGTCTCAGCAGGAGACGCGTGGTTGAAGGCGCGTTTCAAGTCGGCAGGGCCTGTGGGAGGGCAAGGCTCCATGGCATTGTTGGAAAAGCCCAAGTCCTGGCCGAGCGCAGTCTGGAGAGAGCCGTGGGTTGTGAAGTCCTGGACTTGACCAGACGTTTCGGGAGGAGCGGCAACGTAAGTGTTGGTCGCAACTTGGACCGGCTGTTCATGCAGGTGAGTGGGCGCCGTGGGGAGCGGAAGCTGCAATGGGTAGCTCTGTTTAGAGCTCTGTCCACTAGGATATGCCTCGACAGCGTGCTGGACACGCTTCTCCGCCTTTGGCTTGCGGGGCTTATGGCGTTCGGTGTAACTGAACAAAGTCAGCTCTGAACGAGGGAGAGGGTGCTGGCCTGAAGAGTGACTGGAGTGTATGAAGCAGAGAGAAGCTCTGCCTGGGGTCTCGACTTACTATTTTCCTTTGTTTCCCAACTCTCCACGAAGGACTTCAAGGTCTGGGTACTGCTTCTTGTGCAACTTGGCGTGATCCCGAAGATGAGATGTTTGTTTGAAGTTGGACCTCTGGCAGAAACCGCACTGCCGCTCGCAGTGCCAGATTGTAAGTTCGCCTGAAGTGGGCCAAACATGGCTGTGGAGGGGATTGCTGCAAGGCATGCTTGCCGTAGTGTCTGTCTGGTTCTGCCATCAGTCTAGTCCAGATTTTTTGTGACGGACGTCGGTGAGAGTTGAGCTACCTTGGATATTTGTGTAAGAGCAGAGTCGTCAAAGGCTCTTCAAAAGCACCGGCAGAGATGCCTTGAAGGTACCGTGGGACAGAATATACTCAAGATGAGGCGGTGGAGGACGGTCGAGAAACGCCTTTGACGCGGGCCAAAGACGCGTGGTTGGGGAGTGATACACAAAGCAAAGAGCTGAAGAGAAGGGTCGAAGGAGCGCAAGAAATGAAAACGATGTTTTGGAAGACCACTTTTGGCCACAGCAGCTTGTGCAAAGTAGCGTGGGCAGACGCAGTTACAGAAGAACGGTGGTCTGGAGGAAAGGTGGTGAGGAAGACCAAGGGTGGACGACCACGCTCTGTTGTCTACCCATCAGACCTGCCGAGCTACTTCGACAATGGGAAAAGGAGGCCCAAGCTTGTGAAGTTGATTCACATCGATTCACAAGAGATTGTGAAGGGTCGAGATTGACCGCCGTGAGTTCGAGACCAACACCTGGAATTCTTTTCATACCAGGGCCGTCTGGGTGCTCCAAATGGACAACGCACTTGTCCATGGGCTTAAGAGCGATATATACAGTCCAGAAAGCTCGATGAATGCAAGTCGAGATGTTGTGGTCTCCAAGCCCTTGGGTATCATCAAGGCGCGGCATGGTGTTGACCTTGCTGTAACCATCTCACCTGTGAAGCACTCCAACTTGGACAACAGATTTTCTCCATGCTTCTCAAGCTCTTGAATACCCAATTCAGCCCACGTAAAATTCCTCTCAAAAAGATCGCACCGGCGACGCGTCGGCTGGTGGAGAGTCATTGGGTCCTCAGATTTACCCACTCTGGCTCGACACTTGTCAAAACTCATTTTACGGAGCTCAGTTAGACCATAGAGACGCGATGATGTGGTCTTTCCGGCGCAATCGAAAGCTTTCCCCTGATGGCTTGATTGTGTCCTCTTCCAATGGCAGCAGCTTGTGCCCGAGTTTTTGGCGCGAATGGTCTCCATGTTGAAACTCGAAATCGACTTCCCAGCTCTTTCAAGTCTCGCGACCAATTTCCAGGGCTTGAAGCGATTTCTTGTCGGTTCCAGGAACTCCGTGAATGAGTTGTAAAAGTAAGGAAAGACGTGAGGTCGGCGTGGTCGAGTAGCCGACGGCATCACGTAAGCACCTTATCGCCAATCATGGCGTCACCACAGCAAACGCAAAACCTGTACGAGTCAGAAGCAACCCGCATCTCCATCGTCCTCAATTGGCACGTTGCGTGCAAGATGCAAGGGCCGGTGCAGAAAGCCGCAGAGCCAAAGGCGCCTCGTCCGCGGTGATTCGCCTTTGTCGTCGCGTGGCTTCGGCTGCCTTGATCCACACTGGAGAGGCGGTGTCGACAAACTCACCACCCCACAAAAAGCTCTATCCTGTCCCGAGGTTTCGATTGTCTTTGGTTTCGCGCTTTTCATTCCACATTAGTCCAAATTGCTTCATAACAGCATCGACCTTGAAAGCTTACCTCCAAGTTGGTTAGACATGAACCTTCCGCGGCACGCTTCCTGAGCTAATGAGCCCTAGATATATACAACGAGTGCGGGAAGGACCGATTCCGGAGCACTGTTCAGCATGATTCCATCCAATTCGATTCGGGTTCAGCTTGCAGAGTTTCTGAACCCATATGTTGTTCGCTCGCCCTTGCGGCTTTTCGAAATAGCCGACCAGTCGATGTGCGCTTTTTCCTCCTCAGATATGCACTGGTTACTGAGATGTACAGCTGCCCGCCGGTCATCCGCAGATGCTGTCAAAATATCCTTGCAAGCGAATGGTCGCATCGACTGCCGTTCATCCAGCAAAGGTCGCCGGCAGAGTTGGCTGCTGCGGTAATCTTGGAAGCGCTGGACGATTTTGCTGACCCCGATGAGTCTGGTCTCACCGTTGTCGACTTTTGCTCTGGAAGTGGAGGTGCGACTGTCCATTCGAATTTTGCGGCGCTGGAGGATTCCTGTTGACAGCTCGTAGGGCCGGTCCCCATCATCGAAAAGATTGTGAACCGGAGACGCAAAGAACGACGAATGTCTCCAGTGTCGTTTCTGATGACAGACTTGAACCCGCACGTTGGGGCATGGGAAATCGCTTCTGCAAAAAGTCGTCACTTGAGCTTTGTCCCGGAAGCAGTTGACGCCACTCACCCTCCCAGCTCCGTCATCAGTGCTTCCGCCAGCCCCGAAGACCTCTTGTCCAACGCGGGTCCTAAACGCCGCGTCTTCCGCCTGTACTGCCTCTGCTTCCACCACTTCTCGGACCCCATGGCACGACAGGTCCTCGCGTCGACGCTCGACACAGCCGATGGATTCGCCATTCTTGAATTGCAAGACCGTCGGCTCGCCTCCTTTGTCCTCATGCTCTTGGATTTCTTTTTCATATTCCTGATGACGCCGATTTGGTTTGGTGCGAGTCCGATGCATCTCCTCTTTACCTACATTTTCCCCGTCATCCCGTTCATCATGGCGTTTGATGGAGTCGTCAGCAGTCTGCGTACGCGAACGTTCTGCGAGGTCGTACAGCTCATCGATGGCATCCAGGGCGACTGCAAAACGGAGAAAGCTGTTAGCAAGGTGTCTCTTTTGGATCAAGTGGGAAAAGTTGACAGGCTTGGCTGGGAGTTTCGGGGCGGGAGGGAAGTGCACACTTGGCCGCTTGGATACTTCAACTACATTGTTGGAAGGAGAAAGAGCAAGAGGAGTCAACTCTAAGACATTGGCCAACAGCCAGCCCGCGTGGTTGCGAAATAAAGGCTTTCCTTTATACCTCTTTACATCGACACGAGCTCAAACAGCTTTCTGTGTCACAATCCATGACCGATTGGGGTCTAGAAAGCACGGTGTTTGTCGGGCGAATGCTCCTTGTCCCCTTTGTTTCGAATCTGCACCGCCAACAACAATCAAGTCAGACTCCGTCCTCCCCAACTTTGACCGTGTACAAGCTCTCTTGGCTCAGGCAAAATCCACTTACCTCTCCAACTAGTCATCGCAGGGTTCGACAGTCCTCCGCCCTCTCACCACCTCTTGCGCCGAGCTTTTCCGGCATCCCGTTGACGAGACGAAGCCGACGAAAAGCAGACGAGACAAACATGACGATCCTCTGAGTTTGTCCAACAATTTGGTCAACCACATTCTCCTCTGCGCTGCCAAATCAGTCCGCGGCGTGCTCTGCGGGCCTTCAGCGTTTGACTCCAGTCCGTGCATCTGCGCTCGCACGTATGCGACAAGTCTATGGACGTGGCATCATCATGGTTGCGACAAGGCAAAGACACGCGTCTGAATGGTTGAGCAAGGGAAATAGAGTCGAAGTTGACTTCTGAGACATCCCTACAAGCGACGACAGGAGTATTCGAATTGTTGTCAAGATGACTAGATAGCATGTGTCTTTTCTTGTGATGCAGGCATTTCCTTCAAACTCAGATCGGGACTGCAAACCAGGGTCGAAACTTTGTTGAACATATGGTCAGCCCGGACTTCCGTTGCATGGAGCGGGAGCATTCGACAGCATCGACCAGGACAACACAAATTTTTGGTGTTGACAACATGTTGCTGAGAGTCGTTCCGTTCCTTGTCCATGGACCGCGATGTCTGTGAGATCTGTAGGACAATCATCTTTGTAGAGTTTGCTGTTGGGCAGGCGAACATTCCGCAAAGCAGCAATTTACTCGTCGAGACCAAAAAGGGAGACGCGAATATGAGTCTTCTTTTATCTTGCTGTACTCCAGCGCAGAAACAAAAATACCTGATAGCGGAGTTCTGGAATACAAACCATTGGCGCGGTGCTGTCCCAAAGAAATGGTCTCTGGCAAGAACAGATCTGCGGGGAAAACCTAGGTGACTCGACTGCGACTAGCAGTCCAACATGGAAAACAAACATGGAGATTGAGAAGCAGCGCATATGGTATGCTGCGATTTGTCCATAGTTTTGCTCTTGGCGCGTTGGTTGGTTGCCCCATGCTCGTCGGTCCTCGGGGTGATGCAACGGCCCGTCAACCGTGCTTCCTGCTTACTCCCGCAGCCTCCAACTTCAACCCTCACCGCATTTCAACAACCTTTGCAACCAGTACCTGCATCAAGACGGCCAACACGTGATCTAACCTCGAAGCGCCTGGAAATCAAGGGTCGTTGCTCGCGAGACCCAAGTGCCACGAAAAACTCGTGCGCCCGTGGCGTTAAAAGGACGCGCTTCCATTTCATCAACGTCGACGCTCGCTCACCTATCATCACCAACAACACTACATCAACCCAACCACCCTCCAACAACATGCCGTGCGCGGACGCCAACCATTTCGATGAGGCTGGTGTGAACCGTCATTACTGGCCTCCTGAAGGCCCCTTGAGGGTCTGGCCCTGCGAGCGCGAGTGTGGCTACTGCGGATTTCGAAGCAGGGATTCATCCCAGCTGCGGTCCCACGTACGTGAAGTCCATGTTGGCCAGGACTATCCCAAGGTGACTGTCATGGTCGGGCAGCGCCGCCCACCTTTATTGTGAGTTGTTTCTTGCGCAATATCATGGCTTTTGTTCATTGTTAACCAGTCACAGTGACAGCGCGATTCATAGCACAGTCCACCTGAAGGCGCAGTACGAGGGCAAGGCTCCGCTCAAGGAAGAGAAGAGATCAGCTGGACAGACCAAGCCTGCTGCGCTTGCCAAGCAAGAAGACGAGTCTAAGGAGAGTTTACAAGACGAGACTGAAACCTCGCACCTGCTTGAACCAGGCCAGTCCAACGAGACCACTGATGGACCCTCTGCTTCTGTCAAGACCCGCCCTCGCAACGTTCAAGTCACGGAAAAGGCAGCTGCCGCTGCTGTAGATGCTGCTGATGGGCTCAACCGCAAGCGCAAGCGCCAGGCGCCTATCAAGTCTCATCCGCACGAGACCTATCCCTCGCGCATCAGTCCCAAGACCAACCAGACCTACACTGGAACACCCGAGATGAATGGGACCGACTCTACTGCTTACACCAGAGAGAGCACAGCCACCAATGGCCGCGCGGTCAATGGCCACGATCCGAACGAGAAGCTCTATGCCAACATCACCAACAACGTCGCTGGTCTGCTTGAGATTGCCGACGCTGCTGGACTGGATAAGCTCCGCGTCTACGATGCTGCCAACGACGCTCTCAAGAAGTTTCTGTTTGCCAAATCCAACTCCAAGGATCAGTGAGCGGCTCCTCGAGTTCTCTCCCACACGGAAAGCTGGCCAGCGAACGGCACGCAGTTGCGCATCTGCAGTTCCCATCAATCGGCACGACACATGCATTCTTTGCAATTCATCTCGAAGCTACCAGCTTGGCCTTCCTCACTTCGGCGTCAAAATCTCAATCCTTTTCAAGTTATGCCCCCAAAAGTTCCTTCTTGCGCCCACAAAAAGCACCAACCAGTCTTCTTTCCACTGCCCGCTCAAGCATTGACTATTGACACGGAACTTGGGACCACCTGCGTTCATTCTCAATGCGTTAAACTGGGAATTTGGTTTCTTCATGCGGTTACCACGGGGAAGGATCCCTGCTTTTGCGTCAAAGACAGGATTTGACTTGGGTCATCATTGAGGACAGAGAAAGGAGAGGTTCGCCAATACAGTGGCATGGATAGTCCAATGGTAGAGTATTGATTCTGCGAGTCCCGTGCGGCCCACTGACTGTGATGTGTGTGTCCTGTCTGAGTTGGATGTGCAATCTGCATGTTGGCAGTAGTCAAGTAAGTGTCTGAGCCCTGCGAGCACGCAGTCCAAAGCTGATTGTGAGGTGCCCAAACGCAGGCATAACCCAAAGCCCAGCACACGCCTGTCTATTGCTTGGTTCAAAAGCACTTGCTTGGGCTCCCAAGAAAGGCGATATTGAACAGGCTTTGCTACAGTGTTTGTTTGTTGGGCACGCGGATTGATCAGAGTTCAGTCATGTCGTGTTACCCCATCCCAGGCACGCTGTCAAATGTTGTGGCTCGGCCTCGGTTGTTTCCAAGCTATGACCACGATTGACGACTCTCATGGAGCGTTCGTTACTCTTGGTAGGCGACTCTCGTGGAGCGTTCATTACTCTGGTTTGAGCTGCGGTGCTATCTTCTGGTGCGGCTCATACTTGTGGACAGGCACAGCACTTGACTTATTACATGCGTCTGAGAAGCCACAACGCTTCTTGTCTGTGACCCCTAAGTGATAAGACTTGTCCATACCCCCCCTGTTCTCTATCCCGTACGCTAACCACTTGGATCTTCGCTTCTCTTCAATGGAATTAGAGCAGTAAGGATCATTCAATTTCATCAAGAAGTATCAAAAGCTGATCTGCTAGAGTTTCTGAGCGGGCCACTTATGGAAACTACAGCCCTAGAACCTACAATTTAGGACGAAACGTCTCATCCCTCCCCATAGCCCTCTCAATCGCCTCCAGCGCCGCCATAACCTTCTCATCATGATTGCGGCGCCCAATGACCTGCAGACTAACCGGCGCACCCACATACCTCTCGGGGTAGTACAGCTCGTGGTTAAGTTTGTCCTGGTCGTTCATCGGGACGTAGCTGTCGTCGCGCTTGTCCTTGACCGGGTCGACAAACGTCACGGGGAAGACGACGCCGGGGTAGTCGAGTAAGTTCCATTGAGCTGTGTACGGCCAGTAGCGCGAGCACTCGTGCGGCGGCGCCGCGCCGGGCGTCGCCGGGCACAGGATGACGTCGACTTCGTGGCCGTCGTGGGCGCCGGTGGCGGACCAGTGCGCAGCGTAGTCGGCGCGGTAGTTGTCGCGCTCGCGGCAGAGCTAGCCAAAGCGTCAGTCTGTTCTTCTTTCCTTGTCGTTTGGGGAGAGTGTGTTGACTTACGGCCCACAGCTCCTGGATTGAGAGCTTCTTGACTCCGGGCTGATTGATGATCCACTCGGTCAGGGGGAGCAGCGGCTCGCCGCTCTCTTGGATGACTTCGATTGTGTCCTCCCCGCCGTCCGGGAAGTACAGCCGCGAGAGAATATTCCATGCTTTAGCATGATCCAAGGAGACCCAATCCACAATTTTCATGCCGGCCGCACGGCACGCGTCCGAAACCTCGCGCATGGCGCGAATCATCGGCGGATGCGGCTTGACGACGCCATCCCACCACTGGACGGCAACCTTCAGGGGGCGATCCAGCTTGACGGGCGTCCACAGTTTCGGGAACAGAGTGGGGTCGTGGCGCCAGGGCTCCGTCTTCAAGACGAGGTCCATGAACAGGTTGATGGTCTCGCGGCTGCGGGTCAGGGGGCCAAACGTCGGGATGACGGTCTCGTTGCCCAGCATGGTGCACTTCATGCCGCTGAGGGGCAGGCGGCGCGAGGTGGGCTTGAAGCCGTAGACGCCGTTGTTGGACGCTGGGCAGCGGATGCTGCCGCCTATGTCGCCGCCCATGCCGAGTACGCTGCCTCCCATGCCAAGCAGCGCGCCCTCGCCGCCAGACGACCCGCCGGGCGTCAGGTCGCGGTTCCACGGGTTCACCGTCAGCCCGGTGACGTTGTTGTTGCACTCGAGCTGCATCGTGCTTTGTGGCTCCGTGGTCCTCACGTAGAAGACGCATCCTGACGCGTACAGGATGTCGTTGATGGCGTTTGGGACGCTGGGCCCCCCGATCCAGGCAATGTAGCTGGCGTGGCATGGCTTGTCGCGCATGCCGTGCTGCTGCTTGATGGAGATGGGCAACCCGTGCAGCGGCCCCAGCGGCTTGGAGAGCGAATCCAGGTAGCGAGCTTGTGAAAGGTCAGTCTGTCTCCTTCATTGTCTTCCCGTTTCGAGAGCAGATCTCAACTCACCGCGCGTTATAGCTTCATCCCACATAAGCTCCGTTACGCAATTGACCTACTCAAATCTCAGCACAAACCCCAACCACCAACCTCCCAATTCTCCCCGTCGAGCCAAACTTACAGCATATTGCGCCAGCACAGCATGTCTCAAAAACGCGCGCGTCAGCTCCTCCGACGACAACTCGCGCCGCCGCAGCATCCCCAGCAGCTCAATGGCATCGAAGTTGTGCGTGAGCTCATACTCGCGCGCCGTGAGGTACTTTTTCGGCAGCCCCTGCGAGCTCAACGGCAGCGGGTCCGGCAGCTTTCCAATCGGCGGGTCGACTTTGGCGAGCGAGGCGTCGCGATAGTCGCGGGCGTGCTGAGACTTTTCTTTCCAGTCGCTCATGGTGTTCGCAAGCTATTCACAGTTAGAAAACGCGACGAAAAGATATCTAGAATTCCGGAGTGGACGAGAAAAATAATGGCGGCATGTCGACCGATTTTACCCCTCAACCCATTCTTGAATATCTATCTTCTGCGCCTGCACCGGTTGCATCTCCTATCGCCTCCGTATCAGCGTGTAAGCGGGGTACAGTCTCTGCGATCAAATGTACCCGCCTGTCCTGCGGGGTTTAAGGTTATGATGAAAGGTGGGAGGCGGAGCGCCGCGCTCTCTCCGCTGGGACTCCGCTGCCATGGCTTCCCAGGTGTCCCATTTGCCATTTTGGGGGGAAATCTGGTCGTACTCGCGGCTCTGGCTGTGGCTTCCAAAGCACGAGCATTCGTTTTCGAGGACCATGGCGTCTAAGAAATGATGGCAAGGAGAAGTGTGCTTCTAACAAGATTATTGTCCCAACTCCTTGTTCTGAAATGTTGCTTGCTGATGTTGTTATCTAGCTTTGTTCGAGTATGCAAGAGTCTGCATGGCCAGAGGAACTCAACCGCAGGGATCCTATCAACGGATCTGGATCCAGTCGTGGAGCATCCAGCCGTGGAGCCTCGAATCCAAATAATGCGTGTCATCGAGAGGCAGGACCACGGCAAAGCCAAACATCACCGAAGAGAAAACCGACTCCTCTTCCCCCTCGAAACCCTGTGGACATGATCCATGTGCATTACGTTTTGCGTTCCTGACGCCACGACAGTCACAACCATCTTGGCAAGCAACCACCAACATCGAGGGGTTAGTAAACAACAGGCAAAAGGATCCACGGGCCAGGAGCACTATTCCTGGGTCAACAGCCAATCGCAATGTCTGCAACAAACTCTGTTTACAAGCGCATCTGGTGGCGGGGCAAAGTCTCCCGAGCTTGCTTGGTCGATAGTCGACAAGCCAATCAAGACGGACGGAACCTGCCTGCGCTTAATTCAACACCCGCCTCCATTGATTGCGATAAGGCACTCACGCTGGGGAAGAGAACAGCAGTCTTGCTCGGCACGATTGCGAGGGGCCACAAGCCTCGAGTGCAAGATCTGTCCCCCCATCTCCGTAACGGTTGGTTCTGTAGCTTGGAAGGCCTCTATGCCGCCCAATGACCTCCAGAACGCCGAGATGAGCGGGGCCAATCTACCAGGTATGCGCGCCCCCCATCTTGCAATCCGCAGCAAAGAACTGATGTCGAGGACGAACTGAAAGCCAGAAACCGCATCGCCCACGCGTGCGCGAGCTGCCATGCGCGCAAAATTAAGTGCGACCTGACGGCGCGACGAGGGCCGCCCTGCAGTCGCTGCGAAGACTCGGAGCTGCCCTGCAACGTCATGGTACGGCGGCGGCGAATGATTCGAGCCGTCGAGTCGGTCTCGCGAGAAGTCGTAGAGTAAGTAAGTTCCGTTCGCAAAAGCAAGACGCCAGCCACGGAAGAGGAAGAAGAAGCGGGAACTAAGGCAAAAGGAAAAAAGTGCAGCGGCGGCGGCGGCGGCCTTTGGCAATCATCCCCACGCCCACCAGACGTCCGTCGAAACTCCGAATACGGTCAGCATAGTCAGCAACAGCAGCGAGAAGACGACAACGACGAAGACGACGACGACGACGGGCGAGCTGTTCAGCAGTCTGGGCCCCAGCGACCGGCCGCGGCGCTTCGAGGTCAGCGGGCTCAACGACATCTCGAAGCAAAAGTCGATCCTGCTCGAGTTCCTGTCGCAAGACTTCCATGAGGCGGCCGACATCAGCGACTACCAGCCGACCTTCATCGACGAGTACGCCAGCGTCACGCGCCTGCTGGGGCGCGAGTTTGGCCGCGGCTTCGCGGCCGGCGTATACCATTTCCGCGACGCCCCTGGCATCCCGCGCACCGTCACTTCGGGCATCCCGCGCACTATCACGTCGACGGAGCGCCAGGTGCTGGATCACTATGGAGCGTTCATGCTGCCGAGCGCGCCCATCGCCGACGCCTTCATCACGGCCTTCTTTGACCGCGTCTTCCCCACCATGCCCATCATGGACCGCGGGACGTTCTTGAAGAACTACTACGGCGTGGGCGGCGCCGCCGCGAGGAAACTGTCTCTTCTGCTCATTCAGGCCGTCATGCTGGCCGGCTCCGTCGTCTACAACCACCCGGATGTCCAGCTGCTGCCGGACGAGGTGTCGAGCCGGCTTCACGCGCGCGCCAAAGCCCTCATCAACACCAACTTCGAGCAGGACCGGCTGGTGCTCGTGCAGGCGCACCTGCTGATCGGATCGATGACCAATGACAGTTGCGACGACACGATCAACAACATGTGGCTCTCGCTCGGCACGGCGGTGCGCATCGCGCAGGGCATCGGCCTGCACCGCGACCTGGGACGGGCCAAAGCCAGCCTGGCCATGCGCCGGCAGTGGAAGCGCATCTTCTGGACCCTCTTCATCCACGACAGCATCTGCTCGTTCGAATGGGGCCGCCCGCGCGCCATCCACCTGGCAGACACGGACGTGCCGCTACCCAGCGAGGCCGACTTCAGCCCGGACGAGCCGGGCGGGCTGCCATCGACCGAGCACATCCAGTTCTTCCTCTCGCTGTGCCAGCTGTGCTTCCTCATTGTTGAGTGGATGGAGCTGCTGCGGCCGGGCCGCATGGCCTGGGGCAGCCACGGCGGCGGCAGCAGCAGCAGCGCCTCCTCCGAGGAGCCGTACGTCGACCAGACGGCCAGCGTGCGCCTGGAGCTGGAGACGTGGCTCGCGGAGCTGCCGCCCGCCATGCAAGCCCCGGCCGACGGCGCCAGCGGCTTCGCGCTGTGGCCGGGCACGCTGCACATTGCGTACTACGCCGTGGTGCTGCGGCTATACGCGTCGTTGACGGGCGCCGCAGCCGCAGAAAAGGTGCACACGGCCGCAGAGCGCATCCTCGACATCGGCAAGGACCTCGCGGCGCAGAACCTGCTCGAGTCGCTGTGGGGCTTTGGCCTGCACCAGCTGGACCTGGCAGTGGGGCAGCATGCGCGCGAGACCAAGTCGGCCGAGCAGGGCGTCGCGGAGAGCGCGCTGGGCCGGCTGAGGGAGGGCGTGCATCTTTTGCGTGAGGTGTGTCAGCGCAGCTCGACTGCCGCGCAGGGCCTCGCTTTCTACGAGGCGCTGTTGGAGGGCCGCAATACGGGCCACGAGGGTGAGGCAGCGGGTGAGGCCGATGAAGCGAGCGAGGAGTCGGCGGGCCCAATGGCGTCGGGGTTGCAGCAGCCTGACTTGAGGCTGGCAGGCTCATGGGGGGCTGCTCGGTGGAGTGGCGATGATCTGGCGAGCCTGGGGTTTCTGGATTGGAACGCTCAATGGACGTAGTGCTTGCTTCTTTTCTGTCCGACAATTGATAGAAGGCTGGAAGAGTGTATTGTGATGGGTAAGTCGAGATGCCGGTAGTTACTTCCAAAGCGGTAGGCAAACGGGAAGATTGCGTGTCACTAGAGGAGCACGGAGCACGGAGAATGGAAGCATTCAGCTTGAATATGCCGACATGAGTCGAACAAGTGTACAGCGAACAAGTCTGCCCCAGAAAGCGCTCGAAAAACCAGAATATTTCCTGCCCACAAATAAGCAACACACAACGCACCAACTTACACCTTGCTATCCTGCTTGGGGTGCACAACCTGAACCGTGGCGACGCCCTCGGACTGCGCCTTCTTCATCCTCTCATGCTCAATGACGTCTTCCGGAACGAGCCCCATGACGGCCGCCTCTTCTTCGATGCGGCGCGGCACAATGACCGCCTCCTCCAAAAAGTAGTTGGTCTCGCGGACGTAGAACCAAATGACGCCGTACAGACTGACCAAGCCCACTGCGTAGAGGCAGAGCTGTATGATGGTCTGCGTGAGATACGAGATGCCCTCCGAGTCCATGACAAACGAGACGCACATGCCGAGACTGACGGTGCCCTTGAACGCTCCCGCGTACCTCGCACACAAGACCGGGTCATTCGTGAGGGCGCTCATGGTCCACTGGACGCAGATCTGGAACGTGGCGTAGACGATGCCAAACAAGAGGTACAGAATGAAGCCCGAGGCGAAGCTCGGGTCGCTCCAGTCGATGCCGGGCGCCGGGTCGTTGGCGTCGATGTCGTTGACGATGATCCAGATGAGCAGACCTACCGTGGCGCCCATGGTGATGACGCCCATCATGAGGGAGCCCATCATGCCCTTCTTGCGCCGGCTCTTGATCCGCTTGTTGTCCATGACCCAGGCCATGGCTAGGGGCGTGGGGATCATGATGAATTGGAATAAGAGATTGGTCAGGGAGCGCGTGCGGAGGTTGAAGTAATGTCCTACAGCAGGTCATTAGCTGGGAGGCTCCGGCAGGGGAGCATTCATGTACCGTTGATACTGCTCACGAGCGCGAGGCACATCTCGCCTACGAACATGGCGGGCAGGAGGAGGATGATCTTTTTGTCGAGCAGAACGCTCAAGACGCCCTTCATTTCCTCCTTGAACGACGGCTGCTTGAAAATGGCAATGTGGGTCCCGTCATCGCGCACAATGTCTTTTGGCTCAACGATGCAGAACGTTGCAATGACCATGGCGCTGCGTGGAAGGTCAGTCTCTCGTCCACTTTTGGAAACAAGTGTCGTGCCGACTCACCAGCCCATGATGAGCAGGAAGATGACCCAAACTGCTGTCGTGACGCCCGTCACTTCGGTCTTGTCGTGATTGACGCCAAAGGCAATCAAAGCGCCGACAGTGCTTCCCGAAGACGTCAAAACCCACTGCCAGGTAATGTACTGTATTGGCGTTAGCTACAAGTCGTTCATACCGCTCCCGAATGGCACGCTGGCAGGGTCCAGGGAGCATTCGTTCGCCCGCGGGCACCTTTCTGGTCACCGCTTCCCTTCCGCCGGCCAAGACGCTTCGTCCCGTCGCAGCTCACGCTTTCGAGCGGCATGCGAAAGGGATCCTCAGGGGTAAAGTCCATCTCCAACCAACGTCACCAACTTACCATGGCTTTCTCAGACTCTTCAGCGTATGCAAATTGAATGAATCCCGAAGTCGTCCATAGACAGGCCGCACAAAAGCCTGATTTCAAATGAGTGCCCAAGACATGTATCTTTAGTCGATTCGGTCTCACCCAGAATGAATCCAGCCGTCAGGGGAAACCATTGATGTGCAGTCTTATCATAATACCACAGTGCACCAGCATACAGCGGATATCCAATGGAACCAAGCAGAATGGTCTTCTTCGGCTTCAAAAAGTTCAAGATGGAGCCGGCTATCCAGCCAAAGAAGGCATAAGGGCCATAGAGGATGGAATTGGTGAGCGAGGCCACGTGCTGAGATGAGGGTTTTCCGCCGCCGGCCCCCAAAGCAGTGAGGGCGAGGTAAATGCCTGGGAGGCAGAAGAGGATGGTGCCCATGATGAAGTTTTGGTTGAAGGGGCGATTGAGCCGCCATTTGCTTTGCGGGGCGGGCATATTGGCGGCGGCGGCGGCGGCGGCGAGGCTTGACTGTGCAGGCGCGAGAGCAGCAGGAACCGTTCAGGAAAGATGTGTCAAGATGGGCGGCGATTCGGCAGGCTTAAAGGAGCATTCGGTGCAGAGTCTGATAGATAGGGTGGAAGTCTCGCAGTTGATAGGACCCCTGCTCGAATGTAGTCCATGTTGTTCTTGTTCGCAGGTTTAACCTTCGCGATGGGGCAGACCAGGATGGTGTTTGTTTGGTGGTTGGTGGACGGGGAGGCTATCACAAATGGAAATGGCGACCCCGCAACCCCAATCTCGGTGCTGGGACGGGCTCGGAGCGGGAGCGGGAGCGGCGGCCTCCCGGTCCCCGTTGCGGGATCGCCGCGGCGCCTGCTCATTTTGGGGACTTGGGAGATATATCAGTCTTGGGTAGAGCGGGTAGGAGCATATCAACTCACGGCTGATAGTGAATCGCTCGCACCAAAGAATTCGCCCACCATGGTTGCAGAAGTCCAGCGTCCTCCTGCTCCGCCCATCAATGCCGACTTTCATCCTCCGGATGTCCGCTACAACGACGTTTACATCTCTTTTGATCGCATCCAAGAGGCTCACAAGCCCAACAAATGGCCCGCACGCAAGCACATCAAGGTACCCGAGTACCCTGCCACGGCGTCCCCTGACGAGATAGTCGCTGGCATGAAGGTCGCGGGAGGCGCCATTGTGCGCAATATTCTGTCGCGAGAATCCATAGTACAGATGGAACGCGATCTACGACCATACCTCGAAGCCGACGAGCCTTGGGAAGCTGGCACCTTTTTTCCGCCATCGACGAGACGCGCCTTTGGGCTTGTTGGCAAGTCGGATGCCGCGGCGACAGACTTGATCGGCAACGAGCTGTACCAAGCCGTGTCTCGGCGTTTCTTGACGACCAAGGCCTACAAATGGTAAATTTGCTCAAGGTCTCCAAAACCCAGCCTTACTCACTGGGGTCCAGGTACGGCAACTCAAGCGAACTCAATGTCAGCTTGCCGCAAGTCAACAATACCATTGCATTTTCGGTCCGGCCGGGCATCAGCTACAACCAGCCATTGCATCGAGACGACGATATCCACTACCCGGACCGCCAACGCGTCGAAGTGTACCCCGAGCAGACCAACTCGCGCGACTACGGAGTTGGATTTTTTGTCGCTGGCACAAAGAGCACGAAGGCCAACGGGGCGACAAGATTCATCCCGGGATCGCATCTCGAAGCGACCGAACACCCGCCGGATGAAAGTTTTGCAGCGTACGCCGAGCTGGACGTGGGCGATGGGTTCATGATGCTGAGCAGTTGCTACCACGGCGGCAGCGCAAACACGACCAAGGACGAAGAACGTCTGCTCTTCAGCTGCTTCATGACGAGGGGATTTCTCAGGCAGGAGGAGAACCAATATATTGCCGTACCCGTAGAGCGCGCAAAACAGCTGCCAGTTCGGATCCAAAAGCTGCTCGGGTACACAATCAGCGAGGTAAGCGGCCTTTTCGAGCGGATTGACAGGATTGAGAACTGATTTGCGACAGCCAATGCTAGGATGGGTAGAGTTTAAGGATCCGCGGGTGTTGTTGGACGAGAATGCGCCGCGCGTCGCTCATGGAGAAGGGCACGCAAAAGAGGAGCAGGACATTTGAGTGTGAGTGCTGTAGCATGAACAAGACCAATAGCAATGCACGGCGTCCCAACGAGGTGAAAATAAGCGCGTGGTTCGACAGATGACGTTGGATGTGCATCTGTTGAGAAGATCCAGATTGTCCGGGGGTGGAGCTGTAGCGCGGAGTGGAGGGAGTGGAGACTGGGGGGCCGGGATCAGCAGCTGGCACTTGCTCCCTGGGGCATCATCGATCCGGCTCCTTGAGGGTGAGCTGACGGTGGTTTCTTTGTCTCCAAACTCTAACGGAGGGATGCGACAGTCGACGAAGGAGCAATTGGACATTGCTGCGGGATCGAGAGGGCGACCCGGCCATCTGGCGTGCGGTGCGGGTGAGGTGGTGCACTGCGATGGCTGCTCACCGCCGATAAGGAAGCTATCGTCAAGCTAGTCCCATCTCCGTCTCCATCCCAGTCCTCCGTTCCTGCATGTACGCCCGCCTCTTCGACTCCCTCCAAGCTCAAAACCTTTCTCCACCCCGTTTCCGGCTTTTCCTCTCCTCCTCCCTCCTTCACTCGTCATCCATCCGCCGACATTCGCCATCATTCACGCCCATCTTTGTTCGCGCATCACGACTAGCTCATTGCTTGCATTTGCATTACACAGCGCAATCCTGCTTTACCTTTGTCGGTCCCTTTGAAGCCCCGCACCATCAACCTTCGCCACTTGATCCCTCCAACCATTTGACCCGCCCGTCATGGTTCTGGTCGACAATCAAGAATATCTCTGCGAGGAGGAGAAGCGCCTGTTGGAGGACAAGAAGCGCGAGCGCTACTGGAAGAAATGGGGTCCCTACGTCGCCGAGAGACAGTGGGCCACGGTCCGTGAGGACTACTCGCATGATGGAGACGCCTGGAGTCACTTTTCACACGACATGTCCCGCTCCCGTGCCTATCGTTGGGGCGAAGACGGCATTGCTGGCATCTCCGACACCCACGGCCTCCAAAACGTCGCCTTTGCCTTTTGGAACGAGAAGGAGTGGGTCTCACTCTTTCCATTCCATCTTGACACGGCCTGACGCTCTGCAGTGACTTTCTCAAGGAACGCCTCTTTGGTCTTTCAAATCCCCAAGGCAATCATGGCGAGTCCGTCAAGGAAGCCCATTTTCACCTCGACAACACCCCCACGGCAAGTCTCCCATTCATCCTTGCCGAACTCTCAGCTAATGATCCCAGCATTCGTACATGAAATTCCTCTACAAGTACCCTCAGCGCCGCTTTCCCTACGAAGATCTCATAAAGGAGAATGCAAGACGGGGTAAACAGGACAGGGAGTACAACATGGTCGATACTGGCGTCTTTGACGATGACAGGTACTGGGACATCTTCATCGAGACGGCCAAGGAAGCGGACGACGAAGAGGAATTGCTCTTTCGTATTACTGCCTACAACCGAGGACCTGATCCGGCCCCGCTGCACATTGTCCCGCACGTTTGGTTTCGAAACACTTGGACGTGGGGTCACGAGTCGCCGGACAAGAAGCCCTCGATCCGGAAGCTGAGCGGGACCGCCGCCGTGTCAAATCACCACAAGCTCGGAGAGAGATACTTTCAGTTGTCGCCGTCTCCTGGTATCGGTCCCAGCGGCGAGGATGTGCAGCCCCAGCTGCTCTTCACCGAAAACGACACCAACTTCCAGAAGCTCTGGGACGGGAAGAACCCTCAACCGTACGTGAAGGATGCCTTTCACCGGCGCATTTGCGACGAGCAGAAGAGTGCCGTCAACCCAGACAACGTTGGCACCAAATCCGCTGCCTGGTATGCGTTCGACGAGGGCGAAGGTGTCGCTCCCGGCGAGTGTGCCGTCGTGCGTTTCAGGCTCTCAAAAAGATACGACGGATACCTCGACGAAGAGCTGTTTGACGAAATCATGGAGCAGCGCATCCTCGAAGCCGACGAATTCTACTACCGCATCAATCCCATTCCAATGGCCGATGACCTGCGTAACATTCAGCGTCAGGCGTTTTCTGGCATGCTGTGGTGCAAACAGTACTACCACTTCGTCTGGGACCAGTGGGCCAATGGCGATCCCAACATGCCTCCGCCTCCGCCGGGAAGAAAAGACGTGCGCAACAAGAATTGGAAGCACATGCATCTGGATGACATTCTGTCAATGCCAGACTCGTGGGAGTATCCCTTCTTCGCCGCGTGGGACAGCGCCTTTCACTGCATCCCGTTGGCCATGATCGACCCCGACTTTGCGAAGAAGCAGCTTGATCTTTTCACTCGCGAATGGTACATGCATCCCAACGGCCAGCTGCCAGCCTACGAATGGAACTTTGGCGATGTCAATCCTCCTGTGCACGCTTGGTCGACGTTCAGGGTATTCAAGATTGAGCGCAAAATGTACGGGCACGAAGACTGGGATTTCCTCGAACGCGTCTTTCAGAAGCTGCTCCTCAACTTTACCTGGTGGGTCAACCGAAAAGACTTTGACGGCAAAAACGTCTTCGAGGGCGGTTTCTTGGGACTCGACAACATTGGCCTGTTCAACAGGTCTGATCCATTGCCGACTGGTGGTGTGCTGGAACAGGCCGACAGCACTGGTTGGATGGCGTTTTACTGCCTGTGCATGCTCAACATTGCGCTGGAGTTGGCCAAGAAACGCCGCATCTATGAGGATATCGCGTCAAAGTTCTTTGAGCATTTCATTCTCATCAGCGACGCGATGCAGTACCGAAGCGGCGGCGAAGAAAAGTCTCTCTGGAACGAAGAGGACGGCTTCTACTACGACGCCATCTCCTGGGGTGGTCCGTGGAGCCATCAGATGCCCGTTAGGTCCCTTGTTGGCCTCATCCCTCTGTACGCTACCTTGACGCTGGAGCCCGAGGTCATCAACTCGCTTCCCAACTTCAAACGTCGCATGGAGTGGTTTATTGAAAATCGCCACGACATGGCAGAGCGCAATATTGCAAGCATGCGCCGTCGTGGAAAGGGTGAGAGGTTGCTGCTTTCTTTGGTCAGCGAAGATCGCTTGAAGAAGATTTTGAAGCGCATGCTCGACGAGGACGAGTTCTTTGCAGACCACGGCATCCGGTCATTGTCCAAGTACCACAAAGACCACCCCTACTCCATGGATGTCAACGGCCAGCGTTTCCAAGTCAGTTACGTTCCCGGCGACTCCGACAGCGGACTCTTTGGTGGCAACAGCAATTGGCGTGGTCCTATTTGGCTTGCAGTCAACTTTTTGCTCGTCGAATCCCTCCTCCGTTTCTACATGTTCTATGGCAACAACCTGCAAGTGGAATGTCCCACTGGTTCAGGAGACTTTATGCATCTTGGCCACGTAGCAGAGGAGGTCCAGCACAGACTTCAGCATCTCTTTGTCCGCGGAGAAGATGGCAGACGTGCAATCAACGCTGGAAACGAGATGCTCGACTACGACCCGCACTGGAAGGACTACATGTGGTTCCACGAGTTCTTTGATGGCGATACCGGCAGGGGTCTGGGAGCAAGTCACCAGTGCGGATGGACTGGACTGATTGCGAAGATGATCCACGACACTGGGTAAGTCCTTTCCATGTTGGCTGAACGGCAACAACGCTAACATTCTTCAGTATTCGATGCCGCCTCCCGCAGACGCCGCGCACTCCGTCCACTGCCGCGGCGCACTACTTTGATGACATTTTCCACAAGTACAAGCCGTCAAAGCCGACATTCCGCCGTTCGTCGACAAGCCGCTCGATTGGAAAGCTGGAAGACTTGCAGATCGACGACCGCAACGGCAACGGCAACGCCATCGCCGACGAAGAGCTCGAGTCGCCCGTCAAGCCCATGAAACGCGTCAACTCAGTCGGCTATTTTGACGAGGCGGCCATTGAGAAGAAGAGGCAGATTGACGAGCAGGTTGCCGGCTACATCAGCGGCAAGCTGCAGCGGATGAAGAGCCACGAGTCGGCCGGAGAGGACATGAACGACGAGCTCGAGGCGCAGCTTGACGGCGCCTGAGCATGACCTCGGTTCGATGGAGACTTTTTCTTGAGACCTCGTTTCCCTGGCTTTCGCATCCCTTGCCTAGATTCCTAGAGGACGTGTAGACTGGGTGGAGTCTGATAGACGGGAGGACGGACGGACGGACCTGGAGGAGTGAGTGGCTTTGGGCGGGTTGTACTCGACTGTTCCTAGACCGGCACCTTTTCGACCTTTTTACGACCTATGAATGCGTTCTTTCCTGCTTCCTCTACTCGACCCACGTCTTGACTTGCCTTGCCTTGGTTTTCCGCAACAGTGTCGGTGAGTATTGCCTGTCCTGCTTTCCCTCGCGCCGATGACCTTTCACAGCCCTGCCGTGCCCCTCTTGTGATCCCACCAAGCTCGTCAAACACAGCTGTTGCTTGCCCAAATCCAAGTTCCGGTGCACCGTCCCGTCTCGCCATCGCACCTCGGCCTCGGCCTCGGCAAATCCGACAATGAATGTAGACGTTAGAGTTGCTTCGTCCCGAAAAGAGGCGACCTAGGTACCTTAGCCGGGGACTCGGAGTAGTGAGCGCCGCACCGCCACAGCCATCGGCGCGAGGTGATGACGAGTCACTCACTGGGGTCGTCTGTGATGCTATTTTCGTCTTGCTGGTCTGTCGACTGTCGTCAGTCGCCGTTGTCGACCTCCGGCTCCAGTCGTCAGGGTCAGCGTCACCCAGGCAGACAGGTAGGTCCGTCGTCGTCGCTTGCCCCGTCTGTCCTGATAGCTTTCTACACATTAGCTGCTTCTTTGTACGGGTCGGGAAGAGGCCATGGGAAGAGGCAAGACGCGGGCGGGCTTGGCGCCACGCGTATACCGCAGCGGGCAGAAGGCGATGGCGATGGGCGACGGCACGACGGGGTGGTGGTGGCGCCGTGTGGCGTGGCGCGGCGCATGCGTCGGTTCGGGCCGGATGACGATGGATGGCGATGGCTGGCGATGAATGGTGATTGATGGGACGCGTGGACGTGGAGGTAGAGGTGGAGGTAACCAGAGGGGGCGATTGCGTGGTGGTGGTGTGCCTTGCGGGACGACGGGTATAAGTGTACATAAAGAGGAGGACATCCTGATGCCAACCAACGTCCTCGTAGCCCTCACGCCTCTCTCCTCTCCTCTCCTCTCCTCTCCTCTCCTTTCCTCTCGACAGCTATCCACAGCTATCCAACAAATCCAACAAACAACCAATCAACGCCGCCACCATACCTCTCCTCACCAAACTCCTCGACAAAATGTCCCACCACGGGCACGGACAACACGTACACCACGGCAACGGCCCGCCGCCGCCGCCTCCACCGCCCGGTCCCCATCATCACGGCGGCGGCCATCATCACGGCGGTCCCCCTCCTGGTCCCCCTGGCGGATCTCCGGGTGGGTTTGGTGGGCCGGGGGGTCATCATGGCGGTGGTCATCAGCATGGCGGGCCCCCTGGCGGGCCCCCTGGTGGGTTCGGCGGACCGGGTGGACCGGGGCATCATCAGGGCGGAGGTCATCATGGAGGGCCGCCTGGCGGGTTTGGCGGCCCTGGCGGTCCTGGGGGCTTTGGCGGCCCTGGCGGCCCTGGTGGCTTCGGTGGTCCCCCTGGAGGCCCTGGAGGCTTTGGCGGCCCTGGCGGACCGGGACACCACGGGCATCACGGACATCATGGGCATCACGGACCGTAAAGTAGTGCAGTGTAGGCGACGACAGAAAAGATGAGGGATGCGGGGATTAAGGATGCAGGGAGGGAGAAAGATATACCCAAACCAAAGCAAACCGTCAACGGTTGACGGATAGAGAGAGAAATAAGAAATTCGAAATACTTTGACAGAAAGAATGAAGCAATTAAACGATGAAGTTGTAGGATTTTACTGTTTCAGTGATTAATGGAAGGGGGGAGGGGCGGTCTTGGCGTTTCAGGGGTAAGGGGGAGGCATGAAGGAGGGGAAAAGTGTCTTTCTTTTTTGACTCTCTAGTCTATTACTATTACCTATACTGCGTGCTCAAGAGTGGAGAGAAAGGTAAAAAACAGCCGGCGAACGTCCCGTCTCTGTCGCAGGTATGCAGGCAGTCAGTCACCTAGTGTGCGGTTGGTACAAAAGCCGTACATCCAACCCACCAGAAACTCGCCACCGCAGCAGCCAAACCTCAAAGCCACTGCTTCTCCTTCTCTTCCCCTGCTCAAAGTCACAAGTCAAACCGCGGACCGCGGACCACCCTCACCCTCCTCCTAGCCAACATGACTGCCTGTATCATACGGGCCCGTCCCCTCCAAGACTGACAGCGCCAGCGCTCGCGCCTCCGTCTTCCACGCATCGGATTCCTCGGCCGTGGAGTCTGCTCCCTTCTCTTCTTCCTGCTCTCCCTCTGCGGTCTGCTGCGCCTCTTGCTCCTCGGCATGGCTACTGCTCCGGCCCTCCAACGCTCCGAACGCTTGGTCGCGCCACCACACCGTCTGCGTCTCTGGGTCGGCGATCAGTGACGACCTTGGCGGAGGAGCGGTCACATGGATCTCGGGGATGTTGCGCGCGTGTGCTGGGAGGTTGTCGTTGGAAGAGGGGGTGAAGGTGGTGCTGTGGTTGTGGTAGACGGCGCCGTGGCGGTGGGAGTGGGAGTGGTCGGTGGGTTGGGGCGCGGGCGTGCTTGGGCGGTCGTCTCTCTCTTTCTGCCATGGATGGGCTGGAAGGGCTGCGAAATCTTCGCCGTCAATTCCAGCAACAGAGCCACAGCTTCCTTTCGTGGAGAAGTATTGACGCTCTTGACCAAAGCCACTCACCTCCACACGACCATCACCTCGCTGACCATTGTCAGAAGCACGCAAAAACGCAACGCGGACATCCACCTGCTTCTTCTCGAGTTCCACCAGCGAAGCCGGCGGCAGAGCCGAGAGGCCTTGCACCAAGCCCGACTGAACGGGACTGCTCGACGGCTTGCGGGGGTCGATGCTGAGGGAGACCTGCGAGGCGAATCGACTCATGCGCTTGAACGTGTCCCTGAGATTGCTGCTGCTTTCCGTCCTCGGCAAATCGTGCTCGCTTGCTCGGAGGCTCGCCATGCTGAACATCTTCTTGACCCTGAGATTGCTGCTGCTTTCCTTCCGCGGCAAGTCGTGCTCGCTCGTCTTGAGGCTCGCCCTGCTGAACATCCTCTTTACCTTGCGCAACGCCTGCGTGCTCTTACTCTTCGCCAAACCACCCCTGGACTCGACGACGGTGGAAAGGGTGACGGATGAGGCGTTGGACGCCTGGGTTTGAGAGAGGCGCGACCAGGGCGCAGCGGCGTCGTTGCGGAGGTGCTCGGCGGAGAGCGTGACGTTGTTCACATGGTCTCGGATGCTGGCGAGGCAGTCGATCATCTGCTTCTCCGCGGGGGAGGAGGGGGCGCGCTGTTTTGCGGCGGTCTTGAAGGCGATACATGCCGCGAAGCAGCTCTGGAAGGCTAGGGCAGTGAGGAGGTTGACTTCGCATCCCTCCAACGTCGGCAAGGTCCTGTTCCTGGTGTTAGACAGACGAGAATCTTCAACGGGGAAAGCTTTGCTTACTTCGCCTTCGCCTCGAAAATCTCCCTCCTCTCCTCCTCGCCAATCCGCGCCGTCATCGGGATGTCGTCGATGGTCAGGCCGAGCTTGATGGCCAGCAGCCGGTTGCGACGGTGCCAGGACGCCAAAATCTTGACAAGAATGTCGGCATAGCATTCAAACTTGTCAGCAATCTCGACCGTGGCTTTGCGCTGCAGCTTTGGGCGCAAGTCGAAATGCAGGAGGCGCGCCGCCCGGACGAGCTCCGCCTGGAACATGTCTGGCCAGAGGAGACGGTTGGCGCTCTGCAGAACGGCCTGGAACTGCAGGATCGCTTGGATCTGCTTGCTGGCCTCGCGTTCGAGGGCCGTCATCTCCGCGTGGACTGGGGAGAACGATTCGAGGGCGCCCATCTTGAGCGTTGGTGGGACGCGGAGATGCGAGGGTTGTGGAGGAAGCGTTTGGCCAAGCACCTGCATGAACTTTATCGGAGACGGCGCGGATCTCCAGTAGCAGTTAGTAGGAAAGATCACAGAGCTGTGTTGTTTTGATTTTCTGGGTGGGTGACCGCCGAGGATGTCGTGCGGCGGGAGGTTGAAGATCAAGATCATGCGAATCAGTTGCGCACCATTTCGCCGTATCTGCCCTGGGAGTACACTTAGGCAAATCAAAGTGAGCATGGAAGAGTAGTTTACGCTTAATTGTCTTGTCTGCTTCGCAGTGCTTGATTGAACATGTCGGTGATGTTTGGAAATGTGCGGATCAAGAAGACTATCTTATTTTTCATTACTACCCACGAAAGGACCTAGACCAACTCCAATTCTTGAACATCTTGGTGATGTTTGGAAAGGTGCGGATCAAGAAGGCTATCTTTTTTTCATTACTTCCCACGAAAGGACCAAGACCAACGCCAATTCTCCCGCTCATAATGCCCGAATCCTTGTCTTTCTTGATCGAAGAGAGGATCAATTCGACCACCAGCAACTCCTTTCGTTCCAGCTTCGTTGCGGGAACTTTCCACAATGTCCGACTCGAATATGAAAGAAACAAAAACAAACGCCAAACCATAATGGTACATGCATCATCAGCCCAGCTTGAGCATGCCACCTCCATTGGCTCAAGACCCGCTCAAAGCTGGCGTCCCAAGCGCTCCATCTCGTCGGGGCCGAAGCTGAGCTTCGAGAAGTCGAGATTTCCGGCACCGCCGTCCTGGCCATCGTTGCCCTCCAGCAAGGCCAATGCCTTCGCCTTCGCCAGCTCCCTCCTCTTCACCACCTCCTCCTCGGTGAGCTCCTCCTCCTGGTCTTCTTCCTCAGCTGAGTCACCACCTTCCTCTCCGTCGCGGCCAGCCTCCAAGTCCTGGAGGGCACGCTTGCGCCACCACGATTGAGCAGCCTCCGGGTCTTCGTTCGAGTCTGGCTGGCTCGAATGGTCGGGAACAGAAGCCTCAAGAATCTCCTGCTCAAGTTGGGTGAGCTCCTCTACCTCACCGTCGTCGTCCTCGAAGCGCTGGTCGATGATCTGCTTCCGGTTCGGAACGCTCTCGTGGTTGTTGCTGTCGTGGTCGTGGTAGCTGAGGCTCTCCTCGCTGGTGCTCTGGGGATTGCTCGTTTGCTCGTAGTCAGGCTGCTTGGTGGCCGTTCGGCGAGGGCTCTCGAAGACGGGACCGCTGTCGTGCCTGACCTCATTCGAACTCAATGTCGGTCGCTGGCTCGAATTGCTGACGATTCGAATCGTCTCGGCTTGAGAGAGCTGCGACTGTCGGCGGACGTTCTCGTGGTGCCTTGCGACCTCTCTCTGTTGCTGCTCAAGCACAGGGAGGGGCGCTGGTGGGAAGACAGCCAGGCGAGGACGCTTGCCTGCTTCCGAGAGTCCAAGACTGAGACGCGGGTTGGGCAAGTCTAATTTGTTGTCGTCTTCGTCGGTCTTCGTGGTGGCGTCGCTGTCCTTCTTCGCATTGCCCTTGAACTTGTTGATAAGGGACTTGAAGGGACGTTTGGAGCGGCTTGACTTGTCCTCCTTCTCCTCCTGACGCCGCCTTTCCTCCTCTGCCTCGATCCCTGCACTGATCTTGGACACATCTTGCCAGGCTTTGACTGTATCCCTGCTGAGCTGCTCGGCCGAAAAGGCTACATCTTCAAAGCGGTCCTGCACCATGTGGAAGCAGGATTGAATTGATTGAGCTGCCGCAGCAATACGAGGCAGGTCGTGCATTGATTCTCGGGTTGACTGGAATGGAGAGGCCACGCAATCAACAAAGTAGACGTGAAGGCGCTGGGCGGCAGCAAAGTTCAATTCGCATCCATTGATGGTCGGAAGGCGCCTGTGTTGATGTCAACGCCGATCAATCAAAAAGAAGGAACGCAAAGTAAACACTTACAGCATCTTTTCCTTGAAAGGAACAGCTTCCTGCAGCGTGCTTGGGAGGTTCTTGACGTTAATTGAGACCAGATCTCCGCTGATATTCTGGTTCGATCGGGTCCACAGGGCCAAAATATCGGTGACGGCGGCGCTGTGGTGTTGGATCTTGTTGACGGTCTCTGGTCTCGCGCCTTGCGCCAACGCCATTCTGAGCTCAACATGCACCAGGCGAACTGCCCTGATGATCTCACGTTGAAAGCCGTCAGAAAAAAGCAGACGATTCGCAAGGGACGCGATCGCTTGGATCCTTGCCTCGGCACGTGGAGTCAGAAGTGACACTCGGTCCTGCAGGAGAGAGTTGACTTCGCTCTCTGAAAGGGAGGGCCGGGTGGAGGGAGCGGCGGGAGCGTGGTGAGATTGTTCGATGGGAATGCCTTCCTCATCGCGAGAGTAGAGGGATGAAGTAGGCCTTGGGTTCTCCATCTCGAAGTTGAAGGTTTGAAGTGTAGTGAAGAAAAGAGGGGAGATGGTAATTGGTGCCGTGTGAAGCGTTGATGGCACCGGGGACGCGAGTTGGCAAGCTTGAAAGAGGTGGTGGAAGATTGGGGTTGAAGAAAGGTTGAGATGGTGCAGAGGAAGGTGCAGCAGCGGTGGAATTGGATTTTGGCACTGTGGGTGGAGGTCCAGCCGCGGCGGCGACCAAAAGCGTTGGTGGTGTTAATTCTGGTCAGGTCGAGTAAAGCACTCCAACATTGTCAACAAACCATGCACCACCGCAGATACGTAGCTCGTCGACAAACCCATCGCACTCCATCATGCCTGCACAGGAGTCTCCCTTGAACCATTGATTTTACTCGGAAGAGACTACTTAGGACGTCCTCAATCGAAACTCCCTTCCTTCTTACCCATCCAAGCTTTCAGTGCCACTGTTGTTGGTGGTCCTGTGTAACAACACCAAGCAGTCTCCCATTACGTCATCTCAGCTACAGTTCGCCTAGATAACTACAGCTTATCCAGACAACAACTTACTACTTTAGTTAAGATATACTTATCTATCAGCTTCACACATCTTAACAAGTTTAGGACTTATTAGTAGTTAGCACCAGCTACTACTCCCCCTAGTAGTTTTAGTAATATATAGATAGCTCTTAGAGTAGCCTTAAATAGAGTCTTTAGTTCTCTTATCTTACTTTATCAGGTTATAAGCCCTTATATTACATATATAAATCACTTATCTAGCTTATTTTAGTATTATACTATAATACCATCTATACAATTATTACTAATAGTTATTTTATTATTTTATTATTTTATCCCTTATTATCTCACATAATTCCTACTCTTTAGTAAATTTATTAGTATTATCTATCTCTATAACTCTAAGTAATATACTAATAGTTATTACCTTTACTATAACTTTACCTTCCCTTCCTCCCTTATTATCTAGTAGTTTAGGCTTTACCACTACCTTATCTTCTATACCAGCTAAGCAGGCTAAGGCTAAAGAAGAGGTAGACCTAACTATAAATAATAGTAAGTTTAGTATCCCTTTAAAGAATATCTAGCTACTTAAAGGCCCTACTAACTAGGTAACCTTTAAGATAATAGTTAAGATAAGGCTTAATCTATTCTATTATACCTATCTACTTAAGGATAAGCTAAAAAATACTACTAATTATAAGAAGGATATATATATTATCTACTAATTTATAATAATTATTACACTTCCTATTATAATAGTACTATAGGGGCATACCAGTTTAGCTCACTCTATATAGTAGAAGCTTTATAATATATATAATACTAAGGGTATCCTCTCTAAGGCTAATATTATTAAGGACTTTATCTTCTATTAATATAGTAATTTTATAATAGTAAAGGAATTCTATAATACCCTATATAAATAAAGGTAAGCCTATATTAGCTATATCTAATAGTAAGTTAAGGACTAGATTCTCTATATTCTACTCCTAGAAAACTTATAGAATAATATTCCTATCTAGTATATAACTTAGCATATAAATTAGTATAATAAGAAGGAGACACCTAAGTTTAAGGATCTTTTCTATACTATAACTAATAAGATTAAATATACTAGTAAGAATAGTACTATAGCTCTTACTATTTATACTAGTTAGCAGTCTACTAAGCAGTCTAAGTCTAACCATACCACCTATAATTACTATAGAAAGAAGGGGCATATTAAGGCTAAGTATAGCTATCTTTACCTTAAATACCATCCTACCTATTAGAAGCCAGTATTAGGGGTATTCTACATACTAGATAATTAAGTCTCTAAACTACTAATAGTAGTAATAGTAATAATAATATTAATAACTAACCCTCTAGTATAAGGTATAAACTACTTTACCACCCTATACCTATATCTAGCTTTAATAAAGGATAAATAGATTATTAATACTAGGGCTAACACCTACTATATACTAAATTTAACTAAGCTAATAAACTACTTATAGTTTATACAGCTAGTCTAGGTATATAGTTTAGGTATAGCAATAGCTATTAGCTATAGTAATACTATACTCTACTATCCTATAAATAGTATAGTCAACACTCTTATAATAGAGGGTATTCTATATATTCTAGTACTAATAGTTAGTCTTATCTTAGCTTTAAAACTTAAGTAGAAGGGACTATACCTAGATTAGCTTACCTCTATATTATAAATATAAAACTATAGAATAGCTATTATAGCTTACCCTAATAGTTTAGGGGTAAATATTCTAATAGTTATTAATAATAATTATATAGTATAAGTATTTACTATAGCAACTCCTCCTATAGTAATATATAAGATATAGTACTAGTAATTAGGGTATATCTATACTGGCGCGCTTAATAAGCTCTAGTACTAGGGATAACTTATTATTACTAGTAACTAAGACTTCTATTATAAATCCTACTATATAGCTAAGTCCTACTAGATAGTATTATATAAACTAATACCTTAAGTAGACACGCCCTTTAGACGCGTCTATATTAATATATTTAGACTACTTATAGTCAGCCATAATAGCTACTATTAGGGGGTGGTATTTATAGATAACTACTTATATCTATAATACTTATTAGTTATAAAGACTAAGGGCAACACCTTTAATAGTATTTAAAACTTTAATAAATAGACTAAAACCTAGTTCTAATATAAGATCTAAGCCCTCTAAATAGATAATAGCATAGAGTTTAGCGGCTAAAAGCTGCTAGTATAGGTAAAGATAGAGGGTATTAAGGTTAAAAAGATAGCACTATACTTACCTAAGTAAAATAGTATTAGTAAGTTATCTATATACCTTATTACTAGTATAGCCTACTCTATAAGTATCGCGTTAAATACACCTTAATTATTATAGATAGAAGCTTATTAATATATAGTATATCTTCTTAACTATCTTCCTACTTATATACTTAATAGTAAGATACCAGTTAACGTTTTTAATAATACTATTAGTAGGTATAAGGATGTCTAGTTACTAGTACTAGTCTTTAGTATTACTATATATACTTATATCCTAGCTAAGAAGCGTCTTAAGAGCACTAAATTTAATATAAGAGTAAAGAAAGGATAGTTTATTAGCTATAACTATAAGTATATCTTCTAGGTATATCTCCCTTAAATAAACTAGGTTATCTATACTTAGGACGTATATTTTAGACCTCCTTAGTAGCTAGACTTAATAGCTACTATAAATAATATAGAAGATAGAAAAGTTAAGAATAGTAATAATAAGATACTTATTATATATCTTATATTAAAAATAGTTTAAGATACTCTTAAAGGCAATACTAAAGTAATCTATAACATAGTAGAATAAGCAATTAAAGTAGTAGAGAGGTCTAATATAGGTAGTATAGATATTAGTAGTAGAGGTAAGGAGGACGCGTTTATAGATATTATACTATTAGTAGATAAAATAGATTAGATTAATATCTCTCTAGCTAATAAATATACTAGATCTAATAATTTAGTACTTACTAACCTAACTTTAACCCTACTACTACCCTTACTATCTCTATTACCTATACCTACTCTACTACTAATAGCACTATTATAATACCCTTAGTAGATTTATACTAAGATATAATTCTTTAATAAGAAATATAGTTTAGATAATACTTAACCTCCTTAACTATCTACTTACTATATATATATCTTTACTACTATAGAAAATACTACTTATTACTAATAAGATGCCATCCCTACTAATAAGGTTCTACCTTACTTATAGTATAAGGCCCTTATAGGGCTAAAATCTATCTATTAGAGACCCTCTATAGATAAGTAGATATAGGAGTTAACTAATACTAGCACCTTTAAAGAGACTAACTACCTATTAGATAGCTCTTAGGTACTACTACTATAATAGGTCTAGATCTATAAGCTTAATAAGCTAGGTAAGAAGGTTATCTATAAGAGCTACATTATAGTTTTAGGTAATCTTTAATATAAGGGATTTAATATATCTAAAGTATTATTACTAGTTATTATATTTCCTACTTTTATACTATTTTTAGTAATTAACATCTATTATTACCTATTTTATAAGTAAGGGGATATTAAGACAGCCTTCCTTAATATACTACTAAAAGACCTAGTCTATACCTATATACCTCCTAGATACTAGGTTCTATAATAAGTTTAGCATCTCTAAAGAGCCTTATACAGCTTATACTAGTTACTACTTACTTAGTTTTAGTACCTCTATAATTTCTTATACTACCTAGGTTTCTACTCTCTCCCTTTAAAACCCTATATTATAAGATACTAGGACAAGCTTATATTTATCCTTATCTATATTAATAATCTCTATATTACTACTAAAACTAAGTCTAAAGTTAATAAAATCATCTTACTACTTAATACTAAGATCTACTTTAAAGATATAGGCTAACTATATTACTTCCTTAGTCTTTATATTAATTAATATATAAATAGCATAATTATACTATCCTAAGGTAGATATATTTAAAATATTCTTATATAGTTTAGTATAAGTAATACTACACGCGTCCTTATACTAATAGATTCCTATAAATTACATATATATAATAGCAAGAACGACCTAGACTATTAATAGCTTTATAGTAAGATTATTAGCTTACTTATATAGTATATAATAAGATACCACCTAGCTATTCTTTTTCCTACTACTTATCTCTTATAATACACCTATAACCTATTAAATAAACACCTTACTACTGCTTACTAAGTCCTTTAATACTTATAGGGTATATATAATTATAGAATCATTCTATACCCTAGTAATAATAGCACTCTTAGCTTATAAATCTATATAGATGCCACTTTTACTAATAATCTAGATACTTATTAGTCCTTATTAGGCTATATTATTATAGCTTTAGGCAGTTTACTATATATAAAGAGTAGGAGATAGAAGCTTATTAGTATATCTATAATAGAAGCTAAGTTTATTAACCTCACTCCTACTATTAAATAAGCCATCTAGATAACTTAAGTTCTTACTAAAATAGGTTATAAGGGCCCTAATACTTAACTAATCTAGCTCTATAATAATAACAAGAACGCCATCTAATTTACTAATAGTATAGAGTTTAATACTACTATAAAACACATTAATCTATACTACTAGTATATTAAGCAGGTAGTTATAGATAGAACTACAACTATCTCTTATATCTCTACTAATAAGATAATTACAGACGGGCTTACTAAAGTATTAGTAATAGTTAAGTACTACTGCTTTTATAACCTTATTAGGTATAGACTAATATAGTAAGTTTTCTATTTAGTTAATACAACTACTTATATATCTACTCTACTATAACTATCTCTTTTCTTATCCTAGGGGGTATATTAGTAGTCCTATATAATAATACTAAGTAGTCTCCTATTACATCATCTCAGCTATAGTTTACCTAGATAACTATAGCTTATCCAGACAATAACTTACTACTTTAGTTAAGATACACTTATCTATTAGCTTCGCGCGTCTTAATAAGTTCAGGACTTATCAGTAGTTAGCACCAGCTACTACTCCCCCTAGCGGTTTTAGCAGTATATAGATAGCTCTCAGAGTAGCCTCAAATGGAGTCTTCAGTTCTCTCATCTTACTTCATTAACTGTTGAGTTTCCTCTTCTTTTCTTCATGCTCGGTCTCACAGTCCTTCGCGTTTTAGGCCTTTGATGTGATCTTCGCCGCGTTCGCGTTCGCGTTCGCTTTCTCTCCGACCCTGACCGCCTCCCAGTCTTCTTGAACCCACTCCAAGATTGCGTTCTCGCCCACCTCATCAAGTTTCCGGACCTAAGGGATCTTCTCCTCGTCGGGCACTGGAGTATCGTTGGACTTCAGCTCGTCATTGTGAACAGAAACGATCCGGAGGAGTCCCTTGGTGGTTGTCTTCGAGCTTGGGCGATTATACTGATCCAAGGGGGACCTCTATAATGCGAAAGCCATGCTTGAAGAAAGCTCCACCAACAGTGACCGCCCAATGGGCCAGAATGTGCACTTTAAGAACCAAGCTTGAAACTGATGAACTCCTTCCTTCAACATTCAGAGTAGGATATACACTCTTTATAATTGCAGAAACCATTGAGTAAGTAAACATGACTCTGGTATTTAAACTGCCTGGAAGAACAACCCCTACAGCTCTTCTTCAGTCCCGACCAGCACGAAACAGAAGCCCAAGTCGCCGCCCTCATTAGCGACACCTCCGAGCGCTACCGCTGTCAGAACAGCTATCGGCGTCACCTTCCAACATCTCCAGAGCCTCCGCAACATCCCGGGCCTTCTTTTCGGCGGCCTCCTCCTCGGAAGACTCCTCCCCCCCCTCCTCCTCCTCCTCCTCCTCACAATCCTCCCACTCCCACTCGCTATCCTCGTCTGGCTCTTGTCCCTCCAAGTCCTGCAGGGCGCGTTCGCGCCACCAAGAGCGAGTTCCAGAAGCCTCGGGTGATTCGGCGCGCTTGGCTTCAAGTCTCTGGACGAACACTCGATTGATGTTTCGTTCGAGCTCTGAGAGAACTCCCGGCCGTCCCAAATTGACGCTGTGGTGCTCTCCGTTGTGACTGGCGACGCTCACCGAGTCGTGTCTTTCTTCGGGAACAGCCTGCTGGGTGGTCTCGTGCTGTGCTTCGAGGTTGACTAGAGAAGTTGGCGGTAGGGCTGAAAGAGGTGAAAAAGCGTCTGCGTAGAACATTCCCGGTGGATAACGTCTCTGGGCTGCATCGTGAGGAGCAGATTCCGAGGCTTTAGCGGGAGAATCGGTATTGGCCTTGCGCCCGCTGTCGTCCTGAACGATGTCGTCCTTCCTGGAATTGCGCTTGGAAAACAAATTCTTGAACGTGAATTTTCCAATGCGCTGCTTCTCTTTGGCTCTTTTGTTTACCTCCTGGCTGGCACGAGAAGCTAAATACAAAGACCTCTCCGAAATGGCTTTCCAAGACGCAGCTACATCTTTGCTGGCTTGTTCCGTCGAAAAGGCGACATCTTCCAAACGATCTCTGGTCGCGAGAAGACAGTTGATGACTCGAATTTCTGTGGGCGTAGAGTGGGCAGATCCGTGTCCAGCATGTTTGGCAGCAGAGCAGAGGTTGACGACAGAGTCCACGAAGAAGCTTCGCATACCTTGGATGGCCTCAACGTTGACCTCACAGCCAGTGATTGTTGGCAAAGGCCTATTACGTTTCTGATCAGAACACGTCTTGAAAGAAGCAGGCGCAAGAAGGAAAGTAGTCATTGCTTACTGAATCCTGGTATTTGGATCAAGCTGCGAGACAGCAGAGATGTTTGCTTCCCTCATCAAGCGCGCATCCACGCTGATGCGCTGGTTGCGACGCGTCCAAGCGGTCAGAATGTCGACAACCTTCTTGCTGAGGGACTCGATCTTCTGGAGAGTCTCCTCGATGAGTCCATTCCGCAGCAAGCCGTGCATTTGGTTGAGCGCTTCGATTACTTCGAGGATTTGGGCTTGGAAGCCATCTGCCCAGAGCAGCCGCTTGACAGTTCGTACGACAGACTGGAGGAGTTGGTCGGCGACGCTGCTGACAGGTTGGACCTGGAACTGTTCGGCAGGGCTGATCGAATTGCCGTCTTCGTCCCTGGAGTAGACGGAAGAGGTGGGACGGGGGGCTTCCATTGCTGATAGTGCTAGGTACGAAGAGTTGAAAGGGCAGATATGGAGATGATCGAAAGTTGAAAGGTGAGAGGTTCAAGAGAGCAGGTGGTGGATGCAAGAAGATGGAGGTTGGATTTGGTCTTGAAGCGCAACAACATTCGAGAAGACAAGATGGACGCGTTGGTGCCGCATCTTTGGGACGAATGTGAACCAAAGGGAAACCGTATGAAAGTAGGATCTTGGCAAAACGCGTCGACCAATCGCGTTCACACTGACTTTGGAAAGTCATCGACATTGTTTAAGTCTGAAAGGTATTGTTGCGCCCTTGTCAACCTCTCACAGCTGTCAATTGCATTGTCGTCGAATTTGAGCAAAGAGAGACCAAGAATCTACTTTGGAAGCCAGAGGCACGCAACTTTGAGATTTGATTGTATTGAATGGACAACTATGACTCCATCCCAACCATGTGCGCGTAGACAGTGCAAGAGCAGGACAGTAATTTTGATTGAGACTACTTACGACGAAGCCTGATTCCGTCCAAGAGATCCTCCGCTCCCTCCAGCCAAGCTATCCTGGACCAGCTGCACTCGTCGACGGCTTGTTCATCTCTGCTATCGAAGCTCTCGTCCTCTGCAAAATCCCCGAGACGCTGTCATGTCTGCTCAGCGGCGGATCAGCTTCCTGCATCTTGCGCTTGCCTTGCTGCTGGACTGGCCCGAACCGCGCGCAGACCCCTTGTTGTTGCTGCTGCAGTTCTGCAAGTGAAACCGGAGGCAGCGCAGCAAGGCCAGGCTGAGTGCCTGCTTCTGAGATCCCCAGGACGTATTGGCGAAGGAGGTCGAGTCGTTGGGTGTTGGCTTGAGTCACTCGTTCGATGCCCTTGAGCTCTTCAGGGCGCTGTTTGCTGAGAAGGCCTTTGAGAGGACCCAAGACTCGTTCGCGCTTCGCTTGCTTCGCCGCTGTTTTCTTGAGCTGTCGCTCGAGGACCTCCTGCTCCTCCTTCTCGGCGGTGATCTCCACCAGGAAACCAAGCAAAGACTGGCGTACTCCGGCTGCGTCGTGGCAAGCCTGCTTTGCTGAGGATGCAACGTCGGCGGAACGCTTCCGAAGGCCTGAAAGACACGTGCGGATCCGCTGTGCAGCGTCGAGGTCGAAGGCGGCGTTGTTGTTGAAGACAGCTGTGGAGAACGGAGCCGCAATCTGGTTGGCGATGTACTGCTCGGTCTTCTGCGCGGTTGCGATGTTGGCTTCGCAGCCGGAGGCGGTCGGCAAACTCCTATGAAGTTGTTAGACATCGAAGCAAGAAGTATGCTTATGGAAACTCACTGCAGCTCGAACTCGAAGGTGAGCGCCTTCGCTTCAGGCTCTGGACTCTTCAGGTCGATGAACTGTGTGCGCCGGCTGATGAGCTGGCTCCTCACAGTCCAAGCAGCAAGAATGCCCATTATGGCATCGGCGCAGCGTTCGATTTTCTCGCAGGCCTCAACTGTCGCCCCGAGCTGCAGCAGTGGGCGGAGCTCGTCGTGGAGGAGATGCGTGGCGCGGAGGATTTCCGCCTCGAAGCTGTCCTCCCAGCTCAGGCAGTAGGCGTCCTGCCAGATTGCTTGGACAGCCTTCTGAGCGGCGGTGTCGGTCTGCATGGCAGAGCTGGCGACGTTGGTCTTGCCGAAAGAGGAAGTGGAAGAAGAAGCCATGGTGTAGTCGTAATGGTGGTTGTAGGAGAGATTCAGAGTAAAGATTATAGAAGAGATGAAGAGGTAGAGACGTCTAAAGGTCGGCGGTTGCAAAAAAGCTCGAGAGAGGGAGATTGCAGTAGTGGTGGTGGTGTTGTTCAGAAGTGTCAACAGAGGACGACCATTCTGCCAACACCGTGGTCTGTGCGCCCCAAGCCAACCCATTCACTTTCACTTCATACCACACCACCAAGCTCTGTTGCCGTTCTCGAGTAGGCTCGAGGACCCGAATATACAGCCAAAAATAGGTTGGCAGTCAGAAATTAACACCGTGTGCCATGCGCCCAGAAACTCGACCCAGACTCGGCGACGGCCACGAAGCCCCTGACCCATGCCAAAGTTGAGCATAGGGCCTTCGTCTTTGTAAGCTTTTGCACCCAGCGCCTCCAATACGTAGCTTGTGGTGCGGTCATGGCGAGGACCTTCGACGAGCATGTCGATATCACCGTGGTCGGCTTTCAACATGGCTGCTTCAGCACTCGCTGGCGACGTTCTCATAAATCTGAGTAAGGATGGCGGCATGCCCAGACTCCAGGTCCCCAAATAGGGCGGTTTGAATGCGAGGGCCCTCCAATTCATCAACCATGAAGGCGTTTCCACCCATGGTTCGGCGCAGGGAATTTCAGGGGTCAGGTCGCCATCCCGACTTCTTTCAAAACGATCATATAGAGCGGTTCTTGGCTCAAACAGAGGCGATGAGGGAGACTTTGGGAGTCTTCTCACGCGGGGGTGGTCTATTTACTATGGAAGGGGTGGAAACGAATATACAATGGTGTTGTTTGGAGTCAATGCCGGCTGCGAAGCGGACACCTTTGTATGCTCTTCGGACAAAGACAGTGGTTCAAAGGCGCAGTAATGAGGCGTGAAAGCGAATTTATGAAGGGTCAAGCTGGAAGGTATTCGCAATGAGGAAATTCGATTTGTAAAGACGAAGTCGGTGTGGTAGGCCACCAACGAATTAACACTGACGAGTGTTATTTTGAATCCTGACTCCATGCCCAAAACGCCTGGCTGTAACGAGCCCAACTTCCGTGTAAACCCAAAGAAATTTCCAACTCCCGCTTCCTGATCCAATGTCTTGATGTACATGCCCAAAACGCCGCCCAATGCCCTGTCCCTCATGCCAGTCCACTGCCCTCAGAGCCCACCCTCCAAGTCCGCCAGAGCCTTTTTCCGCCACCAAGACTTCCTCCTCTGTGGATCCAGCTCGACGTCTTCATCGTCGTCGTTGAGCGTGGAGCCTGCCATGGCGTCGGCGAGGCGAGATCCGGCGGCCGCAAAGTCAGTCGCAGCAACTTGTTCGCTTTGGCGTTGCCTGCTCGGGGTCTGCTCCTGGTGGTGTCCTGCGCCGGAGTCTTGTCGGGAGCTCGCGAACTGCTGGTTGATCTCTTTTTGGCGGGCTTGGAGCTCGTCAAGTGAGGCAGGCGGCAGCGCATCGAGGGCCGGATGCTCTCCCGGCTTGGTGAGACCCATGACGTGCTGGGGGTTGAAAGGTGCCGAGATTTGCAGTGGGCTGTCCTCCTCCTCGCTCTTCGCCTTTCCCTTGCCTTTGAAGATGGCGCCGATCTTCTTTATGGCCTTGTCCCTCTTGCGTTCGGTGCCGGCCTCGGTTTGGGATTCCGGGTCCGGGCTCGAGGAGACCGCCGCTGGCTGGTTGATCGGGATGAGGTCGAAAGCAAACTTTGGCCCCATGGCCTGGCTGCCAAATTCTTGCCAGACTGAGGTCGCATCGTCGAGGAGGACCTTTGCCGTGGCCTTCACCTCGTTGAAGCCGTCGCGGAGCTGGAGCAGCAGAGTGCGCATATGTCGCTCAGCGGGGACGAGGTGCCGAACTTCCTCGGGTGTTGACGCGGAAGGCATAAAGTTGAAGTCAACTTCTTCAGCGTAGTAAAGCTGGAATGCCGAGATGGTGGCAACGTTCTGCGCGCAACCCGCGATGGATGGCAGGGTCCTTTGAGAATGTCAGATCATGAGCTCCAAACGATGGAAGGGTGAAGCAAGTCAAGGTAGTTACTTACGGCATGATCTTCTTCAACTCGAAGATCGCATGATTGCAGCCCTCGCTGCTGGCCTGCGAGATCGCGCTCAAAGTGTCGAGGTTGACCTTGGAAACGTCTTCGCTGAGAGCACGGTTGCGGCCTGCCCAGGTCCCCAGTGTCCTGAGCAGCAGATTGCAGCAGTAGTCGATCTTGGCGATCGTGCTGCTGCGTCCTCCGACTCTGAGGACCGGACGAAGGTCGCAGTGGAGGACCCAGACGGCTTGGATGATGCTCCGCTGGAAGCCGCCGGCCCAGAGGAGACGATTCGCAGCCGTGATGGCCGCTCCGATGCGCATGTCCGCGCGGGTGTCGAAGATCGATGGCTGGTACACCGTCGGGAGCACCTCGACCTTGCCGGCCTCGTCGCGAGGGATACCGGAGGAGGAACGGCGAGAGTTCGACATTGTGAGAGAGGGAGAGGGTGGAGATGCGTATAAAGGGTAGGAAGGTTGAGGGTAGAGGTGTATAGAACGAAAAGGGCTTGAGAAGTAGTGCGAGGAGTTCGAGAGACGTGCAAGCTGTGATCTGGAAAACCGAGAGAGAAAGCTTGAAGGTTGAAAGTTTGGAAGTTCGGGATGGAGGAGGAGGAGGAAAGAAAAACAACAATCGCAGAAGAGGTCCAATATCACAACCACCGCGGGCGGTGGGTCTGTGCGTTCACTTCACGCCGTTCGCTTCCATGCTCCTCGTCGACCGCCCACGTCCAAAAGAGGACAAGCCTTCTTTCAGTCTGCCAGAAGGCTCGGCTCCAAAGCCAGAACGCAGTATACGCCGTGGATAATGACACCTAGCTGCCCTGAGGGCGTGTGAGGAAGGTAGGTCTCTATACTCACTGTTCTCCTCGTCTGCTCCGCTGTCCGGTTGGTGTTTATGGCCTTCCAGGACGCCAAATCTTGCGGTGCCGTTTTTCCCTTGTAGCCTAGCCTCTACCTTCTGCTGACTCTCTTCCTGCTCTTCCAGTGCTTGTCGTTCACAGTCCACGGCCTCACAGCCCACTGCGCCGTGAAATCATCCATTGCTCTTGTCACCGACTTCGCCAGCTCAGCAGCCCGTCCTCCTACACCACTGGACATTGCAAGATGAGCTCGCCGCCATCCTTCGGAACAGCCAGCCAGACAGCGAGCAAAGCCAGCAAAACAGAGCGTAGAAAGCCGCCGCCGTCGAGCACACCCCCCAAAACAACACGTCCAAAACGCCCGTACAATTTCCACGGAACGACGCAGAAAGACGGCCTGCTTGGTTCTGCTTGGGCTTGTTCTGCGTTTCGAGGCCGCCGCTGAAGTCCAAGTCAATACTCAACCTTACGCCAAGGGGTACAGATACACTTACGGCTTCTATTCCCCTCGCCATCTTTTGCTCTTCTCGTCCCATTCTGTCACAAAGCAAAGCAAACGCGAACGCGAACGCAAGCCTCTGAAGAAAAAGTCGGTCAAAAGCAGCAAGGACGGCAAAACGCCAGTACATCGCGCAAGAAACCCAGGAATTCAACAGCCGCAGAACCACCTCCTGGCGCAGTCAAAGCTAGCCGCACAGGAAAGAAAGAGTGGCGGAAGGGAAGGCAATGAAGAACGGAAAGACAAGAGAAGAGGAGGAAAACGGGGAAGCTAGACAAGTCGCACCCGAAGTACCCATGGGCATCTCGATGGCTGAGAATGCGGCGATTGGAACATAAGCTGTCGTATGCGACATCCATGATGCGTGATGCAAAAAAAGGCAGAGGGGGAAGGGGGGAGAGCAGTTTATATACCCACGTAGCTTACCCTCAACGCTCAACCCGCGCCCGCCAAACCGACTCCAAACCGGCTGCGAAAACAGACGGTAAACGACATGCGAGCGCGAGAAACAACGGACACACACAAGACAGACAAGCAAGAAACGAAACGAATGGCAAAGCCAACGCAATCTTCAGAACCCAACGCAGCAAGTGAGATGGCCAAACAATTACGCCAGACAATACAAGTAGTCAACCGACGCACAATAGCAAAGAGCAAAGAGAAGACGCAAAGGTCAAAGAAAGAGGCTGTGGTGTGGTAGGCAGACGAGAAGCTTGATAAGAGGAGGTACCACCTACATACGAATAAGCGTACATACAAGCGTGTAGGCAGGCAGGTAGGTAGGCAGGATACGCAGGACACTGCACCGCTTCGCCCACTCACTCACGCACATAAGCCCAACCGCAACACCAACCTGACGCAACAATCTCGCGCAACAATCTCGCGAAGCAGCCAAGCAGCCAAGCAGGCCCAAACGCCGCATGAATCAAACGCCGCATGAATCAAGGAAGCGAGAAAGAGATACCTTACTCACTTACTCACTGACTCCGTAGCCGTCCATCTACGGTCTAAATAGCACACCCGATTACACCTTAGACACACGCCTCAGAAAACCGAACGCCAAACCCAATTCCAGCGCCAAACCCAATCGAATCCAACGCTAACGCCATGTCAATGCAGCGAGCGCCAAATGGGAAAGCAGCAAAGCTGAGCACGAAGACGAAGAAGAAGAAGAGGAAGAAGAAGTTTTGTTTAGCGTGCGTACAGCGTACGGCATACGCGAGTGACGAGCTGCTCTTCCTGCTGTACCGCCTCCAGCCATCGTCAACCTCAAGAGGTGGTCGGAAAAGGGAGCTGGAGCTAGCGAGCCAGCCAGCGCTCGAGAAATACGAGTAGCGGTACCGGTGATGGCAGGTAGGAGCAAGGAATAGACACTCCAGAGCCAGCCAGCGTAGGTATGCAGGCAGTGCGAGGCGAGGGAGGCGAGGCGACTAGTATAGGCAGAGGGAGTTCTCTGCGTCGACGGGCGGAAAAGCGCAAGAGGCGCGCGGGAGAAAGACCAACCCGTTCGATTCGATATCGAAGAGCGGAGGAGCGGAGGAGCGTTTGCGGCGTGCTGTGAGGTAGTGATGTGGTGGCAGCAAAGTGCTCGAAGGCAGCGTCGACGAGCCAAGCAGCGCGGATCCCATCCGCATCTCGATGGCCTCCGGCCAACGCGTCAAGGCTTTTCCTTTTCCTTGACGCCAAAGAATGCGGAACAAAGGACCAAGCACCTTGCGCGAGTGTCCGTCTCCAAAAGATCCATGCCAACGACCAAAAGAAGCGGGGGGTAGCCAAATCCCACGAACGGAGCTCACACCCACAGCATCCACCCAGCCGCCAGGGCCGCAAAAACGATACTCCTGACAACCACAGCGCCGCTCGACAGCGAGCCGGCGGCATTGACGTAGAAAATAGCGCCCAGGTAGCTGCACGTCAACTGGCCGCCGCCATTGCCATCTCGCGTGCCGTAGCTCTGCTCGAGGCCCTTGCCAGCCAGCGGACAGGCGAAGCTCATGGTGGCGGGGCAGCTCTGGACGAGCGAGTAGCACAGGTCGTCGCAGGGCAGCAGCTCCTTGTAGGGGCCGGGCTGCACGACGGTGTCGATGAGCGCGTTGCGGCTGGAGTTGGCGTACACGCGGTTGCGCAGCGTCGAGTTGTACTCCTTGACGTTGTCGGCGAAGGGCGTCTGCGCGATCGTCGTGCCGTTGATGAACGGCGACGCCACGTTGCGCGGCTGCAGCCACTTGTCCGAGGCCGAGAAGTCTTCGCACCGCGGGATGGTCACGGCGCAGAGCCAGTTCTTGTACGACTTGGCACAGTCGACGCAGTTTTTGGCGAGCGAGTACTGCGCCGTTGTTGTCGTGTTGCAGGCCGTCTGCTGGAGCGTGTAGTCGAAGTTTTTGTACATGCCCACCGCGTGGTTGTCGTACAAGTCGCGGAGGGATTCCATGTCGGAGAAGCGTTCTGGATTGCTGGGGACTGCATACGACACTTCGTCACAGAAAGTGAGATTGAAAATGATCTGGCAGTTATTGTCTGTAGCGCTGTTAGAGCTTTCTTAGGAGAACGTGCATATCTTTGCCTACCTGACTTTGTAGTAAAGCCAACCACGGGCCAAACCTGCCCTCCACCACCGACAACCCCAGAGCCAGCAGCGGTACTATTGCCCTGCATGACAGGAAACGCTTCATAGGCAGTTGATCCATTCAAGCCCTGGATGAAGAACTGCTGCTTTGGCTTGTTCCCCAAACCCCGAGTCGTCATACCGGTGAGAATGCTCGTTGGGGCCTGCGCCTGGGCATTTCTTAATGCGCAGAATGATCGCTCCAGCCCGTTGATTGCAGTATTGTTGCTGTTAAATGTATAAACATAAAAGGGGTCGACGGCACTCATCCACGCCTTGTAGTCGTCCGAACTAGCCTTCGCCGTCGTAAGGTTGTCCGTGACCACCAAGGCAGAAGTCGTATCGCTGTCAACAAAGTAGGCAAATGCCTCTGTGGGGTCGCGGTCATTGTAGGCGTGATATGGAGCGTCAATGGAAGCCGCAACTTCGTAGTCCCAATCGCCAGAGTAGCCGTCCGGGAGGGGCGAGGGTGCGTGGACGCTCACATAGACGTTGCTTGAAGCATTCACCGTAGCGCTCGCAAAGCCGCCAGCCAGAGGCAGTATAGCCTGTTGTCCATCCGAATCTGGTCCTGGCGAAGTATTGTCGTTCGAAGTCGAGACATACATGGTGAGCTGAGGGGGATCTGCAGTAGTCGTCCCGTTGACCTCCGGCCCACTACAGACATTCATCGAAATGTAGACAGTCCGGGTATTTGCCGTCTGTCTCCTGGTAGATTCCAAGAGCTCGTCATCATCCCACTCAGCTCTTTCTTCCCCGTCCTTGGCATCTGGACTCGCATCCCGCTTCTTCAGCTCGCGATCGAGCTTGCGTGCCACAATCTCCTTCGACGCAATCGTCGGCAGTGTTGGCATGTACTGAGAGTAATTCCCCCACACGCTCTCGTTTGCAAACTTGTACGTCTGCGTCTTGCCCACCGTGATCGTTGTTGCGGCGGGGGTGTTGCCCTCCAGCGTCGCTTCGGCGCCAGAGCTCGTCGTATCCGCGCGGCCCACCAGGTCCTTTGAAACTCCCACCGCAAACTCGGGCTCATACGCAACGTGGGGATATTTCTCCTCGTCGTCCATGTGGTCCCAGGCGGATCCGACCAGGCCCTCCAGCACCTCATGTTGCCGCACAAGGTCTTCGTCAATGACGCCGCGATGTATCCGTTGGTGGTTGTGGTCCAGATTTGACTCTAGTTCGGCGGCCGAGGCGAAGTTGCGGGGGTACATGGACATGTACACGATGATCAGGACAATGAGGGCCGTCAGGGAGGCGGCAAGCCGCGATTGCAGCGGCGTCAGCTTCGGAAACGCCATCGAGGGCAAAAGGGAGAGTAGCGGAGGAGGCAGACGCAAAACGGAAGGTCGCGCTACAAGTATCCGTGGGTACGTATGATGTGTCGCGTCGAGGTGCGGAAGACGAGCCGCGCACGGCACGCCCCGCGGGGGATGGATGTGCGGTAGGTTAGAGCGAGCGAGCGACACGAGGCGAGCACTTGGAGAGGGCGGTCCGGCAAAGAATTGGTGGAGGATGAGAAGCCAGCTGGTAGGGGTCGGCCTAGGACGGGAGGGTCGAGGTGTGCTGTCGGGAGAGGAGGAGGGAAGCTGTTGTTCAGGTGTTGTTTGAGGTGGCAGCGCGGGAGGGGTGCGACGACTTGGCTTCAGCCCTACGCCGACTGTCAGTTTCGAGCCACGATCCAGGCTCAGGCAGGGAACGAGAAAACGGCGGCCGCTTCCCTTCGATTCGTCTGTCAAAACGCCCGCACTGGCCGTCTTTCCAAAAATGGATCGAGCCCGTCGTGACAGCTGCAATGGCAATTTCTCTGCTGCCGCCCGTCCACGACACCAAACAACCCAATCCATCTGCATTGCCCTACTCGTCTACAACGGTCCTTCTCGCGGAACATGACACTGCATCTTCTGTGCGATGGCAGCATCCGCGCTTCTGGTCCGACGTCCTCCAATCAAACTTCCACCGCGTCGAACCCGCGGCTCGTAACTAACAGACGTCCGCCGGCCAGCAACATAGCATGTGTAAGCTCTCCTGCCGTGAGGGACATCATTCCCTAGTTGACAAGCATCGTGACCGTAATGTACATCATACATACATACATCGAAAGCGAGAGCGCAAACCAACGCTCATGTCTATCCAAATACCCAAATACCAACCGTTAAGCTGTCGCCGCGGATTCCATTCCGTCTCCCGACCCGCCCTCCCGAGCCGTTCAGCCGTTCATTGGTTCAGTAATCACCTACTAAACTCGACCTCTCAAACCCCGCGAGGTCCCTCGTATAACTAAACAGCTGGATCCGGAGGCGCCGTGCTCAGAAGAAAGCCTTATACCACCGACTTTTCCGTCTACAACTTCGCCTTTGGCTTGTTGCCCTCCTCGCTGACCACCTCTTCGTACATTTCATCAATGAGATTGCGATATTTCTTGGCCGTCTGGGGGCGCTTGAGCTTCAGTCTAATGGTTGCAAGTCAGCACATCATTCGAAAATTTGGACGGCCAATCCCACGGCCGGAACCAAAGGCAGCTACCCCGAGCGCAAAGAGAAGGTGGCGGGTACTTACGTCGGAGTCAAGAGCTCATTATCAATGGAGAACGGGTCAAGAAGCAACCGTATCGCCCGGACGCGCTCGTAGCTGTTGAACTTGTTCTTCTTGGCCACGCGGTCCAGTTCCTTGAGCGCCGCCTTCCTGACCTTGGGGCTCTTGGCTGCTTCTTCGAGTGCCTGTCTGTCCGTTTCGCTGATGCGCTGGCCCAGAATCTTGCTCGCAAACGGCGCGAATTGCTCGGGCTGGACACCAAAGATGGCGACGAGGCTAGACTGCTGGCTGTCGCCGTGCACGTATGCCATGGCGAGCCAGCCACAGTTGGCCAGGTAGACGTTTTCGATGCGCTCGGGCGACACGTACTCGCCCTGGCTGAGCTTGAGCACGTTCTTCTTGCGGTCAATGATTTTCAGACGGCCCATCTCGTCGACCAATCCAATGTCGCCGGTGTGGAACCATCCGTCCGCATCAACTGCCTTGGCCGTCTCTTCTGGGTTGCGGAAGTACTCGCGGAAAATGGTGGGTCCTCGGAGCAAGACCTCACCGCGAGGATGAGGCTTGTCGGTGGCCATGTACTCCATGTCAGGCACACTTTCCAAACAAAACTCTTGCGAGGGACAGGAAGCACCGCAGTTGCCTGACGACAAGTCCCCAATGAGCTGCGCCGTCGATGCCGCATACGATTCGGTAAGACCGTACCCCTGGGTGAATTGGTTGGAAAAGACGATGCGCAGGAACGAGTGAAGAGACGGGTCAAGAGGAGCAGAGCCAGTCACCAAAGTGTGTGCACGATCGAGCCCGACGGCCGAGGCAGCCTTGCGTGCCCAGACGCGGTCCCAGAAAAAGTGCTTGTTGGTCGGGTTGGGTCCCTTCAACGCCGCACTTTTTGCTGACACGGCTTGTCTCGACAAAGCACCCCTGACGCCGCCCTGCTCAATTGTGCCAGCCTTGATGGCGCTTCCAAACCGGTTGTACAACCTGGGAACTCCGCTAAAAGCGGTGGGACGAAGCAACTTCAAGTCATCGACAAGCTCGGCAATGTTGCCGTGGAAGTATCCAATGGCGCCGCCGCCCCAAAGCGCAGTATGCTCACCCACCCTTTGGTAAATATGAGCGAGAGGCAAGAAAGAGCACATGACATCGCTGCTCGTCTGGCTGGTAATGGTCATGGATGAGCTGGTTGCTCCCAGCGCATTCTTGTGCGTCAAAACCACACCCTTGGGGTTACCCGTCGTTCCAGAGGTGTAGTTGATGGTAATAACGTCCTCGGGATGAGGAGCATTGTAAGGTCTCGGGTGCTTCTCTCCAATGGCTTCGACTTCTCCAAGATAGTATATCGTCACACCAAGGTCACTGGCAATGGCGTTCAGCAGGTCCCTCTTCGACGACCCGGGCAGGTCACCTCCATCCAAGGGGTCCATGGAAATGATCAACTTCAACGACGGTAACCGCGGCTTCAGCTTCAAGAGCGTAGGAATGTGGCTCAAAGAGGTGGCGACGCAGTTCAGCTCGGCGTGGTTGATGATGTACTCGGTGGTGTCGGGGCCAAGAGTGTCGTAGATGGAGACGGTGAAGCAAGCCTGTGACATGGCCGCCAGGTCTACATGGACGTCAACGCGTCGAGTCTCTCGAATGGGTCCAAATTCAACGTACCGACAATCTGCCACTCGGGCCTGTTCTGGCACCAAAGGCCAATGCCATACTTGGCTCCCTCTGGAACGCCAATCTTCCTGTGTATTTCGGCGAGACCGGCGCCGCAGTTGGTCCTGCGCTGGTGGATGGTCTTGTAGTCTTGCCAGACGTACGGGCCCCAAGACTTGGTCGCGGGATCATATGGGCGGTGTCCCAGGCAGCGGCTGTTGGGGTTGTTCTTGGCAGACTGTTCAAAGGCCTCGTGGATGGTGGAGACCTGGAGACGTGGTGAGCCAAGAGACAAAGGACAGAGGGAGCAAAAAGGCAAGACTCACGGTGGGATCCAGGGACTCGAGACAGCCGTCGACGAAGCGCCAATGGCGGTAGGCGGCAGTGCGGCCCTCTCTCTCGGTGCCGGGGACAGGAGCGCTGTGAGGTTGGCCCGGAGGGGGCAGGCCCTGCAGCGACAGAGCGCGGTCCACGGCAGGAAGATTTGCAGGAGCCATGATGGAAAAAGATGGGCAAGCAAGTATCTACAAGACAAGCGAATGCCTGGAGGACTTGACAGGTGGGATAAGGGTCAGGAGAGGACCGGAGTCAACGCGGCGGAGAGGTCGAGGACCAGGCGCAGCACAGCCAAAGGCGGTGGCCAAGGAAAGATTGGGGAGGAAGTGATGTCAGGGCCGGGGTGCTCTGCGGAGGCCGCCAGACGGCGATATAAGAGGAGGAGGCGCGTGGTGGAGGATGGAGCTTGGGAGAGGGCAGCGCGGTTGGGTCGGAGGGACAATCACAAGGGAGGAGGAGGAAAAGAGGGTGCAACGGTGGGTGGTGGGTTTGGTGTCTGTCTTTCCTGTGCGGTCGGGCGGTCAGTCGCCGTGCCTCGGTACTAGGGAGCTCTGCGGGCTGATCCCAGCCGTTGCATGGCGTCGGCGTTGTTGGCCTTTGCACATGTCGGCCGTACCAGACGGGGCAGTGGTAAGGTAACCACTGGCCGCCTCTCGCTGGAGGTCCGGTCTTCATGCTCGAAGAAGGGAAGACGAGGTGTTGACAAGTGTCAGTCGGACGGAGCGGCGCCGCTGGGGGGCGCTGCCTGCGGTGCGTGGGGCTGCGGCCGACGGCCAAAAACTGACGGCGACGTGACAAGAGCAGTGTCTCGGCAAGGTAACCTTCTCCTTCGCTCTCTCGTTTCTGCTCCATCCCGCGACATCGCATCCGTCCCGAACAGCGGAATCCGCCCCATCTCGCATGTGACGCGCGACATGCGTCCCTCCGCTGGTTTCCTGCGGTTGGCTGCAGGGACCGACGGCCGGGACTCCGCCTGTCGCTGCGATGCGCATCGCGACATGCATGCCGGCGCCGCCCAAGCCACACGACAAGAGCTCGACAAGACTCTCCTGAGGTCTTGACCACGGCGCCCGCCCTTCACATGAGGCGGCTTCAACTCCACGGCTGGCGGACACACTCAGAACACATGGCTGTGTTTTCAAGCTGCTGCTGCTGCTGCTGCTGCTGCGGTGGCCTGCCCTGCCCTGCCCTGCCCTGCCCGTCCTTTTCCCCGCGCCAACCGGGGATCGACCGCAGACCTGGGCGAGAGCGAGGAGGGAGGGATGGAGGGAAGGCTGCCCGCGCCGTTGCACCTCGCGCTGCTACTACTGCTTCTGCACTACTGCTGCCGGCGCCATGTGCCTGACCCGACCCAACCCGACCTATCCTGTCACCCATGGGCTTTTTCCCTCCATCTTCCTTCCATCCATCCTTCCTCGACGAAATGCGGGGCAGACTGGGTGGGAAGACGGCCACGCCGGCCACTGGTCGCGGCGCATTTTCCTACTCCAGACGCTGCGCGAGCCGTGGCGCCTTTGCATGACCATGGCTGCCGACACCAGCGACCAATTAGGCACGCGGAGGAGCAGTCATTCAGTCAGGAAATCTGCCAGTCTGTCAGCCTCCGCATTTTCCTCCCCCGGCTCGTCTCGTCTCCTGCGTGGGTAATGTCAGCGTTTCCACAGTGCACATTTGGCCGGCGGTGCCAGAGGCGCAGCGGCAGATGTGTTTGCGCGTGGACGAGAAACGCAAGGCAGGTCTGCCGGCGACTTGCCTGCCTGCCTGCCTGCCTGCCTGCCTGCCTGCCTGCTGAGCAAACCTCCAACAACGTCCCGTCCCGTCCCGTCCAATCACCGCGCCTGGCGCGCCAAGGCCTGCGTCGCTCAGCCCAGCGGAATCGAGGTCAGCATCAATGGTGGGGGTTGACGACGTACGTACAGAGAGAGAGAGCACCCACCGTCGGCGAAACCGAGAGAGCGTCGCTGTCGTACCTCTTTCCCGGAACGGCAAGTTGTTGCTTCTGGCTGCTGCTGCTCCTCGGCCGTTTCGACAGTCAATCACGCAAACGCAAACGCAGACGACGAAAACCCCCCCCAAAAGCCTTCGGCTGTGGAGACGGCTTCCATGGCGTGGCACGGCATGTATGGCATGATCATCCATCTCCCATTTGCCATCTGTGTGTGTCGTCGTTCCCTAGTTGAATATAGGACGACATGTCGCCGACACCGCAGCAGATACACCACACAAACCAAAAAGACCAGACCAGACCAGACCAGACCAGACCCGATCCAACGACACAACAACACCCAAAGCACCCGTGCTCCCCTGCCCTGCCCATTGATCCATTGATCAGCCGTCCGTCCATCCATTCGTTCGTTCCTTCGTTTACGCTGTTCGTGGTTGGTTTGGATATCTCTCTCCCTCGGTTGGATTGGATATGTCATCTCCCGTGGTTGGTTTGGATTCGGTTTCGGATTGGATAAACGTTGAAGTTCCCAGTTTGCCCGCCGGCGCCCGCCCAGAAAGAAGAGTGAGTCTGACTACGGTACCTTACGTACCGACGCGCCCACCTCTTGTCTCGCTTGGAAAAAGATGATGATAGGAAAGAGAAAGGGAAAGAGAATGGGAAAGAGCTACTTTTTTCTCGCAGCGTGGAGAATCAGAAGAAAGACGAGGTCTCGCAGAATCCGTCAAGAGGAAAACTACGATGACTGAGTGGCTCAGGTGGACCCGCTCAGCTTGCCGTCGACGTCGGTGTTGCCCGTCGCCGTGGCGTTGGCGGCGGCGCCGGACGCGCTGGGCTGCGTCGCCGAGGCGGCGAACGACTGCTCGAAGTCGGCGATGATGTCGTCGATGTGCTCGGTGCCGACGGAGATGCGGATGAGGTCCTACGAGGGAGTTAGAAAAGGGGGATTCGCCATGTTGATGAGACTACACTGCTGTTGAAGATGAAGAAGAAGAGAGGAGTGAGTCGGCGGTTGTCTTGCTTACCTCGGTGGTGCCGCTGTCAATCTTCTCCTGGTCCGACAGCTGCTCGTGCGTCGTGGTCCACGGGTGGATGGCCAGCGTCTTGGAGTCGCCGACATTAGCCAGGTTGGAGATGAGCTTGAAGTTATCGACGACCTGGCTGCCGGCCGCCGCGTCGCCCTTGACGCCAAACGACAAGACGCCACCAAAGCCGCGGGTCAAGTACTTCTTCGCCAGCTCGTGCGAGGGGTGGCTCGCGAGGCCGGGATACGAGACCCACGCGACGTTCTCGTTCTTCTCGAGCCAGCGCGCCAGCACCGTCGCGTTCTGGGCGTGGCGCTCGGCGCGCAGCGACAGCGTCTCGAGGCCCAAAATCAGCTGCTGGGCGGCGAAGGGGTTCATGGCGGCGCCCAGGTCGCGCAGGATCTCGACGCGCGCGCGGATGGCGAAGGTGACGTTGCCGAACGTCTCCCAGAACTTGAGGCCGTGGTAGCCGTCGGACGGCTCGACCATGGCCGGGAAGCGCTTCGCGTGGGCGCCCCAGTTGAACTTGCCGCTGTCGATGACGACGCCGCCGATGGTCGTGCCGTGCCCGCCGATCCACTTGGTCGCGCTGTGCACGACGATGTCGGCGCCGTGGTCGATGGGCCGGCAGAAGAAGCCGCCTGCGCCGAATGTGTTGTCGACCTGAAAGAGCCTGTGTCAGTATCTCTCTCTTCTCAACCTTGCCAATGCCCCGGATATCATAAACCTACAACGACAGGCACGCCGGCATCATGCGCAATCTTCACAATAGCCTCAAAGTCCGGCACATTATACTTGGGATTTCCAATGCTCTCAATGTAAATGGCCTTTGTCTTGTCGTCGATGAGCGGCGCAAAGTCCTCGGGCTTGTCGCCCTTGACGAACTTGGTGTGGATGCCCAGCCGCGGGAAGGCCACTTTGAACTGGTTGTAGGTGCCGCCGTACAGGTTGGACGTCGAGATGATGTTGTCGCCGGCCTCGGCCAGCGCGGCGACGGCCATGAATTGCGCTGCTTGGCCCGACGCCGTCGCGACGGCTGCGACGCCGCCTTCGAGCGCGGCGATGCGCTTTTCGAACACGTCGACCGTGGGCTATGTAAGGTCAGCTTGCGCGTGCTGGGGGGGGTTGTAGGGCCGTCGTTGGTGGGTGCTTGCTCACGTTCATGATGCGGCTGTAGATGTTGCCGAATTGCTTGAGGCCAAACAGCCTTGCGCCGTGCGCCGAGTCATCGAAGACGTACGACTGCTCCAATCAGTCACATAGTCTATTTCTCAAGAATCGTGGTAGCATACAGAGGTGGCGTAGATGGGAACGGCGCGGGAGTTGGTCTCCTTGTCGGGCGTGTGGCTGCGTAGATTTAGGGTCAGCTCAGGCGCAATTGCATGGAGTCGGTGGAGCATAGGTATGCGTACCCAGCGTGAAGCTGCAGCGTCTCGAAGCGCTGGGGAAGGTCGGAGCCGCTCATGGTGTAGTAGACGCGGGAGAGGTTACTGCGACCTGGCAAAGTCGTTCAGTACAAAGCTACGAGAATTGGAAGAGCTGAGGTTGTAGACTCACTCGTTGGCGGGCAAGACAGGCAAGTCAGTCAGTCAGTCAAACAAAGACGACACAAACAATAGCAAAGGCCGAAGTCGGGCGCGCGTGGAGGAATTGGTGGGGGGAAGAAAAGGCGGCGAGCACGCAATTTTTGTCCGCTCTGCGCAGGTAGCCCCGCCTTTTCCTGTCCCCAAAGAAACATGACACGCCACCTGCCAGGGCCGCCGGCCTGACGTGAGTCAACTGGAGGTTGGTTGGCTAAAAACTTGTCGAAGGCTTGCCCGCTTCTCTCAGTCCTGCTGGTTCTTCATTGCGTTAGAAAAGCCTTGAGGGAGAAATAATCTCCGCGAGGCCCTTGCAACGCGTGGGCAATTGGCTGCGGGGAAAACTGATCGGTGCAGGGATTCGGCTGAGCTTGCTCCGCTGGGAGCTGGGTTCCTCACTACTGTCGACTGTAGGAACGGCGGTTGGATTAAGCATTCGTTCTCGTACTCGTACGTTTAAAGGAACACAATTATCGGCTGTAAATATTGCTGTGTTTTTATTTTGTGGTCTTTCCCTTGATGTCTGCGTCTGCTTTGGAGGTTGATGCGGGATCGGCATGGCCAATGAGAGCTAATCCATATCAGCCTGCGTCGGGAAGCTAACTTGTAACTTGGCAAGCTTGTCGAATGGCGTCAATCGACTCAAGCCAGAACGGGAACGCACACAATTTTGGACTGTATGACACCATCAAGCTGCAATCTTCAGGGGGGATTCAGAAGGCTCAGGAAGGAATGGATTTGTGAATTGGCGGCGAGAGAGCAAAAAATTGGAAATTCGTGACAAATACAGGTCGCTTTACTGTTGACGACGTATAATCAACTACTTGGTACATAATCCGGAGGTATCGCGATTGGCCAGCCAGCCCCCTTTTTGAAACTCCAAACGCCAGTGTGCATAATCTGCAGGATGCTTCCACGCCCAAGTCAATCGCTCAGGTCTTACCGGGGAATGTCAAAGAGACTTGGCTTCATGTTGATTTTGCACAGCTTCACAACACAGCCAGAGAGCTGCAGGTACGTTTGGACACCCTCGAGGATGCGCATGTGCGTGAATCCGATTTCCTGACCTGTCAGCGCCACAAATCTACGGGAACAGGGCTTCTGCACTCACCTTGATGAATTCGAGCTTTGCGTGCTCCGAAATCGTGGGTATGGTCTTGGTCACTTTGAACATGGTGCTGATGATGTCATGGCAAGAGTAGCCCAAATCCCACAACTCCTTGAGCGCGTCCAGCGCCTGGTCGACCTTTGTTTCGTGGCACGCCTTGATCATGGCCTGCACCTTGACTGGATGCGGGCTGTCGACCACCTTGAAGACATTGTCGCCATTGACAATGCCGAAGCCTGCGTGGGTGCTCTGCAGATTGTTTATGGCCTGGCGCATGTCTCCCTCGGCGGAAAACACCAGGGCCGCAAGACCGTCGTCGGTGTGGTTGACCTTTTCGGCCTCGCAAATTTGCATCAACCTCTTGACCAGCTGGCCGTCGGTCAGACGTGCGTATCGGAGAATGGCGCAACGGGATTGGAGAGGCTCGATAATCTTGTTTGACAGGTTGCAGGCAAAGGCGAAGCGCGTCGTAGATGAGTAGATTTCCATGGTTCTTCGGAGCGCCTGTTGAGCGCCAGAGGTCATGCTACATTTCGATCAGCACACGGGCAGAGCGAGCCTTTCGACGGTCGACGCACCTATCCGCCTCATCCAGGATGACAATCTTGTGCCTTCCTGCAGGCAGGGTGACCTTCTTCTGGGCGAAACCCTTGATGCGATTCCGGACGACATCAATGCCACGCTCATCACTGGCATTGAGCTCCAGCACAGCTTCCTTGTAGGCGTCGCCGAGAAGTTGGCGAGCGAGGCACAGAACGGAGGTGGTCTTGCCGATTCCGGGGGTGCCAGAGATGATGACATGGGGCATGTTTCCATCCTTGGCGATGATCTTGAGGCGCTCGATGGTCTCGGTGTTGCCAACAATGTCGTCGAGGAAGACGGGGCGGTACTTTTCGACCCTGCGCGGCGCCCAGAGTCAGCTTACAGAAGCGCGGTGTGCGAGGTGCAGAGACAACAAACCAAGGCAGCTCGTATGCGACGGCGCCCCCATCCGACTGGGGCTTGACGCCGTTGCGGGCAGCAGAGGCAGACGACTCGGCTTGCACCATGGCGACGAGATGGGCGGAGCAGAGGGGTGGGAGATGGAGTTGAGTCGAGTCGAGGGAAACGCGTTTGCGCGCCGAGGGCGAGGCGAGAGACGCGCCGCAGTCACGTGTGGCACCTTTTCCCGGCGACCTGACTAGCAATTTCAATTCGTCGGCTCCGCGCCGGGTGAGTCTAGGGAGGCGCAGGGAGTGCCCAACTCCACTGCGAGTCGGAAAGCGGAAAAGCCGCAACTCTAACCTTGTTTCTGCCCTGCCCGCAGCGCCGCAACACCACAGCAACAACCATGACGACAGACACTGAGTGAGGATGATGACTGCGAGGCTCCTTCGCCCGAGCACGCACCGACGATGAAGAGACGGGCGCACGGAAGGCCGACCGGGCGTGAGCAGCGCCACGGTAGCCTTACGCGTCACAGCCTGCCAACGGTCCAGTTTCAGCTTGGCGCCCCACGACCAGACGAGACCAGACCGCCTTTGATGCAACCAAGATGCAGGACCACCGCACCAGACCAGCGCCCGCCGGCTATCCAACGGACACGGAGCCGCGTGCCCAGTCGGCTGTCCCTCCCGGCCTTCGTTGGGTTCCGTTGTCTCTCCTCTCCTCTCCTCTGCTCTGCTCTCGCCAGACTGACTGACTGACTGACTGACTCTGATGACCACAAGCAGACGCCATGGCCGAAGCGCTTACGGCTTTGGATTCCCTCTGTCGTTGCGGAGGGCTTGTCATTTGCATCCACCCTGCCTGACACGCCCCGGCGGCACTGCAGACGGACTCCTTACAGCCATGGTCTCCAAAGCCATTCATCACCCCCACGACCGTCTTGGTCCGCGTCAATGTGGCGACTCCCCTCAAACGGCGTCCCAGCCGGCGACGTTTGCTTGACGCCATGTCTGGCGCGTGTCCTCGGCCCAGAATAACTACCCTACACTTTACTCATCCTGCGCCGTCATTCCTCGACTCTCTTAAATCCCTTTGTCCGCAGCACCAACCGCGTGAGCTGAGTGAGTGGAGTCGCGGCTGCCCGGCCACCGCCACGCCGTCCTCAATAGTCGTCGTCATCATCGCACGTCGTACGCACTCGCCCCGGTGCTCATAATAAACCCTTGTCCACTCTCTGTCTGAGCTCCTGCTCTCGGCCCATTTGCCGCGCATTGCCATTGTTTCCTAGAATTTCTATATCTTCCAACAAAGATCCGCCTCGGCTCCTACCTTCTCCCACCACCTGTTTGCATCCAACCCACCAAACTCGCCAAGACATGAGGCCCACTACCGCACTGACCCTGGCCGCAAGCCTGCTCTCCGTAGCCGAAGCCCTGCAGTTGGTCAAGCGAGAGGTCAGTCGCAGTAGAACGTCGTCCACCTCAACTTTCTCTAACAAAATCCAGGGCACACCTCGCGTGCTTCAAACTGAAATCCAGCGCAGAGATGACATTCAAAACGTCGTCAAGCGCGACCTCGCGCGCAGAAATAGAAGAGTCAAACGGTCCAAGACTCTCCAAGCAACCCTGGACAATGAGGAAACCCTCTACTACGCCAACGCAAGTCTCGGAACCCCAGGCCAAGCCGTGAGACTCCACATCGACACTGGCTCAAGTGATTTGTGGGTGAATTCGGCATCTTCGAGCTATTGCACCGCAAAAGAAACCCCATGCAAATCAGCAGGAACCTACTCGGCAAACGACTCGTCGACCTATGAGTTTGTCAATAGTAAATTCAACATTTCGTACGTGGACGGATCTGGAGCCGCTGGAGACTATGTCAAGGATACTTTTACCTTTGCTGGCACGGACCTGACCGGCTTGCAATTCGGCGTTGGCTACACTTCAACCTCGTCGCAAGGAGTCTTGGGAATCGGATATGTGATTAATGAGGCGGCCGTCAACCGCGCGGGCCTCGATTCATACCCCAATCTGCCCCAGCTTCTCGTCGACCAGGGCATCATCCAGTCCAACGCGTACAGCCTGTGGCTGAATGACCTCGACGCCAGCACAGGAAACATTCTCTTTGGAGGCGTCGACTCTGATAAGTACCACGGCACACTGCAGACGCTGCCCATCCTCAAGGAATACGGCTTGTACCAAGAGTTCACCCTTGCGTTGACTGGAGTCGGCTACAGCGGCAACCACGGCTCCTTCTTCAGCACCAACAACAGCGATAGCGCTGTTTCCGTACTCCTCGACAGCGGCAGCTCTCTCGCGTACCTCCCAAACTCAGTCGTCTCGGACATCTACGACAAGACGGGCGCGCAATACGACTCGTCCGAGGGCGTCGCCTTCATCGACTGCGACAAGAGTTACAGCTCCGAAACCATCGACTTCACCTTCTCGTCGCCGACCATCAGCGTGTCGATGAGCGAGCTCGTCATCACGGCCGGCTACAGTGACAACCAGCCCATCTGCATCCTGGGCATCGCCCCCGCCGGCGACTCGTCGTGCGTCCTCGGCGACACCTTCCTGCGCTCCGCCTACGTCGTCTACGACCTGGCAAACAACGAAATCAGCCTCGCCCAGACAAACTTCAACGCCACCTCCTCCAACATTCTCGAAATCACCACCGGCACCGCAGCCGTCCCCGACGCGACCGGCGTCGCCAACGCCGTTAGCACCCTCGCTGGCGGCACCGGCGGCGCGCGCAATGGCGGCGTCGACGTCACGGGTGGCGCTGCGGGTCCGCAGATTACGTCCATGCCCAAGGCGGCGCTCGCGGCCGCGGCGGGCGCTGGCCTGCTGTTCGCCCTGTAGTAAGGGGCGGCGAAAAGTTTTCTCCTCTGCCTCCTTCTTGTCCTTTGGTTTGAGCGTTTTCTTTGTAGGGGCTCGCTGCCCCGTGGCATGACTGGCGTTTGACTGCATGGACTTTTTCCTTTCTTGCATGCATCCCCTGAGCGCGTTTGTTTCTTTACCCCCCTCACCTACCTACTTACCTACCTACTTATCCTCCTTCCCCCTTTTCCCTGTGTATGACGAGACGAGATGATCATTGCTACCCGACGATTCAAAGTACTGCATCCTATCCATATCCCTGGCCGAAAGCAGTAAGAGTAGGAGTAGGAGTAGGAGTAAGAGTAAATGGCAGCATATGTGGAGTTTCCCTGGTCTCTTAAATCCTTCTCTTGCTTGGTTTATCCTATCTACTTGCTCTGTCCGATCGTTTTAAATGTTTTATCTCATCCCTCTTCTTCGTTTATATTGGCATCAGATGAGAAAGTAGTGTGTTGTGTGTTGATGTAAAGAGAGGGAAAGAGGGACAGAAAGAGATGGGAGGATGAGATGATCGTTGTACAGTACAGCGTCAGCATTGGGATTGGTATCATCATGACCGGCACGATGTATGTACCGTAGCAAGCCAAGTCAAGCCAAGCCGAGACAGATGGATGGATGTACATAGATGGATAGACAGACCAACCACATGTACCCACATATAATCCCGTCCACACCCACAACCCTCCCTCTCCTTTGTGAACAGCAGCGCGGCGAATATCAGCGACATGACTTACTCACAGCCTGCCTACCGATCTGACTGACAGTCAAACAGACTGATAGCGCGACAGACGCAACCGAGCCACGCGCAACAAGTCACCGGCAAGACAAAGTGACGGCGGGCCGTCCCCCGTTGGCCCCGTGAGATGCCTTTGCACTCGGCACTCATCCATCCATCCATCCATCCATCCATAAATTTATGGACGTGACTGACCAGCAGTCGCAGCGGAGAGTTGGCGATATATGTGATACAAGCAACGCGGATGCCTCGGCGAGCGACACGAGCCACGGTGTGCTCGCGCGAAAGCCGCGGGCGAGGCGCGAGCGCAAGGATGACAGCGAAGAGGAGAAAAGCTCTGAATAGAGCTGAACTGGGCTGAAAGTCTGAGCGGTGCGGGAGGGAGGGAGGGAGGGAGGGAGAGTCCGGCAGTGGCGGATTCAAGCGCAACCACGAATACGATTTGGCGTCGTCGACCAATGGGGGCACCTCGCAAGACTGTTCTTCTCCCTCCCACCTTGTCCTGGCCTGGCCTGTCCTGTCCTGTGCTGCCGAGGGAACGTGGGCTGATGGCAAGGGGGGCTGCGCTGGTGATGGTGCAGTGGTTGTTATGTATGGTGGTGCTCGCAGCGCCGCCCGGCCATGCTTCCGCTCTCCCCCAGTGGCCAGGCACCACGCCGCCTCCTCCAAGAGCGGTTGGTCTAGGACGACATGGCGATGACGAAGGAGACGCGGTATGGTCTGATTTCTCTACCTTGCCGGATGGACACTTCGCTGTGGAGCAAAGCAAAGCGCGAGGCACGCGGGGGGAAGGGTTCTGTGGATGCGACGGGACCTTCGTATCAGCTGGCGGGTTTCTGGAAAGTGTTTATATATATCATCCCCATGGGAGGGAGGTTTGTTTCTCCAAACGCGTGTTGCAAATTGGTACGTTTCTTGCACCGAGTATCCTTCCAATATCTTCGAAAGTCGCACCCGCATCTATCAACCGCAATATGATCGAGACTCTGATCACATCGTGGAGCTTCAGCTGGCTCTCCATCGCGCTGACATGCTTCGTCTCTTTCCTCCTGCTGGAAATGGGCAGAATGGAAATGGGCAGAATGGTTTATTCGACTCGGATCCACGTCCTCAGCAAAGTCCCCGGCCCGTGGTTCCCTGCCGCCAGTTCGCTGTGGATCCGCTGGCAACGCTGGCACGGGAGCCTGTCCTTCACTGCCGACGACCTGCTCCGCGAGTATGGCCCGGTGGTGCGCATCAGCCCCAACATGGTTCTCGTGAACGACGCGCCATCTCTGCAGGCCGTCTTCGCCAGGCAAGACTTCGACACCGCGCCCCGAGCCATCCGAGCCCTTCGCATCGGCGGCCATGACTGGACCGTCACGTACTCGCGGAACGACGTGGCGCGCGGACGGCGTAGGCCGGTCATGGTGAGCACCACGACCAAAGCCCTGAAGTACTGGCGGCCCATCTTCGACGACAACATCGACGGGATGGTCCGCAAGCTTGGGGCGTCCCAGGGCAACGCGTCCGAGGACATTGTCTACCATCTGCGCGTCGCCACGCTTCTCAACTCTCAAGTCGTCATGGCAGGCTCGCAGGCCAAGATCGATCCCGCCGACTTCCCCCACGTAGTCGGCGAATACAACTTCCTCGTCGTCTGGCGCCTATGGTTGCCGACCTGGCTTTTCGGCTGGCTGAAGCTGATGCCCTTCGCCTTCGGCCGCGCCGCCAGATTCCGCGTCCAGTCCAGCGACATGCTGTTCAAGCTCGGCGAGCACATCTGCAACGAGGCCGAGAAAGCCGACCCCGCGGACGGCGACGACGTGCCGACCGTCTACCGGCTCTTGATGGAGAAGCAAGAAAAGGGCGCCGTCGACTGGACGCACAACGAGATCGGCGCCGAGATGGCCGGCCAGGTTTTGGCTGCAACCGAGACCACGTCGTCCGCGCTCGCCTTCATCTTCTACGAGCTGGCCAGGAACTCTAGTCTGCAGGACAGCGTCTCCCGAGAGGTCGCGACCCACCCCGACAACGAAGGCCTCGATGGCCTCAGGCTTCTCGGCGCTTGCGTCAGCGAGGGCCTGCGTTTCCGGCCTCCCGTCGCCCTGACTGGCAGTCGTGTCGTGCCCAAGGGAGGCATTAACATTCTCGGCCATTACGTCCCCGAGGGTACCGTCGTCACCACACAGTCTCTTTCTCTGAGCCGCCAACGCCCCGACCTCTTCCCAAATTACGACGTGTTTGACCCGACGCGATGGCTGGACAAGGAGCGCCTTGCTGAGCGTCGACGTCTCACGGCTCCGTTTGGTGTCGGTGCTCGTCGCTGTCCCGGTGGGAACATGGCAATCTACCAGATGCGGCTGATTCTTGCGGCTGTCCTCCGCCAGTACCGAATCACGGTCGCTCCCGAAACAACCCCAGAGTCGATGGCTCCATTCGAGGCCAATGGTTTCCGGTCTCGATTTGACAAATGCTTTCTCATTTTCACTCCTCGTAGTACTCAATTGCTCAATTTGTAAGCGAGGATGAAGAAAGCCGCTTTGAGATGTTGGTTAGCGTTCTTCTAGGACAAATTGGATTCGAACGTTTGGTCGTGCAATCGATTTCACGATGGAGTTACCTGGCCGATTTGTTTTGAGACGCGACCGGGACAAGCACTGGTAGGTTAGCAGGCGACGATGTGGGTGGTTGAAGAAGGGGTTCAGATGAACTATTGGCACGACGACGCTACCAATGAAGTTGGTGCTCACAAGCTTTCCATACAGATCCATACAAGTTTGTGATGTGAGAGGCGCGGGCGTGTATTTGCGCTAGCGATTAAGCGCAAAAACCTTGCACGCTTGCGCCAATAGAGGATCAATTTCCCTGCAGAACATCGGTATGTATGGCTGCTCTGCGCGAGCCTGCGGTTGTAGACCGGAGCGAAAAGGGAGCGTTGGATAAGAACGTCCGAGTCATTTCATTGCCAAGGGAATGCACTGATGACAGCGACTGGTGGTTCGGATTCGTCCGCAGAGTTGAAACACGAGAAGACCAGGACCAGTCGCCGTTGATGCTTGCTCCGAATACATGGTTCGCTCCGAGTTCCCGCGCATTGCAGCTTGGCTCCTCAGTCTTGGCTTGGTATCTTTCTTCCCGCCTTGGGATCGCGTCTTTTGGGTACTCGGCATAACGCGCTGGGCACGCTCGCAAATCGGTGGAGGCAGTGTTTTCCAATCCCATTGGCATGCGAACTCGATTGGAGCCGCAGTGGGTGGTCCGAGGTCTAGTTGCTATGCAAGCCTCCGTTTGATGCCCAAAATCGCCCAAGCTGAAGTGTGTGGTTTTTTTCAACGCCAGTGCCCAGCCCGCCCGCCGTTTCAACGCCAGTCGCTCAAATGCAATAACAATGGCTTTGCAGCCAGTCGACTTGGCTGCTACTCTTCACCCAATTCTTCTTGTTCGCTGCCGTCGCGCCTGCTGTCAAGTTAGCGAGCGCCAACACGATCCTCTCCTGAGACGCGCAACAACTTACGGGATATATCTCACACCGGCCGCCTCGCACGCCGCGAGCTGTTCCTCACCAAGCTGTGTCGAAAAGCGAATCGTCAGCGAGACCACACCAAGTCTTCCTCGCGCTACCGCCATGCCGGGGCACCACTTACGATTCCCGAGACCTTGACCGCATATGTTCCTGGCACGTAGCCGTCCAACCGCTGCCACTTTGCGACCCAGCTATCGACCGGGTTCTGGAGGAAGATGACGCCCTCGTAGACGGCGCTGGTGCAGTCGTTGACGTGGGCCTCGTCGGAGCCTTGCATTTCAAGAAACTCGCAGTTGGGACAGCCGTGCCGCCGAAAGTTGCTCCCCGTGGTCAAGTACGCGCAGACCATGCAGGCACGCAGGTTCTTCATGTGGTTGGGCGGGACGTAAGATTTGGACGTCATGTTGGCGGGTTCTTTGCTGCCGGCGGCACAGCGAAAGGATCGATGAGAGGTGGATTGGGACGAAGACGAGCCGGCGCGTGGATTGCGGGTAGAAAAATGGGTTGTCGGCGAGAGACGAAAGGAAGAGTTGAAGGAGCAGAGTTGCGGGAGAGCTTGCGCACGGATGGTTCCGTTGGCGGCGTGCGGGCCCGGCGGCGACGCAGCCCCGACGCCGACGCCGACGCCGACGCCGACCAACGAAGCAATGCGGTGCGCGACTCGCTTTTCTAGAACCCCATGAGCTTTCTTCGAAGCGATTCTTCGCAGCCAAATCACACGCCCAATTCCCTGCCGACCGCCATCCACTCAATTCTTGCGCCTCGCCCCCGTCCTTTGCGCATCTTCTTGCGCCCCGTCCCTTCCTCGTTCCTTTTTGTGGCCTTTGACCACTCGCAGATCCGCCTCCAGGCGCGTGCGTCACCACTTCGGGACTCGAGATAACCACGCCGACATGGGTAACGTCGAGGACGCCGTAGCCCTCAAGGAGCAGGGCAACAAGGCATTCAAGGAGCACAACTGGCCAGCCGCTGTCGACTTTTATTCCAAGGCCATTGAGCTCCATGACAAGGAGCCTTCGTTTTACACCAATCGTGCGCAGGTAGGCAGCGTCTTTGCGCACGCGACAGCGCACCGCTAACTTCATGACCTCACCAGGCCAACATCAAGCTCGAGTCCTACGGGCTTGCCATTGCCGATGCCACGAGAGCGCTTGAACTCGACCCCAACAACGTCAAGGCCTATTATCGGCGAGCCGTTGCCAACACGGCCATTCTCCACCACAGCGAGGCATTGCGTGATTGGAAAATCGTCGTCAAGAAGAACCCTTCGGACAAGAACGCAAAGCTGCAACACGCCGAGTGCGAAAAGGTTGTCAAGCGCGATGCCTTTCTCAAGGCCATTGAGGTTGAGGATGCGCCGTCGGCGGCCGAGGGCTTGGACTTGGACAACATGGCCGTCGACGACAGCTACGACGGCGCGCGGCTGGGCAAGGAAATGACCAAGGAATTCATTGACGACATGATTCAAAGATTCAAGGACGGGAAGAAGATTCACAAGAAATACGTCTACCAAATCATCCTCGCCGTCAAGGAGCTGGTTTACAACGAGCCGACCATGGTGGAGTACAATGTGCCCGCGGGCACCAAGATTACCGTCTGCGGTGACACACATGGTGAGAATTATGAGCCGTTGTATCAGTGACGAGCTAATTAAACGCAGGCCAATTCTTTGATCTTCTCGAAATCTTCCGTCTCGCTGGATCCCCTTCAGAAGAGCACGCATTCCTCTTCAACGGCGACTTTGTTGATCGGGGCTCGTGGTCGACCGAAGTTGCGCTGCTGCTCTACTCGTACAAGTGGCTGTACCCAAAGTCATTCTTCCTGAACCGCGGAAACCACGAAACAGACGACATGAACCGCATGTATGGCTTCGAAGGCGAGTGCCGGGCCAAGTACACCGAGCGCGTCTTCAAGGTCTTTTCCGAGTCCTTCTCCGCGCTGCCTCTGGCTACACTCATTGGCAAGAAGCACTTTGTCCTGCACGGCGGCCTCTTCTCCGATGATGACATTAGCTTGGATGACGTGAGAAAGTTGAACCGCCACAAGCAAAGACAACCAGGCCAAAGCGGTTTGATGATGGAGATGTTGTGGACCGACCCGCAACCGCTCCCGGGACGTGGCCCCAGCAAACGTGGAGTTGGCCTGCAGTTTGGTCCCGATGTCACCAAGAGGTTCTGCGAGAAGAACAACCTCGAAACGGTCATTAGAAGTCACGAGGTCAGGATGAATGGCTACGAAGTCGAGCATGACGGCAGGTGTATCACTGGTAAGTCGACGCATCCCAACCTTTTCTGGCAAATTTCACTAATTACGTGTAATAGTCTTTTCGGCACCCAAGTATTGCGACAGCACCGAGAACAAGGGCGCCTACATCGACATTGGCCCCGACTACCAGCTCGACTTCACCGTATTTGACGCAGTACCGCATCCTCCGATCAAGCCCATGGCTTATGCCGGAAACTCTCTCATGTCGATGATGTAAAAGGACGGAATGACTGGTACGAACGACATGACGCTCTTGTTTTATGGTCGTATACGAACAACGATGGCCCATCATGATCACAATTAAGATACCGTCCCATTCCGGATCATTTCTTTTGGCTCGATTGGTTGGGGGTCCATCTTTGGCAGAGTCCGGGGAGGCGTTGTCATGTGTTTTTTCCTTGTTGCAAATACGTTGAAGCAATCACTTGCATAGCGTGCGGCAAGCTCGACGTCGGCAGCAGCAGTGTCAGAATCACGAGTCTTCCACTGCGAAGCGCACATGTGGTACATTGGGCATTTGTGGTTCCAAGGGTTTCATCATGAGTACCTTTCGTGTCGTTGTATTATACAGAGATTGCACCACCCAAGGGAAAGACAGACTTTGGGCTTCTTCAGAGAGAGGGACGAGCAGGCGGGCTGCTTTGGTCCACTGTGTTCGCGTGTAGGATCAGAGAGCGCATTGGGAATGACGACGAACGAATCCGCAAGGTGGAATCTCCTCATGATGGTGTCCAAAGTTCAGAGCGGGACGAGTGACTCGCGAGAGGTCCGCTCTCGTCGGGCCTGTTATGGCAAGGCGCCGGAAGCACCGCGGCGATACTCGCCTCTGCGTTTTGCAAATCCGCGCGTGGCCGCCTCGTCCGCGCCTTTCCGCGTCCAGAGCGGCCACGACTTGACTTGCCCAAGGCCCTCAACGTTGCGGCGCGCCGGCGGACGACGTCACCTCAGGCGTTGAGTAATGCGGGTCGACACCGGAGACTGAGAGAGGGCAGCTGGAAGTGGGTGGGTCAAACTAAGCTTGCGCGCGCGCGGGGACAGACGGAGGGGCAGGGCAGAGAGGGGATTTAAGTTGAGCGCTGGCTCCCTACGCTGCGGTTTCTTCTCCACATCATCGCCATTGGACTTGTTCAGGTACGTGGGTTGCTGCTTTTGGGTGTGAGAGAGTGCCGTTACTCTCCACTCTACATCATACACATTGTCTTTCTCTGTTGGCTTTTGACTGCTGCCTCGTGGCCGCCGGGAGAGGTGGTGCCACATCACGCACACCTACTCTAGCAGGCGCTGTCTCTCACATCTCTCTCCCCATCCTCACCTCTGCACACCAAAACCGAGCGACTTCGAACAGAGAAAAGTAAACTAACACAAGAGACAAACCCCAGTACCCGGCCGCTCCTCCTCCGCTCCCTCTACACTCAATCCCAATCCCAACACAGAAACAGCAAAAATGGTCTACACAATCGTGGTGCACCTGTACGCCAAGGAGGGCAAGGAGGTCGAGGAGAAGCTGCGCAACAAGCTGATCGAGGCGTCGCAAGTGTACTCGCAGGACCGCGAGACGGTCGGCTGGCACGTCATGCAGGACCACGTGGACCCGCGCGCGTGGTGCATCGTCGAGAGATATGAGCAGGAGAGCGTGAGTTGTCCTCGTACCTCCCTTCTTCTTGCATGAGTGCTGATGTTGTGATGACAGTCGCAAAAATACCACCTCGAGAACCCCTACTGGAAGACGTTTGACCCCTACGTCATTCCGCTGCTGGACCGCGACATGGACCTGCGCCGCTTCCACGAGCTGGACACGAGCAAGCCGGTCAAGGTCGAGTAAGGAGCGAGCAAGCCGAGCAAGCAAGCTACATAGCAAGCAAGCTACATAGCAAGCAACGTAACCAACCGACCAGTTGTGGTGGTGTCCTCTTCGGAGGAATGTAAATAGTTGAATGATGGCTATTTATGACTTGTTGCTGCAATTTGCAAATGTTGGTGTTGTGGTGTTGTGGCAGACATGTCTCTCTTCTTTCCTGTCGCCTTTTCCCTGACTCTCTTGTTTACGGCGATCCCAGTTTGTGGTGTGCGCAGACGACACGCGTTGGGCCCCCTGTCTCCATCACGTCTCCTGCCTAGAATATTCATCACCCCCTGCTCCTCCTCTTCTCGCCTCTTCACTCTATCCCACAAAACCCGCTCCATCGCGCTCCGCAACGCCCACCCCCTTTCCAATAGCGACGGTGGTGGTAGAATATTACTCCTCCTGGCCTACTTACATACCATCAACCGACACTTGCAAAACAAGCCAAAGCACGTATAGGGGAGGGGAATTGCACCGGAATCACCATCACCATCACCACCACCCTCCCACACCACCCATCCACCCATCCAGCCTAGTTAGTAGACTTTCGGCACCAAACGAAAAAAACACACCTTTCACGAACGCGCCACAAACATTGATCCGGAGTGGGTGGCAGCAGCTGGGCAGTGTGGTATTTCTGTAGTTTAGTTCATTTTCCCTTACTTGCATCTCTAAGAGCCTGCCGCACAGCTCGAGGCATTCCCGTAGTTCCATTGACTCGATTCGTTTGCTTGCGTCGGATTGAGGTGGGTTGATTGATTTTATCGACTGAGTATCCACTAGGTATCTGCGACCAGCGACGACGATAGCGGCAACAACGACAACGACAACGACAACGACAACGACAACGACAACGACAACGACAACAACGACACAGAACAGCCTCAGCCCCGCGCCTCGCCCACTTCGTGCGCGTAGAAAGACGACTGACACCGTGTTTCCGCGTTCTCAAGACAGGCGTGAGCAGCGTGACAGCGTAGCCCAGACCAGCCCGCTTGAACCCGGCGCGTCGGACGGCGAGCAAGTGAAGAAGACAAAGGCAACGAAAGATGTAAATTAACGGTACAGGCGCCCATCGTCTGGTCTGAGCGATACGATGGAGGAAGAACGGTAATCCTAGAAAAGGAGGGGTGGGGGAGAAGGGGAAATCGTCCAGCGACACTCCACTGATGGCGCGAAGGCGTATTGCTCGCTGCTTGCTGCTCACTCGCTCACATGCGTGGTTGTTTCGGGGCAAAGCACGAAGTTGGATGTAGAAGACAAGGCTGACGGTTGACTGGTTGAATGGTTGACTTGCTGACGTTTTCTTTTGCCGCTGCTGCTAGAAGAAGAAGAAGAAGAGAAGGAAAGAAGCACAAGCCCCACGAGCGAGCGGGAGAACATCCCTACCTCGCCAACACCCCCCCAGCCGCGAAGAAAAACGGCAGAAGGGCATGGGCGATGCTTCCAACAGCAGAAAAGTAAATGTGCACAGAAGGCAAGATCTGCAGCAGGAGAAGAGAAAAGCGTTTTGTGGAGAGGAGCAAGTAGTTACTATGTGTGTAATAGTAGGGGTATGAGGAGGAAGCAGGACAAAGAGTGCGGGGGAGGTAAAGGGGGATTGAGAAAGAAAGCCGATTAAGCGTTTTGCGCCTGCATCTCGGGCGCCGGTCCCTTCTCCGCCGTCGAGCGCGTGCGCCAGACGTGCAGGGCGGCGAGCGTCATGGTGCCGACGAAGATAGCCCTGTCGCGAGAAGAAGAAAAAGTTAGCAAAGTTTCTCAACTCCGCGGCCATCTCTCCGCGGCTGTATCCAGCGCGGCCGGCCACATCCCGCAACACTCCCCAAAACACATCAGGGACCAGAGAAAACGTACCACTCAAAGGCCGCAAACGCGGTAGCGGCGCGGGCGCTATCGCAGACAGCGCCAAAGCAGACGCGATTGTCGAGCCAGACGGCGACGGCGATGAAGCCGGCGAACCAGAACAGCATGGTGAGGGCCTCGACGGCGAGGACGGCGTACTTGTGGGCGGCGGAGGGGAACTTCCATGGCGCGACGAGCAGGTAGCCGAGGACGAGGAGCGTCCAGACGGAGGTGAAGATGAGGAAGTTGATCTCGGCGGGCGAGGTGGCGAACCAGTGGTTTGTCCACCAGTTGGAGACTGTGCGGGTGTCAGTGATGAATACCTTGGGTGGGCGGAGGAGGAGGAGGAGGAGGAGGAGGAGGATGGAGGCACTGACCGAAGGATACCAGGCCGAGGACGATGATGGTGAAGACGGCTTGCGCGATGCGCAGAGGGAGGAGCCAGTTGAACGCCATGGCGGCGAGGAGATGAGGGCGAATGTGTGGTAGTAGGAGAAGACGACAGAATATATCGACGCAGCAGCCACAGGCAGCGTAGTCAAGACGGAGGAGGAGGCGTAGAGAAGCCGGCGCAGGCAGTCACCAACCGACCAAAAGGCGACGATGTGGCAGTAAGGAGATGGAGATGTAGATGTAAAGGCAAAAAGGAGGAGAAGGGGCAGAGAGGGCAAGTGATATTACGCTTCGCAGTCAGAGTTGCAAAAGATATTACTCGCGCCGTGTGAGTGGATGGCGGTGGGTGCAGCAAAACAGGATTGTTCCCTCTTCAATGCTGACTCTGACAGGGCTGCTCCCAGCAACGTCTCAGGTTCACGTCTGCTCCAAAAAACCGGTTCCCTGCCCGGCCCTGCCAAGTGTGCGTATATGCGTATGTATATGCGAGTATGCCGACGACGAGGGTGCAGTCAGTCTGTGGAGAAAAGAGTGGTCCGAGTGAAGAAAAGACGACAAACTCCCTCGGCGCAGACAGACAAAGCCTCCAAGGCAGCAGGCAAACCCGTCTTTGTTGCTCGAAACGCTGCACTCCTCGAGAACGGCGTCGAGTGTGTTCCGCCAATCGAACATGTGACGTCGCGCCAGCCCAGCATCGCCCTCTTTGCGACGAATCTGAACCTCTCAAACCTTTGCTGCCTATGCGTTGTGTTGGTTGATTCGCAAATACTTACCTACACGGCCACCACCACCGCCGCCGCCATCAGCAGCAGCATCGCCAACAACGACGACGACACTCATCCGTCAGCCACAGCGACAGCGACAGCGACAGCGACGGGCCTGATCCGCCACCCACCGCCCGCCGATCCGGGGATCCAGCTGCCCTTCGACCCCTACGCACGGCGATGCGATTGGTCGCAGCCAGTCAACAGAGGCCGTCGAGGACGTCAGAAGTCCCCTCGCTCGCTCGCCCTCGTCCGTCCCGCGCCCGTGTCATGGGCCCGAGCCTATTGGCAGCCGTTAATCTCGCGCGACGCGCCTTGCCGGGGCTCCGTCTGCCCTACCCACCGGACCCATGCATGGCTGCCTCTGCATGCCTTTGTCTCTCCGCCTAGTAGGGTCCTGAGGATGAGGAGGAGCAGTCGGTAGGTCGGTAGGTCGGTGCAGGGACAGGAGGTCGTCATTGTGCGACGCATAACTTACGGCAGCTGTGTATGTATTGCGTTTTGCATGGCAGCGCATGGCATGGCAGCGCATGGCATTGCTTTGCTGCGGCCCGCCCGCTTCAAGCCTCAACTGCAATCACGTCTACTAGCGCAGTACATCAACCGTAGTCCAGTCCAGGCTAACCCACTCGCTGGCTCTCTGAGTTGCTCGATTTGACTGGCTGGCTGCTGGCTTGCTTGCTGGCTGGCGCGCTGAACAACGCCTGCCGCTGCGCCTTGCGATGCGATACGATGCGATGCGACACCTGCAGTTGTGATGATGGTGGCGGCGATGGCGCTGGCGGCGACGGCCTCGTGATGCCATCGGATAGTTGGTCGATTGCGCGTCGCGGGCCGCAGCCACGAGAAGCGCAGCAAACCAGGTGGGTGAATAGCGCCGCTCGGGCGGGTAGGCAGAGCAGGGCGCGGGTGCGAGAGGCGGGCGATGCCAGAGTTGAGGGTGGTGAGGTCAGAGAGACGGAGGGGGAGGGGGTGGGGGAGGTGCAGGCTAACGGTGAGGTAGGCAGGTAAAGATGATCGGCGCAGAAATGACGACGGCGTGCATGCATGCAGCAGATCGGGTACTGTACCTATCTACAGTGCTTCTCCAAGACGACGAATAACACCGATATCCAGGACGTGCTCTGTTTTCCTTGTCCTACATCTACTAGCACTCACGTCCCCTTCTACAACACTGTGTACAGTACAGTACATACAAACATGCCCCATGAACTTCCACCCTCATGCATTATATGTATGCAATTCCGACTGCTTCTACGGAGGAAAGCTCGATGTCATGAAGGATGTGGTGTGTGCGACATTTGCCATCGTCGTATGGATCTGCCCCACGGCATGCCGCTGTCGCTGTCCTTTCCATTCCGTATCCATAACGTCGTCGTCGTCCTTCCTTCTCTCACTCACGACAAGGAGATAGGGAGGCAAGGCAAAAAAGGTGAGAGAAGAAGAACCCAGAAACCAGAAAACCAGAACGACCAAACAAAAAAACGCCCATCGCACCACGCCCCATGGTATACCTCATCCATCCAGTAGTAGAGCCTGCCTGTCCAGTGAGCCTGTCGGCAGCCGCAGCGCCATCCCACGGAACCACTCCCGAACGAGTTCAATTCATCTCTAAACACCGATTGCCCCGCCGCGCCCAGCTGTCATGCCCCATGATCAAAAAGTTCGACTTTTATGAAAGCCCCGTCCGTCCCTTATGAGAAACGCCACGTCTCCCTGCCACTGCCTCCTGCGCCTACAGCCGACGAGGCCGCCATCCGCACGGGGGTGTCGACCAGAGGGCCAGACTCCGCGTCGCCGCTGCGCGCTCCTCTAGGAGGACTGTCCAACGACTCATCTCCAATCTCGCTGAGCGGGCTGACGGCCGGGCGCTGCGGCGTCAGCTGGCCGCCCGCCTGCCCTGGCACGGCGCCGCCTGCCACGGCCTCGCCGACGCTGCTGCGACCCGGCGTCATGGGCGCTGGCGGTCTGCTAAAGGCCTCGGGCACCTTGGTTTGGGTCGCGGGGCCGAATGCCCCGCTGTCGTACCCGTAGCCTGGCCGGTAGCCCCGCGTGTTGCTTGGTCCCGTGTAGCCGCCTAGCGACAGGTTTGGCGGTGGGCTGCGCTGCTCGGGGCCCGGGGGCCGCGGGGCGCTGCTCGAATGCTGGCTGTGCGGAGGAGGCTGCGGCTGCTGATACTGTGTTTGGAAAGGCTGCGGCTGCGGAGGGGCGTAGTGTTGCATGTGAGGCGGCGGGCCCTGTGTCGGAGCCGGTTGCTGATACTGCTGCGGATAATACATGCCTGGCTGCGCCTGGCGAGGTTGGAGGTTCTGCTGTGACTGTGTCTGCGCTGCGTATCTGCGCGCTGCATTCTCGTTCGCCTGGCTGAGTTGCTTGATCAGGAGCTCAAACTTGGTGCTCCCGTTCGTTGGTGGCAACTGCGCCCGGTTCACATCCGCCTGGAAATCTTGAGCACTCTGGAACATCAATCCAGGGCGCGAAGCGGCGTTATTTGCATCGTTGCCCGAATAAGGACCCTGTCCGTACCCAGGGTTGTTGTACAGCTTCGTCGGTTGGGGCAGGCTCGGGCGGCTCCAGTTTTGCAAAGTTTGCGAGTAGACACTGCTCGGGGGCTGTGGCGCCTGCGACCTGAGCTTGCGTGGGTCGTAGGCGTCTGAGAAGCCGCTCGTGCCAGGATACGGAGATTCGTAAACCTTCGGTCTCCGCAAGTATGCGTTGCGCAAGTAGGGGAACCGCTGCAGAAATTGGAGATACTCGACATCCGGTTGACCAGAGCTGCTCGATGACTGTCGCTGCGCCGTAAGGACTGGCGATTCAGTCTTGTACGCACCAGAGTATCCACTTGCGCCGCTGACCGATCCAGGGCTGTGTTGATGAGAGAACGAGGGGCGGTGGACATTTGGATATGGCACCCGGCGGCCAGCTTGTGCGTCATGGGTGGAGTAGGGCGACGAAGATGTCGGCTGATGATACGCCGGAACAAAAGGTTCGCTTGTCCTATATCCCGACTGAGACGACTGCGAGTAGCTCGTTGCAGTCGAGCCCCGTCGCAACTCGGGGGAGTAGGGAGAATGAGTATACGGATATGGAGGAAGAGGAGTAAAGGTGGGCGGCCCGTTTAAGCCGGGGTTGCCAAAGGGTGAAGATAACGGACGCGCAGCTGGAGCAGACGATGTGTAGCCTGCCGGACTGTATCCTGTAGAGTATGAGGGGCGAGGAAGCGCTTTTTGGTCCACCGAATTTCTTGGTGTATACTCCGTCTTTCTCGGTGTATACTCCTTCGTTGTCGGCGTGTACTGCGGCTGCAACGACTTTCGTTGAGCTGCCATAGCACCGTTGAGAGCATGGTAATTTGCTGGACGATGGGTTCTGGGCAGAGGCTTGCGTTCTGCAGCAGCTGCCGCCCGTTGTGCCTCCTTGACCGTTTCCAGGAAGTTGCCCTTTGTGTTGTGCACAGGTTTCTTTGGGTCGTCGGTGAATTGCGCCCTGGCCTCTGTCGACGTTTTCCCAAGGTAGTGCCACAGCTGATTCGGCTTTGACAAGTCGACTTTGACCTGGAACTGATTCTTGACCTCCTCAGCGCTGGCGGTGTTGAACTCTGCCCATTTCTGACTCGAATTTTGCTCCGAAAATGGATCGTCCACTTCTGGAGGACCGTCCTTCTGGTTTTTGGAGTTGAGTGCTGGGTCGCTGCTTTGAAGACCTTCAGGCAGCGGTTTGGCATTGGCAGACGGCTTGGGGCGGAGAGACTGTTTGGGATCAAGAACCGAAATGTACTTCCACTCGAGTTCAATGCGTTCGCGACTGGTTACCACGTTAGCGAGACATATTGATGATGGGAAAGGCATTGATACATACCAGTCAGGCAAGATGTCGACAACCACACTGAGCTCGCCAGGTCGGTTCTCCACAACGACGCCTGCAAAGACCTCTCCAACAAGATACTGTGCTTGCAAGACCTGGTTTGGCTTGAGATTCTTGGCGTACTCTTTGACGAGCTTGTTTTCCTCCAAGCTGTCGACGTCCACATTCTTGGGGCGCTTGGCGCGATGGAAACGGCAGCGCAGGTCGAACCCGTCGCAATAGTACTCGGTACCGTCCTCGTCAAAGGTGGGAACAGGCCCCTCGTCGATTTGCACGCCCGCGGGAGCCGCACACGTGGCGTGGAATGCACGTGTGCACTTCTTTGAAGCGCACTGGAAGCAGGAACCGCGCTTGGAGCGACAGTAGTTGCACTTGAGCTCCAGGCGCGCCCTGTCAATGTTTCCAACATTGCATACGTGCTCAACGCCATCCTTTTCGATGATGTAGGTCTCGGGTGTAAACAACGCGCACAGACGATGTGCCTGTTTGCCGTTGTCCGTCGGGAGAAGCGTGTCGTACGCAACGTCGTTCGGGCACAAGACGCATGGCTCCGCTTTGGGGACTTTGAGGCGAATCTTGACCCGCTTGACCTTTTCTTGACTGTCCTTGGCTCCTGCATCCCTCTTCCTCTTTCTTGGTGCGGCCGGTTTTCCTTTGACACTCGCGGGTGGGCTGGGAAGATCATGCGCAACCTCCATCTCATCATCCTCATCCTCTTCATCGGTCTCTTCAATGTACTCGGGAGTCGGTTCGCCGCGGAGTTTGCGTTCAATCTCAGCCACGTCGACCCAGACGCTGTCCGACTCGCAGTCGCACTTTTTGGCGATTCTGCCGTACTCGATCCATTGCTCAGTAGCAAAGTTGACCGATTCGGCACAGTTGTAGCCAATATTGTATCCGGAGTGGTAGCCGTACGGGTATGTCAGGACGAATTCGCCCTCGTAGTGGATGAGCTTGTTGACCTTGATGTTGAATTCGCTTTCCAGCCGCTGCGGCGAGATCAAATACGTCTTGTGGCGCAAGAACTGGCTGCAATTTTTCGCATCATTGGGCCAGATTCTCTTCATGGCATTCTCGAAACGCCGGGCGTCTTCCTGGGAGATGCTGTACCATTGCTTCGGGGCGCCAAAGTGAATGTAGTTGATGGAATAAAGATCCACGTCCTCCAGGTGCCAGGCGAATGTTGCCTTCCACATTCCTAGATACAGGTAGGCGGTATTCACACCGGGGACTTTGGTGCCAAGCACGTCCAGAAGATTTTCGAGCTTGGCGACGTTCCAAGATGAGGTCGAGTCATCAAACAGGGACCCTGGCATGTCTGCACCGTACATGGGTTGGCCAAAGTTGACGGTCTTCCAGTAGTACTGCTCGAGCTCTGCACAACGCTCCTTGGTGAATTCGTCCAGCCCCTGCATGTGATAGTCGAAGCCAACAAAGGCTTCTTCGTCGACATCATCAGCATCTGCTCGGCTGTTGTTTTTCCGTCTTGATGAGATGGACTTGGGTTGGCGACCGCGAGGCTTTGGTGTTGAGTCGTCCGGTGCTTCCTTTTTAAGGGCGGCAATCTTTTTGTCGACAGGACCAACAGTGTCCTCGGGCGGTGAAGCGGGTGTTGGTGGAATCGACTGTTGGCTGTTTCTTCGGGAAGTCGAGCCATTCTCCGGTGTCTGTTCAGGTTCTTGACTTGCTTCTCGAGAAGCAACGCTCTTAGCTGCAGACTTTCGAGGCCGTCCTCGAGTTCGTTTCGGGCCAGGCGCGGCGTTGGTAGGCTCTCGGTTACGCGTGGACCGCGTGCGAGCCGGGGCTGTCTGATCGCCGCGACGCTCTCCCCGCTTGGCAGGCGGTTGGTGGTCCCACTCTTCTGTCAAGGCCTTCCACTGGGGCAAGTTGTACGATCTTTGCTTTTCGATGTTCTGCTGGGTATACTGGCCGCGGCTGCCGGAGAAGTCTTGCGTGATTGGATTCTTGACCTTGATCTTCTTTACGGCCTCGGAGAGATCAGGTAACGAGTTTCGCCTGGCGCCAAAGCGGTTAGGATCATTCTGTGTCCTGCCCAAAGACTCGGCGCAGTTGCGTGGTACTGGCAAGGGTGGAGGAAGCTTACCACTCCGCCGGAGGTACGACCTTGACAATGCCCGACTTCATGCCGTACTTGTCAATCTTATCGACGAACTTTTTGAAGCTCCGGAACTGGGCCATGGTCTGCACCGCAACAATCAGCACGCGCAAATGGACAAGCGACACCAGGTCGCAACTTGCGCGCAAAGGCGCTGCATGAACGGCGGCGACGTACCGGGTGGAAGACAGGGATCTTTCCACCATCCCAATAGTAGGCTGGCTCAACCTCTCCAATGTCGTCGTCATCGTCAAATTCGAGTTCGGACAAATCCGACGACGATCCTTCTCTCTTGCCTCTGTCCATGTCTTCGCTGGTCGGCGGTGTCAATGCGACCTTGTGGTCGACGTGTTTCGCAGTGGTGTCGGGAGCGGCAGCGGCCGCGACTTGAGGAGCGTCCGACACCGGAACGTCCTCCATGTTGACGTAGTCTCAGCCGTCGCAAGGCTGGAGGGAATGCGCAGTGGCAGAGGGCGCGCACGGGCGGAGGTTGTGCGGTCGAGCTGAGGGTGGATGTGAAGGCGGCGAGGTCGGCGGCCGCTCGTCGTGAGTGAGGATGGTACGGTTGGTAGTAGGTCGGGCGGGCGAGGGGTATGCGGGAAACGAGCGACGGCGGCAGTAGAGTGCTCCGGCAGCACACGACTAGAAGCGTCGCATGGGAGTTGTTGGGGGTGGGAGCGCAGTCTGTCGCCGGGCCAGAAGACGCAATCTCGAGTGAAGTGTGACGGTGGGCGGGCGGTATGAAGGTCGAAAAGTACGGTCCAGTGCAAGGAGCGGAGATGGATGTTGGATGGGTGCTTGGCCCAAAGCCGCTAGAGCGAACCCTGCCCTGCCCTGCCTGTTTACCGAGCACTGCAGACGGTGGTACGCAGCTCACGCCACCGCTCACCAGACAAGTTCCTATGGCCTTCTGTTCTCTGCCCAAAAGCGCAGAGTGTCTCTTTCCAACGGTGCAAAGGAGGCGACCAGACCAGACCAGATTTGGCCCACACGGCCTCGCCCCGACTCGAGGCCGGCCTCACCTGGCAGCCGCCTTAAATCGCCAATCACGTGCAGTGCGCGCTCCCTTCTTTGACCTTTCCCGGTTGTTTACCTTGCCTCGCAAGTCTCATCGTCTCACCCAACGCATTGGGAAAGTGAGGCTGCATTCCCATTCATCTCGAGGTCTCATTGTGCCATCCCGACAATCACCAGAGCAGCATAAGCGGGGCGTATCACAAAGGCAATCCTACATAGATCCACTACCGAGATCAGATCTGATGCAGGAACATCATCGCGCACCTGTGAGGCTTGTTTGCTGATCTGCAGGTTGCTGCGCACCAAGTCGGTGGTCAGGACTGCGGCACTCGGGGACCTCGCGCACTCGCGTCACCCCAACCTTCACCCACAGTCGGGTGGCAGGCCAGAAACTACACGTTGGCGGGGCCGCGCGCTGCTGGAGCACGTCAAACACAAGCCACTGCGTCACCCCGGAGCTTGACGTGATGCCACGGTGCAGCCGCCGACGAGGGATCTGCGAGTATACGGGACCAGCCGTAGGTTAATCGCCGTTTGACTCCGCAGCCGCAGCCCTACCGGCAGCCGGAGCCCCACGTGGTGAGCTTTGTGCTGGTCCGTGGGGACCGGAAGGGTGCAGGGCAGACTGGACGCACCTCAGGCCTGCTCGGGTCGAGTCCAGGTCCGGATCCTCCAACTCGGCGAATTTGATCACTGCAAGATCCGGACGCGATAAGACAACACCACACAGAGAGAACAGTCATCATGATGGTGGACCCCAAGCTCCGTTCTCCTCACGTAGACTCCTAAAACAAAAAGCAACTAGTCATCCGTGAATCTCTCGTCGCAGTCATGGGGGAGGGGAGGGTAGCGAGAGGGCGCGGGTAAAAAGCAAAAGAACTGAAGGAGACAACCTGTAGAAGCCAACTGCGTCCCCACCCCATTAACCGACGAGCAACCCCGAGACCCCATTTTCACACCTGTTCCAGGGCTCCAAATGCTATGCAAATTTCGAGACCGTGACTGATCTTTTGTTTTCTTGACCCTATCCGTAACACCTTGCGTAAAATCGCTCAAATGCCCGAGAGAATCACTTTGTAAAACCATGGGGAGAATGAGCGTTGGGACACCACCTTTACGTCGTCATTGTCAACTTGGCTGGTGGCAGTCATTGCATGCCAGTGGGAGACTGCTTCGCATGCGTTTAAGCAGACGCCTGAGCCTGGTCACGACCACGTCCGCCGCGGAATCCGTTGCCGCCACGGCCACGATCACCACGGTGGAAATTTCCGCCACGGCCACGACCCTGACCACGGCCGCGATAACCGCCACGGCCACGCTCGCCCTGGAAACCGCCACGTCCACGACCACCGCGATGAGCGACCTCCTGGAAGCCTTCACCGTTGGGCGCAGGAGTAGCATTGGTGACAGGAGCAGGAGTCTCGGGAGCGGAGAGGGCGGGAGTGTCCTCAGCCCAGCTCTGGGTGCTGGCCGCCGGGGCCGGTTGGTGGATCGCCTCGGTCTCGCTAGGGTTGCGGGGAACCATCTCAAAACTCTCGGTCAAAGGGTCGTCAGCGACGGGCACCTTGCTGTCCCACTGCTCCGCACCGGCAGCATTGGCAGAGCTGTCCTCGACACTAGTAGCAGCAGGGGCGGGGGACTCGTCGTGGGAGTCGCCGTTGGTAGCAGCAACACTGTCGTCGATCTCAGTCAGGCCAGCGTGAGCGACCGTGGGGTCCGTTCCGGTTTCCGCACTGGCCGCTGCGTTGGACGCCGGCGGAACGGGTTCCGACTGAGCAACTTCTTCGGCCCAAGCCTTTTGGTCGGCAAACTCGATATCCTTGATCGATGATTCCTTGACTTCGGCGTCTGTAGACGGTCAGATTTGCTGGCTAGAGGATAATGAGGGATGCTCACAAGTGATGGTAAGCGCAATGCCCTCGGTGGAAAGGACAGGCTCCGTAGAGCCACCAATCAGCTTCAGAGCAGCTTCCACAGCCTCAGGATTGCCGCCGTAAACCTGCAGCAGAGCACCCTCGAAGGCCCTGGACAGCTCCGAGTCATCGTCACACTCTTGACGCCTGGCAGCAGCAGCCCGGAGGAATTTGGAGAAGATGAGCAAACGCTCCTTCGTGGCCTCCTCAGCCTTGGCCTCTGCGGTGGCCTGAGCCGTTCTTTCAACCTCCTTCAGCTTCTCGGCATGGGCGGCCTCCAGTTGCTCCCTCTGACCCTTCAACATCTTCTGGTGGTCATCATTGACCTTCTTGTATTGAGCCAGCTGCTCCTCAAACTGCTCGCGGTCGGCCTCAAGCTGGGGCTTCTTCAAGGCCTGGGCCTTTTGGTCGTTGTTGATCTTCTTCTGGGCGACGAGATCATCGAGAGCGACGTTGGGGTTTTCCTTCAAGACAGCGTTGAGCTTGTCCATGGCGTTCTGAAAATAGGCAAGATTAGCATCCATTGTGAGGCTGGGTTTCGATGACGATACTCACGAGCTTCTTGTTGACATTGCGGAGCTTCCTAGAGTAGATGTCAATACTTGGGCTTGTTCCGGTGCTCGCGTGCAAGGCCCACGTACTTTTGCAGCTCTTTAATGAACGGGTGTTCCGACTCAACATCCGCGCCATTGACCGAGCCCTCGACTGGCGAAGAAGCATCCTTAATGGGGCTCGAAGGGGCGGCGGCAGCAGCAGCGGCAGCAGCCTCAGCCTTGGCCTTCTTCTTGCGAGCGGACTTGGACTCGTTTGGAGTTGAGCTGGGCGGGTTGACGGTTCCCGACATGTTGGAGGATGTATGGTTGGAATGCAAGGTAGATCTGATGCAGAGCTGTAGGGAGGGAAGGTGAGCGAGTCTCGCGAAGAGGCAGGGCGGACACATACGCGTGGAGGAAGGGTGGTGAATGTACGTCGAGTTGGCAAATGCAAGCTCCAATGACAGGAAGAGGCCCGGAGCAAAGGCGCGTCGCGGGAGCGAGGGCCCGTGCGCGCCAAGGCTCATCGTCATCGGGAATGTCGGAGTGAACCACCGAACCTTGGAACGACACCTCTCCTGGACATTTTCGTCGCTGTTCATCTTCACAAGGCATGGGACATATTCCATTGTGAAACATTGGCTCTATGCAGTCTATTGTCCGTCATCACTTGCACAGTCCTGCCAGACAAGTGCCTCGATCGGGCCACTCGCGAAGCTGGTGATCTATCATCTAGAGCACGCGACCAATCACTGCCAGGCCAACCGCAGTAATGCCGGGAACCTGGATCACGCCTCCCTCATTCCAGCGAGGATTGGACACAGAAAGAGTGCCTACGACAGGAAACTCGCGGCTCGAACATCTCTATCGCTAGGTCTCAAGAAGCGCTCTGCCCTACCAACTCGATCCATCATTGAAGCTAAACACTACATACGCGAAGAGAAAACTGAGAGAAGAGCCAAGCTGTGAAACAGTATCCAATAGCACCCAATGCCTTTCAGAGCCCATTGGGATGTCGTCGAATCAAGGAGCATTTGGCGCTCCAACGGGCGGTTGAAAGGGAGCATCCCTATGTTTAGCGTGCCTTTGCCCAAGAAAGGCAGCCGTATAAGAGAAGCGAAGAATCCAAGATCGAGCACTGCTCGAATAGTCAAGAGCACTGGCCTGGAAAGCGCCTATCCGTCAGTGGCTGGGGGATGAATCCCTGGCAGTATGGTCAGTAATTTCCTAGATTGGTGAACAAGATGACATCTCACCTTCTCGACACCCCCAATGAAACCCCAAGAGCCAGGGCCTTTGAAGTTCCAAAAGAACCAGCCTCCACTGTACTTCTCAAAGACGTCGAATTGCACCTCGACGTAGCGGCGAACTTGTTGGATGATCGGGCCTTCCCAGTCGTCGAGGGATAGACCTCCGTCGGCTTCGCACTGGCAACCGCCGTCGGGGCAGAGCTGGCCGGTACCTTCAGGGTCGGCAAATGTTGTACCGTCAGGGTTGACGCAGATGAAGGTGTTGCCGCTGAACTCGCCGCCGTAGACTGGGAGGTTGTTGTCCTTTGCAACCTTTAGCTGTTCCTCTGCAAACCGACAGACCTCTTTGATGTGGCCGTCCTGGTCGAGGTGGCGGTCTTTTTCCGTGAACAGCTGGTACTGATGCACGTCGAGGGCAAATATTCCAGGATTGGTGCTGTTCAACGCTGCGTTGACATCGAGCCAGTTCTTAGGCTGCACCCACTGATCGTGCCTGGATTAAAGTCAGAATAGGACCACTGACTTCAATGGGGGGGGTGTGGAATCTTACATGACGATTCGCAGATTCTTGTTCTGAGAAGCTTCGCGAACAGCGTCGAAGGTCGTTTTGGTCCATCTCTTTGAGGTCGTGAGTGTGTTGGGGAAGCCGTTGGAGGGTTCGTTGAGCAGCTCGATTGCGACAACCGTGTCTGCATATTCAGCAGAACCATACTTCTGCGCCATGGTCCTCAAAATCTCCGTTGTACGCTCCAGATTGTTCTGACCATCTGCCTGCCACTCCACTGCTGCGATCCGACCGGAGCCTGCAGCCGCGTTTTGCCTGCCAGGTGCGCCGTGTAGATCAATGATGACTGCCATTCCGAACTTGCGGGCCCAGCCTATGGCACTTTCCAGGTAGTCATCGGCGCCTTGGTGGTAGGGCGTGTCTGTGTTGTCGTAAGCCCAGTAGCCGATTCCGATGCGTAACCTGTGTTAGTTTAGTGGAAGGTGATTCCCAGAATGGTTGACTACTCACGCGTTGATTCCGTACGAGCGGAGCTTCTGGACGTCAGACTCGTTGAAAAATGTGTCCCAGTGGTTCTTGATCGCTTCGTCAGAGCCGGGCTGCTGGTCAAAGGTCCACTGATCAACTGCCGGAGAGTTTTTGAAGAGCTGAGGAGTGAGGTACGGCTCGAGGACGAGCCATCCGCCAATGTTGACGCCGCGCAAGTAGGTATTGGCGTTTGCTTTGAGGTAGTCACCAACGAAAGCCGGGCGAGCGGTGGCCTCAAGTGAATAGAGAAGCACCAAGAGAATGTGCACAATGAATGGACGCGCCATCTTCAAGATGGCACAGCTTCAGCGACGGAAATGAGTGTGGTAGCGAGCAAACAGCAAAGCGAGGGTGCAAGAGCGACAGAGCGCAATAGTTGAAGAGCTGTTTTGATTTAGGTGGAGAGGGGATTTTGTTAGGTCGCTGTCTTAAACTGCCCGTGACACTGACCTCACGCACAACCACAGCCGGCGCAATGCCACGGCGATTTTCGAACCCCAATGGAAATCAGACCGAACTCAAACCTCATGACCTCACCCCTTTGGAGTCTGGGTTGGTTCTGCACTTGATCTTCCTGCCTTGCGATCCTTTGACAGCTCCTTCGACGGCTCCTTGTCGACTTCATCCTCGCGACAAAAGAGCTTTCGCATGAAGCTCTGCCAACAAAGTCGGTCTTCTGCCATGTCTCAACAGCGATCTTGGGCGTCTTGAACACTGGTTGGATGCTCCTGGAGGATCTCATAATCGCCAAAGTTGGCGGAGTCGACGTCACTTGAAGCAACAACTGGCCGGAATGAAACATTTTTCCCGCTCTTGTTGACTCAAAATGTTGTAGAAAAGAAACCAAAGTGTGACAAGGGAAGCCTTGTGTTAATTCAGCACGACTTCTTCAGTCCAGAAAGATCCACGACGCAATGCGTCGACGCAGGAGTGGTCAGAGTGCCGGTCATGGAGACTTATTTGGTCGTTTCTGGGTAATGTCCAGTGTCATGGACGGATGAGGCAGGCAACGAGTGTTTCCGGCGCTGCATGCTACTCCAGATGGCCTTCAGCCAGGTCTTGGTCTGGGGAAAACAAAATTGTCAAGGGGCGCGGGCGTGGAAAAAGCAATCTGCTCGGGCGAAAATACTTCCAAGGCATGGCTCAGGGAAATGGCAGCGTCCCTGGGTTCTGGGTAAGCCCTATATGTCAAGACCAAAAAAGCAAAGATGTAGTCGAGAGAAATCTGCAGCATCCCAAGGTGCAACGAAAAGGGTTTGGTCATGTCTCGGGAGGCAGTGCAAAGACGAGAATTTGGTCGAGTCTCACACAGACATGAATCATGCAGCAGAGAGAGAGAAAAAAGCAAGAGAGGGACGGGGTGTTGAGGATCCGGATGGGTATAGCTGGAGAAAGGTTGATCCGAGCAGAGAGGCGGGGCTAGGTACAGGTAGATACATGTGGAGTGCAGGTTGATGCAGCCAAAAAGGGCTGGGGGTGGCTGCCGGGGCCCAGCAGTGATAGGCTGCGATGGCGACAATCAAGGCGCGCAGACAGCACACGTGAACACCTCGGCTGAAACTAGGTCTCGATTGGTGCACACCACGAGACCTGATGGTGCATTCAGAGGTGCAGGATGAGGAGAGGCAGTCATCGTGTATGCGGATGTGGGCAAGACGGGGGAGTTGTTGTTGTTGTTGTTGTTGTTGGAGAGAAAAGGCGGTGGACAGCTGTGACTGACAAGAGAGAGGGTCGAGTCGACCGCAAGGAAGCGAAGCGAAGTCGTCGGGGCGGGGGTTCCGATGTTCCTCCGATGCTGAGATAAGTCGGCTGTGGTGGTTCTGTTAAAAGAGGCCAGCGATTGCCGCCCACGGCACCCATACAGACTGGTGCCATGTGATTAGCACTCACCTGATCAACCATCAACTCTTCCCTCCATCAACATTAACAACCCAATATCTGGCCCACGTCCAGGCCCAGTTCCTCTCGGTTTTGACCCGTCGTCCATCTGCTGCCCTCGCGCACCTCCGCTCTCGGTCGCACCCTTTTTTGCGCGTCGACCGCGTTACCGTCGACGCCGTCAAGTCCAAGTCGAGTCGGGACCACCTCAAGTCACGTTTCTCGTCCTCGCCGACGAGGGAGCATAAGTAAGTCATCATCTCAATCAATTCACCCGGCCTCTCCCTCCATCGCGCGACACGGTGACCACGGCGCTCTTGACACGACTGCCACCGATCGCCGCCCTGTCCTCTCCTCGTCGCCCGCGCCACCGCGACACCGTCCCTTGGCCTCGCACCTGCTACCGCGCATTCCACATGGTTCCGTCGCGTCCCTGGTCCTCGTCGCCTACGCGGCCTCCGCCGTGTCCACCGTCACGACGGGCCTGCGGTGCCAACGCGCAGCAGCGTCTCGCGCAACCGTCAAGCAGGACATTGACAGCTTGGTCTCACAGCCAGGAAACTGCTTGTCCGCATCATGGTCGCACTCGACACTTGCCGTAGGACACGTGCTAACGATGCATATCCACTAGGGCATTAACAGTGTGCTTGCTCTACCTTCGTCCACCACTGCCCTCTCTCTTGCGGAGCCTTGCGGGGGTTTGTTCTCAAAAACATTACCTTTCTCTCCCTCTCGCCATAGTGCAACTCTGCTGGTGGTTTGCCTCCGCGGCCACGCGTTGTACTGCCCCGCCTACCGTCCTCCTGGAGTCAGTACTTGCCCCCAGGTCTGTCTGAGGGCCATTCGCGGCAGCCTGCATATTGTGGTTGTCCTACTCCGCCATCCATTAAAATCCGCCATTGGGCAATACCCACCTCGAATTAAATTGCGACCACTTGCGCCGTCAACCGCGAAGCCAACGAATCAGCCTCGCAAGCCAAGTCAGAGCCATCCCCCTACAAGCTGCAAGTCGGCGCGCAAATGGCGGACGTTGCCAGTTACCCTGATTCGGATCCCAAGGCCGACGTCAGTGACTCGACTTCGATGCACAACAACAAGCGCAAGCGCAGCTCGATCGACCAAGGCTCTTCCAACACGCGACCTGCCCCCGGCGACTCGTCTCGCAACGCGAACTACCAGCGCGCATCACCTGGATCAGCAAACAACACGGGTTCCGCGGGATTAACCGATCAATCGAACAATTCCTTTTTGGGCGCACACCACGGTACTGGGACTGGCGAAGAAGATATGCATCACTCCAATGCTGAGATCGACTTCAGCCAGCTGGCGCAACACACAAACGACCACAACATGCACCAGAATGGCGGAACCACCTCGTCTGCGACAGACACGGCTGTTGCAGCCTTGTCGCATCACTTTCAAATGACGGTCCCTCAAGCCACCGAGCTTTCTTTCCAGAACCAACCGACAGGTGGAGAAAATGACCGGGCTCTGGGCAATTCATTCGGCATGGGAGATCACAACATCCACGCTGCCTCGCATGGAATGGGTGACTATGGCTTGGACCCCATGAACAACAAGTCGAATACCCCGGGAGCGTCTCAGAATGAATCGCCGCCTCCTTCATCAAAGCCTCAAGTCGGCTCTGAGGAGTGGCACAAGATTCGCAGGGACAATCACAAGGAAGGTATGTTTAGAATTATTCCTCACCAATCCAGGGACAATTTCTGATTGCAACAGTTGAACGCCGACGCCGTGAGACAATCAACGAGGGCATCAACGAATTGGCCAAGATTGTCCCTGGTTGTGAGAAGAACAAGGGTTCCATCCTCCAGCGCGCTGTCCAGTTTATAACTCAACTTAAGGAGAACGAGTCGCAAAACATCGAAAAGTGGACTCTCGAGAAACTCCTGACCGAGCAGGCAATCACTGAGCTTAGTGCTAGCTGCGACAAGTTCAAGGGCGAATGTCAACGCGCATGGAATGAAGTCGAGATATGGAAGAAGGCCTGCCAGAACGCCGGCATAGTGCCCGAAGAGTATCAAAACCAAGGCGAGAAGGCGGATCAGAATGGCGATAGTTGAGGAGCGCGAGCACCTTCACATTCAGGAACGAACGCCAATTCCAGCGAGACACGAGCAGCAGCAAGCACAGCTGTGGCAGTGTCTGCTCAAGCAGCCTTCGACGCTAGGACGATGTCATGAACGATTCACGACTGGTTTTTCAGCTTGCTTGCTTGATTTGATTTCATCTTCTTCGCAGGCCCTTCTTCACAGGCGCGATTGGCCAACACAGCACCTTCACACCCATCCTCTCCCTCTTCCTCTTGCGATCCACGGCTCGGAAACAGGGAGTCGTAGTGATGGACAGTGGGTCAGAGCGACGAATGGGTGGTAATTCGGGAGTTCGACTCGACTCGATCGAGTCACTTTCTCCCCTCTTTTCCTCCAATCCACGGTTTGGGTGTTTGACGGACGGGAGGCGGACACTTTCATTGCATGACACGAGAGGACTTTTTCTTCCGCCCTTTTCTTTCTCTCTCTCTCTCTCTCTCTCAACCTTGCGGATTCAACCCAAGTGTGTGGCGGATACCTGTATGCTTCCTTCCTACATCCTCTCGTGGTGGTGGGCGAGTTTTTTTCCGCTGAGCTCTTACTTAGTGCATCTTCTCTGCTCTGCGCTGCTCTGCTCTGCGCTGCTCTGCTCTGCTCTGCTCTGCTTTAGTTTTGGCATTCCCCCAATTCGAATTGAATCGAGTGAGTCTGTGATACTTGCCCTTATTTTCTGCACGCGTGGTCAGTCGTGTGCTTGGACTATGTTTATGCGGTGCCCCGGCCTTGGCCCTGCCCCTGCTGGCCACATGACGACGAAACCGAAACCGTTGGTGACCTGCCTTGCCTACGGTATTTTGAGAGCGGATAGGTCACGGCCGCACCCGGACCGTGCCTAGTCTTTCTCCTCCCCAAGCTTTTTTCGCATCGTCGCCGCCGCCGCCGCCGCCCCCGTGGTGTCGCTACCTAGTGTGCATGCATGGATCCCTGACGACACCCTCTTTTTCGCAAACGTGGCAAGGTAGGTAGGTAGGTAGGTAGGTACATGTACATGTCCCTCGCCCAGCTGCCGCTGCAGCTGCAGACGGCTTGCCTTGACCTTTGCCTTTGCCTGTGGGTCTGGTCATCGCGTAGAAAGCAGCGAGCAGCGAGCAGCGAGCGTCACTTGCCCTGTATCAATACTGGCACAGTGCCCAGCATCCATCCCCATTCCTCCGCCCTCAAACACCCCATGCCGTATGCTATGCTACATGTCGGCGCGGGCAACCTCGGTCTTTCGCTCAATTCACTAAGTGTTCAGCAGGGTAGGTAGCGCTGTGTCTCTGCTCTGCCGTCTGTCTGGTCGTGCGCGACGCATTCGCTGGGAGAAGAGAAGATGAGAGAGGAATGGAGGGAAGAGCGGGAGAAAAAGAGTGGTCAAGGTGAAGAAGAAAGGGGCATGGGAACGGGTACCCAGGGCAGGCTTTGTACTCGGACTCGGACTCGGAGACTTCCTGCGTCCAGCGTAAACGTTGGGTTCTTCCCCAACACCACATCGCGACTGCATAGAGGCCGTTACTTCAGCGCTTGTTGCGCTGCAAATGGAGGTCTCACCATCGCCAGTGATGCGGTGGTGCGGGCGAGATGCATGACAGAAGAATTTACATGCTGCGCTGTAATAGGAGGATGTGGATGTGTGCAGCAGCTCCCGTGATTCAGTGGAAAGATGAAGATAGGACGACGAGAATGGCGTGCAATTTGATTTGAAAAGGAAGGGCCAAAGGAATGGTCGAGAGGTCTCTGTCATTTGGACATACACATACAGACGCAGACTTCATGTCGACAGGAAAAATTACGCGCGGCAGCTACACGAAGCCACGCAACACACACAGCCAAACCTCCAGCTACCATAATCCGAATGACCGACCGACAGACCTATGTGATGTTCCAACGCGAAGATGCGACGCCATTTCGCCTGCCCGTCCGTACCTACACCCGCATTACACACAGCAGACAAAAACACCGAAGAAAGCCTCGACATGATCAATAGCCCTGCTGCCACTGCTGCGGTCCCGGCGGCGGTCCCTCGTTCGGGCCCCCCGGCCCAGCGAGGCCCTGAGCCTCCCACTCCGCAGCGACGTCGCCCAGCATGGCGGCCTCCTCAGCGGCGGCCTGCGCAGCCGCCGCCTGCGCCTGCATCTCGCCCCAGCCGAGGCGCTCGAGCTCGCGGCGGAAGAAGTCCTGCTCGCGCGCGAGGACGCCCGGCTCGGCGCCGAGGCGCTCCGGGTAGCGCTTGAGGTTGAACCAGTGCGTGAGGGCGCGCAGGGCCTGTTCGAGCGGCACGCTCTCGTCGACGTCGGCGTCGACGTCGGAGCCCGCCAGCCAGTCGTCGCGCAGCTCGGGCCGGCAGTGCAGGTACACGGCCGTGATGACGCGCATGTTGGCCTGCCGCCACTTGCGCCCGCAGTACGGCACCTGGTTCTTGAACAGCTTGAGCGTGTACAGCCGCAGTTGCGGTTGCGGGATCTTGAGGCTTTTGCGCAGGTATTGGCTCGACTTGTACTGGACCAGCATCAAGTTGCGGTGCGCCTTGTTCTTGCAAATCTTCTGCATGATGCGCAGCAGGTTGATGTTGCTGAAGAAGTTGCGCCATGAGAAGGACGTGATCGGTTCTGTTGGCAGGTTGGTTACTGGGATACCGAGCTCGTCGACTTCTGGAAGATGGTTACCGTTGCCGTCGGTTGCGATTGAGGGTCCAGGCTCTCCCGTTGCAATCGATGGGTCTTCTGTGATGGAGTCCAGGAGGCTGTCGGCTGATGGTTGACGTCGGATCGGAGGTGGGACAGCCTCATCAGGGTCGTGTTGCTCGTCTGATTCGGCTCCGCCATGTGCCTCTGCATCTCTGAGACCTTCTCGGGAATGCGTGCGACAAAAGTAGAAGAAACTGTACCTAATTAGTGACATGAGGGCTTTGATGTGGCGCCTTGCTTACTTGAGGTCTTCCCTGTCGCATTTGTAATTGATTGCCTTCTCAATCTCTTGCAACTGAAGTAGCTTGAGTGTAAGTGGGATGTAGTTTGAGTCCACCAGCAACTGCGTCAGATACTCCATCTTCAAAATGTCTGCCACAAAGTCAGCACTCTTCAATTAAACCAGAAGCGATCGATGCTTACGAGACACTTTGAACCACTTGAGCAAAAGGATCAGGATGCCAGAGGCAGCCTTGTCTTGAATCTCTTCTGTCCTCATCCTGTCCAAGTCCTCGAGGGGGATTCTCGACATGTCAGGAATCATGAATCCGGGACTTCCGTCTCCTGGCCCTCCATTCTGGCCAACTTCCATGCCAACAGCAGTTGGACTGTTGCTCTGAAGTGCCAGAGTCGCAAGATGGGACAAAAAGGTCCGAAGCAGAACAATGACCAACGATTGAAGGTGTGGAAGCACGGCCGACTAGTCAATGTTAGTAAGCATCGTCTGCAACAGGAAAGATACACCAACATAGAACCTGTCTATACGATCCAGCTTCATCGAAACCAGATCTTGCTGTTTGTTCCTTTCCTCGGGTGCTTTTCCATCCTCGAGTTTGATGGCATTCAGTTTCCTGTCCAGCTCGAAAGGTTCCACGTCAACATCCTCTGGACCAACCCAACCGCGCTCGTATTTCATGAAAAGGACGCGTTCTTCCCATAGTTGCTTCATCGCACGTGTCGCCCTCATTCTTTTGGCAAACAGTTCTGCGGCTTCAGAGATCGAGGTTGGGATGTCGCTCCCTTCCCACTTCCGCCCAACAAGCATGTCTTGAAGGTCGGTGGAGCCCTTTCCGCCAAGGTTGTTGCTCGACTCGTCGAGCGGAGGATAGAGAAAGGGGAAAAGCTGATTAGTCTGGTAGTTTTGCTTCTTGCCGCCTTTGCCTCCCGGCCCGGCTGGCGAAGGTGGCGGAGATGGAGCAGGTGTTGCTATGTGAACTGGTTGATGGAGAATAGAAGTGCCATTTATATTACCCACACCTGGTCCAGAAGAGCCTGCTTCCGAAGCCTTGCTTTGGTGGTTTTTCAAGGGAGGAAGAATGGAGTTGTTTTCGGGCTCCAAAGGGAAGAGAGGGGGCGGAGGGTTGTAGGCCGGGTACTTGGAACTGATTTCTTGCCGAAAGAGATGATAATCCAGCGGAGATGCCGTGATTATTGGTTGGCCTCGATTGTCGGCAGTCTCTTGCAAGGGATCTTGAAAGGACTTCTTCAGCTCGTCGAGCTCTTGCAGCCCACCAAAGTTGATCAAGATGGATTTCCAAGTCAAGAGAAGCACCTGATTGTGTTAGTCATCAATTATGCCAACGCATTTACTTTCTTACCTTGTGCTGTGGGGGCCCAATGGAGTCGTCCCATCGCAAGCTTGTTATGACCTCGATGAGGAAGACAGCCAAATCTGGCTGGAGCTCAGCTGTGAGGCAAGTCAGTCAAGAGTTCCCATCATTCCATCATTCTCACTTACATAGCTCCTGCTTGAGGGAATTGTGGCCGTCCATTCGCGCCACTTCGTGGAGGACGTACATCAATGTAAGGGAACACCACAGCTCCCGGCGATCGGCTTCTCTTTCGTCGTGGGGAGTAATTTCTTGCTCGACAACATCCATGGTACTTCACCAAGTCAGTGAATCTGGGCCACGAGATTGGGCAAGCAGAAAACTCACAACTCGCGCACAACGGCAGAACGAGCAATGTCGAAGATGGGTTGTATACCACGGCACTCATGTATTATCTCAACGCCATTGCGAATCCAGTCAATTTGCACCTCTGACTTGATATAGTTGAAGGATTGCTCGGCATCATTAGCTGGGGGAGCGAATTCTTCCTCGTCCTGCATATTTGAAAGTCCTGCAGTCTCATGCCAACAGCCTAGGGCAATGTATACCAAGGCCTCAAGGCTCCGCAGATGGGCATCTCTGTCCGAGCGGGAGAGATTTCCCACCAGCTTCCTCACGAGTTGTTCTCTAGATGCCGGCTCGGCTTTGCACCAGTCCATCTCACCCTGTTCGTATGCCGCCAGGTTTGAAAGTGTGCCATCGCGAAGAGCGACCCATTCCTCGACAAACGAGGACAGCGACTTGAGCAACATGGCCTGCTCCTCCAGGCCGTATGAAAACCATTCCTCAATCTCTTGGGCAAAAGAGGATGAGTCGTCGTACTCGAAGGCATAGGGGGTCGGCTCGACCTTGGGCATATCAGTGACGAGCTTTTTGAGCTGCAACAGCGACAGCGAGTCTGTCGGCTGGTGACCCGGCTCGTAGGGTGGTGCCGGTGGCGCGGGAGGCGGCAAGCGCTGGGGAGCTGGAGCAGACTTGTCACGCCGAAGGCCAGGTCTCGCCGGCAGCGTGGCGCCATCGGTTGGAACTGGAGGGTGGCCTGCCTGTTCAATGGCCTCAATGACTTGTTGCTCGGCGGTATCGAGTGGAGGCTTCACGCCCTCTTCGTCCGCGCCAATATTCCTGACCGGATCCGAAGGCAAGGCCATCATTTCAGCCTCGTCCACGCCCACGGGTACCTGAGGGACAGCCTCAGAAGGGTCCGCACGTTCGGAAGGTTGTTGGTCCATGGTGACACGGCTACGGGGCGGCGAAACAGAGATAGGGTGGCAGCGGTGCAGGAGTCGGATTCGCGACAGCTGGCATCGTCAGGCGGGCGTGGTTAACGGAGCATGGCGCGGCGCTGAGGCATTGGGTCGAGGTGTTGTTTGGGTGTTGTTGAACGTAGGACAGCTCGCCAGCATGGATCCGATGCGATTGCGGGGACCGGAAGTGCAAACGCCAAAGTCGTGGCCGCTCGACCGAACATTGTCCACGCGGCCGTCGGTCTGCTGCTGTGCCCGTCAAGACATCTGCACTCTTTTGCCCTCCACCATCTTTGTCCTCGACTTTCTCAATCCGGACTCGAGTTGCCCGGCTGCTGCTAGCCACTGACGATCTCGCATGACTCGGCTCGGTTTTGGCGTCCTCACCTGCCCCTCGCGCAGGGCAACCCAACGTTTCTCCAACCTGACCTCTACTTCTTCCACCGCCCCAGTCTCCCCTTCTGCCGGCTTGTACTTGATGATCCAAAAGGTCGCGGTCGAATGGCAGTATACGGTAGCACACGCGTGCCCCCTTCTCGGCCTTCGTCATCCACGTCGTGCCACACTGCCACAAGCAACCGAATCCTCTGTTTATGATGCGCCACTCAATACTTTGCAGCTTTTTGTTGCTCGGCCAAGTCAGTGGAGAATCTGACGTGCAGATGCCAGCAGTTAACCTGTGGTTCAAGTATCTTTATTTTCTGTTGCACCGCCCCCGATACTTGGGGCCACGGTCGCTTGGCACCAGGCCGGTGAGTTGGTACATGTCAGCTCTCCCCATAATTCAGCATGTTTTTTTCCGTCGTGTGGAGTCATTCTATTGGCGCTTCTAGTCACGTTACCAGTCTTTTTCGGAAACCGGGCCTCTAGCTCAATTTTCCTTTTCGTCCGTTTTTCCTACTCTGCCTGGTGGCCCCCTTCCACCCATCAAATTAGGGTTGCGCATCGGATGCGGGAATACTCCATCAGGACGGACAGGATTGCCGCTGGCGCTTCACCCCCAGAGTCGGCCCATCCGCTTTCCCCTAACAGATGCCTGCTCCGCTCAGCCTTGCCGGATGGGCAAGCGCATCATGCCGCGCACCAATCCGCCTCGAGCAAGCTTACCGCACTGCACCGCAGATGTGCATAGCACTTTAACAGATCTCTTGGGTCCAACTCGCACCCCCGCGTGCTCTTCAAGGCACATGGCTCAAGCTCTGAACCATAGAGCTCGCCGAGCTTCAGCCTCGCCGTCACTCGTCCCACGTCATTGGGTTCTGCCATCAGTTGACTGCCGCAATCAGCCAACAACTCGGCTCACACGTTGCAGTGGCAATTATCACACCATTCATTATTACTGAGACCTGTCAAGCATTCAAGTAAGCTAACCTTTCCCTTTTGAGTGGGGAGCCGTGCTTGGGTAAGCGTTTGTTGCTATTCCGTGTAGCAGCAATCATTTCCTGGGGCCCAAAATCCTCCCATTCTCAGTGGAGCCAGTCCAGAATAATCGTCTTGGCGGTCCTGCGGGAAGGAATCGCAAGCACCGTCACTGCCACATGGCTCTGCTGTGCTCGATGCCGGGGTAAAATCCCTTGAAAGAGCCTCTGCTTTGCGAGCTGATCAATTGCTTCTGAATTTTCCAAGCCAAGAAGCCTCTTGCAGCCTGCTGCTATGGTCCACAATGGCTCAAAACACCTTTCACTTGGCGCCCCCATGATCTATTTTCGTGGGTTGAATCTCCTATCACGAGTTAAGGTTAGGTAGGAAGCTCGTCAGCGGTGCATGCGCAGCGTGCATAGACACCCGCTTCTTCAGAAGGTAGGATGTCAGCGCAAGGGGGACTTTCCCTTTTCAAGCTGCCATCATGACATACCAAGTTTCTCAGTCTAGACTCTTGTTGTGCTCAAAAAGGCTGTCCCTCCCACCCTTCCTTGTCCATACCCACTGCTCAGTTACTCAACGTCAACATGTTTCCCACTTTCACCAGGTCCGGCGTGGCAGCACTCATTTGCTTCTCTCTTGTTTCTGCTGTGCCTCTCGAGAAGCGTGCTCCCAGTGGACCTGTTATCTCCTCCAACTTCCCGGACCCTTCAATCGTGAAAGTGGGAAACACCTGGTACAGCTTTGGTACAAATCTTGGAGACGACACCGCTCCACACGTCCAAATTGCCACGAGCTCCGACTTTAAGACGTGGTCTTTGACTGGGGAAGATGCTCTACCAACCATTCCTGCTTGGGTAGCATTTTCCAAACCATCCATCTGGGCTCCTGATGTCATTCAGAACGACAATGGCAAATTTGTCATGTACTTTAGCGCGGCTCGGCTCGAAAATCCCGATCGTCACTGCGTTGGTGTAGCGACCTCAGAAAACATCATGGGACCTTATACTGCTCAATCCACTGCCTGGGTGTGTCACAACAGTGAAGGCGGGGCAATTGATGCCTCCAGCTTCCTTGACTCGGACGGATCGCGCTATGTCACTTATAAGATTGATGTGAGCCACATCTTCTCTCTTCCTGGGCCTCTGATACTGACAACGAGATAGGGAAACTCTCAAGGCAACGGCGGCGCATGCAACAATGACGTTGCGCCTCGAAAATCGACGCCGATTATGCTGCAAAAGGTCGATTCAAACGGCATTGACAAGATTGGTTCCGCTTATCAGATCCTAACCAACGATGTTCCTGACGTAGACGGCCCCGACGTTGAAGCGCCTTCGATCGCTAAATTCGCTGATGGTCGCTACGTTTTGTTCTTTTCTTCGAATTGCTTCACCACCATCAATTACAATGTCAACTACGCAACTGCTTCGAGTAAGTTGGACTCGAGGAATTCGACATTCAAAGTCATCTGGATCGCTAACGATCGATAGGTGTCAGTGGTCCCTATACTCGGGCGTCAACCCCTCTCTTCACCTCTAGCTCCACCGGTCTTTGGTCCCCAGGCGGCGCGAGCATCGCGCCTGACGGTCAGCACCTGATATTCCACGCGTACATCGAGGCGGGATCGACCATCCGTGCGGTCTACACGGCTCAATTGTCCTGGAACGACAACGTTGCCTCCGCCTGAGCGGGGAAGAAGAGGGATAGTAGCGTCAACTATGGGCGCCAAATCCCCGCCCGAGGCTATCTGCTGACTTGATCCTCGAGCGTTTGCGGTGTGCTGCACTAGCTGCGGTAAAGCAGCAGTGTTGCGCGACTTTGCATCGAGTGCGGTCTAGTGTCGTGCCTGCAGAATTTCCTTGGCATCCACACCATCCGTCATACGGATCATCGTTGTCCCTTTTCTCGCATTTACACTCAGCATTTCCGATTTGGCACTGGAACAGCATCCATCATGCAATTGCTACAGGTCATTGTCTTGACCTCCAGGTGTTTACAGCCGGCTTCATATACCCTACATTGTTCCATCGACGTCCTGTTCATTCGAGAGTTCCTTTGCTACTTTTCTTCGATCGGTGTTTGGATGAGGCTTACACTAGGAGCCCCTTGGGTACGAGTTTTTGATGAATACTTGTACAGCTCCAGCCGGCAAAACATGTACAATACGAGCTGGAACCCCGGCATTTGTCTCGGCGCACAGCGCAGTGTTGCATTTTCAGTTATCTATCTGCGAAAGGTCAAGCTTTGGGATTAATCGATTGATTTTAGTTGAACCAAGCATTTCTTCCTGTCTGGCCATTGGTTTTCAAGGGTCGATGTGGGGAAGATGCATGGCAGATGATATGAGATGGTTGGTCAATTTTCGAAAGGGATGTGACCGTCTCGCCAGTCTCTGCTGCACTGCAGCTTTGCTGTCCATATTGGCGCATATGCCGACTAATCTCTAAGCACACGATGACTTCGCCGAGAAGTCGTGAACCCTTTTCTAGCAAGATGACGAACACGCTGACATCAAACCACAGCAAACCTCTCGGAAAATCGGAGTCGACTCTGAAGGGTCGGTACACAATTCGGAAGAGGACTTTTCGTCGTCGTGTTTGGCCGGAAAGGTACATGACGATGCAGCATCTTGGTAAGTGCATTGCTGGCCGAAAAGACTCTTGTAACCCTTGTGTAACCTGTTCAGGGGGTAGCTGGATGCGCGCCAACGCTCCTCGGCCCCTCCCTTCTACCGTACCGGCCGGGAGCGCCCATCCTTCCCGCCCGCCACCCACCGGCGCCTCAACCCAACCCTCTTCCTCCAAGCCGATATCTCCACGTCCCGCCCTGCCGCTCACAACATCGAAGGATCGGGCTCGATTAAATCCGACGGCGGCAGCTTATCCTGCATATGTGGGCCGATGCGGTGCATGCTCGCTCGGGAAGAGATGAAGGTTAGTCGACACGCGCGTTTGCATCAGTTTGTCAGGCTCAGACCTGTCGCTCTCCCTCGAGCTTCGCTGATGGCTTCCACCAGCTCGCAAAGGACCGAGGCCAGGTCGGATTTTAGTCCGAGGAAACGACAAGGAGCCCGATTAGCGTGAGGGCTAGAATCCTGCCATACGCCATAGCGGTTCTTTCCCGTTGCGCTACTGTAGCGTTGACCAAAGGTCGGACGGACGGGAAGATCGATCACCACTGATGAATGAGAATGGACCGGTGAAGGTTCGAAACGTTTCCTTTCGCTCTCATCGTCCCGTTTCAATGCAGCGTAGGGAGCTTTTTTGGAGCGGAGCCTTGGCTGTTCTCTTGGTCTCTTGACCATTTTCTATGCCGCTATTCCTCCTTGCCAAGCGCCTGCCAAGTAGGGAGCTGCGATACTCGTGCAACACACGTCGCCAGCCACGTCAAGCATCGTCATCGTCAGCCTCAACAACAACCTGAGCTTGGCCTTCATCTCCTTAATTTGAAGAAGCTTTCTTTCTGGTTGGTGTTCAGCCGAGGAGTTCATCAATGTTGCATTCGCTTTTGAGACAAGAAGATACAAGGGCGCCTCCAGCCTGAGGAAACGAAGACGTCTGCTGTAACCCTTTTAGTGAATTTCTTCCGATGATTTCAATGTTTCCAACCACAGCTGACGCAACGACAAATCGAGTCAGCCAAATGAAAGTCAAATGCTTGCCAGGCGCAAACTCCAGGAACCGGCATCTTCTGTAGCCACCAGCGTCTTGGAACCTTGAGACTTGGAAATCCCTTCCGCTACTGCTCCTCCATCACCTTACCATGCAGCCAACCTTGTTTGATCTCCTGTTGCAAACTAACCACCGCCATAATCAAAAGCTCAACGCTGATGGCAGGGACGGGGCGTCCCGCCAGCCTCGGTTCAGGCTTGTCCACCCAATACGGGCTTCCCCAGCACAGCTCGACGCCACAAAGCAGACGTGTCTTACAAGAGCACCACTATACGCCTCTGCTGTATCCTGTGTATGGATCGGTATGCTCGAGCGCAGTACAGACACACACGGGTTGCACCAAACGCCAAATTGATCGATTCTGTGTGCGATGAGTCTGGCCTGGACCAGGGCTTGACAAGGCGAAGTGAGGTGAAGAGCAATTGCAAACAAAGACAGAAATAGAGTGAATCAGGAACGGCTGTAAAAATAAGTCGACAACCACCTCAGCCTGTGAACCTGCATCTTTTCTCTACAATCAGGCACTTCCGCCACACACGTCACTTCAGCACCGCCGATACACCATGGGCGTTGAGCAGGCGCACTGCACAGCGGGCGGCCGGGCGGGCGGTCCGCTGCCTTCGTCCCTGTCCGCTCACTTGCATGTATGCACGTATCCGCTTGTCAAAAAGATTGCTTTGTCGCCGCATTGACACACTGACACTGACACTGCGCGCGCTCCATCTTACTTGCAGCAGTCAGTCGCCGTGTGCGCCGGGAGCGGAACGCACAGCGCGGAGCGGGAGGGAGGGAGGGAAGCATGTCCTGCATATCCCATGCGAGAGGAAGGTTGGCTGGTGGGCTAGCCTGCTGCACGAATGACTTCGGCACTTGCCTTGCCATCTGTCTCTCTTGTCAACGAAGCATCTGGACGGCTGGTCGGCCGGGCCAGAAAGGGGAAGGTTGCTTGCCAAGTGCTGCGGCGCGTTTTTCGTAAGTTTTGATCTGCCAGAGCAATCATGCAGGGCATGGCTGGCGTTCTGCTACTCATTTTCCGCTCCAGGAACTGCTGGAGCTCCGTTCAAAAGGCCTCAGCTGCGAGGCTGTGTCGCAAAAGTCGTGACACACATAATCCTGAGGTTCTGCGAACCAAGGCCCGAATGCTCCCTATCAATGCTCTCTCAGACTCCTGAATGCTCCCGCGCACGCACTTTGGCTTTGTTTGGCTTGGAAACTCCCTATCAGATGTATTTTGGGGCATATGAATGCTCGTCAATCTTCTGCGGCGACTCTTCCTCGCCCTTCCGGTCGTTGTCGTCAATTTCGCCCCCTCTTCGTCGATCTCTTCTTCCTCGTCGTTCTGCTTCTCATCTGCCTGGCTCATCTCACCATCGAAATATTTGAGAAGACTGGCGGTCTGGCCAACGCGAAGACGAGGGCTTCTCAGCAGCTGGTTGTTAAGAGCTGGGACGGGCGCGCGCCTAAACGAGGACAAGGGGAAAGGCAATGCCGTTAGACGAAGAGGAGACTGAGATTGAAGCCGGGGCCAAGGAGGATCTCCCACTCGCCCTTTGACGAGAAATTCCCAACAATTGCATCCATCATGTCCGTGATGAGGGAGCACCACGAAGGTGCATCACTGCAGCAGCTCCTGACATTGATTCCGGAAGAGACCCATTGGGTCTGGCACATGCTCCCTCTTTTTGAAAAGCATCGCAATCAAGAAGTCTACGCGTTCATGGGTGAGCAAATCATATTTCACTACTATTTGTAAAGCTACTGACCGTACCACACAGGCACATGCCGAAAGCTTGACCAAAACCAAGACTTTCTGACCGTCCCCCACGCAGAACGGGGCCTGACGCTGCAGCTCCTGTAAGCTGTCCAAGAGATTTCCGACTGCCCGATCATTCTTTTCGACATGCGCGTCATGTGTAGGACATATCGCGACAAGAAGAAACCAGAGGCGCCCACTTCGCAGTACTCGGACAAACGAGCGCCATTGTTTGAGAAATGCGGTGCGATTGGAGATGTGGGTCGCTTTGGAGCACTTCGGCACCAGGTACACAGGACATCCTCTCCCCCGACTGCGAAATGCTAGCTAACCACTTTGCAGAAAAAAGGTAATTTTCTCGTATGTGAACTTTGCACAAACGATCCTCGCCTGGTGGCACCCGCTGACGCAGCTGGCGGCGGCCTTCATTATACTGAGGCTGCTCCTCTTGCACCACAGGGTGTCCATACGTCCATTTGAGGCTCTGGAGCGAGTTGCTTGACGTGGCGCGCAGTCTTGCCAGAAGGCGGCAGAGTAAGCGAAGGTTCACCAAAGCGGTTCATCCATGGCGCGGCGTGTGGAAGGTGAGGTGTAGACGATAGGGCGACGAGGCGCGCGACAAGTTGAGGTGCGGCGGCGATGAGGTGACGTCACTGGCAATGACGAGGTGCGCGACGGCGAGCCGAGGTGACTGGTGGACTCAACACCAAGCAAGATACCGGATTAGGCAAGGCGCGGCACCTACTGTCAGTATAAGAGAACCTCCTGTCAGAATTAGAAAAACCCCTGTCAGGGAAGTGGTCGCCCCCGGAATTGGCAATGCCCCGGCCATTACTCATCAAGTCGACCCCATGGATGCTTCCAAGGGATCCCACAGACCCACAACGCGCTGCATCTCGGATGGGTGATCACCACAGGCGGCATCAACAGCCCAGCCCAAGCAGACCCCATGGGGACCAACTGCACAATTTTCTCCAAGAAGATCGCGGAGTTCTTCTCGAAGGCAATGTCAGATCCAAGTGTGAGCCCAACACCAGAAGCCGTGTACGATCAGATCGCTACCTATGTCGCAAAGCACAGCAAGTACACCATTCCTCCTCGAGGGTTCAGCAGTCAAGGCTTGGTAGACAGAATGAAAACGACTGCAAGCAGCTGTACTACGAGTTGATGCTGCTCGAGGGTGACGAGGACGATGTCAAAGCCGCCAAGCTTCTCAAACGCAAGGCGCCAGGCGCAGAAAAAGCACAGAGACAGGTGGAGAAAAAGGACATGGCATGCCCATGAATGCTCCTCATCATCACGCCCACCCGGACATAAATGCTCCTTGTGATCGCCGCGCTTGGGTGTTGAATGCTCCTTGTTGGTGTTCAGTTGGATGGACCAGATTGATTCCTCGGGGCTTCTGTGAATGGAAGAGAAGCGAGACTCGAGACAATGAGCAGCTGGAGCTCTGAGGGTGTGTACTTCTCCTTGGACCCTCAGCCACTACCGTGTGGGTTTTGAGACAATTACGCCTGTAGAAGCTGTGGGCGTGGCAGGCAAACATGTGCGGCCGCTCAGATCACTTCTCTCGCAAACAGCAACCAGAACCGTCAACGACTCCTCAGAAGATTCTAGTCCTTTCGAGTAGGTGCCAGATGCATGAGAGACCTGCGGAGATCCAGAAAATGCCCGCTGGCGGTGTTGCCTCCCGCTTTCGGCTGCCGGCTCACCAGCAGGCGGTGACTCTGCGTGAGAGCTTCCACGCATCAACAGGCGCTCCCTCTTCGCTGAAAGGGCCGATTCTTCTCGCTTAGTAGGCGCAGGCGCTTCGATATAACGCCATTCCGACAACAGGCGCATCAATATTACGCTTTTCGGACAACAGGCGCTGCACCACATTGTTCGGCTAGGAAGCTCGGTCCACATGCTCAAGTACTTAAACCCGCTTCTCTGCCCCAAACTTCCCTTTCCTCTTTTCATACTTACCTAGTGAGGTGAGGGCTGAGTTCAAGATTCGGTCCCACTGCCTGGCTGCCCTGCATTGCACTTCGCGGTGGCGGCCTGGCAGGGTTCGCCTTCGGGGTTCCCCTTGCGCAATTTTTGATGTCTCTGCTTTTTTCATTGACGCTTTTCGCCTTGCGCGGGACGTTGAGGAAGATTGGGTGTGCGATTCTGGGTTCCTTTTTTTGTGGTGGCTTTGGTGGCGGTCAAGTTTGTTGACGTTGTTGTTGTCTTCTGTGTTGGGGTCCGCCTGCGCTGCGCGCTTGAATCGGTAGATGGGCACCGTTGAGCGCCAGCATGGTTGATCCCTTGATTTGTTTCGCAGTATCCACGCCTGTGTTCTGGCAAGCGATGAGAGGGACCCTATTGAAAGGTTTGTGCCAATCAATTTGACCACTGCTCTGAATGTGCCGACACTGTCGTGCAGGCCTACGCTTCAGCTTCACTGCGCCTGATCGCGACGACGGAAACGCTGCCTCTTGACTCCAGTCTTACGATCCCGTTCCTTGAGGTTCTTGAATCTGTTGCTCGACTCAAGGTCCGGCCAAAACTCTGATCTGGAGGCTGACCCGAGCTGGATGTGCGACCCACCCGACGACCACAACCACACACCGCCCGCGAACGGGACGACGCATGTGAGGAGAGGATGCACTGAATAAGACGATGCAGGAGCTTTAATCTCGGAACCTCTGGCAGAAACGCTCTACTTGGCTTTGGATTTGCTGGAGCTTCAATGGCGAATGTCTGAGGCTCGGAGGCACGTCAAGGATCCGTGATGAAGGTCGTCGCTCACAAAAAAAAAAGCGCGGCGGGTGACAGGGAGCGTTCGTACGCATCACCACACATTTCTCAGGTACCAGCAGCACTCACGCTATCTTCCAAGCTGTGTTTAGAGCTACAGTTTCAGTAACTTCTTTGTCCGACGACGAATGCTTACTCACCTACTGCCTTCTGTGAAGAGCACCAGATCATGCCGGCAAAGCACAAACCTTTCCTGGCGACCTGAGAACGGAGCAGAGATTCAACGGCGCGACGATGAAGCCAGACTGGAGAGGAATCGGAAACATCAGTGCGGGCTTGACGCGGGAAAGAAAACGCGACTGCGTAGGGCCAGACTGAGCAGGAGGGTAGAGTAGGCACGGCAGGCGCAGACCAACTCAGCGCTCCAAGTCCTACTTCGTTCGCAACTCGAAGTCTAACACCCGAACAGCCCACTGCTGCTTCAAATTCGCTTCAAGACCACTGACAACCGCCATCATTTTATCCAACCTCTCCGCCTGCATCTTACCTCGGAGTCAGTCGCGGTAACTGACTTGATTCACCACCGCTCGTCTCAATCATATCTAAGCTTACTTGAGCCTCATCAGTCTCCAGATTTCCGCCCGTCATTCCATTACCTAGCCACCACTGGCCTTGTCATCCTCTCACCAACCGTTTCCTTCCACGGCCGCACCACATCATGCTTCCAACACACGCCGAACCCATTAATCTTGACAAGAACGAGCACGAAAACATGGCAGCCACCAGAGATTCTCCGGGCGAAGCGCCTGATCCAGGAACCAAAGCGAATGCTGGCGAAGTCAAGGCAATGTCCGTTTCAGTGATGGCAATTGCACAGGAAGAGGAAGGCGCCACGAACAGCGAAGCGGACGGAGATACCAAAGACGAGGACGAACAGGAAACGGACAACGAAGAAGGCGAGGATGATGGCGAGCAGGATACAGACTGTGACGAGGGCGGCGACAAGGACGACAACGACAACGACGACGAGCAGGTACCAAGTAACTCAGCCACCGCGAGAGACGCCGCAAAGAAAGCCAGAAAGCGGGCCTGGTATTTGAGGAATCGCGAAAAGTTAAAATTGCGAGACGTTGTTGCCAGAGAAAAGGAATACAAAGAGGTGCAGCAGCTGTGCGCCGCGCTGGCCGTCAAGCGCAACAAGCCGACCAACTCGACTGACGATCAGGAGACGATATGGCTCCGGTGCCCTATCTGCGGAACGAGTAAAACCAGTGAGAGGGCGCTGGTTATGCATCAGAGGAAAGAATATGTCGGTGAGAAGAGTTCGCAGAAGAGGAAAGACGCAAGAGCCGAAGCAGGGATGTGGGTAGACTATGAAGCAGAACAGGAGAAAGACGAGGAGGCGGAACAGGAGAAATACGACGAAGCGGGCCAGGAGAAATACGACGAAGCAGAGCTGTGGAAAGACAAGGAAGCGAAACCGGAGAAAGACGAGGAAGCGGAACTGGAGAAAGAGCAGTGATCAGCCAGCGTCGAGTCCAGACATTTCATCCGAGGCGACTTGACAGCGTCGTGTTTAATCGACAACGTCGAGGAAGCAAAGCTCGAGAGCGAGCAGCGGTCTCCATGAGCGATAAGTCAGCATATCCCACCAACAGGGCATCAGCCGAGCGGCGTATACTTCGTTTTTTCTTTCTTTCGATACAGGGCGGGCATCGTTTTCAAAGCAGGATGGAACGGATGAAGCAGCGAGGAGCGTCTAGTCTAGAGGGTGGCAATCGTTAGCCGAACAAAAGCAATAGAACGAAGCATTCACTTACTGAAGGCACCACAGCCAGCCAGCCCATCAAGAAAGAATCTTGCTCCCACCACCAGCGCAGCAGCTGAACACCGTCTTTTCCTTCACACAATCAAGTCACACACCCCAACATCAATGCATCCACACAAAGAACAAAAGCCAAGTAGAAAAAAGCTCCTATCCTATTACTCCACCAATCCTATCTACGCCATCCACGGCGGCACTCACTGTCTTGCCTCCCATTCTTTCCCTCCCTATCCCGCGCCCTCTTCAAAAGCCAGGATGAAGAAAGGAAGACAGAAACGACAGAGCAGCGCGGCAATTTTTACCCCGGCACAGACAGACAGACAGACAGACGGTTCGAGCGACTGGCTGAGTGACTGGCTGACTGGCCAAGCAAGCAAGCAGAGCAAGAAGGGGAATCAACAACGTATGTAACCAACTGATCACCAACCAACCAAACAAGAACCGCGGCGACGACAGCGACAGCAACACCGGACGGACGCGTCCACACACTCAATTTGATGACGGCGGAGAATTGGAAAACGTATGAATGGGAAGAAGCTAGCTAATGGAAGAAAGTGGGAAAAGGCAGAGCCGGTGGGCCGAAGAGCAATGCGATGCGACAAGACACGCCACGACAGGAGACCAGACGTCCGAGACAAAACAACCGCCATGAAGTTCCGTCCGGCGCCTGTACCACGCGTGCCCTGCTCTGCTCTGCTCAGCTCAGCTCGCCCAGCCAGCGCGACCCAACTCGACTCAGCGCCACATCCCAGAGTCTATTTAGTGTGATTCGAACGCCCCGGTACGCCAAATGAACAGACAGGCGAAGAACGGGGTGCGTACGAATTTGGATAATAAGAGAGACAGAAGCAAGCGAATAGAGAATGAACAAGACAGAGACCACCGCCACCGGCAACGACATGGCAAGAGCAGGCAGGACGCGCTGCTCGACGATGACTGCAGTTCCGACATTTGCAGCCGCCGTCTGCAGCGAAGAGTTGCCTTGCATTGCCTTGTCGAGCGGAGCACATTACGCCCCGCCGTCCGCCTGCTGGAAGAGAATTGAGATAGGAGCAAAGAAGCGACGAAGACACGCGACTCGGGGATATGGAAAGAGCGCCAAACAAAAGCAGAAACAATATGGAGACGCGATGGAAAAGAATTCGTGTGTAGTCATTTTGAAAAAGCAGAAAGCAATCGCGTATGTTCCGACGACGCCTTTTCCCTTTCTTTGCTCATAGCCAGATAGCTTGGACCAGAGGCCAGTATCCAAACGGCACAGCGATGGGGAATAAATACGGGGGCACTGGACATAAAAGATCGTGAAAAGAGAATGCTTGCGGCGAGGGGGTGAACATTAGGGCGACCAAGTTTAGTACGGTACAAGACAGTGTGAATACATCCGTTGGTACTTTGGTCTTGGGAGTGTCGGGTAGAAATATGGGGAATCTGTACAGCGAGGCAACTCTCATGGTACCTCTACTATACGTTGATTAGTGGTGGGGGGAATGGGGCCAAGACCTTCGCTCGGGGCCACTTGTGGGCGACCTTTGAGAGCAGATACGACGACCGAAGTGGCAGCGAATAGTTGGTCGAGGTGGCTGTGCAACATAATGGCCAGGACGATGAGGAGCAGAGGAATCTGACTAGTGTTAGTTCCATTACCACACCAAAGCACTGTTCAACTTACCCAGACGAAAAATAGGTTCCTGTCGCTCCGCATCTGCTTCATCTTGTGTGCGTGCGCGCGCCTGACGCGCTTCTGCTGCTTCTTTGTCAAGGTCTTCTTGCCAAATTCAACCTTGGGTACCGAGTTGCCAGTCGAGCTCTCTTCCGACTCTTGAGCCCCTTCTAATTCAGCCTCGCATGCCTGGTCGAGCAAGTGGTCTGCCGCGGCTTGGGCAGCTGATCTCTTCTTGATGTCCAAGTCCCTGGTCTTGTTTTCGGGGTATATCTCGTCATAGGCAGGAGGAGATGATGAAGAGGAAAAGAGGTCGCGCCACTTGGATTCTGTCCAAGGACGAGCCGTCTCATCGCTAGTCGAGGAGGAAGATGAGCGAGGAGGGTTGCGGTGGGGTACCAAGGAGCTTATCCGTTGCATCATCGGGTGGCCCTGGTATCCCGGTATGTTGGGGAACTGGGGCAAGGCTGGGAGTTGCAATTGAGGCATGTTCCAGTGCATGTTTTGCTGCAGGTTGTGGAACTGGGCACTCAGATTCTGTCGCCAGGTGTGCGCTGGGGTCGACACGTCTGACTGGTCCTGGAGCGCAGACACGGGTACCATGTTCTTTGCGCTTCCTCTGCGTGAAGCGGTCCAGGCAACAGCAGCCTCTTCGGCTGACTCCTCCGAGTCTTCGCCCTCGTCCTCGTGATCAGCATCGACTGCCGAGAAATCGCTCATGTGGCTTGGGCTTGCCGACTCCCACAGAGAACGAGTCGAGGCTATGCTGCTAGCTCTACTGCGCAAGCTCAACGAGGCAGACCCAGCACTTCGCGTCCTTCGGTGTAGCTTTACTCGCGCAAGAGCATCTCTGACGTCTCCGGTCTTGGCAAAGTCCTCGGCAAGATAGCCTTGCAGCGTGCGCAGCGTTGGATCCGCTCCTCTCAAAATCAGACGACGCACAATATGCCCGTGTCCGTGCATGGCAGCCATCATCAATGGCGTGTATCCGCCAACGTCCCTCGCGTCTGGATGGGCTCCCCTTGCCAAAAGGCCAGCGACGACCCGACCGTAGCCGAGACAGGAAGCCAACGAGAGCATGGTAGCGCCCGATTTGTTCTTGAGGTTGAAATTTGGCACGTGGGGGCTGTCGTCCATGTCGACGAGATTTAGGATTCCCAAAACGAGCTCCTCGGTATCCACGGAGGGCAGGCTAGCCCGTCCACCTTCTAACACGCTATTCCAGCCAGGGTAGAATCGTTTGATGTATGAGCGCGCAAAATTGAGAACATCGTCGTCCTTAAGCTGCCCAGTCTCCTTTTGATTCATGAGGTGTATGCAGAGCTCGAACATCCGTAATGCATCGTCGTCCAAATACTTAAACGTGGCTGGAGGACCAGACAACGCAGCTGTGTTGAATCCTGGTTGACCATTGATTCGGATAGTGACCGAAACGGTGCCGGCGCAGGCTGCGGGGGGAAGAAGACACACGAGAAGTTGGCTGTTCCAGAACGTCGTAGTCGTTGCAATCTGGTCTCCAAAGAGGATATCCATGCTTTTCGTGAAGCCGGAACCCAAGATCGACACCTCGATGCCACCAGCTTTGGAGTATTGGTTGGGCACGAGCTTGAAGATGTGAGGAGGATCGGCGCGAGCTTGCGCTGGCATGTTGACCGCATTATTGATTAGACCATTCATGGTAGCTTGCGGGAATGTCCCAATCGACTGTCGTCCTAAAGATGGGCTGGGAGCTCGACTATGATTCACAGAAGTCGGGACGGAAGAGTAAAACTGGTACTGCGCATTGTCCATGCTTCCTGCGCGGTTTGGAGTAATCGGACAAGTACTTCCGGGTGTGGGCGGGTTCGAGGGGAAGGGGTTCTGAGCAGGCAACGGCTGTACGCCGTAGAGTGCATCGTTGGGCGATACGAAAGGCGTATTCTGAGAAGCAGCAGCTGGCGACATGGCCCCTAGACCAGACAGGTCTCCGCCCGCGGTCGGACTATTCTGATCGTGAACTCGTGTCATAGCCAAGTCCCTTGGGAGCTTGTGCGAGTGCGTCGAGGAGCTAGATTTTCTCTTCTTGTTTGGACCATGTTGCGTGGCGACCGGAGACGTCTGTCTAGAAGCATGTCGAGGCGTCAATGTAGAAGACGAACCCTGCGATGCGCCGCCGCTCTGGCCGAACTGAGGGCTGGTCATCCACGAGTTGGTGGAAAGACTTGTCAGGTCATTGGTGGAGTGGTAAGCTCGGCGTGGCGGAGCCGTCGGCATATCAGACGGCGGAAGGACTGACCCATTGATGTTGAATTGGCTGGCCGAATCAAACTGCAACGGACCGGCAGAAGGACCGCTGTTTGTCTTGTGGTCGTCCGTGATGAGAATTGGACATGTAATGGCCTGGGCTAGGACGTGGTCTTGATGATCTTTGATTGTGAAGATTACCCTGGGAGAAAAGTTAGACCTGAACCCTTCTTCGAAACGGCCGACTTACTGGAATCCACTCTTTTCTTGTTGGTGGCGGCAATAGCAAGCAATGCGCATTGGAACTTCGATTTGTTTTGCACCGGGCGGAAAGCGATGATTGTTCAAGTGCTCAACCTTGGAGGTGGCTGGCGCTGTCCATTCCTTGTACTCCTTGTCATTGAACACAATGACGCGGTCATACTCGTACTTTTGCCATGTTGCCTCGTCTTCCACCTTCTTGACTCTTTTGCGAGCTGCTCTTTTTCGTTCTCGTTGAACGCAGTTGTTGCAGATGCGAATAGGTCCCCCGTTGAGCGGCTTTTCAGGGTCATCGGGATTATCCTCGGACTCGTAAGTGTTCGAGTTATTCAGCTTGCCAGTCATGACGTCGTTGGAATCGAAGCTCGCTGCGCGGTCAAGAGCTCGCTCCAATAAGTCTGGTTTCTCCATGGCGCTGGCGCACACCAGGTAGGTATGCAACTCCAGAGTATTGGGGTCTTTTTCTCTGTGCTTTGCCAAGAGTTTTGGTTTTGAAATGGAGTTGACCGGAAGATGCAATCTGGTGATGTTGTCCGGAAAAGGGACCATTGTCATCCTGATGTTGATTTGGGTTTCGACTCTTGACTTGTTTCCATCCTGGTGAATATACAACGCGTTTGGATACCGTTTGCACAGAGACGATTTTGGGGGTGACAAGACGCCATGCCATGCCGCGTTTTGCGTGGCCGCGGTGTTGTTGGCGTTGAATGGTGCAAAATTGCCGGGCGAAGCACCTTGGCTGCCGCTGATTCCAGACATTGGCGAGGCGTCTCTGGAGCCAAGCAGGAATTGTGCTTCTGTGGTAGGCTGGACCTGGTGCGTCGATTAGCATATTTTTTTTCTATTTATGCGGGTCAACACTTACTTGGCCGACATTTCGAGCGGAGGCGCCGTTTGCCAAGTTCATGTCAGTAGGTGCAATGGTCGTGTTGGGAGCACGCTGCTCGTTGCCAATAGGGCTTGCCACGTAATGTGCAAAGCTTGAATCAGCCATGCTACGGCTAACCATGTCGACGTCGTCCAAGCCAGCAGATTCTTCAATCTCAGTCTTGACCCAAGGGAAATCCAAATGAGGCGAGCTGATGGAGGCTCCTTGTGACTCATCCCTCGGCCAATTGGTTGTACTCGAGCGCTCAAAGTCGAAGAAGCTGGTTGGGGCTGGCGAAGAGTCGGACGACGTCAGCTTGCGCTTTCGCCTTCGCGAAGTCTCCGAGGCCGAATCCTGGCTGGAGCTTTCCGGCGAAGAGGAAGATATGGTTGATCGGGATTGCAGGGTCGCATGTGTCTGGGAGAGGGCGGGGGTCTGGTCGCGTTGAGACGGAAGAGGCTTTGCAGGCGAGTGGTAGCCGTGGGGGTTTGCCAGAGTGGCAGCGCCCGGGACAGGCGAGGATACAAAGGCGTCATTGTTGAGATAATCGCCAAAATCGAGGGCGGCGGCGGCGGCGTCGGTCATGGCGGTTGATTCGAACATGTTTTCGTCGCAGTTCCAATCCATGTCGGCGCCCATGATGTGAACGTTGTCGGACGACATGGTGAAGAGGGCTTGGAGCCGGAGGACGGGTTCGGCGGCGGGAGCGAGGGTTGGCGGTTTTGTCAAGGGAGAGCGGCGTCGTTCAAAAATGCGCAAATCCTGGGGCTCGAGTTGTAATTGATCGTCGGAGCGGCGGTCGAGGTCTAGGGACTCGAGGGGGGTCAGGGAACACAGAGGCGGGTCCTTGGTCGCACACTACGGGAGCATGGCTTGTCGAGGTCGGAGAGGGTTAGAATTGAGAGCAAAGGCGGGAGTGCGAGCGGTGGAGGGGACGAGTGGAGCGTGTCGGTGGTGGAGTGGAGTGGAGTTTAGTTTGGTTTGGCGCCTGGCGTCGTCGTCGTGTCCCGTGGTGCCGTCCCGCACCAGAGCAGGGCAGGGCAGGGCAGGGCAGGGCAGGGCAGGGCAGGGTAGGCGGCAGGGCAAGCGGCGGCAGGCGGCAGCGAAACGAAACGAAACGAAGCCGATGCCAGAGTTGAATTAAAATGCGTGCGAGGTGGGTGGGTCGGAGGTTGGATGCAGATGGTTTGGCCGACGGCGTAGGTCGGTAAGGTAGGTAGGGTACTCACAGCAAACTGGATCTGGCTGCACTGGCTGGCTGAGCGTGGGTGCGGTGCAGCGACGGGGTGCGGCGGCGGCGGCGGCGGCGGCGGCGGCGGCGTATTGTATGTATGCGTGGGTGTACTGTACTGTACTGTAACTGTAACAGTTAGTCAGCGCCGGAGTCGGAGTTGGGGTCGCGGAGAGGGCAAGGCGCAGCCCATCTTACCTGAGGTGAAGGCTCGGCGAAAGCTGTCCAGTCAAGTGCATTGCAGTGGGAAAACGACAAGCATTGGGGATTCAACGCAGCTTTAAAGGCGTGTGGCAAGGCTCCTGTGGGCGAAACTGTGGTCATTCACGTCCTGTGCTCGACAACAGCCATGGTACATTACGACGTCCATCTCTGGACAGCGGACGACTCAACTGACAAAGCCATGGTCGTCTTCTGTTCTCCCAGATTACCAACCCCAAAGTCGACCTCCCCTCTCCCTCGCGCTGCACCAAGACCTGTACAAGGACCAGGACCAGGACCAGGACATGCATGAGCATCCACCACGGACGCGAGATAGGAATGGCGGCACCAAGTCCACTCATCGAGCCCGTGCAAGCTCCCGCCTTGGCCTGCTCTCGCCCTTGATGCAGAACCACCTCTTCTCCGGCCTGTCCGGCTCCAAATGCCAACCTATCATCCGTCCCTCATTCCGTCAACCCTGCTCTGCATTTTTTTTCAGGCCTACGTACCTTACCCTGCCAGGAACTGCGGTGCCATTGTCCAAGTCGACTCGTCCTGGCGTCTGCTGCCGTGGGACCACTGCTGCTGTACCGCCAAGTCTCCATTGTATCTACTCCTACGCTGCCCATCTGTACCGGCTGCTGACGATGCCGCACGTCAGTCATCATCCGTCATGCATCCATCGCTATCAGCTCCCTGCACCTCCGCACATTGGCATTCCGTAACTTTGTTTGTTTTGTCCTGTTTGTTGATGTCCTGCCTGTTGCAAAGCTTCTGCGGCAAGGCTTCGCATTCTCGCACCACCGCCTCTAATCAACCTCGACCGCACCGCGGGGAGCCAATGGCACCACGCGGCCGCCGCCGTCTGTCGATTGCCTCGTCAATTGTCCCCACAATGGCCGCCCCTTGAATTCTTTTTTTGCTCTGTACAATAGATCGCCTCCCAAAAACAGACATTCCAGGATTCATATTTCTAGCTTTTCATGTCCGCTCAAGCACGGCACCATCCCTGATCTTCGGCCAGGTATCAGTCCGACTTGCTTTTTTTCGCCGCCTCAAGATTGCCAGACATCGCTGATCGTACGCCACGATGCCACTTTCGGTTCTGGGGCAGCATTCTGCACCACCAATACGGCAAAGATTTCAAAAGCCGTCCAGCACCACGATGCGAATCTCCATCTGCACCGGCAAGTCCCACAGTCTACATGAATAGGTGGCGCGTTGATGTTCAAGGCCGTCGGCCAGCGTCCATGACCGGTCCCAAAAAGCAGCCCCAGAATGTGTATTAGACCCTTTCTAAGCTTGGGGCGTCCCTGCGGAGTCGTGCTAGCGCATCACCTCGGCCTCCGTCGATTGCTCCATCTATATGGTGGACGTTGTCTCTGGGCTGCAGAGCACCCATGAAACGCGAGCGAGTACGAGTGGTGAGAAGTAGAGGTGTGGAGCTGTCTCACGTCACTCGAATCCAAGTTCCCTGTCTGGCCTGTTGGTACCCTCGACCGTCTCGCGCTCCTTGCGCCAACTTTTTTCCTGTTCGCTCGCCGACCTGGGCGTTGTGCCGGCTTCGCATTCAAGAGCTGACTAGCAGCGGGCGGCGTCATAATAGCTTTGTCGCTGAACAAGCTCTCGTCCGTCCCGGTCCGCTCCCCTACCGTTGTCCGTCAGAGTCTGTTCCGCCACTTGGCGCCCCGGAGGCCAAGGGCTCCGAGCGGCCGTTCCCAAGGCACAGACCACGAGATTGGGGAGCGCACCGCAGCGAGGGTCGCCAACGTCGCCGCCTCTGTACCACTCCAAAATCATGGCACGCGCGCCGTGCCTGCAACGTCCTGTCTACCGTCTTTGGATCTTCCCGCAGTCTAGCCGCCGCAACCTGCTGCTCCCACACCTAGCGCCCGCAATGATGCTTTTTGCTCGTCTTCGTCATTTGCAATTGACTTTGGACGCGCCATCGCAGGGGCTCAAACACGCAACCAAGCTTTCATGCACCCTCCGCGCACAGCCAAAGAAGTCGATCCCAGCCGCACGTGGCTGGGCGAAAAAGCAATGGAACTGCTTCAAACGACTTGCTCGTCTACTCGTGGCGGCTGTCAGCCTTGTCAGGAACCATGACGCCGCATGCTTCAGCATCTCCAGCCGTGCAGTGCGACCGTTTGATCCAAAGCATACAAAGCAAAAGTTCCTTGACGCGCTGTTGACAGGGACGGGGGCGTCCAATGATTCGAAAAAGAAGCATAGCCCCTGTCTCAACCACCAACCAAATTCGGAGCAACATGAACGTGTGTACCTGCAGAAGTGCTCACTGCCCAGGGCACTGGTCCAAAGGGTCAGATCTCTACCAGACCACACCAATTTTCGCTACTCGGGTCGTCCAACCTAAAAGTGACTTCGATTTGACCAGGTAGAATTTCTCTTCATCGCTGGCACTAGGTATCACGTGTACTTCCTTATCTATGTGTCCATTACACTCGCATCCATTTGAAATCGACGAACGAGTTGTTGACTCTCAACGCGTGTGCTTCTGTGGGGGGAAGAGGTATAAAAAGGCGTCTCATCACCACTTCCAAGTTGATATTTCCCCTCATTCGAAGTTCTCGTGTCCCCCCCACCCCACCCCCCCCCCAAAAAAAAAAAAAAAAAATTATAATGCCCCCTTCCCTTTCGATTTAAAAGAAACGGCCCAACTTGTCTGTATCCATGACTTACATATGCACAGGAGTCACCTATCGAGGTACCGCGCGGCATTTGCCGCCGCCACCTGCAAAAAACACTTGACGAGGACGTCTCAACAAGCGGACCAGCTTCTTGAGTCGGACTAGGCTCATCATACCAGAGAAGAGAGCCTCAAACGAGCGACCAGCTGTCTGAGGGCCATCATCCTTGTCTGAGCACGACTATGGCAGACGCCTGTTGGCTGACACTTGATCTGGGAGAGCGGCACCACGTCAAGAATCGTCCTTGACTGACCATGGCCAAGGCATGACAGACACCTGCCGAAGGATGTGATGCAGCGGCATCTCCTCGCCCGGAGGGAGGGCGAGAGGGATGGGGTCCTGCAACTCCCCCAACATCTCCCCCCGTGTGCCGTCTTCTTGCTCTGATTTGCGCGTCTCAGACGCAACACTTCCGCGGGCCGGTACGGTCTGACATGCTCTATGGAATATCGAAATAACGCACAGCGCAGGACGAGGGCGGAGATGTCGGCTGGTCTGACCGGCCCACTCACTTTCAGAGTAGGTACCGCGAGTCCTCCCCCAACAACAGCGCTTTCGCGGCCGGTGGTTCATTCGTCTATCAGCCATGGTAGGCGATGGGGCTGTGCCTCAACAGCACCCATGAACGGTAAGTGGTCGACACAGGAAACTGCAGCAGTATCAGTATCAGTACCAGTACCAATACCAACAGCAGTGGGAGGCTTAGCCAACCAGCCAGTCAACCACCTAACGCTGTCACCGCCTCACTGCTCGCTCAGACGCCCTCGCGACGTCCCAATGACACGCGCAGACTCTCTCCGTCACTCGCTTATTCACGCGCGCTGAGACCTTCCTATCTCCTGTCTCCTGTCTCCTGTCTCCTGTCTCCCGTCTCCCGTCTCCCGTCTCCCGTCTCCCGTCTCCCGTCTCCCGTCTCCCGTCTCCCGTCTCCCGTCTCCCGTCTCCCGTCTCCCGTCTCCCGTCTCCCGTCTCCTGTCTCCTGTTTCCTGTCTCCTGTCTCCTGTCTCCTGTCTCCTGTCTCCTGTCTCCTGTCTCCTGTCTCCTGTCTCCTGTCTCCTGTCTTGTCTCCTTTTTCTTGCCTTCCTGCCTTCCGTTCCGCTCCTCGACCAAACCATGTCTCCCACCTGCCTGCCTACCTACCTAGCCAGGCGCCCCTCGAGTCAGCAGCAGCGCAGCACACAGCATAGCGTGCGGCAAGCGAGGCACGCGCGCACGCCGTTCGTCTATCAATGGATGTATGGATGGGGCAAGGAGGCGATTGCGCTCCGGAGCGATCGGCGTTTGCCCCTTGGAGAAAGTAGGCCGGCGAGGAGGTTGGATTTAACTTTTGCGCTGCGTTGCGCTGCTGTACGTTACTTTGCTTTGTGTTGTGCTGTGGGGTAGGTGGGTAGGGAGGTAGGGAGGTAGGGAGGTAGTAAAGGAGAGAGAGAGAGAGAGAGAGAGAGAGAGAGAGAGAGAGAGAGAGGAAGAGAGGAGGCGACGACGCTGTTGCTTGTGGAGATCAGCTGCCTGCCTGCTTGCCTGCTTGTCGGCTGTCTGCCGCCGATGTCTGCCTCCCCGCGCCTCCTGCTGCTGTGAGGAGGGAGGTCCCGGCTTCGTTTGGCTTGCGTCGCAATGTCTGGTTGATACCTTAGTAGGTTGAATTCATGTCACAGCAGTCAGCCAGGCAGCTAGAATGAGCGGTGGTGATGTTGACGACGGTGTTCTGCGCAATGGGGAAACCTGGAGCTGGTATAGGTACATGTAGTCTAGTTATCATTTTGCTTCTTACTGTCCACACGTTTTTTGCCGTGGTTTTCTGTAGTACATTTGCTGTTAGCTTTTTCTGCCATCTTTTCTGGTCTTTTGCCGCGAAGAGACTTTCTCTTGTGTCTTCTATGCCTCCTACCCTACTATTCTATACTTCTCTCTCTCTCTCTCTCTCTCTCCCTCTCACGATTCAACTACGCGTCAACCGCCATCTTCCCTCCTTTCCTTTCCTTTCCTTTCTCTCTCCGCGCGACGGTTTCAACCAACCAAAGAAGCCTAAAGCACATCCCACACGCGCGTGGTTTTGGTACGCCATGACTTTGTTTCCTTTGACTGTTTGCGTACGGCTAAACCACTCCTCCTCCGTCCCCTTTAAATCCCTTTTATCTTTTGGCTGGCTGGCCGACTGGCCGACTGGCTGGCTAACCAACTGGCTAGCTAGAACCTTAAGCATTCGTTCCTCACGCTCAAGCTACATTGAGCCAGTGAGTCGCCAGCAAGCGAGCAAGCGAGGGACTGAATAAACCACACCACCACCATGTCATCACTTCATCAACTCTAGTCGCGTGGATGACAATAGAAATGAAGACTCAAGGGTAAAAGGGAAAGTGGCAAAGGAAATGCGGCCGCATTTGTCACTATTCGACAACCATCACACACTAGAGCACCAGAGCACCAGAGTAGAGTACAGTAATAGAGTGTAAGTAGTGCCATTTCCAACGCAGCCATCGCATGATGCTCACATGTTATGCTTGCGTGCATTGTACGTACAATACGCACACATTCGCCACTCGCCATTCACAATTCGCCGGACAGGCGCGCCGCCATGCCACGCCACGCCCATATATCTGCTCCAGCATCCGCGCACGTCAAGCCGTCAAGCAGATGGACAAACAAGGACGAGAAACAGCCAGCACCACCACCACCACCACACACGACGACGACAGACAGGCGCGCCGCATGATCAAAGGTAGTCTCCATTTCCATTTCCATTTCCATTTCCATTTCCATTGCATTGACAGCATCAGCGAGGCTATGTCAAGTCAGGCGGCGACGCTACGCCTTAGCTAAATGCGGGGGAGTGTCTGGTGAGGGTGTTGTGAGGAGGTGGAAGAGGGGTGAAAGAGAGGGAGGGGGAGGGGGAGGGAGGGGGTATCGTAGAGAGCAATCAAAAAGTCAAGAGTCAAAACGTGAGAAGAAGGAGAAGGAGAAAAGGGACTGAAGAAGAGAGGAAGGGAAGAAGCGCAAAAGAGCAAAAGAGGCCGTTCCGACTGCGCCTTGTCCACGAGCAGGCAGGTCGCAGGTTTGATTTCGCTGGTTGGTGGATTGATTGGTCGCCGATGATAGAAGAGTGCCATCCGCCCGTCGGCTGCCGCGCGCGAGAAATGGATGCTCGTGGTGGTCAAGACGACGACGTATCGATCGACGCCGAAACGACCTGGTGTACCCCGGTCTGCTTTTCCTCTGCTGTCCGTCGAGGATTCGTGATCGCGGTCGCGGTGCTTCTCGACGAGTGAAAGCAGAAAAGCTCCAAGAGCGTCGTCCCCCAGTCGTTCAATCCGTCGACGTGACGATGAGCGTGTGGAAAGGAGAGAAAGAGAGGGGAAAAGCCCATGTAACAAAAGAGGAAGAAAAGAAGGACGAGACCAAGAGTCGTCCCTCCACGCAAAAACAAAAAGAGACCCGCCCGCTATGATGGATGATGATGATGGTGTGTGGTATCGAAGAAGGGGGAGAGACGATGATTCGTTTCGTAGCAGCAGTGACTCATTTCCCGATCATGAGTGGTTGTAGTAGTAGTACCGTTGCAGCCAACTTGACTAATGCCCCGTCATGTAGTAGAAGCCCACCAACCGAAAGAAAAAAAAAAAAAAACGCCCAAGTTTGTGGTGTAGTTTTTCCCTGTCCTTCCCAATTCTTCCTCCTTCTTTTTCTTCTTCTTCTTCTTCGTCGTCATATTCGTCATCATCACATGTGCAGCTTGAGCTGCAGCTTGTAGTCAACGCCTTCTCGCTTCATCCATTCGTCAAGGAAAACGAGACCCATGCGCACGGCCTGGACGGGCGTCGTCTCGACGCCGAGCGGCAAGAAATACGGCCCTTCCAGATTGCCCGGCGACAGCTGTTCCCACTTGCTCATGTCGGGCACGGTGGCTCCGCTGTCCGAATCGCCCTGCCTGGTGCGGCCGTCCCAGGTCCTGGGAAAGTGGTCGATGAGGTCGTCGATGGACAGTTTTCCGCGCGACTCGCCGAGCATGGTGCCCAGGAACTTGACATTTTCGCTCATGACTGCCAGTGCCTTGTCTGCGCTCATTTGTATGGTGGAGCCGGGTGCGCCAAAGCTGGAGCCTTGGCTGTCCTTGTCTTTCTCTCCCTCGTGGCCCGTCTGCGATACCGACTGTTGTGCCACGACAGTCGCGACACGGTGCGATATGATGGCCCCGAGCTGCAGTCGTAGACCCTCCAAGACCGGGAAGGACTGGCAGCCGGATTTGAAGTAGCGGAAAAGGGGAAGCATGGTGCGCCAGTTTTCGTTGGTATTTGGATGGTTGAGGAGATGGACGCGGTAATCTTGGCAAAAATATGCCGCCATGTAAGTGAGGATACACTCAATGCTCATTACAGCTGCGCGCTTGCGGTCCTTCAAAGGGGGCGCCTGCTTTCCAACAGGCTGGGATAACGCCTGGGTTTCGTGCTTGATTCGCCGACCAAGCTCGTTCAACTTCTTCGAATGCGTTCCCCAAACTTGCGCCTCATTGGCCTTGCCGTTGACGGACATGATTGATCCCTTGATATCACTCGGCGTGCTTGCTGCCTGGCCTGGAGTGACTACGATTCCGTTGCTCTCATTCGATACGGAGCGTATCATACCGGCAGCTTTGAGCTCTTTTCGTGGCGTCAAGTACTGATTCTTTTGCGTGCTGGACTTTTGCGAAAAAGACGGAGACTGCTGAGAGTGAGCAATCGGCGTTCGCGGCTTCTTGTCCAGGTCCAAGTTTGACGGTGCTCTCGGACGCTTGGGTGGCCGTGCCTCGAGATGGCCATCGTCGGTACCTCTGGGCCTCTTCTCGGCGACTTGTTCAAGAGTCTTGCGAGTCATCTCTTTGGGGAGAGTCTCCTTTGGCTTGACATGTTCTGTCTTGCGCGGCTTTTCATACTCGGACTCGTCGTGTTCCTTGGGGCGATTCTTGCGGTTGGGAGGAAGCCGCAGATATCGCTCCACATCCTGCCTACGCTTTCTTCCATATCTCAGCGCGACAACGAGCTGGCGTCGCTTCTCCTCAGGGTGTGTGGACTTGGCAGCATCGTTTGCCAAATGGTTCTTGGAGCTTTTGGCAGAAGGCTGGGCATCTCCTGCCGGATGTCCGTTCTTGCCTCTGACAGGAGACACTTGAGGAGGGCGGCCTGACTTGTGGTCTTGAGATGGATTTGTGCCATTTTCCTTTTGTCGGTTGTTACGACGTTCCTCCACAGCGCGCTTCGACAATTCGGCTTCGATTTCGTCGGGAAGAGTTGGTGAAAGCAGGGGAGGTAAACCTTGGGGCTGAGGGGACAGGATTGGTGAGAGAAGACGGGGTAGACCATGGGGGGTGGACTCGGAGTTGTTGATGGGTTCGGTGGAGGGCTTGTCGATTGAGGAGTCGGAGGCTCGATGCTTCTTTACTGCGGGCGGTGACTCGGCTCTGCTGGGTGAGCTCGATTGCTTCGCGTCGACGTCATCTCGCGGTCTGTCAAAACTTTGTAAGTATTCAAGCGTACAGGATTGCTATTGCTGTCGCATACCGTTTTTGACCCTTTTCAGACGTGCCCTCGGTTGGCGGGGGCTTCTCTGGTAGAGAATGGACCTCGCGAAGCCGTGAATCCTCTCTCTTGGTCTTTTCCTCCCCGCCTGAAGGTTTGCCCAGCAAACCGCTCGCCCTTTGGCTTTTGTAAGCCGCCAAGGATATCTTCTTTTTGGGCACGTTGTTCCGCACCGGAGTGCTTGCACTGCTCGGGGTAATCTTGTCCTTCATGGCTGCCCGTCTATCTCTTTCCTCGTCCACTTCTGTCCGGCACACAAAACAGCTGTCTGAAGGGTCGCGCAGTATGAAGCTCATGTACTGTAGGCGCTCTTCGCCTGGGTCGAAGGGTGTGTTTCTGCACCAGCTGGCGGCCTGCTCTGCGGACCAATGGTGGTAACGCGGTTCCGCACAGGGGACCGTGACAATGTAGGGCGCGTCCGGGATGTTGTTGCGAATGCGATCAAAGGCGTCGTCTAGCTTGCGCAATTCGTCGGCATCCTCGGCGCTCAAAGATGGCTGCGACTGTGAATCAGGCTTTGCCGTAGCAGATGTTGGAGGCGGAGAGGTATCGGACGTGGACATTGCTAGGTCAAGCCGGTGTCGGTAATGCGTGTGCGGTGGGTAGGACGACGATGGTAGGATGGAGCAGAGGACGGGTTGAAGAGATTCCGCAATGCAGTCTTGGTTTGCGCAACGACAGGTGGGTTTGCGATTGTGCCGATTCACCTTGTGAATTCACACGGTGCACTCCACTCCTCCGCTGACTCGGTCATGGGCAGGAGCCGGCCGTCATGCTGCCATGAGCAGTCGCGCGGAGGGTCGCGAGGAAAGGATCGGGACGTTGGGGCAGCGAGCGGAAGATGCGAGAGGTCCCAGATGGGTTGGCGAATGGCGATGTTTGAGGGGCAGTTGGTGTTTGGGTAGGTCGCAAGGTACTCGGCGGGCCATGACAGCCGTCAGGCCCCAGGGTCTCGTGGTCTTGGCACCAACCGCTGGGCTTCCGCTCTGCACTGCACCACGACTTGACGGCGGTTTGCCATTTCACATTGCACTTTTTGGGATACATTCATCTTGATGGAAATTTTGCATCCGTGGAATTTGAAGTCATGGTGGCCTTGGCCCTCGGCGAGCGCGTCGCGATGGCACGCAATGAGCCCAGACGTGTCACTTGCCCGTCAGTATGAAAATGACGGTATTGCTTTCGCCCGGCCTGACCTGAGCTACCTTTTCTACTGTTGGTCGTCAAGAGCAGTGCTTTGCCGCTGAAACGTGCAACGGCAACTGCCGGCGGATCAATTCCACCGGCAGCTTTCGGTTAACAAATGCAGCCAATCCCGTCGCCAACATTACCGCTTTTTCTTGACAATTTGGGACCTTTTAGACTCTGGGTTGTCTCTCTAAGCATACGAGAATCCAAGGCAAGACCAGTCTTTTTCAACCGCATCTTAGGCTCGAAACCTAGACGCTCAGAGCTCATCGTCCGTCGTATCATCCTCGACCTCGGCTGTTGACCGTAGCTGCTTTCCTGACTTGCCTTGATCGTTTTTGCGAGCAAAAGGCAACTCCCGTCGTGGCGGCGGTGAGTGAAGTGAGTCAGGCTTGCGCTGCTCTGGTGAATTCCCGTTCCCCGCTACAGTTTCGGTAGCCTTTTTCTTCGATGCTTCTCCGGGCTTCGCTGCGCCAGGCACACATGCATCCTCGCTCATGTTGCCGTCTTGCTCATCCTCGGTCTCGTCCTGGTCAGACTCTTGGGGAGTCAACTCTGGCTCGCTTGTCTCGTCATCGTCGTCGACAGGCTTTGGCTTCCGGGGTTCAAAGGTCGAGTCCGACTCGGATTCAGCGCCGTTGCTGGCTTGACGTTTGTTTGGCCGGGATGGACCCGCCCTCCTCCTACCCCGCGTCGACTGCCTTGCGCCTTCAACGGCAGCGGCTACGCCTCCAGTTAGCGCCATCTACCTACGAGTCGATGCCAGGCGCTGCTTACCTGCAACTGGATCCACTTTTGCGCCGGCCAACAGCCGCTGCTGATCTCTTATCTTTAGCTTCTTTGCGTTGAGGAGCTGCTCGAATTTGGCGAGCAAGGCCGTCTCGTGATTCTGTTTGGCCTGGACAAGGTCTTGGAGCTGTGCCTCGAATCTACGGCATTTCTCTTGCAGCTCCTCGTACCTGGTTTGGAGGTCTCCGAGTTCCGCATGCTCACGGTCCGCCTCGTCGCGGGCGGCCACTGTCCAGTCGAAAAGGCTAATTTCCTCGTCGTTGTTCTCGGGGAGGTGGATGGCACCGATGCGTTGCTAGGGGCAGGGAAGTCAGTGCTAACAAAATGTAAACATTGACGTCAACCACGTACGGTTATACCGCCAATGTTTTTGCGCAAGGTGAGGGTCAGGCGGCGATCGGAGACGGCAGAGAGGATCTCGATGTCATTTGAGGAGGCCGTGGCGCCATGGTTCGAAGCGTCGACGGGCCTTTTCAATAACTGGCGCGTCAAGATTGCCTCCCACTCGGCATCGCTTCCCTTGTAGGCCGGGCGGAGCTGAAGGTCTTTGACCTTTTTGTGGCGGACTGGAGAGTTGGCGGAGCGGATGGTTAGTTTGAAACAGACGCCGACGCGGGCATGGGTGAAGTGGAAACGCACTGGAGGTCGGGTAGACATTTTCACCCTCGGTAGCGACCAGCTTGAGGTCCAGGGGGTGCGGGCCGGTGGCTTGAACTGAGACCAGGACGTAGGGTTGGTTGGATTGGGCGTCCACGTCGGTTCTCCGGACGCGCAATATGGTGGGAGGAGTCATGGTGGTGTGCGGGATAAATTGTAGAATCAAGCGAAAAGCCAGAGGCGAAAGTTTTGTAGCGGTGCGGTAGGTGGAATCCGGATGGCGGTTGTGTGCTTGTGCCTGTGCCTGTGCCTGGCCGGCGCGGTAGCGGCAGCGGTAGCGGTAGCGGTAGCGGTGGAAGCCTAAAAAGCGACAAGGCAGGCGCGAGCATCAAGGTCCAGGAAGGAAGAACAATGGAAAGTCAGGCTCCAGGTGAGGTCGTGGAGTCGAGTCGGCGGGCCGATGGTGAGCAGTGCGCGCGGCCTGGCGGAGACGGAGAGGATCAACCGCGGGAAGCACAGGGATGGCCATGGGGATCATGCGGTGATGGATCATGATCGAGTCGAGTGGAGGCCGGTGCGGTGTTTATTCTGCCCTTCCATCACTCAGCTCAGCTGGAGAAGCAATGTACACTACAGTAAGCGATCCACCATCAGCGACAGCACCAGACAGAGGACAGACACAGACACAGGCACAGGCACAGGCACAGGCACCCCAGCTCGGGGAATGGCTGGAGTAGAGCCAAAAGACGGCGCACGAGCACTGTTTGGGCATGTGGAACCCTGTCTGTCCATGTCCATGCCCATGTCCCTGTCCCTGTCGTGTTGTTTTCGCGTCGCCCTCCTCTCCAGTCTGTCTCGCTCGCTCGCCCTTCCACTCTTGCCCTCCACTGCCTCTGCCCTCTTGTCGCCATGTGAGGCCCATCCGATCACCCCAATGTCGACTCGTCTTCAAAATAGCTCGCCAACCGTCTGCATCCCTACACCATCTCACGCCCGCCGCTCTGTGCCATCGTGATTGCCAGCCAGCTCAGCCTGGTGGCCGCGCTACCGGCCACACAACCTCCGGACCCCCCCCCCCCCAGCCTCTCGCCCGCGGCCGCCAACCTGACCCAACCCGACTCCAGCTCCCGCCCACCAGTCGCCCTTCAACCCCCCAGCTCCCGCGTCTCGTTTGCCCTCGCTCACAAAGATTCCACACCAACCCACCTTGGGCGCCGCCATGGCTCCCACCCCGATTGAGAATTGGGACGACGACGGCGACTTCCAAGGCGACCTCTTCACCCACTCTGTCGCAAGCTCGGCGGCCCATACCGCCTTCTCGCTATCTTCGCGCGCCCCCTCGCTGCGCTCCGAGTCAGTCAACGACGAGGATGACTGGCAGGTTCTGATTAAGCCCAACGACGACGCTTCCACGCGAAATGCTATTTCCCAGGCAAAACAGGCTGGAATCCCTCTCCCAAACTCAACCCCGTCCTCGGCCCTTCTCGGTGGAACCATCAAGCGTTTGGGAAAGACTCCATCCCGGCAAAAGATCACCGACGAGGATTGGGGCCATGACATTGAGCTTCCCGGTCCCAGTTCGGATGCTCTTAAACTAAAGACTCCTCAACCTCCTCCCTTCACTCCCACACACGACGACGATGACTTTGACGACTGGGCCGAGGGCTCTCTAGGCATTCGCTTTGCCGGCACTCGTCGGGACCAGCGCACCCGAGGCTCCTCAGCATCCGCCGCCATGAGCCCCAGCTTGGGCAGCTGCATGACCCTCGAGAGCGAAGATGACGACCTCGGAGGCCTCGTGCTTCCCACCGACCCCATCGACTTCAACGCCATCTTGCTGAAGCGTCACCAAGAAGACCCTGACGACGACCAGACCCCTCAGCCTGATCCACGTCCACTCCAAGACCCGCCGACAGACGCTGGGCACCTACAGTCGGAAACTTCAGCATCGCCAGCTCCAACCCCAAGCGAACAGAGCGAAGCTCAACCATCTTCGGACGCTTTCGGTCCCCCCTTGAATGCTCAGCTCGACTTGCAGCCCACTCTCCAACCCGAACCGCCCGTCGAACCGCAAAAACAACCCCCCGTCTCTTCCGGAGGTGCTGAAGACGACGACGACTTCTTTGCCGACGTCGACCTTGACACGCTTGATGCCAACAGGCACACTGTCAACCGTCATGTCCGAGTGCAGCCAAAGAAGCCACAGACAAGCTCCAATCGGAACTCGGGGACGGCCATCACCTTTACAGACAAGAATGCTCCATCGTCACGCATACCAAGACCTCTTCCGGCCATCTCCTCCCGCTCGAGGCTTGATCCTGTATACGAATCCGGGGCTCCTCAGCCCCATCGCAACGGCCGTGCCGGGCCGCCTTCAGCGAGCAACCACCTTCTCCGGTCCAAGAGGTCAGCTCCGGTGCTCCGCAGCGAATACAGATCCAGCAGATCCTCGGCTCCCTTCCTGAATGCTGGAACCTCCAACAAACACTCTCAGCCCTCGACCAAACCCACACCCAGCCACCTCCGCAGAGAGTCCGACCCTCGATCACATTCACCCACGCCACGCGTACACTCGCGTCTGAGTCGAGGCCCGGATACACCTAGGAGAGGCGGGAACAGAAAAGACATTGCACCGGCGTCACTTGTACAGGAAGCGACATCAAAACGCAAATGTACCAAGCCGCAACGTAAACGCAACTTTGGTGATGGCACCGAGCTTGATTTGTTCGATGACTTGCCCACGTCTTTCCAAAAGGAAATCGGCTTCCTCAAGCAGCCTTCTCAGCGCCCTCCAAACAAACTGCTTCGTCAAGTCAGTCAAAGCAAGCTTCCGCAGCCTCCCGAGCGAATGCACACTCCTCAGCCGCCTCCGACCCCAAGCAGAGCAGTTAAGCGAGAGAGTCTCCCAAGCTTCGCTCGCGATACCGCAGCGAGCCGGATTGCCAGGGAGCAGCGCCTGGGTGGGCCTCGTTCTCGTCATGATGGCCCGCTGGCGCCAGTGAGCAGCAACTGGAAGACGCAGATGGCTGCTGCTCGAACTCCACAGACCAGCCCCCAGGCCAACCGCAAAAGAGGCACGGGCCAGAAACCAAACCTGATCAAGCATACCAATGAATCCGTTTCAAGAAGTGAGTTGGTTCCATCTGATTCGAGATCTCCACTAATCCTGAACCTTGCAGCTGAGAAGGGCATGACCTATAATCCGGCCCTCAAGCGTTGGGAAGGCAACGACAGCGCCTTGGCTCTTTTCTCTGCGACAATGGAGACGAGCAACCAACGCCATGTCTCCAGCCATGCGCACTCGGTCTCCCAGCCACAAATCGCCCTCCACAGGCACAACAACTCGATACCCTCGCTTCCAACCCCCACATCTCTAGCTGCAAAGACTGGCTCCCCTCCTCGCCCGGCTCTTATTGCTCCAGTTGGAGGGCCCCGCGGAGTACAGGTCGAGCGAGGCATGGTCTTTGACCCTCGTCGGATGTGTTGGCTCAAGCTCGATGCGCGAGCCAGCGGTCCCTTTTCACCAACTCCATCCATTGGCGACGACGACGATCCTTTTGCCGATATCGACGATTTGAAAGAAGACAGGGTCGAAATTGCTGGTGGACTAGTGGCTGGCCTTGGCGGCCCTGGCTCTGCCTCGACTACCATGGGCAACGTTCCCTTCGAAGAGTTTGACCTTGGGCCAGGCGTCATTCGTCGTGAGCGCGAAGAAGAGGGCAGGTGGCGCCAACATGTCGAGAAGTGGGTCGGCGCAGAAAGGGACTTTCTGAATGACGACTGGCGATGGGAGATTCGAAGCATGTCGGCATCGGCATCGGCCAGCTCCTTTGCTGAGACGGTAGGACCTAGATAGGGTCTCGTTGTTCTGACGTCTCAGTGGCTGCTCTATCCTCTATGGCACTGAGGAAGACTTAATGTGCCTGCCCCGTTTTCATGATTCTTGCATTCAAAATTCCTTCACCGCACCTTTTATACCTTTCAAGTCATCGTTTGGAGGACCGGCTTCAGGCAGTTTATACCCAGGAATACAGCCATGGGGTCCGCCAGCGTGCCAGGTAACTACCAGGTTGCAGCCACGCTTCGGCAGGACACTGCATGGCTCCTTTTCCTTTTCCTTTTCCCTTTTTTCTTTTCAATGGTGTTGGATCACCAAAACACAAAACTAGCAAGCACATTCACGGCCTATCTACCACACCACCTGCAGCCCTCGATGGAGAGGTGCGGGATCACGACGACTCTACGACATGAGCGCGGTCTCTGCTGAGACGCGCGCCACATACATACAATACCCTCAAGTCACGGTCGCTTTGCCTGGAACGATCGCTTGGATACCACCAGACTGCATAAATCGAAAGAGAGAAGACTTCACGAGGTTACGGATTATTTGACGACGGATTGGGGGGCGTCTGCCACGGCGGCGTCCAAAAAAGCACTCGGAAAAGAGTGGACTATGATGACGACGGACGGTAAGGAGGGACTGCGATTGGGCACGGCACGGCTTTTGGAATCGCTTTTTCCTCTTTTGTTCTGCAACTGGGGTTTTCTTCTTCTCTTTGCTCGTCGCTCTTACCTGTGCATTCTAGCTCGGCCCTGTTTTTGTTTCTCTTCCAGTCCTGCTGCGACTGCTAATGATTGATTGCTTGGGTGGGCTGGCACTATACCAAGAAAGAAGACGAAGAAGAAGAAAGACGGAGGAAAGGAATTTGGAAGTTTGGTCTTTTCTCTCTCTTTTTGACCCGCAAAGGTCTTGTCACGGCTGGTTGGAACGGCTGGATATGCTGCTGGGGATGGCGGCGATGTGTTTGCAACGCCTCCTCTCGGCTCCCCCCCTTATGATGATGACACGGTTATGACGGGATTTGTCTCTTTTATGGCCTCTCTCACCTCTTGCTCTTGTCGTCGCTTTTGCGATTGGTCTTTCGCTTTCCTTCGCGTCTGTTCTTGCTGCCTGCCTCTGTCTGCCAAATGGACGGGAAGTCTTTCGAGCCGGGGTTCACAAGTTCCAAGGTGCAGCTGTTCGGTAGCTGTCCCGGGCCTTCCCTTTTTGCGCGGCCTGATGGATTCTCGGAGCAGTTTTCGCGATTAACGTCGAATTTGGCTCCAGGGCTTTCTCTCCTGTCTCCGTCATCGCCGTCACCAAAGCCTCTCGCACAACACGAGAGTGGACAAGCCGCGACAGTCCAAAGCACTTTGACGTCTGGCGCTGAGGGCTCTCACCATTCCACGACTCGTCTTGACCACCAGTCGAGCCTGTCTCGAAGGGCGGCTGTCACGGCGGCGGCGGCAGCAGCAGCAACGACGACGATACGACGCACGGCACGCTCAAATCCATATACAAGATAGGATAGGATAGAAAAAGTAGTTAGCACCTGAGCCTAGACCGACAGGGCTTGAGCACATACTCCCTCGTACGTACGTACGCTGCTCGCCCTGCTGTGCTCTGCTCTGCTCGCCGGCTCGCTGGCTCAGAGTAAATCTATGACCGTATTCTATCTATCTATGTTCTTGTTTATTTGCCTGCGCTACGGCTGTTTGCAAACGAAATTACAGAGTGACTTTTGCGGTGGCTGGGAGGTGTCTGCCGTGATTGCTTTGTGCAGGTCATGGAGGTAGGTAGGTAGGAAGGTAAGGTAGGTGGTTAGGCGCGCTGCAGGGCAGCTGGTGAGGAGGGCGGGAGGCACGCTTGCATATGTCTATGTATGTGTGCGCGTATCCGTCTACTGTACCCGCAGCTATTGAGCACTACACCATACTACACCATACTCCTCCCTCCTCCCTCTTCCTCTCTCTTTCCCAAGCACCACCCCATGCCCTCACCACTTCGCTTCGCTGCCCACCCAGCAAAAACGGTAGACTGCCGACGCGACAAACGCGCCAGTATGCACGGAACTAAGATACCTACCGAGCATACTACCTACCATATCCTACCTACGGTGCTTGTAGGCAAGATACTGGTCAACGCGCCGAGCAAACGCGTCTGCCTACCAGGCAAGAGACCGGGAGGTAAGGGAGGGGGGGGTTTGGTAGCGTAAGCCACGCACGCACGCACGCACGCGTCTGGCGCCACGCTGCCAGCCAGCCAGCCAGCCAGCCTTCCAGCCGCCCGTCCGTCCGTCCGCCTGCCGCTGCCACGCGCGCGCGCGGTCCAGCCACGCGACACCTGCCTAGTTGGAGTCTGTGAGGAGTCGCGCGCGCGTTGATGGGGGAGGAGGGTCGGCGAGGAGCGTCGTCGTTCGTGGACGATGTGTTGGGATGGTTTGGGATGGTTTGGGGGTGGAGGTGGCTACCTGTAGCCGTGTGTCTAAGAATACCTACCTACCTATGTAAGTGCTTGGTTTCGAGGTACGCAGGCAGTGGGTGGGTGGGTAGGATGGTAGCATGGCGAAGAGCGTCGTGGACAAGCAGCGTCACGTACTCACATTCCCTCTCCTCTCTTCCCTTCCCCCTTCTCGTCTTTCCTCTTCCCTTCCTTTCTCTCCCTCACAATCATCACTCAAGCCGCACGACAGCGCCCATCAGCAACGCCACGTCCGCCGCGCCACGCCACATCTGCCACGTCGGCCACGCGACACCTCAGCAATAGCCAGCCCAGCCCCGCCCAGGAACAAGGGTAGATGGGTTCCTGGAATGCGCGGCGGCGGCGGCGACGGAGGCAGCGCGCGTGCAGGGTTCCGCGTGCGCGCAGCTCACGCGTCGTTCTTTGTTTACGTAGACGGCGGGCGGTGGTGGTGGACGGGCGGACGCGACGGGAGGCGTAAATTAGCTGAGCTGATTTAGGTCGTAGAGTAAAGACAACTAGGAACGTAGGTAGATAGGTTGATCGATGGGTGTGCGCTGGCTGGCGCGTGTGTTGGCTGGCGAGTTCATTTCTGGAGGTGTCGGAGGATGTTGTTTAATCTCTTTCTTTCTTTTCTTCTTTCTCTTTTCTTTTATGCGCTGCTTTTTCCCTGGTTCTTCTTGTGGGCTTTTTGTTCGACGGTGCCTCAAAGATGCTTGCCATGCCATGGTCTTAGCAGACACCCTGTCAGAATCGTTCTTTTCCTTTTCTATTCTCCCTAGCAGCGACTCCATGACTTCCCCCCTCGCAAGAATCACCACAGCCCCTTAACAACTCAACCTCTCAGCGAACGTAGATATCATGCGCAACAGCTCCCACACGTGTGCAACGACATTTCGCGAAACGTTTCGGGTTGGTGGTGTGATGACAACGCATGCCCGCGGCATCAGTTGCTTCCGCGGGCAAGTTCCAGCTTCGAGTTCGAGTCATGGCCAACTTGTCATTCTGCCATTTTCTTTCTTGCTCTAGACTCCAAGGGAGAAACGGGAGGGGCGTGATATGTGGTAGCGAGCGAGGCGTCGGAACCGGAGTTAGGTAGGTGGGTAAGGTTGAGTTGTTGGGCGTGTGGGCTATGCGGGTTTGCGTTGGCGAGGGAGGGAAGAGAGGGAGGTTGCGATGAGTTGGTGGTCAGTTTCGAAGCGCGTGGGTTTGGGAGAAAGATGAGTGTGTCGGTTTGGTCGTGGAGCCTGAAGTGGAGGGTGTGCTGGAGCAAAGTTCCTCTTCGAGTGTCTGTTCGATTGAGGAGTTTTGGAGACAGTATTGCTCGACATGAAGGAAAGGTGGCCAGGTGCGCCTGCGGAGAGGAGCGTAAAGATCGGGCCATGGAGATGGAGTCTCCTCATTTCTACCCTCTTCCCTCTCCTTTCTCTCCGTCTCGTGGGAAACGTCCGTCGACGAGTCGTCCTCAACCATCCTCAAACAAATAGTCTTCTCCCAGGCCCTCAACCCATCAATCTCCATCACATCATTCACATCCATCCATCCGCCTCGCACAAGGTAAACAAACCCACGCCACAGCAAAACACATCAAACCCGCCGCCAACGCAGAACCGCCCCCTCGCATCGACCAATCTTCAAACACGACATCTCTTCGCCGCAAACGCCCTTCAAAGGTTCCGCAGCAGAGCACAGCGCAGCGTGCGTCACGCAGCTCCTCCGCCGTCCTAGCCGTCCGACGAACTTTCGGTATGTGCTGATATCATACCACATGGCGCGGCTCCTCGGCCAGGTCTCCTGAGCGCCAGAGATAAGGCAAAGGCAAGGCGAGGGCGACGGCTGCGTTGCACGGACAAGATGAGACGTCAGTCGATGCGTCCACTGTCCTTGCTCTTTTTCGTTTCTGGTGCGCTGGCCTTTTTTCCTTTCTTTGTTGGGTTGTTTGAGTGAGAGGTGCGTCGGCTGCCTGCGCTCCTCCGTTTGCTCCCGACGAGGCAAGTACGGGCCGTGGTGTGATAGACGCAGCGCGGGTCCTTTTTGTGGATCTGGTGGCCTGCTGTGGCGAGGGGGGTTTGGGAGGTGAGGCTGACTGCAGGTTTTGTTTGTTTGGTGCGTGGCCTTGCGCGGCGGTGGGTTTGGTTGGGATGAGATTGTTCGAAAAAGTCGCCGGACGCACTCGAGTTGACCCCTGATGGATTTTTGCTCGACACTTGATCGTTTTCGCCGATTTTTTGGGCCATTTCTTTTCTCGCTCATCGCGCGCGACAAGGCTGGTCGCTGTCGTCGTTGAACTGACGTGTTGTCCAGCGTCCATCTGCTGCTTTCCTCGCGCTGTGCAGGTTTCCTCGAATTGATTTGCCCACTTCATCTGCCAAACCCAACGTCCAGAGTCTTCTGCGCATCCGGAAGAGCACTATGCACAGATACACAGTCGACACCCATTCGGCAACTTCGAGACTCATGAAGTGGGCAAGGTACAGGGACGATAAAAGGCTTGGACAGTCTGTTGATTTCCCTGCGCACATTTGATGGCTTTGCTGATGGGAAAGCTTGCGTACTGTACTTTGCTTCCATTGTACCATGGAGCATCATCGGCGTGGAACGCAGGCTGTGTCATCCCATTTTCTCCTACTCCTAAAAAGCTCTGTCAGTTGAGCATACGCTTTGAAGCATGAAGAACCGGAGATGTCGCTCTGCGCGCCATAGCGGCGGCCTTGTGGACTGTCGAAAAAAAGAAAGGAAAAAAAAAAAAAAAAGGAAGAAGAAAGGTTAACACGCACCTCGCCAACCACTACTCAGGTCAATAGCAACCAACACCGCTTCATTCAGATTCCCTCGTCGTAGCAGTAGCGAGGAACGTGGAAAGAAGGAAAGACGCCGCCGCCGGCACCGCTGGTTGCGGGGCCCCACACCCACACGCTCTGACGCTTGCAACCATTACAGGCACCCCGCCATCTCTGTACACCCTCGTACCTCACACCCACCCTTGATCTAGTGACAGCAGGACGATTGGGGATAGTGAGTGACGAGCGATGATGAGTGCGGTGTCGATCCGGGGGCGACTGTTGGAGAACCTTAGGCGGGGTGTGCCTGGTAGGTTTGGTTACATGTAGGTTGCCTGGTGGGGTGGGTATGACGTCATTGATGGAGGAGGACGGAGGACGGGGACGGATGTCGGGGATGGTGGGGTGGCCTTCCAAGGTTGTTTTATTGCGTGGGTGTGAGTATGATGATGGACGAATGGATGGATGAAGGATGGATAGCGCAAAGACTCAACAAGTCGCGAGGCATCATGGTGATGGTGTCCAACGCCCATCCGCACGCCTGTAACCACCACCTCAGCCAGACCAACCAACCAACTAACCAAAGAGAAAACCCACACAGGTAGGTAAGGTACCTAGGTAGGCTCTATCCATTCATCTATCTGTTCAACATCAAACAACCACTTTTCCATTCTTCACTCCGTCTATCACAGAAAACCATTTACTGCCCACGCAACCCAATCCAGCAACACCGCGTCCGTCTGTCTAGAAGTGCGAGAGAAAAAAAAAAAGAAAAAAAAAAAAAGCTGGCAGAGTAGGAGACATAGGCCGTCGTCGCATAGCAGCAGCACAGCAGGCGCAAGAAGCAAGGAAGAGAAGGGCAGACAGGAAAAGTGCCAATGCCGCCCACCACCACCACAACCATCATCACACGTGGTCCCACCCCGCTCTCAATCAACCGCACCGCACTGCTGGAGCGCAGAGGTGCCGTGCGTGCGTGTGTCAAGGCAGCCAAGAAAGCACACCGCACCCACAAAGCGCGCGCTTGACAAAGGAAGGGAGGGCGCACACAGAGCTCATCCGGCAGTCCAACGACTCGACTTAGCGACTCCGTACAAACGAAGCCACCAACAGCAGAAAAGGGAAGAAAAGTGATGAGGATCTCATGATAGCATTTGCAGAGATGAAAAAAGGCAAGAAGCGGAGAGGCAGCGGTAGTAGCAGCAGCAGTAGCAATCAAAAACCCGCTCTAGAAAACAAGACAGCAAAAGAGACCGATCACCGAACCCCAAAGGAAAAACACGAAACGCCTTTCCCATATGCCGTCCCCCGCCTCCGTCCATGCAGCACACTCGATCCCCCCCGCCTCGCTCGCTCGGCCCCTTTCGTGGCTCGCCGTATGACTGTCTATCCAAGCTAATGTAGTGGCATCGTACACGGCTGCTAGGAAGAGCCGACCAAAGAAGAAGAGCGGAGTGGATGGACGGATCGATCGATCGATCAGAAAGGAAAAAAGAGATGGAAAGAGGAGAATGAAATCCGTATCCGGCTACTCTGCACGAGAGCAACAGCCTTGTCGTGCCTATGTGTGTGTAGAGTCTATCAACGCCCCACCCCCCTGGTCATCCAGCTTCGTGTAAAAGAGACGCCGTGAAGAGAGCTTTTCTAAAGTGTCTGCGCCATTGGTAGTAGTAGTAGTAAAGCAAAGCAAAAAGGCACTCTAGGGAAAAGGTCTCGCCTTCTGTGGGCGAGAGAGAAGCGAGGGTAGAATGGAGAGGTCACACCAGTCCGCTGCCCTATGGAGGAGAGACGAAGATGGATGTGCGTGTGTGGAGAGTTGTATGCGCCAAAAGTCTATACACTGTGGTCTTGACGCCGAATCAGATGTGAATCGGAAATCTCTTCTGAAGTGGGGGCAGTGCAAAGAAACAACGAAAGGAAGACGCCGGCCCGATGCAATTATGCGAGGAAAGAAGGTGGTGAATAAGGTGGTGGTGATACACGACAGGGTCGAATGGTAGTCAAAGGGATACGTGTCGGGGTAAAGGGCGCCAAAGTTGACTGGTGGAGAGGCGCTTAGAGCTGGCCAGGCTGGGGACGAGGCTTGTAGTCGGGGAGGTACTCGAACCACTGCTCCTCAGGCTTGTAACGGTAAGCCTTGAACTCGACGCCGTACGGCTTGGGCTCCAGCATGTACAACATGCCGAGCGGGCAGTCAATGTCGGCGACCTCGGTGCGGGCAAGGCCTAAAAAGTAGGCCAACAGGACGCGAGCGACGGAGCGGTGGGTGATGAGCAGGGCGTGGTCGGTCATACGTTCCAGTTCCACAATGACTGGGCGCAGGCGATTGATGACGTCAAGGTAACCCTCACCGCCAGGGCCGGGGTAGCGGTATTGCAGCTTGTCCTGACGCCGAAGATCGAATTCCGCGGTGTACTTTTCCCGGATCTGATCGTAGGTCATACCCTCCATGAGACCAGCATTGAGCTCGTCCAGCATGCGCATCTGCTTGAGGTCAAAGTCCTCCTCGTCAAAGTACTGGGCCGTCTGGATTGCTCGCTTGAGCATGGACGTCCAGACGCAGCAGTTCTTGCGCGGGGGCTCTTCCTCGGCCATGAAGTAGGGGTTTGGCGGAGACATGTCGCCGGGCTGGGGTGGGAAATGAGCCGCCATGTTCTTTTCGCGCTGGCGAATTTCCCAAGCTTCGCGCTCGTATTTGATAAACTTGGTGACAGCCTCGGCGTAGCGCCGACCGCTCTCGCTGAGGTCCGAATCGCCGCCAATCTTGCCTGCGACATTGTCCATGGATTCCCCGTGACGCGTGATCCAAATCATCCGGGGCGCAAGGTTAAAGTTGAGCAGGTAGTAGACGGCCTGCGCAGCGATGAAGCCCCTGATTTGGTGCGAAATGACCTTGCGCCCGACATCGATCATTTGGACGTAGGCCATGTTGTTCCGCTCCTCGTAGTCTCCCAGCGGCACGTACGCCTTTTCGTAAATGGCAACACGCTTCTTAAAGTCCTCCAAGGCGACGACTGGGTCCTTGTCCTTGTAGTCGGGGCCAGAGAGCTTGAGGCGCATGTTGGATTCCAAGAGACGCTCGTCCTTGCAGAGAGACTCGACAAAGAGGACGTTGAGTTCTACGCCGCACCTGTCGCGCACACGCCTCACGATAGCAGAGCGGCGCTCGAGGGTGCTATTGGTCGCATCCAAAATGGCAACAGTTCCGCTCGTGTTTCTGAGGTAGTCGATGGCGTCGTCCAGAGTCTCCATGGCGCATTGCTCGCGCAAGAGCGCCGCCTTGTAGTTGTTGGGGTCGAAGAAGCTTGCAGACTGGTCCATGACCTCGACGGTGGGCAACCGCTCGGGCGTCTTTTGTTGAGTGAGCTCCGGGAAGGCCTCCTTGAGGAATTTGCGATCTTCCTCATCCCGCTTCTTCTCCTCCTCAATCTCGTTTGTGGGGGGAGGTGGGGTGCCATTTTGTTGGGGCACCTCGTGGCCGTTGACCAGAATCTTGGCGGCCAAGTGGGGAGGATGCAGCTGTTGCTTTTGCTCAATGACGCCCTGGGGCGCGCCAGTGGAGATGCTTTCTCGTCGCACAGAGTCGGTAGGGCGCCTCTCGGCCTTGGGCGACGGCTCAGGGTTTGAAGTGCCGCCTCCGCCGGCGGCGATGCGGCGCCGCTCGCCAACGTTGAATATGCGAGCCTCGTGTTGCAACCAATTCAAGTACCTGGCCAGCTTCTTTGTGATGTAGCTCTTGCCACGGGCGGGCAAGCCGACCATGACGATGAGGAGCTTTGCGCCCAGGTCTCGCTGAGCAATGCGGCCATCGGGGGAGATTTTGGACTTTGTGAGGCCGGGGATGTCGAGGGTGGTAGGGCGGATGCGGGGCGTGGAGCTCCCAGAGTTGCTGCGTATGGGGGGACTGTCCATGTCTGTTAGCTGTGTGTGTCTGCAAAGGGCATGACTCTGGAAGCCCAGGTATTTGATGACAGTGCGGGCAGTCGGGCCGAAGGCGCAAAATGTGGGTTGCGCACAAGCCCAGGCACCGTGGAGTGACGTCTGTTGATGCAATTGTGCACAGGGAGCGGCGACTTACATGCGGGGGCTGTTGGGGGCAGTGGTGTTGGGGGTGTCGCTTGGAGGGATGCCGACGCCGTCTTTGGCTTGGTTTTTGGCGTGGTGGTGGTGGTGATGGGTGGTCGGTGGCAGCTTCAGGTCTGCGTCGGACGAGTGGCCATCGAGGCCCGTGGCGGCGCGAGCGCGGGGAGGAATCGAGGGCGGAGGAGCTGGAGCTGGGGTTTGCGACGGTCGTACAGGGAAAGTTTGCTGTTGCTTTTGCACGAAGCCGTCGGAAGCGGGGAGTTGGGTGGAGGTGGTGGTATTATTCATAAGGGCGACCTTGGCAAAGTCGCTGAGCTGGGACTGGTGGCGCCTAGCAATAAGCGTGTCGAGCTGGAGGAGCTTGGAGGCGGCGGGGTGGAAGTCGTAGTCGTAGTCGTAGTCGTAGTCGCGGTGGGGAGGAGGAGTTGGAGTTGGAGACGGAGTGAGAGAGCCCATGGGGGCGTACGGATGGTCAGAGGTTATTAGCGGCATGGCCGGGGGATGTTGCAGTGCGTAGTGACGCAGCTTGGCAGGGAAGCCGTCGGTTAGGTTGGTCCTGTCGCTCAGCTCCTTGTCGACTACACCTTTTTTTTACACTTTGCGACGTCCGGCGACGGGTGGCGCGGGTTTTAAGGCGACTGGTAGCCACAGTCCTTCCTTTTGTCGAGGCGAGACGAGACCGGGGCCGGTGTTGGGGACGTCGAGCGTGGTGGATTTATCTTCTGACTATAACATGAGAGACCCGCTGTACCGTCTGGCTGACTTTTTGGATGAGGCTGCCACCGCACCGCTGGGAACACAGGAGCGACGCGACGACTCCATTCCTCGCTTTGCTGCCACGCCAACGCCGCGTGCAACAGAAGCCAGAGACGTCCATGACTTGGTGTCCAATCATTGACCCACGTCCTCAGCTCAACGCTTTGCCGTTGCGCCCTCCCTCGACAGCTCCGTCGGCCTTCGGGCGTCCTCATTCTACCTATTCCGTACACACGCACACCACACTACGCTGATAGCTTCAAGGTCAGCACCAGCAGGGATGTGTATGCTGCTACACTAAGCGCCGTGAGCACCGACACGACGTTGCCCGACGTCCTGAATTTCTTGCGCTGCAGCCCGTCCTCGCCCACCTCGGCAAAGAATTGCTTGTTGCCGTGCTGCCGCCTCAGCAGGCTGGTAAACAGCACCGCCGCCCCGTACACGGCGAACAGGGCGCCGATCGAGTAGAATTCGGCTGTGAAGATCTTGAGCACCACCAGCGCAAATGAAAACTGCCCCAGTGCCGTGCGAATGTAGGCCCCTTCAAACGTCCGCTGCGCTGCCCTGATCTCGACGAGCTCGTCTTGGGTGAGAATGACGGACCGCGCCCGGTGGAGGCGCAACCGGTACCTGTCGGCGGGATTTCGTCCCTGTCATGAATCCGTCCTGCTTCAGCTAGCTTCCTGGGGGCTTGATCCGGATAAGCACACCTCGAACATGATGATGATGATGTCTAAGCGTCGATGGCTGCTTCAGTGCGTTGCACTCAGGTCGATTCGTGTGCGTAGCTCCGACGGTCACCGACCGATGCAATCAACGGCTCCCGACCCGCAGTCTCCTGCAGCTCGCTCGTCTCAAATCTCCCTTGACGGTTCCGTTGTCGTGCTACAGAGCCCGGCTGCACACGCGATGATGAAGAGAGGTGGGAAGATGTATGATGGTGAACATGTGGCTGACCTGGTTGTCAAGCCAAGGAATATGCAGGCCGAGACGTAGGTGCAGACAGCTCGGCAGCTTAGCTTCCTGGTACTGTAGCTAGCTACCTCAGCTTGCAGCATCGTGAATCAGACGGTTCGACAACCTTTTCTTAGAGTGCTGAACCCAAACGCGTATTTTCATCGATTCTCGTTCCCCTCTGACATGTGCCTGTCGTGTGGCGCATCGGGTGGGGCTGAAGCTCTTGTGGAGCAGCCGGCGTCGGTCAACTTCCTTCCCTTGAATGTTCCCAGCGCGTCGCGAACACGTCAACCCCACGAACAAAGATCTTTCCCCTGCTCGAGCTGAACGCGGCCTGTGGAATCTGCCAATTCTTTCACCGACTTCAAAGCTTGACTGCGCCAGCGCACCGACAAGATTCAAAGGCCCCACGCGAACAAGGGCGCTGCCAGACATTCACCATTATTTTACAGCGCCGACCTCCGCTGCTGCTGCGTTTCCTCCACCACCGCAAATACACGACCGCTGCAGCTGCTCTCCACTTTTGCGCCCTCGAATACTCCTTCCTCGACGTCCTTTGGAATAAATTACGTCCAGCACGCGTCATGGCTGCCGAAGACGTCAAGTCACAGCCCGCAACGAGCAACGCGTCGTCTGGGACGAAACGGAAAAGGGCAGGCGAGCACAAGTTTTATGCCGTCAAGAATGGACACAAGCCTGGCGTCTACAGCAACTACAACGATTGCCAAGCGCAGGTCAAGGGTTTCAAGAACGCAACTTGTACACCACCAAGCAGCCCCTCCTGCCTGCATCCGCTTACTCTTCAAATCTAGTCAAGGCATTTCCCACCGCTGCCGAGGCCCAAGCATTTGTCAGATCCGGCAGTGACTCGACTACCACAGACAAGACCGACGACTCCAAAGTAACAAAGTTCTACGCGGTCCAAAACGGTCGAGTGCCTGGCGTGTATACCGACTGGGCTTCTTGCCAAAAGCAGACTACCGGCTTCTACGGTGCCAAATTCAAGTCATTTGCAACACGTGCCGAGGCAGACACATTTGCAAAGGGCGGTAGGCCAACTGGAGGAGCTGTCGGAAACGTCTCAGTCGACGCAGACTCGCCGGCCGACAGCGGTGACGCAGCTTCGAACAAAGAACCAGCGGCAAAGAAACAAAGAAAGAGCAATACGCCAGCCGAGGCTACTGGAGATTGGGAGCCTGGTGACGGGCCATTGCCCGAGGACGCCGAGGACAATTTCGACTCGACTATTATACTAGACCCATCGGGCAAGGTCCAGTACAAGACGGAGGAGCAAAAGAATGCCAAGAAAAAGGTTCCCACTGGCGATTCCAAGGGCGGTTCACTCGTCATCTATACGGACGGTAGCTCCCTGGGCAACGGCAAGAAGGGCGCCTTTGCTGGCGTTGGTGTCTTCTTCGGTCCCTTGGATGAGAGGTAACGCGTGCCGATCCTTGCCTTTGCCGCACAGTGCTAATAAAGTCTAAAGAAACGTCTCCGCTCCGCTTGCTGGGCCCCGTCAAACCAATCAACGAGCAGAGCTTACAGCCATCCAGCGAGCTCTCAATATCGCCCCATTGACGCGCGACGTGGAAATCTGCACTGACAGCAAATACTCCATCGACTGTGTTACCAACTGGATAATCAGCTGGAAGAAGAAGGACTGGAAGACGTCTGCTGGGAAGCCCGTGGAGAACAGAGACTTGATCGAGGCCATCGATGGCCGCATGGAAGAGAGGAAGAAGCTCAACCGCATCACCAAGTACACGTGGGTCAAGGGCCATGCCGACAACCCGGGGAACAAAGCCGCCGATGAGTTGGCAGTCCAGGGCGCTAGGAAGGCCATGGCTGATGCCAAAGTCGAGGCCTAGGTCTTGCAAGCGTGGGACGAGAATTTGTCGCAGCTGCAGGAGCGGCGTGAATTGCTTGCATGCTGCAGGTGAAGTTCTTGGCAGGTGTCAAAGCCAACGCCAGCCGAAGCATGAAGAGCCATAAAACACGGCTCACGGCGTGGGTCAACGTCAGGGATAGACGCTTTGCCGGCTTCCCCAAAAGTGTTTTGCGGTCGAGTATCAGAAACCACCCACGAACCACCCACGAAACGCACTCTCTTTCGCCGTCTACTCGAGATACCAACCAGAAACAGAAACGACACGCCAAGTCGAGCACGAAAGCAAAAGAAAACGGAGACAGACCAAAACCAATCACCGCTCACCCATCCCCTCATCCATCCATCCAATCCCCTCTCACGGTCTCAGTCCCTGTATCGCCACACCAAAACACCAAGAGAGAACCAAGCCAAAAAGAAAAACATCACGAGGAACGAATGACAAGATAGAAAAGGACACGACAGGAAAAGAAAAGAAATGAACATTTTTGCTCTCTACCTATTGCCTAGCTGCCAAGCTCCGCCTCGTGATTCTCCCAAGAGTGCTGAAGTCGAGACAAGAAAAACAAGCGTAAGGTGGTAGGTGGGTGGAGCGCTGCCTGAGCTGCGTCGAGATGATGCGTTTCTGGCCACCTACCTCTGCGGGCCAAGACGTCAGGGCAGGCAAGTACCGTACGTGCACGTCGTTTTGGCCTCCTCCTGTCTTGTCACGGTCTTGCTTCGTTGCCTGTGGCTATGGTCGTGCCGGTCGGTCATCTCGGATGCCAGCCGTCTTATGAGTCGCCCCTAACGCTTGCCTCCTGAATCGATATGGGCGTGTATGTACACCTCTCCTCGCTCCCCGCTTCCCGCACCCCGTCACTATCCGTCCCCGTCCCCGTGATCGTCTGAGGTCAGAACAGAGATGAGCGATGCCTGCCTCTCTGCAGCCCGCCGTGTCCTACCGCCACCGCGCGCCGCCACCGGGCAGCAGGTGGCGGCCTTGTACAACAACATAGCATAGTACAGTGCATCGCCCTCCCCGCGTCTTACTGCCGGCCGCTCCGACAACTCTGTTCTAACGGTTCCACGCAGATCAGCACGAGAGAGGAATCACGCGGCGGGCTGGCCGGCGTGGACGCGCTGGTGCAGCTCGACAACAGCGCGCCACCGTCCCGTCTCGCCTCGCCTCTCGTCGTCCCGTTTGGCTAGCTAGGGCGTTGCGGGAAAGGGGGGCCTACCCCTTGACGAAAGAGATGAAGCTGTACGCCGTCTTGTCCGTTGGGAGACCGTCCCACAACTCCACAGGCATTGATAACAAGAGAAGTACTGAGTCAGACTCCATCGAACTGACGACCCTGATTGAGACGTTGCGCAGGTCCGGTGGAAGGTTTGTCGTGAGCCACTTGGTGAACTGTTCAGAGTCTGGCAAAGACTTCTCTCCGACAAGGCTCACTGAGATCAGTACGCGGTACTCTGATTCCCCGAGATCCAGAATAGCCTTTTTCCGGTCTTCCACCGTCAAAGTCCTGTGATTACGAGAACGATCCTGCTTCCCGAGAACCACACTTTCCTTGTCCTTCTCCAAGAGGTGCACCGGGGTTCGCAGGAGACCGTTTTGTGAGCGAGCACGAGTCAGCTCGGCGAAAATTTGCGCAACTGATTTCGGGGCGCCGTTGAGATCTTCGAGTAGTCGAGCGAGGACATTGGTGAAACTGTTCTCCAGGCTATCGCTCGCAGTGTCTGAAGGGGTGAAACCAGCGGCTCCAAGAAGCTCTGGCCCGTTGTGATAGTCGGCTGCAATCGCACTGCAGCAATCAAAGATGTGGAGATATCGTCCCTTCCTGGACCTGGCGTTTGTGCCGAATTCGCTCCATTGCGCCCAGGGCTCGATGATATGATCATTTTCGTCAGTCTGTGCAGCCCAATAAAAATCTCGGTAATTATTGCTGACTGCTGCATGACCCGAATAGACAAAAATGAGTAACGAATCGTTTTGAGCGTATCGTTCGCAAAATTGAAGAAACTTGGCCTTCAGAAATTGCTCCGGAGAGTCGTTTTCCGCCGGAATTTGGATTGTTTTACACGTGAAATTGTAAACATTAGAAAAGACATTCATCATGTTGGCTTCTGCAGTGCGACATCCCATAGTGTCACTCTCCCACGTCACTCCCAAAACTGCAACACTTCCATAAGGCGTGGAGCGTGTGGGGAACACCCTCGCCATGGCCGCCTCGACGTCCTTTACGAACTCTTGTCTCGAGGCCAAGTGGCCTCTCCGAGTGTTTGCAGAGACTGGCTTCGTAGAGTGGCCATGCAAGATTTGATCCGGCGTGGCAGGCATGTTGGCGAATAGCTCTTCCTAAATAACAGTCAGTAAGTGGAATGCCAATCGAACGTTCGGGATACCAAAGATGCTTACGGACAGGATTCTTGATCAGCGAGGTCTTGATGAGTGAGCCGTTCAAGAGGTCTTGGGTGTCCCAGGTTGGAAAGCCGTTGGTTGGCAGAGTGGTGGAGGGAGTTGCTGAATTTATATCACGCCTGCCGAACTTGACAAACGGAACCATGGATGGAAACAAAAGGCTACCAGCCAAACTTCTAGCAGGCGCAACAAGGATTTGTCCGACTACAGTACCCTATCATCGTTTGCCAGCCCAACAAATTCTGTCGTCGTGTTTCTCAGCGATTCCACTCTCCTTTTCGCTCCTCTCTTCGCCCATGATCTTCGTTCGTCCGTTTTACGACCAACAAGATATTGCCTGATTCTTCTAGCCTCCAGCCGACTCAAACCATCGTGAGATGAGGAAACAGCCTTCTGGGAATGCCGCTGATCTCGTTTGCTACACGGGTTGTCGACACCAATCTCGTCCGCTTTCTAGCAATCATTTCTCAGCAAGCCTAAGGTCCGGGAAGGTGTCGTCGGGATTTTCGTGGAATTGCGGACTACCTGCCACCAGTTCTATCATGGGTTTGGGTTGGGGTTGCGGCACACCGGCGGGCTGCAGACAGGTAGTGGGTAGTATGTAGCCTTACATACTATCCTTGACGAAAGAGACAAAGCTGTACGCTGTCTTGTCAGTCGGAAGACAATCCCAGACTTCCAGGGGCATCGTGAGAAGCAAGATGATGGAATCAGCCTCCTTGGCCGTGGCAAGTCGAATGGACAGGTATCTCAAGTCCGGTGGGAGATTTGTCGTCAACCACTGCTTCCAGCTCTCAGCATCCGGAAGCGCCGTTGGGCCGGAGAGGTTTACCGAGATCATTACTTTGTGGTCAGACTGGTTCATGGTCTCAATGCCCTTGGCTCGGTCTCCATCCGTGAGATTCAGGTGCTTTTGCGTCCGTCTGGAGAGCCTACCGAGTACGATGCTGTCCATGCCCTGCTGAAGTAGGTGAACCGGGGTTCGCTGAAGACCGGTCTCGATACGGGAGCGTACCATGTCGCTGTAAATTTGGGAAATCGACCGTGGTTTTCCGTCGAGCTTTTCCAGTTGCCTTGCTAAGATGTTGGTGAAATTGAAGTTGTAACTGGATGACGATACCATGTCGAGGCGGTGGAATCCCGAAGCACCGAAGAACTCCGGCCCATTATCAAACCCTGCTGCAATGGCGGCACAGCAATCGAAAAGGAAAAGGTAGCGACCGCCCTTCACAGGCTCAACAAGGCCTTGGATGGACCTCCACGAAATTTGTGGCCAGCCCAGCCCCCGGTATCCTAAGCGCTCGTCGGCTCGCCCACACCAGACCATGTCCGTGTAATCTGGACTGATTGCCGCATGGCCAGAGTACACGAGTATCATGAGAGACTCGTCCGAGTCCCACTCCGCGCGGAATGTGAAGAGCTTCTCTTGCAGGACTCCGAGGCAGTGTGGGGCTGTGTCTGAAGGCAGGACGAGAGATTCGCAGTGGAAGCCGTACGTGCTGCGCAAAACTTGCAACAAGTTCTCCTCGGCGTCCTCGCACCCCGTCAAGTCATTGTCCCAGCGAACAGCTAGGACAGCAACTTTCTTGAAAGGCGTGCTATTGGCCGGGATAGCCTTGTTCACGGCTCTCTCAATGTCTTTCAGTAGCTCTGCTCCGCTGACATGGCCTCGCTCCTCGGTGTGCGCACTCGACTTCGTGGAATGGGTTTGCGAGCCTTGATAGGACATGCTGTATGCTCCTTGAACACTGGTCAGTCGCGGAATCCCAGGGACTTTAGTGAGTTAAAGACTTTTACGCGCGGTGGTCGTATTGGCAATATTTTGATCAGGAAATGGCGCTATTTCAATCAAAAAGTAGTACTATTGCAATCCAGAATTCAAGTGAAGTAAAATGAGAAGACAAAATTCTCGAACCAGTTGAAAAATTCCAGAGCACAGTACCATGGACTGCAAACAAAATCGGGAGCTCAACAGAATCTACTACCATGGTAGTCATCTAGCTTGAATGCTCCCCATTCGGTTCGGGTAAAGCTATGTATGACTCCATCTTCGTCTTGTTCATTTGTTTCCGTGCTGAGCTTGTCGTCAAGTGGCATCAAAGCGCTAATCCGCGAGGTCTCCGTTCCATTGGCGTTCCTTTCGCGTGCGAATGCTCCTCTTGCCTACGCGCGCCGCTCCGTCCGTCCATGCCGCGCCATCGCACGTGTCACGCCCACCCAAACCCAACTTACCTTACCCAACGCAGGAACTTGTCGGCTGGGTGTTTTAGAGTGGTGCGGTGCCTGAGCCGGGTGTTTGAGCACGCGAGCGACCACGCGAGGGGGCGGGTCGGGTCGGGCAGAGGCACGGCGGCGCGAGCGGGAGGGTTAGGGGTGTGGTCAGGGGTAGGGAGGGTGAGTGGAGAGGTTGACAGGGGTGGTGTGGTCGGTGAAGGACGCTAGTGCGTCGGCGGCCCTGGGCTAGGTCGTGGACTAGGTAGGTAGGTAGGGCGGGAGGTAGGAAGGTGAGGTAGGTGGGTTGCGTCCAGATTTAGAGTATGTGTACGTGGATGTCGTGATGGGATGAGGGGATGATGGCGCGAGAAGGACAGGCAAGTGGGTGAGTGGTAGCAGGTATGAGCGGCCATTTACCAGCGCAGGCCACTGTCACCCCCCAACACCACCCCAGGTGCGTGAAGAGGCCAGAGAGGCAGACGGCATCAGTCCCCATCCCTAACCCCCACATCCTCCCCCTCCTCTGCCAGGGAGGTATCCTCCTCTCACGCCACCTCTTCCACGCATCTCCCTCCAAAGCTTCAAGTTGCGCCTTCGCGCGGGCTCCACGCCCTCAAACAGAGGCATCTCGCGCTTCAAGCGGAAACTCCTGCGCGGCCGCGGCGCAGCGGCGATGCCCACTTGTTTGGCCCAGACAGACGGCTGGGGGCGGTGATCTTGCATGTGGGAGAGGAAAGTGTACATCCTTTTGCCATAGATTGGGAATTCCTGCCACAGCTCGAGCGGAATGGACGCGATGAGGAGAGCGGTGCCGTCATTGATGTCGTCGTCAGCGGCGGTGGGAAGCTGCACCGACTCAACGCGCACCGAGTGCGGTTGGTTGAGCGGCAAGTGTGCCGTCAGCCAATCTTGCCAGTCATTAACTCCATCGATCCAGCGGTCGCAGGCGAGACGGATGGAGAAGAGGACGCGGAGACTCTGCCGGTCCATAGCGGCAAGCGCCTCTCTGCGGCTCTCAAGTGTGAGCGAATGCTTCTGCGGCTGGCGCGCGAGGAGGGTGCTCGGCACGAATTCTTTATCAAAAGACTCTCCTCGGACTTCGTGAACGGGGACGCCGCCGAGGCCCTTCTGGACGCGTTTGTGGGTCACTTCGCCGTGGATCTGGACGACGGAGCGGACCTCTCCATTCAGGCCCTCGAGGTGGTCTGCGAGGCTGTAGATGTACTCGTGCGGCGGCGACAGATTGGGCGACGCATCGCCGTAGGAGCTTTTGGGGCAAGACAGGGACTCGGCCAAGACATACGATTCGCCCTCGTCGACCCAAAAGCAGTCGAAAATGCGGAGGACGCGCGGGTAGTTTTGCATCGCGCCAGAATAGAAGCCGCCGTACTCGGCGAGCCTGGTGCCGTCGAGCTCGAGACCCATACTTGCACGTTGGCTGTCCCTCGTAGTGAGCGGGTTTAGCTGCCAAGAGTAACGGCCCCGATGCAAGGCCGTCCCCCTTTCTTTGAACGCGGCAAAAGACGAGTACCCGACGTACACGATGATGGACAGCGAGTCATCCTTCTTGCAACGGTCGTGAAACTCGATCAGCGCGTTCCTGAACACATTCATCGAGGCCAGCGGGTCTCCTTCGTTGACCGCGATGACGAGCGACTCGCACGCAAAGTTGTACGTGTCGCGGAAGACGCCGAGGAGCCTCTGTTCAGCCAATTTGGCGTCCGCATCGTCGTTCTCCCAGGTGATGCCCAGGACCGTGACGCGTTGCAAGGGCGGCTCGTGGATGGGCAGGGCGCGCTCGACGGCGATTTTGAAGTCTTTGGCAAACTCCCGCGCCGACTCGAGGCGGTGTCTTGAGGGAGAGTGCAGTGGGCGAGGGAATCGCCGAGCTGGATGGCCCAAACCGCCGCAGCGGCAGCGGGGCCTTCGCTCTGAGCGGTAGTCTTCGCACGCTATGCACATGTTGAGATTGTACTGTCTGCTGAATGCAGGCGGTTCTTCTTCAGGTTGATAGCTGAATGGAGCGAGTGCTTGTCCAGACGAAAGGAAACGGCGATTGTGAGAGAAGGAGAGGGTTTTAATAGATTTGGGTACTAGGGCAGCGGAGCGAACAGTTGAGAGAATATTACCGTTGACCTAACTCAGCAAGTTGAGGTGACTCACAATGGCCGTTGAGTGTTGACCTCCCTCTCTCCCTCTCTTCCAGTCTACTAGCAACAGCAACGGACCACAACAGCTACATGCGTCATAATGCCACCTTGAAGCGGTGCACTGTCGACCCATGGTTCTGCTCGTCTACCGTCCCTCTAGGCGAAGCTCTTTGGAACATGCTAGACTGTTCGTAGAAACCAGTCATCAGTGCAGAGAGACAAGCGACGATTGACGCGCACGCAACCAGACACAAGCATTCTGGATGATGGCACATCCGCATCTCCCTACGACCAAGAGTCGCTGAGCCGGAGAGTTGCGATGAAAGTGGGACACCATTGACAGACAAAGCAAATCCTCAAACGCGTTTCTGGAAGACAGTGATAGTGGTCAGGCAAAGAATAGCTTCCATGCCACGCCCCCGAGGCCAGGGGTCGTGCGCATGGCTGACACGTGGCCGCTGGGTGGGAGTGAGGTGTAAGGTGCTGGCTGCCAGATGCCAGGTGTTCAAAGGAGGGCTCGCTCGGACGGTTGGGCGCGCGTGCCAAGCAAGGAAGCAATCAGAGCGCGTGGCTACTGCCTATTGATTCACGGGGCTTGTGAAACTGGAGAAAAGAAAGTGTGAAAGGTGTGGGGCCGCTTGTGGGATGGAAGAAACGTACGCTCGCTGGGCGGAAGAAAGAGAAGAGAATCAGGCCGAGGTAAACAGCCACCCGACGGTTGAAGCTCGTTGCGTGTCGGACAAGCACATCGATCATGTCAATTGCTGCGGAGAATATGCAGAAGATGATCTCAAAAGGCCCGACCGAGCAGAGTGTTGGTTGAAGAGTAGGCACTGTTGGAACACATGATCTTATTGATACTCTTCTAGAACGTTATGTACGGCCATCATCGAGTGATGACTAGGAAAGGGACGCGCACCGTTAAATTCAAAGCCTCCAAATTTCTAGTGCTTGGTCTTCAAGACGTACTTGCCGTCCTTTGCACCATGCTTCTCGTTTTCGACAATGGCAGCCATGACAAGCCGCATGGCCTCCGACTCAGGCTTGGAGTCGACATTGCCGGGCATGTCAATGGTCCACTTGCCTCCGTGTTTGCTCGATTCAGCGGGGGCGTCATCGGTGCTCTTGGATTTTGGCGTGTCCATGGGGTCCTGTGAAGATCAGCTCACAATTGACTAATTGGGTTGTTCGGTGCGGGAACGAGTGCCGGCAGATGAAGGCAAGTCGGCACACAGCTAGTGACTTACCGAGATGGCGGGCGCGGCCTTGCCCTTCTTGCCATGCGACGGGTGTGATGGGACTTCGGCAGTGAGGCGGCCTCCCTTGGAGGAAGCCATCATCTCCGAGGGATTCGGATCGTGAGACTGGGGAGGAGCCATGGTGCAGCAACGACGTCTTGGCTGATGTGTGTTTGGACGACGATAGATTTGACAGACAAGCGGTACTCGGTACTTTGACAAAGGGGCAGACTAGCATATAAGCAAGCACCGAGACCAAGAAGACCAAGAAGACTTCATTACGGGCAGTACCGCCAGGCACCTGCCGCAATCGGCAACTTGGACGTGTGGACTGATGGAATGCCAACCCCCAGACGTCAGAGGTAGGCAATTGGTGACTTGGCGCAAGTGGTAAAGTGAAACATGGAGGCAAGTCCGCCAATCGTCAGCGAGTCATTGGCCTTTCGGCTGAGGTTGACAAGGCGTTCCGGCCAGCGAGGCAGCGCATTGTAGCATCGCAGCCGCGGGGTGCTTTGTTCGGGACCCTGAAAATGGCGCAGAAAAGACAGGTTGGCAAGCAAAACAAACATGTGGTGAGTGAACACGCAGACGGTGTCTCTGTGGTTGTGCTGCAGCCAAGTCGAAGATGTCTCTCGGAGACTTGAAGACGTGTCGTTATTCTCCGGACATGGACAGGAATGGCGCAGAACTGTTCACAAAAAGCACCACCACGACAAATCAGCTCCAATCAGGTCTGGACGGCATGTGAAAAAAAAAAAAAAAAAGAAAAAAGAAACGGAGAAAAGAAAAGAAGCAGGAGGCCAAGCTACCTCGGCGGAGCGGTTGTGGCGGATCGACAGAAGGAGGAGCGGGATGTCTTGGCTCTTGGCGCGGTGAGGGAGGCGGTCGGGGGTAGGACCATCGTATCTGGTGGTAGCGCAGAGGGCCAAGAGCAATCAATCGACTGATTGGGAGTAGCAGCAATACAGCAGCGCCAATGCCGTCTGAGACGGCGCTCGAGCGACGAGTAGAGGCGGACCTGCTTGGCGATACGACGGACCTGCGCGGCCAAGAGGACACACGGCAGCGGCGGCGAGATTGCCGGCAGTCGTCACATGGCCAAGGGCGAAGGATTCCAGTTCAGTTGTTGGGCGCACACGTGCAAGCGGCGGTGGATGATGAAACGACAGCGTTGAGGTGGTGTTTGACAGAGAGCAGAGCAGAGCAAGGGCAAGGGCAAGGGCGAGGGCGAGGGCGAGTTGAGGTTGAAGTTGGGTGTGGATAAGCTGCTGGTGGGTGCACTCTCGGTTGGCTGGGCTTGACCCACCCCCGCAGGCGAGAGAGGAGGCCTGGTTCTGGCTGGGTCGGTGGGCCCACCTCGACCCAATGCTACAGCGAGGACGTTGGCAGCGGCTCAACACCTCACAGCCGCGAGAAAGGAGGCGCCGGCACCGTTGGGTTTGGTCTCTCCAACTGCCGCATTGGGTTGCTGGGGATTTAACCGCTTAGTCAGACTCGGACGGTCAGATGCGAACTGCACTGCACTTCAGGCCCAGGGCCCCTGTCGCGTCGGGGGCCAGCTCCCACTGGAGGCGAGGCACATCCCCCGCAAAGCACTGACTGAACAGTACGGTACCCGGACTTAATGCTGTTGAGACGACTGTCCAGTTATCGCGCATCGTCCAAGCCCTTGGCACACAAGAGCATTATTCGGCGGGCGCCGTCTGCGTGCGGTGGTCCCCCCTGCAACTGCAACCTAGGTACGCTGGCCAGGAATGCCTCGCGGCTAAAGCTGGTGGTTTTGTTTTGTTTCGGCGGGTGTGCGTCCATTATTTTGAGCTGAGCGGCCCGACGGTCGGTCCAGCGTCGCACAGGCTGCAAACGATGATTTTCAAGCTTTTAAATCGTCTCACGCTCACTCTCCTTGCCGTACCGTACCGCACCGCTCGCTGATCGCGGGATCGCGCTCCTCAATCTGTGCATGTAGGTGTAGCCCTTATGCAACCAGCTGGGGGAGCAACAAAAGCCACAGAACCACCTAGAGATACCGTCCCGCTCCCTCCAATTGAGCCCTTGTCGCCGTGTCGTGCGTGTCGTGCCACCTGCCTTATAAAACCCGAGAGAGCCCTGCCCTGTCCGCGGGGGTGACGAGTGTTGCGTGGTTTTGATTGTCCGCCCTGGCTTTTCGCTCCCGTCTGCTCCATCCCATCCATCCCATCCATCCCATCCCATCCCAATCCCCCAACTGGATTCCTCCACCACGCTGCGCCATTGTTCGCCCATTGCCCGCCATTGTAGCTGAAAGGTACGTCGTGAATCCCTCATGCACCCACTCCAAGCACCCCTCAACAACGACACCCGAAGCCCGCGCAACGGCTGCCGGCCCGTGCGGCATGCTTGCCTGCTGAGGACGTGGAGCCGCGGTTGCTGCGTGGTTGCTGGCTTACCAGGTGGGAAAGCTTAAGGGCACGCTAGTGCCGATTGCGCTGGGTAACGGTACAAAACCCCAGGCTCTTCTCTTCTCGCGCATTGGACCCACCCTACCCTCGTCTCCCCTCCTCTCGTCTCCTCTCCCATTGCATTGCCCCCTCTCCTTCGCTTCGCTAGTCGCCGAAAAGTCGCCCTGCTACTGCGACGTGCGCTTACGCCCTCTAGCATTATCGCCTTGCGACCATCTTAGCGATTGCTTGTCCGCCCAAACGCCATCACCATGGCGGACAACGAGCCCTACGCTGCTGAACAGCAGCAGCAGCAGCAGCACAACTCCGAGGGCCCCAACTTTGACGAGAAGCAGCAGTATGCCCAGCAGGAAAAGTCCACCAATCTCCCTGGCATCAAGCCCGGCGAGGACGACGAGGAAGACGAGGACATGGACGCCCTCATTGAGGAGCTCGAATCGCAAGACGCCAACATCGACGCCGAAGAGGAAGACACGCAACAGCCCGGTGGCGCTCGCCCAGTAGCCGAGGAGCTCCTCCAGACCAGCACCGTCCACGGTCTCACCACCGAAGAGGTGACGCAGCGTAGGAAGAAATTCGGCCTCAACCAGATGAAGGAGGAGAAGGAGAACCTCGTCCTCAAGTTTCTCATGTACTTTGTCGGCCCCATCCAGTTCGTCATGGAGGTGAGAAATTCTGTTGATCCTTGCGCCCCAAACATTGCGCTGTTGCTGATGTGGCTACCGCGCTAGGCCGCCGCTATTCTCGCCGCCGGTTTGCAGGATTGGGTCGATTTTGGCGTCATCTGCGCCCTGCTGCTGCTCAACGCGACTGTCGGTTTCGTTCAGGAATTCCAGGCCGGCTCCATTGTCGACGAACTGAAAAAGACGCTCGCGCTCAAGGCCACCGTGCTGCGCAATGGCACTCTGCAGGAAGTCGAAGCTCCCGAAGTCGTTCCTGGTGACATTCTGCAGCTCGAGGAGGTAAGCCAACCTTGTTTTTCTGCTCGTGTTGAGATTTCTCACCTCCCGCTTAGGGCACCATCATCCCTGCCGACGGCCGCATCGTAACCGACGATGCCTTTCTCCAGGTCGACCAGTCTGCCATTACCGGCGAGTCTCTTGCCGTGGACAAGCACAAGGGTGACACTTGCTACGCGTCGTCGGCCGTCAAGCGCGGCGAGGCCTTCATGGTCGTCGCCGCGACCGGTGACAGCACATTTGTCGGTCGCGCTGCTTCGCTCGTCGCGTCGGCTTCTTCGGGTACTGGCCACTTTACAGAGGTGCTCAACGGTATCGGCACGGTCCTCCTGATTTTGGTCATTCTCACCCTGCTGGTTGTCTGGGTCTCGTCCTTTTACCGTTCCAACCCAATTGTCACCATCCTCGAATTTACCCTCGCCATCACCATCATCGGCGTGCCAGTCGGTCTGCCGGCCGTCGTCACCACCACCATGGCTGTCGGCGCTGCCTATTTGGCCAAGAAGCAAGCCATTGTTCAGAAGCTTTCGGCCATTGAATCGCTTGCTGGTGTCGAAATCCTCTGTTCCGACAAGACTGGTACTTTGACCAAGAACAAGCTTTCCCTGGCCGAGCCGTACACTGTTTCTGGAGTCGAGCCCGAAGATCTCATGCTCACGGCCTGTCTTGCTGCTTCTCGCAAGAAAAAGGGTATTGATGCCATTGACAAGGCGTTCCTGAAATCCCTCAGATTCTACCCTCGCGCCAAGTCGGTCTTGGCCAAGTACAAGGTTTTGGAGTTCCACCCATTCGATCCCGTCTCAAAGAAGGTTCAGGCCGTTGTCGAGTCTCCGCAGGGAGAGCGCATCGTCTGTGTCAAGGGTGCCCCGCTCTTCGTCTTGAAGACTGTTGAGGAAGATCACCCGATTCCCGATGCGGTCGACGAGGCCTACAAAAACAAGGTTGCGGAATTCGCTACCCGCGGTTTCCGTTCGCTCGGTGTTGCCCGTAAGCGCGGCGATAGCTCGTGGGAAATCCTGGGTATCATGCCTTGCTCTGACCCTCCTCGTCATGACACTGCGCGCACAATTAACGAAGCCAAGACTCTCGGTCTTTCCATCAAGATGTTGACGGGTGATGCCGTCGGTATCGCTCGTGAAACGTCTCGTCAATTGGGTCTCGGTACCAACGTCTACAACGCGGAGCGTCTTGGTCTTGGCGGCGGTGGTGAGATGCCTGGTTCCGAGGTCTACGACTTTGTCGAAGCCGCCGACGGATTCGCAGAAGTTTTCCCCCAGCACAAGTACAATGTCGTCGAAATTCTGCAGCAGCGTGGCTATCTGGTTGCCATGACTGGCGATGGTGTCAACGATGCGCCTTCGCTGAAAAAGGCTGACACGGGTATCGCCGTCGAGGGCGCCTCTGACGCTGCGCGGTCTGCCGCTGATATCGTCTTCCTTGCTCCTGGTCTGTCGGCCATCATTGATGCGCTCAAGACTAGTCGTCAGATTTTCCACCGCATGTACGCGTACGTCGTCTACCGTATCGCCCTGTCGCTGCACTTGGAGTTCTTCCTCGGTCTCTGGATCGCCATTTTGAACACGTCGCTGAACCTGGAGCTCGTCGTCTTCATCGCCATTTTTGCCGACATTGCTACCCTGGCCATTGCCTACGATAACGCGCCATTTTCCAAAACCCCGGTCAAGTGGAATCTGCCCAAGCTGTGGGGCATGTCGGTGCTCCTCGGCGTCGTCCTCGCCATCGGCACGTGGATCACCCTCACGACCATGTTCCCGTACCAAGACCTCCCCAACGCGCAGGGCCAAGGCATCTCGGGCGGCATCGTCCAGAACTTTGGTGTCCGCGACGAAGTGCTGTTCCTGCAAATCTCGCTGACGGAGAACTGGCTCATCTTCATCACGCGGGCCAACGGGCCCTTCTGGAGCTCGATCCCGTCGTGGCAGCTCAGCGGGGCCATCCTGATTGTCGACATCATCGCGACCTTCTTCTGCCTGTTTGGCTGGTTCGTCGGCGGGCAGACGTCCATCGTGGCCGTCGTGCGCATCTGGGTCTTTTCTTTCGGCGTCTTTTGCGTCATGGGCGGCGTCTACTACCTGCTGCAAGACAGCGTGGGCTTTGACAACCTCATGCACGGCAAGAGCCCTAAGAAGGATCAAAAGCAACGATCACTCGAGGACTTTGGTAAGTCTTTTTTCGTTTTTTCTTCCCCGTCCTTCTCTTTTCCTTCGTTGTCGTCGCACCTCTATGGTCGTCTTGTCAGCAAACAACATCCGCTAACTCTTCTCTACAGTTGTGTCTCTGCAACGTGTTTCTACGCAGCATGAAAAGAGCGCCTAAACGGCATTTTCCCTTTGTTTTGTTTCTCTTTTGTCTTGATATACCGGTAGTGCTCGAAGAAGAAGAAGAGTCGAAGGAGTAGTAGTTGGCAAGGAACGGCATCTTAATATCAGGGTTGGTTGTTTGTGGGGTGTGGTGGGGATTTTGGGAAGAACCGACCGACCGACTGACCGACGTTTTAGAGGTTTAATTGGACGCTTCTTCTTCTGAGGTTGTGGTAGTCTTCTTGTGGTTTGGGGATGGTGCGTGGTTGGTTGGTTGGATGGTTGAAGGGGCAGAACATGAGGAGACGAAGAGATGAACGTAGGTAGGGAGAGGTGGGAGATAGGTGAACATACACATACACACACACACACACACAACGAACTTGTTGATATGAGACATGATGACTGGATGGCTGTAAGATCGAGACGAAACGCACTGCGCGGTGATGATGCCAGAGCGGCGGCAGTCGGTGCTCCTCTTCGCCATGATGCTGTTGTTGTCGTTTCGTTGTCGGCTGGTCTGATCACAACCCACACACGCTCACTCATGACCAGTCTCAGAGACGGATTCTCCAGCTCTTCTTTCCTGCTCTTTCTGTGCGCTTCCCCCTTTTCCCCCGTCTCGTTTTCTTCTCTTCTCTCCTCTCTCTTTCTCATGGTTAGAGGTGCGCAGATGGTCGTGCGATTTGTCCTTGGTTTCGACTCCTGTTGAAAGGGCGGTGGGAAGAAAAGGTGAGAATAGGAGAGAGAAAGGGGAAAGGAGTAGACGTGAAAGTGAGAGTGAATGCTGACCCCCAGCTGACCCAGACCAGACGCACGCGCGCGCGCGTACGACAGAGCTAAGAAAAGAGAGGGACGCTGGAGTTGGCGGGGGAGCTGGGCTGAGCGAGCTGAGGCCTGTAGGCAGGTAATGAGAGTACTACCTTACGCGGACAGGTGGAAAGACAGACAAATAGACAGCGGTCCTGTCCTGTCCTCTCCTTCTCCTTCTCTTTTTCGAGAGTTGGCGCTTGGCTTCGCTTGCGGCTCGCTTCGTTGGCTTGGCTGGGGCCGCAGGGCCGTTAGGATGAGGGTATGGGGATACCGTGAAGAGCGAGTGGATTGATAGACAGTGTGAAGGTGTGTATGTAGTTGAAGCCACGACACGCAGACCGACATACTGTACTGTGCAGATCGACTAGTGCGGCATCCGAGGCGCTGGCGTCGAACATGGTGCGTGTCGGCTGGCAGGCAGGTAGATGTAGATGCAGATTGGACCGAATCGGTTCGTCGCAAGAGGCACAGCGGACAGACAGACAAGCAGCAGACAGAAGAAAAAGAGAGGTCGCCAGACGCAGGCAGGCCAAAAAAGTCGTCAGTCTCGAACTGCGTCCGCACACCTCAGTCAAAGATGGACCTCACGCCATCACAAGCAGCGGCAGCAAGGCACGACGGGGCAGTCGATGATGAAGGCGATGATGAAGTTGATGAAGTTGTAGAGCAAGAGTCTACGGAGCAGGAAGAGGGAGAGGTCTCGCTCGCTCGCTCGCCTGCTCGATCCGAGGCCCCTCTGTCCAGGCCCACAAAATTAGACGTCCAGCGAGTGTATCGCCGTTGTTTGCCGGCAGCGGCGGACCTGCATGTGTGGCCGAAGGAACATCGACCTGCCCTATTTGCCCCAGGCCGACTCGCTTCTGCTCATTGCTGCTGTAGCTACGCGTAGCTGTGAGCAGAGAAGGCGAAGACGGGAAGGAGAATCGGGACGTGCGGCTATCATGAACAAATTGGGTCTGTGTTGTGGTTCCCGTCTTCGATGCGTGCTGTAGGTACCGTACCTACCGTGTTGGAACCGGGATGCCGACGCGGGAGCTGAGGTGAGGGTGTCAGGGACCAGGGCCAGCAAGCAGCAAAGGAAAGGAAACAAGGAAAGGAAAGCCGACGCGAGACCCCTGTACTTACTGTGCGCGCGGTTACATCACCGCCGTCATGGCGGGGTGCAGGTCATGGGCTCTCACGCTTCATGTCCGCAGCAGACTTTCAGCTGCCCGCCAGCTCCCTGTCGCTCAACAGAGCGCACCGGGCGCAGAGATGCCTTCGCAAAACTCAATTCGTCTCTGGCGTTTGCGGTTGAGCTGCTGCTGCGCGTATGGTTTGCAGCGCTGCCGTCGACATGGTTGTCCCTGCGCGTGGGCGGGTGAGCCAGCGGGCTGTCCCTGGTTGCGAGAAGGAGTTTCGTCGTCGTGGGTTGCCGACGCCCATGAGTCGTGCGAGCAGCTGGAAAGGGTGGGGTGGGCGAGTGGGAGATGCTGATTGCTGCGAGATTCGGATGGCTGCATGAGGCCGGGATGCGGACTGGCGAGTGGGGGAGGGGAGGGAGAGGGGGAGGTGGTGCATAGCGCGATTGAAGCCTCGCAGCTTTGAACAAGGCGAGTGGAGTCCGATTTATTCTTGGACTGCAGGCCGGTTCTGTCATTTTGCGAATGAATTGTGCAATGGTCGTCATTGCTGCTGCCACAAAAACATCTCTCGCCGTCACTGCTTCCGCTCGTCTCTCGTCTCCCCCGCGATTCAAGAACACGACGCCCACTGCGACCTTCGGAGCTACGACAAAGCTGTTTTCCACCATGGCACAACTCAACAATCAAGTTCCTTCGTTGAAGCTCAACGATGGGCAATCAATTCCCCTGGTATGACTGCCATTGGCGCTGCCATACCTTCGCAAACGAGGTCAATTGATGCTAACATCGGCGGGCGACATGTAGCTCAGCTTCGGAACCGGCACGTCCTGGTACAAGTCGGGCGACGAATCCAAGATAGACCGCGAGCTCATCGAGACCATCAAGACGGCCATCAAGCTCGGGTACTACCACCTCGATGGCGCTGAGATGTACAAGACGGAGCCGGAGCTGGGAATCGCCATTAAGGAGAGCGGTGTCGCGCGCGAGAAGCTCTACGTCACCACAAAGGTCGAGCCGCGAATCAACGACGTCAAGGCCGCGCTCAAGGAGAGCTTGCAAAAGCTGCAATTGGACTATGTCGACCTGTAAGAGAGAATGCTCGAATGCTCCAACGCGCCTTCGCCCAAGCTGACCATGGACTTGTTAGATATCTAATCCACTCGCCGTTCTGGGCCAAATCGGATGCAGAGCTGCAAGCCAAATGGCGGGACCTGGAGGAGCTCCAAGCCGCGGGATTGACCAAGTCGATCGGCGTATCCAACTTCCTGCCGCAGCACCTCGACGCCGTGCTCGCGACGGCCAAGGTCGTGCCCGCCATCAACCAGATCGAATTCCACCCCTACCTGCAGCACCCGCCGCTGCTCGCCTACCACCGCAAGCACGGCATAGCGACGTCGGCCTACGCGCCGCTGACGGCCGTCACAAAAGCCAAGCCGGGCCCCGTCGACGACACGCTGGCGGCCCTGGCCAAAAAGTACGCCGTCAGCGAGGGCGAGATATCGCTGCGTTGGGCCATTGATCAGGACGTGGTCGCCATTACGACGAGCTCCAAGGAGCAACGGCTGAGCGACTATTTGAGGGCTTTGTCTTTCAAGCTGACGCCGACGGAGATTCAGCAGATTAATGAAAAGGGTCTGCAGAAGCATTTTAGGGGCTTTTGGAAGCACAAGTTTGATGATGACGACAGGTCGTGAGTGGGCTGGGGCTGCAGGGAATAGCAATTGTGTGAAAAATCCATTGGATGAAGCTCCTTCATGTTTGCACCTGTAAGAATGGGAGATTGTGCAGCAGCGGGCCGAGACAGAAGTTCAACTCTTCAGGTCCTCGGGCTGTTGCCGTTGCATTCCTAGCAAAGCTCGATGCGATAGTGAATATTTATGCTCATATGACCTGCATAGTTACGCCTTGATGGATGTTTTCACCACAGAAAAAAGGTCCACTTGCCTGACGCATGTCACTGGCCTCTCCCATTTGCCATTGGGATTGAAGCTAATGTGCATCTTTAAGCGCTGTCCACTCCTCGAGAGAATGAGTCAGTGACCTGGTCGCCCACCTCGTTTTGAAAGCCGGGGATTTGCCGGCTATCATCGTAAACTCCGCCGCCGCATTTTACGACCAGAAATCTTCACGCGGGGCATTTTCTCTCCTCAGACCGCCACCATGCCACCCAAAGCTTTGCCAGAAGGCCCGGGTGAGGCAGACACTCGTCCAAAAGAGGTGAGCCTGCCGAGTCAACAAAGGCCCATCACAAAAGCTCGACTTGGCTAACACGCCTTTAGCCACTCGCAAAAGCATACCGCAAGCCGCGTTCTGTCGCGCGAAGAAAGCCAGCTGCCGATCCGGCTCCCACGAATGCTGCTGCTTCTGAAGAAGCTGTCCAACCTCCTGCCGTGTCCAGCGCTCCTGCGCAAACACAGGACAACCCGCCTCCGGCGCAGCCAACGCCCGCCGCACCACCGCACGATTCGGAACCCACCGCGCCAGCAGCAGCTCCCACAGCGAAGCCAACTCCTCGGAAACGACGCGACGACGGCATGGACTCAATTCTGCAGCCTTTCTACCACGGCAAATCGTTGACAGATCCGATCAACACGGCCGAAGACAAGTGGAACCTGCTGCCGGCATTCCTCAAGGTCAAAGGGCTGGTCAAGCAGCACATTGACTCGTTCAACTACTTTGTCGATGTGCAGCTCAAGGAGATTCTGCGCGCCAACCAGTACGTATACAGCGATGTCGACGACAAGTTCTTCTGGCGATACACGGACATTCGCGTCTTGCGCCCGTGCCGTGTCGAGGAGGAAGGGCTCAAAGGCCATACGTCCACCATTACGCCCAACGAGTGCCGTCTGCGCGACATGACGTACGCGGCCCCGATTGTCGTGGACGTGGAGTACAAAAAGGGCGCGAGTAAGGTCAAGAGAAAGGGAATCCACATCGGAAGGATGCCCATCATGTTGCGCAGCAACAAGTGCCAGCTGAGCGGCAAGTCGGAAAAGACAATGGCGCAGTTTGGCGAGTGCTCGATTGATCCTGGTGGATACTTCATCACCAGAGGCCAGGAGAAGGTCATTTTGGTCCAAGAGCAGCTGAGCAAGAACCGTGTCATTGTGGAGTCGATGAAGGGCATCATCCAGGCGTCTGTGATCAGGTAGGTCTTCTCTGGCGCCTTTGTCTCTGCACCCTGCTGACTGGCATAGTTTCACGGTCGACCGCAAGTCGAAAGGCTACGTTCTCCTTAAGAAGGGGCTGCTTTACTTGAAGCACAACTGCTTTTCCGACGACATTCCCATTGTCATTGCACTCAAGGCCATGGGCATCCAGTCTGAGCACGAAATCTTGCTCCTGGTTGCCGGGGACGACAGTGCCTACCAAGACGAATTCTCAATCAATTTCGAGGCCTGCATCAATGAAAAGGGCGAGCGCATCAACACCCAGCACCAGGCTCTGGAATACGTTGGCCAAAGGACCAGGCAAATTCGGAAACCAATTGGCAACAGAGCGCCGCGTAATCTGCAGCAAGAAGCCATCTACGCCCTGTCCGACATGATGATGAGCCACGTCCCCGTCGTTGGCATGAACTTTCGTCCAAAGGCCTTGTACATTGCCTACATGACCAGGAGGGTATTGATGGCAATGCAAGACCCGAAGATGGTTGACGATAGGGATTATGTGGGCAACAAGAGATTGGAGTTGGCTGGTCAGATGATGGCTCTGCTCTTTGAGGACAGCTTCAAGAGTTTCAACTACCAATTCAAGGCAGCGATCGACAAGGTCCTCAAGAAACCCAACAGGGCGGCCGAATTCGATGCGTACGACCACATCCAGACCCATGGATGGAGCATCACTGCTGGTATGGAAAGGGCCATCGCTACCGGCAACTGGAGCTTGAAGCGTTTCCGCATGGAAAGAGCAGGCATCACGCACGTTCTCAGTCGTCTGAGTTTCATTTCAGCTCTCGGTATGATGACACGTATCACATCTCAATTCGAAAAGACGAGAAAGGTCTCCGGCCCCCGTGCCTTGCAGCCGTCGCAATTTGGCATGATTTGCACGTCCGATACTCCTGAAGGAGAAGCTTGCGGTCTCGTCAAGAACTTAGCACTCATGACGCACATTACCACGGAAGTGCCAGAGGAGCCTGTCAGAAGAGCCGTCTTCATTCTGGGTGCCGAGGACGTCCAGTCAGGCACCGGAACAGAGCTGTACTCGACCGGAGCCTACATCATCTTCGTCAACGGTTCGCCTCTGGCCTTGACGAGAAGCCCGACCTCGTTCTTGAAGAACTTTCGCAAGTTCCGCCGCATGGGCCGCATCTCCGAGTTTGTTAGCATCCATATCAACCACCACCACAAGGCCGTCCACATTGCAACAGACGAAGGCCGCATTTGCAGACCGCTCATCATCGTCGAGCGGGCCAAGTCCAGGGTGTCTGCCCGCTACCTGCGCGCTTTGCAAAAGGGCTCGATGGAATTTGACGACTTCCTCTCTCGCGGTCTGGTGGAATACGTCGACGTCAACGAAGAGAATGACTCAAATATTTGCATCTACGAAAAGGATCTAAAAGAATACCACACCCATCTCGAAATCGAGCCATTCACCATCCTCGGCGCCGTTGCTGGACTGATTCCCTATCCTCACCACAACCAGTCTCCCCGTAACACGTACCAATGTGCCATGGGTAAGCAAGCCATTGGTGCCATTGCTTACAACCAGTTCACGCGGATTGACACCCTGCTCTACCTCATGGTCTACCCTCAGCAACCCATGGTCAAGACGAGGACCATCGAGCTCATCAAGTACGACAAACTTCCCGCAGGCCAAAATGCCACGGTGGCTGTCATGTCCTATTCCGGTTACGATATCGAAGATGCTCTCGTCATCAACAAGGCTTCCTGCGACAGAGGATTCGGGCGTTGCCAGGTCTTCAAGAAGCAGTCGACAACGGTCAAGTCTTATGCCAACGGTTCCATGGACAAGCTTGTTGCCGCTGAAAAGGGCAAAGACGGCAAGCCAATCAACCCAAGAATGTCCAAGCTCGGTGACCAAGACGGTATTGCCGAGGTCGGAGTACTCCTCGAAAAGGACGACGTCTTCCTCAATAAGATGGTTCCCACAAATACCAACCCGACCGGTCTTGATCAGAATGGCCTCCGGCCGCAAAAGATCGACTTCCGGAACACCCCCATGTCGTACAAGCTTCCCGACCCGGCCTACGTGGACAAGGTCCTTTTGACAGCAAACGAAAGCAACACGCCTTTGATCAAGATCCAAACGCGCCAGACTCGCCGCCCAGAACTCGGCGACAAATTCTCATCGCGCCACGGTCAAAAGGGTGTTGTGGGCATCATTGCCGAGCAAGTTGACATGCCCTTCAACGACCAGGGCATCTGCCCCGACATCATCATGAACCCCCACGGTTTCCCATCGCGCATGACAGTCGGCAAGATGCTCGAGCTGCTCTCGGGCAAAGCCGGCGTCGTCAAAGGCGAACTGCAGTACGGCACAGCCTTTGGCGGCTCAAAGCCCGAAATCATGTCGCAGATCCTGCTGGAGCACGGCTTCAACTACAGCGGCAAGGACATGCTGACGTCGGGCATCACGGGCGAGAGCCTGCCCGCGTACGTCTTCTTCGGGCCCATCTACTACCAGAAGCTCAAGCACATGGTGCAGGACAAGATGCACAGCCGGGCGCGGGGCCCTCGCGCCATCCTCACGCGGCAGCCGACCGAGGGTCGGTCTCGCGACGGCGGCTTGCGTCTGGGCGAGATGGAGCGCGACTGCCTGATCGCGTACGGCGCGTCGCAGCTGCTGCTCGAGCGGCTGATGCTCAGCTCCGACGCGCACGAGTGCGACGTGTGCGAGCGCTGCGGCATGATGGGCTACCAGGGCTGGTGCCAGACGTGCCGCAGCTCCAAGGGCGTCGTCCGCATGACCATCCCGTACGCCGCCAAGCTGCTCATCCAGGAGCTGCTCAGCATGAACGTCAAGGCTAGCTTGAAGCTGGGCGACGAGTTTCCGGCGGATCTGAACGATTGAGGTGTCGGCGCGGGCGTGGAGCGTTGAGTGACGAGCGAGCGAGCGAGCGCGTGGTCCGTAGTCGTGGTAGACGCGGACCTCTTCGGTTTTCGATGTGACATGGCGCTTTGGTGTTTTCCCCCTTTCCTTTTTCCCCTTCAAATCAGACTCTCATCATCTATGCATAGCGAGCGCGCCGGGCTGGCACAAAACACGGCGGCGGACGGACGGACGGACGGAGTGCGGGCTCTCAGTCGGAGTACATGGCGTTTTCTTTTTCTTCCCTTTTTCTTGCCCTCCCAAATCAAATCAGATCGACTGCATAGCGAGTGTGGCGCGGTGAGGACGAGGACGGACGTACGTGGGTGGTAGTGGTGGTAGTGGTAGGTAGGTAGGTAGGGTAGAGCCTTTTCTCTTGGATGAATGGATGAATAGATGGATGGATGGATGCTGTCACTTGCCAATCTCTCTCGACGAACGCGTTTCTGGCTACGTAGATGCGTAAGAGACTTAGTAATGTGATTGCAGCCAGAGCCCGTGCCAAAAATACACCACTTCCTCCCCACCAATGCTTCCCCCATCACCACCGCGTGTAGAAGCCTCCACACAAGTGCCAGCTGTCGACCTCGGCGGCTGCAAGCGCAGGTCGGATGCAAAGAAAGGAAAGGATAAACATGGATCATGCAATATGATCTGTGGCCGCTCTTGATATTCCAGTCTACGAAGCACCACTCCGCCACCGCTCACGCCATCGCGCGGTAGAAAGCTTCCGCCTTCCTCGCCAATACAAAATGCACCACCACCTTTTCCCACCCTTCTAGCCTCCCACCTGAAATGCTTCAATCAGCCCAGTCAAAACGCCCTCCCCTGTGCTGCCGCCGCTCCCCCTTCGCTGATCAAATGTACCAAAAATGATGATCTTGCCATGCACCCAAGCGTCTGATCCAGTAGTCGCTCCTAGCCTTCCCAATCGTCCTGGGCGTAGATGCCCTCGTCGTCCTCGCCGCCGAACTCGCCGTTGTCGTGCAGACCGTACATGGCGACCGAGTCGACCGTCTCGTCGATTTCTTCCTGGGCGTCGTCGTCTGCCTCGTCTTCGCTTGCGTCGTCCTCTGCGTCGTCGACGACGATGGTGTTCTTGACTTGTTGCTGCCGCTGCTGCTGAGTTTGCTGGGTGGCAGCCGGCGTGGGAAGGCCTGTGGCGTGATCGTCGTCGTCGTCGTCGTCTTCCACGGTCATGGCAGACGCGTCGGACGGCGCAGGACTCGGCGCGTTGCTGGGCCTGCTGCTCGACGGCTGGCTCTCGGAGCTGCTCTCGTTGTTGCCACCAAGCGGCTTCATGACGGCGTTGAGCTTCTCGTAGTTGATGGCTCGCGAGAAGCCCTTGCCGCGGCGCTGCATCATCTGCTGCGCCGCCTCGCCGACCGTCGACGCCGGCGAGTCGCGGTTGTAGTCGCTCAGGTCGCCAATCTGCCGCTGCTTGCGCTTGCGCACGACGCGTTTCTTCGGTCCGCCGTTGGCCTCCTCGAGCGCCTGCTTGAGCTTCTTGGCCTGCTCGTGCCTCAGCCAGTCGGCGTTGTGCGTGACCCAAATCTTCTCCTTGATTTCAATCTCCGCCGGCGACAGGAGGCAGTTGGCAACTTCGGGGTCGTCGTCGAACTCGGTGTCTTCAACGACGGCGCTCTCGCTCGTTGTATGTGAGCCGCGTATCTCGTCGGCCAGTCGTTTCGAGCGCTCGGCGATTTCGTTGAACTGAATGTCGTTGATGGTGTCGCTGATGGCTGAGTCGTGCAAAATCTTGTCGATTTCTTGCTCTAATTCCTGCTCAACTTCGATGTCTTCGTCGGCGACGGGTGGTGCAGGGCCCTTGGGTTTGGGAGGCCGTCCCCTTTTCTTGGGCTTGTTTGCTTCCTCACCGGCCTGCAGCTCCGCGTGCGCGAGGTTGCTTGCCGCAAGAAGGTTGGGATCGATCGGCAACGCCGAGGCCGAGGCGGGGAGGGAAGGAATGGCAAAGCCATCGGCGTCAAGGCGAGGCTGAAGAATAGCATCGAGATCGTTGGCTTGTTGCATCAATCTGCGCCGCTTTGCCTCTTTTTCTCTCGCAAAATAGACGGCTGGAGGCTCCTTCTCCCCAACCAGTCTTTCTCCGTGAGTGCGAAACTGGTCCACGGTGAGTCGGCCACTCTGGGTGCGCTTGAATTCAATGAGGCGTTTATTGATAGTCATGTCTGCGACTTTGACAACGTAGACAACCTCGCGGACTGTTCTGCGAAAGTTGTTCATGCGTGCAGCGAGGATGATGCAGGCGCCACACACACCTGCCGGCTGCCTTCCGTCTACCATCCAGTCGCGTCTCATTCGCCGCAGGAGCTTGACTGCATCGTCGGCCACCTTCCTCCCACCGACAGGACCAAATTCTAGTTTGTCCACGTACTTTTGGATGAGCGGCTCGGGCTCGAGCAGACCGTACATGCTCTTTCTGCCAGGTTCCTCAATGAAGAGCTTTTCCAACAGCGCCTTGTACGTGTCTCCAAGCTTGAAGACATTGACCTGCAACAGTCAGCTCAGGAAGTTCCAGGCGGTAACAATGAGAGATCTACCTTGATTTTTTCAGCAAAGTCAATTAGCAGCTGCGTATTCCCAGGTTTCATTCTGCACGCGTAGTACAGACAGCACGCTGCGAGGGTTGCAGGCCGGCGCCCATGCACAAAGTTGAAAGAGCAAGCCAGCTTGTAGACGCCCAAGGCGCTCTGCTCAATGTGCTCATTATTTATCCTCATCGAGGTCATCAGGCCACGGATTGCGTCCCGTCCTGTGCAAAAGTCAGCAACGTCGCAAGTGAAGACCTGTTATCTTTCTCACATACCATTCGACTCGGCCGTGCTCTTTCCTTCTGAGCCCCCCAGACCAATGCGACGGCCAGCAGTGCCCATAGTATTTGCATGTCGCTGGTCATTTCCGACAAAACCACCCTCGACCATGGCAGCGCCACCAGATGTCTCGCCGAAAGTGACCTCGGAGACAATGTTTGATTCGCTTATGAGGTTACCGCAGTTTTCGCAGACCATGGTCCCATCCATGTCCAAAGGTGAGGGATTGGCACAGCAGCCCTGCTTCTTCGACTTGGTGTTATTATTGTTGTTGCGCGGCGTGAGGGCGCCGACCGGTCGATTTTTTCCGGCATCTTTCAAGGACGTGAGGCGCTCTCTTCGAGGCTGTGGGCGAGGTGCGGCGCTCATGGCGGATGTTTGAGAAGTTTTGGAGGAAGTTTAGATTCGCGATGACGGTGTCGAGGGCGGGTGAAGAAGGCGGTTGAAGGAGATTCGCTAAGACAAAGAGTCGACGAGATCATGCTGCGAGGTTGGGACCGAAATCAGTGGAGGGCGGCGACAGACATGAAGATGGTCGCCATGGTGTTGAGTCGAAATTTGGGGCGATAAGATAGAGAGGGTGTAGGGTGGGCGGTTGGATTTGCCAGAGTCGCGACGCGAGAAGAAAACGCGAGGAGCGTGCGGGCGGGTCCAGTCTGCGTGTCGTGGTGGAAGCCGTTGGGCTTCGACGTTCGCAGTCCCGCCAAGCCCCAAGCGAGCTAAGCGAACCCTCCCCGTTCGATCCGCGTCGTGGGTGAAGCCTTCCACCTTTGTTTCTTTCTTTTTCACCTTTTCACCCAACGACTCCAACGCCTTTCACCTATCCAAATCCTCGCCCCTCGCTCATCCCCGCATTGACCGCCCATTGCACTCGTTGTGGTGCTACGCTTGCCCATCATGCCCCCCACAGCTGCAGATCAACCGTATCACTAGCTAACCGGATCGCGGCTATCACAGTCCCGAATCCGAAATCGAAACGACGAAGGCCCATCATCCTAGGGCTGCCACTGTCAATCATGCTGCTTGCTTGTGCTACCATGGATTGCTATCACTGTCTCCCCGGCGCCACAAGGAGTCTCTGCGCTCTGCGGTGCGTCCTTAGCGGCCGGAAGGGTCAACATCCGGCAACTGGTCCTGTTAGGCAATCCAAACTGTGGAATGCTTTGCTGGTGTGTGCGTCGACTGCGTCTTGCTGCCGAATGGTCTGAGCGTGAGGAGGCCTTTATTGGCCTTAATAGAATGCACAATGTCTGTGCTCCACTACTGCTTATTATATGAAGTCTTGATACGCTGCTCCACACCAGATGCTCCATTGCCTCTTCTTCGATTTCACACACCATGGACACGCTACGCAGCATACCCACGTTTCTCCCTGGCAAGATTGATCTGGAAACGTATGGACCACGTGAGATTCATGTCGTCCACGTCGTTGCCTTTCTTCTTCCCATCTCCTATCTTCTTCTCGTTTTCTTGCAACGCCAAAAGAATGTAAAGGCACCGCTCCTTGCCTCAGAACTCGACGAAGGCAGCCGCAAGAAAAAATTTACTTTCCAGTGCCTCGAGCTTCTGCAAGATGGATACGAAAAGGCAAAGGCTGGCCTGTCCATGTACCGCGTTACCACATCCGACGGGAGCGAAGAAGTTCTCCTCAACCACAAGTACCTCAAGGAGCTGAAGGAGTTGCCCGACGATTGCCTCAACTTTATCGAAGCAATCAGGATCAGCACGGTTGGCGACTACTCCACCATCACCTCGTCTTCCGCCGAACATATGGCCCATGTCGTCAAGTCAGACCTTACGCCTTCGCTTCCCAAGCTAGTGCCTGCCCTGGTGGAGGAGGTCGACCTTTCGATCGAGAGGGCCTTTCCCAAGTGCGAGGACTGGACCGTGGTCAAGATGAACAAGATGATGTTGGACATTATCCCGCAGATTTCTGCGCGCATCTTTGTCGGCGAGCCGTTGTGTAGGGACCTCCGCTGGATTGAGCTGTCGAGAGACTACACCTTGGAAGCATTCGCGGCCTCGCGCGCCATCAAACCGTGGCACCCGTGGCTCCGTCCATTCGTTTACCGCTTCCTCCCCGAGATACGCGTGCTGCACAAGACTCTCGCCGAAGCCAAGGAGTTCATGACCAAGGTTGCCATTGATCGGGGTTCCAACACCAAGAAGGATAATGTCATGTTTGACTGGATGAAGGCGAGATCGCCTGCTGGATACGAGACGGACTACAAAAGGCAGGCCATGGCTCAAGTTTCGCTCTCGCTGGCCGCAATTCACACAACCTCGATGGCATCAACACACATGCTTTACGACCTCGCCGCCCACCCGGAAATCATTGAAGAACTCCGCGAAGAACTTGAAGTCGCTATGGCCGAGACCAATGGTCTGAACAAGGACACGCTGCCCAAGCTGAAGAAGATGGACAGCTTCATGAAGGAGTCGCAGCGCGCCAACCCCTCGGGCCTGACCACTTTCAAGCGCCTCGTCACCAAGGACATCACACTCAAGGACGGCACTTTTCTCCCCAAGGGCGTCATCATCAACGTCGACTCGAGCATGCGCTACATGGACAGCGCGCTCTACGAGGACCCGGAAGAATTCGACGCCTGGCGCTACCTGCGCCTGCGCGAGCAGACGGGCTCGTCCAGCCACCACCAATTCGTCAGTTCCAACCCGGAATCGCTCTTCTGGGGCCAAGGCCGCCACGCATGCCCGGGTAGATTCTTCGCCAATAGCGAGATCAAGGTTGTCCTTGCCCGGCTGCTGCTCAAGTACGACCTTACCGCCGTTGGTGGACTGCGGCCAAAGAATATGGTCTTTGGTACATCGGTAAGATATCCTTTTTTCGTTTCATTGATCGAGAACGATGCTCATAAAAGCGCCACAGGTCTCACCGAATCCCGAAGGCGAGGTCTTCATGAAGGCCAGGGGTTGATGGAAAATGGACGAGATGTATAAAAACGGAGGCTGTCTTTTCTACGCGAGGAAGTAACGTTTGATCATCAGAGCAATGACGCAAGCCGCGAAACTCATTTGCAGGAGTATACGGATACTTTAGAACACGAGCGTTGGCGAATCTCATTTTCACTTGGCTTCTCGAGCAAGCATCTACAGGCATGAATACTAGCAGTGAAACGGCCTATCTACAACTGCACTCCAAATTTCAAGACCAATCTCAAACGTTTTCCAGAGAGGTTTCACTATCCCTGTCCGTCTAGGTACATCACCAATGAAAAGCCGCTCTCACAAGAGGAGTCCTAGCCTTCCTTTCACTCTTTCCATTACGCCACAGCAAATCTCTACTCAGTGCCCCCACAACCACAACACTGTGGCACTTCCCTCCCCCATCCACTCGCTGGAAAAGCAGTCCGTTTGTTTGCCCCCAAAGGTTGTGCGATTATAGTTGCGCACCAAGCTTTGCCTCCCGCAACTCTGTCTAGTCAGGCGCAGCAGCCAGGCGGCCAATCGGATACGACACCCACTACCACCACCGAGCACACGAAGGCAGACGTTCCGACCAAACGAGACGACGACGACCTCGAAGCTCCTGGTATGACGCTTGGGGAAGCGTATCAGTGGTAGTTTGGCACGTGTCGAACTGCATTGATCTGGAGAACTGCATCGATCGCTACGGTCCAGAATGGATTGCATTGCCCTGCGTCGTTCGGCTGTGCGTGTAGTTCAATTGGACGAGGCTGGATTGCGGGGCCAAGTGAGTGCAGTGTGTTGGTGGTACGGCAAGGCGAAAGCACTGCACTTGCTTGGTGCTATCAAGCAGTCTATGAGTCTTTCGGGACTTCGTGTCCTCATCCAATGCGACAACAGTGCTCTGGGGCAAGCAGCATTCGTCCGCCTGCTATGACAACGTTCCAACGATAGTCCGGCCCATCCTGCCACCAAACACCCAAACACCCATTCCCCAAAAACGGTCTAGTAGCCCAGTAACGTTCGCCACTCCGTGCGCAAAATGATCCAAACACGCAGACAAGCAAATGCGCGCGCAGTGACACAGAAACCTTAAAGCTATCCACAGCAGCAAGCCGCGATCGCGTAGCACAAACGGTTCGCAAGGTTGCGGAGAAGCGAGTACGAGAGCTATACGAACAACACGACGACAAGAGAAAAGCCAACGGAATTGTTTGTTCGTCTGTTCGATCAGTGAAGGCAGGACGTTGGAAGAAACTAACAAACGAACAAGAGGGCAAGTGCAGCAGGCGGTGACCCATGCGCTGAACACATCGCAAAAGAAGGCTACATACCTGCCTGTCTATTCCCCGCCGCCTTCTGTCCGCCCTCCCTCTCATGCAGAGATGGGCAGACCGGCCAGTGAAGCAGAAGAAGGGGTAAAGAATCTCGCAGTCAAACCCCAGTTCCCCGAACCCAAACCGCAGCAGGCCTAACTCCGCCGCCAGCAACTAACGGGCCAGAATTCAGCCTCATCCGCGTCTGACGTCTCTCTCGTTGACCGCTTGCCAAAACGCGGTCCAAAACACACAGGGACAGCCGGTACAGAAGAGAGCATCTGCACCGGCACCCCGGGCCCCGGAACCTCGAGCCTCCGCCGCCTAGCTCAGAGCCGGGACGTGTTCCGCTCCGGGCGTAGGTGTGGTCCACGGTCCAGGCGAGCAAACGGTGTGCGTGTGTGGGGAGGGTCAGATAGATAGGTCGATGTGACATGCGCCGCGCCCACGCTACCCAGCTTGGCGCGTCTGCGCCTACGCACACGTTCCAACGACGGAGCAGGGAGGAATTATGTGCACATCGCCGTTGCCGCCTCCGCCATGACAATGGACCAAGGCTGTGCTATGCTGACGAAGGGAAACATCCGTTTGTTGGTTCGCGGTCGGCACGCGCAGCCCGTCCGGCGACGAAATGCTGGCGCACGGCACGCCGAACGAGGCAGGCTGTGGGTCCGGGACAACTGTGATCGACCGAGCCGACGGCCGATGCGACGGGCACTTGGCGGCTGTTAGGCGAGCGGGCCAATGAGGGAGGGGAGGGTACGATGGGTACGAGAAATGGTATGAGCGATGCAGCAGTGTTGTAAATGAGGCAGGAAAGGGGCCGGTTGGAGGGGTTTGTGAGCATGAGGGGGCAGGTCAACGCGAGGTCTCAGACGCAAAGAGCATATAACTCGGGCACTGGATGGTTGAAAGGGGAGGCCATGTGCTCCATCTGTACCGCACGCTCACAGACGATTTCTCGTTTGTTAGCATGCTTACTTGCTTCAGCTGATCTCTTTCTCGTTGTTGGAGTACAAAACAGCGCACCTCGTCCACAGGCCGCCTAGCCTCTCCCATCGCTCATATGCCTTATGAGCTTACCATACTGTTTGCGCCGATGAAAAAATGTTGCGATAGCCATCACGGCCTCCTCCCCCTAGCAAACCCACGAGCCAGCCTCTACACCATCGCTCCATCTGCCCCGAACCCGTTCAGCAGGCCCTGGTCCCCGCCGTACATGTGGCTGTAAACGTCCATGTTGTCGTCTTCAAGCCACTGCAGATCCTCGCTCTCTGGACGCAGCGTGCGCGCCAGGCCCTGCCCGGGCTTGGGGTAGTGCGCTGGCGGATCTGTGTCGTAGCCGTCATTGTACGGGTCGCCGAGATCTGCAGCAGCAGCGGCGGCAGCGGCGGCAGCTTCCGATTCCACTTTGGAGACATTTGGAAGAAGGGAGCCGGACGAGGGAGTTCCAGGAGACTGCACTGGCGGGGCGGCGTCGTTGCTGCTAGTGAGAGTGGCCGTCGTGATGGGGAGGAGGGAATTTGCAGAGAACGAAGCTTTGTTGGTAGATGAGATGTCGGAAGGGTTTGTGGTGTCGAGAGCGATTTGTGAAGAGGGAGTAGATTTTGTTTTCGAGTTGACAGCTGAGGGTATCAAGGAGCGAGCGTTCGGAGGGAAGAGGGGGAGACTGGGGGAAAGATCTATCGCGCGGAGAAGAAGCTCTCCGAGCTTGGAGGGGGACAGCGTGTCGAAGTACGCTTTTTTCTGGATAGTCGTGTCAGCATACGGTCAAGATCACCCTAGTAGATGAGCGTACTTCTTCTCTTGTCAACTCTGGGCCTGCCACGAGTTGACTGGCATCTGGTATTGCATTGGGCTTTTTTGTCCGCGATTCGGCACACTTGCCGCAGAACCACTCTTTTTCCGCAACCTTGATGACTTCCTTCTCGATTGGAGGTTGGTGACAGTATTGGTGATACCCAGAATTACAGCCATCACAGAATACAATCATATTGCTTGACGGGCTATGGCCTCGTTGACATACTTTGCATACACTGGTCTCCCTTGGGCGCCTGGTGCGCTTCTTCCGAGGACCTGTCGGAGGCGGTGGTAGCACAGGTGTGAACTGCGTCGGTTTCGTGACGTTGCGGCCTGATTTGGTCTTTGTTGGAAGCGGAGTGTACGATAACGAAATTTCCGAGTCGTCCTGTTTGCGGAGTCTGTCAGCCTCTGTCCATGTTTTTGAGCTTGGCCGTGTTCTCACCTCACTCTCAGACGACTCTGCGCGTTTCCTCTTCGCACCCTTGCCAGCAGGGCGGCCCTTTCGTCTTCCATTGCTCTTTACTTTTGCGGATGCCGTACTGGCAGCGGATGCTGGTGTCGCACTACCCTCCATGACGCGTGTTGCGCTCTCAGCACGAACACTGGCAGAATTCCCTATGTAGGATAGTGCTTTGGGCGGTCTGCCTCGCCCCCTGCCCGTTGGCACCGAGGACGTGATGCTGGCGCTTGTGACGTAGTTTTTGAGGACCTGCTCGCGCGCAGCTTCGTATCCCGGGGTTCCCGCATGTGCTGCAGCATTTGCGCTGACACGGCGGAGGATCTCTTCGGTGGAAGCGGAGAAGCCGGAGGGTAGCGAAGGCATGTTGGCAAGAATGGAGGCGGGTTTGTTGGTAGCCAAGGTGGTGTTCGAGGAGGTCTGAGGTGTCGGAGTCGCCGGGGCCTTGGAGTCTGGCGGCATCTGTCCGTTGGTGAGAGTTGCAGGTGCGATTGAAATGTTGGAAGCGGCATTCGCGGTCGATGACGCGCAGGACGGCTGCTCAAGCGACATGACAAGAGCGAATGCGAATTGTACAAGCGGCGACAGAGGCTTGGAAGGCCAACGGGCACATGAATACGAGAGGTGTTGAGAGGTGGAAATGCGACGAAGGATACATGGGTAGGAAGCTCGCACAACAGCGTTGAACGCGATGGGTGTGGGGACCGCCGGCGGGACTTGGGACTTTGGCGCAGGAACCTCTGGCCCAGCGTCATCGGTCCATTGGCGGCACTACCACCACGACACTTCTTCTCGCGACACCCCTCAACACATCGATCCGTCTGCACGACTATTCCGACCTTGATCCTGCTCACTTGCCAACGTCTAGTGCGTTGCCACCCTGAACACCAAACGAAAAGGAAAGGAAAAAAAATACAAGGATGAGTGGGCGAACGAGGGCTCAAGACAAACAACGCAGGGACAACAACAAGGCTACAAGGTACATACTGCGGGCGAAAAAAATTCACAACTCTTGGACAAGGGCATTGTGGGCTAAGAAGAGCACAATGGAAAGAGCACTGGCGGCGCAACAAGCGATTCCATCGTCTTCCGCCAGCATCGCCCAGACGCGACGCTTATATACCCTACAGTCCCAAGCAATTTCTCGCCATGAACTCCTATATCTCATCATCAACGAATGTCATCGTCACCTTTTATGAAGATTACTTTGCAGCCCTTTTGACGACGACTCGCACGATTGAATCTGATTGTTTCGAGGCGAGCCCACCACACGCAACAGAGTCCGACGCCCATCATCCACATCCCCTCTCTCGTATTCGTATCACCTCAACACTACATTGCCTTCCTGTCTACACGCTCAGACTGGGAGCAATTCAAGATGTTTGGACACACACAGAGGACGCGAAAAGAAAGAAGGCCGAGACACCGAAATTCGTAACTCCACTCAGTAAATCGATACTCGTCGATCCAAAGGTTTATGCTCTGCCTGCGGTCTCACGCCACGACCCCTTCGCTGCGTAAGCGCTCGACCTCTGACTTACTGATTCCGACCTGCTGCAAAACCTCGTCTGTGTGTTGGCCTACGGTAACTCGTCAGCAATTGAAGGGAGCAACCATTTGGGACGACACGCACCTAGAGTTGGTGGTGGCGTGCGAATCTTGGGCTCGGAATACGAGTACTTCACTGGAGTGTTGACCAGTTTGATCGGCCCACACTTGGGATGCTCGACTTCGGCGACCATGTCGCGAGCAAGAACTGCCCAGCATCTGTTAGTGATACTGGACGGCCAGCGCTGCTGTTGAGGGCCAGAGCAATGTGGGTGTCAAAAGAAATGGCAGCTCCAAGGGCGCAGCTGTGTCAGTGAACGGTTGCTCCCTAATCGAAGCTGCAATTTCGAAGGACAGCTCCCTGGGACCTAGCCGCATTGCCTGGACTTGCCATTTCTCGAGACCTGCTGTGGAGGCTTACCATGGCTGTGGTTCAAAGTTCCCTGAATATCATTGATCGCGGCATATGGCATTCCGCTTCCCTCGAAGATCTCCAGCCACTCCTGCGTCGTCTTCTTTTGCGTCTCTTTCTCGATCAGCTCTTCTAGAGCATCTCTGTTCTCCACGCGGATGGCATTGGTTACGAAACGTTCATCAGTAACCCATTCGGACTTTCCGATCCGCTCGCACAATACTCCATATAGTCGGTCGTTGCCCCCTCCGAGTAGAATGTCGCCGTCTTTTGTCTTGAAAGCTCGATACGGAACAATGGAAGCTATCGTGGTCAGCGTAAATTCTGGATAAAAGCCACGACTCTCTTACGATGCGCCGTCCCCCATCGTCCGGAGTCTTTCTTTCCGCTGATTAGTGCAGAGCTCGCAATGTTGGCTAAAGTCGCGACCTGGCAATCGCTGAGGGCAACGTCAATATGCTGCCCTTTTCCAGTCTTGACTCGGCCAAGTAATGCAGCCATGATCGAATTGGACGTGTAGAGGCCTGTCGTCAAGTCTGTTACTGCGACGCCAACTTTGACCGGAGGCCCATCCCTGGATCCCGTGATGTGCATCAACCCCATCTCCGCCTCCACCATTACGTCGTACCCAGCGCGGTTGCTGTACGGTCCGGTCTGACCGTAACCAGTGATGCTGGCGTAGATCAAGCTCGGATTGACCTTGGCGACGCTTTCGTAGTCCATGTTGTACTTCTTCAAGGCCCCAGGAAGGTAGTTTTCGACCAAGACATCGCACTCCTTGACCAATTTGTGGAGTATCTCGACACCCGCGGAATGTGCGAACGAAAGGCCCAGCGATTTCTTGTTTCGGTTCACAGAAAGAAAATAGGCGCTCTCGCCTGGTCCCTTCACGTCATCGGTCTGGTACTTGGCATACGGAGGACCCCAAGCTCTTGTATCATCACCCCTCACAGGATGCTCCACTTTTATCACTTCAGCTCTGAAATTGAGGAATTAGGATCAAGGCATTTGAAATATTCCGCGAATAATTGGCCGCCAGGTAGGCAGCAGAACATACCCCAGGTCTCCAAGGATTTGGGTACAATATGGCTGCATGTCTGTAAGCATAGAGCCTCTTTCAAATCCGAAACCGAGAAACTTACTCCGGCCAGCACTCTGGTCATGTCCAACACGCGGATCCCTGCCAAGGGAAGAGTAGCTGTGTCCGCCGACCCAGCGGCGGTTGCCAAGCGTCTAGTTCGGAAGCCATTGTGGCCGGCCTTTAGCCCATGACGGCAAACAAACTGCAGCAAACGCCTCGGAACAAGAACAGAAGTCAGCATTGTAAGTTTCCGAAACTCCTCAAGCCAGTGTGCGGGGCAAAGCGGAGAGTGGAATCATGGTGGGGGAACGGGCCTTGAGTCGGACGGAAGCCGACAAACCCCACAGTAGTGGCATTCGGCTAACCGTGCCGTGCGCTGATAGGGCAATTCTTCCGGCCTGTGTTGCTTGCTTCATCGTCAACTCCAAGTGCGCCATTCCTCTATCTCTCAGAATACGGCTATGCTAATTGCTCAGGGTCGCCGGCATTCGAATCAACGCTCGTATTCGTCCCACCGTGTTACACCGATCCTGAAATTTCGTTCGAAGCGTCACAAGTCCGAATCAAGTTACCGTTCGACTGTTGAGTGTAACGGATTACTCTTCCTTCAGCGGCTGAACAGACTGACTAATGTTTAGTAGAACCTCGCAATATACACCCAATTGGTAATAGTATTTCCGCCCACGGACTGGTGTCTATCTCTCGTACAAACACGACGGTCCCTCCCCCGCTGTACTCTAGGCTTCTCTGCACGGGCACCGGTACCCCAGTATAAGACTTCGGCTTGGTTTGGCTGTGAAAGATTTCTCCTTCGATCAGTTAGATATTTGTAAGATCGTTGTCCACTTCTTTTATAACGACTCTGCAAGGCCAAGTCCGCTTTCCTACTTATGAGAGCTGAAGTCTGTCGGGATCATGTTTCCCGTTTAATTTTCACGTCGTACAGTTGCAGCTCCAACCACTGATAAGGAGTTTCAGGGTCAGAATACATAGTCGACTTCCTCCGATCCGTCAGGATAACATCTCAGCCCAAAGAGGCTGAACTGTGTCCGGGCGGTCGCATAGTTCGACGACGAGCGAGAGCAGATGAAGACCTTCCATGCCTTGCACCCCCTAGAGTGCTCCGGAGAACTCATGGGCTCCATCTTTCCGAGGCCGTCACTGCCTACGGCATGACTTTTGTCCCCATGTCTCGATCCCTCGCAGGGCGGTAGAGGCGTCAAAAGAGCAACCCTACCTACTAATCGGCTCCCTATCAGCAATCCAACCCATGGCGGTCACGCAACCACTGCCTACTGATTGGTGCGCTCAACCTAGAAAAGAGTTTGATCGACTTCTAATTATCAACATGGTGGCGGATACCGACCAGGACGATGTTGTATGGGTGCAGATATCCACTCTTGACTGGTCCTATCTTATCATCGCAGGTTGGACGATATGGATGGCTTTCAAAACGTAGTCAAGCGGCTGTTCAGCCCCAACCAGACTTTGAACCCGATCCTAGAACAACCACAATTGCTATTTCGCCATAGCACTCCCGTTTCACCATGGCTGCTGAGAGTACCATCCAAGTCCTTCCAGAGGGCGCTGGATATGGCATCGTCATCGGCATCGGTGGCGTGTTCGCCGCGGTCATGTTGGGCTTGACCTGGTTGCAAAACAGGTACACGACGTTCTCGACACAAAATTCTGAGGAGTTCAATACGGCTTCGAGGAGTATTAAGCCTGGTCTCATTGCCGCAGGAATTGTGTCTTCGTGGACGTGGTCTGCCACGGTACGTCTTTTCTTTACCCCTGACCCCCCATCTTCATTTTTTTCAAAATTTCCGGTGACTGACAATATCCTCCCAGCTTCTAACCTCTTCTACATTCGCATATGAATATGGTGTCTGCGGCCCTATGTGGTATGGAGCTTTAGGATGTTTCCAAATCTTTCTATTCGCCTTGATTGCAATCAAAATAAAAGGGAATGCTCCTGGTGCCCACACTTTTCCTGAGATTGTGCGGGCCAGACACGGCAAAGTGGCGCACATTACTTACCTATTCGCTGGCCTCTGTACCAATATGCTTGTCGGAGCCTGTCTTGTGCTTGGAGGATCTCAGGTGAGTTGGTCATTCTTTTGACAAGGGGTCAACACCTCAACACCCCTACTCCCACATGCACCCATCCAAGCTCCTTTCAAACCCTGGCGCGAATGCTCCAGCTTACACATCGTGTGCGGAAATAAATCACAAGGAAAAAACGGATGAGAAGAATGTGCAATATATGCTAACAAATTTAGGTCGTGGAAGCAATGAGCGGGATGAACGTCTACGCCTCCTGTTTCCTCATCCCCCTGGTCGTAGCGGCCTACGTCATTGCTGGCGGACTGCGCAGCACATTCATCGCCGACTACCTCCACACCGTCATTCTCTTCATTGTCATCATGGTCTTCGGGTTCTTGATATATTCGACAAGCCCACTCATTGGCAGCCTCGACAAGTTTTATGACCTTTTGGTGGAGGCGTCTGAAAAGATGCCGATCAAAACCAACGTGGACGGCTCTTACTTGAGTTTTCGCTCCGTTGATGGCTTTGTATTCGCCATGGACTTGCTCGTTTGCGGATTCTGTTGCGTGTGGCTCGATCAGGCGTATTGGCAGCGTGCCATCGCCAGCAGGCCAGAGACAAGCATCAAGGCTTACTTGCTCGGTGGATTTGCATGGTACGGAATTCCGTTTGGATTTGCCACGGCTATGGGATTAGGTATGTTCCGCCCTTGTGTTGTGGTTTTCCTCTTTTCCCTCTTCCTTCCTTTTTTCCTCTCTTTGTCCCACGGAGCACCAGGAGCCAAATCACGAAGAACGAAACCTTCTACCTCTGCGGCTGCATCCAGGGACAGTCTTTTGGTAGCCCGGCTCGGTTCTGGAAGCTGTCATTCAGCACTGTGGCTGCGCCCAGGAAGTTCCCATTCTGTAGAACGGATAAGCTCGGGGAGCGTCGACAACTTCTGTCGACAACTTCTATCAGCAACCCGGGTATGACAGTGCTAACTGTTCTCAGGTTGCGCTGCATTGACGAGCAACCCCAAGTTTCCAACATTTCCGAACCCTCTCAGCACCGCTCAGACAAATGCAGGTCTCTCCGCGCCTGCAACAGCGTACACACTACTGGGGAAGGGAGGTGCTGTTTTGATGTTGATCCTGCTATTCATGGCCATCACCTCGAGCACCTCCGCTGAGCTCATCGCCGTCTCTTCGCTCATCACTTTCGACATTTTCCAGACGTACATGCGGCCGAACAGCACACCGCAGACTCTCGTCAGGGTTTCTCACATTGGAATCGTCATCTGCGCCGTCGTGCTCGCAGCGTTCTGTTGCATCCTCAACGTCATTGGACTCAATCTGACCTGGCTCCTCACTTGCTTAGGCATCATCGTCGGTGGTGCAGCGGTCCCCGTCGGACTGGTCCTGCTGTGGGATGATATCAGCACCGTGGCCGTCATCGCCTCGCCGTACATCGCACTATCTATGGGACTCATTGTATGGCTAGTGACGGCCCACAAGCGCTCCGGAGAGGTTACCATTACCACACTGGGAAACACCATCAACGCCGTAGCCGGGAACATGACCAGCTCTTGCGGTGGCTTTGTGGTTTCCGTCATTCTGACCTACTTGTTCCCTGGGAAGTACCAACCCACAGACCCGAAAGCGATAGAGCACGCCAGAAAAATCGCGGGAATCTTTGACACCGAGGGCGTCTCACCATCAAAGACTGCCTCGCACGAGGACGCCTTGGACAAGGGCACGGAGGTCAAGATTTCGGACAAGACCGACGGCTCCGACGAGTCGAAGACGGACGGAGCGGTCACGTCGGTGGTCCGCGACACCACAGCTGACTCCAAGGAACGGCCGCCCCCCGTGTATACTGGGAATGAACTTGTCGACTATCTGCAGACGAACCACGCGCAGCCTCTCGACCCCGAAGCGGTCAGAAAAGGAACACGCCTGGCGGTGGCCGCGAACGTCATCTTTGTCCTCATTGCCTGCATTCTCGTGCCTTTCTCTCTCTTTGGAGACGGCTACATCTGTAAGTACAAAAGCCCGCCCACTTTCGACTCAACCCCCATCTTTGGCCTACTCACTCTCCGAATCCGTCTTCCCCGCCATTGCACCACTTCCCTGTCTGCCCGACCGACGGCCATTGCCATCCGGCAGGCTGCCTTGTCGTTTCACCTAGCAGCGGACCGCGCCTTCGACCCCCTTTCGCCCTGCCCGTCTTCTCCCCGTCAATTTCCCGCCTTGCCCCCTATCAAAGATTCCAGAATCCTTCTATCGGCCTGGGCAGTCCAGCCATAGCTGGGAAGAGCCCTGCTCCGCTGCGCTGCCGTTGCGGGCGACATGACGCAGGGAACGCTGTTGGCGCGGAGGCCCATCATAGTTCGCTTGGCGAAAGGCTAAACGGCTCCCCCAAGCTGGGCGGGCCTGGTCTAGCTCGCGATGCGTGTGTGGAAGTGGGCGTGGGGGCAAGACACGCAAGAAGCCGCTCCGAACTCGTCGTGTCTCTTTTCGTGTTGCATGCATGTTTGGCAGAGCGACTCAGCGAGGCGCAGGAAGCTTGCTCGTCATCTTTCCCTTCCCACGTCCCAGGTCGTTGGCTCGCATTGTTTCCTACCTTTATCTGCTACCCAGAAGCGCCGCTAACCCATTCCTCTCGCAGACAACAAAGCCTTCTTCTCCGGATGGTGTGTCGTCAGCTTCATCTGGGTCTGGGCCAGCATGACCATCTGTGTCATCTACCCTGTTTTTGAGTCGCGCAACGCTGTTGTCTTTGTATGCAGGGGTCTGATGCGTGACACACTGAGTGCTTTTGGCATGCGCTCCAAGGATACGGGCGCCGATGGGACCAGAGTGTGATGGCTTTTGATGATGACTCTCACGACTGATCGACTGTCAGGCTGCGCCATTCTTTGAGTTTGTTTTGAGAAGTTCGGTTGGCTTTCCGTTTTGTTTCGCGTTGGCCTTGCGGTAAGTGCTCTTCGATTTGGTTTAGATGCGGATGAGTGCTTGAAGAATGAGACTTGGCCAAGATAACGCGTTTGATGCAAGAACGCTCGTTCATTGAACTCCTTTGAAATCTGTAATTTGAATGTTGTTATTTTGATATCAAAAATGTGGTCTTTGGCAAGATAGAAACCAGGTAGTGATTCGGGATTCAGAGGGAATATCCAACGGAGTTAAATATTGTAAGTGCAGAGACCAAAGACAAGAGATACGCAAAAATCATCTGCTGCTCAAAGACGCTTGTGACTGATTAGCTGTTGAAGGCGTTTGTCCAACGAATGAGTGTGGGTGAAAGGAAGAGATGCAGTGACGAGGTAGATGTGAAGAGATCCGCGACGCGAGAGAGCGCGCAAGGAAAAGTAAGAAAGTAACGAAGGACGAAGCGCAAAAGCGCAGTCAATGCGGGCGACATTTTACGAACAAATCTCTGCAGGCGCTTCAAGTCCAATTTCTGAAAACGCCTTGGTATCCCCTAGCTGCTGTGCCGGTGCTTGCCGCACGATTCCACCGTCAATCATAAATTATAATGACCGGGCTGCTGCGAAAGGAACGGCGCGATGATGCGCGAAGCCCCGAGACGAAAGAATTGAAAGTGTGCCTCCAACATCCAGGCAAGCACCATTACCCGCTTCGCCGACCCCATTCTAGAATCCGGCGCTCGAGTTCCGTTGCCGGCATCTCCACAATCGGTTTGCCGTCTGCTTCGAACGCCCCCAGCGGTCCGTCATACTTGGGCGGCTGCTGCGAACGCGAGTCTTGCCGACTATGAGGAGACCCTCTTGTTAGGCGCTCCCCTCCATCTGCAGTGTCTGTTGTCCTACTTCTCTCGCTCGTTCGGTGCGCCATCATGCTGGCCGCTGAGCCTTCAAATCCGGGAGCCACAGACCCCGCCATACCCCCGCCGCCGCCGAAACCATATGCGATGCCACGCAGATTGCCCATTCCAGGAACATCGGGACGCCGACGCATGGCGCCGTCTTCTTCGCGGAAGAGCGAGCGGTAGAGTTCTGGGCGTAGTGTTGTACCGTCGAGCGTAATCTCGCCGTTTCCGTCTGGTACGATTTCTTCCCAACGAGCGTGGCCGCGGGCGCTGGCTTGTGACGAAGGTTGTGAGCGTGGCGGTGGCGGGTACACAACAATGGTGGCGCTTTTGTCTTCTGGTTCCATAGGCGGTGGCGGAGGGGGCGGAGGTGCACGAATCGTGTCGGCTAGATCGATTTCTTCTATGCTGTCGCCACGATATCCCATATCCTCGCTCGGGAGTTCGTATATCGAACTTCGGGGCCTCGTTCCAGACTGGGGGCTTTCCAGTTCGTGCGCGAGACGGAGATTTGGTGTGTGCGCGCTGGGAGTGGGCGCGCTTGTAGAGATGGTCGATGAGAACGCTGACGGGAGAGGAGAGAGGCGAGTGAGGTTGACATCGCTATCTGTTGTTTGTAGATTCTTTTGGACCATGCCTGTCGAGATCTTCGGCGCCGGACGGGATTGACGATATGGTCGACGGCGCAACTTTCTCCTCCGGTATCTCATGCAGCACAAGACCAAACCAACTATCAGCAGTACAGCAGCGGTGGTGGCGGAGACCGTGATTCCGATGATGGCTGCGTGTGAGATGTCTTCGTGAGAGTGGTCATTTTGAGAATCGCCGGAAGGTGTCTGCGAGAGTCAACTGATGGCTGTTGAAATTAAAATCGAGTCAACTTACGTCAGGAGCATCCAGAGGCAAAGTCACATTGTCGGCTACGTGATCCAGCATCCAATATTGGCCAACGTAGTCGTTTCCCGTGCTCATGAAGTTTTCATCGGATCCACTGAGAACATCGAGGAAGAAGTCCAACCCGGTGAACTGATTGGACAACTTGATAAGCCCGTTGGACAATGTGATCTTCCAGTACTGGCCGCTGTGGTAGCCGAAAGGCGAGAGATGTGGAGTTTCCTTGTCATGTGGTAAGACATCTAAACACCAGGTCTGGTTCTGATAGCCGGCACATATGTTGAAGTAATCCGGCTCCTCGCTGGTGCGGAATTGAAAGTCGAGCCCTGGATCTCGCTTTACCGTGTGGAGTTGTAGGTCCGGTTTCGAAGGATTTATGGATAGTGGGGCTAGATCCCATGAGTTGACGATTTTGTAGGTAGCGTTGGTGGAGATCTGAGCCACATTGGTAACGTTCCGAAGCATGGTTCCTAGAGCGGTCGATCGTGCGCGGAGTACCAGTGGAAGAGCAACTACATCGTCAAGTTCCTCTGATAGTCGACAGTGAAGGGCGATGATCCGAGACTTGCGAAATTCCGCCCATGGGCAGAGGGGAGGATTGCCATTATTTTACCGGATAGAAGGCCTTGTTGGCTGCATAGACCTTGCGGGAAGGAACCCAATCCGGATGGAGCAGGCACACGACGTCGTTGGGGAATGGCGAGGCCGTGTTCTCAGTGCAGGCCTGATCCCTGATGATTAACCATGTAGCTTTATTGTTTGGAATTCAAGCTTTGACCGAACGAACCGCATCATGATTGGACAGAATTGAGAGGGATAAAGGGCAACATGAGGGAATGCTCTTCTGGTAAGAATATCGTTCGGCAGAAAATATTGTCCGCAGTCCTCCGTAGTAAGCAGCATCTTAGCCACTCCTAGACGACTTCACGAGTCTAACAATTGAGGGTTGTCTTTCGGGGCCGACGACCTTGGCAAGTCGCCGATAGTTTGCACGACTAATTTCCCGTGACTACAATCGTTGCATCGGTATGAGTTACGCCGACTCTGCTGAGAAAGTATATCACCTTCATTGCCGTACCCGAGGTCTTCCGCGGTGTCATAGCTGCCGGATCGACTGATGGTATCGGATCTTGTCTCTCAGTCTTGCGATAGAGTAGATGCCTTATGTGTCCCTGTGCGAAAGTCAACTCTCCCCTCCGATACTGTCAATGGAAAACCGGCCAGAAAGAAGAAAAGTGGTGGATAAATCAAATCTTGCCGACCGACGCTGAAAGAAGGCTGAGCAAAGACAAACTCGCGAATGCGAAGATTCGGCGCCGAATCAAATGCCATGAAATTGGAGAGACGGAAGTTGGCGTTTGCAGCAAAACAATGCCGTCGCGACGCGTGTCTGGTCTTGGTAGAAACTGCGCGTCCCCAAGCAGCCGTTAATGCGATGTTGGCGCACCAAGACTCATTTCGGGCGCCACAACTCCTTCCCAGAAAATACAATGTTGCCAACCTGTCAACAGCTTGGAGTGTGGCGCAGTGACTGCTTCAATCTGGATTGCCGACATGAGCTTCCCGGTTGGCCAAGGTAGCGATGGTCAAATTCATGATCAGTGACGTTGTGGGCCTAACCCATGAGCAGAGACGTCTCCTAAACTCTGCTCTCTAGATCGTACTGTAGTGCGGTCGATGGCAAAGTGGTTGGAGTGAAAGCTGATTCGATAATCCAATGCATTTTGCGGCTCGGGCCTCGAAATTTTTTCGAGCTTGACTGCAAAACATATTAAAGGGAGAATGCTGTGGCCTCCAGGATCATGGCTGATGTGTCGACATGAAGTAACGGTTTGCTCCTGGTAGGGTTGTTCCAGGAAATGGCGCACTCGCTGAAGCTTGCTGGTGGTGTTTTCCATGTCACCGAGGAATAATGTGGTTTTCATAGCCTGCGAGATGATGTGTCTCACTCCATGACTTCCTGAGCAGCTCCAGCAGCTTTGACTGGCTGCTCTCGTTGGTAGTTACATGGCTGTTCGCCGCATGGTGGCTCTGTCTCTCTCCATCTTGTTGGTCACCGTGGCTCGACCAATTGAATCGACTGGAAAGTATTGTCTTGACGCGAACTCGCAAACGTAAGACGTCCAGGTGCAGGCACAGTGGAGGGGATGCTGAAAGACTTGTCGGCCATTGCGGCTGCGCTCAGGGAGCAGTCTCCCGTTATCAAGACTGCGCTGAGAGAGTTGTCGTTCATTACTGCACCAAAGTCCCATATGTATCTTGCGACACACCGTGCAAGTGTCCGATGTTGCGCCAGGGAGACAGAACGGGCGTTGTGGTGAACGTGATTCAAGCGAAGTCCTGACTAATCAAAGAGCGAGTCATGTCAGTCCCGCGGTCTTGAATTTTGTGGTCGCTGAATACATGCACGAAGTGTCGACAACCAAACGCAAAAGAAGCAGCGCCCAAGCGTGGTACCGTTCCTGAGCGGAACGTTCCATAAGCCCTTACCGAAAATGGCGCCAGCCTCTACTCCAGCAGACCTCAAGACCTTGGTCGACTTGGCCGAATCTACGTCGAACTTGCTCTCCCAGTTTCTCAAAACACTCTCGAATACGTCCCAAGATGCCCCTTCAGCGCCTCTCGACGAGAACATCGATCCTCTAGCTCTTTTTCACGATTCTGCGAAACTCCTCCGCGCACATACCACAAAGCTGTCACTCCTACTCATCAACAAACCATTCACCGCCAGCGCAATTACGAAAGTGCTACGCGAAGTCAGCGGCACCGTGTTGCCAGCCATGATGGGTGGTGTCCAGCTGGCCACTCAGCTTTCTGCATCGCACAAACTGCCAGTTCTAGTCGAAAAGGAAGTCAGGGCAAGAGTGAGGAGGATAATGTCCGCGTTCTCGGAAGAGGCGGCCGAAATCAAGGGCATGGCGGAGCGTGTACTCGACGAGGGAAATGGTGGAGGCAAGAGACCCGACGGCAGAGAGGGAAGAGACACCCTCAGCAGTACGGGCGTTGTATGGGAGGCTTGCGACGCGTTGATGGACGTTCAACAATTCGGCTTTGCTGGCATACTGGTGCAACGTGTGGAAGAGTGGAAGGCGACGCTGTTGGACGCCGTGGAAGAGCTCAAAGAATGGGGCGAAGAAGCCGATGAAGAGGATGAGGCCGAGGACGACGAAGACAGCGGCGATGACGAGGATTTCGATGACATGTTTGGCGGAGACAAGATGCCCAAAGGCAACAAGGAGTTGAGGGAGCAACTCGAAAAGACGCTCAAAAAGACCAAGACCATCTCCGTGCTTTACCAAGCACTTGTGAAGAGGAGACTGAAGGCGCTGCCTAAGAACACTAGCGTCCAAAACGTAGAAACACTCGACCTGCTCATGGACGTCCTTCAGAGCATTCCGGAATCCGTGGACGACATGGCCTCATCCTTTTACGACTTGGACGCTGAGGAGGCCGCCGAAATCTTCAACAAATGCTGCTCGGATGCCGTGAGGGCATCGGAACTGGTCAAACAAAACTGGGAGGCCAAAGACGACGAATACACGACTTGGTCCGGTAAATTCCAAGATGCTATCAAAGCCTAACGACGCTTTTTCCTACAAGCAATCAAAGCCGATCCATCCAATTATCCCATCACTAAAGAATCGAAGACAGTCCCCACTACAATCTGACGTTAACGAGACCAACTAAAACATCATCACTCCCACCACCATCATGACGAAACTCGCCATGAATCCACCGTGTTCATTGAAAGATGAGGCTCCGGCTGTCGATGATGCGCTTGCTGAATCTCCGGAACTGGTGGCACTGGCGGTCGAGGTATCCGAGTCGCTTGAAGTGGAGCTGTCAGCCGAAGTTGTCCGTGTCCTTGTGGATGACGCCGTTGAGTTGGCTGCAGGCGTCACAGGAGTGGTGATTGAGGTCAAGGTGCCATTGCTGGGGACAGTGGTGGTGTTGAAGACTATGGGAATGATGGTGGCCGTGTTTGTGCCCGAGGAAACCAGAGTTCCGGTGAGAGTGACGGCGACGGTCTCTGCCGACGACGAAGAAGTGTCCGAGGCGGAAGCACTATTGGTGCCGGTCTCAGCCGCAGTTGAACTGGAACTGGGGATGGTGATGAAAACTGAGACTGACCCTGTCGACGTGGCCGCGGCCGTACTGGACGCGGAGCTGCTGGAGCTCGAGAGGTCCTCGCAGATTCCGCTGGAGACTTGCTGGGTTTCTGTCATGCCACGTTAACATTCGTCAAGTGCTGACACGAGCAAAGACGTACTCAATGCATCCGAGATGGAACACGAGGTCGTCACGCAGCTGGTGATCTCGTTTGTCAGGTCGCTCTGGTTTTCGCACAGGCAAGCCTGGTCGGTGACGCTGCAGCCCACTTTAGGCGCACCGTCCTCGAAACAGGTATTCTAGAATCCACAGATCAGTAAAGAGGACTCTCAATCAGCTACCAGGACTTACTGCGCAAGAGGGAATATCAGCTGATGTGTATGCTGCGAGGATGGGGGCCGCAAGGGCAAATGACGTGGCGACGGCGAGCTTCATGGTTCGATGTGGAAAGATGATGTTTGGCAGAGGGGCGAAAATTCAGAGTTGGATGGAGTAGTAGTCAAGCAACGCAACGACGAGGGCAATGGTCGAAACAAATACTTTTTGGGAGCACGAAAGATGGAAGCTGGTGGGACCAATAAAAGAGAAAGTCGCATTTGAGCAGCCAGAAGGAGACGATCAATTTAAAAAGCAAGCCCCATATCCTGGACAACTCCATCCTGATGGATCGGGTATACGAGTTGCGGTTCCATTGAAGAGTCTACGTATGCACACGTCGCATTCAGCTCACACATGGCTACGATGAACAAAGGCAAGATGCGCCACCCATCCGATGAGGCGTGGCACAAGAGCTTGGACTCGAAGGCATATGCAGCGCACATTGGGCCAGTCAAAGACCAAAGGGGCCTTGGGCCAGCAGTCGTGTCACCAGTTCTACAGGCAGAGGTCCTGCAGCGCCACAAAACGAGACAACAAGGCCGTGAGGTCCCAGTTCCCAGCCACCGCGGACGGGGCATGAACGCCGGCTCTGTGCAGACAACTGGCCCGCGAGCAGCTTGGGAACAGCATCCGATTCGTGCGTTTCAATTGGCTGTGTGGGGTCCGGTCTGGTCCCGGGGTATGTCGATTGCTTTTTGTCCCAACGGCTCTTTTTTTGTTTTCTGCATAGCGAACATGGGGGCCGGGGGGCGACGAGAACGACGACGTCAAAGGCTACAGGAGACAGAGGGAAAGCCAGAACGATCCGGGGCCATCGTGACCATTCTTAGCCGTATTTGGCTGAGCGCTCACCAGGTTCCCCGCGTCGGGGCGCATCAAGACGCAGACGAACGAGGATAGAGGTCCGTACGGATGGCGAGGAGGTGTTGTGTTCGGCTAAGGCATGTGGGCGGCGGCGGTGGGCATGCAGGCCGAAAATCCATCCGCCCGTGGTCTGATCTTGGCAACATGCAGGGGCAAGAAACACACCCGGCCTCGAAAAGATGCTGTCACATATTTTTTTGACAGGTGCATCTGCAACCTCTTTCTTTTTCTCTTCTCATTTCGTCCTCGACCTTGTCGTTGTGGGACTTCATCTTTGAAAAATTTGTCCTCCCCATATTTTCTCCACATCGCCCTCGGCCCTTTCTCATTCCCAAACCCAGACCTTGTGATTGTCTTGTTGCAGCTGAATCAACCGACAGTGACACAGGCTCTCCCTCGAATTTCGGTTCCGTCTGCTTGTGTGCAGTATCACAGAAATCTCGTGGATTTGGACCGACAGCGAGGTTCTGGACTCGCCCTCTATCTCCTGTGTTTCACTGATGAACCTGCCTGGGTGTCCTCAGTAAAAAAAAAAAGAGTAAGAGCCAAAAATAGCACATGCTGACATGCTTATGTAGGTGATGGTAGCCTGTCGTCATGCTTGGTCGCAAGCTTCCTTCGTGATCTCAATTTTGGTTCTCGCAACAGCTGTCAATGTTGGCATTTGCAACCGCATGATTGGCCCCATGATCGCGATAGTGGATTACTGGCCGTGCTTGTCGGTGGTTATGATTACCAAAAGCGGTTAGAGGATGAATGGTGCTCGTGGGACCGTGATGGCGGTCCTCTGTTGCAACGAGACATGAACGGCACGTTTTGAAGGCTTTCACTTCTGTCACTCCTTGGTAGGGTTGAAAAAATTGAATACTTTGGATCAAAGGAACCGTCGTCCAGTCAGTGGTTGAGGAAAGGGATTGCAGCGATGCCCGTGAAGATTAAAGACCAAGGTACAGCACAGAAAGGGCGCCAAATGAGATGGCAACACCTCGTCGGGTCATGTCTTCTCCTGGCATCCATTCATAAGAGCACATGAAGATCCGCAAGCCATTGCCTCCCACCCGCCATCCCAAATTCTTCTCAGACTTTCAGCTTCCTGTGCGGGCGTTGAAGAATTGCCGCGATGTCGCCAGGTATCCACAGAGGTTTCCGATCAATTCCTGCGCTTTTTGGACACGGCCGCTGCTCCAGGCCGCAGGCAAAGGACGACCACAATTATGGACAAAAGAAGCACAAGTCGTCTCTTAGTCGGCACAAAAACGGAGACCAAAAGCCATTCTCGCTCTCGGATCAAGTCAAATATGCAGCGCGCGAAATGGTGCAGCTCCGGATCTGGCAGGACTACGGATGTTACATTGGCTCTGGCCACTGGAACCAACAGAGGGAAGAGGAAGTAACGGCGACGAAGCACCAGCTGATCCAGGTGGCATGCACTGCGTCTGACAGGGGTTACGACTGGCGTGTCATCTCAGAAGAGCTGGGACAGGAGCAAAAGACACTGGAGATGCTGAAGTCGCAAGAGATTCCGGTCAGCAGCAGACGCCTGAAAGAGGAGTTTCCGTTGATGGCGGCCATCGAAGACGGCCTCATGAGGACCTTTGGCCGACACGGCCTGAAGCGCGACGAATGGATATGGGAGTTGCACGAATATGTTCGCCGGCAGATGGTCCGCTCCTTTTCTCCACACTACAACTTCTTTGAGGAGCTGGCGCGCCGCAAAGACTGGATCGCCATGGGTGACAGCCTCACCCGCGACTTGTCCAGGCTTGAAGACCTCTGGAGCTGCAATGAGTCCATCATTTTGCACAAGATGCGAGCGGCCTTGATCAATTGCGCCTCCTACTTTTTTCTCGAGTTTCCCCGCATGTCCGACGACGGCGTCAAACACTTCTATCCGCGGAGAGACTGGCTGGATGATCCATCACCCCCGCAAATACCTACACTACCACCTGCTCCGGAGGAGGCACTGGACGCCATAGCCAGAGACGAGAAGACGTTGCGTAGCGTCATCAACGAGTGCACGAGCGACAAGGTATGCCATCTAGGCGAAAAAGCAGCTAGAACGAGACGTGCTCGCCCGCAGTCATGCGTATTATGAGCACTATTGGGATGTTGTTTACTGTACGCCATGAGAAAGTCTGCTTCCGTTGTGTGGGCTGGAAAGGATGGCCTGCCGGGCAGTCAGCAATGTACTTCAAAACGTTCGATAGCAGGAGTCAATGCAGATCGCTCTCGACAAGGAAGGTTGTCAATTTCGCAGAGAAACTGCTTTGCCAAGTCAGGATCATGGCGGAGAACCTCTGTATGGTACAATCCACGGATTGCCATGTAGTCACGAGACGTCTTCGGCTGTCGACCTGGACTCAGCGAGGGGCGCGCCCACGCGAGTTGACGTCAATCTTGGGCGGAGTAACGAGGGATATCAGAAGGCAGAATTTGAGTCCGTAACTGCATATGAAATTCCGTAGTACCCTGAATCTACACTCCAACTTTTAAACCAGGAAGCTTCTTCGATCCGCAAAATGAAATCACCCCTCCGCCCCTTCAAACGCCCTTTTCTTCACATTCATGCGGCAGCTCCCACGGCCTTTGGCTTTCTCGAATACAGCTGCACCACCGCGTCAAACAGATCCCTGACCGGTGGCAGAGCAAAGCTGGGTCCGACGTCGAAAACTTGGGCAAGCTTCTCCGAGCGCACAACGGGCTTATCGCCTTCTTCATCCTCGTAATCCTCAATGTCCTCTGCCGTTGGAAGCGGCGCCGCGACATCATCCATCTCCTCGTCCTCGTCTTCTTCATTAGGCGCCTCAATCATAGTCTCCTCCTGGTGGAACGTGGTGAGCGCCTCGTCCGCCTGAGCAACGGCGCCGACAAGCTGCAGGCCCATGGCGGATCTCGGCGCAATAACGCGGACTTCGGCGTCGGTATTCAGCGCGACGTATCCCTTTGAGCCTTGGGCGGGAATCAAGGAAGTGACTACCCTGGGAATGTTCACCGAGTAGATTGGGCGCGGTGATGACGGATCGAAAACAACAACCTTGGATTGGCGACTCTGCACATCCGGCTTCTTGCGATCCGTGGTCTTGCCGTCAGTTTTCGCCGCCTGTTGCCTTTTGCGCGGGTCCTCCGCCGGAAGGGAGACAGCAAAGGTGCCGTCGTTGTGGTTGATGGCAAGGTGCGCCATTTCGGCCTTTTGTGCGCGGGAGAGTTGCAAGGGGAGGAAGCTGTATCCATAGCTGAGCTCATCATCGACCAAATTCCATAAGCTGAGAGAGTTGGAGAGAATAATAAAGCGACTGCCGGAGAAACCGATGTCGACAAGGCCATTGCTGTATAAACCGGCACGAGAGTAGCGAATGATACCAGATGCAGGATCGATGAAGTGCACGAGGCCTTGACTGTGGGTACCGTAAAACTCTTGGCTCGCTGCAAGGACAGATCCGTCTGGGGAGTAAGCGATCCGGGCATAGATGGGCTTCAGCGCACCAGAGCTCTCAGAATTGGCATCGAGACTTTCCACACTGGACTCGAGCTTGACAGAATGACGGTTCGACCAAGTGACGAACCCTTGGCCCGTGCTTCCCCGAACCACAGTGCCGTCGCGCAGTCGGGTTTTGGGGGTCCAGATGCGGACAAAGCCATCTTCGCCGACCGTCGCAAAAGTGGTGCTGTTGGGGTCAAACTTGAGGTCGAAGACACGGCCAGAGCCCATGCGCTCAGTGAATTGGTGGGGCGCGTCGATGCGAGTCTCCAGAACCCAGAGCTTCTTGTCTTCGTTCCACATCCAGAACTTGAGATAGACCTCGCGGCGAGCGTTGCGTTCGTCCTCGGTCATTCTCTTGTCTGCAGCCAAGTGTTCTACATCTTCATATGGCGGGACCCACTCTTCCACGGTAGCGAGCCATTGTCCGTTGCTGCTGAGCTGCAGGTGCCTAACATCTGGCTCACGCAGTCTTGTGGCGTCAGGGCCATTCATGAAAATGGTTGCATTGTTCCGGGTGATTGCTTGACGAGAGACGTGGTAGTTCGAAGAGATGTCGTAAACCTGGAGGAATGGAGCCGGGAGATGAATCTCGTTCGTCTCCGTCTTGGGCTGCGAGACAGGTACAGCAAGCAGAATTTGGTTGGAATTCTGGGGGTTGATTGCTGCGGGAGTGCGGTAGACCTCGTCCAACTTCTCCTTCCCAGAGTCAGCACCATTAGCGCCCGTCTCTTTTGACAGGACTTGAGACTGCAGTCCAGCGACGTGCGCCTTTGGCTCGAGTTCAGTCGTTGAAAGAACAATGACGGAGTTGTCTGCTAATTGGACAGCATAGGTAGCGCCACTGGCCGACACAGTGATTGCATCGATGGCAGCCGTAAGATGTGGGAGAAAGTTGGCCTTTCCGGTTTCAGTCTGCCACATGACCAAGACAGTTTCTTGGCCACCAGAAATGATGTAGTCACCTGTGGGCGGTCAGCCTGACAACCTCAATGAATTAGGAAGGGAAAGTTACCCTCTAGCGACCACTTCACTGTTGAAACAGCATAGCGGTGCCAGTGAAGACGGCGAGGGGCCAAAGGCTGAGAAGCTGGGTTCTCCTTCTTTGCGTTCTCGAGCTGGATGAGTTTGTTGACAACGTCATCGTAGACAAGGATGCTGCCGTCGTGACATCCAATGACAACATCGATAGGGTCCTTGAAGTTTCCAGCAGGCTTGCGGGGTTTCTGCGAGGACGATGGGCGTCCAACTTTGATGGCCATGGAGGTAATGGGAGATTTGGATTTCAACTCTCTCCAAACAAATGTAAGGTCCTTGAGAGTGGTCGCAGCGTTTTCCTTGGCTTTGCCAACCATAAAGGTGTCTTTGAAGGAGGCGACGATGGCATTGCCTTCAGCCGCCACGTTGAAGCCTGTTATCGGTTTCCTCGTCCTCAACAACGGGGTGGCCTCAGAGTTCTTGCCGTCCTTGGGTCTACGCAACCGGTGTGCAGTAATGGTGCTGTATTCTCCTCTCTCGCACACAAACAGCGTATCGGCGATAGTGCCGTTCTCTTCATCATAAGCAGCCGTTGCGATTCCTCGAACGCGAGAAGACAGGTCCCACCGAGCGAGTTTCTTTCCATTGACCCAGTCCCAGAGCACTGTGAATCCAGCGGCGTCAGAAACCCAGAGACGATCGGCATAAGCACTTGACAGGGCGTATGCTGCGACCGGGGGCCCTTGGTTCATCGGCAGCGTCCTGACAAGGAGAGAGGTTGCGACGGAATAGATGAGGACGGCTTTGGACGTAGCAAAGATGATGTATCTGCAGGTTCCCAGTCAGCAAATTGTCCCCACGTACACGAGATACGAGCGTACTTCTCATCCTTGCTGAAAACGGGATCTATTTGGAGGAATCGTCCTCCGACCGGCTCGGAGGCATACCACCGGCCATTCTCGTCATAGCGCTTCTTCTTTGGCTTCGCAACCTCGCCATTTATTTGTGCCGATTGCATTTCCTTCTTCTCCTCGGATGTCTCCTCCGTCTGGGAAGCTACTGGCTCCGTCTTGTGGACGACAGCTCCCTCTTCTTGCTTCGCTTGGGCTGGTGTCCCGTTCGCTGCGACATCCTCTCCCTGGGTCCTGATGCGCTTGGCGCCATGCTTGCCAGCGGTTGAGTCCTTGGCCTTTCTCTTGCGTTTCGCGTCCTGCGGCGTGGCGGGGCCGCTCTGGAGGGTCGTGGCGTTCGACATTGCGCCGGTGATGCCGAGGATTTGGTGTTGAACTTTTAGGATTGGACGCGCCCGTGGTCGAACTTTTCGAGGGTCTGTGCGCCAGGCGGTGGGTGGGCGCGGGATTTGCCCGCTAACCTCCGCGTGCAACCAACTTTCTTCCTCCAACACAAACCAAACCTTGACCTCACGCGCCTTGGCTCCATCTTTCCGCCTGCCGCCCAAGATTAGCCCTCCAAATCGATTGCACTCCCTTGCACAGATACAGGCACCATGATCATTCCTGTGCGCTGCTTTTCTTGCGGCAAGGTAGACACTCTCAATCCGTGCGGCTTCTGGCTTGTACTCACTCGACGCAGGTGATTGGAGACCTCTGGGAGCGCTTCGAGAAGCTTGTGGAAGAGCACATGGTGGAAGGGTATGCAACAGTCCTAGTCAAATCCGGGCCGCGCAAACTGACATCGCCATAGTGATGCCATGGACGAGCTGGGCCTGAACCGCTACTGCTGCCGCCGCATGGTCATGACCCACGTCGATCTCATCGAGAAGCTGCTCAAGTACTTGGACTCTGAACAACATGGGGCTCGAGAAACAGGATCTGACAGACACACAGGTACAACACTGCAGAGCGTGAGCTCCAGCGCATGCGCCAGGACAGGACCGACAGACTGGACAGGCCCGCGGATATGCGGCAGTAAAGGCTTGAGAGACGGCAAGATTGCGGTCTTCGCGACTATCGTGGCTTGAGGGAGAGCATGGCATCACAAAAGAGGGCGTCTTGGGCGTTTTGAATCCCGCATGCGACGGGAGGAGTCATTTCACAATTAGGGCCGGAGTCTGGAGCTCACCAACCAAGTTGGATGCGATGAAATCGAGGAATCGTTTCCATTCCCATGATGCCAAGCTAGCATTGGCAACATCGACGCGACTGCCACTGCGGCCATTGCTCTGATGATGTCTCTGTAGGTTTCGACGCGAAAGTCTTATTCTTGGGCATTTTGACTTTTCAAAACGAGAGAGACCCGATATCTGGCTGCAAGACTCTTCTCCTAAGACATCAGATTATGGTTACCTTACAATCTTCACCAGACCACCCAAAAGGATCGTCAGCCATTCGGACAACGGGAGTGCGTGGCTCGTCGAAAGTTGCCACCAAAAACATACCCACTCGCCGAAACAACCGTTTTGAGTAACCACCAACTGCTGTTTGTACTTGCTCAAGCATCATGAAAAGAGTATCGCATTGGCTGTCCCTTGCTTGAACCCCAGCAAGACGCAATGCCCAGGATGGAGCCTCAGTGTCCCGATCAACAGAGCCCCATAACTCCCTTCGAATGCGGGATTTCGTCCCGGGAGCTCCGAGCAAAGCAGTTTTCAGGGCCTCGTCAAAGAATTCGTCATCGTTGACAAACTTGCTTCTCAATGACAGTGGTACGCTTTGAACGTCTGGTCTTTTAATTGGTGACGCGGTGAGAAATACCAGGAGACCGCTCAAGTCAAGTCTTCCAAACACTCTTTTGGCAGCTTTGCTTGCAGTCGTGAGTTGCAAACTCGAAAGATCGACATAACAGAACTGTTCAAAATGCAGACCCCTCTCGAGAGGATCCTGCAAGGCCCAGGTTACGGAACCATCCCAGGCGATCCAACTCCACGAAGGCGCACGATCCTTTCGTGGAATCACCTTGACATAGGGGTCGGTCGACCACATGAGATCTTTGAACAGTGTCTCCTGCCACAATCCAACGACGTACCTGGGGCCCTTCTGGAGCGTGTGGGCGAAGTGATGCAAACCGGCCTCGAACATGGTAACCACACCAGCGAGCGCCACCATCTTGTCACTGTCGAATGTCAAACCTCTTTCTGTAAAGTTTTGGACAACGTGTCGCCAGGCTTTCTCCTGCGAGGTAATTCCCCGGTCCATCGTCACCAGATTCAGCACGATGTTTCGAGTGTCAGGCTGGAGGACATCCAAGTCCTTTTCAGAAAAAAACCCTGCTGGACAATTCCACTCGATGTGGCCGCGGCCCATCTGGAGTACTGCGAATGCAAGCACATGCTCTTGGAGACACCAGCCTCTGCCGCCTAATGGATTGAAAGTGTCGGATTGATCGATAAAGGCGCGCTGGATATAAACGTCCTCGCCTTCCTCAAGACTGGCCACGCAAGCAGCCCGGCGAAAACCCAGCCCGGCTTTACTTCCTGGTGTGCTGTAGGCTGACAATACAAATGCCGCATGTTGGTAGACTTGGCTCATCAGCAGCGCCTCCTTTTCCCAGTCTTCCTCGTCATCTTGGATAATGCACAATGCGTCTATCCAGATCCAGCGAATACCGAGCTGCCGGACCACGAATATGGCGTCCTTGAACGTCGGTGGTAATATTTCCTCGGGGATTCCCTCGGCTGTAAAGGCAGCATACTTCTTATGAACCAATCGGGTTTCAATCAAGCCACCCCAGCAGTGACTCAGGGCGACGTAGAGATCACTTTTGCCATGCGACAAGACAACCTTTGGCGGATTGCTTTGCACGTCAATCACTCTGGTCGGTAGTACCGATTTCTCGCGATCACACTTCTCGTGCCCTCTTCTGCGTTTGACGCAGTCATCGACCCAGCGGCGGATATCGGCGAAAGGGGCTCCAAGAGGAAGCTCCGGGAGGATGTACTCTCCAGACGTCGCGCGATTGCCTGCGCCAGCTTTTTGCAAGATATCAAGCGGCATGCTTCGCAGCAAGTAGTCTTGGCCCTTCCAGCTTTGAATCTGTCCCAGATGCGCATACACACCGTCGATTTCCGTGCAGCTAGCTTTGAAGCTCTCTATGTATACCCAGACATGATCCCAGCTTGGCAGCTGAGATTCGTCGTTTCCGAAAAATGGATGCGGAGCGTTTTTGTTCCACATGGATTCGAGAATGACTTCGCAAAGAGGGCAGCCACTGAAAGCATGCTTTCCATTCAATGTCCTAAAGTATTCTCGACTGTTGTGCCGAAAGTGATAGACGACTTTACTTCCGTTGCGAGACTGCCAGATACATGGGCATTTGAGGCTGAAGTCTTTGGACAAGATGTGCTCAACCAACTGACGGCAAGATGGGCATAGTGAATCGCGGGTGCGGAAGGGGAAGTTTTGCAAGTTCCGATTCTGATTAACATTTGGCTGCGGCGACGACATGCTGGCGAAAAGCATACGTTCTCGTCGGGTTGTGAAAAGTTGCAGGGCTGATCATCCAAGTGCATCACAAAGGCTTGGCAAGCTTAGTCACCCAAAAAAGTGAAGGTCCGGATGCGCATCATCGGCGCAGCTCCACCACCTCATCGTCTGCCACACGTCCACTGCCGTCCAACAACCCACCGAATCAGTAAGAATATACATTTATCGTGCCCCAAAAATACACTGACTTTTGAACTCAGGACTTCCCAACGCTACCGTCCGTCTTCCCCGAAAACCTCCGTCGACCACAATGCCTGTCAAGCGCGCCGCCAACACTGGCTCCAAGAAGGAGCAGGGCTACGTCGGCTCTGCCTGGTCCACCGTCACTTCATCCGACAACCGCACCATGGTTACGGCCCTCGGCATGTTCGCTGTACGTACACGATGCCTCCCGATCAACCATTGTTCTGTAAAGGCGCATAACGCATCGATAAATCATTGGACTTGGCCACGAATACTGACTGGACCTCTTGAAAGGCCGGTGTCGCATTCTTCCACAGCAGCTGGAGCGAAATCATGCTGCCATTGTAAAATCATATCGGGACGAAGGAGAGGCGACCTCGAGACGAGATAAATTCAAACAACGTCATACCCATGAAATCGGAAATTCAAGGACATTGCCCGACGCGGGATTTCAGACTTGGTGAGGAACGGATCTGTACAATAAGTATTGCATGATTGGGGGCGTCTGGGAATGGGTTTCAGAGCGCAGCTCTTCAAAGTACCACACCCGGCGGGACTATCTTGAGCGCAGCGCTCCAAAGGCGACGCGACCATGGTAAGGATCAAAAAGTCGCGCCAGCTGCACGTCTGCTCTGCTCCAGCCAAGTTGCGGTGGTAGATTCTCGACACTACCTATGCCAACATGACGCCTGTTGGTAAAACACAAGCAAACCATCATTCAGTTTCTTCAACTTCTTTCCCACGTGTAGCCTTTCCTTTACGAAAGCCACCTTTTCGAAATCGATAGCCATTCAATGGCCAATTTTTAAAGCTTCAAACTGACCTAGAGCCTTTCGTTTCTTCATGCTAAACATCATAGGTGATCTCTTAATACTGTCTTTCCCTAACCGATTCCTCATTCAATGGCCAATTATTAAACCTTCAGATAGGCCAGCAATTTCTCCTAACTTGTTGCTAAAATTCTGGGTCAATTAGACCAGCTCCACAGTGGATGTCCAAAGAAATGATGCACCATATCACTATGGCTGTATCCAAGGGGCAGTCATTCACTGCTGCAGATGGGCTTTTGAAGCTGTCTTTTCCTGGCACAGTGCTGCCATGGCTAGGGAGCAGTCGTTTGATGCCGCAATTGGGCTCAGGGAACATTCATTCACGAGCACAATAAGGTTCAGGGAGATGTCCACTATCACAGTCACACTCAGGGAGTTTTCATCCAATGGGACTGACCCAGGGAGTTCCACCTCTTACATCACACGCTGTGGTTCGGCTTTGGGGGCTGTGTGATTGATGCGCGTGGAAATGGCTTAGTCACCGCCAATCAGCCTTATGGCCCCCAACTCGGAGCGTTGAAGACATGAAACCCTAAAGGAGGACCATCGCTCGTCCGACGTCCGATCCGACTCTGGCTGGTCCGCCAGAAAGCCCCTCAAAGGAATCAGACCAAGCACACTCGCCGCGGAAAAACTGGCCATGGCAGGCACCATCCTCGACCGTTATCCGGATCCTGAGTTCACAAGGGGCGCATTTGATCATCTAGGAGACTACAGCGCTTCGACGTTCAGTCTCGCGAAACCTGATGGGGTGAACGAGGAGGCCGTTTGGCTTACTCTGAGCAACAAGGGACCCCATCAGGAACAGCGTGTCGAATGGGCGAGCAGTAAGAGGAAAGAGCAGGAAAAGATAGGTCTTTCTCAACCTCCCAAACAGGCTGCGGAGAAAGATGTCACCGGGATATACAGGCCAATTCAGGATCAGTACGGCATCCGAGTCCTGGAAATCTACCCCGGCCAGCGAAAGGACAAAATCAAGGCCTCTCTGCACCACTGCACGGTCGAGTTCACGTACAAGCCCATTTCGATGGTTCCATCGGGCGGCGGGCCCTACTTCACGCTCAGGACCAAGCACGCGCTGTCCACTGACAATCTGGAAAAGCCCGTCTTCTACACGGCGCTGAGTTACACCTGGGGATCGGGTGGTTTCGACTGCGCAATTGAATGTGACGGCGGCTCGCTGCCCATCACCACGTCGCTTGACACGGCGCTTCGCCATTTTCGACAGAAAGACCATTCGGTCGTCATGTGGATTGACCAGATTTGCATCAACCAGAAAGACGGCGAGGAGAAGAAGCAGCAGATTCCACTCATGTCGAAGATTTATTCACGCGCGCTGAATACGGCCGTGTGGCTCGGGGAAGGAATCGACCGCCGTGGAACCAGCAAAGAAACGTCGATGACCGAGAACGGCGAGGAAGAGCCAGAAGACGGAATCGTCATGGCATTCGACCTGCTCCGCCAAATCAGGGTCAATTTGCAATTCAACGAAGACAGCATCGGGCCAAAGGACCTGCGGCGACTGCTGCTCCCCGACGAACATGCTGAGGCATGGAAGATGCTGCAGGCGCTCTTCTCACGGCCATGGTTCCAGCGGCTTTGGGTGATCCAAGAGGCCATCCTCTCCGAAACGCCATGGGTCGTCTGCGGGACACGGCACTGGACGAACACCCCAATGCTCACAGCAATGCCCTTCGACGAGTTCACCAACGCCTGCAGCACGCTGCACCGCAGCGGCATCGGTAAGCTGGCTGCCCTCGGCAACGACGGCGGCGACGGCAGCAGCGACAGCAACGGCGACAGGCTTGCCTCGGGCAGCGGCATGGTGCTCAACCTCAGCTACCAGCGTGAGAGCTTCTGGCAAGCCCAGAGCGACCTGGACCTGCGCGAGACGCTCATCTTCACGCGCTACGCCCAGTGCTACTTCGCGCATGACAAGATCTACGGGCTCCTGGGCGTCTGCGGGCAGCGTGGGATCGAGATCGACTACGATCGCCCCTCGGCGGAGCTGTACCGCGACGTCGCCGTCATGTTTCTCACCGACGCTGTCCGCGGCCTCGAGGAGGTCAAGAAGCACCCGTACAGCACCGACCTGCGCGTCTCGCGGCGCGACATCTTCGACGTGCTGATCTGCGTCGATCACGAGCCGGCGGAAACCGCCGGTACAGACAAAAAGGCTTCATCGCCTTCGTCGTCGTGGGTGCCGGACTGGCAGCGGCCCCGCGTGACGGACTCGCTGGGCCACTCGACCAGCACGCTGGCTCTGTACCAGGCGGGAGGCAATCTCGATCCGCAGCTCCACATCAGCGCAGACAGGCGCACACTGACGCTGCGCGGCAAGATCGTCGACGTCGTCGACGAGCTCAGCCCTGCTTTTGTAGCCGCGCCGCACTTTGGTCTCCCGCCGTCAACGACACAGGCAAACGACCTGCTTACTTGCCTCGACATGGCGCGGCGGCGCTACCCCTGCTTAGGGGGCAAGCCGTGCGCATGCAGTCCTCGCTGCGCCTACGCGAGCAGCGGCAAGTCAGCCCCTGGCACCATCTTCGACGCCTTCTGGCAGACACTGGTAGCCGGCAAAGACGAGTCGGGCAAGCAGGCGTGCCCGGCGAGCTGGAGCCTGGTTTTCAGTCTACTCTTGGACGCCGCGACGGGCGCGCCGTACGCGCTGCCGGACCAGACGTACGACAGGCGACAGCTGCTGCCCGACGGGCATCCGGGAAAGGTGACGGTTGCGCATCTGGGGAGTTGGGGGAGCGAGGGCGCGCAACAGAAGCAGGAAAAGCAACCAGAGCCGTCGACCAACGCCGACCCCAACGCCAACTCCAAGCCACCCAGCACCAGCAACAAGAAAAAGCCGAACAAACGCGGCGGCGGCGGCGGCGGCGCCACCGACTTCAACAACCGCAAACTGGCGCGCTCCTTCCACGACGTGCAGACGGCAGCGCAGCACGCGATGCGCAACCGGCACTTTGGCGTCACTGGCGAGAAGAGACGGTTTGGCCTCTTCCCGCATCACGCGCGGGCGGGCGATGTCGTTGTCGTGTTTGCCGGGTGCCATGTGCCGTTTGTGCTGCGGCGGCGGCGAGAGGGGACGGGGATGTGCCAGGTGGTTGGTGAGTGCTACGTTCATGGGATTATGCGGGGGGAGGTTCCGGCTGAGGACGGGGAGAAGGGTTTGGAGGAGATTGTGTTGGTGTGAGGGGTGTGAGTGTTGTTAGCAAACTAGATATATACCTTTAGAGCAGCTGTGTGACGTCGAAAGCATTTTACAGAACACAGAAACAGTCTCAACGAAGAAAAGAGCAAAAACGACTGGATTACTTCCTCCCATGATCCATCCCTTTTAAGCGCCAGACCAATCTATCGATGTGTAGAAAAAGTGTGCAATCATAAGCCATGGCGTCCTCCCTTCGTGAAAAGTCTGTGTGTGTGCGTGCGTGCTGTTCTCCCGTCTCTCCAGAAAAGATCGTCTATGAAGAATCCGACCCTGCTCAGGAGAGTATCGACATGCATGGGCAAGAGCGGAGTGTGAAGCGAGCAAGCGGGAAATGGGCGTGGGAGGAATCCGAAAGGGGTGGTAAATGAGCATTGAGGTATGCTCCGTTGATTGCGATAGCCATGATCAGCTCTACCGTCTGACGAGAAGTAGGGGCTTCCAGTTTATTTGTCTCATGCCGTCCGAGGTACAATGTGTAACTGAGAGGAGGTTGAGGGCGAGGAGCGAGGGGAAGATGTCAAGTGATCTATCGAAGCCAGAGAGCTTAGGCAGGCAAAGCCAACGCTTTGATGTTCGCAGACGTCGGTTGTCCGCGGAGCAGCTCTGACAAAACGAGACCGGTGCCGAGAGATTGCGTGATGCCTACACGGTTGTCAGTAGCTGGAAATCCAAAGCTGAAAATTGTACGCACCCCATGCGCCATGGCCGGCAGCCAGGAAGACGCCGCCATCTCCGCCTCCATTGGTGCGGACGCCAAGTTTCGCGTCAGGGACGCGAGAAATAATGGGTCTGCCGCTTGACGTGACGGGACGGAAACACTGCGGATGGTCAGTTCGAATACAGGCAGCTAGAGACGTATGGTGAGCTTACCAAGCCTTTGCGCAGTATCGTCAAGTCGGTTGGTTTCTCAGGAAGACCGCACATGGTCACGGCAACCTCCTCAAGCTGCTTGACGGCCTTTTCACTAATCGTGACGTCTGAGGCCAGTTCCGGCAAGGGCACCTGTGTGGTGTTGAGACCAGCAATGTACAGTTCCTCTCCAATCCTGCTAAAGAGCTCTGGCGAAAATCCAAGAGTGTCGGTTGCAAATACGGCGTGGCAGCCTTGGCCTTCATCTTGTTCCTTCCAGCGAGGTGAGCGGAGGAGTATCGAGTGTCCACCGAGTGCGGAAATGGGTATTCGCAGTTGGGCGCGAGGGAAGAGGGCAGAGAAGACTCTGGGTGTCCAAGCTCCTGCAGTGACAACGAGTCGGGCACATGGGACTAGGGGAGGTCAGCTTGGTCATGGAAGATTGGGATGTCTGCCGTACGCTGGTGCTCCTTCCCGTCCGCGTTGGTGATTCGTACTCCGGTCAGGTTTGCGGAATTATCCGTCGAGACGGCAGTCGCATGAGCAGGTTGGTGTAGCTGAACTCCTCGCGCGCGACACTGGTCAAGCAAGAATTCGCAAAGGCGCTTTGGGTCAATCTGAGCAGTGCTCCCGTCTTGGCTGATGACCTCCAGACTGCTGCCGCTCTTTCTCATCAACCATGCTGGTCCTTCGCCTTCCTTAAATGCGTGGGTTCCAGCAGCTTCGGCTCGACTGGTGCCGTTGGCCAGCCAGTCTTCGCCGCTCCCAAGTACCGCATCTTCGCTGTTGTCTGGGTCGTGGCTGAGAGAGGTTCCGGTACTCAGACAGTATCCCCACTTCTTTCGTCCATCGAATTGGTCTGCGAGTTCGCGGTGCAGACGGAAGGAGAGGGCACCGAGCGGCGCCACACTGGGGGCAAACCCTGGTCCAAGGTTAGCATGAGCGTCATGGATTTCGAAGAGACTGAGTGGACGCACAGTCTTGAGCCAAAAAGCCGCCAGCGAGACCGGAGGCGGAGCAGAATAGTTCGAGGGAGGGCTCGACAATATGTATAGTCTTTGGGTCAAAGCCTTCAGACTGGGAGAGGTAGTAGGCGGTGGAGAGGCCAATTATGCCGGCGCCCAGGATGACGGTATTCGCGGGGGTCGCCATGACGGGGGAGGGGAGTGGAGAGAGGACGAGGGATTGCGAAGAGGGCGAAATTTATTGTTTGCCATTGTTGCGCGCCTGGTCGAGGGAAGCTGAGGGCGGGTAGGGTAGGCAGTGGATCGTATGATCAGTCCCAGGAGGGCGCTCGCCGTCCAACCCTTATCTCAGCGGGTGACTCAGCCGGCCTCGGCGTCACGTGGCGCCGTAGGCGCGTCTGAGCGTAAATGGGACTTATTTGTATAATTCTATATAAGTAGTAGATATTTAAGCAGTAAATATACTATTACTACCAGGCTATATATGGTAGTATAATTTAGGCAGGTTAAATTAAGTATAAATTTTTAATTAATACTAAAATAAGTACCTCCTAGGTAATATTTAGGGAGAGTTATAAGGCTAAAGGTTACTTTAAAAGGTAGTTTTATATAAGAATACCCCCTAGTTTCTACCCCCCTCCTGCCCTCCTGCGCCACCTATTTATAAAAAACTAAGTAGATAGTATTAAAGAGCGTCTTCTACTCTATATAACTATATATATATATATATATATTGTTGCGTGGGCTAAATGACTAGTTAGAAAATAAGGTACTTTAGTAGTACTTTATTATAGCGCCTAGTAGAGTAAATTGATATAGACTACTAATAATTAATAGGTAAGGAGTAAGAGTAGTTATTATATAGCCTATATAGAATAACTATCTACTCTTAAGCTAACTAGAAGTAGCTAGTATATATAGAAGAAGTAAATACTAAATACTAAGTATTAAGAAATATAAGCTATATATACTATAGTATATAATACTACCCCCCCTCCTAGTAAGTAATATCCTTATTACTTAGTTATTAGTCTAACTAGCTAGTAGGTAAAGGTTTAGGTACCTTTTATAATAGTATAAGATAATATTATAAGTATTATTAAACTTACTATTATTAGTATTATAAAATACTTAGTCTAGTAGATAATTAGTCTAGTTTACCCTAAACTAGAGTCTCCTATTAGCTAATATCTAATAGCCTATAACCTTCTCTACTTCCTAATTAGTATCCTTATTCTTATTATTATTATCTTATAAGGCTAGGCTATTAGCTAGTTATTAGCTAGGTAATAGGTTATTACTAGTAATAATAAGGTATAAGATATTAAATTTATTATAGGTATATAAACTAGGAGGTAGTTATAGTATAGCCTAGTTACTATATATATTAGTAACTTAATATAGACTATTATTATAGAAATTAAGTATAGTAGGATAGCTATAGAGTATATATATATAGTCTATATAGATATATATATATTTACCTAGTTTAATAATATAATCCTAATACTAGTAGTTAGCCTAGATAGCTATTTATTATTATATAACTATAAGACTATACTTTATCTTATCCTATACTTATTATATAGTATAGGTAATAGCTTATATAGTTTATAGTTATACTAAATAGGTATCTATAATTAGTCTATAAATACTATAAATAGTAGCTTTAGTATTAAAATTAAATTATAGCTTATAGCTATAATAAATATAAAAAGGGGAGTAGCTATTAAGGCTCTTATATTATATACTATTAGCTATAAATTAGGTAATAGATAGTAGTAGTTACTAATTATCTTAATAGAATCTAATAAACTATCTTAAGTAGTTCTTAAGGTCCTAATTAGCTTATTTAGTCTAGCTATTAGTTTAAGGATAATAGCTAGTAGATAGCTTTAGGCTAATACTAATAATATAAGTAAGGCCCTCCTATAGGTAAGAGATAAACTAGTTACTATAGTCTAAGATAATAGAGAGAGGGAAACTATATATAGTAAAGATATAGTCTATAAGTATATAAGCTATAAACTCTATTATAGTCCTATTATTTACTATATCTATAATAATAAGGTATTATACTTTACTAAAATAGTTATAAATAACTAGGATAGTATCTATACCCTTACTATATAGTAATAGGCTAATAAAGTCTATAGTAATATACTATTATAGCTATAATAGAATAGGTAGTAGCTATAGCTAGCCTAAAATAACTAGGTAAACTTTATAAATATAGATATAGTTTAGATAGTTATCTATAACTTAGGATATAAGTAAGATAAGGTAAGAAAACTAAAATTAAGGTATTAGAAGGTTATATAGCTAAGTTTAGCTAGGGTAGCTAATAAGTAGCTACTTATAAATATAATAGATAAGAAGTAGCTAGAGTTTAATAGGTATAATAAAGTAGCTATTTATAAAGATATTCTATTACCTATTAATAGTAAAGGGTAAGTCTAGCTTATTAGTATAATACCTCTAGTTATTTATTTTAGTATTATCTATAGTATTAGCTATAAGTAATTACTAGAGTATAAATATATTATTATTATTATTATTAATAGGGGCTACCTTCTAGTTCTTATATATACTAGCTAAGAGCTTACTAGCTAGGAGTAGGGTTTAGTATTATATTTACTACTAGGGGTTATTAGTAGTAGGGGTATCCTAAGGATAATAAGTAAGTATATTAGCCTTAATATTAGTATAGCTAGGGTAATATATAATCTTAAAGTTATATTTTAAGAGGAGTTTAGCCTAGTAGGCTTAATAATAAATTAGCTACTTAATTATAGTAAAGTACTATAATATCTAGTAATCTATAAATAGTATAAATAGTATCTAATAGGCCTTAAGATTAGGCTCTTATAACTCTAAGGTATAAATAATAGCTAGGAGCTCCTTATTATAGATAGTATAATTAAGCTTAGCTAGTACTATAGTCTTAAAGTAGTATATAATAGGGTAAAGATATTACTTATTATTATACTAGAAGAGAAGGCTACTATTAGTCTAATTAAATAAGTCTATTTCTATAACTATCTTATAAGATAGGTTAAAGTAGGTAAGGACTAGTACTATTATAAGGATATATTTAAGATTATTAAATAACTATTATTTAATATTAGTCTACTACTAATTAGTACCCTTATATATTAGTTATATTAATAGCCTAGTAGTCTTACTATAGTCCTTAATAAATTACTAGTAGAAATTAGTAGTACTAAGAAAGGACTAGACCTACTTTACTATTATAGGCTACTCCTAAGATATAATTATATTAATCTTAGAGGGGTCTATATAAATACTATTAGTAGAGATAATAATACCTAAAAACTAGGTTTCCTAGATATAGAACTTATACTTATTAATATTAACTTATAAACTATACTTATATAGCTAAGTAAGAACCTCTCTAATATACTATTAGTAATCTATAAGTATTTAGCTATAAATAAGGATATTATTAAGATATATAGTAGTATACTTACTAAGATAGTAGAATAGGTACTTATTAATTAACTATTACTAGGTACTAGGGCTATTAGCTATACTAAAGGGTATAACTAAGTACTTATAGGTACTATAGTAGGTCTAGAATATAAGTAGGTCCTTAGTCTACTAGTCTATAATATAGATTTAGTAGAAGGCCTACTTAATATTAAGCTTAGTAATATATTTAGTACCTCTTATCTAGCTAATTATCTTATCTAGTAATAGTAGGGGATAGTAGTCCTTCTTTATAAGTTTATTAAGCTTATAATAATTAATATAGAAATAAATACTACTATTAGCCTTAGCTATAAGTAAAATAGGTAAGGCTATACCTACCTTATTAGGCTCTAATATACTAAGATTAATATCCTTCTATATATACTATTTAATCTTAGCTAACTAGATATTATTAGTATACTATAGTAGTATATAGCTAAGATCTTTAGGTTTAGTACTATCCTTTAGTTCTATATAGAAGTTAGTCTATAGATAGGCTTAAGGGAGTAGGTTAATATTATAAAATATATCTAAGAGGTTATAATATTTATAAGGGATAGTATAATAGAGGTAAGGTTTATTACTACTAATACTAAAGGCTTATAAGATAGACTCTAATAAATAAAGCTTAGTATACTCTAAGTTATTAATAGGAGTAAAGGTATAGATAGAGTAAGCTTTAGTACTAAGCTATTATTAGAGTAGGACTATATTAAAAGCTATAATTAGTATAATATCTACTAATAAGCTTACCTAGAAATAACTCTATTTATTAAGCTAACTTATAGTCTTCTTAATAATAGAGATATCCTTAGGTACTTAGTAGTAGTATTATAATTAAGAGAGCTCTCCTAGTAGGCCTACCTTATAATATATTAACTAGTATAGCTAGCTAACTTACTTAGTACTAACTTATATAGGAGAGATTAGTAAGTTATTATAGAGGGGTTTACTATAGTATAAGATCTTAATAGGAGTTATAGTAGTAGGCTATAGTAGGGATAAGGTAGTATTATTTATAGATAGTAATAATAGTAAGGAGTAGTTATTAGATAACTAGCTACTAGTCTAGGGGAGAGTTATAGTTATAGTTATAGATAGTAGTAGCCTAGCTATAGATATAGATAGATAGACTATACTAGACTATAATACCTAAGATAATATTTAAGTAGGTAGTAAGGGTTTAATTAGCTTAAAGGCTATCTAAGGCTAAACTAAAATATCCTAGGATTTAGCTAAAAAATTATCTCTTAAATTAGTACTATACTAATATAATCTACCTAACTTTACTCTACTAATCTTTAATTATATATAGCCTAGATTTAGTATAAAATTAAACTGGTATATATACTCTAAGCTAATAAATAAATTATATAAAGGACTAATTTAGGTAATTATTATAGAAGCCTATAGATTAAAAAATATAGAATCCTCCCTATATTCTAAGCTAAATAATAACCTAGTAATAAGCTTATAGGTAAGATATTAGGTCTAGCTATAAGTATAGTTATTAATTATCTAGGGCTTATATAACTATTACTTCTAGGTACTAGTAGTAATAAGTTTACTCTTAAGGGACTAGCTTATATATAGGCTACTAGTATAGCTAGAGTTAATAAGGATATAGATAGGCTATAATAGTATATTAGGATATATATAGATATATATAGTATAAGAGTAGTAAGAAGGACTAGAAACTCTATTCCCTAATTATATTAAATAACTAATAGCTATCTTATAGGTGCTACCTCTTATAGTAGTTTTATAAAAGGCTACTTATTTCCTAATATCTTATCTAAATCTATAATATCACCTCTACTAATAATAATAATACCTAGATTATCCTTAACTATATTTATAAACTCCTTAGTAACCTCCTCTATACTAGTAGCTATATAGGTATAAATTAGCTAATAATATATAGGTTTACTATAGGGGTAGTCCTTAATTTAGTACCCTAGGCTACTATAATACTAATAGCTATAATTATCTAATATATTAGAATACTCCTATTTAATACTACTAGTAGTACCTTTAATAGTAGGAGTAGTCTAGTAAGAGGGCCTAACTAGTATAGCTATATAAAGGGTACCCTTATAGTAGGGGGTTATCTATAGTATTAGTACTATCTTATACTTATAAGCCTAGCTAATATTAGTAGCTTAGCCTAAGATATCTAAGAGCTCTATATAGCCCTTTATAATATTATTACGCGCCGCGGCGCGTATAGCTTATATTTCTTAGTATCTAGCGTTCAGCGTTTGCTTCTTCTATATGCGCTAGCTACTTCTAGTTAGCTTAAGAGTAGATAGTTATTCTATATAGGATATATAATAACTACTCTTACTCCTTACCTATTAATTATTAGTAGTCTATATTAATTTACTCTACTAGGTGCTATAATACTATTAATAGGTTAACTTACTACTTATAAGAGGATAAGACTTATTATCTATCCCTTATTAATAAGTTTTCTTACTTTAATTATGCCCTATAAGGTATTAGGTTAAAACACTATAGTTTTAGATATACTAGAAGTACTAGGTATTATTATTTTTATAGTCTATAGCCTTAGGTAAGGTATATAATTAAGATTCTAGACTAAGATAGTCCTATTAGTAATAGAGATATAATATCTTATCGCGTTATATAGTTAATAACCTATATAATAGCTAAGAGTAGCTAGTCTACTAATAGTACCATACTATTAGCTACTCCTTAGATAATACTAATAGCTAGCCAGCTATCTTTAACTACTAGCCTATTATCTAGCTAACCTATTACCTCTTAGGGTAATAATAATAATAAATAACCTACTACTACTATACTAATAATAATATAGCTCTAGGAGTAGATCCTAGGGCTTATATAGGTAATTTAGGATAGGGGTAATATACTAGGCTAAGAGGTCTAGTACTAATTTACTAATCCTAAGTACTAGTCTAGTAATAGCATACTAGATAACTACTATATTTAGTATAGTAGTATTAAGGATAAGCTGCTCTTTAATAGCTAGTTTTAGGGTAATATAGACTAAGCTATATATATCTACTCTTATCTAGCTAGTAAGGCCGCTTCAGCCGTCATTACTATTAATAATAATAATAGTAAGGATGAATCTAATAACCCTAATACCCTCTAGGTCTTATTAGACAGCTTATATAGTATTTTAGACTAGTAAAGCCATACTATTACCTAGCTTATTACTATAGATTATATCTCTAGCTCTAGGGCGGCTTTTAAGATATTATTATATATATTCTATTTATTAGCTCACCGCACTAGCTAGGATAGCTATATATCTAAGGATTAGTTAATCTATAAGCTCTATAGACTACTCTATAATATTACTATTACTAATATTATAAAGGGATATATAGAGCTTTTAGATATCTTAGGCCAGGCTATTAATATTAGCTAGGCTTATAAGTATAAGATAGTACTAATACTATAGATAACCCTCTACTATAAGGGTATCCTCTATATAGCTATACTAGCTAGGCCCTCTTACTAGACTACTCCTACTACTAAAGATACTACTAGTAGTATTAAATAGGAGTATTCTAGTATACTAGATAATTATAGCTATTAGTATTATAGTAGCCTAGGGTACTAAATTAAGGACTGCCCTTATAGTAAACCTATATATTATTAGCTAATTTATACCTATATAGCTACTAGTATAGAGAAGGTTACTAAAGAGTTTATAGATATAGTTAAGGATAATCTAGGTATTATTATTATTAGTAGAGGTAATATTATAGATTTAGATAAGATATTAGGAAATAAGTAGCCTCCTATAAAACTACTATAGAAGGTAATACCTATAAGATAGCTATTAGTTATTTAATATAATTAGGGAATAGAGCTTCTAGTCCTTCTTATTACTCTTATACTATATATATCTATATATATTCTAATATACTACTATAGCCTATCTATATCCTTATTAACTCTAGCTATATTAGTAGCCTATATATAAGCTAGTCCCTTAAGAGTAAACTTATTACTACTAGTACTTAGAAGTAATAGTTATATAAGCCCTAGATAATTAGTAACTATATTTATAGCTAGACCTAATATCTTACCTATTAGCTTATTACTAGGTTATTATTTAGCTTAGAATATAGGGAGGATTCTATATTTTTTAATCTATAGGCTTCTATAATAATTACCTAGATTAGTCCTTTATATAATTTATTTATTAGCTTAGAGTATATATACTAGTTTAGTTTTATACTAAATCTAGGCTATATATAGTTAAAGATTAGTAGAGTAAAGTTAGATAGATCATATTAGTATAGTACTAATTTAAGAGATAATTTTCTAGCTAAATCCTAGGATATTTTAGTTTAGCCTCAGGTAGCCTCTATAACAATCTAACTAGATATTTATAGTACTAATTTAGGTGTAAGAGTTATCCCATTACTTAGGCTATCTATATAGCTAAAGTACCTATCCCCTATAACTACTAAGCTTGCTAAGCTTACCCTTAGCATCTAATAGCTACTCTAGATCCCTATAGGATCTACTACTATAGGTAGTAGCTAAAGTAGTTTATAGGCACCCTTATCTATATTTACTATCTAGTCCTAATCTATACTCCTAAATCTATAGACCTAATCTATATAGTAATTATAACTATTACTAAAGGAAAAGAAAAGGGGAAAGCTTTACTTATTATTATTATCTATTACTATCTACTCTAGAGTCTTAATCTATCTATCTCTATTCCTAAGAGGTAGGAGCCTATAGCCTTAATATCCTACTTTACCCTAACTATAGCTATTACCTTATTATCCTAGGATTACTTACTACTTAAGTACTTAGATTCTAATTAGTTATTAATATTAATTACTCTATTACTCTTAGTTTATCTATATATCTTATATACTATATTATAGATAGCCTTATATATAGTACTATCCTTTTTATAGGTAGTACTATTAGTATTAGACTTATCTTCTTTATTAAGTAGATTAGTTAGGGCTAATATCTTATCCTTAAGGTTAATAACCTCCTTATTATCTATTATACTAAGATAATTAGTAATTCTATATTATTTAGGACTTAGCTTATTAAAGTCTAGTTTAATTCTTATAGTTTACTTCTTCTTAAGCTTAATTATAATTATAGGGTTCTTAGGATCCTTATTCTTAGGATCCTTATTATTAGGACCCTTATTATTAATAGTTTTTAAGCTATATTAGGGTTTACTAACTATACTATTTCTAGGTATACTAATAAATATACCCTAGTATTATAGTATTAGTATTATAATACTAGATTTACTAGGTATTAGGGTAGATAGGGAGCTAGGATAAAAGTATAGATTAGGGTTAATAATCTTATTAGGATTAATTATATTAAAGATATTATTACTAGGATTAGTAGTAGGATATAAGGGAGAGTACTTCTATAATCTAAATATAAGTAGGATTTTATAGTATTAGTAGTCTAGTTAATTCTATACCTCTACTATATAGTATTTCTTCTCTTATTCTATAGTATCCTTCCTTATCTACTTTTTAGCTAGACCTTCTTTAATCTAGGCCCTAAATAAGTTTACTAGGTGGTACTAGGGGCCTATAGGTATATAATTATAGTTATAGAGTATTAGATTATACTAGATATCTATAATATTCTACTTAGTATAGAAATCTCTAGATAGGGTAGTATATAATATAGACCTAGCTATCTTTTATAGTAATTTAATCTTAGTTAATAACTAGGTAGTAAAACTATAATATAGGAGAGTATAGTTATTAAGTAGTACTAGGATTATATAAGATAGTAGGCCTAGTATCTAGTAAGTCTATAATTTAATTAGGTTTAATAGTAGGTTACCTATACTATCTAAAGTCTAGAAATACTTATTAAAGGGATAGGTATATTCTAGACCTATATATTAGAATATTATATAGACCTCTTCTATCTAGAGATAATTATAAGGTAGGATACTATAGTATATTATAGTATATAATATTATTAGATTCTTAAACTAAAATAGGTCTTCTTTTATTTATCTATAGTATATACTACTAGCTATAATAATATTACTTCCTTTAAAGTATCCTTCTTATAGGGATTATTTATTTTCTACTTTAGATAGTAGAGTAATAATTAGCTTAACCTTATTAATATAGCTAGTAGTAATAGGTAGTATTTTAGTAACTTCCTATTTATAACCCTTCTTAATAATAAAAGGTAGAGGTAGCCCTATAATATTATAGTTATAGATAGCCTAGTATATAGCTTAAAAAGCCTTATTAGATATATTAATCTAGGAATTAGTATTATTAAAGGTATAGAAACCCTAGAGGAGTATTATAATATTAGATTTATAGAGTTTAACTATATTATTATCCTTAACTTTATACTAGAGAATATAAATAGTATCCTAATTAGTCTTTATAATCTAATAGCTATTATTAAAGGTAAGTAGGGCTATATACTAGTATAGGATATTAAAATAGTACTAGTACTATAAGTAGGTATATACTTTAAAGTAGAGGCCTAGGACCTAGACTAGCTTAACTAAGGTAAAATACTCTTTATTAAGGGTAAAGTAGTCTAGAACCTTCTTATCCTAAATAATAATAAGTACTACCCTACTACTAAAAGATATATTCCTCTATTTATTAGCTTAATAGCTTTAAATATATTCCTTATTTAGGTCCTTACTAGGATCCTTAGCTATAATAGTAGTATATATCTTATCTCCTTTTAGTATCTTATACTTATAGATCCTAGTATAATAGAAGGTATTACTAATCTTTACTATAAAAGCTCTATTATAGAACTTATAGTAGGGATTTAGTAAGCCCTCTATATAGGTATAAATATAATACTTACTAATATTTATAAGCTAGAGGTTATTAGCTATTAATTATCCTACTAGTAAGTAGAGCTATCCCTCTATATATAATAATAAGTTATATCTATAGGGTAGAAGACTATAGGTATATATAATTATAGTCTAAATACTATTAAAAAGTACTATAGAATCTATAGTAGCTAGATTAATAATTTTTATTAATTTACTATCTTCTTCTTTACTATAGGAGCTCTTTACTAATAGATAGATAAATATAGATATTAGAGTCTTATCCTTAAATAGAAAGGATATTATCTCTTTATCTAGAGATATATTAATATTAAGGTTAGGATCCTAGTTATATATATTAGTTACTAAATATTTACCTTTACTAGGTTTATATTTTATAATAGTAGTAATACTATAAGCCTTAGATTTATATTTTACTTAAGCTATAATCCTAGTAGACTACCTTAGTATAAGCTAGCCTAAGGGTATAATAGTTAGTAAGTATATTAAGTTAAGATATAATAGATATTAAAAGGGTAAGGGTATAATAATAGATATTAAAAAGGTAAGGGTATAGTAATAGATAATTATAGTTTAGGCCTTAGGTATCTAGATAATATAATTATACCTACTAGTATCTCTATATCCTAGCCTAAAAATAAAGGGAAAATAATAAAGAAAGATAAAGAGAATTCTTTATAACCTCCTCTATATTATATCCTCTTCCTTAATAAATAAAATTCTTTAGAATAATCTCCTTATTATATTTTTATTACCTTTACTAGAATCTATATCTTTATCTACTCTTACTAGCTTTAGGCTAGTATAAAGAAAATATCCCTAGATATATATATAAGGAAGATAATATAGGATAATAATAAAGAAAGAGCACCTATTTAGGTATAGTATAGAATTACTATATAAGGACTCCTAGTATAGTAACCCCTATACTTATTATACTAATAGGCTATATTACCCTTATTAATAATATTATTATAGGCTTATAAGGGGTCCTTATCTACTATATTCCCTATAAGTTCCTAGATACTAGGAGACTCCTCTAATACTAGAATACTAATAGTTATATTAGTAGAACCCTAGAGATACCTAGTAGGGGTATATTACTTAATTATATAGATTTCTATATTAATCCTTAAATTATACTCCTTAACTAGGTCTTAGGTATTATAAAGGTTCTCTAGATTTATCTACTAGTAGTATTTAGCTCCTTATCCTTATTAATTAACTAAGTATTAGATCTTCTTTAAGTAGGGATTATAATACTATAATAATAGTATTTAGATCTTATATTTTAGAACTATCTTATCTTTAGTTATAACCTCTAAAGGTCCTAGTAGTAGAATATCCTAGCTATAAAGGTCTACTCCTAGAGTAGTATAAGGCTCTAGCTATATAATACTAACTACTAGATAGATTTTTATATTATTAGGGAGCTTAAGCTTATATACTAGCTTAAATCTAGTATAGGCCTTAATATAGAAAGGTCTAATAAACTGGTAGGTGAATTTCTTACTAATATTTCTATATATATAGTATCTATAATGTAGATAGAGTCTTACCTATAATCTAACTAGAAGGTAGATAAGCTTATACCTTTAGTTATATATATACTTATAGGAAGTATTTATAAAAGTAATACCTTTATAAGCTTAGTCCTAGAAATAAGCTCTTATAACCCCTAGTTTAGTATCTAGTAGCTCCTACTAGATTATTATTATTAGGTTAACTTATAGCTAGAATCTAAGGTATATCTTATCTAGAGTCTAGCCTGTTACTATATTAGGGGAAGAGTTTATTATAGCCTAAATTATAGGAAGGGTATTAGTCTACTATAGCTTAGTATTTACTATAATAAAGTAGTATAAGGTAATTTTAACTATTTAATTTATCTACTTACTCTAGCTATTTATCTAGGGATGGTATACTATGCTGGCTATAAAGTTAATCCTAAGATACTTAAAAATACTATCTATAAAGTTAGAGAGCTAATAGCTATCCCTATCTAAAATTATAACTAAAGGGAGTCCCTAGCTAAGTACTAGGATGGTTTTAATAAAAATACCTCCCTATTTACTAGCTATCTAGGTCTCCTATCTAGGGACTAAGGCTATATACTTAGTAAATTTATAGGTAACTATTAATAGTATATTAAATACCTCTATAGTAGGGGGTATCCTAGTAATAAAATCTGCTATAATAGTATAGAAAGGTAATTTTAGGCTAATAATTAGGTATAGAGATCTATATAGCTTATACCTAGGAGTCCTATTCTATTTATAATCTAGATAGTTATAGATATATTTAGATAATTATAAGTTTAAGTTATAGATAAAGTAAGCTAGATAGATATAGCTAAGTACCCTATTAATCCCCTAGTAGCTATACTTATTATAGGCCATCTTAAAGATATCCTTCTTATAACTTAGTAGGATATATAGGTACTCTTATTTATTAACTTAATCTTAAAAGTATACTAGGCCATTATAGATAAAGAACTATAGACTACTAGAAGGAGCCTCTACTAGGATATAGTTCTCTAGAGGTATATTATCCTAGTTAGCCTACTACTCCTATTTAACTATTATAACTATCCTAGACTACTTTTAGTCTTTAGTATAGCTAGTATAGATCTTAGCCTTAAAGGTATTAGAAAGTTCTACTAAGGTAACTTAGAATATAAAGGTTTAGTTATCTTCTAGAACTATATAGTTATTATTAGAGGATAGATATTCCTTAGTATCTAGATAGCTAAGTATATCTAGGATAATATAGTTTTACCTAGCCCTATAGTATAGCTCTAAGTAGAACTAGCTTAGGAACTAGGATCCTTATATAAGCTTTATATTTAGGTATTTTATAGAATCTATACTTAGGAAATAAGTCTAGGTAGTAATAGCTATAAGAGCTAAGTAGTCTATAAAAATAATTATATACTTTATAGATTCTATATAGAGATAAAGCTTATAGATAGCCTAGACTATTCTAGCTATCTTAAGCTTAGTAGGCTAGTATCTAGATTCTATACCCTTTACTTATTTAGATAGGAAGATGATTAGCTATACTAATATCTTAGGAAAATATTTAGTATACTTAAGCTATTTAATTAATAGATCCTAGACTAAGCCTAGTCCTACCTAGATACTATCTAGTTACTTAATAGCCTAAGTATATAGGGCTTATCTATCCTATACTACTAGTACCTAAGGCTCTATTTTAGGCTTAGGATCCCTAATAATATAGTAGGCTATTACTCCTATACTATATTCCTTACTTATATTAATATTAATATATAATAGTCTCTCTAGGTTATAATATACTAGCTAATCTATATTATATAGAGTCTCTTTAATTACTTTAAAAGTATCTAGCTAGTCTAGGCTAGGGTTATTATATTTCTTAGCTACTACCTACTAGTATATACTTTTAGTCTTAGGGATCCCTTTAAGCACCTTAGCTAGTAAGGCAGTTTTAGTAGCCTCTAATAGTTCTATAAGATAGGTATAGTATAGTATATACTATTATAGCTATCCTATAAGTCTAAGGAAGGTTTCTAGCTTCTAGAGAGTATTTAGAAAGGTAAGGTCCTTAATAGTATAGATCTTATCTTTATAGGTAATTACTCTATAGCTATAGATATACTAACCTAAGTATAAAACTAAAGGGTATCTAAGTAGTATCTTCTTAGGTAATAATAAGATCTATCTATTATCTAGTACCTTTAGTATAGAGTCTAGGTACTTAAGGTAGTTATTAAAAGTTTTAGAGTATATTAGTATAGTAGTAGATCCTATAGGGATCTAGTATAGCTGTAGGATCTAGTATAGCTGTTAGATACTAAGGGTAAGCTTAGCAAGCTTGGCAGTTATAGGGGATAGGTACTTTAGCCATATAGATAGCCTAAGTAATAGGATAACTCTTACACCTAAATTAGTACTATAAATATCTAGTTAGATTATTATATATAGTAGCTAAAAAGGGTTATTCTATAAGTTAAAACCCCTTTTTATACTACTTCTATTACTACTATACTAGCTACTTAGATCTAAATATGTAATATATCTTCTACTATATTAATAGTATATTAAGATCCTCCTATACCTAGAATCTAACCTAATCTACCTTAATAACTATAGAGTAATAAAAACTACCTATAAGACTTTAACTACTTACTTAGTAATTATAGAACCTCTTAGATACTAGTCTATAGTCCCTCTAGGATCTACTCCTTACCCTAACCTAATAATTAATCTTTACCTTTATATAATAGTTTAATCCTCCTAAGATCTAGGCTAGTATAAGGAATCTAGCTAATAGGGCTCTTCCTAGATACCCTATTATTTAGAACTCTATAGTTAAGGGCTAATAGGCTCTCTTATATACTATATAGGAGTTTATTAATAAGTATACTACTTAGGTTACTAGGATTAGTATACTAGCCTATAAGAATTAATTATAAGGCTCTACCCTACTACCTATTATTATAAGCTTACTACTTAGTTCTTCTAGCTAATCCTAGATAATTATAGGCTAGATACTAGTATTAATAAGCTAATCTATAGATGCTATATATTCTATAGTAGGTATTATAAGTATACTATCTATACTAGTACCTATATCTTTAACCCCTACTACTCCTTAATATATTATAATACTATATATATCTACTCTAGTCTACCCTTTAATACTATAAGTACCCTTAGTATAATAGTCTTCCTAGAGTATAATTAAGGAGTATAGTATAATTACCCTCTATAGGTTTAGTCTATATAGATCTACTAGTTATAAAGATAGTATATAATAACTAGGTACTATAGTAACTAAGTAACTATAATAGTAGTTACTATACTAGATCCTAGGCCCTAATATAGGTATAACATACCTACTATTACCTACCTAGAAATCTACTAGTCCTTTAATACCTAGTTATACCTAATAATAACTATTTAATACTCCCTCCTTTAATATATCCTATAAATATTTAACTTTACTATATATACCTTCTAATCTTTTTTACTACTCTTATATATTAAGCTATAAATCCTACTTTATAGATCTAAACCTATACTAATCTAGCTACTATAGAGCCTTTTATTTCTCTAACTATTATAATATAAGTAGTAATAACCTCTCTTCAGATTTATATAGTAGATCCCTTAATATAATTATCTAGTATAATACTAACTACCTAGATACTTAATTCCCCTTACTAAAACCTTTCTAGTTACTATAATATAACTAATATAAGCTACTTCCTATACTCCTACTCCCTAGAGTACCTAAATACTATCTTATAAGCTAATTAAGTATAGGTTCTTAATACTACTAAAGAGTTATAATATTTAGGGCTAGTAGATCTAGTAAAGGATCTAGAAGTAGTAGATAAGATAATATAGAGGACCTACTAGCCTTTACTAGGGCCTAAGCTAAGTACCTTAATACTAACTTTAGTACTTAGGATATAGCTATTACTAACCTAATATAATAATTAGGTAAATAATCTAAGCTACTAGGCTAGTAGGGAATAAGGCTTATAGTAATTAATACTAGTATAAGTAAAATTAATATATAATTAGGTAAACTATTCTAAACCCTAGAGTTATACTACTAAACCTAAGAGGATACTACCTAGGAAGCCTAAATTAATTAAAATAGCCTAAGAGTTATAATCTAGTATATAGATTATAAAAGAAAGGCTATAAAATACCTAGATAATACTAGTCTATAGACTACTCTAGATCTAGATTAGTAGTTTCCTCCTTAGTAGTAGTAGCTACTAGTACTAAAGTTTAGCCCTAAGGAGGTTAGATTCTTTAACCTATACCTCCTAGAAGCTAAATTTAAGCCTAGTAATATTATAATTAAGGGAACCTAGACCTACTACTAGGATATTAAGTAATTTATTAAAGCTATAGATATATCCTTATAATATATTCTAGTATAAGTTATATATAAAAATCTAGGATAATACCTTAAAGGATAAGCTACTAAATAGTATATCTAGTAGTTAATAAAGGCTTATTAGGATATACTCCTAGATAGTAATAGTATTAATAATTAGGTATAAGTACTATAGGAGTAGTAGGGATTACTAGTCTATAAAGCTATAAGGTAGCTAGATAAAATAAAGTTTAATAAATATAGTATATATAATAATATTCTAATAGTAGATTTTATATTAGATTATATCTATTATAGTAAGGTATCTAGACTTACTAGGGTCTGTAGCTAATTAATATAGGCTTAGAATAAGATAGAGGTATAATACTATATACTTATCCTATACCTATAAGTAGATACTACTATAGAAGAATTTATCTAGAATATTAAGTTATACTAGTATATATAGTATAAGCTATATAATAAGGTATATCTATAAGTAAGTAAGTAACCTTTTATATATAATACTAATTAGTAAGGATTCTTATAAAATCCCTATAATAATACTAATAACTCCTATTAAGGGGGCTAGGGTTATATAAGTAATACTATAGCTAAGAAGTAGATTATATATCCTAAGAAAAAGGCCCTACCTACTCTACCTAAGTATACTAGAAATGCTACTAATTTAAAATCCTAATACTAGAACTAGAAGGGTAAGGGCCTAGCTAAGGTATAGCCTAATTACTATACTAGTAGCCTAGATAGTAGTAATAGTAATAAAGAAGAAGGAGATATATTAGTTAGTAGCCTAGATAAAGGTAATAAGGTATTAGTAGATAAAGATACTATAGAGGAAGATATAGCCTATTATTATTATAAGGATTTTATACTTTTTATTAACCTTACCCTATTAGGCCTATTAGCTAGTACTAGTAATAAGACTCTAGATAATACTTAACTAGTCTTACTATATAGATACTAGTTCTATCTAATATATTTTATATTATATAATAAGCTATTTATATATTTAAAGGACTATTCTACTAGGGTATAGGGTAGGTCTAAGAGTAATAAAACTAAGTAGTATAATTATTAGCTTAATAAGATACTATAAGTACTTAATACTATCTTTACTATAAGTATATAGGATCTATAGATAATTAGTTCTTTAATAAATATAGTAGATATCTAGGTACCTCCCTATTTCCCTATATACTAATTAGTAGAAATAAGTTTCTAGCTTATACCTAAGGGATTCCTTAATATAGCTTACTTAAATATAGGAGTATCTTTATCCTTAGTAGTAAGAAGCTTCTTATATAATAAACTACCTAATATTAAGATCTAGACCTTACTAATAGTAGGTACTATTTATAGAGTAGTAGGTAAACCTATAGTATCTAATAAGTATATCCTTTTACTACTCTACTTACTAGGGGTACTGCCTAATAGATTATAAGCTATAGGGATAGTATAATACTATATAAGGGTAGTTAATAATATGCTAATCCTACTACTTATTAGTATAAATATTATCTAACCTTAAGGGGTCCTAATTAATAGCTTATAAAGTATAGTAATATAGCCTTTCTACTATAACCTATAGACTAAGGTAGTCCTATAGAAGTGTACTATACTAGTATATAGGGTTATTAAGGCTATATAGTAGGTAATTATTAAGCTATATTTATTAGTACTAATTAGTATAATAGCTAGTAAGGATCTCCTTAACTAGCTATATAAATTTTAACCTAACTAGTAAACTAGCTAGATCCTATTCCTAGTTTAAGGTAGTATCCTATATTATATAGTATATAATTTAGATTTTAGCTAGCTCTTTACTTATAATAATATAGATAAGCTACTTATAATCCTATAATAAGTAAGGCTTAGATACTTAGTTACTATAGAAATTAATAGCTACTACTAGGTATCTAACTACTCTATAGTAGGTATATTCTATAATAGGATCCTACTAGAGCTAGAAATTACTCTTAATAATAGTATTTATATCTATAGTCTACTAGATTATATTAATACCTTTTAGAAGATCTTAAAGAAATATCTACTACTTTTTATAGATTAATATACTATAGTTAATATACCTAAGGAAGACTAGATACCTATTAACCTAATAGATAATTAGTAAGATAAGCTAGGATATCTCCTACTAATTTAGATATATAGTATATCCTATAAGGGTAAGTAGGTTCTAAATAAGACCTTTAAAGACCTATATAACTAGATTACTATAGATAGAATACCTAAAATATTATAGATAGATAAGCTAATAGAGTTTACTTAGCTAGCTTTTATTATTTAGAAGGATAAGTATTACTAGCTTCCCTAATTAGGAGATAGGCCCCTATAGGTCTAGTATAAGTATAAAGGTTATAGAATTATAGATATCTAGGGTCTAAATACCCTAATATACTATAATAAGTATACCTTAAAAACTATCTAGGACTTAGTAAGTTATCTATAAGGATATCTATATACCTTACTTATTAATAGGTGATCTTTCTTCTATTAATAGTTAATTAAGTAAGCCTACTAGTACTATATAATAATCTAGAGTTACTATAGCTAGGAAACCCTAGTAGTAGCTCTTATAGGATTCTATAATAGTATACTATATATCTAGTACTAATTTAATAACATCCTATACTATATAGGCTGCTAGGACTTTACTTTTATATATATTAATAATGTACTAATATGCTCTAAAACTTTTAATAAATACCTTATATACCTAGACTCTATACTAAAGGTACTAGATAATAGATAGATCTCCTTATTACCTAAGAAGATACTACTTAGATACCTATTAGTTTTATACTTAGGTTAGTATATCTATAGCTATAGAGTAATTACCTATAAAGATAAGATCTATACTATTAAGGACCTTACCTTCCTAAATACCCTCTAGAAGCTTAAAACTTTCTTAGGGCTTATTAGATAGTTATAGTAGTATATACTATACTATACCTACCTAGTAGAGCTACTAGAGGTAACTAAAATAGTACTACTAGCTAAGGTACTTAAAGGTATCCCTAAGACTAAGAGCACATACTAGTAAGTAGTAGCTAAGAAGTAGAATAACCCTAACCTAGACTAGCTAGATACTTTTAAAGTAATTAAGGAAACCTTATATAATATAGACTAGTTAGTATATTATACTCTAGAAAGGCCTTTATATATTAATATTAATACTAGTAAGGAATATAGTATAGAAGCTATAGTATACTATATTATTAGGGATCCTAAACCTAAAATAGAACCTTAGGCCCTAGTATTATAAGAAGGGCTAGTACTATATATATAGGAGGTTAAGTAGCCTAATAGTATCTAGGTAGGACTAGGATCTATCTAGGATCCTTCTATTAAATAGCTTAAGTATACTAAATATTTTCCTAAGGTATTAGTATAGCTAATCATCTTCCTATCTAAATAAGTAAAGGGTATAGAGTCTAGGTATTAGCTAACTAAGCTTAAAATAGCTAGGGTTATCTAGGCTATCTATAAGCTATACCTCTATATAGAATCTATAAAATATATAATTATCTTTATAGACTATTTAGCCCTAATAGCTATTACTACCTAGATATATTTCCTAAGTATAGATTTAGTAGAGTACTTAAATATAAAGCTTATATAGGGATCCTAGTTCCTAAGTTAGTTCTACTTAGAACTATACTACTAGGTAGGATAAAACTATATTATCCCTAATATACTTAGCTACCTAGATACTAAGGAATAACCAGCATCTAATAATAACTATATAGTACTAGAGGATAACTAAACCTTTATATTTAGAGTAGTATTAGTAGAACTTTCTAATACTTTTAAGGCTAAGATCTAAGTAGGTTATACTAAAGACTAAAAGTAGTCCTAGATTATAGTAATAATCTAGTATAAGTAGGATATTAACTAAGATAATGTGCTACCTAAGGGATAAATCCCTATAGAGGCCCCTTTAAGTAGCCTATAATTCTTTATCTAAGATGGGCTAGTATACTTCTAGGACTAAGTAGATAAGTAGGAGTATCTATATATCCTACTAAGCTATAAAAAGGATATCTTTATAATGGCCTATAATAAATATAGCTACTAAGAAATTAATAGAGTACTAAGCTATATCTAGCCTACTTACTTTATTTATAACCTAAATTTATAACTATCTAAATATATTTACCTATATCTAGATTATAAGTAGAATAGGACCTCTAGGTATAAACCTTATAGATCCCTATACCCTATTATTAGCCTAAAGCTACTATTCTATATAATTATAATAGACTTTATTACTAGGATACCTCCTACTATAGAGTTATTTAATATATTACTTATAGTTACCTATAAGTTTACCAAGCGCATTATATTAGTACCTAGATAGGAAACCTAGATAGCTAGTAAATAGGGTAGTATTTTTATTAAAACTATCCTAGTACTTAGTTAGGGACTCCTATTAATTATAATCTTAGATAGGGATAGTTACTAGCTCTCTAACTTTATAGATAGAGTTTTTAAGCACCTTAGGATTAAGTTTATAGCTAGTATAGTATACTATCCCTAGATAAATAGCTAAAATAAGTAGATAAATTAAATAGTTAAAATTACCCTATACTATTTTATTATAGTAAATACTAAACTATAATAGACTAATACCCTTCCTATAGTCTAGGCCATAATAAATTCCTCCCTAAATATAGTAATAGGCCGTACCCTAGATAAAATATACCTTAGTTTTTAGCTATAGGTTGACCCTATAATAATAATCTAGTAAGAACTACTAGATATAGACCTAGGGGTTATAAGGGCCTACTTCTAGGACTAAGCTTATAAAGGCATTATATTTACTAATATAAGTTATAAATATATATATAACTAGAGGTATAAGCTTATCTACCTACTAGTTAGATTCTAGGTAAGACTTTAACTATACTATAGATACTATATATATAGAAATATAAGTAAGAAATTTACCTACTAGTTTATTAGACCTTTCTATATTAAGGCCTATATAGGATCTAAGCTAGTATATAAGCTTAAGCTCCCTAATAATATAAAAATCTATCTAGTAGTTAGTATTATATAACTTAAGCCTTATACTATACTAGGAGTAGACCCTTATAGCTAGGATATTCTATTTCTAAGACCTTTAGAGGTTATAACTAAGGGTAAGATAGTACTAGAATATAAAATCTAAGTACTATTATTATAGTACTATAATCCCTACTTAAAGAAGATCTAATACTTAGTTAACTAGTAAGGATAGGGAGCTAAATACTACTAATAAATAAACCTAGAGGACCTTTATAATACCTAAGACCTAGTTAAGAAGTATAATATAAGGATTAATATAGAAACCTATATAACTAAGTAATATACCTCTACTAGGTATCCTTAGGGTCCTACTAATACTACTATTAGTATCCTAGTATTAGAAGAGACTACTAGTATCTAGGAACCTATAGAAATTATAGTAAATAAAGACCCCTTATAAGCCTATAATAATATTACTAATAAGGGTAAAGTAGCCTATTAGTATAATAAGTATAGGGGCTACTATACTAGGAGTCCCTATATAGTAATCCTATACTATACCTAAATAGGTACTCTTCCTTTATTATTATCCTATATTATTTTCCTTATATATATATCTAGGGATATTTTCTTTATACTAGCCTAGAGCTAGTAAGAGTAGATAAAGATATAGATTCTAGTAATAGTAATAAGAATATAATAAGGAGGTTATTCTAAGGAATTTTATTTATTAAGGAGAAGATATAATATAGAGGATATTATAAAGAGTTCTCTTTATCTTTCTTTATTTATTTTCCCTTTATTTTTAGGCTAGGATATAGGGATACTAGTAGGTATAATTATATTACCTAGATATTTAAGGCCTAAACTATAATTATCTATTATTATACCCTTATCTTTTTTAATATCTATTACTATACTCTTACCCTTTTAATATCTATTATATCTTAGCTTAATATACTTATTAATTATTATACCCTTAGGCTAGCTTATACTAAGGTAGTCTACTAGGATTATAGCTTAAGTAAAATAAAAATTTAAGGCTTATAGTATTACTACTATTATAAAATATAAACCTAGTAAAGATAAATATTTAGTAACTAATATATATAACTAGGGTCCTATCCTTAATACTAATATACCTTTAGGTAAAGAGATAATATCCTTTCTATTTAAGGATAAGGCTTTAATATCTATATTTACCTATCTACTAGTAAAGAGCTCCTATAGTAAAGGAGAGGATAGTAAATTAATAAGAACTATTAATCTAGCTACTATAGATTCTATAGTACTTTTTAATAGTATTTAGACTATAGTTATATATACCTATAGTCTTCTACCCTATAAATATAACTTATTATTATATATAGAGGGATAGCTCTACTTATTAGTAGAATAATTAATAGCTAGTAACCTCTAGCTTATAAATATTAATAAGTACTATATTTATACCTATATAAAGGGCTTATTAAATCCCTACTATAGGCTCTATAGTAGAGCTTTTATAGTAAAGATTAGTAATACCTTCTACTATACTAGGATCTATAAGTATAAGATACTAGGAGGAGATAAGATATATACTACTATTATAGCTAAGAATCCTAGTAAGGACTTAAATAAAGAATATATTTAAAGCTACTAAGCTAATAAATAGAGGAATATATCTTTTAGTAGTAGGGTAGTACCTATTATTATTTAGAATAAGAAGGTTCTAGACTATTTTACCCCTAATAAGGAGTATTTTACCCTAATTAAGCTAGTCTAGGTCCTAGGCCTCTACTTTAAAGTATATACCTACTTATAGTACTAGTACTATTTTAATATCCTATACTAGTATATAGCCCTACTTACCTTTAATAATAGCTATTAAGTTATAAAGACTAGTTAGGATACTATCTATATTTTTTAGTATAAAATTAAGGATAATAATATAGTTAAACCCTATAAATCTAATATTATAATACTCCTCTAGGGTTTTTATACCTTTAATAATACTAATTTCTAGATTAATATATCTAATAAGGCTTTCTAAGCTATATACTAGGCTACCTATAACTATAATATTATAAGGCTACCTCTACCTTTTATTATTAAGAAGGGTTATAAATAGGAAGTTACTAAGATACTACCTATTATTACTAGCTATATTAATAAGGTTAAGCTAGTTATTATTCTACTATCTAAAGTAGAAAATAGATAATCCCTATAAAAAGGATACTTTAAAGGAAGTAATATTACTATAGCTAGTAGTATATAGTATAAATAGATAAAGGAAGACCTATTTTAATTTAAGGATTTAATAGTACTATATACTATAATATACTATAGTATCCTACTCTATAATTATCTCTAGATAGAAGAGGTCTATATAGTATTCTAGTATATAGGTCTAGAATATATCTATCCCTTTAATAAGTATTTCTAGACTTTAGATAGTATAGGTAACCTACTACTAAACCTAATTAAATTATAGACTTATTAGATACTAGGCCTACTATCTTATATAATCCTAGTACTACTTAATAACTATACTCTCCTATATTATAGTTTTACTACCTAGTTATTAACTAAGATTAGATTACTATAGAAGATAGCTAGGTCTATATTATATACTACCTTATTAAGGGATTTCTATACTAAATAGAATATTATAAATATCTAGTATAATCTAATACTCTATAACTATAACTATATACCTATAGGCCCCTAGTACCACCTAGTAAACTTATTTAGGGCCTAGATTAAAGAAGGTCTAGCTAAAGAGTAGGTAAGGAAGGATACTATAGAATAAAAGAAGAAATACTATATAGTAGAGGTATAGAATTAGCTAGACTATTAATACTATAGAACCCTACTTATACTTAGATTATAGAAGTACTCTCCTTTATATCCTACTACTAACCCTAGTAATAATATCTTTAATATAATTAATCCTAATAAGATTATTAACCCTAATTTATACTTTTATCCTAGCTCCTTATCTACCCTAATACCTAGTAAATCTAGTATTATAATACTAATACTATAATACTAGGGTATATTTACTAGTATACCTAGATATAGTATAGTTAGTAAACCCTAGTATAGCTTAAAAACTATTAATAGTAAGGGTCCTAATAATAAGGATCCTAAGAATAAGGATCCTAAGAACTCTATAACTATAATTAAGCCTAAGAAGAAGTAAATTATAAGAATTAAATTAAACCCTAATAAGCTAAGTCCTAAATAATATAGGATTACTAGTTACCCTAGTATAATAGATAATAAGGAGGTTATTAACCTTAAGGATAAGATATTAGCCCTAATTAATCTACTTAATAAAGAAGATAAGTCTAATACTAATAGTACTACCTATAAAAAGGATAGTACCATATATAAGGCTATCTATAATATAGTATATAAGATATATAGATAAACTAAGGGTAATAGAGTAATTAATATTAATAACTAATTAGAATCTAAGTACTTAAGTAGTAAGTAATCCTAGGATAATAAGGTAATAGCTATAATTAGGGTAAAGTAGGATACTAAGGCTATAGGCTCCTACCTCTTAGATACTAGAGATAAATAGGTTAAGACTCTAGAGTAGATAGTAATAGATAATAATAAGGAGTAAAGCTTCCCCTATTTTTCCCTTTCTTTTCCTTTAGTGGGTCATAATTACTGCATAGATTGGATCTATAGATTTAGGAGTATAGATTAGGACTAGATAGTAGATATAGGTAAGGGTGCCTATAAACTACTTTAGCTACTACCTATAGTAGTAGATCCTATAGGGATCTAGTGTAGCTGTAGGATCTAGTATAGCTATTAGATGCTAAGGGTAAGCTTAGCAAGCTTAGTAGTTATAGGGGATAGGTACTTTAGCTATATAGATAGCCTAAGTAATAGGACAACTCTTATACCTAAATTAGTACTATAAATATCTAGTTAGATTGTTATAATTAGTATATTATTAATATATATAAAGGTAAAATCCTAGCAGCCTATATAGTATAGGATATTATTAAATTAGTACTAAATATATAGTATACTATTATAGAATCCTATAAGAGCTACTACTAGGGTTTCCTAGCTATAGTAACTCTAGATTATTATATAGTACTAGTAGGCTTACTTAACTAATTATTAATAGAAGAAAGATTACCTATTAATAAGTAAGGTATATAGATATCCTTATAGATAACTTACTAAGTCCTAGATAGTTTTTAAGGCATACTTATTATAGTATATTAGGGTATTTAGACCCTAGATATCTATAACTCTATAATCCTTATATTTATACTAGACCTATAGGGGCCTATCTCCTAATTAGGGAAGCTAGTAGTACTTATCCTTCTAGATAATAAAAGCTAGCTAAGTAAACTCTATTAGCTTATCTATCTATAATATTTTAGGTATTCTATCTATAGTAATCTAGTTATATAGGTCTTTAAAGGTCTTATTTAGAACCTACTTACCCTTATAGGATATACTATATATCTAAGTTAGTAGGAGGTATCCTAGCTTATCTTACTAGTTATTTATTAGGTTAATAGGTATCTAGTCTTCCTTAGGTATATTAATTATAGTATATTAATCTATAAAAAGTAGTAGATATTTCTTTAGGATTTTCTAAAAGGTATTAATATAATCTAGTAGACTATAGATATAAATACTATTATTAAGAGTAATTTCTAGCTCTAGTAGGATCCTATTATAGAATATACCTACTATAGAGTAGTTAGATACCTAGTAGTAGCTATTAATTTCTATAGTAACTAAGTATCTAAGCCTTACTTATTATAGGATTATAAGTAGCTTATCTATATTATTATAAGTAAAGAGCTAGCTAAAATCTAAATTATATATTATATAATATAGGATACTACCTTAAACTAGGAATAGGATCTAGCTAGTTTACTAATTAGGTTAAAATTTATATAGCTAATTAGGGAGATCCTTACTAGTTATTATACTAATTAGTACTAATAAATATAGCTTAATAATTACCTACTATATAGCCTTAATAACCTTATATACTAGTATAGTATACTTCTATAGGACTACCTTAGTCTATAGGTTATAGTAGAAAGGCTATATTACTATACTTTATAAGCTATTAATTAGGACCCCTTAAGGTTAGATAATATTTATACTAATAAGTAGTAGGATTAGTATATTATTAACTACTCTTATATAGTACTATACTATCCCTATAGCTTATAATCTATTAGGCAGTACCCCTAGTAAGTAGAGTAGTAAAAGGATATACTTATTAGATACTATAGGTTTACCTACTACTCTATAGATAGTACCTACTATTAGTAAGGTCTAGATCTTAATATTAGGTAGTTTATTATATAGGAAGCTTTTTACTACTAAGGATAAAGATACTCCTATATCTAAGTAAGCTATATTAAGGAATCCCTTAGGTATAAGCTAGAAACTTATTTCTATTAACTAGTATATAGAGAAATAGGAAGGTACCTAGATATCTATTATATTTATTAAAGAACTAATTATCTATAGATCCTATATACTTATAGTAAAAATAGTATTAAGTACTTAGGGTATCTTATTAAGCTAATAATTAGACTACTTAGTTTTATTACTCTTAAACCTATTCTATACTCTAGTAAGATAGTCCTTTAAATATATAAATAGCTTATTATATAATATAAAATATATTAGGTAGAACTAGTATCTATATAGTAAGACTAATTAAGTATTATCTAGAGTCTTATTATTAGTACTAGCTAATAGGCCTAATAGGGTAAGGTTAATAAAAAGTATAAAATCCTTATAATAGTAATAGGCTATATCTTCCTCTATAGTATCCTTATCTACTAATACCTTATTACCTTTATCTAGGCTACTATCTAATATATCTCCTTCTTCTTCTTTACTATTACTACTATCTAGGCTACTAGTATAATAATTAGGCTATACCTTAGCTAGGCCCTTACCCTTCTAGTTCTAGTATTAGGATTTTAAATTAATAGTATTTCTAATATACTTAGATAGAGTAGGTAGGGCCTTTTTCTTAGGATATATAATCTACTTCTTAGCTATAGTATTACTTATATAACCCTAGCCCCCTTAATAGGAGTTATTAATATTATTATAGGGATTTTATAAGAATCCTTATTAATTAGTATTATATATAAAAGGTTACTTACTTACTTATAGATGTACTTTATTATATAGCTTATACTATATATACTAGTATAACTTAATATCCTAGATAAATTCTTCTATAGTAGTATCTACTTATAGGTATAGGATAAGTATATAGTATTATACCTCTATCTTATTCTAAGCCTATATTAATTAGCTATAGACCCTAGTAAGACTAGATACCTTACTATAATAGATATAATCTAATATAAAGTCTACTATTAGGATATTATTATATATACTATATTTATTAAACTTTATTTTATTTAGCTACCTTATAGCTTTATAGATTAGTAGTCCCTATTACTCCTATAGTACTTATATCTAGTTATTAATACTATTACTATCTAGGAATATATCCTAGTAGGCCTTTATTAATTATTAGATATACTATTTAGAGGTATGACCCTTAAGGTATTACCCTAAGTTTTTATAGACTATATATACTAGAATATATTATAAGGATATATCTATAGCTTTAATAAATTACTTAATATCCTAGTAGTAGGTCTAGGGTCCTTTAATTATAATATTACTAGGCTTAAATTTAGCTTCTAGGAGGTATAGGTTAAAGAATCTAACCTCCTTAGGGCTAAACTTTAATATTAGTAGCTACTATTATAGATAAGGAGGAAACTACTAATTTAGATCTAGAGTAGTTTATAGACTAATATTACCTAGGTATTCTATAGCCTTTCTTTTATAGTCTATATACTAGATTATAGCTCTTAGGCTATTTTAATTAGTTTAGGCTTCCTAGGTAGTATCCTCCTAGGTTTAGTAGTATAACTCTAGGGTTTAGAATAGTTTACCTAATTATATATTAATTTTATTTATACTAGTATTAATTACTATAAGCCTTATTCCCTACTAGCCTAGTAGCTTAGATTATTTACCTAATTATTATATTAGATTAGTAATAGCTATATCCTAAGTACTAAAGTTAGTATTAAGGTACTTAGCTTAGGCCCTAGTAAAGGCTAGTAGGTCCTCTATATTACCTTATCTACTATCTCTAGATTCTTTACTAGATCTACTAGCCCTAGATATTATAACTCTCTAGTAGTATTAAGAACTTATACTTAATTAGCTTATAGAATAGTATTTAGATACTCTAGGGGGTAGGAGTATAAGAAGTAGCTTATATTAGTTATATTATAGTAACTAGGAAGGTTTTAGTAAGGGAAATTAAATATCTAGGTAGTTAGTATTATATTAAATAATTATATTAAGGGATCTACTATATAAATCTAAAGAGAGGTTATTACTACTTATATTATAATAGTTAGGGAAATAAAAGGCTCTATAGTAACTAGATTAGTAAAGGTTTAGATCTATAGAGTAGGATTTATAGCTTAATATATAAGAATAGTAGAAAAGATTAGAAGATATATATAGAGAGGATAAATATCTAAGGGATATATTAAAGGAGGGAGTATTAAATAGTTATTATTAAGTATAACTAGGTATTAAAGGACTAGTAGATTTTTTAATAGGTAATAGTAGGTATATTATACCTATATTAGGGCCTAGGATCTAGTATAGTAACTACTATTATAGTTATTTAGTTACTATAGTACCTAGTTATTATATACTATCTTTATAACTAGTAGATCTATATAGACTAAACCTATAGAGGGTAATTATACTATACTCCTTAATTATACTTTAGGAAGACTATTATACTAAAGGTGCTTATAGTATTAAAGAATAGACTAGAGTAGATATATATAGTATTATAATATATTAAGGAGTGGTAGGGGTTAAAGATATAGGTACTAGTATAGGTAGTATACTTATAATACCTACTATAGAATATATAGTATCTATAGATTAGCTTATTAGTATTAGTATCTAGCCTATAATTATCTAGGATTAGCTAGAAGAACTAAGTAGTAAGCTTATAATAATAGGTAGTAGGGTAGAGCCTTATAACTAATTCTTATAGGCTAGTATACTAATCCTAGTAACCTAAGTAGTATACTTATTAATAAACTCCTATATAGTATATAAGAGAGCCTATTAGCCCTTAACTATAGAGTTCTAAATAATAGGATATCTAAAAAGAGCCCTACTAGCTAGATTCCTTATATTAGCCTAGATCTTAGGAGGATTAAACTATTATATAAAGGTAAAGATTAACTAATAGGTTAAGGTAAGGAGTAGATTCTAGAGGGACTATAGGCTAGTATCTAAGAGGTTCTATAATTACTAAGTAAGTAGTTAAAGTCTTATAGGTAGTTCTTATTACTCTATAGTTATTAAGGTAGACTAGATTAGATTCTAGATATAGGAGGATCTTAATATACTATTAATATAGTAGAAGATATATTATATATTTAGATCTAAGTAGCTAGTATAGTAGTAGTAGAAGTAGTATAAAAAGGGGTTTTAACTTATAGAATAACCCTTTTTAGCTACTATATATAATAATCTAACTAGATATTTATAGTACTAATTTAGGTATAAGAGTTATCCTATTACTTAGGCTATCTATATAGCTAAAGTACCTATCCCCTATGACTATTAAGCTTGCCAAGCTTACTCTTAGCATCTAACAGCCACTCTAGATCCCTATAGGATCTACTGCTGCAGCCTCTAAGCTAATTAAACCCTTACTACCTACTTAAATATTATCTTAGGTATTATAGCTTAGTATAGTCTACCTACCTATATCTATAGCTAGTATGCTACTACCTATAACTATAACTATAACTCTCCTCTAGACTAGTAGCTAGTTATCTAATAACTACTCCTTACTACTATTACTATCTATAAATAATACTGCCTTATCCCTACTATAGCCTACTACTATAACTCCTATTAAGATCTTATACTATAGTAAACCTCTCTATAACAATTTACTAATCTCTCCTATGTAAGTTAGTACTAAGCAAGTCGGCCAGCTATACTAGTTAATATATTATAAGGTAGGCTAGCTAAGAGAGCTCACTTAATTATAGTACTACTACTAAGCACCTAAGGATATCTCTATTATTAAGGAGACTATAAGTTAGCTTAATAAATAGAGTTATTCCTAGGTAAGCTTATTAGCTAATATTATACTAATTAAAGCTTTTAATATAGTCCTTATTACAGGTTGGCTAAAAACCTATAATTATATTAAATACTACTTAGTATTAAGTACTAGGTATACCTATACTATAACTACTAGCTATAACTATAAGCTATATATACTAAAGTCACCTAACTCCTTAAGAGCTATAGCTACTTAGATAATTTAACCCTAGTACCTATATATATATTACTAATATAATAATAGAAATAAGAATAGAACCTCCTATACCTATAGTAGGGACTTAGCTAAGTAGTTAGTTTTAAAAAGTATATTACTACTAATAAGCTAGTAAACTACTATATAATTTAGGATTAAGATAAGGTCTCTTCTCTTATAGTACCTACCTTCCTTTAGTTATAATTCCTAAGGTAAGTTAGGTAATAGAATATAAAAGGATCTTATTATATAAATACTATAGATAGCTATCTTTATTTTCTTATAATTAATACTCCTAAGTAGACTCCCTACTAACTTAACTTATACCTTATTATATACCCTTCTTACTTAGCTTTATCTCCTATACTTATACACCTTATTATTAACTAGATAGTTACTTAGAACTAGCCTACTAATTAGGTAACCTATTAGCCTATAATAGAAAAATAAAGATTATTAAGTTACTATATCTTTTCTTATACTAACTCTCCTAATACCTAGGAAGGTCTAAAACATCCCCTACTAAAAATACTAGGTATATATTCTAGGAATAATACCTATACTAGTTAGCTAAGCCCTACTCTAAGTCTTATAGTATAAGTACTAGTAGATACCTCTATAAGCCTAGAGGACCCCTAGGTATATAGCTAGAGCTACTTTATATAAGAAGTAGAGATTAGTATATAAAGAGAATATAGGTAGTCTCCTACTCTAAAACCCCTATAAGTAATAAGGTTATATTATATAGATTAGACTAAATTAAGAACTAGTTAATTATAGCTAATCTAGGATCTAGCTAAGAGGGTAGAGTAATAAGGTTAACTTCTATAGCTCCTTTAATCCCTTCTATATAAATAGAAGGAAACCCTAATAACTCTCCTTTAGAACTAGAGGAGAATCCTATCCCCCTATAAATTTATAAAGTTAGTTTAAAGAATCTAAAGCTATTTAAGGTAGTAATAGAATAGGGGCCCTATATAAAAGTTATTCCTAAGCTCTTTAATAAACTTTTAAGATCTAAGGAGATACCTAGTAAGAGTTAGTATAATAAGACTTATAAGGTAGAGATTATTAAGTTACTCCTTAATAAGAAGTACTAAGTAGCTACTATAAAAGAAGTAATCTCCTACTATAGATAGTTTATAGACTACTATAGAAATAAGATTTTAGTAATCCTACTAGTCTATATAATAGATAAAATTACTAAAGAATAAACCTACTATAAATACTTATCTTATAAAGGAATTATATTCTCCTATAATTTAGCTTATACTACTACTAGCTAGCCTACCTAGAAGTATTATATTAAGATCCTAGATCTATCTCTCCTTATAGATAGAAAAGTACCTAAGTACTAGGTCTAGCTCTACTAGGTTAAGAATAAAATTTAGACTAACTATAACTAATTTATCTTAGATAACCCTATAGATACTAAGGTAGTAATTATAGTATATATTATATCTAGAATAAGTAGTAAAGTAGCTAATTACCTTCTTCTATTCCTTAATACTAAAGAAAAAGAAGAATTACTTATTACTAATACTAATTTATATACCTTTCTAGGGGATAAGTTTAATAATCCCTTTAAAAGAAAGGAAGCTAAGGATAGTCTCTAGTACCTATACTTCTATATTAGTAATAATTTCTAATTATATATTACTAAATTTATAGCTCTAATTCTAAATATAGACCTATCCTAGTCCTAATAGAAGGAAGAGTTTTATACCTCTTTAAACCCTTAATTAAAAATATATATAATACTCTATAAGGATAATAACTATATTAAGTTCTAGGACTATATTAATAAGGTATCTACTATTATATATAACCTAAAGGACTACTAAGCTTCTTATATATAAGTAAGTAAATCTAAAGCTAAATAATAGTAGGAGGAATATTCTAGAAAGAAAGCTAGTATTAGCTCTACTACTCCTAAGAAACCTAGTTATACTAGTACTTCCTTATATACTACTAAATCTAAGGAACCTAAGAAACCTATAGATAATAGTAAAAAGGATACCTACTATAATTATAGGAAAGAAAGATACTAGGTATAAGATTATATAATTTCTATTAAGGAAATAGATATATAGCCTAAAGAAGATAAGCTAGTACTTAAACTAGAAGAATCCTCTAAGAGTAGTAACTTAAAAAACTCCCTTTTCTAAACTCTAGGCCTACCCTAGAGATAATAATTAGGACCCTCTAGTTTAAAGGTATAGATATTAGAATTAATAATTTTATAGGAGAATAAGCCTTTACTATACCTATTAAGATCTATAAAGATAGGAAAGCTCTCTATACTAAGGTACTAGTTAATACTAGTACTTTTAGGACCTACTTTATCTACCTATAACTTATATAATACCTTAATACTCTTAGTATATATAAATATAAAATTACTAGGGGTATACTTAAGGCCTTAGGATTTAATAGATAAGTAGCTACTAAACTAAAATATACCTATTTCCTTACTCTTACCCTTAACTAAAAAATATATAAAATATAGGCCTTTATTATAATAATTAGTTATAATAATCTTATACTTAGGAAATATTTCTTTTCTTAGAATAACCTTTTACTAGATTATAAAAAATATAAGCTTCTTAGCTAGGATAATAAAGCTCTACCTATTTATAAAAAAATACTTCCCCTAGTTTATTTAGTAGTGTACTAATAAGGAAAAATCTTAGAAATATACTAAAAAGACCTAGAAAGAAGAGAAAAAGCCTAAAAAGATATAGAAGAGAAAATAGATAATCTAGGGATTAACTCCTTATTTATTCCTTTAAACTCTCTTTTTATATAGGATAAAAGCTTAGAAGTCTAAGTTATTACTCTCTAAGAAGTTAATATAAGAATTTAAGAACTTACTTTACTTAAAGAAGATAAAGAAACTATATAACTCCTTAATAAATACCTCCTACTATAGTATAAGGAATACTAAGATATCTTTTCTAAATAATAATTAGATACCCTACCCCTATACTAGCTAGGTATTAATTATAGGATTACTATTAATAGAAATAAACCCTTTTCCCTCCCTCTAAGTCCCTTATATAGAATAATAATTAAATAACTATAAGCTATAAAGAAGTATATCCTTAAAAACCTTAAAAAAGGCTTTATAGTTAAAAGTACTATACTATATATATTACTAATTCTTATAGTCTAGAAGGGTAGTAGTAACTAGAGATTCTATATAGACTACTAATATCTTAATACCTATACTAAGAAAGACCTATACCCTCTACCTCTTATCTAAGAAATTCTCTAAAGAATTACTAAGGGTAAAGTATATATAAAGCTAGATATCTAATAAGTATTTTACTAAATTCTTATAGACCTAGAATCCTAGGACCTAATAACCTTCTATATATAGTATAGATATTTTAAGTATACTATACTCCCCTTTAGACTCTATAATAGTCCTACCTTATTCTAGTACTTTATTAATAAAGAACTTATACTATACCTAGATAATTTTATTATTACTTTTATAGATAACCTACTTATTATCTTAGAGAACCCTTAGGAGTATAAGTAATAGGTTAAGAAGGTACTTAAATAACTATAATATACTAACTTATAGGTAGATATTAAGAAATCTAAATTCTCTATTACCTATATAAAGTTTTTAGGATATATTATCTCTACTAATAGAATCTCTATAGATCTAGATAAGATATCTACTATATATAAATAGAACCTATTAATAACCCTTAAAGGACTTTAAGCCTTTTTAGGGTTTTATAATTTCTACTAAAACTTTATCCCTAAATATAGTAGAATAGCTAGACTACTAGAGAAACTCTACTCTAAATAGAAATTTTATATCCTTAATAATTTTAAGGTCTAGATATTCTAATAACTAAAGAAGATAATAACTAGCTCCCTAGTAATAATATACTATAATCTTAGGCTAGTTATATATATAGAAATAGATATAAGTAATAGAGTAGTAGCTAGAGTCCTATTATAGTATTAAGAAACTAGAGAATAGAGGCCTATAACTTTCTACTCTAAGTTAATATTAGATATAGAACTCTAGTATAAAATCTATAATAAGGAGTTCCTTACTATTATATATAGATTTAAAGAATAGAGAAGTATACTCCTAGGCCTATATTAGCTATTTATAGCTATTATTAATTACTAGGCACTTAAATACTTCTCTACTAAATACTAACTTAATACTTAATAAGCCTAATAGTTAGAGAAACTTGCTAAATACTACATTAAATTTATATATAGGCTAGGAAGAGATAACATTATTACTAATACTCTTACTTAAAAATAAGAAGAGCTATAAACCTAGAAGAATAAGAGTATTATTAGGTATATAATATAACTAGTAGCTAAAGACTAGATCCTTAACCTAAATACCCTTAATATTACTTTTAGTAGCTTATTCCTAATCCTAGATAAAGTACTAGAAGTAAATAAAAAGTCTACCTTATTAGAAGAATAGTATATATAAGCCTATAAACCTAATAAGAAGGATTAGACCTTCTATAATAACTACCTCTTCTTTAAAGAGCGACTAGTTATTCCTAAGTAAGATATACTATATATAGAGCTTATAAATAAAATTTACTTATTACCCTTAATTATATATACTAGATAAAATAAAACTTAGGAAGTAGTAAGAAGATACTACTACTAGCTAGATATCTCTTAGTAGATTAATAATATTATAAAAGTATACTATATATACTAAAGGAATATAAACTTCTATAATAAGAAACTAGGACTACTTTAACCCCTTCTAATCCTAGACTAGGTATAGTAGTATATTACTATAGACTTTAAGGAGATACCTAAGGATAAATCTAGGTATAATATAATTTTAGTATTTATAGACTAGCTAAGTAAGTAAACCTTTAGCCTTCCCTACTATAAGGTAATTAATACTAAGGGTATTACTTAACTATACTATTAGTATATCTAGAGAATATATAGTATGCCTAAATTAGTAGTTTCTAACTAAGGACCCTAATTTATTTTAGATTTCTAGAATAAGCTATATATAATTATAGGAGTTAAGTAGAAGCTTACCTTAGCCTACTACTCCTAGATAAATAGTACTACTAAAATTATAAACTAGGTTATTAACCTATACCTATAACTATATATTAACTATTTTTAGGATAACTAGGTAGAAAGGCTCCTAGTACTAGACTTTATATAAGTTATACTCCTATATAAATCTATAGGCATATCCCCCTATAAGTTAATCTTTAGCTACTAGCCTAGTTTCCTATTTAATTAGGAGAAATATACTATATATCTAGAACCTATAGAGAAACTATCTTATATTACTATATAAAGATTTACTAAATATATATAAGAAAGTATATAGTAGGCTAAATAATAGCTAGATCTTACCTAGGAATAAATAGTATAAGCTATAAACTAATTCTAGTAGGAACCTAACTTTAAGGAAGGTAATAAGGTATATATCTCTATATAAGGTATAAGTACTAACTAACCTAGTACTAAGCTTAATACCTAGAACTAAGGGCCCTACTATATTATTAAGAAAAAGGGATACTATCACGATAGGCATACACGCACCTATATAAGTACTAGGGCCAGCACGGATAAACCCAGCATTATATAGTTACAGGAAGCACAAGCCTCACCTTAGGTAGCAGCCTACTACAGCTCAGGCTAAAACCTATAGGCTAGTACTAGCTACTACAGCCTAGCACCAGCCACTACAGCCCTAGGCAGATACTATATAATAGCCTATTAATACCTCACCTTTATAACTTACCTAATAATAACTAAGGACCCTTATATAAAGGACGAGAGGTAGAATAGTATAAAGAAAGGACTAGGAAATATATAGGTAGTAAGTATCTTTTATATTTTATTCTTTTAACTTATTATATTTAATTAAGATATATATATATTCTCTAGCAGTTTGCCTTTAGCCCTTACCTATATAATAAGAAATCTATAAGTTATAATAGATATAAAAGATTATTCTAAGTTTTAGCTCTATCCTACTTCTTTACCTATAAAGGTATTATAATATTTGACCTAAGTGACATTATATACAGCTATAGTCTTATATAAGACTGCTTATTACTTTTCCTTAGTAAACCTAAGTTATCTTTATTAGGCGCATCAGTATTATCTAAGGACTAAGGAGCATTAAGTATATATTAACTATAGAAGTCTTTAGTTAAGGCTATAGGGTAGTATATAAATATTTAAGAGGCGTCCTATCTATAACCTACTTAAGGGATATTCTAAGTAGAAGACTATAAAGACAGTATAGCTAAGAATAAAGCTAATACATCTAGTACTACTAAAGGTATTAGTACTAGTTAATTAACCTAATAAGATTCGCGCGAAGGAACTAAAGATTTGTATAATACTAGATACTTATTAAATAATAATAAGAGAGGACCTACCCCTATTCTCCTATATAATTTCTACTTAGTCTTAGTAGTAGAGGTAAAAGAACGTACCTAAGACCTAGGGTCAACTTGTACTATTTAAGCTCTAGTTATAGAGGCGTTTATAAAGGTACCGCGCTTAGATATTAATTAATTTAAATCTAAGATTACATCCTTAAATAAGTCTTAAGTGTAGTAGTAACTAAACTATGCATAAAGGTAGAACTAGGCTCTTAAGTAAATGCTCTTAAACTATACTAATAGACTAAGGGAAGCCTTAAGGGAAGGATATATTAGGCCCTCTCTATTAGCTTAGTACCTAAGACCTATTACCCTCTCTTAAGATCCTTCTACTAGTAGAGTAATAAGGACTCTTAGACCTCCTCTAACCTATATAAGGGAAACTACTACTAAAACCTCTACTTTATCTTTAAGTAGTAAGAAATACTAAAGTAGTAAGGTTCCTAATCCTCCTCTTCTTACTAATAGAGAAGACCCCTTATATAAATACTAGACCCTCCTTATATAAAATAAAATTAAATAAAACCATGATTACTTTACTAAAGATATAGTAGAGGAGACTAAATAGAATATTATAGGTTATATTATTTCCTATATTAGTAGAGAAGTCTTATATTACCTAACTCCTTTCCTTACTTCTTATATAAAGGCTAATAAAGTTACTCTAGATAAGAATATCTTTAAATTCCTAGATAACCTCCTTTAGAGTCTATATAAATATAAGGATATAAAGAAGTAGTTATACTCTCTTATATACTATATTCCTATAGACCTTTAGAAGTTTTAATTAAACTTTATATAATTAGCCTTAGATGTAGATCTTCCCTAAGAATAGTAGAAAGAGGACTTTTATAATGTAATAGATCCTCTCCTTTAAACCTATATAGTTACTATAGAGTAAGATAAGGATGTTAACTTTTATAAGTACCTCTAATAAGCCTACCCTATTACTTAAAGTCTTAGTAACTACCATTCTAACTATAGAAAACTAATACTTACGTCGCGCGAGGAATAAGTAAAGAAGAGATAATAAGAATAAGTAAAGATAACTGCCTTAGGCAGTATAAGTACTTTATCTTCTAGTTATACCTAGGCGCGATCTATATCTAGGGCTCCCTTATATAATATAACCTGTAAAGGTAAAGTAGAAGTCTATATAGAGATTAGACTGTATAATTACTATAGCTAGTTTAGCTATTTATAGAGATAATGCCTATAACTAGAGATAAAGGCAATAGAGTTAGTTAAAGAAGAAAGCGCTAAAGATGTCTATATAAATAAAGGAGATTAGTCTTTATTAGAAAATAATAAGACCTAGGTAAAGTCTCCTGCTATAGGTCTAAACTTAGAGTAATACATATTAAGGGTTCTTATATAAATCTTAGTTACTTTATTAGAGGTGTACCCTTTACTATACGAACCTTAATTATATCTAATAGCCGCGCCTTAGAAATTTATGCCCTAGCTAATACTAGTACTAGTTATATAAGTTTTATTTACCCTAAGCTACTACTAACTCTCTAGTCTATAGGTGCTATAAAAAAGAGAATAATAGGTAAAGGGCTTAATATTACTAGGTTTAACTAATATATAAATAAGAAAGTTAATTTTTACTTTTATCTTTAACTCTACTTCTAGGATTAAATGGTTTCTACTTATACTTTTATTTATAATATTAGCCGCAATAACATGATTCTTAGGTAATAGTTTTTTAACTAGTACGATGTTCTTCTAGACTATAAATAATATAAACTAGTCTAGAGATAGCTACTAGTTAACTAATCCTTTTAGCATCTTTTATACCTACTAAAAGTCTCTATATAAAGTAATAAACTACAGAAAGAACATTAAGTAGATATAGACTATAGAGATAAAAACTTTAATAAACGCCTTCTTCCCTTAGTATAGGTTATTAAGGGAATTAAATTTTAAACTTAAGATGCTTTTAAGCTTTCTATCTATAAAATACAAGTTATACTAATAGAGATCTATACTATCAACCTTATACAAGTTTAAGCAGCTCTTAAAGATAAAGAAACTAAGGAATTATTAGCTTCTAAGCTACTAGCTACTTATAAGGAATTTTAAGATGTGTTTTCTAAAATAGAGTCTAATAAGCTACCACCGTATTATATAGGAGTTAATTATAAAATATCTCTTATATATAATAGTCTACTAGAGCTTCTGCCTAGCCCTCTCTATAGAATGTCTCTAGAACAGCTTAAGGCTGTAAAAGAGTATATTATTAAGAATATTTAGAAAGGCTTTATTACTAAAAGCTTTACTACTTACGCTTCTCCTATTCTAGTAGTAAAAAAGCCTAGTAGGGGATAGAGATTTTATATAGACTACTAATAGCTTAATAAATAAACTACTAAGGATTCGCACCCCCTCCCTCTTATTATAGAGTTACTTTAGCGCGTTAGAAAGGGCAAGATTTATACTAAGCTTAATATTTAATAAGCTTTCTACTACATCTATCTTACTAAGGATTCTAAAGATAAAACCACTTTCTATATAAGATATAGGTTATTTAAATACCGTGTCTTACCTTTTAGATTAAGTAACAGACTAGTAGCCTTTTAACATTTTATTAACCAGGTCTAATTTAAGTATTTAGACAATTTCATTATAGCTTTTATAGATAATATACTTATTATCTCTAAAAACCCTGCAGAGCACGAGGAATAAGTAAAAAAAGTACTAGTAAGACTATAAAAGGCGGGACTATAGGTAGATTTAAAGAAGAGTAAGTTTTTAGTTACTTATATAAAGTTCCTTAGATACATTATTTCTATAGAAGGCATTTAAATAGACCTAGATAAGGTAGAACCTATATAAAACTAGCTAATACCTAAAACCCTTAAGGCTCTTTAATCCTTCCTAGGTTTCTATAATTTCTACTAATAATTTCTCCCTAACTATAGATAAATCAGCCGGCTATTAGAGAAACTATACTCTAAGGCAAAATAGTAATAACTAGGACCCCTAGAAGAAGAGGTAATTTAATAACTTAAGAAGCTAATATATAGTAATACACTCCTAGCTAATTATAACCCTACTCTTAACACTCATATAGAGACTAATATAAGTAATAGAGTTACTACTAGCGTTTTAATACAGCTCTAGCAACCTTTATATAATTAGAAACTAGTAGCATTCTACTCTAAGGTAATGGCGGACGCAGAACTTTATTATAGAATTTTAGATAAAGAACTACTAGCTATTAAGAATAGACTAGAAGAATAGAGACTAATACTTATTAGCCTTAAAAAACCTTTTCTTATAATTACAGACTATCAGGCATTAGAGTACTACTCTACTAAACGACAACTTAATTAATAATAAGCTAGATAGTCTAAGTTTTTTATAGAGTTCCATATATAATTCTCCTATTAACTAGGAAAGGAAAATATTATTACTAATTACCTTACTTAAAAATAAGAAGACCTAAAGACTTAAAAAGAAAAAGTAAGGGCTATATAAGAGATATACCTTATCCTACTAGAGACTATTATCCCTCTTTCTATTTTAGAATAAGAACTTCCTCCTCTAGTATTATTTTTAGATAAACTCCTCTATGCAAACTAGGAAGATTCTAAATTAGAACTCTAGAGATAGAAAGCCCTCTTAAAGGACCTTAAATAAAGAAATAGTTAGGAACTAAAGGATAGTCTTTTACTATAATATAGTATACTCTTTATATTAGATCGCGACAACCTCCGCGTAAGAATACTTAATACTTTATATACTACCTATATAACCACCTATCCTAGTATTATAAAGATGTAAAAACTCCTTAAGTAATATTACTATTAGCTAGCTATAAATCGTATAATTAATATTTATAGGCGAGGATGCCATATTTGCCGCTAAATAAAAGAGTTTTATAATAAAGACCTAGGCCTTCTATAACTCCTAGAGATTCCTACTTAACCCTGGCAATACTTAGCTATAGATTTTAAAGAGATGCCTAAAGACTAAAAGGGCTATAATGTAATTCTAGTTATTATAGACTGGTTAAGTTGAAGAACCTTTAGTTTGCCTTATATAAAAAAGATTAATACTAAAGGAGTCTCTAGGCTCTTTTATAAATATATCTACTATATTTATAGAAACCCTAAGTCTATTCTATCTGACTAAGGCCCTTAGTTCATCTCAGCATTTATAAATAAACTATATAAGCTAACTAGTATAGAGTAGTATTTTAACTTATCCTACTACTCTTAAACTAATAGTATTATAGAGATTGTTAATTAGTATCTTATATAAAGATTAAGACCTTTTATTAATTACTTTTAGAATAATTAGTCTAATCTTCTACTATTAATAGACCTCGCACAAGTAACACTTCCCTATAAAGCTACTAGACTTTTACCTTTTAAGATTAAGTTAGGATATTCCCCTTAATTATACTATAACTAGTAATAAAGAACTAAAACCCCCTAGCAACTAGAGAAAATAGCTTACACGGTAGTATAAATACTATAAAAGAGAAGATAAGAAGCTTTTAAATTTATAAAGAATCTTATTCTTAAATCCTAAGAGCGTATATACTAATAAGCTAATAAATACTGTCGCGTACTAGACTTTATAGTTAGAGATTATATCTATATTAAGAAAACAGGATGGTCTACTAATTAGCTAAACCTTAAATTAGACTTTCCTAATACTAGACCTTTTAAGATTATAGGAATAGAAGGACCCTCCTATATCCTTAATCTTCCCTTATATATAAAGATGGTTAACCTTTTCCACGCTAATAGGCTATATAAGGCTAAAATAGAACAGCTTCCTAGTTAGGAATATACTAAACCTAAACCTAAGATTATTTAAGATGAGCCTAAGTGGGAAGTAGACTATATTTAAGCTAGTTAAGTCTTATATAGGAAGCTTTAATACTAAGTTAAATAGACTAGATATAACTAAGATGACTAGTAGTATAATGCAAGTTCTTTTAGTAGCGCACTATAGAAAATTAAAGAATTCCACTTATTACACCCTACTATAGTAGGACTACTAAAAAATCTAGAAAAATAGAAAACTGCCTTCCTTTAAGAAGAACCCTAGATTAAAAGAGAAAGTAATAATAAAACAAGTTACTTAGGCCTATAGTAAATATTATAAAGATATAGAAAGTAGACTAATTAGTTTACTATCTACCCTTATATAAATACTATTAATCTTAACTTCTACTTTCTAGTCTCTCCTTTTTATTACTTATTCCTTACTATCCCTTCCTTTACTTCCTTCCTTTTCCCTTCTTCTTATTATAACTATTATTATATAAGATAGTCTCCTCTAGATCCTCTAGCTTATTAGGCAGGATGTCCTACTTAGCTAAAGCCTAATTAGTTTAATCCTCTACCCTAGCTTAATAGTATAAGTTCTAGAACTCCTCTATATAAATTTTATCTTCACACCTCTTATAATAAGCAGGCAGCTTAGCACCCTTTAAGTTACTAATAGTATAGTCTAAGTTGCCTATACCCTAAAGGCAGTTGGCGCAGCGGCCCTATAAGAAACTAGGCAGGTAGTAATAACTAATAAATGCATAAGTATTAGTATTATCGCAACACTTAGTGCAGCTAACAGGGTTATTAATTCTAGTATACTAGATAAGAAAAGTATCGCGCGAGCTAGCTTAAGTTTTAACTAATAAGTAGTTAAATTGCTAAGCAGAAACTATAATATATAAGCAAGGCATACTATTACCTAAGGCCAAGATGTATTTAGCGCGCTCTTATACTTTAGAACTACTAAGGTGCACCTATATAGTTAGTTAGATAAGAATCCCTTATATTAGTAAGATAAACTTACTTACGCGACACTCTCTATATTCTTATAAGGAATATAAAGCGTCAACTTAAAGTCCTACTTAATAGGCACCTTATTAGAGCTAACTAGCAACGTAGCAACATAAATCTTACTATTACTACTATTATATAAAGCAGCAGGCAGTAAGTACTTAGCTGCTAGAACCTAACAAGCCGCAGGATTATAATAATAGTATATATAAGTAGGCTCTTTACCTTCTTCCTCTAAAACAGGCTGCATAACAGTAAACCAGCAGCAATATAGCATAATGTGCTAGTTAGTAGCAGGCTATATAGCCGCGGACGACGAACCTCACGCGATAACTAATAATACTAATTAAGTAGAACCTAACACTATAGTATACTATAGGTAAAGTAACAAGCCTATAGCTATTCCTAGCTAAATAAGTAAAGCCTAGCCTAACTAAGTCTTTATATAAGTATCCTCCTCTACAATTATATCAGTCAGCAAGACGGGACGATAAAGTAGTAAAACCTAGATATATAATACTACTTAATAGCCTAGATAATAATTAGTAATAGTCTAAAGAGATAGAATTAAAGTTTACTTATCTTAGAACTCTATATAATAGTCCTTATAGATACTACTAGCTAAAACAGCTCTTTAAGTAAGCGGCGACTATAACAGATCGCAAATAATACTATATAATAACAACTTAATACTACAACTCTTATATAATAGTAATAAGTCCTAATAGACTAGACTATAATAAGTAGCAGATATATTAAGTGTACGGCAGCTAGGAATGTCTACTTTACTATTAGTAGGGTATAAATTATTTAAATTATTAGAACCTTTACACGCGACAGTTAGTTTACTAGATTATAGCTAAATTAGACTAGGGCAATAATATACTTTAATAGGGAGCTTTAGATATAGCTAAGTAAGATAGCAACCTTCTATAGGTCGCGCAGTAAAAGAGATAGTAATAGAAAGAGATAGTATAGTAGTAGACCTAGACTAATAATTATACTTTATAACTATATAGAACGCTTAAATTACTAAATCACCACTATTATATATTATAAGTCTATACCTATACGAGCGCCTATAGCTACTAATTCCTATAATTTTAGCTTCTCTTTAAGGGGGGCATGTTATAATAGACATATATGCGCCTATATAAGTACTAGGGCTAGTATAGATGAACCTAGTATTATGTAGTTATAGGAAGCATAAGCCTCACCTTAGGTAGTAGCCTACTATAGCTTAGGCTAAAACCTACAGGCTAGCACTAGCCACTATAGCCTAGCACCAGCTACTATAGCCCTAGGTAGATACTACATAACAGCCTATTAATACCTCACCTTTATAACTCACCTAATAATAACTAAGGACCCTTATATAAAGGATAAGAGGTAGAATAGTATAAAGGAAGGACTAGGAAATATATAGGTAGTAAGTATCTTTTATATTTTATTCTTTTAACTTATTATATTTAATTAAGATATATATATATTCTCTAGCAGTTCACCTTTAGCCCTTACCTATATAATAAGAAATCTATAAGTCGTAATAGATACTCCTATAAGCTAGACCTCCTAGTATATACTAAGGTTATAAACCTCTTCTATATAGACTACTTATAGAAGGCTTATCCCCCTCTACTAGGCTAGATCCCTATTCCTAAACCTCTAACTATCTACTAGAACTAAGAAGAATATAAAGTTAACTTTATATATAATAGTAAGGTAGAATAAGGTACCCTAAAGTACTAAGTTTAGTAGAAGGGATATAACTAAGATAATATATAGTATAAGGCCCTAGATATAGTTAGTATCCCTAATTAAATTAAGGAGTACTATACTAAGTTCCCTAAAATACTAGGACTACTAAAATACTTATAAGACTAGAAGAATATAGTAGTATATAAGCTAGATTATAAAGGTATTATAAAGGATAATAAGCCTACTCCCTAAGCTACTAACTAAAACTATACCCTCTAATACTACTAGAAAAAGTAGGATACCCCTAGGAAAACCTACTATATACTAAGAAAGTAGACTATTAAGGCTCTTCCTCCTCTCTCTCCTATAAACCCTTAGCCTTAGACTAATAGGTAAGAGCCTTAGCCTAAAGCTAATTACCTAGACTATATAATAGTAGAGGTATACCCTAGTAGTTTATAAAGGTATTATTACTAAAGAAACTAACTAGGGAACCCTAAAGGGTAATAATTTAGGTATAGGTATAGGTATAGATAGGTACTATAGGAGTAGGTAATAGTAATAATAAGGAAGATAAGGAGGATATCTTAGGACTAGAAACTAATAATAGTATAGTAATAGAGGAACTAGGAATAGGTAGAGAAGCTATATATACTAGTAGGCTAGTACTACTATAGCTAGATATACTAGATAAAGAAGAAGGGCTAGACTCCCTAGATAAGGAAGAAGGACCTAGCTTATTAGAAGGAATATACTTACTAGGTATAGGTAAGGATAAAGAAGAGTAGGCTACTAAGGGGACTATAGAAACTATATAACTAGAATAACCTATAGGTATATATAGAACTATTACCTCCTACTTAGGAAGAGCAGCACTACTAGGTAAAGAAGTAGTAGATATAGTAGAAGTAGTAGAAGTAGAACTAGTAGATAGAATAGCTAGTATATATATAGATAAAGGTATATTAATAAATAGACTAGTAGGGCTAGCCTTAGTCTCTTTAGATAAAGAAGCTCTAGTATCTAGTATAGGCTTATCCTCTAAGGATAAACTACTAAAACTAGCTATAAAGTTATCTAAGTAGTTAGGGACCTTACCTAATAGATTATACTAGTTATTATAAATATAGTTATTAGAGTTATATATACTATAAGAGGAAGTACTATTATCCTACTTATAGTTACTATAGCTACTACTAAAGGAACCTAGGACCTAGTAATAACTAATAAATAGATAGTAAATACTACCTAGTAGTACTATATATATATATAGTACTTATAACCTATAGCCTATAGGATACTAGTAAACTAGATAGCTATAGTAGAAGCTTAAGAATAATAATACGCCAGGTTATTTACTAAAATAGAGGGAACTATAAAAATGCCTATATAGCTATAGGGTAATAATAGGAGCTCCTTATATATACTATAAGTAATATTACTTCCTAGAGCCTAGGATTCTATTAGTATAACTCTAAGCTAAAGAATAGATAGATTACTTACCCTACTTAAAGTAGCCTAAACCTCCCTTAAGTATAGGATATATATACTACCTTTATTAAATCCTTTAGGTTTAGGTTCTAGTAAAGATAAGCCTAAAGAACCCCTACTAGAACTCTTAGAACTAGACTCTTCCTTAGCTCTTCCCTTTCCTTTATATATAGGTAAGGGCTACTAGTAAAGGTAATAAGGTAAAGGTAGGTAGTTAGAAGGGCCTATAACTAGACTAATAGAGCTATAGGAAGGACTAATACTAGGATATATATACTTAGGTTAATAAGCCTAAGGATAATAGTAAGTAGTAGTAGAAGTACTACTAGAGGGAGTAGTATAGCTATATAGTATAGTATATATAGATAAAGTAACTAAGTAGGTAGGAGTATATATAGGACTAATAGTATAAGGCTAGCTAGTAGGAGTAGGTATTAAAGGATATAAAGATATAAACTCTAAAGATCTACTAGAGGAACTATTACTACTAGCTATATAAATTATTAGTACTAAATACTTAAACCTTAAGGATAAGGCTTTACTTACCTTATAAACTACTATCTATACTACTAGAATAACTAGAACTACTAGAACCTATAGGATAATTAATTAGGGTAAAGCTAATTATAATAAAGGCCTTAGATTATTAGTTAGTTAAGGCTATACTATAGGCTAAGGGTAAACTTACTAAAGAAGATAAGAGGTAGGGTATAATAAGTATAGTAATAAAGGTTAGAGCTAGAGGTAGGGGTAGAAAGCCTTTATACTAGACTTATACCTATAGGTATAGCTATAGGCACGCCTACTAGAGTACCTACTCTAGTATTCTAGGTATATAGAAGCTTTAAGATAAACTAACTCTCTATATAGAGCTAAATACTTAAACCTAATCTATACCTACTAAGGTACTAAGGTATAATACCTAAATAAAATAACTACTCTTATCTATAGGTATACCTTAGGCTAAACCTAGAGGGGGGTAATATTATAGGTTAGCTAAAAACCTATAATTATATTAAATACTACTTAGTATTAAGTACTAGGTATACCTATACTATAACTACTAGCTATAACTATAAGCTATATATACTAAAGTTACCTAACTCCTTAAGAGCTATAGCTACTTAGATAATTTAACCCTAGTACCTATATATATATTACTAATATAATAATAGAAATAAGAATAGAACCTCCTATACCTATAGTAGGGACTTAGCTAAGTAGTTAGTTTTAAAAAGTATATTACTACTAATAAGCTAGTAAACTACTATATAATTTAGGATTAAGATAAGGTCTCTTCTCTTATAGTACCTACCTTCCTTTAGTTATAATTCCTAAGGTAAGTTAGATAATAGAATATAAAAGGATCTTATTATATAAATACTATAGATAGCTATCTTTATTTTCTTATAATTAATACTCCTAAGTAGACTCCCTACTAACTTAACTTATACCTTATTATATACCCTTCTTACTTAGCTTTATCTCCTATACTTATACACCTTATTATTAACTAGATAGTTACTTAGAACTAGCCTACTAATTAGGTAACCTATTAGCCTATAACAGTCCTACTCTAATAACAGCTTAGTACTAAAGCTTACTCTATCTATACCTTTACTCCTATTAATAATTTAGAGTATACTAAACTTTATTTATTAGAGCCTATCTCTTAAGCCTTTAGTATTAGTAGTAATAAACCTTACCTCTATTATACTATCCCTTATAAATATTATAACCTCTTAGATATATTTTATAATACTAACCTACTCCCTTAAGCCTATCTATAGACTAACTTCTATATAGAACTAAAGGATAGTACTAAACCTAAGGACCTTAGCTATATACTACTATAATATACTAATAATATCTAGTTAGCTAAGATTAAGTAGTATATATAAGAAGGTATTAATCTTAGTATATTAGAGCCTAGTAAGGTAGGTATAGCCTTACCTATTTTACTTATAGCTAAGCCTAATAGTAGTATTTATTTCTATATTAACTATTATAAGCTTAATAAACTTATAAAGAAGGACTACTATCCCCTCCTATTACTAGATAAGATAATTAGCTAGATAAGAGGAGTTAAATATATTACTAAGCTTAATATTAAGTAGGCCTTTTACTAAATCTATATTATAGACTAGTAGACTAAGGACCTACTTATATTCTAGACCTACTATAATACCTATAAGTACTTAGTTATACCCTTTAATATAGCTAATAGCCCTAGTACCTAGTAATAGTTAATTAATAAGTACCTATTCTACTATCTTAGTAAGTATACTACTATATATCTTAATAATATCCTTATTTATAGCTAAATACTTATAGATTACTAATAGTATATTAGAGAGGTTCTTACTTAGTTATATAAGTATAGTTTATAAGTTAATATTAATAAGTATAAGTTCTATATCTAGGAAATCTAGTTTTTAGGTATTATTATCTCTATTAATAGTATTTATATAGACCCCTCTAAGATTAATATAATTATATCTTAGGAGTAGCCTATAATAGTAAAGTAGGTCTAGTCCTTTCTTAGTACTACTAATTTCTACTAGTAATTTATTAAGGACTATAGTAAGACTACTAGGCTATTAATATAACTAATATATAAGGGTACTAATTAGTAGTAGACTAATATTAAATAATAGTTATTTAATAGTCTTAAGTATACCCTTATAATAGTACTAGTCCTTACCTACTTTAACCTATCTTATAAGATAGTTATAGAAATAGACTTATCTAATTAGACTAATAGTAGCCTTCTCTCTTAGTATAATAATAAGTAATATCTTTACCCTATTATATACTACTCTAAGATTATAGTACTAGCTAAGCTTAATTATACTATCTATAATAAGGAGCTCCTAGCTATTATTTATACCTTAGAGTTATAGGAGCCTAATCTTAAGGCCTATTAGATACTATTTATAGTATTTATAAATTACTAGATATTATAATACTTTACTATAATTAAGTAGCTAACTTATTATTAAGCCTACTAGGCTAAACTCCTCTTAGAATATAACTTTAAGATTATATATTACTCTAGCTATACTAATATTAAGGCTAATATACTTACTTATTATCTTTAGGATACCCCTACTACTAATAACCCCTAATAGTAAATATAATACTAAACCTTACTCCTAGCTAATAAGCTCTTAGCTAGAATATATAAGGACTAGAAGCTAGCCCCTATTAATAATAATAATAATAATATATTTATACTCTAGTAATTACTTATAGCTAATACTATAGATAATACTAAAATAAATAACTAGAGGTATTATACTAATAAGCTAGACTTACCCTTTATTATTAATAGGTAATATAATATCTTTATAAATAGTTATCTTATTATATCTATTAAACTCTAGCTACTCCTTATCTATTATATCTATAAGTAGCTACTTACTAGCTACCCTAGCTAAACTTAGCTATATAACCTTCTAGTACCTTAATTTTAATTTTTATACCTTATCTTACTTATATCCTAAGTTATAGATAACTATCTAAACTATATCTATATTTATAAAGCTTACCTAGCTATTTTAGGCTAGCTATAGCTACTACCTATTCTATTATAGCTATAGTAGTATATTACTATAGACTTTATTAGCCTACTACTATATAGTAAGGGTATAGATACTATCCTAGTTATTTATAATTATTTTAGTAAAGTATAATATCTTATTACTATAGATATAATAAATAATAGGACTATAGCTAAGGCTATAGCTTATATACTTATAAACTATATCTTTACTATATATAGTTTCCCTCTCTCTATTATCTTAGACTATAGTAACTAGTTTATCTCTTACCTATAGAAAGGCCTTACTTATATTATTAGTATTAGCCTAAAGCTATCTACTAGCTATTATCCTTAAACTAATAGCTAGATTAAATAAGCTAATTAGGACCTTAAGAACTACTTAAGATAGTTTATTAGGTTCTATTAAGATAATTAGTAACTACTACTATCTATTACCTAGTTTATAGCTAATAGTATACTATATAAGAGCCTTAATAGCTACTCCCCTTTTTATATTTATTATAGCTATAAGCTATAATTTAATTTTAATACTAAAGCTACTATTTATAGTATTTATAGACTAATTATAGATACCTATTCTATATAACTATAAACTACCTAAGCTATTACCTATACTATATAATAAGTATAGGATAAGACTAAGTATAGCCTTATAGTTATATAGTAGTAAATAGCTATCTAAGCTAACTACTAGTATTAGGATTATATTATTAAACTAGATAAGTATATATATATTTATATAGACTATATATATATACTCTATAGCTATCCTACTATACTTAATTTTTATAATAATAGTCTATATTAAGTTATTAATATATATAGTAACTAGGCTATATTATAACTACCTACTAGTTTATATACCTATAATAAATTTAATATCTTATACCTTATTATTACTAGTAATAACCTATTACCTAGCTAATAACTAGCTAATAGCCTAGCCTTATAAGATAATAATAATAAGAATAAGGATACTAATTAGGAAGTAGAGGAGATTATAGGTTATTAGATACTAGCTAATAAGAAGCTCTAGTTTAGGGTAAACTAAACTAATTATCTACTAGACTAAATATTTTATAATACTAATAATAGTAAATTTAATAATACTTATAATATTATCTTATACTATTATAAAAGGTACCTAAACCTTTACCTACTAGCTAGTTAGACTAATAACTTAGTAATAAGGATATTACTTACTAGGAGGGGGGGGGTAGTATTATATACTATAGTATATATAGCTTATATTTCTTAGTATCTAGTATTTAGTATTTACTTCTTCTATATATACTAGCTACTTCTAGTTAGCTTAAGAGTAGATAGTTATTCTATATAGAATATATAATAACTACTCTTACTCCTTACCTATTAATTATTAGTAGTCTATATTAATTTACTCTACTAGGTACTATTATGGTGCCTAGTAGAGTAAATCAATATAGACTACTAATAATTAATAGGTAAGGAGTAAGAGTAGTTATTATATATCCTATATAGAATAACTATCTACTCTTAAGCTAACTAGAAGTGGCTAGTATATATAGAAGAAGTAAATACTAAATACTAGGTACTAAGAAATATAAGCTATATATACTATAGCACGCAACATACTTACTTAGATGGTATTTTAGTAACTAGGGATAGGGGCCCTAGGTTTACCTTATAAAAACTCTACTAAATACTAGGTGTAAAGTACTAGTATAATTCTAGAGTATAGAGTAAGATAAGTACTAAAAAATAAGCCTACTTTTAAGGTAAAAAGTAGTAGTTATAGGGGGGAGTTATTACTATAAAAATAGTAAGTTATAGGCTATTTTAGTGATAGAGAATTACTAAGTGAGTCCTATATGCCCTTAGACACGCCCCATGTAGTCGGGCGCGCGGCTGAGTCACCCGCTGAGATAAGTCCAACCCCACATTCCATGACGTCCGTTTTTTGAGCTAGGAACCGCCCGCCCGCCGCAGCTCAAGGACCGGCCCGCCGCCCTGGACTCCTCAGTCCTCACCTACGCTACCTTACAGAAAATATGTCGACCCTCGGCAAAGTCATCATCGTCACTGGCGCCTCGAGGGGTAAGCTTCGCCATCCCACCATGACTTCCCGTCGCTTGTCTGAAAATGTTCACCCGCAGGCATTGGCCTCGCCATCGCCCAATTCCTCCTGCAAAAGCAATGCAGGCTCGTCGTCGTGGCCAGGTCCAAGGAGCCACTCGAACGCCTCCGCGCTGAGCACCCCGACCGAGTCTTGACCCTGTCGGGAGACTTGGCCGACTTCTCCATTGGCGCCCGCGCTGCAGAGATTGCGACCTCGACCTGGGGTCGCATTGACGGCCTGGTCGTCAACCACGGCGTGCTCGAGCCCGTCAAGAAGATCAGCGACACCGACGCCGACGAGTGGAGGACTGCCTTCGACATCAACGTCTTTTCCGCCGTGTCCCTGGTAACGTTGCACGAGTCCACCTGGCGCTGAGCAACCCACCATCTGACAAGTCTCCGCGCCCACAGGTCAAGGCTGCGCTGCCCGCGCTGCGCACCTCCAATGGCCGCATTGTTCTCGTCTCGTCTGGCGCGGCCGTAACGTCTTATCCAGCATGGGGCGCCTATGGAGCAACCAAAGCTGCCATCAATCACATGGCTCAGACGCTTGCAAACGAAGAACCCGACGTCACCACCGTGTCCATTAGACCCGGCGTCGTCGACACTGACATGCAGACAAACATTAGGTCAACCCATCACAAGAACATGGATCCCAAGGACGCAGAAAATTTCTTGGGTCTGAAATCAGGTGGGAAGTTGCTGAAGCCCGAACAGCCGGGAAATGTCATGGCTCGATTGGTTCTAGATGCCCCCAAAAGTCTCTCCGGCCAATTCCTCACGTACGTGGTCTTGTCCCACCCAACCTTGGGACCCTGCCAGCTAATAATCCCTTTTTCAGCTGGAACGATCAAGCCATTGCGGCTTTTCAAGAGCCTTGATGTGGCAGGTAACCTGGGCTTGGGCATCGTTAGCCAAGATTCAAACACAAGTGGAATACTGGTAGAGAATCTGTTGCGTGGCTCAGGTGAAAGATGAAAAGTCTCGACACGTGTAACAGCATTAGGCGTAAAGCCTTCTGGCTTAGCATGGAATGTGATCTTTTGTCATCACTGCGACTCGGAGGGAAGGAAGAGAAAAGACTTACCATGCAGATGCAATGTCCAGATAACCTACTGCCTAGCCGGGTTGCATGGATTAGCGTCACCGCCACACGTACACATCTCATCAGTGTCGATGGGTCAGGAGAGGTCAGGTCATCAGTCAAGGATGTTCGTCACAAGACGTGTCTGAATTTGATAGTACTCTTTGATCTTTTCGATCATCACATTGCTCGTGTGGAGAACAATATCGGCATGCGGAGAAGAGTGGGGAGCACCTACACCCTCGTCTGAGATTCATGGGGTGGGCAGAATGCGGGCGGGAAGCCGATGGAGCGGGCCGCTCTGCAGACATCGTATGATCTCCCGGCATGGCGCCACGCAGCAACTTGTTGCTGACGGACAGCAGTGACGATGTTTGACGAGTCCCTAAGCCGTGCTGCACTTGTTCAATGGCGTCGGAGTACACGCGGACGACGAAGGCGCCAAGCCATGGGCTCACGCGACCGTCTTGAGTGGGTTCCGTGTTCAAAAGCCTTTCGTCTGCACATTGCAGACGCGACAACGAAAAGTCGTCTTTCCAACGAAAATTGTGCACGAGGGCGCCTGAGCCTGGTCTTCGTTGGCTGATACGTCGATTGCTGACATCGTCGAGCGGTCGCATTCTTCAACCGTTGGACGGCACTACGAAAAATTCTGAGAGGCTATTAGCTTGGGCTCTCGACACCAATTGCTGAAAATGGTAATGGTGAAAATTCTCAGATAGTCCGTTTGGCTAGGACGTGTAATCAACAGAATAATTCTGATAGGGGCGACACGAATGCTCATCTTGGAATTGAAGGGGAAGAGAAGGGGGAGAAGAGCGTACCTTTTGACGAGACATGGCTGAACAGGTTGGCAACCATGTTTCGCTGAAGAATCGTCGCGGACGACTTGGGTTGGGTTGTGGAGGGAAAGAAAAAAAAGTTGAGCGGATCCTTGACAAAGTAAGGCGTCGGCGGAATGGATTCGCCGGCCCCGAGAAGCTCGCCCGCGCCGGGCCCGTGCGCCCGCGGAAGTTGCGGTGCGACCATGAGATGCAAATAGCATTTAAAGAAACCCAGTCCGTGAAGGCCATCAAGATGGCTCGCGATCCCCTGCTACCCCGACCATCCCCACCACCCAGCTTGTCCTGAGCTCTCGTCACCGTCCGCACTCCACCGCACCGCAACAATGTCTGACCGCGAATTCGGAGGTTCGTTCGATTCCACCCACCTGCCTGCTGGCCAAACTTGACCACGGGCACGCGCAACCGCGTCGCAACAACGTCAGACTGACTGTGGACACAGGCAACGATGACCTCTCGCTGCCCAAAGGTACGCGCTCCCCCCGAGTCGCCCTGGAATGAAGACGCGCCGTCAACAAGCACAACACTCCCTTGCGGCGGTCTTGGTCTCCTCAGCGGCTTGCGCTAACCACGGTACAGCCACCGTCCAAAAGATCATCAACGAGATCCTGACCAACGACCCTGGCGTCTCGTTTGCCAAAGAAACTCGCGACCTGCTGATTGAGTGCTGCGTCGAATTCATCACCATGATCTCCTCCGAGGCGAACGACATTGCGGAGAAGGAGGCCAAGAAGACAATCGCATGCGAGCATGTCAAGACAGCGCTGGAAGAGTTTGGCTTTGGCAACTACGTCGACGAGATTATGCAAGTCGCAGCAGATCAACGCAAACAGCAGGCGGTGCGTCCCATCCTCAGTGCTCCGCTTTGTCTGAGCCTGGCTAACGGGTGCTGCAGAACCGGGAGAAGAAGCAGAGCAAGATGGAGCAAAGCGGCCTCAGCACAGAGGAGCTCATCAGGCAGCAACAGGAACTGTTCAGATCAGCGACGGACAAGTTCAACTCGGGGCCCCACGAAGAATCATGAATCTAACGACGGCGGGACATGGGTGCTGAGATAGAGGGAGAGCTCTGGCGTTATGTGTGGGGATGCATTTGGCGTTCGGAGTTAGGGCCAGGCCAGGCGGTCAAAGGGGCACGCATACAGGATTTGGGCATACCAGACACATGGCTTCGTACCTCGCTTTTTCTAAACAAGCACATGGATGATTTACAGCGATATGGATCCAGAAGGACAAGGGGCGTGTGACCGGCAGAAGACCGAGAGGAAAGCTTCGGGGAGCCGCTTGGCGCCCGATGACGTTTCCGAAGCGAGCGCCGCGTCTGGGCGAGGGACGCTCCATTCCGCTTCAGCCCAGGTGCCTCTACAACCCAAGACGCTAGTTTCTGCAAAGAAAGCTTCAACCTCAGCTGCCTCGATAACAATCTTCACCTTGCACTCCTCATCTCGCCATCACCACCCCTCGGCGTTTGCTCACCATGTCCGGTCTCGAAAAGGCCCTCTTCAACCTCAAGGCACGTCCTCCGCTCTCTCCACCGAGCCATGCGTGCGACCCCGCGCTAACCAGCCCTACCACATCGCAGTTCACCGCGAAGCAGCTGAACCGACAAGCTGCAAAGGCAGGAAAAGATGAGCAGTCCGAGAAGACGCGGCTTGAAAAAGTACGAGCCCACCATCCTTGACTCCCCGCCGGCGCTGCGAGCAGATCAGCACCGCAAAGATACGGGCGCATCGGCGTTGGGAAACAGATAGCAACGAAGGCAGCACGCTGACGAGCTGCAACACTAGGCCATGAAAGCAGGACACAACGATATTGCCCGCATCTATGCCCAGAACGCGATCCGCAAGCAAAATGAGAAGCTGAACCTGCTGCGCCTGGCGTCGCGCATCGATGCCGTGAGCAGCAGGGTACAGACGGCCGTCACGATGCGCCAGGTGACGGGCAGCATGGCCAACGTGGTCAAGGGCATGGACTCGGCCATGAAGAGCATGGATCTGGAAAAGGTATGCCGCCACGCAACGCCATCCAACCACTCTCTCAGTGTCCCCAAGACTCCCGCGGGGTTGTCTATCTGCATATTCGTTCCCTCGTTGACTTGTCCGCCAGATCTCCGCCGTCATGGACAAATTCGAGACGCAGTTTGAAGACCTGGACGTGGCGACGGCCTACTACGAGAACGCCACCTCGTCGGCCACGGCCGTCGGCACGCCCCAGGAAGACGTCGACAGGCTCATGGCCCAGGCGGCAGACAATGCGGGAGTCGAGATCACCCAGGAGCTCAACAGTGCTACGCCAGCGAAGACGAAGGTCGGGCCCACGGAGGAGATGGAAGACGGCTTGAACGAGAGACTCCGGGCCTTGAGGAATTAGCCGCCTCGACAACGAAGGAGAATAGGACAGTGAAGACGGAGGCCGCGCAGAGCGGCATGGGCGGGGCTTGTGATACCTCGAATCATTGGCGTTTGCGGTGCGGCGTTCGGGATGGGCCCATGGAAGGTATCATGAGAAGTTTGTCGTCAACTAAGAACTCAGTACAGGTCAAGACACATATCATTTTGCACGCAATTACACTCACTCTTGAACCAATGCTGCTGTTGCAGCACCCAACGCATTGCGATTCTCCAGGCGCCATCCCCGTGCAGAACAACCCTGAGCTAGAAACGGCGGTCTGGCGAGGAGGTTGGGACCGTGCGGGACAAGACAAAACCCTGGTTGTCAGGTTGCACGTACAGGTCTTCCAAGATCTTGGCCGTGTCCATCTGCTGCTTCACGCGATATTGACACATGGGGCCCGGCCAAACAGACCACCAGGAGTTTTCCATTCGATTCAGCCATTTCAGCATTAGCGCACAAGAACAGTCCGCTCAACACCACCTGTTTCTCTTCTTTCTCTCCTGTCTTATGCCCGAGCTTAACATTGTCTTCAGATGAAAATTCAAAACAGCAAAAGAGGGAGACAGAGAATGGGTGCGTGTGACGCGGCAGTGAGGGAGTGGGCACAGTTCGGGTACAGACTTCTTCATGTCGCAGACTCTGCATGTAAATGCAGCCTTGCGAGATGATCGCCTCGGCATACACCCTGGACTGCTCCGATTGGGATACCTCAACAGTTCCACAGCTCTGATGACGCGGAGCGTTTCTGATGCTGCTAAGATGGTCGAGGAAGAAACAATTCTTCCACCAAACGCAATGAAAGACTCTGCAAATCGCGTCGCTTTGCTTCGCACCAACAACGCAACGGCAAAACCTCCTGGGTCTCGCATGCAACTTGAGTTCTAAGGTCTGGCCACCGGAAAACATCTCCATCACACAGACTCTGGATCTGCTCAAGCAGCACCCTGTCTGCCTTCCCTTTACTGCCAGTCGAGGCATTCACCGGTGTCGGAACGGATCATTGCAGCGGGAAAGTCGCAGTGACCGGAAGTGAGTCGTTACGAAGGAGATTCGCCTCCCCAACAGTGGCAGGTGTTGTTTGGTCTCCCAATGCCTCTTCTCGATGGTTCAAGTATAAGAATCTTGCTTCTCGCCTCTCCCCTCCTCTCTGTCTCTTTTTCTCATCAAAAACTTTCAAAATCCAAAAATATGTTCTCGTTCATCCTTGTTCTTGTCACAGTCGATTTCCCTGCCATTCTCTCGTATTTTTCTAATTGTCCTGATCTCTCCCTCTGTTCGTCATGTTTTGGTTGTCGAAGTGTTGAACGAGCCCTGCTGTATTCCTCACACACACACACTTTCTCTCTCTCTCCTCTTCCTGCTGTATTTTTGCCACTCATTACCATTTGTGACGGCTTGCCTTTTCCTTTGTTGTCGTATATATACAACCTCCATCCGCCCTCCATCCTCCATGCCAACCAGTCAATCAACCAATCAAAGACCATGCCTTTTCGGTCTCTTTGGGTGGGCTTCAACCCAAGACTTGCTTGTCTGACTGGGGACGTTCCTCCTCCTCCTCCTAGGGGATCTCCGCTGGGCAACCTGCACTTGGATCTCTGTTTGCGCGTGGCGCTTGCCACCTCCATCCCGTGTAAGCCAACCAGACCCTCTTGGCGCCTTTCGACTAACTTTCCCAGGCCAGTCTCGTGGACAGCCTCCAGGGTCTCCCTACGCGGGTGGGGCATTCTTCCAGCCATCTCAGTGAGCCAGCCAGGGTCTCTTGACGCCGCCAGCCAACCAGCCTGTCAGTCAAGCCGAAGACCTCGAACGCGAGGCCTGACTTCTGGGCAGCAATCTGCATCGTCTGCAGGCCGGCTCACCGCACGTCGACATCCCGAACCTTCTCAAGTCAACCGGATACAAGCGATACCGGATACTGATGACGAGATGGAAGAGGGGCCCGGGATGTACCACGCACTGGCGGCGTGCTGGTTCTTCCCCGGCACACCTTTCAACGCGCAAGCCGCCGCCGGCGATGCCAGTGAGAAGGTTGTGAATGTGGGCATGATGGATTCAGCCGCCCCAAGTTCCTCTAGTTAGCCCAATAGGAGCAGCCACACAGTCGTTGATGAGCTTCCCCAAGCCTCATCCTTCTTCTCTAGCAGTCACGGCACAGGAGTCACCAGCGATGCAGCAACTTCATCAATCAATGCCGCCGCCGCCACCTCCACCGCTGCCAATCCAGCGGAGATCCACGCGCTCGAGACACCCCGCTTATCGCTGAATGCTGTGCTCAAAAGAGGACAGGTCCCAAAGGAGTGCAGTGCTCCAAAGACCGCAGGTCCCGGGCGCTCACCTGTGGGTCACACAAGAGCATGGAGGCCTTCAGGTTGGTTGATGAAGGGGCGAAGGTTTGGATGGATTGGTCGGTTGGAGACGAAGAGGCGGAATGGAGCATCCTCGCCCTGAGCAGACCGAAGCCGTGCGGATCTACAACCGCAACCAAGTCGTCGACGCTGTCACCGACGGGCACATGCAAAGGTCTGGCAACCCCGATTTTTCCATAACCGCCGGGAGCAACCACGACCGCCCTCAACCCTTTCGACGAGGCAGGCCAGCTCCACCAACACTGTGTTCTCTCCTGTCCGCCAAGGGCGTCGATGTTTGGTTTGGCGGCCTCGGCGTCCTCCTCGTCGGCCTCCTCGTCGGTGACTTTGTGCAGCTTCTCCCAATCGGCGGGTCTCCCCTGTTCACCAGCAACCCTGAGCACCAAGTTGAACGTCTCAGTCGGGCGGCTTATGAGCAGTTTGCTGTCCAAGTCCGGCTGACTGAACCCATGCGGCAGCAGGGCGCCGCCCAGGAAGCCTTTCACCGTGCTCTAGGTGGGCTGCGCGACCACAGCCTGACAAGGGAAGATTTTAACACGCTCGCCTCCCGCGTTTCCATACAGCCAACACCATCAGACGTCCTCCGGTTGTATAGCCAAAAGGACGTCGTTGACGGGTACAACGAGATGCTGATGAGGCGCTGTGACAAACCGGTCATCACCATCCGCGCCTTTCACCCCGCCCGGGACAGACTGGCCGCCAGCGCGAGCTTCGACCAGGCCGGTCGCTTGAAGGAGGATTTTGGCACGCTCGCATCCCGCGTCGCCACGCAGCCGACGCCATCCGACGTCCTCCGGCTGTGCAGTCAAAAGGATGTCGTCGACGCGTTCAACGAGACGCTCATGAGGCGCTGCAACAAGAGGTCCAGAAACCCAGTCCTCTCCATCAACGCGCTCCACAGCGCTGCTATTACCACCGCCAACCTTAACTTTTTGAGAAGGCAAGGTACCTTGACACCGCCTCCGAGGATGACGATGTATTCGTCAGAAATTCTTCTGTGGCCTCCGGGGCAGCCACGATCAAACCTCGTATATTTGACTGGTTTACCGGTCAGTATATATATGTAGTGAGTTCCCCTGCTACCTTCATCTGCCCACTTGTTCGACGCTGACGGCTTGCCCAGTATTCGTGCACTCAAAATGAGTCCACTACTTTTATATGTACGTTCACCCAACCCCTGATGCACTCCGTGTCTAATGAACGTAGAGATTTCTCCAACCATCTAGTATATATGTTTCTCGTCGAAATTTCGAGTCCGGTGCAGTAGCATCTGAAGGACCAGAGGACCACACCGCTCCTTGCGGCATGCAAGATCGAAGGCATTGCGCGGCATCTTGTCCTGGAGACCATTTAGATGGCTTCGTTGCTTCCTCCGGAGAAGTTGCGCCAGATCAGCGCCAACTCCTCGCTGCAAACGACTGGTCGACATGATTTTTCATCCGCGACTCTATGATCAACTCCAGCGGCCTACATTCCTCGCCACCGCATGTCCGTCCACACTGCGACCTGAGTGCTGCCAACAACCATCCCGAGCTCGGCGAGATTGTAGAGCTGTTGATCGCTCAGGCACAGGTCGTCGTGACAGCTCGACAAATTCGAGGCCTCGAGCACGACTTTCGCGGCCACGTCGTCCGTTTCCCTCGGGAGAATGTCTCGTTAGTTGATCGGTACAACGTCGATGGTCACGACTCGTGGCTGTCGCCAAGGGGAGGGACGTCTCTGACCAGGAGGTCTGTCACTCCCTGTTGAACCTCCAGCTCGTCGACTCGTCGAGGGAGGTCGTCCAGCTGGACTGTCGCCTTCCCGACCCACTCGGGCGCGGTCCGTCTTCTCTCATCCGGCGGTACATGCGCCGCGAGACCACGGTTCCAAGCCTCAAGGATGCCACCCTGTTGCAGGTCGCTCGAGACTGGATCACCAAGGGTGCCAGCTTTGGGTGGAGTCGTCGCGTCCGAGGACTGCCGCGCATCGTGTCACGACCCCGAGGAAAAACACATGCAGAGAGGTCCACGGCCATCTCTCAGACGACGTCCTGCCGCCTGACGAAGACGACCGAGACTGGCAAAGTCTGTCTCATGTCACAGCTTGCCAATCAGACCGTGGCAGAGATTCTCCGAGCCGGACAGCGACCGGACGATGTGGCATACGACTGGCTTGATGGTGTACGATGCAAGAAGAGCAGCCCACACAACGTCCGTTGTCACCACCACCGACTCCCATCTACCCCCCTTCGTCAGGTTAGTCGCCACCAGCGACCCAACCAAGTGTCATTCGTTTTGCTGACTTTTCTTTTCTTTGTGAAGCCGAAGGCCATGGATGAAGATCTCATGATCATGCTCGCACAAAAGAAGAGAGAGGAACTCAGGGCCATGGGTGAAGATCTCGATCCCGCAGACCACGTTGGTCATGTCTGAGTTCCTATTGACTGCGTTGTCGACCGCCAAACAAGTCTGGCCCAGCCCTCAGCACGTCGGCGCCGCGCTGAATCCCTCTCGACTAAACGTCAAATAGACTATCCCCTTCCGCCATGTCGTCGAGCATTTCCAAACTGGTGGTGACGACTCTCCCGGTGGTCCGCGCTTTCATGTACGGAGGCTCGAGGTGTCACTTTTCGCGACTACGCTGATGGCCATCACCAAGTTCTCCATAGGGCGACCAGGGTTACTGCCCACAGCTACGATACCCGCGATGACGGCTTGGAACCACCAGATGCAATGGCCAAACGAAAAGGCGGCCAAGGTTGATGGTCTTGAACGCCAGCTCCAAAAGAACCAAGTTCCATTTCAATATTTGCGGACATGTCACGTACTACCGCTCGTCTATCATCTGCTGCATTCAATGCATGACCAACATTGAGCAGCTACATAGTTGAAATCTACCAAACAGACTACAAATGTTGCGCGTGCGGCGTGATTCTGATCCCATTCTGATCCCACTCAATCTTCTTCCCCGTGCGCAAACTCTCCTGCAGCGCCGACGCGACCTCCATGCCCTTGACGGCGACGTCCAATTCATACGGCAGCGGCTTGTCGTCCAAGATGACGTCGGCGAACAGCTTGAGCTCCGTTACAAACGCCTTCTCGTAGCGCTCGTAGAAATCGGGCATGACGTCGTTGCCGACGCCTCTGCTGTCGCCCGTGACGACCAAATCGCGATGCGGATGCAGATTGATCTTGAGCGTGCCGGCAGTCCCAATGATTTCGGTCGGGTTGTCGAAGCCGTGCTCCTCGATGCGGGAGAAGAAGTAGTGCGAGATGGGCGCCGGGGCGCCGTCGGCCAGCGGATACCACTCGACGATGCCGGTGGCGTTGTCGACGTCGGCGATCTGCGAGAGCATCTTGTGTCGCGCAATGGTGCCAATGGCGGAACACGACTTGGGCCGCAGGCCGTCGCCCAGAAAGGCGAACGTCAGGTCGATGTCGTGGACGGCCGTGTCGATGAAGATGCCCGGGTTGGCCATGACGTAGCGGTGGTAGAATTCCGAGTCGTCGTATTTGTCGCGCGTCTCGCTGCGTACGACGACGGGAGTTCCAATTTTGCCTTCTTTGATGGCGCGTTGCGCCTTGAGGTACGAGTCGTCGAAGCGCCGCGAGAAGGCCGTCATGACTTTGACGCTGGCGAACACTGGCTTACGCGCGAGTTTGACAATGTCTTGAGATTCGGCCACGTTCATAGCGAGCGGCTTCTCGCAGAGCACGTGCAGTCCCTTTTTGATGCATTCCTTGACCTGGACGTGGTGGACTTTGGTGGTTGAAGCAATGATGAGGGCTTCGAGGCCTGGCTCGGCAATCATGTCTTCGAACGACCTGTAGACGTTGACGCCGAAGGGGACGAGGTGCTCATCTGCCCATTCGAGATCAGCAGGAGCAGGCGAGCAGGCGGAAACGAGCTTGGTCCGCCAAACACCATGAAGCGCATTCAGGCAATGCTGGCGTCCTATTCGGCCAATGCCAACGACGCCGAGGGCAAGTCTGCGAGGTTCAGGCTTCTTGGCCAACGTGGGAGAAGTGTTGGTTGTCATTTCTGGAGTCAAAGTGTGCAAAGAACAGGGTAAACTGGTTCCAAAGTTGATTGTGTTGGAAGGGGGTTGGAGAGGAAAAGACTCTGCTGGCTCTCAGGGAGACCACATAGTTATAGACCAGGACAGGCATCCTTTCACGTGGCTCCGTGGTCAAGAATTGGACATTGTCGGCATAGCCATGGAGTTGTAAGGCATGTCTTTGGGGAGGAGCTGTGGTTTCGTGTGGAGTTGTGAGGGGAAGTGTGGTTGCCGCATTCGCTTAATGGTCGAGTATGGACCGCGGCAATGACTTTTTGCGGGAGAGCTTTGATCGGCATGCAGTCAGCGAGCATCTAGCCAAAGACGTCGCCTTTTCTACCATCATCACTCTCAATATCCTTTCAAGCGTTCATCAGTTGCAGCAGCTCCTCATTAAAGTGGGAATTTTGTCCCTGCCTCGCACTCATCTGATGCCGTGAAATATCCCTCACGTCTGTCACGGCTCTACGACGTCGAGCGGCCGACCGTAAGTGGCAGGCCGGCTCGACATGCCCCCGCAGAGCTGAGATTCTGGGGCAAAGCTGGGGAACTACTGATAAGCAGCGCCTATCACGCTGGCTTCAAAATCAGCAGTCGACCACGCATTTGCAGACGGTGCATTGATAACCGCGCAGTCCAGCCTGAATGCCGTCCACGCTGGGCGTCGGATTGGATTCTCGCTCTCACCTCACATATGCTCGGGTCTATGTACCTCGACCTAGCGAGAACTCCAGGGCCGCTCCTTCATCCACCAAAACATCCTGACTGTCAACTAGAATTGTGATGTTGATAGCCCACCGCCCGTATGAGGCTTGCATTCTCTCTGTACGTTCGTGGCATTCGCACCCGCCCACCAGCCGATCGTCCTGCCACAACGATTCATTTCTGAGAGCCTTCCAGCTCCTTCTTCACGTCCTCGATGGCCTTGTCTTCCAGTTCCATTCCCTTGATGAGTTCAAGACATTGGCCTCCGGCGGCGTCTTCCTCCTTCTTGGCTTCAGCGTCCATGATGTCGAGCATCTTCCCAAGGCTCCGAATGACTACCTGCCACAAACACCATCAGCACTGCCGTTGAAAAGCAAGATACTGGGGCACATACCTCAGGATCTTGACCCCTCAGCATCTCCTTGATCGAGTCAACCGTGTCCTCGATTTTCTTCTCGTCGACTTTGGTACCACGAAGCTGCTTCATCAATACTTCAACTTCGGCGTCCACGTCCAAGTTGCCAGGAGCCATGGTGAATTTGGCTGAATGAGAGCGTGTGGGACTTGGATTGGGTTGACTGCTGATGTGGAGAATGTTGGAGGGTGTGTTAAGGTACCAAGGCGATGGAGCCAGATGTGACTTGTGCCTGTTCAGGGTGATGTTGGCAGCGGACAATCCAAAGATGATGACTGCAGGTTCTGGGTGTGGTGATGAGGAAGTGGAAGAAGCTAGAAGGCGGAAGCTGCTGTTGAAGCTCCGGGCAGGACTCAGCCCTTTGAAAAGGTCGGCAAATGTCACGAGCGCTCCCCAAGACCAGATCAAGGGCGAGCAGGTGATTGTGCGTCGTGGACGGTCTGCCAAGGAGCAGTCGAAAGAGAGCGGGGAATGCTCGAGGAAGGAGTGGTGGGTCGGATGAAGAGGTGATGTGGTGCAAGCAGTTGGGTGGAATGAGAGGCGAATGCTCGATGAAGAGGTTTTGGGATGGTTGACAAGTGGAAGTGCAAAGGCAATTATGCGAATTTGTTGCCTGGTATGACTTTGAGAGCCTGAGATCTCGAGAGCGCATTCACTTTCATGGTGTGAGCAGACCAGATCAAGACAGTCTGCGAACTCAACACAAGAACTTGAGCTCATGACAAAAGGGCCCTGATTTGAAGCTCTCTCCTTGTGCACCTTGCTTTCACCTTCACCCGAAGACACTTGTACCGACAAACGCTGTTCCAGCCCATTTCAGCGTGGTAAAGTTTAAAGCACCTTTCGTTCTCTACGATTGCTTCGCTTCATTCGAGGTCACTGAAAAGCCAGACGTGCTGAGCAAAGACAGACCAAGTCTCTGACGATGTGACGGTGAGCATCGGAAGAACTAGGTTCAAAAGTCGGACCAAGCATTTGTGTCGCCTTGGGCATGCCAATCCCTTTCATCGAATAAAAGCATCATTCACCGGCCTTTCAGATGCCGTACACATTAGACATTGATCAATTCTTTGACTTTGAGGTTCAAAGTACATGACAGTACGATACACAAATCCACCAAGCGACAATCAAACGACAAAAGAAAAAGAAGAAGCGAAGGGAAGAAGTCATTGTGGCAGTAACCCACACTTAAACCAGCTTTCAGAATTTAAAAAGGCGGAGAACCAGCAAAAGTGCAGCACGTGGCAGTGTGTACGGCGGGGTAGATGGGAGCGATGGGAACGAATGGTATCTTTCTCCATGCAATCAAATCACTTCACCCCACAGCCAGTGACCAGACAGCAACACCAGCTCGTCGTAGCGACGCAAAGCTCCATGAAACGCCCGCATGCCATTTGAAATGTCCAACCTACCGCACGCTTGTTGATGGATCAGTGCAAGAACCTCAACGCCGGCTCCTTTGTAGGGGGCTTAGAAGAGCAGCAGAGCTGCCAATCCACCAGCCACGCCACCGACGACCTTGCCCGCCTTGTTGTTCGCGTTGGCCGCTCCCGTGAAGATGGGCTGCGTTGGTTGAGCGGCCGTGCCAGTCGGCGGAGGACCGGGCCGGAACGTTGGCGAGAGCGTGCCGATGCCGCCCTCTGCGGTGCCGAAGCCGCCAAACGGTGGAAGTGCTTCTGTGCCCGAGGGGGCGGGAGGCGGCGGCGGGCCGGGGACGAGGCTGGCCTCGATTTCGGGACGGCCGCCAGGCCCAGGGAGCGTGGTGACGTCGAAGCGGACTTGCGGGACTGTGATGATCTTGGAGATGATGATTGGAGTCGTGGGCAAGGGGGGGCCGGGAGTCGTCGGAATGCCGGTTGGGGTCGAGACGGGCACCTCGACTGTTGTGACAATAGAGATGACGGTGACGGGCACCGTTTGGACAAGCGGAATAGTAGCAGGAATTCCGGGAACGACTGGCGGAGGCTGTTGCCCAGACTCGGGTTGACCGGGGACCTGGGGAACGATCGGCTGCTTGGGAATCTCGGGTGGAGGTTGTTGTCCGGACTCGGGTTGACCGGGGGCCTGGGGAACGATGGGCTGCTTGGGAATCTCGGGCGGAGGTTGTTGTCCAGATTCTGGCTTGCCAGGGTATTGAGGAACAGTTGGAACGACTGGAATCACTGGCGGCTTTTGTTCTTGTGGAACCTCTGGACATGTAGGACCTTGCATTCCAGGCGTTTCCGACTCGGGCGGCTTGACTCCGATAGGAATACAGGGCTGTTCGGGTTTTGTGGGCGGTGGCTGCTGTCCAGATTCTGGTTGGCCAGGGTATTGAGGAACAGTTGGGACAACGGGAACGACAGGCGGCTTTTCGGCTGGTGGCTGTTGTCCAGATTCGGGCTTTCCGGGAACTTGGGGAACGACGGGGACAACAGGGACAACAGGGGGCTTTTCGGGCGGTGGCTGCTTGCCAGACTCGGGTTGCCCAGGGACTTGAGGGACGACAGGGACAACAGGGGGCTTTTCGGGTTGTCCAGGAGGTGGCGGCAACGATGTAGGCGGGGGCTGCTGAGCAGGTGGCTGTTGCGCAGGAGGCTGGGCAGGAGGCTGCTGGGCAGGAGGCTGCTGGGCAGGAGGCTGCTGGGCAGGAGGCTGAGCAGGAGGCTGCTGGGCAGGTGGCTGCGCAGGAGGCTTGACCGGGACATTGACAGGCGGTTGTCCGGGAGCGGGAGGCGTCGTCTCGGTTGGAGGACCGGGTTTGACGGGCACATTGACTGGGGGCTGTCCGGAAGGCGGCTGTTGATTGGGAACGTTGACAGGCGGCTTCTCTTGGGAAGGAGGCTGGCCCGAAGGCGGCTGTTGGTTGGGAACATTGACGGGAGGCTTTTCCTGAGTTGGAGGCTTCTCCTGGGGTGGGTAGATGTTTCCACCGCCAGAGGGAATCAGGGGCACAGGAACGTTCGGAGGAGCCTCGTTCTTCGGTGGAACAGTCGCAGGAGGCGGGACGTTCTGAGCTGGTGGCTGATTGACGTTGCCGCCGCCCTGAGGAATGAGAGGCACGACAGGCGGGGATTCTTTGCCTCCGCTGGGCTGTCCGGGAACCTCGACCTTGGGTGGTGGAACTTCTTTACCTCCGCTAGGCTGTCCAGGGACTTCAACCTTGGGTGGCGGGACTTCTTTGCCGCCGCTGGGCTGTCCAGGAATTTCAATCTTCGGCGGCGGACCCAAATTGGTATTGGGCGGAAGATTGATGACAATGCCTGGGTTCTTGGGGATGAAGCTGGCGCAAATGCCGACGAAGTAGGACAGACCAATGTCAATCTCGAGTTTGGAACAACCTCTGGCGTTGACGCAGTCAATGACCAACTTGGTGTACTCGTAATGCTGGCAGTAACAAGCAAAGTCCGTGTTTCCAGCACATTTCGTGACATGAAGCCAAGTGGCCAAACACTTGGGAACAACGGGCGGACACTCGCCAGGCACGGGCTGGCATGGGGTGCCAGGGGGACCTGGGGGCCCAGGAGGACCAGGAGGGCCTGGCGGACCTGGCGGACCTGGAGGCGGAGAAGAAGTAGGAATAGGGGGACCTGGAGGGCCGGGCGGGCCTGGGGGTGCAGAAGACGTGGTGGGAATAGGGGGGCCGGGCGGACCGGGCGGGCCTGGCGGAGGAGAAGAGGTAGAAGTAGGGGGCCCAGGAGGAGGGGGCAATGTGCCAGTGGGGAAGAAGCCGGTGGGGATAGGAGGGAAAACGCCCGGAACACTGCTGCTGCTGCGTGGTGTCCCAATGGGAGGACCGCCGCCTGGCTTGGTACTCTGCTCTGGTGGTGGTGGCCGAGGTACGTTCGATGTAGTTGGAAATGGGCCCGGGGGCGGGGCAGTTCCGATAGTGAATGTGGGCGTACCAATTGGAGGTCCCGGGAAGGTTTGGCTGGTGTTGAACTTGGGCGGAGGGGGCGGAGGAGGAGGAGGAATAATGCCGGTTGGGGGAGGAAGAATGCCCGTGGGGATGATTGGTGTGCTGGATGTCGTCGGCTTGGGAGGTATGATGGTAGGAGGGAAAATTCCTGTGGGCGTTCCAAAAGTAGTCGGGTATGGAGGTGGAGGTGGTGGTTTGAAACCGCCGCCGCCGCCGCCGCCGCCGCCGCCTCCTCCACCGCCGCCGCATTCGTAGATGATTTGGAAAATGTTCAGTTCGACGTCAATCTCGATGGTCTCTACGGCTTTGAAGCTAACGGATACAGCTCCACCGCATTGTTGATTTTCAATGACCGATAAACCGGTGCCAGCATTAGAGGTGTGCTTGCAGATCGATCCGTCTGTCATGGTATAACTGAATTCGACTGAGACCTTGATGCTCGCCGAGACGTGGAGAGCGGAAATCGAGAAACCGTTTCCAGCATATTCGTCGACACGGGTAATCCTGACGGCTTCGGATACGGATTTCTTGAGGTAGGCTACAGCGCATTTCTTAGAAGTGCCGTCGACAGTGCATCCTTCCTTGACTTGGAGTCCGGTCACGGAAAACCCCGCGTAGAGAGAGGAGACCGCAGTCCCGGCAGAAAGGCTGTCGAATTTCCAGCCATCCTGCATAGGTTGTGTACAATGGTGCTGGATGTATGAACATGAACATGTATATGGTTGAACATCGCTGCCCCAGAGGTTGGCATTGGCTAGAGTCTGTGATTTTGTTAGGATCGGGGTGTTCCAAGACAAGCAGCAACGAAATGGGAACTCACAGCGGCTGCTCTTTGTACAGCGAGACTACTCGCGAGGAGCGAAAGGGTGGCCAACCTCATGGTGACCGAGGGGAATGTAGACTGTTACTGAAGATGGCAGTCACAGGCGGAAGCGAGGGGTAGGATATATGCTTTGGTAAGAATAGGGCTATGGGAAATGAGAAATGAGCCTCCAAACCAGACAAGCGAATGACTTTGGCTCCCGGAGAGACTGTTGACTCGAAATAGGTATGGGTATGGTAGCAAAGATTGAAAACGGACTCTTAGAGACATGGGAAACTTGGCCTACATATAACTGGCCACTGCACCAGTCAGTGCAGAGACCTGGGGCGGCATACATGATCGTCCCGGAGGCGCGGGCATTCTCAAGAAAGAAACATTACATTGGAAAGGCAGCCGATGGACCGAAGGCTAGCCACAGGACGAATGTGGCATTGTTGGGTTAGTGCGCGAAGCAGCCAACGGCTTCTCACTGGTAGAGGGTCCTGACGGTGACAGGGTCAAGGTATCGAGACCCCTGCAGGAATATCCCCGCTACTTACCAGGCTAATGCAGGAACTTGTTATGCTACCGACACAGGAATGTTCTCCGGGAGCCATGGATAGACAGTACCGTCCTTTTACCTTCTCGTGTTCTTATTCCCCTGAGACACCAACCGACAAAGCAACGATCTCGTCAACAGCCGAACGACTTGACAGAGGAGATGGGGAAGCAGAGCACCCCTGCCACACGTGTTGCCAATATTGGTTGTGCTGTGAGTTGACGGCATTCTGCGTCCGCACAAGCTGATCAAGCTTTGCTTCCTCTTCTACTTGTCCACGACACGGATTGCGGCGAGGAACTCGAGGAGACTTTTGGATGCAACGCAAGGGGCGGCGGTGCTTCGGGGCGAAGACAAGGAGGGACCATCGAACTGCAGAGAAGAGGGTACAGGGTGTTCAGTCGAGGGTCAAAGAAGCGTCGAGCATGCCGGGAGTTTCGAGGCGTGGAGGAGAAGCTGACTCGCGATCTACATGGTGTTCCGTCAGAAGCTCCCACTAGCGTTGATGGCTGCTGGGATGGTCCTTTGTCGTGACAGTTCAACACTTCACCTCCAAATGTTTATTTAGGTTTTTTAGTCTCCTTATTGGCCGACCAGCCAGGGGCCTTGCATGCTCAAAGCAGACCTGTCCTTGTCAAGCCTTCTATAATTGTCAGCTCTGGTGTCATTACAACTTCGCCTTCTTCTCGCGTCCGACAGCCTGCCCTAGCTGGACTATAGGCTCAAGCCATCGTTTTTGGGCCTCTCAAGGCCACTCCTGCAGCTGTTCACGCAGCAGGGCTTCGAAGCGGTGGCAGTGTCTTCCCCGGATGATCCGACGCATGTAATGCCAAGTGACTGCACATTTTCTCGCGGCTGTTGCGCCGCGACCCGGCAGCCGTTACGGGACTGGCCTTGTCTGGCCTTGGGGATGGATAAACTCCGCCTCTGGACTTGCGCATATCGGCGACTAGCCAGCTGCTATTGCGCTTCTGTTGTGGTGGCAGCCGAAGGGCGGACGTCCAAGCGTGGCCGTTCATCTCCCCTAAATGCTAATTTTTGGACACTAACGGCGCGACCACTCAGTGCGTTTCGCGATCCCCATCTCGACTTTGAATCGTCTGATCCGAAGGCGGTATACTTGGTGCGTTGTGCGGAGTCTGAGTCCGGAGAGAATAACCTTTCTTTGAGATCCATACGAGCACTAGTCGAAATCAATCTTTTGGCTGCAGCTAGGCAACCCAGGAACATCACTGACAGTTGAGCAGTGAGCCTTTTTCGAGACCATGGACGCTAGAACTGATCAGGACAGACGAGTGGCAATTAACCATTGCATCATGATTCTGTGTGGTCATAAATTAGCATGATGGCGACGTATCCCACGGGCAAAAGCTTCCAGCCGCCAGGGTCCGGACAGGGTGGTTCCGTAATGGGAATTTTTGCTGAGTGCACCTCTCGAGGGTTGAGAACCTTTGTCCAGCCAATTTAACCATACGTGCGCCTCTTTGAAGGATCCAAGCAGCACCGACGAGCAACCGATCTTGATGTCAATAAATATTCAGATCGTGCGCGACAAGACCCTCATTGATTCTCTGATTGAGCGCAGTGGTTCTTTTCCGTCAACTTCCTCAACACCGGATATGAATATCAACGGCACACTCGACAAGGTGTCTGTCCCACGAGAAGGGGTCCGAAGGAAGTCTGTTGCTATAGCCGTCCGGCTCGATCCCCGGCTACGTGGGCGAATGAAGTTGCTGAGGCTGACGCGTAGCTCCTCTCACGATACGGGGAGACTTGAAGGTGGAAGTGGACCAATCGCGTGAAGGGCGGCGGTGGCCGAACCATGAGCCGCTCTGCAATATCGGCAGAGTTGAGGCTGGTCTAGTCCAGTGTATGGCGTGAAGACAGCCGGGTTACGCCATCGTGATTGGTGAAGCGGACCGTTGGGGGTGAAATGATTAGAAACGGTTCCGAAAATAGTCAAAGTAACGGTGTCGGAGAACATCACGGAACAGGAAGCGGCAAAGGATATTTTGGTCCTGTACGAGGAGAATATGGTAGAATGGAGTCGTGAGAGGATGGGTGTTGGAGCGCCTCGATTTCGTCAAAGGCTCGTCATGGTGTTTGGTTGTCCAGTATCTGCAGACCAGACTAGATAATCTCGATGAACTACGTGGCTCTGAGCGTAGGTTGCGGTGGTGCGTGTTTGCCTTTTAGTACATTTTGATCGGCGTCTGCTCAGTGGCAGATTCAAATCACCTCAAAGGCTGTTGGTCCGTTGGCAAGTTGAAGCGATGCGGCGCGCGGATGCCTGTCGCGTCAACGACGCATGAATTGCGAGGAGGACATGCTGCCGGGGGTCAACAAAGAAGGTATCGGGACGGGTACAGTACGAGGGCTTGTGCAATAAAGACATGAGGTCGTGGATGGGTCCGTCAGGCGCCCGCGGGTTGATAATGCGGTGGAACCCGCTGATTATCGCACTGGCGTCTGATTGGCGGACGACAAAATCGTCAAGACATTATCGCTCTGATAGATATGCGAGCCAGATATTTTGGTGGTTGTGCCGTTCTTCTTTCAACCGCGCCGGCAAAAAGAAAGGTCAAGTCGAGACAAAACGGAGCCCAACCAAACGTGCCCAAGGAACCGCAGGAAATGTGAGCCTCGGAGCCTCGCCCTCGCCGCCCTGGGCTCCGGCTCCGGCTGACGCTTGGCGCGAGACCGCCCGGACGATCGCTCCCCTCGCTCGCTCTCGGTGGCCCCGGCCTCGAACGAAACTTCGACTGCGCCGTCTGCCCTCTCCACTCAACAACCACGCCATCGTCCACACCTGTTTTCGCCCGGAATATCGAGAGATATCCTCCTGGCGACCGTTCTCTCTTCGACTCCGACAGCTCAACAACCATCTATGGGATCCTCTGGCTCCGCGACAGTCTCCTTCGTCTCGCGCTCCTTCGCGACTGCCCTGTTCACCTCCCCTGCCCTGACCTTTGGCGTCGGACTCTTCCAGACTGAGGCCAGCTTCGCCTCGCTGCTTTGGGTACTGGCGGTTGGTCCGCCTTGAACGGGCGGACGGTAAACACTTGGGGCTGAAGAACAGGCTGAGAAGTGCGTGCACCCAGACACCTTCACACCTTCACTCCCTCGCGCCCTTCTGACCCTTGTGCTCTGCAGCTTAGTTACATTTGGATCCTTTATGGAATCTCCTTTCTCCCTCTCGCGTTTCCCGAATAACCTTTGAACGACCACCACCATGGTCTTCGCCTTTGATCCCAACGACAAGCACCTACCGCAGGTGGCTGGGGCCGACCCGCTGACCGACCCCATGCAAGATGCTGTCAACGCCGCTCCGGCTGGCGCTGAAACCGACGTCAACATGACCGACGCGAGCACTACCATCGTCGACCATGCTGCGCGCCTTGCGCGCAACCTCGATCGCTCAACGCCCATCAGTGTCGCATCCCAATCTCCTCATCGCCATTTGCCGGCCAGGGATGTGAGACACGCCGAAGCCTTGGGAGAAAAGCTCAACTTTGAAGTTGTGCGCAACAACGCAGCCAAAAAGAAGAAGAAGAAAAAGGCCTCCAAGGCCACTGCTGCGCCCGCTGTGCAGACCATTCGCGGATTTCATACACCTGCCACTTCAGAGGCAGAAGAGACGGATGTTTCAGCAGCAAACACGCCTGCATTCGGGCCTGTTGTGCGCGACATTCCAAGCGTCACGAGCAGCCCTGCGCTCCGTCCTACTTCGTCTTCGGGTGGCATTTCCTCTATGAGGGCGCAACTGGACAGGCTTGACCTTGGACCACCAAGCCCAGCAAAGCTGACATCCTCGGCCACGGGAGCATCCAGCAGCGTTAGCGTCGCTTCTGAAATGTCCAGCACCAGCGAGAGGACTGAGATGGAAACCTACGATGTTGATATCGTTGAAGATTTCACCAGCTCGCAGGCTGTTGATGGTCAGAGTGGGGACGCTGACGTACGTCTGAGCTCACTCACGCGGAAGATGACAGCCGACGATTTCCAAAACCTCACCTGCCTTGGCAAGGGATCGTACGGCACCGTCCATCTGGTGAAGCACAAAGCCACCGGGCGTTTGTTTGCCCAGAAGCAACTCAAAAAGGCCAGGTTGACTGTCACCAAGAAGTTGGTGCAACAGACCAAGACGGAGCGCGCCATTCTGGAAAATGTCAATCGACACCCCTTTGTGGTCAAGCTTTTTTATGCGTTTCAGGACCACGAGAAGCTCTACTTGATTCTGGAATACGCCCAGGGCGGCGAGCTGTTTCACCACTTGGCCATGGAGCGCATGTTCACCGAGGAAGTCGCTGCATTCTATATGGCGGAAATGATTCTCGCGCTCGACCACTTGCATCGTGACGTCGGCGTGGTTTATCGGGATTTGAAGCCGGAGAACTGCCTCTTGGACGCCGAGGGTCATTTATTGTTGACCGACTTTGGACTTTCCAAAGTCGCCGTTGACGAGAATGACAAGTGTAACTCCATGTTGGGCACTGCAGAGTACATGGCGCCCGAGGTCATCCAGGGCAAAGAGTACAGCTTTGCAGTCGACTGGTGGGCCCTCGGAGCTCTGGGCTGTGACCTTCTCACTGGCTCTCCACCATTTACTGCAAACAATTACTCCAAGACGCAGGAGAAGATTGTCAAGCAAAAGGTCCAGCTTCCATACTTCCTGAGCCCGGACGCAAAGGACCTCTTGACGCGTTTGCTGCGCAAGGAACCAAACAAGCGCCTCGGTTCCAACATGCCCAAGGACTTGCAGACAATCAAGAGTCACCGCTTCTTCCGCCGGATTGATTGGAAGAAGCTGGAGAAGCGTGAGCTGGAGCCGCCGATCAAGCCGCTCATCACGGACCCTGAGCTTGCAGAGAACTTTTCAACCGAATTCACCGACCTCCCTCTGAGCCCGGTGGCTTCGTTCAAGGATAGCTCATGCTTTGAGAATGGCTCGGCCGAAACGAAGCCTAATCCTTTTGGCGGGTTTAGCTTCGTCGCCAGCTCAAGTCTGCTCGAGACTGGTGGATGGGCATTTTGACTATTCGAATCATTTATGGACATGTTCTTGGAGACGATGGGCGGCCGCGAGGTTGGGCTGGTGGGAAAGTGGAGATTCGGCATTTTTCCGTCCAACGGACATTTTCGGTTCCTGTCCATAGAGGCGTTAGAATGCACCTTTGTCGATATTCGTTCCTTTGAATCCAAGTGCTCAGCTCGAAGACATGCCAAAAAGGCATTTGAGGCTGAATCCGATCCGCCCTGGCACTTAGTGAGCCGGAAAAGTTTCGGCTAAATTACAGGGCACGTCTCGTCTGCGCGCGCCATCGCGACGGGAACCATTACTCGTCAACCGCGCAGCTGTACAAGCTTCAAATTTGACATCTTTGCCATTCTTCTTCATCCACCAGCCCGTTCCGACCTTTGCTTCCGCCGTCCAGCAATTCAAATGTCTTCTGGCTCGCCATCGGGCAATCGAAGCCCAGGGCGGGGCCGGTCCCGCACCCGTTCGGCATCGCCAGCCCATTCACGCTCGCCGCGCCGCTCCGTGTCACCTCGCTCAGTGTCGCGTTCTCGTTCAAGGACTCCGAGTCGCTCCCCTACACCGCGCAGCGACCGCCACAGCAGGCGCAATGGTCGGGGCAGGAGCTTCAGCAGGACTCCTTCAAGAAGCGTCACACCGGACCGCAGCTCGAGGCGCAACAGGAGACGAAGCTACAGTCGCAGTGTCAGTCGTGGGAGTGCAACACCACCGAGGAGCTCAAAGGTAAGTCGCAATTCTCGCGCGATGGCTTATGTGGGTCATGGAGGTGCTGGTCGAATTCTAACGCGGCGCAGATTGTGGTCGAGAAACTCACCAAGAACGTCAACGAAGAGCACTTGCGCGAGATATTCAGCAAGTATGGGCACATTCAAGACTTGGACATGCCCATCAACCGCTCATGTATGACAACCTCCATCTTTTGAAAGCCTATACTGACTTCTGGGTAGTCATGACCAATCGGGGCACAGCCTACATCATGTTTGACACCACAGAGTCGGCCGAATCTGCCATTGCCCACATGCACGAAGCCCAACTCGATGGCGCCTTGATCAACGTCTCGATCGTCTTGCCTAGACGTCGCTTTTCACGCTCGCCTCCGCCCTCGCGCCGACCGCCTCCTCCCCCAATGTTCAACGACCGGCCGCAAGACCGCTACAATGACCGTTTCAACGACCACCCGCGCAACTACGGTCCTCCGCCTCATCGCGGTGGCTGGCGCGGAGGCCCACCGCCCCCTTCATATCCATCCAACTCACGCTTTCGCTCCCCACCGCCCTATCGCCGAGCGCGCTCCCCATTGCCCCCACCATCGCGGGGCTACGGCGGCCCATCAGGTCCGCGCGGCAGAGGAGGCGGCGTTGGTGGTCCTCATGGCGAGTACAGCTACCGTCCACGCTCGTACTCGCGTTCGCGGTCTCGTACGCGCTCGCCGCGCCGCAGCCGCAGTCGCACCCGGAGCTATTCGTCGCGTTCGCCTTCGCGCACACCGCCCACGTCGGCTAGGAGAGGCCGCGGTGGTGGTGTTGGTGGTGGTGGCGGAGGCAGCTTTAGGGGAAGCCCCGGTCCTGGCTATCCGCCACCTTCGAGGGGCAGCGGCGGCGGTGGAAGTGCGAGGAGGCGTCGTAGCCCGAGTTACAGCAGCTACAGCAGCTACAGCAGGAGCAGGAGCAGGAGCCCGAGAGGACGAGGGAGAAGGTAGATAAATCATGGAGGGGACTGGCGAAGATCACTTACGAGGTGACCCACGGCGGCATGCGCAGCCTTTGAGCAAATCGACGCGCAAGAGGCTGCGAGTGAGCGAAGAAGCAGCCTTCGCTGGCATACCAGCGACTCCTCCGAGCGGCTGACGGAAGCGGAACAGTTGCGTTGCAACATCACCGCAATGTCCCGGGCTATTAGGGAAGACAAGTAGTCTTGGACTCAAAACAAAAGGGAAAGGGCAAAAGGGCACTGTAGAAAAGCTGGTAGAGCGACTGAGACAAAAAATAATGCAAGCAAAAGAATTCATCGTCTTGGATCGGACAAGGTGTATACGGCGCTCTCTACATGCACTCGACTAGCTGACTGCGTATTGGCTAGGTACACTATGTATTTTACCCGCATTTCCTGGATTAAAACAGCGCCTGTCCCCACGAGCGGAAGTGCGAGTTAGTTCCGCCATCCTCGCGGCAGAACGGCCAGAGACACCGCAGGTTCCGGAACTTCAGGTCCGATTCGTCTTGCCATGCCAGAGAGTGGAGGGCTCCCATCATTGCTGAGGAAGCGTTTGTTCTGGGAGGCGGGAGGCACCAATCATCCACGTACATGCCCAGGGCGCAGTCGATGATGGGGAAGTTGCCTGTGTCCATCAGGTACATCTTGTCCCAATTCCAAAAAGAGCTGGTGTCTGGAAACTACATGCAAGGTACCGCCGTGGGTGTTGAAGAAGCGATGCTCTTGGGTCCCGCGGCGACGTTGAGGGAGCATTCCTTCACTGCGGTAGTTGCACGTAAAGGGCTGTCGTTCGCTAACTGCTACAGTGGCATAAAAGATGTTTTCCGGAGGCGTACAACATCTACATGTGCGTTGAGTCTCACAGTACGCAGAAATGCGAAGCTCACAAGGGACAGACAATCTTGCGGGAGTGAAGGAAAAGGAGAAAGGTGCGAGCTTCTTGTCGTTCCCAGCTTCTTGCATGTATTTTTCAAACCTAGTTGGGAAGTAACTTGGTTTAAATAAGATCAGAACGGTGCTATGGTAGCGTTTAGGGAGCATTCATCTACGACTACAGATGAAGCCAGGGAGCAGTCGTCCGCTACTGCACCTCAGTCGCGCAGTCAGTTCTACCCAAAGAGTCAGCTTTACTCACAATCGACGAAGCACTTCAGCTGGCCTATTCCCAAGTCTTTGATTTTTGTGTCGTCTTTGTCCTATTCTGTATACTCACGCCTGGAGACGCATCCTTGCCGCAATGATTCCCTTTTTGTCCACCGCTTGTGCTTTAATCTGCTTGATGGCGTGAGACCATCGTAAGCGCACTCATGCCCTGACCACTTTTCCCATGCCTGTTTTTCCTTCCCACCACTGCAGTCAATAGCCACATCGATCTCAATCTTCCAAAGTGATAACCTTTGCCCGTGACCATCCTCATGGTCTGCATGTTTTCCAGTCGATACCGTGATTCCGCAATCGTGATGATGAGATCCACGTCTTGACTGCCTGTCCTGTCCATGAATTCTGTAGTGCTGGGCCATGATGTCTCCGCCGGGTGCGCCCTGTTCCCGGATGTCCGCAACCTTGCCAGATCTGTGTGACAACGCTATGGCGCACCGACCATGCGTCTTTTTCTTTTCACTTGTTGCCAAACAACAAGGGCGCTACTCGTCTCAACTTCTCCCATTGTGCGATCTGAATTTCTCTGGGTATCCTGGACTCCATCTCTGCACTGGCTGGTAGCGGCAATGGTAGCGGCGGGCCTGAAGTCGCGCACAATGCATCTAGCAACTTCTTGTGATATGCGATCCTCTTTTCCTCCAGCTTTGCCATGTCTGGTCGCGGTCTTGGTGGCGGCGAGGCTGGCGGCGTCTTCCTCAATGGCGTCTCTTGTGGTTTGTCTTCTGGCAGTGGGAGAGGCTGTGGGGCTGGCATGTCTTGTCGCGGCTTCATCAGCCTTCTGTCGGCCGGAGGACCGGGCCGGAAAGCCTCACTAAAGTCCAGCTTGGGCAATTCAAGGTCGAAGATGAAAGAAATCCATGCCCTCGTTTCCCAGTGACACCTCTTTCCTGGCCCACGCACACTGCACTCCATGTCAACCTCGTGCAGGAGTTCGACGGGCACAATCTTGTCGATCCCGAGGCTCAGAAAGGCTGCCAGGTCCTCGAAGTCGTCGTCTGTGACCATGGCGGGGTAGCTTTCCCATCTGTCCAGAACGCCTTCCAGTCGCTCGCTGTCTACTCGCTTGAAGTCGGAGTGTGGAAAGAGATTGTTGTGCATTTCCTGGCACGCCATGTAAAACCTGGTTGGACCGTTCTTCCAGTCGTCGTCGGCGAAGCCAGTATCAAGCACGTAGTTATCCAAGATGGTGCGGAATGGGATTTTGGCCCCCTCGTGGTTGATGATCTTGTTTGTGTATTTGCGAGGATGACCCTCGAAGTGGTGCCAGGCAGGCTTGGTCGGATCGCCGCCTTCGAGACCGATGCGGATCCAATTCGGATTGCCGGGTACTGTCACGACGAGGCTGTCTTTCCAGTCATGCTTCTTCTTTTTCTCCTCCAGCCGGGCGATCTTGGCCTGGAGCTCGCCGACCTCTTGCTTGATTTGAGCCAGCTCCTCCTGCTCGGCTTCGGAAGCCTCCTCTTGCTTGATCGGCTGTTGCTCCTGGTCAGGTGTTAGATGAGCTTTGAGAGAAAGTGAGTGTCCTGAATCTTACAGGCATGATCTGTTGACGGGATGGGCAAGCTTGTGACGGTGAGGTCTTGTGTTGGTGTTGGTTATGGAAGAGTGTCTATCGCCGCAGTAGAAGAGACGTGCCTCAGTGCCGGCAGATGATCTGGACAAAGGTGCTTGGGTGAGGTTGGACGGATGGCGATGTGGCCGTGTCTAGGACTTAGAGAGAGGCGGTGGGTAGAGGTAGACAAGCCGGGTGGTGGGTGGTCAATGGCGAGGGAAGAGACTCTGAGCCTTGGAGAGGGACGTTGTGAAGTGTCAGGTTGAAGAAGATGAAAGGTGGTGGAGGAGCGAAAGAGGTTTTGAGGTTTTGAAAAGTTGTCCGGGTGCGCCGTTCACTTTCACGCTGGCACAGTGGATGAAGAAAGAAATGAGACACCCTAGGTCTAACTGCGGCAGCACATGAATGCTCCTTAAGCGCGACTGTAGCAGCAGATGAATGCTCCCCAAGTGCACTCATATTGCCAGGAGGTCTGTCGCATTTCTTTCAACACCCACTGTGCTGGTGAAAGCTGCACACTCTCATCGTGAATGGGAAAACACAACACTGTTCCTAACATCTACCGCCATTTCAAAGTTGTTCCAGAACTGCATGCCGACCACGGCCTCATTGTTTCAATCTCAGCTCTTCAAAGTCGTGTACAACGTTTCAGCTATCCTGAGTAGCTTTGCAGCTCCACTGGTCTACTGTAGACATCTCAGCTCAAAAGAAGCATGCCTGGCCTGAAGCAGTGGGTACTTGTTTTCGAGCGCGTTAGCAAAGCAATGTCAGCGCACAGGGAGCAGTCGTCGTCTGCTACTACAGTCGCGCGCAAGGGAGCTCCTCAGCTTTTCAACTGCCATGTAAGCATTTTCGAATGTGCTAGATGTTCGTTCGTTTCAGTCGAAGCTGCAGCTATCCTGGCTTTCCAGCTCTTCAGTCCACGGTAGACATCTCAGTGCAGACGATGAGTGGCCTGAAGCAGCTGGCGATGTTGAGCCGTTGACAAGACAGCGTCAGCGGCGCAGAGGGAGCAGTCGTCTGCGAGCCACCCACCACCCACTGTAGTCGCGCACAAGGGGGGCTGTCTGTCATCAGCCACAACTACTGACTGGAGCTACTGCAGCTCTTCCACTACGCACCGCGCCACCTCAGCAAACATCCATCGTCAAACAGCACACGTACTGCACTGTACCTAGGCCAGGATCAATAGCAGGGCACGGCAAGTTCACTTGTGAGAGGCAAACAACAAGCCCAAGTCCTCGCCGCTTTACCGCCACCACCACTAGCTCCCTCATGTCTCCGACTCGACACTCACTCTCCCTCTCGCTCCCTGCCTGCACGCACGCAACAGCGACAAGGCACAGACAGAACAGACCACCAACCTGCCTGAGTACGGGAACCCAGTGTACCTCACCGACCGCACAAACCCCTCACCACTCACCGAACCGACCATCCCTCCCTCCACCCATCAATCCAGGTAGGTATCCCCAAACGTGCGAGATGCGATGCGCGCAAAGTGCGGCGGCCCCATCCCTGCCACCCCACCCCACCACAACCCACTACCGCACGCACTAACCCCCAAACAGCCTAACCCCCCAACCCACCCACAGACAAGGATCGCAGCCAGAACAAGGCAAGGTGGGTAGGGCTGGCTGGCTGGTGGCGGGCGGGCGGCAACCGGACAGGGCAGGGATGCAGCCGCCGCACAAAACGCGCATCACCAATTCAGCCGCTTTGTTGGTGACTCTCTGCGTGCGCCGTTTGTGCGGACGCTTCTTCCTTGATTTCGTTTGGCTTTTGGGGTCGAAGGTTCGAGGTGGGTGGGCAAGATAGGTAATGAGCGAGGGGTGCGTGGGTGCGATCGATCCGCGGGCCTTGTCGCGACAATTGTGCGGACGGGCGCGGCGGGCTGTTTGGTGTGGGTGACGAGGGACGTGGCGAGCAGCAGGCAGGCCATGTGAAGGCATGGCGCAGTTTCGCTGAGGTGTGGGCGGGAGACGAAAGCATTCACAGAGGCATTCATCGCACATAGCAGATGGGAAAGTTCAGGTAGAGACAGTACTTGATATCCATGGTCGAATTCTACCTCGAAGATGGCCCCGTTCAATCCATCCATCCATCCACCAACCCATATATTCCTGAAACCCAAAGCCGAGTCAAGCTCTCGCCAGGCACGAGGAAAGACAAGAGGAGAGAGAAATGAGTAGGAAAAAGAAAAGAGGAGCAACTACTGGTATCCATCATAACAATACAAAAGCCTAGCCAAAGTAGGCTGTTCAGAAGGTGAAAAGGAAAACCGAAAATCAAGAAAATTCATCCGTCGTCGTCGTCAATCCGTGTTGAGCCTTTGTAAATCTCAATCTTCCTCCACCATCCTGGGTATCAACCGTGTAGCGTTTGTGGCCGGCTCGTGGTGGAACCGATTTAGGAGGCAGGGGCCTCATTCTTGCCGCACTCGGCGCAGGCACATTGGCCGGCGGCACATGGGCACTCGGAAGAGTTGGCGCCGCAGTTGCACTTGGTCTTGTTGGTGCCGGGGACGTGCTCGAATCCGGACACGTCGCTGTTCTTTGCGCAGGACTCGCAAGCGCAGGCACCGGCGTCGCAGCCGCACTTGGAAAGGGTGGCGCCGCAGTTGCACTTGGTCTTGTTGGTGCCGGGGACCGACTCAACGCCAGAGACGTCGCTGTTCTTGGGGCACGAGCCGCAAGCACACTTGCCGGGAGCGCAGCCGCAGGCTTCGGTGGAGCCGCTGCAGTTGCAAGTCGTCTTCTCGGTGCCGGGGACTTGGTGGATGCCCGACACCTCTGGGTTCTTTGCGCACGAGTTGCAGGCGCACTTGCCAGGGGCGCAAGGGCAGGTGGTGAGGTTGGCACCGCAGTCGCACTTGGTCCTGTCGGTGCCGGGGATGGTCTCCATGTTCATGTTCATGTTGCCGGGGGAAGAGGGTTTCTTGAGGTTGGCGAGGTGGCGAGCTTCGTTGTGGACGTCGATGACTTGCTTGCTGCCTTGTTCGTAGAATTGGCGGAGCTTTTGGCCAGTGGGTGTGCCGAGGGCTTTGTCGAAGTAGGAGTTGAGGCTGCGCCAGCCAGCGTTGGCCTTCTCGGTGACTTTATACTTGGTGTCAATAGTTTGGGCCCGTTCACTAGCTTTGAACTTGGTGTCGAAATTGGTTAGAGCCGAGGTGAAGCGGGAGGATAACCCTTGCTTGTGGTCTAGCTCGAGGGCCCTTTCGATCGCCCTGTCGCTGATGACGTATCCGTGGGCCAAGTACTCGGCAATGATGCGGGCACGCGGCTTGTCCTCTTGCTCGATAGGGTCTTCTTTGGGGAACTCTTCGCCGGCCTTGCCACCAGCAATGTCGTCGAGGCTCTTGGACGACGAGACCTTGACCTGGGCGGGACCGAGCTGGGTGTTGTCGAGGAGCAGGGCAGTCTTGGCAGCCGTCTCCTTCTCAAAGGTAACGGTCGCAGATTGAGTGCCGTCGGCGGTAGGCGTGACGGAGAGGTGCGAGATCTTGCCGCTTTTAGGCAGGGTTAGAGCTTGTTTGGGTGGAGGAGGGGAAGGGCGGGCAATGCGTACCAGAAGCTGAAGAAGTCGCGGATCTCCTTTTCGCTCGTCTGAGCGGAGATGTGTTCAACGTGAACCGAAGTCATGGCGAGATGCGGAATTTGTGCGGATTGTAGAGGGGTACCAAGGATTGCGGGTTGCGGGGTGACGGTTGCGTTGCGTTGGTTGAGTGGTAAAGGGCGAAGCGTGGACAGGTTTATGTAGGAGCTGGAGGCTGGTCGAGTGATGTAGGCAGGAAGCTCGGGGCACTGAGGGGCAACGGGGAGACCTACCTCAGCGAGACAGAACAATCCAGATTCGCTTGCGCCACACACTGCGTCATTGTCGCAGGCCACCACCAACGGCACCGTCCTGAGTGGCTGTGGTGGCATGCACGCGCCGGCAGTGGCCAGCTGCAGCAACCGCGTCCATTCTCACGCCTGCGAATTGTGTTGCCTGACGGACCACATGTTTCTCATTGCGCGTCTCCTTGCTAGGTGCTTGTTTGCTTCCCGGTCGTACCCAACTCCCTGAACAAAAGGCTGCAGCGCCAACCCTCAACCACCACCGCACCTCAAGGCAGCAGACATTTCAACCCGCCGTGACAGATGACAGGCTGCTGCTAAGTGTAGGACCTCGGAGCTCAAACGCTTGACCGTTAGCAGACGGCGCGCAGAGCCGACGTCGATGTGTGCCGGCGGAAACAGGATGCCAGGTTTCCGGGCGCGTCGTTTACGCCTGCCAGGATGTGCGTTTGGGACTCGCCGCTCAATCCACGATCCACGTCAATCCTGAAAATCATCAGCGCGGAATCATGTGTCGGCGCGCTGTGTCGCGTCGCTTGCAACCGTCGACGGCGAATTTTTATCCTCTCCTCGGTCCCCCGCTCTTGTGTTTTCCGGAGAAGCAATGCCATGTATCAGGGCCCCTTATCGCCCAGCTCGGGGACCCCTGGGCCCCTGGACCCCCTGCAACCCCACCCCCATTCTCGTGTGCATTATCACTCAAGTCTCCCCACCTACGATAGGTGGAGGACAGGCCATGGCACAGCTTGGTAATGCCGACCCAAAGCAGCAACCATGAAACTCATGGATTCAAATAAATCGCATCAAGATGCCGAGTCCCAAACCCCAACTTTGCATGTTGCAGCGTTAAGTTTTTGAAGTTTTTTTTGGTTTTTTTTTTTCACTCCAAGACCGACACATCCTCGACATGTTGCGCTTTCTTGGACTCTCTTCTGCGCCAGAAGATGTCAAGCCACAGCCTTCGCGCGGTCTTCCGGCCTCGTGGTATCGATCTCCAGAACTGCACCACCTCGAAAGAAGAGCCATCATTTCAAGAAAGTGGATACTAGTCACGCACTCGCTCAGGTTCAAGCAACCCGGCGACTACGCGTCGTTTGTATACGCCGACTTTCCATTCTTCCTGGTCCAAGACCGCCCAGGCAACATCAATGGCTTCCACAATGTCTGTCGACACCGAGCATATCCTGTCGTGGAGACGCGGTCCGGCAAAGCCAGCATCCTCAGCTGCAAGTACCACGGCTGGTCCTACGGCTTCAAGGGCAATCTCGCCAAGGCGCCGCGATTCGACACGGTCAAGGGATTCGACAAGAGCCAGCATGGCCTGCTCCCCATCCACGTGCGCGTAGACCCGGCAGGCTTCATCTGGGTCAACCTTCAAGCGGGCGAGCCGGACGTCAAGTGGGAAGACGACTTTGGCGGCGTGTACGACAAGCCGCGGATGCAGAATTTCGACTTTGCGGGCGGCTATGTGTACGACCACGTGTGGGACATGGAGCTCGAGGCCAACTGGAAGGCAGTGATTGAGAATTACAATGAATGCTACCACTGTCCGACCTCCCACCCCCTGATTGCGGGCGTGTCGGATCTGACAAAGTATAGAGTGCAGCCGAGCGGGGGCTGCCTGGAGCACGAAATCATCAACAAGGAGGAGCGGGGCGAGGACGATGCGTTTCGCCGGTCCATCACTTTCTTCTTCCCGTCGACCTCGGTCACCATCACGTCAGTCGGCTCGGCCATGTCTGGCCTCCCCCTGTTCAAACGAGGACTGACATGAAAAAGTCAAAACTTCTTCTACATCCAGCGCATGATTCCCGTGGGCGCCACCAAGACCAGGATCGAAAACGAAGTGTATCGGTCCCACGGGGCCACGGATGAGGAATTCGCAGCCATCAACGCTTTCTACAAGCAGGTGCTCGAGGAGGACAAGCAGCTGTGCATCGGGGCACAGGAGAATCTCAACGCCGGCGTCTTCATCAACGGCGAAATGCATCCAGACACGGAAAAGGTGTGGTCGACCATGATTCCAACATGGAGACGTACTGACTGGTTGTTTGCAAGGGCCCAATACACTTCCAGAATGCCGTCCGAGAAGAAGTCATGAAGCATCGCGCAAAGGAATTGCAGCAAGGCGGCAGGGAAATCTGGCCAGCGACTCCCCAGTTGATTGGCGAAATGAAGACGGGCAAGCTGAGCGAAGAAGAGGCGTTTTGCTCAGAACTCGAGCGGGCGAGCTGCGCGTCACGGCAGGAGCTGGCGTGGTGAGGAGCAGGACGAGGGGCGACGTTGGAAAAAGGTGCGCATGTTGGATCGGGGCGAAACACAAGCACACGTTCCTACAGTGCGCAACTCCGAGGCGAGGCACCGAGCCCTATTTTGATTAAACACGCCACGCGCAGCCGTGAGGAGTCGACTAGACTAGCGCGGGCATGTAGTAGACCGGGCTGGCGGCGGGAGGAGCGTAAAGGAATAGAAGCGGGTGCCACGGACGAAGCAGAGGCGACATGTTCCTTCGGGGCCAGGCTATGTCTCGAGTCGCACAGCAACAAGTGAGCGATTTTCTGGCAATATACAGACGGCAGCGGCTCAGCAGCGAGTGGGAGATGACACGAGAGAGCCGGTGCGACGGACGGGTCTAGAGTGAGAGGAGCGAGCGCGGCGGGAGCAGATACGAAGGGTCATGGGACGGCGAAGCGCAAGCAGCAAGCGTGTGTCAAGGTCGACGCCCGTCCTCATGTCGGCAGCGTCAACCGTGGGTGACAGGTCAGCGCGCAGGCAGTAGGCGGATAGCTTGGACCCTTGAAGTATAGTACGTGTAGTCTTGACCAAGTGGGCGCCATGGCGAGGATTCCTGTAACGACGTCCTGACCGGATCGGCGGCTCTGCCGTGCACAGACGAATTGGCCTATCACGCCGCGGCTGCCAAAAAGACGCACCGCAGCCGGGATGACGCTAGCGGCCGATCACCTGGCAGCCGGGACCTGTTGACTCGCGCCGCGACGACGACGACCAGCAGCGAGAGAGCGTCGTCGGCGGACGAGTTGAGGAGCAGAGAGGATGCAGTCTGTCTGCGATCGCTAGCCGGCGCTGGCGATCGGATGCTGGCGGCGCCATCGCGTGGGCCGTGGCTCGGGACGATGCGCGGCGGGCTTTCGTGAATCTTCTGCCGATGCGAGTGGGTTGCCCAAGTGGGAAGCATCCCCCGCACAGACCACCCTCCCTCCCCGACCTGGAGCCCGGGCATGTGCGGTGGGCGCGCCGAAACAATAAAACCTTTGCCCGCACTACGCCAATATTTTTCTTCCCCTCCCACTCCCTCTGCTTTGCTCTCGGCGCCCACTCTCACGTCTGCTCGACTCGATTGTGTGCTCGCTCGTCCGCAAGAAGAGGGCCCCTGTCAAGCGCTTCAATCCCAGCAACTCTGCCATCTCTTCACCAGCCACACCCCCGCGCCTTGACACTATCGTAAGAGCAACAGGTTTTTGGAGAGACATGTTTCTTACCCGCCAGAGAAGATATCCTCGCGATCCCTCCAAGTTTCCCACGAGCCAGCTATTCGTTCTTGGTACGTTGCTCTTGTCCTCATTGTCTCCTCCGCCTCGCTGACTCGACCTCCAGCCCTCGTCAGAGTCGCAGAGCCGGTTGCCCTCACTTCCATCTTTCCCTATGCCTGGAAGCTCGTTCTTCACTACGAAGTCACCGACGAGAACAATGCTGCTCTCTACTCGGGCATCCTCATCTCGGCCTTTGCCCTCGCCGAGGCCGTCAGCGGCATGTACTGGGGCGGACTGAGCGACCGCATCGGCCGCAAGCCTGTGCTCCTGCTCGGCTGCGCCGGCACTCTTCTTTCGCTCCTCGTCGTCGGCTTTGCTCAAAGCTTCTGGGTCGCCTTGCTGGGCAGAGTCCTCGGTGGCATCCTCAATGGCAACATCGGCGTCATCCAGACCATGGTCGGCGAGTTGGTCCACAAGCCAGAGCACGAACGTAAGTTGGTCTGGATCCTTTTTCCAACGTCTCGCTGACATCTTCTTTCAGCCAAAGCCTACGCCGTCATGCCCTTCGTCTGGTCTGTCGGAACCATCATCGGTCGTAAGTACATTCCCTGGCTCTTGCTGACTGACGCTCTCGTTTCATCGCCTCCTCTTCTTGGTGCTGACTGAAACAGCCTCCATTGGAGGGTACTTTGCTGAACCGTGTAAAAACTATCCCGCCGTGTTCCCCGAGGGCTCCATCTTTGACACCTTCCCTTACCTGCTTCCAAACCTCATTTGCGCGCTGATGCTGGTTGGATCCATCCTCGCCGGATGGCTGTTCCTTGAGGAGACTCACCCTGATATGCAGCCCTGGAGTAGTCCTCAGGATTTGCAGCAGACGTCGGCAGAGACTCCGCTCATGCCCACTGCCGGTGCCACGGCGCATGCGGCCGCTAACCTTGCCACCGAGTCGTACGGCACCTTTGACCAGATTGACGTGCAGCAAGAGCAGAGTTGGACGGTCAAAGCCGACGGACAAGCCGTCCAAGACGCTCCCGAAGTCAAGCCCACCACCGTCTTCACGAGGAGCGTGGTGATGCTTGTGATTGCCCTCGGTCTCTTCACTTACCACAGCATGACATACGACACCCTGCTCCCCATTTTCCTGCAAGACAAGCGTGCCCACGAGGACGTCGCTGCCCTGTCTTCTCTTCCCCTCGCCGGCGGCCTCGGCATGACGATCCAGCAAGTCGGCTTCATCCTCTCCGTCAACGGCGTCATTGCTCTCTTCATCCAAGGCGTCGTCTTCCCCCTCATGGCCTCGTGGCTGGGCGTGTGGCGCCTCTTCATCGTCGTCACCATCGGCCACCCCCTTGCCTACTTCATCGTCCCGTACCTCGTCCTCATGCCATCCAGCTGGCTCTACCCGGCCATTTATGCCTGCCTGATCGTCCGCAACTTCTTCTCCATCGTCGCCTACCCGCTGCTCCTCATCTTGATCAAGGAGGCGTCGCCCTCGCCCACCATGCTCGGCCGCATCAACGGCCTGGCCGCCAGCACCGGCGCCGCCTGTCGCACCCTGTCGTCCCCAATTGGCGGCTGGCTCTACGGCCTCGGCGCCCACGCCAACTTTACCGCGCTCCCCTGGTGGTTCAGCGCTCTTGTTGCGCTCATCGGCGCCGCGCAGGTCCCGCTCTTCAAGCGCGAGAACAAGCGCCAGACGCGCGTTGGCCCTGCTGCCAGCTGCCGCCTCATACCCAAGCCCGAGGACGAGTTTAAGCACGAGGTCGTCCACATTACCGTTGAAGACGAGGATGAAGAAGCGTAGAACGCCTCTCTATCGTCGCAGCTTGTTTTTTTGCCTGTCGAAGAAGACTGATACGAATACATACGAAAGAAAGAAGACCAGGATGTGGACGAAGACTTTTTTCGAAATTGATTGACGCAAAAAAAGAAGAGTGGGAGCATGAGAAGACTGCCATGATTTCTCTCACCTTTGGTTTGGTTTGGCTTGGTTTGGGGGTGGTTGGCTGTCACGACTTTTACGACGACTTCTTTGCCTGTCTGCTTGCCTTGTCTTTGCTCTTTCTTGGCTCTGTTTCCAGCTGTACACACGGTCGCGTCGTCTCTGGTTTCCGGTCATGGCGGGAAGGGAGGAAAGGGGCATAGAAGGCGTTGGTCTGCTTCGTCTCGTTTCTCTTGGTCCCCTTTCATGCAAGGCGTCTCGGTTTTCCTGGGTTTTGGCTCTTGGGCTTCTGATTTCTCTTCTCGCAAGGCGTTTAGACGGCGCTTTTCTGGGATTCCTCGCTGGTTTTGCTTTTCTTCTCTGTGTCATCTCCTTTTTCTACTTCTTCTTCCTTTCTTCTTCTTCCTTTCACTTCGCGCAAAGATGACAGCGACGACGTAGAGTTGGCATGGCGGCTCGCATCTGCTCGCTCCTCTCGAATCATGACTGTTGCTGTTGGTTGGGTGCTGTTTGTTGAGCGGGCGGTAGACAGACTGAACTTTCTTCTTCTCGTCGATCAAGGTCTCTTTGTTTGGGTGCGTTGAGCGTGGCGCTGCTTCCATTAAGAACTTCGTCTCCTCTTTTTCCACTGCTTCTCGCTCCTCGTTCCAGAGCTCTCGCGCGGTTTTCGAAGCGTTGCGCGCCTGTCTCGTCCGGTCGGTCGGTTGGTGGGGTAAATTGCCTTGAAAGCGCTTCTTGTCGTCGCTCTTCGTCCAGCGTAATGTGTTTTGAGTCAGCGCTAAATTGTCCAGTCCAGCTGTCCGTCTCCTTTCTTTCTGCTTTTTCCGCTTTTTCAGCTTTCTTGATACCGTACGTACGCAAGTCTGTAGTCGCTCAAAAAAATTGAATCGAAAAGAAGTCTGAAAACCAAGTCGCGGTCTCAAACAAGCCCAAATGCCTTTCATGAGTGTGATCCAGACTTGACAGTGTGCTAGGTATTCGCCGCGACAGGCGAGCGCAAAGACAGGAAAACGAGCTCCGGGTAAGGGCAGCAGCAGCAGCAGCAGCAGGCGGCGCTCCCTCCCCTTCTTATCGACGGCGTGCTGGGCGACTGCGTGTGCTCGTCCGTGTGACGCAGGGCGAGCACCTCACTCCACGTGCCATGGCGCCATATCTGGTCCACACCATCGCGTCGTGTGTGTGCGTACCAAGGCAGCCAGCCCATCGTCTGACCTTGCATGTGTTTGTAGTTGCTGAGGCGTCTTGGATGCGTGTGTGGTTCGGGTCGTTTTTGGGGTGGCGGAAGGAAGGATGGATGGATGGGTGGATTTGAGTTTGGGTGGTGGTGAGCGAAAAAGACAAGGGGGGATGTGGACATCAAGGTGCCTTCTCTCTGAAGTACCCACACCTCTGCCTGTTTACCGTACTCGTGTACATGTACCTTGTTGTCTACATGTCTACGTCATATTACACGGCGTCATGATAGATAGAAAGAAGGGTAAGCCAGAATGCCAAAGATAATACAAAGGAAGATGCTATAATGCTCCAAGGCCGGCCGTATCACGTCAAGCGCGAGTCGAGTCTATATACAGTGTATGTGGGGCGAGTGTGAGTGGTGCAATATGTACAAGTACCTACCCAATCTTCGCGAGCCTACCGGCTCACAGAAATCATCCAGCCGTCATCAAACGCCTTGCCCAGCTCGTCAACGCCGCCCCAAACAACGACGCTCGCGCCCTCGACCTCCGTGCCCCTGGCCGCCGCAAAGCCCGTCCGCCCGCCCATGCCCTTGGCGCCGGTCCCGGACAGCGACAGCGGCCGCTCCCTGACGACGTCGCCGGCGTCGTTGACGTACTGGTACAGCACCTCTGCCCAGAGGCCCTCGCGCGTCTCAAGCTGCGTCTGGCGGCGCGTGGCGTCCTTGAGGCTGGCGCCGCTGCCCGCCGTCGCCGGCAGCTGGTACACCCACATGTCGTCCCAGTAGGCGGGCGGCTCGGCGAGGCCGCGCAGCTCGCGCTCGGCCGCCGTCACGGCGTCTTGGTCTTTGCCGCCGCCCACCAGCAGCAGGTAGTGCCGGCCGTGGCCCGTCGCGTACTCGAGCAGCGACGCGCCCGTGCGGTTCCCGTCGGGCCCTTCGCCCTGCTCGTGCGGCAGCAGCTCCCAGTGCGAGTTTTGTGTACGTGCTGGTGGCCCGCCGGCTTCGGCGAACTTCCACAGCCCGCTCACGTCCAGCGTGCAGAGCTCCGAGGGCACGACGTTGCCGCCGCCGCTGGTGTCGGGCGTCGCGGCCGCTCCGCTCGATCCGCCTATCAGGTACAGCCGTGTCCCAACCATCGCCATGGCGGCGCCGATGCGTGCGGGGCCCGGCGGTGCAGCGAGCGACGTCCACGTCCGCGTGCGAATGTCAAACGTCCACAGGTCGTGAATAGGCGCGCCGCTGGCAATGGGATTGGTGCTCGCGCCGCATGATATGAAGAGCGTGCCCCAGGAGCCAGGGGCCGGCGGTTCGGGGACGTTGAGCGAGGGGTCGGGCGGCTGTTGCGGGAGGCTCGGCGGTTGGCGCGGTGTCGATTCCTTTGGCCTCGGTTCCTCTGTCGATGTGAAGGCGTGGTGGGAGCGCGGCGCTGGCGTTGGCAGAGACGCATTGCTCGGGTGCAGCGCGGTCCAGGTAGACCGAATCGGACTGAAGACCCAGACGACTCCTTCAGCTTCTTGCTCGTCGTCTTCCGACAAGACGCCCCCGTAGATGAAGATGTCGTCGCCGACTACCGACGCGCTGTGTCCTTTGCGCGGTGCGGGGACCGGTCCATCTGCTGCGGCGGGTTTAGCCTTGATCGAGTAGTAGTCTGCTTCCTGGACTCCCGAAGACGGCAGGATGATGACGTGCACGTCGTTGTCGGTAATGAGGCCGTCGGCATCCTCGCCTCCAAAGACGTATGCGCGCCCTTTTATTACGCTGATGCTGTGTCCAGTGCGCGGTAGCGGTGCTCCTTGGATCGGTGCAAAGGTCGCCTTGAAGGTTCGTTCGCCCTTGGCCAGCGATAGCGCGCCTTGGACGAGGTTGCCAGCGGCAGAGAGAAAGTTTGGCATTGCTGGAGGATGTCGAGGAGTTGAGGGATTGAAGCGGAGCGGGGATGGTGAGGAGCGGCGCGGAGGAGCTGTTAAGGCTGACAGTCATGTCAAGGAAGCTAAGTCCGGCTCGGGCCGTGCGTCAAGGCTGCGTCATCCCTGCGGCTTGCGCCTTGGGGACTTGGCGACGTTGGTGTTGACGTTATTGTCACCACCAAGTCGTTCGTGTCTGCTCAAATTGTCGTGTGGTATGAGCAAAACAACCACACGAGATCCAGTTTCTCAGGAGAAGATGCTCAGTCTCTCTAATCCCATCACTCTTCGACATCCAAAATCTTGGTTCTGTCAACACCGGTCCGTGCCGCTTCCCTTGGATTCCGGATCGGCACATGCGCCACGAGGTGTGGATTGTCAACTCACAGCGACAGCGCATCCTTCCATGCTTTTTTTCGTTCTTCTCTTGTCTGCTTGGCCCTTGGCGCCTCCTTTCAATCTTCGCTCCTTGGACAATTTGTGGAAACAAAATCGAGACACTTTAGTCCCTTTCTGTGGATTTTTGGTGGATTCTTATCCCGCCTCTCCACCAAATCCGAATGTTCTTCGTTCCTCTTTTGCTTTCAGATCTAAGGCTCAACTAAGCTTCTATCCGATGCCGCCAAGATCCGTACAGCGCTTGGTCTCTGTCTTCTCTACATGTTTTGGTCTGCGCCACGCCTTGCACCGCCTCGAAACGTGATGTCGTCGTTCGCTCGACCCTCCAATGCGCCAACTTTACGAGTTGCACTGCCAGTCCCGAATCGGTCTCGTTGGGTATCTTCCACTTTCATGGTCTCCGTTAAGAACTCGTGGGGTTCTTGCACCTTAGCCTAATTGTTTTACTTTTCTATCTTAATTGTTCAAGAGTTGGCTCCGTTGCTCAAACGACCTCAAACTTAGCCCAACGACGCAGCCAAAGACTATGGCTGTTGATCATCGTCTCATCTCTACTTGGACCCTGTCTCTGACAACTTGTCAGGTTGTGCTCGTCTTTGTATTTAGTCAATTGTCCGCATGTCAGTCTCATCAAAAATTGCAACACAATATAATTTGTAATTGCGATCCAAATCCGCCACAAGTAAAACAACTTTACCCTGCTTCTATGGCTCAGTTGGTAGAGCGCGGCACTAGTACTGATCACCATCAGTAATGCCGAGGTCCTGAGTTCAAATCTCAGTGGAAGCATTCCCTTTTGCTTTTTACCGGCTTCGCGTAAAGCGCGCGATCTGTTTACTTTTTGCCTCTTTTTCGGCCATGTCTCGACTTGAACCCAGAAGTTAGAGACTTCGACTCAGTTCCGTTCGCCTGCAGAAGAACCAACGCTGCCGTTTGCCAGTTTTCGACTGTGGTCCACTCCGACCGCCGTACAACCGCAGTACTTCCCGTTCTTCCAACGTCGAGCCGCCGTCCCCTCACTCGTTTTGCCTCTTCAAGAACAAGCGCGCAACTTCGCTGGGTCCGGAAATTGTGCCGTCTGAGCGCGTCTTGCGTCTTGTCCCGTCTTCGTCCTCGTGTTGTTTCGTCTTGGGGTTTGCAGAAAATACCGCTCGACTTCAGCCTTGCTTTCAACAGTCGTCGTATGATTCGACGTTCGGAGACATGATGGAGGCAAATTCAAAGTCCCCACGAAATTGACGCGGAGAGGAAAAGCCACAGGCAGGCCGAGTCGGCAGCTTTCGGAATGTTCCTTGTGGTCTTACAGATGGTTCGTCAACTCCGCGTTCACTGGCTGCAATGTCTCGTTCCACACGACATCAGGCGCCCTCGCGCCTGCCAAGGATCGCGCCGCTCTGTACTCGGGAGGTTTAGGGAGTTCCCCGCATTCGATTACCCTTGCTTGGCCAGCTGGAGGAAATGGCGTGTTGTAATGTGAAGGATTCGTCCGCATCAGCCACGTCGGCGGGGGGCGGCGGTGTCGCCAGAATCAGACGGTATGTCAGCCAGCAACGTCAGCAAGTACATTGAACACCGCGCATAGTGTTCCGCATCATTTCTTTCTGTCAAATGTCTTTGAATTTCAGTCTGGGGATGCGTGTTGTCGGGACGTGCGTGGAGTTCGACAAGCTTCTGCCGCGCGGAGCTTCCAAAGGCTTCTCAGAGTCTTGTCGGACAGCCGCCCGGCTTTCCGAAGCAGATTTTCTTCACAAAAGTCGGGCCGTGGACTTTGACCTCGAAACGAGAGCATCCATCACCCGCCCCGCTGCCAAGGTAGTCGGTATGGCCGGTGGCGTGCCCGCTGGAGCTTGGCGAAGTTGAGGGGACTATCGCAGTCCTCGTCTCTAAGGGAAGAATACCACGAGCAAGAGCTGTGGTTCTCGCGGAATTTTCCGAATGTCGGTTCAAGCTACTGCAAACGGACGTGTACGGTAGCGACCGAGCACGCGGGGAAAGCAGACGCGCATTCTTGCCAGTTCTTGGAACCCTCTGGCTGGAGCGAGCCTTACGGATCTGGACGTGCATGTAATCAGGCAAGAGTGGGTCACTGCGCGTGCACAGCAAATCCGGGGGAGCCAAAACCCCGGATCTGGGGTAAACCGCCGAGACCCACACTTTTGCGACTTCATATGGTCAGATTCTATCACGTACGGGCTGCCTTTTGCCTGTATCACGAGGCTTACTGTCGTACGACCGGCCTGGTCAACGTGACTAATTTCTCCCAGCCGGGCCACTGCGACGTCGCGCAGGCGGGCAAATATGTTGAGCTCTGGTGTGGACAGCGCCATCTTTCATGCTTGATGGTAATGAATTATTCAAGAAAGGCAGGTAATACTGCTACATCTGAGGAATCACATTGCTAATCGTTCAAAGAGACCCTTGCCGAACCACCTGCGCAGCGCGGCTACGACCTCAGCAGAGCAGCACCCCTCACTGGCTCATTCGTGCCGCGATACCCCAGATCCAACAACTTGGCACTCCTGATAAGTACACAAGCAAGCCCGGAGCATGACGGCTTGGCTGTCTTGGCCTCGAGCGAATGTGGCATGCCGGACAGAGTCCCACCCCAACCATGCTCAGGGCCAGCACCTCCGCGCAACCTCGCTGAGCCTACATACATTGATATGATGCAACGAGCGGAACGTCGTACGTATAAAACGAAAGGTTCCTGCTCTATCTGCGACTCTCGTTGTCGTTCAAGCTCGAGTTCCTTCCTCAGTCCAGTCCTCCTCTCAGTTCCGCCGACATGTCACAAAACGAACCAGCCGAACCAATAGCCACCGGCGTCTTTGCTGTGGCCAAGCAATCCTTCGGCGACCTCTTCAGGTGGAAGCAACGAGTCCTCGTTACCAATGAATACGGCGAGGAGCGCACCGAGTGGCAGGCCCCTGAGCCGCTACCAAACCCCTTCAGCCTCTTCGCCCAACTCACCCTTCGGAACTGGGTCTTCTACATCGTTGGTTGGGCTGCTTGGACGATAGATGCGTTCGATTTCCACGGTTCTTTTGCTCTCTTTCGGTGGATTTCTCGATTGCTAACATATTTTATAGCTCTCAGCATTCAAACGACGAAGTTGGCCGACTACTATGACCAGTCAAAAACCAACATTACCACGGCCATTACCCTTACATTATTACTTCGATCAGTCGGCGCTGCAGTCTTCGGCCTTGCCGGCGACAGGTTCGGTCGCAAATGGCCAATGGTTTTAAACATGATCATACTGGGCGTGCTCCAGATTGCCACAATCTATTGTGCGACCTTTTCACAGTTTCTCGCAGTGCGCAGTCTGTTTGGTCTCTTTATGGGTGGTGTATATGGCAATGCCGTGGCAATGGCTCTTGAAAATGTCCCGTAAGTCTCATTTCATCCATATTTCTCAAAACTCGTGGGATTTGAATGCTCCCCGCTGGCAACAAAGCTGAATTTCTCCAGTGTCAACGCCCGCGGTATCATGAGTGGCATAGTAAGTCGGAACTACTACCAGGCTCGCGAACCAAAAGGTCTAACGACAATAGATGCAATCCGGGTACTCTGCTGGCTACGTCTTCGCTGCATGCGCCAACCTGGGAGTTGGTGGAGAGACTGACACCTGGAAAACCGTCTTTTGGATTGCAGCCGGTCTCTCCATTGGCATCGGTCTGATTCGCATCGCTTTTCCCGAGTCGAAGCAGTTCCTTGAAGCGAAGGAAGCCCGCAAGGTTGCCGGAGGGAAGAGCGCCAAGGCTCCTTCAGCCTTCTGGCAGGAAACCAAAAACATGCTGGCCAAGGAGTGGAAGATGTGCCTGTACTGCATCCTCCTGATGACGTGGTTCAACTACTACAGCCACACGAGCCAGGACAGCTACACGACATTCATGCTGACGCAGAAGGAGTTGAACAACGCGCAAGCGAGTCGCGCGAGTATCCTCATGAAAGTAGGCGCTTGTGCCGGTGGCACGACAATCGGTTACGCATCGCAATGGTTTGGTCGCCGTCGCGCCATCATTGTCTCTGCTCTCCTCAGCGCCTGCTTGATTCCAGCGTGGATTATGCCCGAGGGCGAGAGGGCCCTCTCCGCGACTGGATTCTTCATTCAGTTCTTCATCCAGGGCGCCTGGGGTGTCATTCCCATCCACTTGAACGAGCTGTCGCCGCCGGCCTTCCGCTCCAGTTTCCCTGGTGCGCCTCAAATACCATCCCCCTCTGGCTTTGATCCAGCTAACAAGTTCTTCAACAGGTATCACGTACCAACTTGGCAACATGATTTCATCCCCGAGCGCGCAAATCGTCAACGCGATCGCCGAGAAGACGTTCGTCACGCTCGACAACGGCGACCGCGTGTCAGCGTACGGCCCGGTCATGGGCGTGGCGACAGCCATCATCGCCCTCGGCATTGCCACCACCGCTGCTTTCGGCCCCGAGAAGCGCGGCAGGAAGTTCGAGGAGGCCAAGGTGGCCGGCGCCGTCGTCGAGCCGGTCAAGGATGTCGAGGAGGGCTTTTACGACAACGAGAAGCCTGTGGAGCAGAGGATTGAGAGGGTCGAGAACAAGGCTTAAGGTAAATGGGTTTGGGAATAAGCTTTGGCATGGTTGGAGGAAGCGAGAGAATCTAGAGGACTGACTGCGATGCATAGCGGGCTCAGGAGTCGTAGATGGAGGCACAGGAGTCTTTCATTATGGTTGGAAGGTGGAAACTCCCGGTCATGAACCAATTGATTACCCTCATTTTGCGACAGTCGCATTTCCTCGACAGGAACGTGATGAATGACCAAGAGCAGGAAGGAGATGTCCAATCGAGCCCCTGTTTGCGATGACAGGAGGAGGCCAGGGAAATCGAAGAGAGGCGAACGAAGCGCAAACGGGGAGCATCCATCAGCTGAAGCAAGCGACTGACTGGAAGCATTCAAGGCACCCTGGCTGGAGCCCTTGGGAGCATTCAAGTGTCTACACAAGACACTCACAGGGAGCATTCAAGCCCCAAAGCATCAAAACAGCACTTGTGTTTGCTACGACTTGTGCTATCTAGCTTCAAACGGTACCCAGTCCATCTGCCAGCATATCTAACCCTCTGAACTGAGCACCCTGGCACTGGTTTATTTCCCAGAATTCCTATCAAGAACAGAAGACTGCAGAGTCAGATTGTGAACGCGGTGCGAGACGTGTCAAGAGCAACGAAAAGACGCTGACCAGAAAATCAGTCGGCGCGAGCGCGAAACGAGCGAGGAGGAGTCTTCGACTTGCAAAAGAAGAGGTAAATTGGAGTTGAGCATCCAGGTCGTGTTGGGTCGCGGGTTCCTCATTTGGAAGTCGCCGCTCAGGCGCCTGCAACTTCAACCTTCCGCCGTCAACCTTCAGCCTCCAACCTTCGAGCTCCTCAATATCAACATTGTGACTCTTCCTCCTCAAGCTCATCTGCACCAAATCTCGACGCGCTGCACCAATCGCCAGCACGCCGCAAGACGAGCTGATACCCGCTCCTTTTCGAGGACGAAGTTGAACGGTCAGTTGGTCCTCCTCGCGGAAGGATCATGATGCTAACATGAGTATACAAAGCCAAGTCTCGCAGACAAACTCGTCGGCGCCCATCTGAAAAAGAGCTTGATCCGTCGGTCGGAAAGCGGTACAGCCATCTCTCAAGATGTCGGCGAACAACCTCCCGCCCTCGGCCTTCATCAGTCCATTCCCACCCCGATTCTGGATATGTGCCGAATGCCTGGTTCCCCGTGCAATTCAGTACCTATCGAAGACCAGCGGCGTCTGTCGCTATTGCGATATCGGCTCGAAGGATACAAGGATTGAGCATAAGTACTGCATTGACGGCGGCCACGATGCGTTTCGCGTCGACTTTTTCGACCCTATTGGCGAAGAGATGGACACTTGCCTGACATGCCAACGTCTGGACTTAGGGCCAGCGAAGAAGAGGGTGGATACGGGAGCTGGCAAAGAATTACCTGGACTTCATGCATCATCCTCGACGACCGAATCCTCTGCGCCAACGAGACGCCGAGCGAAGGCGAAGATGGATGCGAAACGTAACAGCATAGTACCATGCTAAGCCTGTGCACCATCCTACATGATCGGTAGCAATGCTGGTACAGAATTGCGTTTGCCAAGTTTGCCGACGTTACCTACCCCTGCTGCAACTCGGACGTCTTTAGTAAACATTACGAAACAATTCATTGAGGAGTCCAGCAATCCAATGTCCTCCAGGAGACGATCATGAATTTCGGGTCACCCCGTCACCACCTACCATCATACAAAGACAAAGCAGCCTTATTCGGACGAGCAACATGGCTATTCACAGCCAACGACCATCCGGCTGCGAAGAGGTTTCATGCTGAGTATGAAGGAGGTTGTTCTCACATCACTTATTTGCTGTGTGTTGCTGGGTATCATAGGCCGGGGTTGTGGGTGCAACAAACTCTAGCTCCGAGAAGAAGCAGCTCGAGGAAAGACTTTGTCCTTCAGTCTACTATTTCAACAGTGGGATTTAAACCAATGAGAGGCCTGGGAAACAGAGGATGGAGGACATCGAGAATGAGGATTGGGTGAGTGCACGGTAAGATATGGAAAAATGCGGCCGTGGATCAATCGAATACCCTCCTTTCATGACGACCGCCTTTCCTTGCCGTGAAGTCGATGAATGACCAACAGCTTCGGAGGAAGAATACGCAATCAAGGCAGTGGGTGATTGGATGGGGAGCAGACAAAGAGCATTCGTGCGCTTTCGCAGGGGAATGATGGTGAAGATCCAAGCTCTATGGTGCCAGGGTGCTTCAGAGTAAACAAGCATTCTCAAGGCTGGCAATGAGAAGCATTCATGAGCTTGGTATGTCCTTGCAAGCGAGGAGGAACCTCGGACTTGAAAAGAGACGTGACGGGAGCACCGTAAGCGAGACAGATGGAGTTGGGTCGCAGGTTCAGCATATAAATCGCCGCTTCAGCGCCGGTCACTCCTCTCCTCTCCACTCCACTCCACTCCACCCCACTCGAGTGAAGTCACCCCAGACCTCCCTCATCTTCGCGGTCTGAATATCCCTCCTCGAGATCACCTCAAGTCAACCCGGCGTGCTGCAATCTCCAACACACCTCGACGGTAAGTCGATCCTTGCACCACCTCTCCCTCACCCATGTAGCTGACCAGCTGTCTTCTTGACCTCAGGTGGTCCTGTCCCTCGCAGGTACCTTCTGACAGCTTGCTTCATCAACACTGTCGCCTCCGCTGCTGTCTGCTCTTATTGGGTTGCGCAGCCGTCCGACACATCACCCCTGGCCGTGATCTACCAGACCAACAACGATCGTCGAATTCACTATGCTCCAACCCAAAATGAAGGATCTTGAGGAGATGAAGGCCCAGTACGAGGCTCATGGACCTGCATTTGACAAGCCCAATCAGGCTTCGGATTGCGCGAACGTTTCAAACAGCGAGCAGCAGGCGTATGTCGAGGAGGCAAAGGCAACCATCGTTAGTCTCGAGAACCAGCTCAAGGAGGCAAAGGCAATCATCGTCCGTCGTAACAGGCAGCTCGATGCAGGAGAGAGAACCAGCAGCCGTCTCGGAAAGCAGCTCGATGCCGAAGAGGCAACTAACTACAGTCTCAGAAAGCAGCTCCAGAACGAAAAGTCCACCACCATCAGTCTCAAGAGGCAGCTTCAGGATGAAGAGGCAACCAATATTAGTCTCGGAAAGCGGCTCAAGGACGTGAAGGCAGCAAGCATCAGTCTCGAAAAGCAGCTCCAGGACGAAGAGCCAACCACCATTAGTCTTGAGGAGCAGCTTCAGGACGAAGAGGCAACCGACGTCAGTCTCGGAAAGCAGTTCCAGGACGAAAATCCAACCGCCATGAGCCTTGAGGAGCAGCTTCAGGACGAGGAGGCAACCAAAGCCAGTCTCGAAAAGCAGCTCCAGGACGAAAAGTCACCCACCGACAGTCTCGAGAAGCAGGTCCAAGACGTCGCATCTTCCGACGCCACCAGGCCGCAAATCGAACGCGCCCCTCGCCCATTCTGCTTCAACGGCAACTCCATCGACTGGCGCGAGTTCAAGCTGAAAATGCGCTCCAAGATGCAGCTCGACGGCCACCTCTATCCCACCGCCAACGACCGCTGGATGTACGTCATGAGCCAGCTCATGACCCGGCTCAAGGCCGATGCTTTTGACGAATTCTGCTCGTTCTTAAAAGATGGCACTATCAGCATTCCTGACAAGCCTCACGGCGACTTCGAGGACTTGCTCCAGATCCTTGAGAATGTTTTTGACCCCCCGCCCCGCTCGCGCACGGGTGACAGTTCTCGAAGGGCTCGTGGAAGGGGACGCAATTCTCACAGGCGTCCGTACCCTTCCGATGTTTTCTAATTGCCCGCCCATGTGAGAACGCGGAGGGGCGATGACGGCGATCGAAAGGCGAGGGGCTGCACAAAAGGAGCAAAAGAGGTTGTCGAAAGAGACCCAATGCATGCTCTATGGGTCTAGCTGCGGCGGTGGAGGACAGCTTCCAACGAATGACTGTGGCAGCGGCGGAAAGTTCCTTGCCCTCATTTGCGTTGATGAATGGGTGCTCCACCGACACGGCCAAAGGTACCAGGAGACACCATTTCTTTTGCCAGCCACTGTGGGAGGTCCGGTATTGGTGCGTGGCATTTGGCAGGCTTTTGGATTTACACTTTTCTTCACACCCATGGTGGGAGGTCCGGCATTGGTGCGTGGCACTTGACTGGCTTTTGGATTCACACTCTTTTCTTTCCCTTTTTTTTCTTTTCCGTCCAAGACCGACGACAAAATTGGGGCCGGAGAGGGATTACTCGGCCAAAAAAAGGGTGGGGAGTGGACATTCGGTCGAAAGGCTTCTGGATACACACTTCTTCCCTATTCCGTCCAATGTTGACGATAAAATTGGGGTTGGGGAGAGATTACTTGGACAACAAAACGACGGGGAGGGGAAACTTGGTCGAGAACTTGGAAGAGACTTCTTTTGACGATGAGAAGCTTTCGGATCTTGGGCATCCAGAGAGACAGAAGCTAGTGGAAGACGGATTCATCATCTGACAATTGCTTTTCGTGTGCGATACCTCCTTGCAAAATTTGAAACTTGAGTCTCCCCGGATGAAAAGAGTCGCTCGTAGCAGTCTGGCGTCGTGCGTACTTGGAATGTCTACGTTTCTGTTTTGTTCGACCTACACAGCAAGACGTCAAGTCAAGCACACGAGCAAGCAGATATGCAGCTAATTGAGTTGAAAACCCTCAAAAAGCCAGGTGAACGGAGTAACCCACCCAAAACAAAACACCCGTGTATGCTCAAAACCGTTTTTGCAACCCACCATTTCCCATTTCCATTCTACCACCCGTCACTCACATCTCAAGCGTAGCGATTCTGCCTCCAACTTCGCCATCCCTGGCCCACAGACCTTGCGCCACCCTCTCTCGCACCATCTCCAGGTAGCTGGCACGGCCGGGCACCGCGTCATCATCCGCACACTGCTCCAGGCGGCGCATGATTATCTTGAGCGCTTCAAACTTGCGCAGCTGTACCTGGTACGCCGTCGTCTCAGCCTCGCCGCGGCCGCCGACCAGATTCGTGAAGCGGGGCGCCGGGCGCAAAAGGCAGGGCAGGATGGGGTTTCCTGGGCGCAGGATGCAGGCCAGACCGGTGGACGGGAAGTTGGAGGGCACGGGGATTGTGGATGACGCTGAGGTGGACCAGTTGGCTGTTGCGACGGCTTTGACAAAGTCGAGGGCGGCGATGGCGGTTTCCTTGAGCGCCAGGGTCTCGGCGCATTGGGTGATTTCGGAGGCGAAGCCCGAATTGTCGGTGGTGTAGAGGTAATAGAGGATGCGGGCGGCGTTGCTTTCGGCCTCGATGCGTCCAGGAGCGGTTGCGCTCGAGTTGGGAGTAGCAACCGGCGCGGGAAATGTGATTTCTTTAGATGTGTCGGGCCCGTGGAAGACGGTGGCGAGAGTGCGTAGTGCGTCAGCATTGGTGTGGCGATTCAGGGGGACCAACGCAAGAGGTTTTGAATCCCAGAGCGCCTCGGATTCGGGCAAAAGCGTTGCGCGGGGGAGCGATGAGAGGACATGCAAGTCGTGGATGGGAGACTCCCCGTGTGCCCACTGTGTGGTTTTTACTTGGCTCAAGACGTCCATGATCCGGGCGAGGACTCGCTTTCTAATGGGGCCACTTGTTTCGAAATCAGAAGGATAGGTGGATGCGTACTTGGAGAGGTAGTTTGCTGTAGGCCGGTAGAGGTAGGAGACTTCAAATGTTGGGTGAGATTTGGGATCAATGTAGTAGCTAAGAGTGCGTTCGTGAAGGCCAGTAGACTTGAGGTATTCAAGGGCAATGGACTCGTGATGAGATGCAACCGACTTGGAGGGCTGATTGCAAGCCTTGAGCAGGTCTGAGAAGAAGTCCACGAGACTGATGTGCATGAGCACGTCTCCGTCGTAGTCGACAGCATACAACGATATGAAGTCGAGCAGGCCGGTAGACTTGAGACCAAAGCTTTCTTCGACGTCAGGATGGTGCGAGTGGCTAATGGCACACCAGCTCAGGGTGCCAACCTTGGGCAACCACGTCATTAGCCTTGCTTGCGCTACCGTTTTCCGAGATTTACTTGGGGGAGGAATTTGGGAACGAGGGCCTTGGGCGCCGCAAAGGGCAAAGAAGAGACTGTAAACGTCCTTGTCTCCAAAGACACGTTTCCACATGAAGCCGGTGCCATAGCTTGCAGTCGCCTCTGGGCTCGGCACGGTAGCTGTAGGATCGCCATGGCCCATGGAGTTGGCGTCGGGAGCAGAGTCGATCCCGAGGACATCTGCGGGATCCTTGTCGACCTGGAGGAGCTTGAACAGGATGTGACCCGCTCTGTCGGCTACCCCGATATCTTCAGCGGCAAGCCATAGCTGGATGAGACGAGAAACAATGTCTGGGGTGCTGGCGATGAATTCGGCGTGCCTGCTACTAAAGGTGGCCTTTTCCAACAGCGACAAGGCCAGCGTGTGAAAGGGGAGGGCGGCGAGGTCAAGTCCAGCAGCAAAATCGACTGGAGGTCTTATCGATCTAAGAAAGTCAAAGTCATGGCGATCTATGAGTTTGACCAAAAGCTGGATTACGGGCGTTGGGTCCTGCTGGAGCTGCGGGAGAAGGCGGGCAAGTTGCTGAACCAAGCCCTGCGTTTCGGCCGGCTCTATCCTGAACTGGGATGAAAGAAAGGGCTGCAGGGTATCAAAGAGGGTCGTATCCAGAGGATGGGATGGATTCTGCTCGACGTCGTCAAGATGGGCAGGCAAACGCTCGAGAGTGGCCGAGACGAGATCCTGAGAGGCCATTTTGTGCGCGAAGCCAATGCGGTAGCTGCAGCTCCACCCGAGTGCTCTTCCTCAACGCGATGCAAGCTTATAGTCGTGAGTGAGATGGAGATGGATGGTGTGAGATGGGGTGCGGACTTGGGAGTAGTGGTAGCGGGGCATGCCCGTCCCCCACCAAGGCGTCCGTGCACGAGCCCTGGCTTCTGGCGCTGCGCGCTCTGTCATAACTTTTTCCACCTCGTCTCGACATCACAACAATGCACAACGCGCCCCCGGGCCTCGCCTCATTGCCCACTGCCGCGCCGACCTCAATCCTCCTCGACCGGTAGCAGTCGACAATCAGCTCTCACACGGCCCATCATGCCCCCGAAAATGGGCTTCTTCCCCGGAGGCGGTGCCGGCCGCGGCGCCGGCAAGATTGCGGGCGTCGATGTACCCTGGGAGGTTGACCACGACCTCAAGATTGACCACAAGCCGTCAGAGCTGTTTCCAGTAAGTCCAAGTTGTCGGTTGTGTCCGTCTCTCTTTCACGCCGCGTCATGCGACACACCTCGACCACTGCTGAGCTAGCCACATGGCTGCTCCCCGCCTTATCCTCTGTGCCTCTCAGCCCAGTCTATCATCCACAACACAGCATGCGCACACATCATGGATACCACGAAGCAGTGTTCAAAATTCAAGGATCCGAAGCTGACGACATGCAAGCCCAGGGCGCCGCCTTTGGCACCGCCGCCTCGTCGCAATGAGAGGACCTCAGTTGCCCGCTACCGCGCCCTTCGAGAGCGCATCCACGAAGGTCCTCTCTACACCGTCCTCGGCGACTCGTCGCGCGTCACCAAGAATCGCGGAACCCAGACGACTGCTCAAACCAACCCTTTCGAGAGCATGCCGACCTACACGCAGAAGTACAAGAAGCAGAGGCGCACGATTCCGCGTCTGGATACACGCCCATACAGTGAGTCGCCAACGCGCTCTAGGCCGAACAAGAGTTCCAACTAACTTTGGTAGTCGAGCGCTTCTTCCCGCCTGAGCTTTGGACGACACTTGATCCCGCGATGAAAGACGGAGCAAACGCCGAGGCTCGCAAGAAACGCAAGATGCTCAAAATCGCCCTCACGACGAAGCTGTCGCGCCTCGAACAGCTCGAAGAAAACGGCAACCTCGGCCATGAAGATGACGAGGACATGGACAAGGACGACGACGACGACGACGCGCAGCAGGAGGAAGAGCAGGACGTCAACTTTGAGGACGAGGAGGAAGACGACGACGACTACAATGCCGAGCAGTACTTTGAGAACGGCGAGGACGACGACTACGGCGGCGACGACCCGGGCGGTGACGGAGAGTGGGATTGAACATGGCGCGAACGGGTCTTTCTCTGGTCTTGGTGTTGCATGGCTACATGGCGTTTTGGTTCGGCGCTACAGTGCGCACTCAAGATGGCGACTTTGGCGCAACTTGCTCTTGGGAGGCGCACCTCCATCTCCATCTTCCTCTTCTGGCGCATTGGTTGCCCGCAGTGCTTGCTCCCCTCGTGTGGGGCTGGCTAGCCACTCGGTAGGAACTTGGGCACCTACACATCTGTCGAGCGACAGGAATACAAAAACCGCAGATCCGATCCGATCAGATCTGACACTTCTTCCATGCGCTGCTCACCTGGCTTACACAAGATGCCCGCGTTTCCACGTGCTGCTGCAGCGCGCTGTCCTGTCCTGCATTACTCAACACCCCGTCCGTCCCCCTCATCCATGTCATGTCATGGACCACCCCGCATGTATCATGTGAAAACCGCACCGCTCGTCGACGATCTGGGATAGGCAAGGTAAGCGGGGAAACACGCCAAACAAACAGTGAACGCACTGCCGAGAACACCTCCACCAGCATGATACAGTTCTGCCATCCATTGTCTGTCTGCCTTCTCGCATTCATGTGCCAGCGCCGTCGACACATGTGCGAACCCCACCACCTACCTGTCCGCTGCGTTCGCTTCCCCTCCCTCTCTGCCTTTGCGATACCCCGCGGCATCGCTCGTGTGCTGCTACTGCTTGACTGCGACCCTCACGTCACAGCGAAGTCTCGGTCGCCTATCGTGGCAGCCAGGAAAGTTACGCCAAAGTGATGGCGTGAAATGACCCGAGCGTCGGTGCAGAAGAGGACGAAGAACGGGTAGACAAGCAATGGCGAGACAGGGAAACCATGAGAGGACGCAGAGCAGCGTAGAGCAATGCGGAACCTTGCCATTGCCAGAGTCACCACTGCTTCCCTTACGTATTTTGCTATCATTTGTTTCTTTCTCAGTGAGTTGAGCTTCAGAGCTTCAGAGACAGAAGCGCGGCTTACGGCTCAGTATCCAGCACGGCTGCCAAGGCGAGATACTCATCGCAGGTACCGTACTGTATCTTGCACGGCTGATGCTTGATTGACTTGGCGTCTCACCTCATCTCATCTCGTCTCGTCTTACTCCCCTATGTTCCGTCTCGACTCTGGGTACGCGATCAGTGGTGGTGCTGCTGCCCAACAACCCGCCGCCCGCCGCCCGCGTGTTCCCGACGGACAAACAGAAACACTATCGCCCCAGATCCTCTCCTTCTCACTTACCATCAACCGCACAAACGCAGTCAGGGCCACCGCGGCAGTGCAAGCTTGACGAAGCCCTTCCCGCGCGCCAACTCTGCTTGTTTGAGCGAGGGGAAGGCGCAGCGGGCTAGCAGAGCAGATTGACGGATTGACGGATTGGGCACCATTACCACGCTCACCCGCTCATCCGCCATTTCGTATCCCGAGCGATCGGAGACGGATGAGCGGGAAAGGTACGCGCAGGCGAGCGAGCGGTTTGCTGAGATTCAGGGCAGGGCAGGGCAAGGCAGGGCCGGGCGTGACGTCGGAGGGTATGGTAGGGTAAGTTGGTGAAGCAGGGCAGCCGTTGCGTGCGTGCGTGCGCGCGCGCGGTCAAACGGTCAACGGCAGGCCATTGGGCAAGGCAGACAGCTCAACGGGCAGGAAGGGGTCCCAATGGGTTCGTCAAAGTACCTTGCTCTGGAGTTGAATGGGTGGTGTGTGCGTGTAGCATAAGCCGCATCCAACACAGGCAGGCAAGCAGACAGACGTGGGTTGGACGAAACCCGCGGCCAGTAGTGAGCAACATCTTGCAGGGGCTTTGAAGCGGCTGAAGCGAGCATCCAAGAGTTTTGCCCTGGGTTTGAGGCTAAGACGCCGTTTCGAATTTTCAGATAGAATAAACTGCCGTGTCTTGTCGACATGATTAAAGACGAATGCGAAGGGCGCGCCAGGTGTGGCTGGGAGCTATGTATAGCTCGACACAAGAAACGAGAAACGGATAATGACGCGGATGGCGGCGTTTCAAGGCGTAGAATTAAGCGTAGACGAAAGGAAACTGCTAAGGAACGGAGAGACGATAGATTTGCGAGTCGCGATGAAACTGCGTGTGCTATATATATTGAGAATGTGGTTGGTCTGTGGGTCGAGGAGGAGGAAAATAAGGGGGCTGGAGTTGATGGTTTGCCAGGGGGAGGCTGAAGGGAAGCAAAGAGCAAGGATCCTGGTGATGGTGGGTGTCGTGTATGTAGTGTGGTGAACATGGGCATTAGTATTTCTGTGTGAAGCAGGTCGATGACGAGAGGCCAAATTGGTACAATGAAAAGTTGTTTTTGCAATTTAAAACAGCAGGAAGCCGAGAAGCAATTACCGTGATTCTGCAGAGCTGGCGAATGGCCTCGAAGACTCGGTGATGCCACGAGCAGCGGACACCCGTCTGCCGTGCAGTAGAGGAGATGAGATGTGTACCACTCTGCATGTCTCCGCAAAGTGACCAGACGCGCGATGCGCAGCTTCACAGCGCGACGCGCCCATCGCGCGGCAGTCGAGCACGACAGGGTAGATAAGAGGAGCGCACATGAGACTCGACCAGCAGCGCGACTACCGGGTCGAGTCGAGTCCAGTATCTCTGCTGGAGTGACGGTGGTCGAGGCCGACGCAGAGCCTCGCCGTCCCCTCACCTTCACGATATTTTGTCGACTCCACCTCGCTCCTCGGCTGCTGCGTCGCAGTCCCCTCTTCACGATCCCATTTCGAGGATGTCGAACAACACTACACCACTTCTGGCTTTGTGCTGTTTCTGCCCAACTTGGTCCCCGATGATGGTGCTTCGCCGTCGCATCGCATTGCGTCACCAAGTTCCGGCCATGGCAGCAGCAGCACGCAGGCACCGTGGCAGGCTGCTTAACCTTAACGGCGGTCGTCTGTCATGGATAACGGGCTTTGGGCGACGAGGACGACTCAGAGGCCGGCTGGCGTTCGGCGGGTGTTGGCCTAGGGATCTGGCGATCGCGTGCAGGCCGTCTGGGCCGCGAGCTTAAGTGCACTTCGACGCTGTCATTGTCGCAAGCACAGTCGCCGAGTCTAATGTGGAAAGGTGCGTCTGCGCTGCCGGTTGCTGGACGGGCGTGTGCGACTTGTGCCTGCAGGTCGCAAATTGTTTCATAATATGAATGGTGTTTCTGTGCGGACCGTCGGTATTGGGCGCACCGCCGGCACTGCGGTCCTCGAAGACTCGACGACGAATTTGTCAGGTCGGCATACTGGGGAGGATTTGCCGGACGAGGGACAAAGTACCTTACGTCACAGAAGGCTGGGGAGGCCCCGGTAGAGGAGAGGAGCGGCGCGGCAGCGGGAGGTTCCTGGGGTCCGTCGCGAAGCTTGGCCCGGTTTTGCGGTTAGAGTTTGAGAAGTTTTGACGACCGAGACATTTGGCGGGAGAGAAGAGCGCGCTGGATGCGTAGACTCGGCGTCGATTCGCGGTAATTTGCAAGCAAAATAGGACCGTGGGCATGCAATTGGTTGTGGGTGTGTTTGGCGATGTGGTCGTGGTCGTGATAGCCTCTGGCCGGGTTGGCATGTAGTGTGCTGGGTTGGGCATGCATCCTCATGAGGTGTCAGTCCAAGTGGATGCGGCGTCGGCGTCAACCACATGCAGGTGCAGAGCCCGCCAACGCTTGACATTTTACGGCATAGCTCAGGTCACGACGGCCCTGCTCAACGGTCGCTATCGTGCGGTCGGGCCGAGGCTGATGGCCTTTGAGTCGCTGTGGGTGTCCAGGTCCATCATCAACGGCCAAGATTCCGTGACACGGCGGAGGGCCTTCACAAGTCGTTGTACAGTGCTGCCAGGGGGGAAATGAGGCCGTTGCAGCTGGAAATTAACGTCCTGTTGTAAGAGGATAGGATAGGAGAGACGCAGCAGCATAAAGGCCTCGTCTAATTGGCCGTTGTCTTGTGCACCGACAGCGGAGAGGGCCATTTGTCGACGGCTCGACGGCGCGGCCTCTCGACAATCAACACCACGCCCGACATCCGAAGAGGTGGACTCCAGACGACCCGTCATCCTCACCGTCCCCTGCGCAACCTCCCTCACCCGGCTGACGTGCGCTTCCTCCGCCACTGTATTGCATTGCATTGCCGTGCAACGCCCGCTGAAACAATGCACCTGTGCCGTCTGATGTCAGTCTGTCAACCAAGCACATGCCACGGCCTTGTACATCAACAGCGGGGCTCGGTGTCACGCAGCAGCACTCCAGGCCAGCACATGAGCAGAGCCCTGGACCCCGCTACTCAGCGCTTCTGGAAGAGGAGAACCCCTGTCCCCGCCATGGTCGCACCCATGCACCCACTCTCCAGCATCAGGCCTCTTGCCCCGCTGAATCGTCCGTCCCACTGTCCTTGAAAGCGACAACATCTGCTCCACCGACTCTTATCGAGCCCGCGCCTCCTCTCCACCCTCAGCAATGACCGACGCTCCCTAGACCTTCCAACTCACAGTCTCCACTGTCTCGAAACAAGTCGCCATGGCTGAAAGTGACCGGTCAACTGCCCCGGGCCTCGAGGTAAGTCCATGTTTATATGCTCCTCGTCCTACGCCTCGCGCGCCACCCGCCGCTCCTCTCCAGACAAAATCATGCTCATTGAATCCGTCCAGGTCTCCGTCGCCGTGTCTGCTGTCGTCTCCGCCTTCAACAACGGAGCCGGTCTGCTTCACGCCCTGCGCAAGTCCCGTGTCCGCAGGAGGAGAGGCGAAGAGGGCTTCAAGGAAAAGGTCTTGCTCGACTCCCTCCTCAGCGGTGAAAAGGCAATCGACGAGCACTATGCCGCCTTGTGCAAGGAGTTTGGCAAGCCTGCTCGCTCTGGTGATGGTGAGGTGGTGCCACCCCGAGCGGGAGAGCCTTGAGCTAATTTGTTCGTCCAGCCATTGCGCGTGATCGCCTCTTGCACGTTGCCGTCTCCATGCAGCCAGAGGTCATTCGAAGCCTGCAGATTGCGACGCGCAACGACTCGGCAATTCTCGATTTTACAAAGCTACACGAAGCTTCGGTCATGCTCCGTCGCGATGCTCTCGAGGCCCTGGCAGACTTTCGCCAACGACTGGCCGACGAGCATCCATCCAGCCCGACCATCCCGCCCTACTCCACTCATCGGTCTTTGAGCAGCAGCCAAAACTCAACCTTGTCTAGCCCTTTCCAGCGCTCGCGATCCTCGAGCTACTTTTCCTGCGCGGACGTCCCTCCGACTGTCACCATTCTCCATGGAGACGATGCAAAGGCGAGCAGGCTCTCTCGCGTCTTTTCGCGCCGAAGGAGCAACTCGGCCCGCAGCTCCGTCAAGCCCGCGCGTGGCCTGACTCGAATGAGTTCGGCCGTCAGCCTGTCCAACAACCAATCCTGGGTTTCGTCCCACAAGGCCGACGAAAATCAAGATATGCTTAGTCCCCTTCCGCAGGCGTCTCCGGTTGAAGTTCCGCCGCGACGCAGGCCGTTGATGGATCCTCTCCCGCCGCCACCGCCACCTCCGGCCTATTCGCCGCGTCGCCGGAGCAAGTACATCGGACTGGACGAAAAGGCGGCCGAATCTGTTCCTCGTCGTCCTGAACATCCACTGGAGAGGCAAGCTCGCGATTCTGACGACTCTTACGACCAAGATGACGCCGAAATTTCCCCCGTGTCCGAGCCAGACTCGCGTCAGGATTCGGTCATGCCATCTCCAGGGGACACCAAGTCCACCGAGGAGCTCGACCGGGCCTTTACTGACGTCGCTCAGCGTTTGAATATGAGGGAAAATGCGGAAGCGCGCCCCAATTCCTGGGAAAGCTCCTCTGCTTCTGTCTCGTCGGCTAGTGTCTACTCGACCGAGGAGAGCATTCAACAAGACAATACAACCGTCGCGTCGACGGCCTATACATCATCGCATCACTCTCCTTCTGGTAGCCGTACGTCTGAAGAAGTCAAGAGCGTTGCCCCATATAGCGCCAAGTCGCCACCCCTGGCTCGTCACAGCTACACTTCCATTGTCAACAGTACGCCGTACTCTGAGATTCCTGCGGCACCCGCTGCAGCCCATCCTGTGAGGCGCCCAACCGCTATTCGCTCCATACGCTCCATACGTTCGTACTACGGTGGTCACCGCCACGCGAGCAGTGAACCGACTCCTCCACTCCCTACCTCTCCGCTGTCTTCATTCTTTTCCAAGCCTTTTGTCGGCCCTCGTATGCAAGATGGACCGTGCAAGCAAAATGGCTACTACAACTTTTGCAAGGGTGCCTGGAACCTCCGCGAAGACTTCAAGAAAGGGCTCGTGATTCACGCCAAGCCCCTAGGCATGTATACTTCTGCCATGGTCTGGAGGTGCAAGAGCTGCGCTTTTGAGGGGCCTGCCTGGGTCAAGGGCAAGCCTTACCGTACTGACCCCAACGTCTACACGTTCGAGTGTCGCGTCCCTAGCGGTCCCAACTCGGACACCACTTTGCTTGTCAACATCCGTTACAAGTGGATATTTTTGGCCAAGTCGCACGTCAAGGTAAAGCCAAACGGTCTGTTCCGTCGATCGACCCTCTCGGCATCGAGTCTGTCTTCCGGCTACTCCAGCGCAGCTGCCAACCCCCATGTCCAGCAAAACCTCGTCCTACGCGCGTTCTACATTCCTCCGCCCGCCTCCGCCGGTACCTCCGTTTCCCACCGCAGCCGCAGCCGCAGCAGGTCTCCGTCGATGCCGTCACTCATGGCTGCCGCATCCAGGGCTGAGCAGGATCCTCCCAAGCAAAACGATCGCTACTTGCGCAAGACCGGCCACAACTTTGGCTGCATCTTTTGCTGCGCCGAGGGACGAGTGACGAGCGTATTTGGCAGCTTGGAACTGATGCTCAGACACGTGGCCGAAACGCATGCGCAGCCGGGCGTGCTCACAGTCGACGTCATGGAACGAACAAAATGCGTGGCGGGTCGCAGTCCCGGTCCTGGCGAAGAGTGCGATGTCTGGTGGACGGCAGTCGAGCAAGACTCGTAATGTTTCACACGCAAGGGAAGATGACGGGACGACGACGACGCGGAAGACCGCGGATCCATGACAAACACGATGCAACGCCGCAGGGATCTCGCGCAGAAGCGGACGCAGAGGCGGATGCCGGGCCGCCGCCAGGCGGAAACATCAAAACACTTGACCTCAGGAGACGGACGCGCGGTGACGCATCCATCCTTGCGGTGGTTGCGCATCCAGTCGGATTGGAGTGCAGCAGCAGTCCGGTCAGCGAGCTCGACTGCACGCTGATTATTCTTTCCTTTTTTCCCTTTGCCACTTTTTCTCCTCATCACTCTTCTTTTCTTCCGTCCGCTGGACCGGCTGGCTTGGGTGCGCGCGCGCATGCGTGGCTTGTCCACACGGCGCTTCCACACCTTGTCGAAAAACCCACTTGCCTCACCCATCATTTGTAATCCCCCAGATACCCGGACCGTTGCACCGACGACGACAGACCGACAGGCGGGCTGCTACATACCTGCTGCTGCGCTGACGGGCTGTCATCTGTCGTCCTACAACGGTCAGCTTTTTTGTCCATACTTTTGTTGTCTGTCCTACATGGACGGCACTCACACCACCACCACGGCACGCTCTTTTTGTCCGGCTGGCTTGCACCTAGCCCCTCGACCCCAAACCAAAATCTCACACCGCACTTACCTTGCCCCTCTGGGCACAAGACACAAAACACAAACACAACCAACCCCACCCCCCCCTTTGACGACTTCCTTGTAATGATGTCTGTATGTACAGCGCTTATACCCACACCCCACCTCTTTCGCTCTTTTACGCCGATCGATCTTTTCTTTTCCTTTCCTTTCCTTTCCTTTCCTTTCCTCTCTCTGGGTGACGCTCTCCCCCTTTCTTGTATATACTTTATTGAATGATGGGTGTTGATTGGATTGGATGGTTGGACAGATGATGGCCGGATTACTACTACAAATATTGTACCTACCTACACTACATCTTAACTTTTATCGTCTGTTGTCTGTTGTCTGTTGGTGGCGTGCTTTTCTGGAGCGCTCTCTTGTGATCGTTGTTCGTCTCTTTTAGGTTGTTCTGATAGTTGCGCTGTGTGAGGTGTGTCTGTCTGTATGGCATGCGTGGCCTCTCCCACAGTCCCTCCCCCCTTCACGTCCACGCCACAAAATCTGCTCAATTCCTCTGTACATACATATGTAGGCTTTCTTAATCTCATAATTCACCGTCGCCCTTACTCGGCGTGCTCCTTCTCTCTGTGCCACACGACCATTAGAACAAGGTCTACCTATCATCTCGGCAGCCAGCATTGGGCGCCAGTCCTGCCAGTCCAGGAAAACCCCTGAGGCGACGCCGAGTGCCTGAAATGGTGGAGGGGGTGGGGTGGCGATGGGCGATGGCGGGGGTGGGTACGTTGGTCTTTTGCCGACTGTGGGACGTCTCGACTGAGCGATGGGCTTTGGATATAGAGGGAGGGTGTGGTGGATCTGTGGATCTGTGGGTCAAGTATGATGCCTGGCTTGTTGGACTAGTTTGAGTTGCTTCTGGTTACGGTGGTTGATGGTGATGCAGCTTTCTATATTCTGACAGACTATGTGGAGCTGAAGTCATGTACACATCCGTCGCCTCGCCGTCACCGTCGCCGCTCACATGTCGCGTTTCACGCATGACACGACAAAAGGAGCGCAGCACTTGTTCTTTGTATGAATGGATTCAGCTGCTGCTGCTGCTGCTGCTGCTTCTTCTTACCGCTGCTAACCAGAGTAATGAGTATATCCAGATAGGTAAGTAAGCAGCTAGCTAGGTAGGTAGGTCGCTTGCGCTCTGCTCTGCTGTGCTCTGCGTCGTCTAATCTGCCCAAGCCACCTGATGCCATTCCATTCCGTACCGTGCGTAGGTGGGCCTTCCTTTCCAGACTGCATCTAGGGTTCCAGAGTCCTAGTGCCATCATCCCAATCCGCCCATGCATCCCATGCGTTCGTCCAGCGTGCGTCGCGTATCATGTCGTTCCATGCATGCCATGCCATCCAAAAATACCAGAAATCCCAACTCAAAACGTCTCATCGTCATCAAGGCCCTCAGCGCCAGCAGGCACATGCGACGCCGTCGCAGCACCCAGTCCCAAACCTTCCGGGCCAACGACCTCCATCTCCTCCAGCAGCGCCGAATCCTCTGCATCCGCCTCACCATCCCCCGCTTCCACTGCATCGAGCTCCACGCCCTGCATCTCCCCGCGCTCCCTCGCAACAGCATCACCCACACTCTGCGGTCCACCTTCCGCAATGCGGCCACGACACCACCCCAGCACGGCGCTGGTGCCGCGCTGCAGGACGGTCCACGGGGGGACGCGGAAGAGATTGCCGCGCAGCTCGACGGCGCGCAGCTGGCCGCCGGCGTCCGGGTCGCCGAGGAGGCCGATCTCCGGGGGCAGGCGGGCGATGGCGTTGTTGGAGAGGTCGACGGTGGCAAGGCCGGCGAGCGCGCAGACGCTGACGGCGTCGATTTGGTTGTCGGCCGCGAGGAGCGTCGTCAGTGCGGGGAAGGCGTCGCGGAAGATGGGGAGCACGCCGGTCAGTCGGTTGGCTGTGATATCGAGGGATGCGAGGCGCGGGGCCGAGAGGTTCGATGTCAGAGGGGTCAGGGAGGTGAGGCCGTTGGTGGCCAGGCGGAGAGAACTGAGGTAGGGGAGTTCGAGGGAGGTCGAGAGGAGCGTGGTGCTGGCGAGGCGGTTGAAGGAGAGGTCGAGAGTATTAAGGGCACTGGAGACAAGGGAGAGCGAGGAGGGCAAGGAGGTGAAGGCGTTGTGATGGAGAGTGAGGGTGCGGACGGATGAAGCAATGGGAGAAAGCTTCTCTGAGGATAGTTCGGATAGGGTTTTGGATGACAGGTCGAGCGTGCCTGCAGGGCTCGGCACCCACGAGTCTTTGGGTGGTATGACCGTCGTTGTTGGCTCCTCTACATCCGCGGCGGCGGAATGCTCCTCATGCAACGTCGGATCGAGTCTCATTTTGAGGTCCCGCTTCAACTCGCTCGTGCTCGATGTAATGAACTTGCGTTCCCGCAGCGGGTTCGCCGCCAGGTCTAGCCGCTCCAAGCTCTCCATGAGACCGACTTCGTTGTCAATCTTGCCAATGTTGTTGCCACCAAAGTTGGCATGTCGCAGCTTCTTCAGCGTTGTAAATCCAGAAGGAAGTGCGGACAGTTTGTTCTCTTCAATGAGCAAAGTAAGGAGATTGGGCCACTCCGAAAGGTCCGGCAGCTCATTGATGCGATTGACGGACAGGTTCAAAGATTGCAAAGCCGGCATGGACAACGCCGATGTGCAGAGGGCGCTTAGTGCATTGCTCGAGACGTTGAGGGTCTGCAGACGTGGCAGGCACACTACAGTGTCTGGGAACAGTGTGCCACTGAGAGAATTCTTTGATGCCTGTAGGTCGACTAGAGGCAACCCCTGAAGTATCTCGACGGGGAGATCCGAAAACGAGTTGTTTGAGAGGTGCAGTGTCTTGAGGCTGGCCAACTCCCGCAGCGAGTCTGGGAGGCGCCGTAATTTGTTCCCTTGGAGATCTAGGAGCTCGAGATTGGACAGAGATCCAAGAGAATCCGGAAAGTCGCCATGAAGCGCATTTTCCGAAAGTCTCAGCTCTCGCACATTCTGAATTTGCGAAATGATTTGCATACAATCGTTGCCGAGTCGATTGCATGACTGTCTTGATCAGTAGATCGATCCGAGTCTTTTATGAGGGGACTCACCAAATTCAAGATTGACAAATTCTCAAGCCTTCTCAGACCAAGAGGCAGCTCGGTGAGAATGTTACCGTGGAGATCCAGCGTCTCCACGCCTCCAAACTGAGGTCCGGGAGCATCCAAGTCTTCTGCGACATCAGTGGGATCAATGTCAGGGAACAAGTCGTCAGGCAGCCTCTCGATATCATTGTCTGCCGCTATGAAGCGAACCAGGTCGACAGCCTCTGACCAGGCCGCATTGGACTCAGGATCGTACTCGTACATGGACATGACTTGACTTGGGATTTCGCTCAAGCCCATGTTGGCAAGATTCAGCCGCCCTTCCGACCTCGCAGCAGCAACCCTCTTCTTGATAACAGCATCTCCGCCCTTGGGCATCTGATTAAAGGGGTCTTCAAAAGAATCAAAATCTGGACCCTGGACCAAAGGTTTCGCAGGCGAAGGTTGCTTCTTCGCAGCTGCCTTGGCTTTGGCTATCTGCTCTCGAAGCGCTGCAGACGAGCTCGCAGTCTTTTTGGTCGATTCCGGAGATTTCGATTCCCTTTTGGGCACAGACTTGGGCGTAGTGCGAGAAGCGGGTCTGGGTGTGACTTTCTTGGGTGGCGAAATGACTGGCGCAGTCCAAGTCTTTCCTTCACTTGGTGACGCAAGATTGACGTCTGCCGCAGGACGAGTTCGGGGTATACGTCCTATCATATTCTGTCCTGGGCTTAATGGCATTTTGGATACTCTGCTGCTGGGACTCTTGACAGGGCTCTTGACAGGGCTCTTGATGGGACTCTTGATGGGGCTCTGAAGCGGCCCATCTTCCGGACTTTGCGCTGTCGCAGGTGATCGAGGTGCAGCACTCACGCTTCTCCTGGTTGGAGTACTTGTCGACAATGACGAAGCCCCCAGAGCACCACCATAGGACGCGCGCATGCTGCTGGAAAGATATGACATGCCGCTGGGGGTAATTGGCCTGGCCTGAGCTCCGCCGCGGAGTATAGAGTTTCTTGATTCAGGCCGCGCCGGCCTGCTCATGGCGGAAGCGGGTCTCGACGGAATGCCTCGTGGACTCGTAGGGTTCAGCCAGCTCGAATGTCGTGCGGTCGGCGACGTCGGATTTTGCATCATGATGTTCTGAATTGTCTCGGCAGCGCGATCGGACAATGAGGCGGTTGATACGTCTCTCTTCCTTGAATCAAACTGGGCTGGAAGTGTGTCAGGACCGGCAGCTCAACAAGGGGTCGATGCGCACTCACACACAGGCAGCTCCTCATCGTCCCAGTCTCCCGGAGAGTCTCGGTGGCTCAGCCTTGAAGAGACGCGGAATCCATTCAAGTCACCTAGCTGGTCGTCCTCCTGCTCCACGCGTGTGGATATGGCGGCGACGGCAGGTCGTTGGATTCGCGACCGCGCCTGGCGCGACATTGGGCGCGGTGCGGGTTTCTTGAAGACGGCGTCATCGTTTGTCGCGGAAGGCCTGGAAGTAGAACCGAGACTTGGTCGAGTCGTGGAGGCAGCGCGGCCTGGCAGTGACGAGGTTGGGCCCTTGGAAACGGCGCGCGTCGATGAAGGTGGCGGCTGAGGAGTCTGTGATGGTTTGGGTAGAGAGGAAGGAAGCGGGAGCTTGGAGCCGGAGGACTTGGTCGTGGAAGCTCGCGGGATGGCGGAGGGTCTGGGGAGCTTGGAGGAGGAGGAGGAGGAGGGATCCATTGCGCGCGGTGCAAGACGGATTTGGGATGGCCTGGGTAACAGAAAGCGACGCGCTGTAAGGACAAGTCGCCAAATCACGTTTGTGGAAGAGCGTGGACAAGGGCAAGGGCAAGGGTGCAAGGCGGGAGCATTGCCGTAGAAACCAGAAACCAGTGCAGCCACTTGCACCATACCACACCACCGCACCCACGCCCACGCCCACGCCCACCCACACCCACCCACACCCACACCGCCCTCCGCTCGCCCAAGCCCAGGCAGCTTGTCATCCACTCCAGCTGTCACTGCCCCCCGCCCTCTCCATAATCCACATTTCTTCTTTCGCATCGCATCGCATCGCCTGCATCTCCAAGCTCGTCTCGTCGCTCACCTCGTCTCTGTCTCCACACTGCCGTTTCGTTTGCGTCGATCGGGCGTCGCCGTCGCTCTCGTTCTCCCTCTCCTCTCCGCAGCCTGTTGCCCGACCAACACCATCCCATCTTGGCGCACCGCGCCTCGCCATCGCCCTTAGCCCCCCGCCTCCCGCCGTTGGATGCGCCCCGTCGCCCCGTCGCCCTCCGTCATCGTCCCCATCAACACCATGGACAGCAGGACCTCGGCCGCACAGGACCTGCTCGCCATGGCCCAGGAAGAGCGCCTTCACTCGGCCGCCCGTCTGCTCTCCGACTCGCAAGACACCCTCTCGACCCACAGCGCTTCCCAAAAGACGGAGCGCGACAAGTTTTCGTCGCCAGTCCCCGCCGCGTCCTCCATAACTCCTCCACCATCGTCCCAAGTCGCGCCCGTTGTCCCTGCCATGCGGACATCGGTCCGCACTCCCACTCCACCTACACCTGTGCTGTCGTCGCCTCCTCCGACCTCGCGCACCAGCACCCAGCTGTCCGGACCCGCCTTGTCCTTCACAACCGACCAGATTAATGGCGCTGCCGCCGAAGAGCTCAGAGACATGGTTGGCGAGCTCCTGATAGCGCTCCGCGAGGCGCGCACCTCGGCCGCGCATCACAAGCTGCAGTACAACATGCTCAGCATCGACAGCGCCGAGGCACAAAACCGGATGGCTGTTGAACTCGCAATGGCGCAGAGGGAGGTCGAAGTCCTTCAGCAGTCGGACGAGCGCCGTCGCAACACGACCACAACTACTGCTATTTCTCCTCCCGCTTCTCAGGATCCTGCCGTCGCCACGGCCAACTCTGCGGTGCTGACTGAAATGACCCGCCACCTCCAAGCTGTCCAGAGTGAAAACGAGGAGCTGCGCGGAATGCTGGATCAGTCCAAGCGCGTAACTGAAAAGCGCGAGGGTGAAATTGCAAGCCTTATGGAACAAAACGAGCGTCTCCGTGGGCGCATTAGGAAAAACCGTGATCACCTCAATGGCATGTTGGGAGATGTCTACGAGGGTAACTCTCCAGTCTCGGTTACGGGCACACCGCGCTATCCCACGACACCCCGAAGCCGTAATCGCGCACATGCCGTGGCTGATCCAGGTCGGGAGAGGCAAGCTTTTGAGGCGTTGCTCCTGGCGGACCAAATGCTCAGTGGCAAGACGACCACAGCGCCCACCACTCCAAACAAACCAAAAGGCCGCGTGAGCCACACTCGAGGTTCGCAATCACTCTCCTCCTTGCCCACTACCCCAAACCGGACATCAGCGCCAACTGGTTCCCAACCCACAGTAGTAGTTCCGCGCACACCACCCACATTTCACGCCATCAATCGACCTTCTCAAACGACTTCGGCCGCCCCAGTTGCGATTCCCAGGCGCCGGGAGAGCACAGACTCGACCATCACAGCGTCGAGCGTTGGAGAAAATGTCGTCAACGAGTCGGACAAGGACACGGAAATCATCGAGTCGCAAGCCAGCCAAATGGCTAGCAGCATGCTACGCCGCACGCCGCAGCATTTTACGAGCAGTGCATCACCACATGCCAGCCAAAGCCACAGCCAGCCGCAACGATTGACCAGTGGCTCGATGCAGACCAAGTTGTTTGGCCATGTCAAGAAGCCTGGAGTGGGTAGGCCTTCTCTTGAAAAGGAGAAACGCGGCATCTCTAGTGTTGACGACCACCATGACGGTCGGACCCCGGCGAAGCGAGGACGCACTGAAGCGGGGATTGGCTTGGGCATTGGTGGCATGAGCGGGAGTCCCAGGCAGAGGTGAATGCCCATCCCTTTTCGTTACGCATTTTCCCAAAACAGTCATTCTCAAATGGAGTCGCGGAGTTTGAGGGTGTGGATTCACGGTTACCATGACCAACATTTCATCATCATCTCATTGCTCGCGGATACAACCCCTTTCCGCACAAATATTCTCATTCTGTATTCTGTTGGTAGGCCTGGGGGTTTCGGATTTCTTGGAGGTTGGGAGGCGACGTTTGGGTACTTTTGGGCTGGAATTTGGGATACCTTTGTGCACAGCGTGCCTTTTACTTTGCAGTAGCAGCAGCAGCAGCACTTGAGTCGCTAGCATTGGTGTCCGGCGTGTAAGCTACTGGGCCAATTGCTTTGTTTGATCCCGCAGGCGGATCGATTGTTGTGGAGGAAGATCAGGGGACTACGTATGTAGCTACGAATCGACGAACTGAATTGATCTCGAACAGCCTGGTGCTCCCATTGTGCGTCCGTGTATCCTCAACCAAACAAAAGTCACATCACTCCCATGTCGAGCACCACCTCCGCGTCGACAGGGGGATCACCAACGCCCGGCGGGCCTCCGCTCCCGTTCCCGGACCGACCCACTCCCAAACGGTGCCATACCGTGCCGAGCTTCCGCCAAGACACCAATGCGTCTGTACAGATTACATGTGCCTTGGCTGCCACAACTACAAACCTACCTTCATACCTTCCCAGCCCGTCTTCAGCTCACTTGCGTGCCAGCCTAGTCTTGTCTACGAAATCACCTCTCCGGACCTCGCAGCAATCGCCTTGACCGCGCCTGACCCCTGCGATTGACGTTCCAAAAGCGGTCATTGACCGGCGGAGGACAAGACGGGCGGGACGACTAGACACCGCCGACGCATCGACTCTGTCTGTATAGCGAATGGGACACGGCGCAGTGGTGGCGGTGGTGGAGGAAGCGAACCGCAACAGCAAGAGCACCAGAATGGGTGGAACAAGAGCTGCGGCGACATCAACAGGAGACGGGACGCACGGGAGGAAGCGGAGATGGATGTGGAGAGGCGCCGGCAAAGGTTCGCTACTCTTGATGCTAGCGCTGGCGCTGGCACTCTGCATAGGGACAGCAGAGGCCTCGATTGGTGACCGTTTGCCGGATTTCAAGAATTGCGTCAAGGTACGTATGCGCAGTGAACGAGCGCAAGAGCTGGGGCTTGAGTGGAAGAGTTGGAGAAGAGAACGCTGAACAATGAGCGGTAGGTCTGTATCGAGGCCAATTGTGACGGGCCAGATAGGACGCACATCCGTAAGTCCATCCAGTCGAACTCCTTTTTACAAACCGTAGACTGACAAGCTCAGCTATCCACCGCCGCCTCATGCTTTGGACGTGTCCCTCCGAATGTGACTACACCTGTCAACACATCACAACGCACCAACGCCTCGCGCGGGATCCGCCTTACCGTGAACCGATTCTCCAATTCCACGGCAAATGGCCGTTCCACCGATTTCTGGGGATGCAGGAGCCCTTCTCGGTCCTCTTCTCGCTGCTCAACTACCTCGCGCACCTGCACGGGCTGTCGCTCATTCGCTCAAACATCCCGCCATCCTACTCGCTGCGTAAATACTACATTGGTTTCGCGCTGGCAGGCATGCACGCCTGGATCTGGAGCATGCTGTTCCACACGCGCGACCTGCCCGTCACCGAGACGATGGACTACCTCGGTGCGGGCGCCAGCGTCATGTATGGCCTGTTTTATACGCCCATCCGCATCTTCCGGCTAGACGCGCAGGCGCCGCCGTGGAAGGCGTCGCTGTTGCGCCTGTGGACTCTGGGCTGCGTCGCCCTCTACATCGCGCACGTCAGCTTCCTCTTGCTCGTGCGCTGGGACTATACGTACAACATGGCGGCCAACGTCGCGGCGGGCGTCGTGCAGAACCTGCTGTGGAGCTGGTTCAGTGTTCGGCGATATCGCGCCTTGAAGCGCGGCTGGGCTGCCTGGCCCGGTTTGATTGTTGCGTGGATCATCAGCGCCATGAGTCTGGAGCTCCTCGACTTTCCGCCGTGGGGCGGCATGGTTGATGCGCATGCGCTGTGGCATGCGGGTACCATCATCCCGACTGTGTGGTGGTATAGGTTCGTTTCGCCCTTCTTGTCTGACGCGTGAACGTTTTTGACTGACACCCCGGCGCTCAGTTTCTTGATCAAGGACGCCGAAGAAGACCTCCAGGGCGCGCGTTTGAAGGCCTAGCTGGTCTAGCCAGGTATAAAATCTGACGCCGTCCTCGTCCCCATCTCGCCGTCCTCCTGCCTATCCGACCAACCTCATCGTCTCCGCACTCATCACAATCTGCCCGGTCGGCAAAATTCTAGATCGGAGTACCTACCACTCAAAGCGCATGATGCCCGCCACGTAGCTCTCTTGGAGCCTCGTATTCCCGTGTCGTCGACTGCGTATGGAGCAGAATAGAGATGAGCTCTCACGAGCTACTTTGGATTGCCAGCAGATGGTGAATTTCGCTTAGTTTGTCACTCCCAACACATTGGTGGCTGCATCAAGGGACGATGCAATGCTCTCCGAAGGATGCAGCACTGCCCATTCTACGATTCTTCGATTCTTCCTGTTCACGCGGCCCAGATATCGCCAAAATGCAGACCACCTGGCGCGCGTCTTTGATCCAGTATGGAGTCCTTACTTGACGCTAGCTGCTCTTGCACGGACGCTGATCCAGCCGGCCGTCAGACACGACATCCTTCACTCACCAGCTGGTGTTCGACGGAAGAAAGGACGAGGCGCAGTGGGCAGAGGCGCGCGTCTACGGTAAACGGAAAAAGTACGTGGTCTGGCAGTACCGCGGCAGCGGTTGGTGGTGAGCGGCGTTCAGGAGAGAGCGGGGGGCCACGGGGCAAGGCAGATCAACGGCTTGAACACACTCGGGAAAGACTGGACGAGGTAAACCAGAGCGCGGCGACAACACGCAGAGCAAAGCAGAGGGGGATGGGAAGTGTAAGTAGGCGGGGGATGAAGGATTAGGCGCAGCTGTCATTCTTGTTGTGAAGCGGTTGATTGAGCGAGAAAGCGATGGGTGTATACATGTAGCTATGGTAGTAGGTCTGGGCAGTTGAGCGGAGCGGAATGGGTGATACCCCCGGTGGATGAATTGATGAATGGATTGGATTGCACGGTTGGGTTTTCTGATGCTGGTGTGTAGCATTGGTAAGGGCGCGAATATGGACTGTGTTGTCCCCGGCATCGTGACATGTCGAGCAACGGGATGTGGCGCTGCCCGGCTTTCGCATGTTTCGCCGACGCGCAGCACGCGCCTCTCCTCTCGTTTCGTTCGTGTTCGCTCAGCGCCACTCCAGCGACGTCGCGACCAGGCGTCTAGTTCTACGTACTGCTCTTTCTCGCGGCAGCTCACGCCTCGCACCAAGCGGTTCAACAACAGGCCGCCAACACGGTTGTGGCGGTGGGTGGGTGGGTGACTACTAAAAGCGGTGTACCTATCCATCCACCGTCCGCACAGGGATCATTCATGTAGCGCCTCTGTCTGGACCACCATTCACGGCGCTCTGGTCCGCTGGTCGCTGGTCGGCGCGTCGCATGCAGGTGAAGGTAGTTGGCTGCTGCTGCTGCTGCTGCTGCTGCTGCATGTATGCATGTAGGTAGTGCGGCGCCGTTTCTGCAGACACGCCCGCAACAGGCACGGATGGATGGATGGACAGGGGAGAGATGTGGTGGTGTGGTGGCAGCGCTGACGATGGTGCTGATGGATTGTCAAATTGCTCACCATGGGCACATACAGCTTGATGGTTGGGAAGATTCATGGCGCCAATATGACTGCACAGAAGGCACCCACTGCGCAACTGCCGGACCGTCGGCATTGACAGGAGGAGGGGAAAAAAACCAAACGCGATAGTTCAAGGCAATTTTGACTCTCGAAATGACCGCCGACGCTTACCAAGAGAGGCAACTTTGGCAGAGCAAAAAAGGGCGACAGAGTTGTAGGCAAAAAGGCAACTTAAATGACCGGCCGAACTAGAAAGCTCAGCAGGGCGGCACTGCATGAGCGGCAGCAAACGGAGATTTGGCCCTCCCAGCGTCGCGGGCGGCGTGCGTATGCGAACAGCAGAGGACAAGAATTGCAAAACAACCATGGGGCGCGTGTCGACTGCTTGCTGGGGAGCTCATTAAACGGGCTGCAGGGAGCCTCGTATCAGGACGCGCGTGCGGATCTATTGCTGGTCAATCTGGACGGTCTTGGACAGGCAGCGATGTGGAAGAGATCGTTCTGGGAGGGTGGCCATGTTTCAACGCGACGGGTTTGGGGGAATGAGAAACGCTGGTCGGATGGTTGGAGAGATGACGATGGTGCGGAGCGGACATGGAGGTGCGGTGATGGATGATGGCTGGGGCTGATGAAATGAGGCTGAGGCCGCGCTCGGGTGAAGGGCAGCGGCTGGGATGACGCGGCCACGACCTTTGCTGGGCCTCCGCCACTGCCGACATGTCGTGGCCTCGGGCGGTGTTGATCACAGGCATCGTCTCGTCTCGAAGAAACGGAGCCGCAAGAATTAAAGGATCGAGAATGATGGAAAGCAGAGGGTCGGTGATGGGCGAGGCTGTCGTGGCTGGCTGGCTGGTCGGCGGTGATGGTCGAAAACGGAGGTTGGCCGTTGGACGCAAGAGACAGGGCACGGCATGACAGAGGGTGGGTGTTTGGTCCAAGGGTCGGCGCAAAAAAATAGGTATCTAGGGGAGCAGACGTTTCAGCGGCAAGTGTTTGAGCTGCCTTGACCTGGAGGGAGGAGCTGAGGAGTAGCAAGTGGGTGGGCCACGTTTTTGGCCACGGGCGGCGGTGGCAGGAGAGCAGGAAGGATGGAGGGATGGGTCGGGTAATGCTGGCAATGTCATTGGCATTGGCATTGGATGGATGAATGCGCTGAATGAGGGAAGACTGGAGCGAAGGACGCAATCGGACGCTGAGGTGGGCTTTGTGTAGGCGATGACGTGGGCAGCGGACGAGGGCAGCCAGGGCTTTGACGGTGACAGCGGAGGACGACAACATTGACGAACATCAACAGCGAGGGTGCGGTGATAAACCGGATTGCGGACTTGAATTCTCGTGCCGAGCAGGAGGGCGAGGCTGCTTTGATTGCCGCTCCCATCCATCCATCCATTGCACTGTACCCTGACGCCCAACCCGACGAGGTCCAGCCTGAACCAAGTTAGAGCACTCTGACCCGACGACCTCAACTTTACCTCTGACTCTCTCTCTCCAGCTACCTGACCTAGTCCTGCTCCTCCCCCTCGACGACTCCTTCTCTTCTTCTCTCCACTCGCGTGCTCCCTCGCCGTTGACACAGCCTCGACTCTTCGTCGGGCTTGCCGTCCGCCGTTTGTCGCTTCGCTTCTGGACCCTACCTAGGTGTTGCCGTCTGGTGCCACGGCCAGCCTGAGCCAGCTCCCGCCCGCCTATCACCGCCCATCTCTCTCCCACCTCCACCGTCGCTCACGTCGCTGTTGCCGGCCGCGCTTCCTCAACCCCAGACTCGTCCTGACGCATCCGCTCCATCCACGTGTCTGGCCGAACCGGCCCACGGTCAAGTCCACACACCTTTCTCCCTCGCCCTACGACATCTCGATCCCTCCGTCGCGACACTGCGCTCCCAACACGCCCGACACCTCATGCCCGCCTGAACACCCTGCCTCGACGCCCTCCCGACTCTCTCCTCCTCTCCAGCCTCCGCTGTCTGAGCCATGGATCCGCAGTGGGGCTCGTACGTCGAGAGCGCGCCGCCAGCTCGCCAGTCGCGTTACTACGCTGCTGCCCCCAACCTGACGTCTCCGCAACAACCTCAGCGGGATCCAACCGCCCTCGCCGCGCCCAGGCAAGACTCGACCGTCGCCGCCAAGCAAGATTCGTATACAACCCCCTCGATATCCTCGCGAGCCGCGTCCATGGCCATCTCGTCGCCGCCCCAGGTCACCCGGACCTCGAGCTACAACAACGGCGACGGCGACGGCGACGTGCCAATGGAGGATGCCGATCCCTATCGACCAAAATACGTCAGAGCCACCGGTCAGAAACGCAACTCGACGGCCTATATCCAGGATCAAGAGGCGTCATCTGCGGCGCGACGCTACTCGCCGATGAACCTGTCTCCGTCATCGCCCTACGGCCCAAGCTCCACCCAGAACAACGGCGCCGCCTACACGAGCTTTTCCCCCTCGTCCAGCCGCCAGTCTCCTACGCGCTCGAATCCGTACATGTCCCCGCCTCAGAGCTACTACTCTCCTCCTGGTGCGGTCTTCGTGGATTCCCCGCCTTGCATTCGCTAACCCGACACAGCTTCGCGAGCGCATCCTCCCCAGCTGCCCCCGATTCAGTCCACCATGACCCCCGAGCACTTTTACCCGCAGTCTGCTACCGCGCAGCTGAATGCCTTGTACGGTCGGGAAGCAAGATCGCCTCGAAACACGTCACAAGCACCGCTTTCCCCTCAAACTTCACGAGGGCCCGTGCCTACGTTTACCAAATGCGTCAACACTGCTGACCTGCAGCCGCGCATCAACGAGCAACCGCCCTTTAGACGAGCAAATCCCGAAGGAGGTTTCATCAGCGTGAGTGGCGGCCATTGGTAAGAGGAGCGTTGGATTGTGCTGACATAGTCCAGCCATTGCAAGCACTGACCACGCACCTGCCCGCGACATATCGTATATGCAACCCTAACTTCAAGTACGAATCATCGAGGAACCCGCGAAGAGTTCTCACCAAGCCGAGCAAGGGCGTCAAAAATGATGGATATGATAATGAGGAGAGCGATTACATCCTCTACGTCAATGATATTTTGGGTTCAGAGGAAGCCGGGCACAAGTATGACGCCATTGCACGCAGATGTCTGCCAAAGGCCCTCCGTTTGACAATACTTAGGAACCGCTACCTCATCCTCGACGTCCTCGGGCAGGGCACTTTTGGACAAGTCGTCAAGTGCCAGAATCTGCGAACGCAAGAAGTGGTTGCAGTCAAGGTCATCAAGAACCGCACCGCGTACTTCAACCAGAGCATGATGGAAGTTTCGGTTCTCGATTTGGTACGTGCGTGAGACCAAGTCAAAACCCCACTGCTGATTGGCGCAGTTGAACAAGCAAATGGACAAAAACGACGACCACCACCTGCTGCGGCTGAAGGACACCTTCATCCACCGGCAGCACTTGTGCCTCGTGTTCGAGCTGCTAAGTGTCAATTTGTACGAACTGATCAAACAGAACCAGTTCCGCGGCCTGAGCACGACCCTCGTCCGCGTATTCGCACAGCAGCTGCTGAACGGCCTGGCTCTGCTCGGAAAGGCAAAATTGATCCACTGCGATCTAAAACCAGAAAACATTTTGCTCAAGAAGTAAGCTGCATGACTAGCGCATCGCGTTACCAATGACTGACTTCGCCAGTCTCGAGAGCCCAATCATCAAGATTATCGACTTTGGCTCCGCTTGCGATGAACGCCAGACCGTCTACACGTACATCCAGTCGCGATTTTACAGATCGCCTGAGGTGTTGCTTGGACTTCCGTAAGCTGGTCTGATCCTTTTCGATCCACCGAGGCGACTAACGGCGCCACAGATACTCTGCGGCCATTGACATGTGGTCGTTGGGCTGCATTGTGGTTGAACTATTCCTCGGACTACCGCTATTCCCGGGATCATCAGAATACAACCAGGTTGCGCGCATCACCGAAATGCTTGGGCTTCCTCCCCCTTGGATGCTCGAAATGGGCAAGCAATCGGGCGAGTTCTTTGAAAAGGTGACGGATGAGTTTGGCCGCAGAACATGGAGACTAAAGAGCATGGAGCAATATTCGCGCGAGCACGGAACCAAGGAGCAGCCAAGCAAAAAGTACTTTTCCGCAACGACTCTCCCGGAGATTATCAAAAACTACCCCATGCCGCGGAAGAACATGAAGCCGGCAGAGATTGAGAGAGGTGAGTTTGGCGCCACAATACCAAGGCTTGTCTAACAAGAGCAGAAATGGCCAATCGCAACGCCTTCATCGACTTTGCCCAGGGCCTTTTGAACCTCAACCCGCTCGAGAGGTGGACACCTAATCAGGCCAAGATGCACCCGTTCATCACACAGCAAAAGTTCACTGGCCCCTTTGTTCCACCGATGACGATGAGGGCTGGCTCCAACAGGTCACCGGCCCCCGGTGTTGTGGAACAACAGCGCGCTGAGGCTTTGAGCAAGCAACGCATGCAGCAACAGGCTGCACAGGCTCAGGCCCAGAGCGCAGCGTATGCCAACATGCAAATGAACCAATTCGCACAGAATGCGCATGCCCAAAGTCCTACCATGTACAACAACATGTACAGCCCGAGCCATCAAGGCGCGCCGCCCCCATACCCCGCACAGCCCAACTACAATCAGCAAATGGGTATGGTTCAACAACAGACGCCGCGGTACAACCCTCAGCAGAACCTCTACGCTCAGGCAACGACGAGGGCAGGACGACAGCGAGCATCGACCATGGATCAGCAACAGAGCGGCATTCCACCAGCTCTCCAGCGCGTCATGAGCCATCTTGACCCCAACGCTCCAGTCAGGCTGCAGCCAAGCCCGGCGTATTACCCACCTCCCCCCGACGGTGCGCCTGACTCCAACTCTGGCAGCGCGCGGAGGCGAGATAGCAGGGCCGGCACGAGTCGCCACCGCGGCGGCAACCGAGACTTTATTAGGACGCTGGAGGACCGAACACTGGAAGAAGGCTTCATGAACAACCAAAACCACTGGCAGTGAAGAGAGACGAGGCATCATCAGCGAGAACAGGCATTTGTACGGATTACGACTTAATCCCTCTTTCTAGGATGGAGTAACTTTAAGTCAGCACTCTCAGATTCGTCGTCTATTGCGTTTGAATCGACGGAATGGACGGCTTTGGGCGTATCGGGACTACTGCTGCTGCGGACAGTGACTGCTAGGGTGGGTGGAGGGGGGGAGGCTTACTTTTTTCCCACATTCTCTCTTCTTCCAACAATCCGAACAACAACAACAACCAACAGCCACATCACACATCATCACTCTTGTTCTACCATTTTGGGCCAACAGACAAAAAGCAAGCAAGCAAGCAGCAAAATATCCCATCCCACCCACCATCTCTCTCTCTGTTACCCACAGTATCGCCATTCGCAGATTTTTCCCGGCGCAGGAGCACGCACCAGTCAGTCGCCCGTGGATGGGCGCTGCGGAGGGTCAAATTGCCTCATCGGCGTGCCAGTCGATATCCGTCCGGCGCTGACAACGCATCTTGCGTTCGGGCGCGTCCGTCATGATCAATCAGACTCATTTCATTGTCGACGCGTGAAGAGGGGCCACGAGAGATGCAGGCAGAATCAAACAGATCAAAACGGGTGGTAGCCAGGTTAGGGCGGGCGAAGAAAGAAAGAATGCAAAGCAACAGATGGGCGACGGCGGAGCTGCTGAGATATCAATTGGCACAGTGCAGTATGGCAAAGAAGGCATGGAATCGAGCGGGCGGGCTTCACGACCTCGGTCAATATCAACCCAAGAGCGCGGGACAGAGGGAGTCAAGAGCAGGAGGCAGAGAGCGGCATGACTCAAAGAACGAGCCGGCGTGGCGTAGCGTGGTGGTCTTGCTTGCTCGCTTGCTTGCTTGCTGCGCAGCACAACAAACGGAAACGGGACTAGGTGGTGGACTGCACGACCCATCGACGGACTGACTGGATGGGATGGGATGTGAAGGATCAATGCACGGAGTACGGGAGGGAGGAAAGGAAAGACTTGTTCATTCATCTTGCTGCTACTCTAACTTACCTACCTTACGCTACCTTTACCTATGCTCCTACTTTCGTACTTACCTGGTTTGCTAAGCCGCGCTGTGCTGCGATGCGATGCGCCTTGCCTGCTTTGCCTAGATGGGTAGGTGGGTGGGGGGTGTTAGTAAATGTAAAAGGGGGGATTGGTTATTCGAAAAGGGGAGTCCGTCAATTCGGCGTCGTGGAGGATGCGTATGTGGGAGTGGGAATGGGTCAATGAGAGCGGTATAGGGATGAGTCACGGAGGGCGAGTCGGCCAGGGTGTTCATGGCTTGAAGACCTGCCGAGCCCACAATTGACTTGACGATGATTTTTGCTGCCGCTTGGAGTCGTGTTTGTGCGAGTGATGGCGATTCCAGTTGCTCGTGACGGATTTACTGGCAAGTCGATGGGCTGGGAAGTTAATGGGAAGTCAGGATTGGGTCTTCTGTCTCTCTGGTTGTCTGCTGCCTTGATGTGTTCGCCACAGTTACACCAAGGCTTCTTCCACCGTTTGATACCTTCGGCTATTCTTGCCGGTCAAGTGCTGTTGGGGTGAAGTATGTTGTGGTCTCCGTCGGTGTCTTCTTGGTTCTCAGTTCAGAGCACCGTGAATGTATCTCTCTTGACATGTTCGGCTTTCCCTCGATGGTATGGTAAACAAAGACTTGATTTGAAACTCCTAGTAGAATGATTGATACGGATCGTGAGAAGGTCGTGACGAGTGAGGGAAAGGAAGTAGGCATCAACCGGGAGGGAGGCGGTGCGAGTGTGGATTAAGGGAAAATCTCAGAGTAATGTCCCTTGCGTTCAGATTTCAGATCTTTCTGAGTAAAGCTCGACGAAAAGTCGTTCTGATTCAATGTCCCTCGTCGCCATTTCAATCATCTTGTGCTCATGTCGACATTGGTCGGAAACTGAATCTTCCTCCGAGATTTCCTCTTCGTCTCCAGTTTCTCCTTGTAAATCTTCCTCCTCTTTGCATTTTCTACACAAATTGTAACGGCATTCACTGCATTTATATCGCACCCCATTGATCCAGTGTTGGCGTGGGTGAGTCCTTTCCCAGAGGTCATGGGGATAGGATTGGTAGCAAAATGGACCATAGCATACCACTCCAACGTGACAGTCGTCTTCTGGCTCAACTGCCTTCGCTTTCCGCAGTCTTTTTATAGTCTTGGCCAGTCGAATTTGCATTTCGATGCCTTCGTATTCGGTGGTGCGTTGGAATCTATAGAGAGCGGATTCCAACGGAGAGCCAAAGAGGTCAGGTTTGTCCACGTTCGCTCCCGCAGTAATCAGAGCATCCACAATTTCAGTTTGGCCGCTGAATGAGGCACTTGAAAGCGGTAGTTCACCAATCCGGAAATATGGGTTTGCCTCTTGAACTTCCCGAGGAAGTGCACCGTGGCTCAGCAAGATCCGCACAATGGTCCCCTTTTCATTGTACATCGCTGCTTGTAAAGCCATGTCCACCTGGGACTGGCTGAACTGTCGAGCTGAGAGGAGGAGCTTTACCACTTTTTCATTTCCCCCCTTTGAAGCTGCTTCAAGGACAGAAGTCCATTTTCCAATAGCAGTGTTGGCTTCTGCTCCGGCAGCAAGCAAGAGCTTGACTGCCTCTACTTGCAAATCCGTATCATTTGTACGGAGCAAGCAAAGCGTTGAAAGCGCTGTGCCAGTCTCACTGCTGGCGTTGATATCTACGCCGCTGTTGATGAGCAGTTCGACGATTTCGAGCCTTTCCTTGTTGAAATCTCCTGCAAATGCTGCTTCTAAAACAGTGCGCTTGGTTCCTTCCAGCTTGATAGTCGATAATTTATCGCTCCGTGGAGTGTCGTACAGTAAAGTTGGTTGTAGTTCATGTACGTCAGCACCGCGATCAAGCAGAAGACGGACAAGACTGAGATCACCGCCGTCGCAGGCGGCGTGAAGCATCAAGGTTTGGCAGCTTTGATTGATATCCGCTCCAGCGTCAATCAGGGCCCTTGAAATAACTTCATGGTTCCTGAAAGCGGAGTATATGAGTGGGGACCCAACTGTGCCATCAGATGCATTGATGTCCGCGCTGTGCTCGAGCAGAAGTTGAACGGCGGGTAGACTGCCACTTAAAGCAGCAGCGTGTAGCGCAGTGCCCATGTCAGGCCCCTTCACGTCAACTTCAGCTCCAAAATGGAGCAGATGTCGCATTATTTCGACGCGTCCCTGGTAAGCTGCGTAATACAAGGGTGATTGATTTGGTACGGAATCTCCGTAAATTGTCTCCTGCCCCATGAGAACATCAGGCTGAAAGGTGTTTGCGTTTGGATTCACGCCTTTCTCCAGAATGGAGTACACTAGCTCTTCAGAATTGGCAATCATAGCATTCCAGAGCGTTCGGCTCCTTGGACGGACTTGCATATTGAGGAGAAAGCGCGCTACACCATTGTCTTCACGCTTGGCCGCGGTGTCGAGTGCTTTGGAGAAGGTGGAGTCTCCCTCTATTCCCTTGGCTCCATGCGAGAGAAGGGTCTCGACGACTTGGACGGAGGAAAAATCACAAGCATGTTCGAGGATAGTACCGGAGAAGTAGGGCTCGTTGGCACCAGCCACTCCCGAATTTAGCAGAAGCTCAATCATGTCTCGTCCTTGGTGCGCATACGGCATAATGGCCGCAAGTGGGGAACTACAGTCCGGAACTGCAATGATTTCATAGTCAAGGAGTTTCCGAACTCTGTCAATGGAGCCTGTGGTGCACGCGGCACACAATGTCCATTGATGAAGAGCCGGAGTATTCCATCTCTCGTCCTCTGCAACAGCTGAGAGCTTGTAAAGTTGTGTGATGTGGATTAAGTCCATTGCGGTAGCTTCTCTCGCCGAAAAATGATTCCTTTTACGTGCAATACTGCCAAGGGTAGAAGCGTCCATGGAAAGTAGCGAATCGAGGTGCCCGCGGATGTCTTCGAAGTGCTCTTTGGCAGCGGAGGTGATATGTTCGTCAAAGTACCGAGCGCAATAACTGTGAAATCCGAATCTGTCATCCCAACTCTTCTTCTGCCACTTGACTGGGCCATCTTCGGAGTGGTAGAGCTTTAGAAATACGAGGCAAACCTTCGCCATTTTCGATTCCATGAGCTGCTGGTCCTGAAGTTCTGCAAACGCGCCGTCCTTGATTGCCTTTTCTTGCTCGAAAAATTCGGCAAGACTGTAATGTACGGGTCTTACTGCCCCATTCTCAAGGACAAGCAGATTTTGACAAGTATCCAGAATATCCTGTTTCGTGTATTTCTCACACTTTTCCAAAATCTGTCCAAATGTGGTGAACTCTGAGTCGGTTGCGATGGCACAGACCAACGATCCCATCTCGAAGGGCAGCCAGTCCTTGACCTTGAGTGCCCACATTAGACTCTTCAAGGCAAGAATCTGCAGTGGTTTCGACTCTTGTTCAATTCGTCCAAGAATGCGGTCATACGTCTGAAAGAGATCCCTTGGTAAAGTTGACAGAACTTCGAGAACGTCTTCTCTATTCGCTTGACGAAAGATGTTGTCCAGCTGCAACTTTACCCACAGGAAGACCCCATTGGCGTGATCGACAAGTTCCTTGTAAATGAGATCCTTCGTCTCGACGTCTGTGACACGAAATCTGCGTTGGTTGTTCCGCTCCCCTGGCGTTGGTGGTTGTGTGCGGGATTCAAGCTCGCCCCTTATATATTCTTCAATATCGTTCCGGGTATCCGCGGTCTTGATCTCCAAATTGGTTATTTTTTCGAAATTGAACGTCTCTCTGATGGAGGATTCGGGTCGACTGGTGATAAAGAATTTCGCCTCGGAACGTGAAATAAATTGGAAAATCTCTGCTCGCGGTCTTTCTTCGCATTCGTCGAGCGCATCCATCACGATGAAGGTCTTTGAAAACAGACTGTTGAGCTTGGAAATCATCTCGGTCGTGGCCTCAGGTGAGGGGAATCGATGGGTTTCAAAGTGAGCAGAGAGAAAATCGGCAAGATCCACAGGGAAGCTTTTCAGTTGCGATGACAGTTGTTTCAAGACCGCTGCAATGATTTTTGCGGGCTTCTGAGTCTCCATGTCATCATATCTGAATGACACAAAGGCTTTGCCCACTCCGGCATTGCTTGTGGCCCTGTCTTTTTGTATGTGATCCATCACGATGCTGCTTAATACCGATTTTCCAGAGCCAGGCCGTCCGTGGCACCACAAAACTCGAGGTTGTTGGCCATGAAACCACTCCTTGTATTTTTCGTGGTTTAGTAGCCAATTGCCAGTCCCGGGCCATCTCTTTTGCAAACCCTCTCGTTGGATGGTATCAAAATCCTTGGGTGAAATCCACCCGAAGTAGTTGTGGCGTTGGTCCTCAGAGAGTATTCGTGTTTGTTTCGTGGACTCGCTTTGAAGATTCGAGATTTGATGCAAAGCCTCCGTGCCCTTGGCTTGACTCAGTACGTCGAGAGAGCTTTGGATTTCTTCCTCGATTTCGCCAAACTTAGCATCGAAAGGCTCCCATTGGACGCGTCCGAATCTCCTGATATGGCCCAAGGTATGCTCTTGGTGGTCTCGGGTTTTGAAAACGCTGTAGGCCTGATGATAGAATTTCAAGATGCCGACGTAGACGTCTGCCATGCTTTGCTGCACGAGAACCATTTTCTCAGGAAGTTTTGAGGCTTCCTGAAGGTGTCTCAGGTGAGCGGTCAGTTTCTCCAGCATTCCCGTCAACTTTTCAAAGAAATTGACGTAGTTTAGCGCCATTTTGATGATGAGCCTGGCTCCGCCAATAATGATCGATGCAACGTCTGGAATACCAAGTGATGCAAAGGAAGATGTTGTTGCAAGCAGCTGGTCCAGTATGGTCAAGAATTCCTTCGTCGGGCCGACAAGGCTTCGAGCAACAGATTGGCTGTCCTTGCGATCCAAATCGCTGATTTCCTGGACCAAGTCCTCGGGAGAGACAGATTTGTGCGCATCGATAAAGGCTTTTCGTTCTTCTGGAGGAAGCCTATCCAAAAACTTCATCCAGGCGACCTTGAAGGCATTTGTATCTGTACCGATTTTCGCAAGGCTGGGCTTTGGTGAATGCTTTACGAGCAAGGCCACTGTGGGTTGGGATGGATCGGATGCTGAAGATGCCCCAGACCCGCGCCAGAGCTTGAATTTGTCGCGGAATCCACGTCGCTGCGAGGACATTTTGGCCGTATCCTGGTGCGAGTGGGAGGTTGAACTCAAGATGTCATCTGGACTCAGAGGTGAATGTCATCCTCGGTGCTGTGCCCCTCTTCCCTGCAGATTATTTTGGCCCCCAAAGCCCACTTGACATCCCCGTCTCTGCACAACTTGATTGCCTCTCTTAGAACTAGTTTCCGAATATCAGCCAACAATGAGGCCATTTGTCCGTGGAGAGCCTTTGGATCGCCGGCGGCTTGAGTGTCAGCGGGCATCGTGCCTCCGTCTTTGGAACAGAGCAGAGTTGGCTCTGACTAAATGCTCGAAGATGAAGGCATAGCGAGATTTTTGGAGGAACCAGCTGCACAAGTCGATGATTGGCGCAAATTTAAGTTGTTGAGGTGACAAGAATGTGGATATTCAAAGTCGAAGGGGTGCGTGGTCGGCGGGCATCGTTGTTGTTAACCTTCGCAAGCTAAACCCGACTCAGCATCTGCAGGTGCCGACCACAACCCTCTTTCCATTGTTTCTCTACGCGCGTTTCATCTACCATCTCTCACGGCACGTATTTTGAAGGAACCTAGCTGCCATGGCGACCACAGACCTCGATACTTCCTACGTCCTCGATGAGGCTGAAGACTTCCGGGTATTTCCCGTCCAATACGGACATGCTGTTGAAGAACCGCGACGAGACCTTGGGGCGCTCGATGCCCTGCCTCTTGAGCTCATCCAGTTAACCCTCTCTTTGGTCGATCTTCAGACCCTCAAACACTCTCGAAGATTCAACCGCAAAGCGCTCAAAGTTGTCGAAGGCATGTCCAAGTACAAAGCCGTAGCTACATGTGCACCGAAGGCGCTCCGTGGCATCCAAGTCATAGAAGCCGACCGGTGGAACACCTGTAAAGCTCTCTACAAGGCCCTTTGCACAGCCGAGTGTGAAACTTGCGGCGATTTTGGCGGTCACTTACAACGACATTTTCCGCCCACTCTCTTTCCGAGACGACTCTGAAATATTTGGCATGCGTCAACGAGATGTCGAGAAGCTGCCTCACATGAAAACGTCCCTGGCTTTTACTCTCCTAGACAATTTTCACGTCCCAGAAGACTGAATTTCGTTGATTACCGCTCTGTTTGTCAAGAAAGCCTCACGCTCCGTGGATCGACTTGCACCGTGGAACGATGTGTTCCGCCCCCGACTAAACAGGAGCGAGAAAACGATTCCGGAGAAATCAGGATGATCGATATCAGAGAAACCGAGTTCAAAGAAACCAGGATGGAAGGGACTACGGGAGGAACCAATTGCCCAGAACGATACATCGCAATTGTTCGGGCACCAGTCCTAGACCCCGGAACTAGAGAGTTGGAGTTCGGCGTCCACTGCTGCGGATGCAGATACTCGCACCACGAGCGAAGGTCGAATTAACATCTCCGCAAATATACACGAGCATCTTTTGCTGCCCACGTAGCTGAATTTGGCCCTGTTGAAGGCACAAAGCCCATTCGGCGCTGACCAGGAAAGGATTTCTCCAAAGACGACTGGCTCCTTCGCGACGAATGCCATCTGCTTTATTTTCTGATCAAATGGAACTCGCACATGAGCGACGACGCTCCGCTCGACTTCTCAGTGATGGGACCGCACTTTACGCTGGTACCTCTGCGTTTGGCACACTGGGCAAACTCGGCCTGCAACTCACTTCCGCACAATACGTCCAAAAGTACTGGATGCACCCCCTGACCACGGACTTACATCTTTGCTTCAGCTCAGCTCATGCGTTCCGGATGTTTCCGATTGTCCGTACCTACAGATTGGGATCACAATTAAGTGGCTTGGATGTAGTCCGGCGCACAGGGTAGGGTGACTTTGCGCTGGTTGACCGTCAGCACGCGATTTAATCATCATTAAAGCCTCTTTGCCTTGTGCTTCTCTTTAGGAGTCGGTGGTCAAGTTGGTGACGAGAGGATGAGTATGGCTACCAGCGCGTAGCTGGCGATGGGAAGTGATCAGGCTGACCCAGCGTCCAAATGCCAAAACCAAACTTTCCCCTAATCCGACGAGCCCTGGATTACGCCCACGTGCTGTTACTCCCTGTCTGTATCCACGGTCAATGTCGCACGACATCTTTTGAGCCTCAAAGAGTTCACCTCTCCACAGTTTGCCAGACCACCACGCCTCACTGAACCACGATCCAATCACCGAACTTTTGACAACACGCGAAGCTGGAAGCCCCCAAACTGAAGCAACTCCAACCAACAAATATTTTCCAGCATGCAGTCAGCAAGCTGGAGCAACACAGGCGGTGCCCCAAGGCGACACGAGACGAGACGAAACGAAGCAGAAACAGAACGAGCACGAGCTGCGTGGACGGCGTCACCAATGAGCTGATTTTCACATTGCTCTCATCAATCCTTTTGACACTTCCTTTCAGCGCCGCGCGCACATCCATCCAGCGAAGCGCCGTCCTCTCATCTCATCGTCCGACTGTGTCGTTCGTCCAAACTCACGCTCCCAAACCACCGCCCCCACCACGCGCCACTCCTCGCCAGCTGCTCCTCTAACACATTAGCTAGACCGGCAAAACGCGTTTCAAATCCCACGACCCCCTCCTCATTCTCCCGGCGCCTACAGCCATTCTACCACCCCCTGCGCATGGCATAATCTGATCAGTTTTCCTCCCCTGCCGGCCGAGCGCAGCAGCCGACGGATCAGATCTCTGGTACGGCACCTACACAAGCGCAGACACGCTCCAGCACGGCGCGCGCAACCCCCGACACACCGAGCCCGGGGTTTCGGTAGTCGAGTCGCAAGTGCCGGCAGGACGGGGCAGCAAAGGAAGGATCCGAGTCGACGCCGGATGCGGACGGTGCAGGCGGGAGTGGAGGCAGCGGCGGCGTCGGTGGCGATCGGAAGCTCTACCCCGAAGGGAAGGTTCTGGATGGCGGGCTTGACTGGCTGCGTGGGTGGTTCGACGTGTCGGTAGGCGGAAGGAGCGGTCGGTGGTCGGCGTTGGCGTCGAAGAGAAGAAGGAACAGGAGAGTAGAGGGAGTCGGTGCCGATGGGAAGCGATGTAGCGAGCGAGCTAGGACGGGCAGGCAGACTGATGGGCGGGTGGGCATGATGTTTGTAGGCGATAGCGTGGTGGCGGAGGAGAGTCGCGGCAGTGAAGGGCGTGGCAAAGCATAACGTGGCAAGAAAACGAGCGGAGTGGCGAAGAACGTTTGGAAGAGAGATGGAATCGATATTAGCTGAGAGGAGAAGTCGTTTTGTTTTTGTTTCTGCACACACGGCGCGAGCGCAGTGATGCCATTATTTGCCACCCAGTGAGCCAAATGAGCAAGTTGTACGCAGGCCGTGGCAGACAAAGTCCAAGTCCCGTAAATACTTCCCCTTCAAACATTCTGACAGTCCGGCTTGATGTGGAGGACGGACAGCATCTCAAATAAGCGATGAAGGATCGCTGTTTTGGTTACCCCTTACCACCCTGGGGATGCGTAGCAGAACCAATAGAATTACTGCTCTTACCACTATCCTGGCGCCGCGAGAAGTGCCAAATACCGCTTATGCTGCGGCGGAGCGATCGTCTCCTACTGCACCGCGGCGAAGAGGTAGAAGAGGTAGAAGGCCTCGAGACGTTTGTACTACTGCTGCTGCCACTCGCAGAATTGCTGCAGTACACGTGGTTGGCTAGATTCACCATGCTGCCACTGTTGCCCACAAAATTCTTGTCGTTTTTGACTGTTTTGATATTCTTGTTGATAGTGTTGTCGATCTTTATAATGTTGTTGTTGATGGGTTGGTTGCTCTCAAAAAAGTAGTAGTCGGTCTCATCCGCTGGACTACTGCCATGACTGCTCCTGCTGTGTCGCCGCCAAGGCGACCGCCGAACATGTCGCTTTGTATCATGCTCGCTGAGTATCATCAGAAACGACGCCTGCCAAATAAATCGAAGAGAAGCCGAGAGGGAAATTGGTATGATGGGGCGCGAAATCGAAAAAGTGAGGAGGATGTGACACTGTGGCGCGCATAGTGACAAATGGCGCGGGAGAGCCCGACGCTGGTTGCAATGGGTTGTGATGACTTGACACAGGAGACGTGGTACTGAAACGGGACAGTCCAACGCCCACAGAAACTGAAATACAGACGAGAGAATCGTCAAGTATGAGGGATGGGTGTGTGTTTGAAAGATCAGAGACAGAGGGAGAAAAAGGTGTCCGTATTATCAAAAAGAGGAGAGTAAATAAACCGCCGTCCGTCGATCATCGCAAGTCGATTGTCGTCGTGGCCGCGTTGACGTAGAAGCGAAGTCGAAGTACGTTGAACCACACCTACATAATCTGCTGGACCCAGACCTACGAAAATTGTCAGCAAAATGTGTCGAAAGCGCCATTTATTGGTGGTGTTTGCTTACCTCCATCTTCCCCATCTCTTTCCGCTCCCTCTTCGCCTCAGCACTGCAACTCGAAATGGCCATTTGCAAGTCCTCTTGGTCGCTCATCGTGATCATGTCATTGTCGTCGCGAATCTTGATCTTGAAGTTTTGACGCAGCGCAAACTTGTCTCGTATTTGCGCAGAAAAGGTGTCAAAGCGCACATTCGGGTCGATGAAGACGTAGCGAGTATCGTCAGCATGCACCTTGACGCGGATCGTTTTTATGGTCGGCACACTGCGACGAGATATTGATGCTGGTGGCATGGCGTTGGAGGGCCGTCGCACGTTGCCGCGGGTGGGTACCATCTCGAAGTCCACGTCGTAGACTGAGTCCGGGGAATAGGGGTTTTCCTCTTCCTCCTCAATGTACATTGGCTTTTGGGGCCGGTTCCGTGACCGCGTACTGCTGCTGGTGTAGTTCATGCTGTTGTACGACCGATCGTACATGTCGTACAAGTCGTCGGCGTAGGGGTCTTCCTCTTCGTCGTCCGAGATCATCATTTGGGGCTGTCGTGGTATCGGTTCTCTGGCTTCTTTGATCCGCCTCATGTCTCTTATTGGGTCCCTCTCCATCCTTTCTCTGCTTGGCTCCCTGCGCAAAGCTCGTTCTCTGCTCGCATCTCTGCGGAGATCTCTTTCTCGACTTGGTTCTCGACGCATGTCTCTGCCCATGTCCCTCTCTCGACTTCCATCTCTGCGCATTCGGCCCATGTCTCTGCTTGACATTCCAGACATGGGGTCTCTGGCAAAGCCTCGCGAAGATGCTGTGCTTCGCGAAGATGTCGACATTTGTCTACTTGGCGCTGGTCTTTCGGAGGCTGACCGAGAAGGCATCACTCGAGGTTTTGGCTGCTCAAATGCGGCTCGTCCGAGATCCAACGGAGCCGGCTTGCGACTCACAACCGACTGTGAGCGAGTGCTATAACTGCCAGGAGATGGCGGTCTCCTCGTGTCGTTCTCAGGGGGAGGTGTCGGCGGGAAGACGTTGCGGGTGATGGGCGGCTCTGATTGCTGTCTTGAACGGCTCGTCAAACCTGGCTTGACGAGGTTTGTCGCAGCGTATGATATCTTCTCCTCAGGCCTGTCATCCTTGACGCTGGCGATTTCGTTGAGTTTCTTCAACTCCGCCCCAGTGAAGCCCGTAAAGGCATTGTTCCGGTCGGTGGCGGCCACAAGACGAGCTTTTCCGAGGTAGTCCTTGGCCTTGAGGTTCTTTACTTTGGCTTCGTTTGGACGATATACGATTCCCACGGGTATCGAGAAGACAGTGTAGCCCTAGAGGTGTCAGCCGGAGCGACAAGGGCATGGAATTTCAATTACCTCTGCCTCTTCCCGAATTGCTTCGTCAATCACGTCATGGTCTGGGACCACCTTTTCCCGCGCAGCGTACATCAAGTCCTGCATACCTGGCTCCTTTTGTTGAAGGTATATGTAACACAGTCCACGGTTGAAGAGTGCCTCGCAAGAGTATAGCTTGAATTTTAGACCCAATTGCTCGTAGTCGATGCTGTTGTTCCCTCGCAAGTAGAGCAGGGTGTCGTTGAAATTGGCGAGCGCCTCCTCGAAGTCGCCCATTAGGAAATTAGATACGCCTTGCTGGAAATATGCCACGGCGAGGTACTGGTCTAGACGCGTAGCGCGCTGGTAGCTCTCGACCTGGTGCATGTTAACGATATTCCCGGACCAAGGAAGCCTAACAACTTACGGCCTTCTCATGTTCCCCGAGCGTCGCGTGAATCACGCCACAGTTGAACAAGATCTTGGACGTGTCGGCGATGTTGTCGAAAAGGCGCAGAGCTTCGTCGAATTCATTATTGTCGTAAGCGGCCAGCGCTGCAACCCAAGTTTCTATTTCCTGTGCAAAGTCAGTACGAGTCGAGTCGGGAGGCCAGATCAATTCTGACCTGTTTGAGAGACATTTTGTATGATCAAGTGGAGCTCATGGACGCAATGTCTCGTGGAAATGGGGAGCGGCAGCCGCAGAAATACAGCGCGTGAATTGGTCGTCTTCAATTCGAGAGGTGTTCCTTTGACGCTTGTTCTTGCTGGTCCAGGTCTTGGTATATGTGCCACTGGAGCTATCTAGCCGCCTGGGTGGGTTGAGGGTGGGGCTCCGTGGATTAAACACTACAACGTGGGCGTGGCGGCCAGACGAAAAAGGAGCGAAGAGGTCAGGAGGTCGAGGGGCGACGTTGACGAGCTGGAAGCTGGTAGGCCTTCCTAAGAGTAGGCTTCAAAGGGGAGAGGGAATTGACATGCGGGAGGTGTAGAGGGTTAGTGGGCGATTCGAGTCGGAATTGGACCAGCACCAGAAGCGCGGGCATCGTGGAGCGACACTGACTGGCTGGTTCGAGGCCAAGCGGCGCCATGGGCAGGGCTGTCACAGCGCGGCGTTGCACGACTGCAGGCGTATCAGCCAGCGGGTTCGCTGAAGCTGTGAGATGCACCTCGGCCGGGGCGGATCCGCCATCGTCATTGGCTGCAGGACCGACACCACGGCGGCTACGCAGCCAGCAACTCCACTTCTGCGCTTCGCTGCAGATGTTGCTCTCTCCACATCTCGCCGTCCCTCGCATGCCGAGCGGTGCGCTGGTTGCGTTCCCTGCTCGCGCTGCGCTGTGCTGCGCTCGTGGTGTTGGCGCTTCCGCAACGACTCCAACATCACCAGGAACATCACGTCCGCCGCCTGCCTGCTGAAACTGCTTCATGTCTGTCTCTGTGACGCCATGGGAGGGTTAGCACAAGCAACATTGATGTCACAGAGGCTCAGCTCCGCGCGCGGAAACGTTGTGCGCATGAAATCTCGTCATCTTGCTGCCCACTGCCGTCTCGTTGCGACAGCTCCAACATCTCTTACTGCCCCCTCTGGTTGCGCTCCTTGTCCCTTACACCTGCTCGATCAGAGCATCCCACGGTCCACTTGCTCTTTGCGCTCTTCCCATACAGTCTTACCCGAACACGAGCAGACCGTCTTGTCATTATCCCAAACGCCAGCGCTGCGGGCAATCACGCCCACGAGCGTGTCAGGGTCGTTCTTGTCCAGCTTTCCATCCTGCTGCTTGGCGACCACGATGCTGCGTCCAATCATTTCCCAAATCTGGATTGGCTTGTCCAAAAAGATGGTGCCCACGCCCCCTTGGCTAACCTCAACCGTCCCAAACACGCCTCTCGCGGCAGTCGCCGGCTTGCCTTCGGACTTGGCCTTGACGGCCTCCCAAATTGGACCGGTCGACTCGGGCCCCTCGGATATATCGCCACGCTCGCGAACCGTGGCATAGTAGGTTCCTGGCGAAATGCCGCGGAGGCTCAGATCGATAATCGTCATGTTTGGCGCAACTTGGACCATGCGAGCAAGACCGCGGACTTTGTTCTCGACCGTAGGGCTGTGGCTCTCAAGGATGCAGACAGCGGCGCTGTTTGCCGCGCCGCTACCGCGCAGAATGGCGTCTCGGCCTGTATCTTGGATTGCTTGTACTATCGTAGAAGGTGAGGCAGTTCCCTCAATGGAGACGAGTTGATTTTGCAAATCACCCTCGACCTTGTTGATGCCTATTGGTTCAATCAGTCGTCTGGAATACGCATAAATGCGGGAGTCAGCTTACCAGGAAGCTTGAACAGGGAGGTTTGGACATCTTTGATACAGCTCTCACAGCTGAGAGGGACCGCGAAGGTGGTCTGACAGTGTGTCAATGCCCATGGAGCGCTAGCACGTTTATGCAGCTCGACGTACCTGGAACGGGGGAATGGTGCTCATGTTTGCAGATTTGGAACGGGTTGTAGGCGTGGGCCTGGCAAAGCGAGTCGCCGCGGGTGGAGAATTGGGGGTGGCATCTTCGAGAACGCGGGCACTCTGCGACTCGCCTTCTGCCGAGCGGTGATGCGGAGCAGCTACGTCTGCGCCAGCGGATTTATCATCAAGTTCCCGCCTGCCCCTGCTCACCGCCCGCGCCTCTTGCCGAGATCGGGGCAAGCTCGCCGGCTCAACTTGCCATGCCCACCACTCCAAACGTCCAGCACCGCAGCTTTTGCTATTTGTGGTGCTTTTTCAAGTGTCAACCGCTTGACGCAACAGTCTGCTCTGGAGTCGTTTCCTGCGGTCCGTCAAGCTCCTGGACCATGCTCCCCACGGAATAGCTGCTGGTTTCCAGAATGCAGATGTTCTATCTTTCCGTCCTCACATCAGATTAGAAGATGACCATCCCTTGTTTTGTCCGAGAAAAATGTTGCGCGTTTCATTTTGCTCAGTCTTTTCACAAGCAAATGATTTGGTCTGTCAGGAGATGCTCACGATAGCGAAATGGAGGATTCAAGGGCATTGTAATCTTTACTTGAACCACTGACAACTGGGAGACCACTGACGACTGGAGATCTGACCAGTAATCACTTTTTGAAAAATTGCTCAATTGTGACACGACCAATCCCCTCACCAGTAATAAACACAGATCAATAAGATCAAGCATTGGTTTGACATTGTTCAACACAAAGCCTGTTGAAACGCTCATCTCGAATGGTCATATCCAACCACCCACCCAATCCGGCAGTTTACGCACGTGATGCGGACCCGGGATCTCCGCCTCCGCCCCGGCCCGAGAGCTCTTGGCTCGATTTTCCCGCCCAGGCGCCATACTGCAACCACCACGACGCCCCAAATCGACTACGACCAAGGCATCCACCAAACTCCCTCGCCAGCAAATCGGCTCGGACCTCGCGCGCTTCAATCACCCTCCCTCGCATCCCTGAGCCCATCGGGGCAAGCTTTCGCCCGGCATGTCGCAAACAATCGGCAAAGTACGACCCTCCTCCGCGCAACGCCCACCCAGACCGCAGCACCTCCGCGGTCCACATTCGCGGACGATTGGCTCCTGCCAGGCTGAACTGCACACGGAAAAAGGCTAACGTACGCGTCCCCATAGACCCGGCTCGCCTACTCGCGCGTCTGGCACAGCGTCAACGTTGGCGCGGACCCGCGGCCGCTGGGACGCATCGCGACGGCGATAGCATTGACGCTGATGGGCAAGCACAAGCCCATCTTCGACCCTTCAACCGACTGCGGCGACTACGTGGTGGCCACCAACTGCAAGGACCTGACGACGACGGGCAAGAAGCGCCAGAAGAAGATGTACTACCACCACAACACGCGGCCGGGCAGCTTGCAGGAGATTACCATGGACCGCCTCATGAAGAAGTGGGGAGGTGGCGAGATCTTGAAGCGTGCTGTTAGTGGCATGTTGCCCAAGAACCGCCTCCGCAAGGAGCGTCTGGCTAGGTTGAAGTGTGAGTGCTCTGTTTGAGAGTGTTGGGTGACTTGGGACAACGACACCAGATTCGCTCAGTGGGCGGCACTTTGGCTGACAATTATGTTTCCTCAAAGGTTTCGAAGGCAACTCGCATCCGTACAAGGAAAACATCATCCGATTCAACGGACAGACGGTGCCGTCGATAGCACAGCTCGAGGAGGTCAAAAAGACCATTTCGACGCCGCGGTAGGCAGGGACATACGCGGTCAGGGCGGCGTTATGGTTTCTTTGGCACAGGTTCGAAAGCGGCATCATGGAGACAATTGACATGAGTGGGCGTGTATATCAAAACAAAATGGTTGCGCAGATATGGGAGAAGTCGTGGCTTCTCAAGGCACCGAGACTCCATGTAGGCGGGTAGATTCCAAGTCGATCGAAGACGATGCCCACTTGGTGTATAATTGTCTGGGAAACGAACAGGTCCTGCAGTTCCAGGATTCATCTTTATTGCTGGCCAGGTACGAGGTGCCATCCACGTCACGTTTGTCCAAGGCAGACTACAGCTGCTCGTTGCAAGTGGTATCAATTGAAAATAAACCAATTTTCCAAACGCCGTCTTCTCGCAAAGTGATATCGTGCGCAAAGTCGAAAAAGGAACACACGCCGCCTCGTATTTATTTACAGCTTCGCCTTTCCGCCCTTGCGACCAACAGTGCATTGGATCAGACCGTTGGGGTCGCTCTGGGGCGCAAAGACCTCGGCATCCTTGCCCGTGTTCTTGAGTCCCTTGAACCAACTGAGATCTGTTGACGAATTAGATCATGTCCCGAAATGACAGGGGGTCCGAAAGAGTAGACTTACCAACTTCAAAGTAATGCTTGTTCGGCAGCGAAAAGCTGACAGTCTCGACCAACGGCGCCGCGGCCAAGATCTGCTCGCTCATCTTGTACATTGTGTTCTGCACGCTGGCAGAGTCGTCCGTCGCAAACGTCTCGAGGATAATCTTGACAGCGGCATCAAAGGCGTCATTAAACCGCGACGCCTTGGCCTTGACATCGTCGAGGCCAGCAAACGACGCCCAGTCCCACGTCGCCTTGACCTCTGTGCTCAGGATGCGGTCCCAGACCTCGGGAAGGCGGGTGTACTCGTCGCGGTGGAAGCCGTAGAAGGCGGAGCCGGTGCTCTTGAGGACGAGCAGGTGGTCGATGCCCGAGGTGATGGAGATGCCGCCCTTCTCGCGGACGTAGGCGTCGACGGTGCGGATGTCGGCGCCGTCGCGCTGGAACGAGTGTGGGTGCGGCGAGCCGCCCACGGTCATGCGCGTCCACTTGTGCGTCACGATGCGCACGTGGGCGCCGTGGATGTGCGGGTACGTCTGCACAAAGTGCGAGCCGACGATGGAGGCGAAGAGCTCGGGGGGCGTCACTGGATTCTGCTTGGCGAGGATGTAGATGGTTTGCTTTTGGGTGTCGGTGGCTACGACGACTGAGTTGTCGGCGTGCGTGTAGCTGTTTGGATGGTTAGCTCGGCGGGGAGGAGCTAGCTTGTTGTCGTCACTCACGATGTCTCAATGTCGCCCTCGAGCAATACGCACACCGTTTGCTCGACGACCGACTGCGTGCCATCGTCGTGCTTGTGGACCTTGTACAGTCTGACGTTGTCCTTGCCGTAGCGCGCGTAGTTGAGCTGGGACATGGCGAGGGGCGATAAGATAGAGCTTGGGGATTATGGAGAGAATGTAGGAGGTGGAAGTGTACAGGTAGTAAAATGCAAAAGCACTGTAGTATAGACAGGTAGCAAAGACTAACAATATGCGGAAGTGGGCGACTACTGACGCAACCAAGCCAAGGTGGGATAAAGTAAAGCTGTTGACCTGGGATGCAGCCAGCGGGTGGAATGCCGCTAAGGTAGCGTTTATGTAGTCGTCTGGGGATGCCTTATCGGAGGGCACCGTGAAGCGGACTTGGCCATGTGCCTTTGACTGGCGCTGCTTGATCAATCGGCTGCTGCTTGCCAGTCCAATGAGGACCATTGTTGGTCGTGAAGCTCACGCCATGGATTGTCGGAGGCCGCCGCTCTCAGTCGCAGAGCCCCTTGACATGCGGTACTCTCCTACGCGGCGGCAGCCCGCGCCGCGGGAGTTTACAAATTTTGGGCCGGTCATTGGCGCCTGCACAATTGGTGTAGTCATTGTGGAGTATTCATCGGCCAAATGGATTGATTGCTACAGTAGAATTACGACGAGAAGGATACCGTACCGTAGGCCAATTCAGACCATGTGCATGGCCAAATCAGGCATCCGTGCAGCCATATCAGCGCCCATTATTCGACGGCATGCTGAGGAGTGCCCTGGCAGATGCGTCAACCTTCCCGAGGCGCAAGGATACGGTCGAGGTCATGGTTGTGGACGTGACGCTGGGCTACGCAAGCTCCTGTCTCCAGTCGTTTCCGACAAATTCATCGCGAGAGCGACGCAAGAGCGAGAGGGAGAGATGCAGACCGGCGAAGAAAACAATTGGAAGTACATCATCGTCGCATCTGAATCTAGACGGCGCCACTGATGCGCCGGGTGCTTATTTTTGTTATTTTTGTCCTGGCGTCGTTTCTTGGACCTGGAGAGCGGTCGTGGCGGATGCCGTCCCCGCATACCTCCGCTTCCCGCCTCGCTCACGTCTCGCACTTCCTTGCACCGCCCGCCCAGAGCTACCTTGCCCCGTCGACCTACACCAAGATCTGCCTGATCGTTGCTTGGTTCTGCAACTCCAACAACGCAACGGCCTCACCACCACACCACCGCCATCCCCCATCTCTCGACTCTGCCCCCCCCCCCCCCCCCCCCCCCCCGGTCCCTGCCCGTGAGATGGCAGGCCGCTAGCTGCCCGCCTCATGCCCGAGCCTCACCGCACCATACCGGCGCACCCACGGCATGAGGCACGCGTGTCATGGTTAGCAGTGCTTCTCCGGGCATGACACCCTCTCTCCAACCGCCGCCTCCTGCGCGCTCCATGTCCACCCAGTCCGATGCGCCCCCCGCCGCCGACCACTCGTCCTCCAACACTCTCCTTCCTCCTGGCCGTCTCGCCAAAGATGGTCGCGCCGCATCGGCCGCAGCCCCCATGAGAGGAAACTCGTACATGACTGTCGGCCCCGGGCCCGGCAGCTTCAGCTCAGAGCTCAAGTCCACCGTCTCGCGCGTCGATTTGTCCAGGCCCTCGCTCGCCGAACATGCCAGCTTTGCGGATGACAGCGCGCGCACTGCCTCGGAGCAGAGGCAGGCCGAGCTGCGCGACAAGATTGAAAAGGAGACCAAGATCAAGATCGGCTCGGAAAATTTGCTCGAGGCCCTCAACTCGAAAAACGCAAAACAGGCAAAGGAGCAGAAGATTCGCGTCGAGGCCGAACTGAACATGTCCAATCGCAAGCTGGCCAATCTCAAGTTGGACTTGGAGTCGGAAATACAGCGGTCCAGGGAGCCTGTCAGGGAGGGCCGGCTATCAGAGCTGTTTCGCACGGCTCCGGCCCCCGTAGAACCGCGACAGGCGGTCCCGACGATACATGACGATGAGGTCGACCCAGAGGCAGAATCTCCAACATTCGTTCTCGCGGAGCTGCTGCAGGCGCTCGAGGCAGAAGGCATGCAGCCGGACTATTACGTGGAGCGCGGCAATGCGCTGGTTGAGCTCTTCAAGAGGCACCCCACCCTCAAATACGATTTGGCTTGGTCAATCTTTGGTCTGCGCGTGCAGACGATGCTACTCAGCGACAGCCGCGAGGTTGTGGCTGCTGGCTACCGCGTGCTAAGATACTCCATAACCGACAGGAAATCTCTCCAGATCATTCGTTCCCTCAACACGGACTATCTCGTCATACTATCGCTAATCAAGGAGAGCAAAGCGAGCGTGGAAAGAGAGCAAGCATTGAAATTCGTTCGCGGATTTCTAGAGGTCAAAGATGGCGTCAAGGAAATAGCGCGCGCCATCATTCGCATCATTGTCGCCGTGGCGGAGCACAGCGATGATCGACTGAGAAATATTTGTCTCTTGACCCTTGCCGAGATTTTGGTCAAGGATCCAGGACGGCTTTCCGCAGCAGGCGGAATGGGACCACTTACGGATGCTTTAGGAGAAGGATTGTACCATGCCTCGGAGAGCCTTACGGCGTCATTTCTCTATCTCCTGGACGTACCGAGTCGTCGAAAATTTCTCCGCGCTGGACACGAGCTTCAGATGCCATTTGCTGCCTTTACGGACGCATCGGGCGGACACGCAAATGAGGAACGACTCAAGGCCAACGCGAGGGTCATTGCTGCTTTGATGAAGAGCTGGACGGGTCTAGTAACGCTGTGCATGCACGACTTTATGGCCATCAAATCCCTCATGACCTCACTCTACATACCGCAGCCATCGGTTCGAAACGTGATTCTGGAATTGCTTTTTGACGTTCTCAGGATAAAACCGCCGTCATGGTCCTCGTCTTTTCTGGCAGGACGCCGGTTAACCACTTACGGACGCGTAACGAATCTGAAAAGCGAAGGGCCCACCAGCTCAGCAGCCAAAGTCGAAGAGGAGGAAATGAAGAGAAGTCTGGTTGACCATTACGTCGCAGTCATGCTGGCTGTCTTGCTGCATTCTGGCCTCGTTCCTGCGCTGTTACACGCGGAAGAAGAGGCTCTGAACCTGACTTTGAAGAGGAAGACCACGCTTCTTCTGGGCGAGGTGTTGAAGATGGCTAATGAGCTGCTTCCCCCGGCATGGAGTCAGGAGCTTCAAGTCCTACCAGACTTGCTCAAGTCGGCCGCAAAGTTTGGCATCGACGAGCGGTTTATCGCTACTGGCACCATATACCAGGTGGATAGCGTGAATCGGACCCTGTTCCGCTCAGCAGCGAATGGCAGCAGATTCGGCATGCAGCCAGACCACGATGACACTCCGCAAACCCCAACATCCTCAAAGGCGCAGTTCAGCGCACAAATTGACGAGGCTCAGTTTCGCAATTTGATGACGGACTCGCGAGTCCTGGAAACACCAAACTATCAGAAATGGAGATGGGACATCATCCAAGGCATCCTCGATGGGCCGCTTTACAACCCAAAACGTCTAGACGAAGCGTTACGAGCCACGAAGTTCATTCATCGCTTGATCAATTTTTTCCGTCCTTTCAAGAATCGTTTTTCAATTCTCAAAAATACCCGACCAAACCAGCGCTACGTCAGAGCGGGATGTTCACTCATGCGGGCGCTCCTCAACAGCCCCGACGGCACCAAATATCTCATGGACAGCAAACCAATACGGCAGCTTGGCGAATGTCTCTCCCACTTTGACCGGATGAGCGGTTTGACATCAGAAGAGCCCATCTTCTCCGCCGTGCGCATGTCTGAGACGCTCGTGGGCGGTTATTTTGCCGTGCTGGGCGAGTTGAGCAAAAGCCCCGAAGGCGTCAAAATTTTCGAAAGGTGGAAGATGATTAACATGTTTTACCACATCATCGAGCGACACGACCGCGACGACCTGATGAAGGCTCTACTGAGCAACATGGACTACACATTGGATGGCCATTTGCGCATCATACTCTCCAAAGCCATGACTGCTAGTATGAAGGAAATTCGTATATTCGCGGCGAGATTGTTGAGGAAATACGCAACCAAGCCTTTGCAACCTTTCGACTCGCCCCTTCCTGGCACTGGGGTTGCCGAGTGGGCCATTCGTCTTCTTGTCACCCAGCTGTACGATCCGGAGATTGAGGTCTGCGAGGTTGCCATCAAGATTCTCGAAGAAGCCTGCAACCAGAAGCGGTCACTCGAGTATGTTGTCAAGTGCGCCCCCACCATGGACCACCTTGGTGAAATTGGTGCCCCCCTGCTTTTGCGATTTCTCTCTACGTCGGTGGGATACCATTATCTGGACGGACTTGACTACATTACCAGAGAAATGGACGACTGGTTCCTAGGACGAAACGACTCTTACGTCGCCCTTGTCGAGGCATCGCTGGCAAGAGCTCTCGCAGATATTCCTGAGAAGACGCCCACGCATCTGGCCTTTGATGACATACCAGAGCCTCAGAATTATGGCCTTGTGCCCCCTCACTTTTACCGCGAGCTGGCCCGAACTATGGAAGGATGCAGGCTACTGGCGCATAAGGGCCACTTTGACGAGTTTTCCAACGCAATCAAAGAGCACGGGATGGAGACCGAGGACGCGGAAATCATTCTCAAGGTCAAGGGCTGTCTATGGGCCGTTGGCAACGTCGGGTCCATGGACCTGGGCGCCCCTTTTCTCGAAAGTACCGATGTCACACGATACATTGTGCACATTGCCGAGGAGTCAGAAGTCATGTCTCTGCGCGGCACGGCGTTCTTCGTCCTTGGCCTGATATCGCGCAGCTTGCACGGGCAAGAGATTCTGATTGAGTGCGGGTGGGACGCCACAGTGAACATCATGGGCGTCTCGCTTGGCTTTTGCATTCCAGCCAATTTCAAGAAGCTCTTTTCGGTAAGCCAACGCGTCTTCTTTCTTAACGACGATGTACTCACAAAGCAGATCAAACCTTGGGTCGCAGTCCACGTCACGCACACTGCCCACAAACCCGGGACCGCTCAGCCCCACATCACGGACCCAGATCCCCTCAACGCACGCATCCTCAAGCTCGTCACCGACCTCGGCAACACTGTGCTGGCCAAGCGCGCTGCGAACGACTTGCATACGTAAGTAAATGTACTTGGATCGCAAAGAAACGACTGACACCATATCAGCATCAAAATCAAGCGCGCGCCCGGTTTCGGCCACCCACGGCTCTTCCACAAAGTCATGGCCATCCTCGAGAGCCACCACTTCCGCCTGCCCGTCTGCCGCTTCGTCGTTGACTTGTTCGACAAAGGCGTGCTCCGCGCCATTGTCATGGAAGAAGAGGGCAGCAGCAGCAGCGAGAGCGAGGCAGGCGGACCCCCTGGCGACGACAGCAGCGACAGTGACAGCGAAAGCGAGAGTCCAGGGGGTAGAAAGATGGCCGCCGCCGTGACCAGGGGGGGTAGAGACGGCGGAGCGGGCGAGGGCAGCAGCGGCGAGGAGGGCGATGGCGGCGTCGGTGTCGGTTTGGGGTTGGGGCTGCCTCCTCCGTATGGCGGGCGAGGCGGGCCTCCTGCATCTAGCATTCGCGGTGTGCGCGGGGTGGGCGATGGGACTTGAACGTCGCTTTTTATTTTTCTCCCCTCGTTGCGTCTGCCTGCCCGTCTTCCTGCTTGTCTGCCTGCTGCCGTTGGGCTTCCCTGCCTCGATGACGCCGAAGCGCCGATTCACCGGACGACCGATGGACTCGAGTCCCGACCTTACTGGAGCCAGCCTGCCTGCTTCGCAGCCGGTCGATGGCCGCCTGCAATCCGCCTTCGCTGTACGTGTGTCTGGGTGGTAGGTTGCTCGCAGATGGGTAGATGGGCTCGTACGATTTTTAAAGAGCAGTGCCACACTGTCTTGAAGGCACGCAGGCACGGCAGTCTAGCTACGGAGTCCCTTTCCTCCGGCCTCGCCCTTTCAGCAATCTGGACGCCAGATCTTTGCTCGAGCGCTCGCTCGTCCTCCTGCCCGCCACTCCCATGTCGACTCTCGAGACGCAAAGAGAAGGAAAGGGGGACGGACGCGGCACTCCTTGAGGAGTGGAAATGAGAAGGAGATCGGGCACAGACTCATGCAACACTGGCAGCGAGAAGGGGCATTGAACCCTGGGACTTGTTGTAGAGCACAGCAGGGCGGGCCGTAGGAGGCGTGTTGTTGTGCGTTGCGTTGCAATGACTTCGCGTAGCGAGTACCCATATAGGAGGGGCAAAGATGGAGAATATGATGGTTCAGGATGTTGTTGTTGTTGTTGTTGTTGTTGTAAGTAGCGGATGTGTAGTCAGCGTTAATAGCATGATTTATTCAACGCCTGAGCTTGTGGGTGCAGATGACTGAGCCATATGGGTGAACCAATGAGTTGGTAAGTGCTCATGTTGAATCGATGGCAGTACAACGTCGGCGTATAAATTCCATGTGCGCGCCGGCGCACCCGGGAACCAACAAGAGATGAAAAAAAAAAAATTAAAACACGCAGTACAGCCAAGCCCGAAAGAAGGAGCGGTGGCAAAGATTTCTTGTGGTGCTCCGAAGCAAGTCGTAGGGTATATAGAAAAGCGAGGGAGACTGGTTCACCTACTACCCCAGCCGATGACCGAGGGCGCGGACGATACCGACGGCTGTTCTACCATGCAAGAAGCGCCGCAGGTCGCGATGGCCGTACATGTAGACTCACGTACAGTGTAAGCATGTAGGTAGGCATGCAGTACGATCGGATGCACGACAGGTACCGAACCGTTGTTTGTGCGAGACGCAAGGCAGGAAAAGCCTTGGAGGATACAACGGAGTCTGGGTGGATGGAGGGGGCCGAGGTGGGGGGCTAGCGCCGCAAAGGGGTTAGCGCACCCGAGCGGTTCCCAGCCCGGGGGAAGGGTACATGTTTTCTGGGCTGTCGCGTGCGTCGCAAGAATTGCCGCATCGGGTAGGGCCGTCGTCCTGGCGCCGACTCTTGGTTATCACCCTGCGCGATGCAATGCGTTCGTTGCCTCTGCTTTGCCCTGCAGAGCTGAATTGCGTGTGGCACTAGAGAGTACGGTAGCTACGATACTGAGCAATGTGTTTGAGTAGATTGCGTCGGCCGTGCGGACATTGTCATGGTCATCCGTATTTCGACGCGACGGAGCGCGTGCCAAGAGACAGTGATGACTTGTTGATGTTGTCCTACTACTAGGTTGGATCCGGCGTCGCCGGACCAAAGTTGACGTCGGGTCGGCCGCCGGCAGCTTGACCGAGAGCGAGCGGTTAGAAGGATGGATGGGGTTGGTTTTGGTCGAGGCGTTGGCGGGCGAGGGAGGGAGGGATGGATGGATGGATGGAGGGAACAACAAGAGGGCGCGAGGCGCTCTGTGATGTGCGCGTCAAAACGGCTGTTCCTGCGGAAGTGAGGCTAGTAATGCGCCACGGACCATGGTTGCGACGGGCCTGGTGTTTGAAGGCCGGAGCAGGGTCGTCGACAAGGGTCGTCGTGAACCCTTGTTGTGTGGTTGCTGCTTGTCAGCTGTGGAGAGGTGGAGAAGATGGTGTCAGCAACGGAGAGAGAATGGTGATGTCGTTGACGTTGGTGGATCCAAGTCTAAAGCATCATCGACTAAGCGTTTTCCGTCGAGGACAGCTTAGGTGAGGACTCGACATGGAATGCACCAGGAATGCGAGCTAGGATGCGACTGTTGCAAGTGGTCCGGGGTCCTCGCCGTGGGAGCGGAGCAAATGGATGGCGGCGCTGGTAGGGCTGAGAAAAGTTGTCATGTTGGCTGATTGATACGGCAGAGCACACGTCGGTGGCCGGACAGTGCGGATGGAGCAGAGACGAGAATAATCATACATGTAGGATTTGCAGAGGGCAGCGTGGAGGAAGAATGAGGCTGGCGCAGGGCCGGGTGCAGCCAGGCCAGGGCAGGCCAGCATGTGGCGGGGTCGACGCTTCTGGGACCTCTATGACGCCTTGACGGCTCCAAAGCGACAATTGGCGGCGACGAGCAAGTCGAGATGCATCAGATTCGTCGTCTGCATTGCGCGCATCAGGCTCCACAACGCCGACGACGACGTGGACGACGATGGTCCGAGACAGGTGTGCAAAAGTCGATGCGATGCGATGCGATGCGATGCGGTCGGCGAAGATGAAGGGGGCGGCACGAGGCCATCCCTGTGCCTTTGGCTTTGGCCGAGCCGATGACGGGAGGTGTCCAAGTGTCCAAGACGACAATAATGTATTTTTATTTTAAACTCGAGCTGCTGGACGAGTCGTCATTGTCTGCCTGCATCCACCGTACCTAGCGCGTTAATACCAGTCTAGCTAGCAGACGGACATGCAAAAGAGGCGGCAGTCGCACAATGGGGCCGTCGCTCGATCTCAGGCAATCTTGCTGCGTTCTCGCGATCGAGCGCGCCCGTGGTAGAGGCCGCAATTGCACACTCCACACATGGCAAATCGCCGATCTAGCCTGCAAAAGCCAATGATAATGACCTCGACGACTCTGCCAATAGCCCACACTGCCTCTCGACAAAACCTCCTGCCAGACGCGCCTGTCCTGCGCTGCACTGCACTGTCCTGCTCAACACCATCCAAACCACCATCACCAACCACCTCGCGCTGCATCACTCTCGCTGTGCACGCTGGACCTGAGCGCACACTCGGTGCCACATCTGCATCTCCACGCTTGATCGCCCCCGGACCCTTGTTTCCTCCTATCCCAGCATCAACCATCGCTCCCGCGACAGCAACCAACCAAGCTTACCGTTGCCGCCTCGGCCTTGCAACCGCCTCTCCCTCTGTCTACCGTGCCTTTGTCATCCGCCGTGGCAGCTGGTGACCTCATCACCTCCACGCCCGTCCTCTTACATCTCCAACTGTCCGACCCTCCCGCAATTCTTCTTGCCCCACGACCTGCCTCCCCTCTCACCCTCCTTGGCACTCTCTCACTTCTCCTCCGTCTGCCTACCGTCGTATGGAGGGCTCGTCTAGTCTTTACGCTTTATGAACCTGCTACGCGCGACAGGACACTCTTTCACAGAAAGTGAAGAGAAGTCCTTACACCTTCCTCTGTCCGCAGCTGCCTTCATGCGAGGGCATGATGCCGCGGCCGACAATGGCAGCAACACCACCGCTCTAGCTGCCCACGAGGATGCCCGCTCGCTCGTCAGGCTAGTACAATGTCCCAAGTGCTCGCGGCCTTTTCAACTCCCCGTCACTCTTCCTTGCGGCCACTCTCTCTGCCGTCAGTGTCTCCCGGAGCCACAACTCAGGCAATACATCTCTTACCCCGCAACTCCGGAGCGACAACAAGGCATAGCGTGCCCCCTGGCGCACTGCCAAAAGGTCCATCCGGTGGGCGAGTGCAATGTCGACGTGACCCTGTCCAAGGTCATGCATTCCGTCACTGAGGTCGTCGAGGCGTGCAGAGCGGATGCTGCCAACAGTTCCGTCATGGTGCAAGAGATCCTCCCCGCAAATATTGAGAACGAGTTTCGGACGGCGACGCTACCTGGCGGTCGCCTTGTTGCGACCTTTTCCATGGCAGAGTCGGGTTTGTTGGACATGAATTCGGAGCTGTCGTACACATCTCTTGCCGAGGATGGAAGCGATGCGGCAGATTTGGACCACGGCGTGTTGAGTCGCTTGCGCGAGGCGACGCACAAAGAACTCGACTGCCACGTGTGTTACAACCTCCTCTTGGACCCGGTGACGACTGCTTGCGGCCATACATTTTGTCGAAAATGTCTTGTCCGCGTCTTGGACCACGCCAACCACTGCCCGATCTGTCGGCGCTCCCTCAACGTTCCTCCGTCGCTCGGCGACCAATCGAGCAACGCTTGCCTCGTCGCCCTCCTCGAAAGCCTCTGCCCCGACGTCGTGCACGCGCGCGCCGAAGCCGTCGCTCAGGAAGAGCGGGGAATCGCAGAGTTGGATGTGCCGCTGTTTGTCTGCACACTTGGCTTCCCCGCGATGCCGACCTTTTTGCATATATTCGAGCCACGGTATCGTCTGATGATCAGGCGCGCGTTGGAGGGAACCGGCCATTTCGGCATGCTCATGTACAACCGGTCGGGCTCCAATCAGGGCAGCCTGGGGCCAACGCACTTTAAAGAGTTCGGTACCATGCTGCAGATCGTCAACGTGCAGATGCTACCCGACGGCCGGAGCTTGATCGAGACGCGCGGGTCAACTCGATTCAAGGTGCGCGCGCACGCCCAGCACGACGGATATACGGTTGGCAATGTGGAGCGCGTCGAGGACGTTGGACTTGCCGAAGAAGAACGCCTCGAGGCTGAAGACATTCGGCAAGCGCTTGCAGATCGCGAGGCTCAAACCGCTGCCGGCCAAACTCCTCCCACCTGGACCTCATCCGAAGCCGCCATTAGCAGTCTCTCCACACGAGAAATGCTGCTGATCGGCGTCAACTTTATCGAGAAGATGCGCGCCAACAGCGCCCCATGGCTGCATCAACGGATTCTAGACGCCTACGGTGGTCCCCCGGACGACCCCGCCCTCTTCCCCTACTGGTTCGCAAGCATTCTACCCATTGCTGAAGAGGAAAAATACTTGCTCCTGCCCACGACTAGCGTCCGACAAAGGCTCAAGACAGTTGTGAGTTGGATCCGACGAATCGAAAGTCAGCGATGGTAAGTTTTCATTTTATTTGGCTTCGGCCGCCGTTGAGAGAGCGCATATTTTGCTTTTTAGAGCGTCATAGCGTGTCCCCGCCTTCATTTCCTTTATTCCTTGCACCCTCAGAAGAGTCCAAGAGGCTAATCTGTCGCGTGCTTGTTGCGATGTGCGCTGACAGGCATGGTGGAAGCGCTTGTACAGTCTTATAAACCGCTCTGTCATGGCTCAACGCGTTCTTTTGTTCATCGGCTCCATCGTTTTGGCGTGGTGGTACGCGAGAGGCTCTGAGGGCTCCTCTGACTAAGGCTTTGTTCTTGTCCTTGCCAGATACCAATACTTATGGGCGCCATCTGCAGACTGGGATTTTGCTCAAGTCTCACGTGGGACGAACTTCCACAACTGCGCTGCCGTGTGTTGCTCCTCAACACCGACTGTCGCGGCTGGTGCGCCCCTCGTGTGGCTTGCCCGGGGCCTCTCGTAACCACACTCCCCCGTCACTGACTCGAGTGACACCTTCCGGAGCCTCGTGTCCTGCCGGGAGCGTCCGACGTTGGTGCCGGGGCCGCAAAACGCCCACACGTCACCACCTCCGATCCTCTGCCTGCATTTTCCACCGCGATCTAAGACACCACCAACCACATGACTTGACGCGAACGCACTTCCGACCGCCGAACTCCGACTCCGAAAGTCACTACGAGTGCGGATACTAGCAGCGTCGTGGTAGCAGTGACTCGGCTCTCCGAGTGACCACTTCGGACTACGACGGACCAAATCACAAACGGCCTGGGACTCGCCGCCTCCTCTCCCACCACCACGACCACTTCAATTCACTTTTCCATCAGCCGTCCATCTAGTCAGCAAACAAGAGAGTCGCCCTGCATCATTGTCATTTTGGAATCACAGCGTTGCGTTGCGTTGGTGCACAAAGAAGAGCAAGAAAGACGACACCTCAAGTTTCGGATCGGTTTCGTGGTTGCCACCGGCTACCACTGCCTTGATAGAGGCACCTCTTACTATAGCATGAGGGTCGGATGGCTTGCATCCCCTTGCAATTTCCTTTTGACGTCTTTCCCTTCGGGCCCTTCGGGTCAGCTTTCCGTCTCTGCCTGTTTGTCGCTGCCCTTCCTGCTCGTCGTGGACCTCAGCGATTGGTCTCGCAGTTTGCCCTCCTCCTCTTCTTCTATTGTTACTGTCATCACTTTCAACGCGTGAAGCCAACTCTACGTCCCGACACCCACCATATATTTCCTTGTACTCGTTTCTCTCACACCTGGGCATCCCTTCGGACCTGCGACAACACGTCACAAACGCAGTGGAATCCCCCTCCTACAAATTACGCCCGCGGAGCCATCATCGAACACTACATCTCGAAAAGTTCAATCCGCCAGAACACCATCCCGACACTTACTCCTTCCGGAAAAAACCTAAGACGAAAACCAAGATTTGAGGTTTCCCTTACCCCGCCATTCTCATTTTCTTAGTTTCCCTCTTCCTCGCTTCATCAGCAGCACTCTTCCATCACATCGTTATTACGTCATCATCATCATCATCATCATCTAGTCTGAGATACCAGAGTCCATTGGGGCTCAAGCAAGCACGAATGTACGAAGCTGAGGCGGCGGTCAGTTGCAATCGGAGAGACGAGTGGATGCAGGTCATTGGAGAAGCGAAGAGGTTGTTAGGCGGATGGTTGTACGTATGTACGTACGTACGGTGGAGTTCGTACACGAATTGATTTTGATTCATTCATGCACGCATCGAGTGAGTGAGAGAGACGTCAAAGGGTGAGAGTGGGCATGTGGTGGGGTGTCGACATCACCGTTCAATCCATCGTCTAGCTTCTACAACCGCGTATTGCCTGTCCACTGACCTAGCTAGATCCGGAACTATTTGCGCGGATGTTTCCCATCACTTGACCACTTGCCAATACCCCACACCGCGTCCAGGTGCAGCTGCATGCAACCTGCTCGTTTGCTCGCTCGCTCGCTCCGCCCGCTAGCTCTACTTCCCTCTATCTCCCTGCTCTTTTCTCTACCCTCTACTCCCCTCTGTTTTCTTCCTCGCTCTTCGCCGCATCTCCGTGCTCCCGTCATCGACTGACTGAAAAAAAGAAAAAGTCCTCGCGCCATTTCTCTCCTGTCGTGCCATTGCTTGGTTCGCGTCAGTGGCTAGCACGTTCTTGGAAGTCATGAGGACGAGGAATGCTACACACCAGACAAACGCCTCTCTTCATTCGCGCCGCCTGCCGTGGACACCGGAGCAGTAGTTTACGTGCGGCTTGGAGCGCGTCTGATGTTGGCTTTGGCCTGCGGTGTCAGATGGAGTGATGAGGGTCCAAGAGCGTGCGATTTTCGCCGCCGCCCCCGAGAGTACTCTCCTAAACACGCAGAGGTTTGGTCATCACCGCCGCCACGAAGACAGTGCAAGGATGACGAGCAAAAATCGGACAGACATCCCGTGTGTTGACCAGAACTCCAATCTGGGAGCATCCAGTATCTCACAAACGCATTTCCGTCGTATTGCCATAGCCGTGCTATATACCATCGTGCCAGGGCCGCAAAGCTGTACGAACAGAAAGAGAAGACGATTCGGCGCCTGCCGCCGCGCCTGCCTTCACAGCATACAAACAAAACGCAAGCGCGAGGCGGGAGGTGAAGAATTGAGTCATATAACGTGCCGCAACCACCACCCCACTATCCAGCGCACCACACAAACGTTTATGGATCGGTGGCGTAGTGGTAACGCATGTCGTGGTTCAAACATTCGCATCCACGGCAAGTCCCAGGTTCAAGTCCTGGTCGATCTAACTACTGGAGTGCCTTTTGCCCCTTTCTTTTTTGCCTCTCTCTTTGTTTTCGTTGGCTGGCTGGTTGACAGGCTGGTTAGCTGGTGGGGTTGAGTGGTAGCGAGAGGAGAGGGGGGGGTTGTACAGGGCCGGCTTCGTTCCACGGTTGTGGGTTGATGCGGCAGGGTCTTGTTTGAGGTCGACCATGGCTAGTCACGGTTTAATTCTTCGTCGCGGCTGCGGTGGAGCTTTTTGTTTGCTGTGGCCGTAACACATTTTTGCCGCTGCTCTATGGGCAATGTGAGTAAGGTGGTCGTTTAGGCAGTCAGTCCATCGATTGACTGCGAGCGGCCCAGGAGTGCGGCGGAGATGTTGGGCAGGGTCAATCGACTTCGAAAGACTTCTTTTGGGTCATCCACGGCATAGCGTGATGAGCAGCAGAGAAGAATTCGTGCCAGTTTCAGATGCTTTCCACTCATCGATCACGATTGACGATCCAGACGCCTTTCACGTCGATAGTAGCCACGCTGTCCTTGGTGTGCTGGATTTCCAATTTTTCCCCCTGGGTGAGAGAAATTCGGGAATACGGCATTTGGTCGGTTGTGGTCCAGTGACAAGACTGGCCGTTGAAATCAGAAAGACTCACGCAGCCAGAGGAACACGGCGCAATGGTAAAGGCGCCGACTGTACTGCTCTCAGTCACCTGGAGCGAAAAGAGAAAGGCGACTGAGAATAAGCGTCTGCTCGTACAGTGGTGTCAGTCGTCTGCATGGCCTGGATATTCATGTCCATTGGTGGACGTCTGTTGGTATTTTTGCTCCAAGCTCTTTCTGAACAGACTCGCCTGCTCTACTCCTGGTGCAAAGGCCGTGGTCGCGGGAATCTTTTCCAGATGTTGTTCTTGTGGCGACTTCAAATGATGCACCGCCAGAGGCATGGAGGCCACAAGCCAAACCTCGGCCTCCATGAGTTCCTCCCAGCCCTCAAGTGCGATGATGTGCAGACTTTGCAGGTGGGCGACATGGCCATATGAGTAAGACAAAAGCAAAGCACGACCCGCATTCAGAGCGCTTCAACAATATCAAGCACAAGGCCACTGGCCTCAAAGCCTTGGCCAAAAAAGAAGGTGCAGCGCCTCGCGGCTCCACTCTTACAGTGTGACTCACTCCTCCCAAAAAAATGCGCACAAAACGAATCTCCACGATCTCGCTTGCAGCGTTCGAGCGCGTGGACTCGAACGCCGGTCTGTTCGCCAAAACAAAAGGTAAGTTTTGAGTAGCTGAAAGTGGTTTCGATCCACTGTCCTCCGGGTTATGAGCCCGGCGCGCTTCCGCTGCGCCATTCAGCTGTTGTTGAAAGTGATCTCGCAAAATCAAATTATATCATACTTCAAATGCGTCGATCACACAAGACGAACTTTCCCTATACACTCATTTGGACGCTGTCTTTTTCCTGGTACGTTTTTCATAGAGCATGCGCTTTCTCGCGGAACAAAGAGGGTGCGGTGCGAGGCTGAGCGCTTCTCAGCCACTACGCAAACAGCCCGCTCGGCGGCGATTTCAGAAATGCTCGAACGCAACGACGACGTCAGTAGCACTAGTTGTCAAAATGTCAGCCTCGAATCTAGTGTCAGAGGATGGCAAACATAATCCGAGAGGGGAGGAAGGTGCTAAATGCTCTTCCGCGAGAACGGTGCACGGATTCCCAAAGTTCGCGATTCAGCGCGAAAAAGTCGACGGACCAGCAAGAAAGACGCCGCAACGAATCACGCGTTCTGAGCCTGTATGAAGTCTTAGGTCATGCTAACTACTGGACGATGAACCGCGGACTTCACCTACAAACCGGACTGCACTTTCAAGCACTTTGGAGGAATCTACACGTCTTTTCCCGTAGACTGTTTGTACATATTTTGAACAAGCGAGACTCGATTTCAACAATCACCTGACCAGGCGATTGAGCAAGAACAACTTCTTCAAGGTTCTATAGTGTAGTGGCTAGCACATGAGATTCTGAGTATCATCAGCAATATTCTCATAACCCCGGTTCGATCCCGGGTAGGACCTGATCTTTTGCCCAGGGTAACGGGATGGGCTTTTGTTTTGGACGGCGGGCGGACGATGGGTCGAGGTCGGTGAAGTGGAGCTCGCGGCGAAAATTTTCGGTGCGCTCGGGTTGGACTCGGCGATTTTTGGGGCCAACGACGGACCACCAACAACGAGAAGGCAGGACGGAGAATGTCGGGTTTGTTTGGTTGACTTTTTGGAGAGCTTCAATGTTGAGAGGGTTGGTTGTGTTGCTCCGTCGGACGAGCGGAGGTGCAATCGTATGATTTTAACCCAACAGAAGTGGAGAAGAGTTGACCGACGTTGGCAGCGGCTGACGCTGCATCAACAGCTCAACAGGGCTTATCGTTTCCCAAAGTCGCAGGTCGAGCTCCCTGGTGAGCCTCGTGCAGAGGCAGGATGACATCCCCTGAAACAATCAACAAGATTCTGAACGTTGAGAAGCTGTGGCGCAATCGTGCGAGTGGATACCATGTGCTTACCCGCACGGCTGTGCCTGCTTGATTGCTGTGTCCCCGGCTTTCTCGATTGATGAATTGCAAGTTGTCCCGGTCTGGTCCCTGATGCAGATGCAGGCTTGTATTAAGCGTTTTGGAGCTGTTGAGGACCTCGTTTCAACGTGTGGTAGACTGGATTAAGCAAATGGAAATATTTGGACGGCCAACAGACTTGCCAACCTGCTTTGGCGCTTGGAGAGGCTCCGTGGTGTCACATTCATTGGTACGGAATATAGCGTGGTAGCAGGAGCATTCCTGATGATCGACGAAGTAGCCGTTGTCCCTGTGTCGATCGGCATTGATGATACTAGGATCCCAAACTTCGGGTTGCTGTCCTTGAGTCCATTGATCTCTCAAGATTACTCGATGAGACCTGGTCCGTTGTCGATACAGATTGGCACCACAATAACCTGCCGCTCGGAAGCTCGAAATCTGTTCCCCCCTCGAGTCCTTGATTCCAAGAGCACCCCGTACTCTCCTCCGTAAAAGGACAGGACCAAAACAAATTGAATCAACTTGATTGGCCTGAACCCCCGCACGTGCCGCAATTGCCATCGTGCTTCGCAGACTTTTGTCCGCACAACACCAAGAAGCCACACCACGATCCACCAGGGCTAGGGAGCAAAAGAAATCAAAAGAAGAAGAGTCGGGGATTGAGCCCAACGCGAGGCTCGAACTCGCAGCCTTAAGATGCCAGGTACTGAGGTGTACTAAGAGTCTTACGCTCTACCGATTGAGCTAGCCGGGCAGCTATCAGAAGCTTGAGAGCTTCTTGGAAGGGATGAAGATTTGGTGGTTGCAAATGTCGTACATCAATGTCAGTTGAAGCAAGTCCGTTCGACACCGTTTGGACGGTTACGGCCAACTCTGAGCTTTCGCCCGGAACGATCAAATGATTGGAGTAAACGCACTCCTGGAGCCTCAACGACCGTTCGGGATTGGAGGCGGAGATTGAGGGGCCGCTCTCTGAGGGTTGGACTTGTACCCCTGAAGTCGACCGGTATCCACCGCCAGTCCTACGAGCAGCCAGCCAGTCTGTATTGAGATATTCCCGCATCTGTACTCACCGGACAATTGTTTTGCTGTGGAGTCTGTAGCGCTTGCGCAGGTCGTCTAATTTCAAGAAAATACCCAGTGTCAGCAAGTGACAGAAGATTTTGTTGTGGCATGTCCAATCGATTCGGCAACCGGGAAGTGGAGGAAAAATATGCAGCTCCTCTGCCGAAGTTTTGATCCAATAGACAGCCAGATTTCGCCGAATTTTCCTCTCGGAGTTGATGTGCCCAATAATGGGTTGTTTTCTGTTGATGTAAGCGAATTGAAGATGCTGCGCCGCTGCCAACAGCGGCTAATCCAGAGCTGTGCCACATCTCCTGTGCCGAACATCAGAAAAGCGATGCGCGTGAAAGAATAGTCCAAATGATTGGACGAGAATGCTCTTCGATCAGAATAGAACTTGAGCAGGCGTAACGCTCATGGATAAGCGTTGCGTCTTGCGACACATTCGTGGAGCTGTTGTGGCAGATGAAATATTGCCAGAGGAATAAATGGGAAATGCAAAGTCAAGAAAACAGAGGGCAAAACAGTCCATCCAAACCGATCCAGGAAAGCATATCAGCTCTTGAAATACCTGAACATACCAATCCCAAAGCCCGAGGTCCCGAAGCATCACTCCATATGCCAGGCCAAAAAGACCGTCTCTATGTCGCCCTGTACCTTCGTGGAGCCAGTGTGCCCAAAATGCCTGGTGGAGAGGACAAGTAATTCTTCGTCCTGATGAGTGGAGTTCGCAAAGATTCTGACCCGAAGTTTATGTGCAGATACCATTGGGCCCTCTTGGTAGGACCCAAAGCCGAGTCACGAAGTTCAGAAGGGACGCGATACCACGCAAAACAAGTGTCCAATCCCAAAACAAGGAAAATGGATTGGCAGTTGGAGGAACGCTCGACCACAGTGCTCGCGACCAACGCACTACTTGTCAGAATAATGATTGGTAAGGTAGAGAAGAAGAGTCGTCTTGTCGATTTGATACGAGGCACTCCTATCCGACACAGCCAAAGTGGGTGGAATTGTGTCGAATGGGTGAGAGAGGCAATTCTGAGAATCCAGACAGACGGAAAAGCAATTGGCACCAGTGTGTTGGAATGGAGGCAGGTGCGGGATGGCGCTTTGTTGTACTGTGAAAGGAAGAATTATCAGCACCGCTTCGACGGAAGGGGGACGTTTGACATGGAAAAGGCAGCAACCTACGATTTGATCGAAGGGAAAGAAACGATACCATGAGATTTCACATGAGGGTCCCCAGTCCCACCCCCAACCCCAATGCAATACCTTTTTAGAAGCCGCCGCCAAACCACTCTCGTCGAATCTTGTCCATGGCCAGCTCTCGAGGGAGAGTCTTCAGGAATTTGTCGATTTCTTCTCTCCAAAACAAATTCTGTGGATTCACCTGGCACGTGACGGTATATTCCCAGTAGTCGGGGAACCATCCAGAAGTCTCCCAATCGACAATTCCTGTTATTTTCTCGCCCTCGCACATGATGTTGAGACTACTCAAATCCCCATGTGTAAAGACAGGATCATCCCAAGGACCGTCATGAAAGCGAATAAGCTCGTTGACCTCTAATGGCAAGTCCGAGTGGCATTGCATGCCGTTGCGTAGGTAGTTGTGGAATTCTTGTATGGTTGCAAAAGGCCCAAAATGAAGATCAGGGCCGGGCATACTGGGGCGAGGGTCATAGAGCGGACCTCCATCGATATTTGAAACCGCAGGTCCAGGTGCTGGTAATTGCCGGATTTGATCGACCATGCTCTTGAGCTGTGAAAGCAGATTCTCTTTGGATTCTTCGCTGCGAAAAACCCAACCCTTGCCCAGCATGTGTCCCTTGATTCGCTCCATCACAATGAACGTGCATCCATGATGCGTAAAGGCGCAGTAGACCTTTGGTACAGGCACTGACGTATAGTGTGCAATAAACCTCATGGCGGAAGCTTCAGCTAAGCTTTTGGAAGGACCATACTTGACACACAAATGAGCTGAGAGCATCAGAACGCCACCCGACTGGTGACGACGAGAGTGCTTCAGGACCGCGACAGCCGTCAACACAGCTGTGCGATAGGCCCAGGTGTCGTTGACGGGACCCGACCATGGCTGGTCTGCCGAATGTTTGACGGCTTCAGTGTGTTGATCAGATGCGACATCGCCCGCGGTCGACATTCGCAGGACTGGAGCCGATGAGGTGGTGATATGGTGGTTGCAAGAGACGAGGAGAGAGGCGGTTGCCGGCCCGAGTCATAGGCGCTGGCGACCGGCGGCGGTCATGAGTAGAGAGTCCCCGCTATCCGTTGCACAACATCTCTCCGCTCCATTTCCATTCATCTTCAGAATCACCAGGACAACAGTATTTGACCAAAGCAGCGCCCACCTTTGCAAACGCCGCAAACACTGCCCCGGAAAATCAACAGCCTTTGGCGGAACACGATCTCTCTCTTTCAACCAGCGACACCGATGGCTGTCGACCACAACCTTTCCCTTCTCATCTACAGCCATTTTTCTTAAGCGTATTGCCCCCTGCTTTCCGCGCCATCTTTGTAGTCGCCCACATTGAAATGACCCTCAAATCACGTCCTCGCGAACGAAATCAACTTCCCGATGCCAAAGCCGACAAACCGACGGCGAAGGTTGAAGATTCAAAGGACATCTAAGCTTCAAATGCCGAATATGGGGATCTCCAGCTGCGAACTTGCGCAAGCTTTGTCTGAGATGAGCAGGAAAGGTGCGTTAGAGATGTGGCGCCTGTGGCGCCCACTAGAACGCGACGTACCAAATTCCAGGTCTTCCACGTACCGCAAAGTCGCGTTGAGCACTAGACCCTTTCCATCAAAGATCACGCCTTTATGTAACAAGAGAGGAGCATGGTTGAGCGTTTGGTGGTGCAATCGACAGCAGTTTGTACTGCTCGAAGAAAACAACATCGGAACATGAAGCCAGCAGCACTGGCACAAAGCCTGGTTCCTTTTGACGCCGGTTCTCTCCGCTCCACCGCATCGGTCCGCACCCATGGCAAGCTACATACCAAACCCCTGCGTTCACGAGCAAGGGAAGACACCGCTTATGATCATCGCCCAACTCCATCTGCATATTGCCATGCAATCAATGGACATTTCAAAACACCACTTTCCGCAAACTTCTTCGTTTTCCCGCCTCACTCTGCGCAAACAAGTTCCGCTCCTTTCATTCCACCATGAGGCATACACGTCAACACCCCTGCCGCAGCCACTCCCAACAAACGTCGGTTGCGCAACCCCCTGCCCAACCTTCCAATATTCAACCGGACCCGGAAACTTACCTCCAGCCTCAATAGCTCGCTGCGCCGCAAAGCCTACCGGTACCGACCTTGCCCAATTTCCTAGCCTGACCGCCTCGTGCCTCGTGCTTCGGAAAGTCTCAACGCTTCCACCTGCCTGCTCAAGGTGACCGATCCTTTTTGCCGTACCAAGTCAAGGGGGTATTCCAAGAGTGATTGCGTAGCCGCACACAACGCGCGCTCCCGCCCGTCCCGTTCCCGCAGTCGATCTGTAGCACCCCTGCACTTGCTGCTATGCATCGCGAACGTTGGTCACTGACTGGCAGCATTTCTGGAGCTGGCTTGCAGCCTCGTTGTTGCAACGATGCCCACGCATGTTAGCGAAATAAGGTACGTACCAACACCTAGGCACGACGATCATGGCCTGTTATCGACTTCGGCGACGGCTCGGTGTCCGCGACCCTGGGAAATAAGTTGAAATGACTTGCTAGTCGTAGTTTGTATGGGCTCATTCAACGTTGAAGAGAAAGAAGGTGGAAGCGGTCCTGAGTCTGGCCGATTTCGCGGTGTTTGCCTGCCTGCCTCGAAGGTTTAGGGACAAGAACCTTGGTGCCTTGGCCGCGTGGATGGGCCAGTCCTTGCTCATCAATCGTCTTCGCGCGCTGGACATCAAACCGCGATGAGCAGACGCAACTACGACTTGGAACATTAAGTTGGCTAGCCTGGATTTTGATGGGCTTGTTCAACAAGCAACTCTTAGTAGGATCCTTGGCGGTTGGAATGCTAGCCCTGGATGGACGCGGCAGGAACAAAGTTGGTAACCAGTTCAAATTTCACCCCTGTTTGTCGAAATACTTCACAATTCTGAAGAATCTTGTCCCCCGTCCCCCTCTCCAGGAATTCCGATCGACTGTTTTCCTGGACACTGGATAAGTATAGATGCTAAAGAAAACCAAGAGCATCAGAGTCGCAAGACAAGAGTCGCAGCTTCCTTGGGGGACCTAGATACATCGAACCTTGCAAAACTTCGTCAAAATGACCCCATCTATACCCCTGGGGAGCACTAAGGACCAACGACTCAAGACCCCCTCTCCCGCCTTGCGACTCAAGGGGATCGAATCAAAACCCGTCATTGTACGCACTGGCGTCGCCACGATGCCATCAAGAGTTACAATTATATACCCATTTTCATTCGTCAAGGGCCACACGGAATCACTGACCCGTCACGAGGGTGGCGCCATATGAAGTTACCTCTTCATCCATCCCCATGGCAAAACCGTGCTAGCAGACGCCGGTCCCGCTTCCACGAGGAGTTAAGCATAGAGCAAGAGCTAATTTCTGCCGATGCGGCGCAGCGTGATAGTATGGCGCCAGCCAGTCTTGCGCGTCTTGGGCGCGTGTCCGACTCGGTGAACAGAGAGTCGAGACGACGACGAACACTGATTTTGGAATGGTTGATCAGCAAGACGGACCAGAATGCGCGACTGCTCCCAAAGAAGGGTTAACCTTTTTGCACAGCCAAGCTAATGGGATGGCGGAATCTTTCCTGCCTCGGAAAAAGGGACTTGAGTAGACGGCCGCGGCTCCGTTGAGAAAGGTCCGCGTTGCTTTTGCTTTCCGACAGAGTTCTCTGCGGCGACTTTGTTGCTGCTTTGCAAACAGGAATACGATAGATGCCCAGCTGTTCAGCGACTCGGAGACACGACCGGTCCTTCGCCCTAGCTGAACGGGCAAACCGAATGGCACAACTGATACTTCGGCCTAAGCAGCCAGAGAAAAATCTAGATCCCAAATCATGAAATGTTGGCGCAACGGAAAACAACTTCCAAAGTCGTTGTCGTCGTCGTCACCAGCGCTGTATCCAGACGATTCCTGCCAGTTGGGGAAGTGGATCAACGCAAAAGCTGAGCTTTGCAAATGCTCGGCCGAAGGCAAGGCAAAAAGCAAATGGCGATGAAGCCTTTTGCGATCAACGTACGCAGTGGACACGCTGGATAGCGGCTGTGTATCGGGATGTCCATGCTCACAGTGCACAGCTTGCTCACAGCTGATGCAAAGCTGACCATCACTGTTGCCGTTTGCAGATCTGACGCTGAGGAGCTGCGCACATCGTCTGTCCACTGCACTCTTTGCTGCAGCTTCGTCACGCAAAACGAATGGTGTTCTGTTTCAGCTTTGCCATGTCACACTTGAGGTGCGTTTGAAACCAAACATCTGTTCTACGCGTCACGTTCGCAGATAGCGCAATTGATGAACGGTTGTTGCGTACATGTCTGTTCGCATAAGAACACCTTGCATGCGGCTAGATGCACATCCCTTGTGCAAACACCCCACTCCGAGATCACTGCCGCCATTCCCTGGGATGACCCCAGTCGGCAAACCGGGACCAGAGCGACAGGGGTGGACCTGCAAGGCAGGCGCACGTCAGGGATGCGCGCATCGCGGGGATACAGTCAGTGGAGGCAGTGGGGGGTGCTCGAGGCATGAAACGATAGACTGGACGGACTATCGAATGTTGAATGTTGACGAGTCGTGAGAGACGTGAAGACGCGGGATCAGGAAGGAGTAGACAAGCCCGAAACGGGTTGGTGTGTGTGAAATGGTAAGTGGGGGAAGAAAGGTGTGACACGAGGGAGGATGGAGGGAGGGAGGGATTGGAGAGGCGATTCCATCAACCCGCAGCAAGCTCGCTCGGTACGTACCTGGTGCTGTGAGCAGCTGAGATGATGATCCGGTTGACCTACCTGTTCCTGGCGGCCGGAGCTGCGTGCATGCATGCGAACCCAGCGGCTGCGCGCGCCCAGAAGACTGGTTTGACCAAGTGACATGGACGTGAATGTAAGGCCTGCCGCAGTGGTGGTGTGTGGGCGCAAGGCTGTGTGCAGCTCGAGAGCCAGTCGCAATAGCTTTCCCACCTCCATCTCGACAGCCATGGCCAGCCCTACGCAAATGGCAGTGCAGGGCTAGGCAAAAGCTTCGAATTTTCATCTGCCGAATGGAAACACTTCTCACTAAAGCGACTGCAGGGTGCCAACACCTTTCGCGCAAAGCAAGAGGAAGAGTGTGTCTGGAAGATTTCGATTTCTCAGAATCGTTGTTGCCAAGCTCGCCACACACCGTGTGTGAGCCATATCATGCCCGAGCGTCGGGCTCGTCTCAACTCCAGTCTTTACCCCAATCCACCTATCAAACAAAGAACTTTTCCCCAAATATCTACAGGTTGTTGTACAGGGGGCCTCTCGCAGCAGCGCATACGTAAAGGAGCGACGCATTGCTTGACCCAGTCTCTCATCTGCGTCCCTCGCGGGCGGTCTATTCGACAAGGATAAAAGAGGAAATACGGCGGAACAAGAAAGGAGTGGTATAGAACAGTGGAAGAGAAACATGTAGAACTTGAAAATGAGTGTCCATCCGTGCAATCGTGCGAGTCTTGATGTCGTCGCCTGTCGTATCCATCGTGAAGGAAACAAGAAAAGAGTATGAAAGTGCAAGAGAAAATATGCACCAAACCCCCTTCGAAATGAGCACGCAGTGCTTAAGGAGCGATGAAAAGGAGTTGGAGATCGAGGGAAAGTCGGGAGTGTTTGCGCCGCAGGCGCCTTGCGTAGCCAGCTAGCCGTGTTGCTTATTTTTGGTTTTTGTCGGCTTCCAGTCGATGGTTCCTCGCTCGCAATGCATCTCTCGCATCGCGGCGTGGAGCGGTCAGTCTATTTTGTTTTGTCCGCCATCGCTGCAACTGCCGCAGCACTTACGAACGCACCGCCATACTCCTTGGCAAAATTTCCCGTCCGCAGTCGGCACCAATCATTGCCTCGACAGCCTCGATGGTGCCCCTTGTGCTGGAACTGTTCTCGCGGCTGAGGGTGCCCACACTTCCTTCTGTTTTCGAATTGGCAAACCACGCCCCACTGAGACTAACGTTGCTGCCATCATCTCCCGCCATACCCAATGGTGCAAGAATTCCCTTCTGAACAGCCAAGGGGTCGGTGGGCGGCTGCTTTTGAGTCAACCGTGGACTCCATTTCGGGCTCAGCTTCGACGAGGGCGAAGGTGGAGACGCAGACGTCGACAATTTCCTGATAGGGATGGGAGCAAGACCTCCCGAATCCATCTTGTTTGACGAAGGCACGTCAGGACCACCCCCGCCGCCGCCTCCCAAATTACGCCGGCCGGGTGAATAGTGCTGGGGCGGAGGAGACTTGAGTGATGGGCTGAGCTTCCGAGGCATGTGGTTTCCGGCCATGGACGGCGGAGTCAGATGATCAATCTGACTTACACCATCGTCGTGGCCTGTGTGCTCGACGCGAGACAGAGATGGATTTTGCGGGGTCTGCGCAGCTTGCGTCTTGACAGTGGAGGAGGGGAACAGCAGGCTGCGACGGGGCGATTCGAGACCGAGACCTTCGGCGAGGAGACGGCGTTCCATATCGTTCGGGTCCCTGTAAGCGAAGCGGTTGCCTGACTCAGGAGAGCTGTACAGGGTGGGCGAGGGCGCGATGGTCGGAGTGATTGGGCGCGAAACCGGCAGTCGCGAGGGAGTATCTTGGGGACCAGAAGAATGCGGCGTGGTTGAGCTGTACTGCGTCTTGGATTTCGTCATGGCTGGCTTCGGTTCGGCGATAATGGGAACGTCAAACTGGCGGTGCTCGAGAGGCTTGGAGATGGGAAGTGAAGGCCGTCGATGCGACTCGGGAAGAGATGGTTTCCGTGACTTGGTCGAGGACGACTTGGGGGACAGTTCGGTCGTATGGATGGTCCCGCCGGGTGTTGCCGTCGTGCCGGTGAGGCCGGTGAGGGAGGGAGAATATGATTGAGAACAGGGAAATGTTGGTGGCATGTGGCTGAGAGTGCCTGGTTGAGTTGTGATGTTGGATGAACCGATCATGAAACGCGGAAAAAGTCGAGCCAGGAAGACTTTTGTGAGGGGAAGGCATGCACAAATAATGCCGACATTTTCTTCAATGGAAGCGATGAGAAGAAGATCTCCGGCATTGTAGAGGATCTCCGTGGTAGGGGCCAGACCACGTGGGATGTAGATCATTCGGCAGATGGAAGCAGCGATGACGCAGCATCCAACAGAAAACAAAGTGAGAAGTCCAAACTTGTGCTTCAATGGCACTCGCAACTTGAAGAGGAAGTTGGCAGGCCACAGGTAGACCAGAAGGTCTCCTAAGCTGTTCAGCGCAGCGGTAGCCTGCACGAGAGCTCGCACGTCCTGGCAATTGCGGTCCTCATCAAACGGCTTCGTCCAGAAGAGCTTGACCGGGCTGGCGATAATTAGTAGGTGGACGGAAAAGAGATACAAAGAGACTTACGTGCACACGAACGTCTGCCCAAAGAAGGCGGCAATTCCCCACATGAGGCAGTACACGATCAAGGCGATGCAAAACCACCTGTTCGCGTTCCCGGGAAAGAGACGTCGGTAGCCGAGACAGGTAGCAATCTTGGTGCAAGCCACGATCGGTGGAAAGAGCAAGAGACTTGCGTAAACACACTAATATGCGTTAGATCCTCAGGCCCGGACGACGAATGGTCAGTACACTAACCTTCAAACCCTTTTCCATGTCCGACATCTTGATGCTTCCGACGTGATGAGCGAGACCGTACCTCACTCCAAAACATGTGACAACCGTGTTGCCAACGGTCATCAGGCCAGAGAGGAAAACTAGGGTGTCTTGCCAGCCAAACATGCGAGTGAGGAACACGCTGGTGTATATTCGCGTGAACACAAACATCAGCATGACGGCAGTGACAGGAACAGTAGTACCAACAACGGAGGCCGCGCTTGTTGGCCATCCCTTGTCGAAGGACGGGGCGCTGCTTGTAGTTGCAGCACTGCCATCGATGGGAGCCATCGTGGTCTGAAAGTGCGTGAATCAATCCTCTTCAAGCTCCAAACCGGCGGTGTCGATAGTGACAAAAAGGGATTGCCAGTAAGGGGACGATGGTGATGTTGAGTCGTGGTGAAGCTGTGGTCTATGAGGTGAAGTCCGAGCACGATGACTGTGACCACCAAAGATGGAAACAGACCAAAGAAGCTGGAAGGTCTGAGGCAGTCGCCTAGATTATAGATCGGCCGCCAGAGACCAAGATCAGAATGACCCGCGGTGATCAATGCCTGTGCAGAGCTAGGATGTCTGCCCCGTGAAACTTGCTTGACACGCAGAGAGCCACCGAAAGAATTAGGTTTTCGCGCTTGCTGACTTCGTATAAGTCTGGGCTGGCCCAGAAAGACGTCTCTTGCCGCCGATGGTGGTGGACCACGCGTGTAATTTTCCGCAAGCCGGATATCGGGAGGGTAGGGGTGGAATCGGAAATTTGGAAAGTAGGTTGCTGGCGGTGAGGAAAAACAAAAGAAAAAATAATGCTTATTCCTCAGCACCAGGAGCTGACGGTGAGGAGGACCGTGACGTTCGTGGGTACACGTGGGGTACCAAAATGGCGAAATCAGGCAGATCGAGCTGTTATACCCTCAGATACGACAGCTTGCAGGAAAACGGCATATGTGCACCCCAACCTGCTTAAGGCGGCCCAGCAGCTGTCGACACCTCAGTGGATGGAGCAGCTACGACATCGTCGATCCCACCATCGACTGATTGGGCCACCCACAATCCATCCAAACAGAGCAGCCGCCCTTCACACTCCATGGATGTCGTTCAGGGGATGTACGCCTTCGCACAGAGCCTTTTTACGCACACAAAGCTTCCTCCACCATCGTCCATGGCGCATTGTCAAGTGGTACAACTGCTAGAACAGCTCCTATTGCAGACCCTGGTCCCTCTCGAATGGGCCACGGCTTTTGAGGCTCATGGAGGGTGCTCGCAACCACTGGCAGAGAGCTGGGCAGGGCCCTGTACCCTGTTTAAACTCGTCTTGGTCGGGGATGGGAAGATTCGTTGCGGTAGAGGATACATCTGCAAGTAAGGCTGGAGTGGAGAGGGGGGTCGTCCAATCACTGATTCCTGTTGAGGTTGGGATGATCCCGCTGGGCCAGACCAAAGTTTATTACCTGGCGTGGCCGGTTACGCCGGATTGCTTGCTGCAGCGGGTCCCTGATGGTGGACACCCTGGCGGTGATCAATTGATGAAGTGGGAGCCTTGTAAAGGTTTCCCCGTCCGAGGCATTGGCCAATGGGTGACAACGTGCATCTCAACCCCGCTCGACAACGTGGTTCTCCAAAAAGGCCACCACACTTCGAGGCTGGCCTAAGTAGATCATTATTCGACGTTCGCTTTCACTTTTGACCACCTTCGTCTCCACTCTTTCCGTGAGTCCGGAATAGTCGTTCGGATTGCTCAGCGGCGTGGACAATGCCGACCACTTTCGGATGATGCGTCGGGAACAAGACGTCGAGCCGATAGACTTCCCACACAAGTGGACCAGCATCGGACACATCGACGTGCCGTCACGTAGAGTGCGCCGCTAGTCCCCTGAAGATCAAGGATCTACTGCAGGGCGGGCACTAACAACCGGCCGTGTGCAGCTGCCAGGCACAACAGGGACGCGATAGGACGAGCGCAGCGGGCGGCACACGTCGGTCGTTTGCGCCGTTGTGGTTTGCCAATCGCCGACGCGGTGCGGCGATAGACTTCCAATAGCAGGCTATTCGAGCCGCCTGGCGTGTGGCTGAAGCCCCTCCACCATCACATCGTCAGCCAAGGAGGGGAACCACGAGGTGGCAGGCGACAAAGCTTTCGGCTTCTCTCTGCACCGAACGAATTGGCGACGGTGCGGTGGATTAGGAAAAGCGTAGTAATAAGGATATTGGCACTTGGCAAGACGAAATCTCGCACGAAGTGAGTGTGTCGGCATGAGGGACGAGGAGCAGCAGAAGTGCGTGCCGACGGCGACTGGGAGAGATGCCGGTTCGAAGCAGCCAGTCACACTGCCATCCCAGCAGCTGCGCACACCGCCTACCGGATTGAGATGCATCGAGCGCCGTTTGTGTACAAGCGGTTCATGTGGTTTCCAGTTCCTGCAGCGTAGATCATTCGTGTGGTTCGGCCGTGTTCTGTACACGACACCATTCGTCGCGTGCAGCTGCACGTCGTCAATTTGTGGTTCCCGCATTCCGCTCGCATTCCGCATCCCGCCTTGCAAATCCCGACCGAGAGGTGCCCAAAAGAGGAGGCTTTATCGATGCTGTTGGCAAAAAGGCCATGGTGGCGACGCCTGTGGTTGGTCCGGATGGTTGCAGTTAGATCGGAAACCGGAGGGGTTTTGTCCGCACACCCTTGACGTCACGGCCGTTTCTGAGCCTAAGGTAAACATTTCCCCCACGTCAGAAGCGGACGGCCGGACTAGTGCGGAGTCCTCCCAGAGTGACTTGGATACATCAATTCCTCATCGTCATAGTCATTGGCCAGCCGTCTGTTACAGTGGGTACATCTAAGGCCTCTGTTAATCTACAACTGCAGGTCTAGCCGCGTTTCCATGTTCTCGCCTACTCTTCCATGAGCTAAAGAAGCAACCCACAAACGCCTGATGACCAGAATCCATAACGTACACTGCGTGCAAAAAGCGCTTTCTAAAAATGACAATCCATCGTCTTTCAATCTTCTATACTGTCCACCTGTCGTGCATCATTTTCGTGAGTGAGGCCTAACCATTAAAAACTCGATATGGCAATAGCAATGGCCTGGCTGTCGCTGTGAGAAATGCTGACATTGACCGCCTTCACACCAGCCTTCTTGGCTGCAGCCTCCGCTTCGCCGTGGAGCTAAACTGGCATTAGTAAACACATCCAAGGCTAGACCTTTATGACTATCATGGGAGGAAACTTACAGAAACGACAGGGGCGCCCTTCTCGTCACTCAGAACCTCAATGTCCTTGAGCGCAGCTCCAGCACCCTTGCCCTCGACGCCAAGCGCCTTGAACACAGCCTCCTTGGCGCTCCATCTGCCGGCAAAGCTGGCATGCGGGTTCGCAGCCTTGCGGCAGTACTCTTGTTCCTGAGCCGTGAAGTTGCGCTCGACAAAGGTCTCATTCTCAATGTTGACCGCGTCAATGTTCTCGACGTCAACACCGACCTTTGAGTTTTCCGTGGCTGTGGCCTTGGCGAGCGACTCGACCATTTGGCGAGTCTCTTCCGCCTTCTTGTCCTTCTTAGGCTCGAAGCGGGCGGGGTAGGCGTACTTGTTTTCCTTCTTGTCAACGACGGTGCGGGCAGTGGGGTTGAGGAAGACCTCGCTCTGCTGGGCCTCTTCGTAAGGGCCCTTGCTCTTGGCACGGAACATGGTGTTGTTGACAAGGGAGTCGTGGAAGTAGCGGTAAGCTTTCTTCTGGCGGTCTTCGACGCGGACCTTGTAGTTGGCGTAGTCGTTGTAGTCCAGCGTGGCGAAGAGGTACTTGGGGTGGATGGCAACAGCCTGAGCACCCTTCTGACCGAAACCAAACGAGGTGACCGAGACAGCCTTGATGCCATCCGTCTGGATAGAGCGGCTGGGGTACAGCATGTAGTCAAACTTCTCGAGGTTCTTGTCGACGTTGTCGGCATTGAAGTTGCCGGGGACAAGACCAGTGTTGAGGACCTGGAGGGCACCGTTGAACATCCAAGCACCGGCGGCACCCTTGGGGTGACCCGTCAAGTACTTCTGGAAAATACCCAAAACTGCGTTGCCCTTCTTCCTGCCCAAGTGCTTCATCTGCTGGCAAAGAACATCAGACTCGTTCTTGTCGTTGGCAACAGTCGAAGTTCCGTGGCAAGAAGCAACGTCGAGGTCGTCAATGGTGAGACCCCAGGTGGCAAGAGCGCCGCGCAGAGGTGCGATTCTTGAATCCTGCTTCCAGAAGTTGTTGCCGAGACTAGACAGGGCGTCCTTCTCCTGGCGCTGGGCCTCGAGCTCAATGTGCTCTGCACGTTCAGCCAGGTACTCGGTACCGTCGAAGTCGGCACCTTGAGACTTCATGGCGGAAATCTCCTCCTGGAGATACAGGAACTCCGACTCCTGCCACTGCTTGATCTGCTGGCGACGAAGCTCGAGTTGACGCTTGCGGTACTTGATGTCCAGAAGAGGCGAGGGGAACTTGGAAGGAGCCTCGCGAGCAGTCGTGAGAACACCCTGACCGGGAGCAGGGACGGAACGACCAATCTTGTCGGTAGCAGTAGCGGTGAAGCCAAGGATACCGTAGATGGGAACGCCCATGTCCAAGGCGAGACGGGCATCCATGATGATTTGCATACCACAACCCTGGGATTCCATGAAACCATTGCGAGTAGTGGTGGTAGGACGAGACATCTCCTTGGGAGTGCGGCCGTGAGCGAACTCATCTTCGGCGCTGCTGGTGGCCTTCATGTTGGCGAATTCGTAGGAGCCTTCCTCTTGGAAGTCGTCGAAACCACCAACAAGACAGATGCGGGCCTTGCCCTGGACAATGGTGTCGTATCCAATGTCAACGGACTCGACGGCAGTGGCACAAGCACCAGAAGGCGACTTGATGGGTCCAGTGGAAGAGAGCAGCAACATGTTGACCCAGGCGCTCATGGTGTTGATGAAAGACTCTTGGAGAATGTCCTTCTGGAGGGGCTTGTCGAGGTAGCGGTCCTTGTACATGCCCTTCAAGGCGCCGGAACCACCGATACCAGAACCCATGCAGTTTCCGACCTCGGAGATGTGGACATACTTGTAGAACTCGTAAGGATCGGTGATACCAGAAGACACGAGGGCTTCAGCAGTCGAGACAAGAACGAACAGGGTAACGGTGTCGACTTGCTCGATGATGTCCTCGGGAACACCGTAGCGGCGGGCATCCCAGCCAGAGGGAATCTGTCCGGCAACGAGACGATCGAAGCGAAGAGCCTTGGGGATGAGGAGAGTGGCGCCCTTCTTCATGCGGACGGTGTAGTCACCAGACTCGGTTTCAAAGATCTCAACCTTTTCGCCGTGCTCACGCTTGAACTCCTCGGCAGTCTCCTTGGAAGCCTCGAAGGACTCGAGGTCCTCTTCGATTTGAACCTCCTGGAGCAGCTGCTTCTTGTTGGGGTCGTAGCCGCCGAAGAGCTCTGGCTCGATGAGACGGATACCAGAGTGCTCAACAATGTGCTTCTCGTACTTGGACTTGATGTCCTTGTCGTCAACAGGCTCGCCGGTCTTGGCGTCAATCCAACCAGAATAGCTCTTGCCCTTGAGCGGACCGTTGTGGTTCTTGATGAGACCCATGATCCAAGCCATTTCGACACAGCCCTCCAAAGAAAACTGGCCATACGCTTCCATTTCCCAACGAGTGCGAGCATTACCCCAGGGACCGACTTCGGCGAAACCGGTGACGACGACAATCTTCTCGAGGTCGACCATGCCCTTGAGGTTCTCATTGAGCGGCTTGACTTCCGTCTCCCAGTCGGGAACCTTCGGGAAGTCGTACTTGAGGTTGGCGCGAGGCTGGACAGTCTTCTTCTTGTACAAGGCCTCGCTCTTCTCGCCGTTGACGATCTTGTTTTCGGCAGAAGTCTCCTTGGTAACAGCCTTGCGGATCTCGCTGGTCTCGGTGAACTCCTTCCTGAGGCTGGTCATGAGGTCCTTCAAGTTGGGAAGGTATTGGAAGCCACCGTTGAGATCGGCCCAGACGGGCTCGACCTGGCAGAGGTTCACAATGGCGGGGGACATGAGACCCAAGAGGTTGAAAGCCATTTCCTGCTGCGAGAAGGTGCGGACTCCGTATTTCTCAATGCCCTCGGCAACGACGTTGTTGCCAGCCATGAGGCCAGTACCGCGGGTCCAACCAATGATAGCTCCACAGATGGTGAGGTAGTTACCCCAGCTCTCAGAGTGCCACCTGCTGAACAAGGTCTCAAGAGCAATCTTGGACTCGGCGTACAGACCGTCGTTACCGAAGGTACCGTGGTTGGGAGAAAGGGGAAGGACGACTTGAGCAGGGCGAGTCTCGAATTTGTTGGCGTGCTTGTGCTGCTTGACGCATCCAAGAAGTCTGAGGAGGTTGGTCAACATGATGCGGTGAGCGAGCTCAGACTTGGAGTCAATGCCGTCAATTTCACGGCCTTGCTCCGGAATGGCAGCAAAGGGAACCACGTAGTCGAGGTCCCAGCCGAGGCCGTTCTTCGTGTCGTAGATGTACTCGACCAGAGCTTCAACGTCTTGCTTGCTTCCCTGGTTGAAGGGAACAACGATGAGCTGAGAGCCGCGGGCGCCGTAGCGCGAGTAGATGGACTGGTAGTATTCGTTGACCTGGCGAGAGAAACGGGAGGTCGTGACGACAACCTTGGCACCACCGGCAATGAGACCCTGCAGCACCTCAGCGCCGATGGAGCCAGCACCGGCTCCCGTCATGAGGGCACACTTGTCTTTGAAGGTCAAGCCGTCCCTGGCACCGTTCTCCATCGCCTCGAGGTAGATGCCGGTGAGCTTCTTGCTGTACTCCCAACCGTGATCATCCTTGCGCTTGAGGTGGAGGAAGGGGATCGTTTCGACCTTGCCCTGCTTGTTGTTGCCGTTGATTCTGCCGTTGCGGCCCTTGCGACGGTTGAGCGACTTTCCGTTCTCCGTGGGGATGATTTGGCCCTCGTTCATGGAAAGCGAGCGAATGACGTCGCTGTAAAGGGTCTTGATCTGAAGCTTGGAGCTCTTGGAAAGCTTGTGTTGCTGGCGAATAAGCTTGTAGATCCTCTGCAGATCATTCTGAACCTTGGTGCGGTTGCCGTACTCCGAAAGCTTACCGCCCTCGGCCATCTCCTTGACGTAGTGCTCGAGCTTGCGAACTGCTGGTCGCGGAACTTCAGCGTAGTTCATGTTGCCGCGCGCGTCAATGACGAGCTGAGGAGCCGTGGGCATCTTGACATCCTTGTAGACGGGGGCCGTGTGCAAGACCTCCTTGCAGTTCTCGATGAGCTGCTGGCCGAGCTCCTTGGCGAGCTCATATGTCTCGCCACGCTCCGCCGGGCAGTGATCGATGTGGTATTGCATGAATTCCAGGAGGGTGGGGTTGGAGCGGTTCATGATGTTGATGCACTGGCTCACAATCTCGCGGTCAACAGCCGTCAGACGACCGAAAATGATGTCGTAGTACATGGTGAGAGCATCCTGGCGCGCCCAATTCCACGACGAGTCGTACACGCGAGCCTTGAGGGAGGTGAACTGGGGCTCAATTCCAGAGGCGTAAAAGTCGCCGTGCTCCGCAGTCCACAGGTCGAGCTGACCCTGCAGGGCCTTGTTGGTCTCCAGCGATCCGACGTACGCCTTGTCGCCGGAGCGAAGATCCATCTTGAGGTACCTTGCAAACAGCTCGAGCTGCTGCTTGAAAAGGGCCCTCTGGTCCTTGGTCAGTGCATCGATGGCAGCAGGGTCCATCATCATGCCGCCCGAAGCAGCACCACTATCGCCGCCAGCGGCAGGCGTGGAAAGGTTGACGCCAGCCGCCGCAGCGTACTTTTGAGCCACGTCGTCGAGCCACGCTTTGGCATCATTCTCAGAGCCAAGACGTGCCGCTGGCTCCATGGTGATACCGAGCAGGAGCACACCATCCTGCCTACCGGAACCCAGGCCCCATCGTGTCTCGAGGTATTTCCTGGCGGATGTGTTGTTGAAGCCACCGGGCATCTTGGAGGAGATCACGCGAGCAATGAGGGAAGCCGATTGCTTGCCGAGCTGGCCGTTGAAGGTAGCCTGCATCGATGCTCCCAACTCATCCAAGGGCGTGTCCTCCGGCTTCTCGGGCGTGGAGCCGAATTCCTTGCCCAAGTCTCCCAAAATTTCGTTCTGAAGCGTAGATTTGCCTGAAGACTCGTTAGAACCACGCATCTTCGGGGAATTTTCCATCGGCCACGAAACTCACCTCCAACCAAATCCTTGATGGCCTTGTTGACAGGAACATCTCCCAAGCTCTTTTTCAGCTTCTGAGCAATCAATGCGCGCACAATGTCGGTTGCAGAGACTGGAGCGTCCGGTACTGCGGCAGCAGGACCAGCACTTGGAGGCGGGGGTGCCGCCGCAGCGGGGGCTGCCGCCGAAGCAGCAGCGGGAGTAGGGGCGGCGGCCGAAGACGAGGCCTCAGCAGCGGGAGCCTCCTCTTCAATGGGGTCGACATCGTAGTAAATGTCCTTTGCATCCTTGTTGTAGCACAAAATCTGGCGTTGCACCGAGCGAGCGGCGTCGTGTGCTTCGTACTTTGAGGCCAGTGTCCGCTTGGCCATGGTGCCCAGGGTGTCGGCGGGGCCGACTTCGACGATACGCTCGGTGGTCTTCTCGCCGAGGATGACATCCTGCGTCTCGATCCATCTCACGGGCGAGGCGAACTGGTAGGCGAGGAGCTCGACGAGCAGGGTGTGGGCGAGCTCTTGCTCGACTTCGGGACGCATGATGGCGGCGGTGGAGCGGGAGGGCGAGAAAATTAAGTGAGAGGGTATCTAAAAGGCGGAATGACCGTGCACTTGAACAGTCGGTGGAGGAGGAGGAGCAGGCGGAGAAAAGGCGGAGGGATTGCGGCGGGTTGGCGAGGTGGGAAATTTATTTCGGAGAGGTACCACGACGGCCGGGTCGAATTGAAGAAGCTTGGGGCCGGCGGGTAAGGCGTGAGAGAGGAGTGAGGAAGAGTGGAAGGCGGAGGACTAGACGGAGAGAAGGGGCCAAGGGCGGCGCAAGATATTGAAGAGGTAGACAGGGCGACCAGGACCTCAGCATTGGCAGCGGTCGAGGGACTCAAGGGTGTTGAGAGATTTGGCTTGACCTGTTGAAGCTTGGACGCGCCCAACGAAAATCGGTTAGTCTTCCCCATGCGCGGCTCTCAACCACTGCTTTGCGCTGCCTCCGCCCGGCCGACGCCACTAGGTTGCGAGATCCAGGGCGCCGGTGCAAAACGGCATAGCTGACGTCCCCAACCGAATCCCACCCCTGCTCTTGCAGCCCTCAACCGCCCTCCGCCCGCCGCAAATCAGCTGTACAATTATTGCTGTCGGCGACTACCATCTGGCCCTCCTCCACACCTCAGCACCTCTCCTCCTCCACCTTCTTCCCTCCGACACCTCCCCTCCGCGCCTTCTCTTCTTGCTACTACCCGCCTCACCTACCTCTACGTCTACCTACGATACCCAGCCAAGGGAGCTGCCCACGTCTGTCCGGCAGTACCATCGAATTCCCTTGCGCCAGAAAACTGCAAGACCCTTCAATTCACCACAACCACGTAAGACGCTCCCATTGAACCATTGAACCCTTTGCCTGCCACGACGTCAATCTACCACAACTCGCCATCACGAAGAAAAAATTCCCCACCCCACCACGCTTATGCAGCTCCTACGGCACGCCCCGCGGCCGCCACGAAGCTCAATGCGGCTACTGACCGTTGAAAGTACCTGTTAATTGTTTGAAACCACCACAACTGCCCGACACCATGCTCGGCTCAGGTCCTCAGACGGGCGTCTCGACCCCGCGCTCTTCGTCGCATCTGCGCCCTCTGATCCTCTCCCACGGCTCGCTCGAGCACACTTTTCTCATTCCCACCGTCCTCCACTTCAACGCCTCACAACTCAAAGACTCCTTCCTCGCAACCCTCCCAGAGCCTTCCGAGGAGCGTGCTCAGGACGATGAGCCCTCTTCCGAGTGCGAGCTGGTTGCCCGCTACCTGGGCTTCATTGCCCACGAGGTCGAGGAGGGCGACGACCCGGGTTCGTACGAGGAGGTTCTCAAGCTCATTCTCAACGAGTTCGAGCGTGCATTCCTCCAGGGCAACGAGGTGCACGCCATTGCAGCATCCCTGCCCGGAATCGAGTCCAAGAAGCTCCAGGTCGTGAGCGGATACTACGCCGCGCGTGCCGCCGTGGATAGGCCGATCAAGCACCACGAGTCTGCGCTGTTCCGCGAGGTCCAGGACGGAAACGCCTTCCTTTACCCCGTCTTCGGAGGCCAGGGCAACATTGAGGAGTACTTCGACGAGCTGCGCGAGGTCTACTACACCTATCCTTCATTCGTCGAGGATTTCGTCAACGATTCGGCGGCACACTTGCAGAGTCTGTCGCGCGATACTCGCGTGTCTAAGCAGTACTCCAAGGGCCTGGACGTTTTGAGGTGGCTCAACAACCGGGAATCGCAGCCGGACATAGACTACCTCGTTTCTGCACCGGTCAGTCTGCCATTGATTGGTCTCACCCAGCTCGCCCACTATGTTGTCACCTGCAAGGTGCTTGGAAGCCATCCCGGCGATGTCAGGAGCCGTTTCAGTGGAACTACCGGCCATTCCCAGGGTGTTGTCACTGCCGCAGCCATTGCGGCGGCCGGAAGCTGGGACTCCTTTGAAAAGGCATCGCGTGATGCCCTCACAGTTCTGTTCTGGATCGGATCCCGCAGCCAACAGGCCTACCCCAGGACCTCGATTGCTCCCAATGTTCTCCAGGACTCGGTCGACAACGGCGAGGGTACTCCCACCCCCATGCTTTCCATTCGCGATCTCCCCCGCAAGGCCGTCGAGGACCACATTGCCGCTACAAACCAGCACTTGCCCGAGGACCAGCACATTGCCATCTCCTTGGTCAACAGCGCGCGCAACTTCGTCGTCACCGGCCCTCCTCTGTCTCTCTACGGTCTCAACCTCCGCCTGAGGAAGGTCAAGGCTCCCACTGGACTTGACCAAAACAGGATTCCTTACTCAGAGCGCAAGATTCGCTTCGTGAACCGTTTCTTGCCCATCACCGCGCCTTTCCACAGCCCGTACCTGAAGGAGGCCACCCGTCACCTTGACGAGGATCTCAAGGAAGTCACCATTTCCAAGAAGGACTTGACGATTCCCATGTTCGACACCAACAGCGGCAAGGACGTGCGCGAGGAGGCAACCGACAATATTGTTCCCAACCTTGTCCGCATGATTACCCAGGACCCTGTGAACTGGGAGCAGGCTACCGTCTTCCCCAACGCTACCCACATTCTCGACTTTGGCCCGGGTGGCATCTCTGGTCTTGGTGTCCTCACCAACCGCAACAAGGAGGGAACCGGTGTCCGTGTCATCCTCGCGGGTACCATGGATGGAACCAATGCCGAGGTTGGTTACAAGCCCGAAATGTTTGATCGTGACGCAGAGCACGCCGTCAAGTACGCGGTCGACTGGGTCAAGGAGTTTGGCCCCAAGCTCGTCAAGACTTCAGCTGGCCAGACTTACGTCGACACGAGGTTCAGTCGTCTCCTGGGTCTTCCTCCGGTCATGGTGGCCGGTATGACGCCTTGCACTGTTCCCCCGCCATTTGTCTCCGCAACGATGAACCAGGGCTACCACATTGAGTTGGCGGGCGGCGGATACTTCATGGACCCCATGATGACCGATGCGATTCTGAAGATCGAGAAGGCCATTCCTGCTGGCCGCGGCATTTCTGTCAACTTGATCTACGTCAACCCGCGTGCCATGCAATGGCAGATTCCCATGCTTGGGCGTTTGCGTGCCGAAGGCGTCCCCATTGAGGGTCTCACCATTGGTGCTGGTGTGCCATCAATTGAGGTTGCCAACGAATACATTGAGACTCTGGGTCTCAAGCACATCGGATTCAAGCCCGGTTCCATGGACGCCATCCAGCAGGTCGTCAACATTGCCAAGGCCAACCCCAAGTTCCCTTGCGTTCTTCAGTGGACCGGCGGTCGTGGCGGCGGTCACCATTCGTTCGAGGACTTCCACCAGCCGATACTGCAGATGTACGGCAGGATCAGGAAGTGTGAAAACATTGTCCTCATCGCTGGTAGCGGTTTCGGTGGTGCCGAAGACACCTACCCCTACATCACCGGTACCTGGTCCACCAAATTCGGCTTCCCTCCTATGCCGTTCGATGGTGTGTTCTTCGGCAGCCGTGTCATGGTTGCCAAGGAGGCGATGACCGCCCCAGCTGCCAAGCAAGCCATTTGCGACGCCCCTGGTGTTGATGACAGTGAGTGGGAAAAGACTTACAAGGGTCCGGCTGGCGGCGTCATCACTGTGCGCTCCGAAATGGGCGAACCCATCCACAAGCTTGCCACCCGTGGTGTGCTGTTCTGGGCCGAGTTGGACAAGAAGATCTTTGCTCTCGACAAGGCTAAGCGCCTTCCGGAGCTCAAGAGGATGCGTGACTACATCATCAAGAAGCTCAACGCGGACTTCCAGAAGCCTTGGTTCGGAAAGAACTCTGCGGGCGAGCCGTGTGAGCTGGAAGAGATGACCTATGCCGAGGTCGTCCGCCGCCTGGTGGAGCTTCAGTACGTCAAGCATCAGAACCGTTGGTGTGACGGATCGCTGGCTCGCTTCACTGGGGACTTCATCCACCGCGTGGAGGAGCGTTTCACGAGCTCCTCTGGCAAGCCCTCTCTTGTCCAGAACTTTTCCGAGCTCAACAAGCCTTTCGAGCTCCTCGACGCGCTCTTCAAGGAATACCCCGAGGCCGAAACGCAGCTCATCAACGCTCAAGATGTGCAGCACTTCCTCATGCTCTGCCAGAGGGTGACTCAGAAGCCTGTGCCATTCGTCCCCGTCCTGGACGACAACTTTGAGTTCTACTTCAAGAAGGACTCCCTCTGGCAGGCTGAGGATCTCGACGCTGTTGTTGGCCAGGATGTCGGCAGGGTCTGCATCTTGCAGGGTCCAATGGCCGCCAAGTACTCGACTAAGATGGACGAGCCGATTGGGGATATCCTCGGTGGTGTCCACGAGGGCCACATCAAGTACTTGCTCCAGGATCTCTACAACGGCGACGAGTCCAAGGTTCCCGAGGTGGAGTACTTTGGCTCCCACCTGCTTGGTGCCCACGACGATGTCGTCGAGGTTGACGGCTTGACAGTCTCCGAAGTTGAGAACAAGGTCACGTACAGGCTGTCCTCGGCTCCCAATGCCGCTCTTCCCGACCCGACCTCTTGGATCCAGCTGCTAGCCGGCAAGACCTACTCCTGGAGGCACGCCCTCTTCACGGTCGACGTGTTTGTACAAGGCCAGAGATTCCAGACCAACCCCATGCCCAGAATCTTCAACCCGACGTTGGGCATGATGGTTGAGATCACTAACCCGAATGACCCTGCCAACACTGTCATCACCATGAAGGAGCCCTCCAACGGCGGCAAGCACATCAAGACGGTCGAGATCAAGCTCGAGGGCAAGAATGAGATCGTACTCAGGATCATCGAGGAGAGGACCGCTTTGAACAAGGCTGTTGCTCTCCCCCTGAAGTTCACCTACCACCCCGAGACTGGTTACGCGCCAATCCGCGAGGTCATGGAGGGCCGCAACGACAGGATCAAGGACTTTTACTACAAGATCTGGTTCGGCGACGAAGCTTGCCCCTTCGAAGCCTCCGTTACCTCCACCTTCGAGGGTGGCCGCGCTCAAATCACCGGCGAGGCGATCAACGACTTTGTCCACGCTGTTGGCAACACCGGCGAGGCTTTCGTCGACCGTCCCGGCAAGGAGGTCTTCGCCCCCATGGACTTCGCCATTGTCGTTGGCTGGAAGGCTATTACGAAGCCCATCTTCCCCAGGGCCATCGATGGTGATCTCCTCAAGCTGGTTCACTTGTCGAACGAATTCCGCATGATCCCTGGCGCCCAGCCTCTCAAGAAGGGCGACGTTTTGGACACCACCGCCCAAGTCAACGCTGTCATCAACCAGGACTCTGGAAAGATGGTTGAGGTTTGTGGAACCATTACTCGCGATGGTGAGGCCGTCATGGAGGTCACCAGCCAGTTCTTGTACCGTGGTGCCTACACCGACTTCGAGAACACCTTCCAGCGCAAGGCCGAGACCCCCTACAACCTGCACCTTGCTTCCTCCAAGGACGTTGCCATCCTTCGTTCCAAGGAATGGTTCCGCCTCGAAGACCCAGACATTGACCTTCTCGACAAGACTCTGACTTTCAAGCTCCAGACCTTGGTTCGCTACAAGACCAAGTCTGTCTTTAGCTCTGTCGAGACGGTCGGTGAGGTTTTGCTTGAGCTGCCCACCAAGGAGGTCATCCAGATCGCCACCGTCGAGTACGAGGCGGGTACTTCTCACGGCAACCCCGTCGTTGACTATCTTGAGCGTAACGGCACCAAGATCGACCAGCCCGTTCTCTTCGAGAACCCCATTCCTCTCCACGGCAGGTCTCCCCTCACCCTCAAGGCACCTGCCTCGAACGAGACCTACGCTCGCGTCTCGGGCGACTACAACCCCATTCACGTCTCCAGGGTCTTCTCCAAGTACGCCAACCTGCCCGGTACCATTACGCATGGAATGTACTCTAGCGCCGCCGTTCGCAGCTTGGTCGAAACCTGGGCTGCCGAGAACAATATCGGTCGTGTCCGCAGCTTCCATGCCGATCTCGTTGGCATGGTCTTGCCCGATGACCAGATCGACGTCAAGCTCCAGCACGTCGGCATGGTCTCCGGTCGCAAGATCATCAAGATCGAAGCTTCCAACAAGGAGACCGAGGACAAGGTCCTCCTTGGTGAGGCTGAGATTGAGCAGCCCACTTCTGCCTACGTCTTCACTGGCCAGGGTTCGCAGGAGCAGGGTATGGGTATGGACCTGTACAACAGCAGCCCCGTGGCTCGCGAGGTCTGGGACCGAGCCGACAAGCACTTCTTGGACAACTACGGTACGTTCGGTAGCTTCCCATCTTTTTCCATTGCTAACGTTCAACAGGTTTCGCGATCACCTCCATTGTCCAGAACAACCCCAAGGAGCTCACCATTCACTTTGGTGGTCCTCGCGGCAAGGCCATCCGCCAGAACTACATGTCGATGACCTTCGAGACCGTCGCTGCCGATGGCACCATCAAGACCGAGAGGATTTTCAAGGACATTGACGAGACTACCACTTCGTACACTTACCGCTCTCCTACCGGTCTTCTGTCAGCCACTCAATTCACTCAGCCTGCTCTGACCCTCATGGAGAAGGCGGCTTTCGAGGACATGAGGTCGAAGGGGCTCGTCCAGCGCGACAGCAGCTTCGCTGGTCACTCTCTCGGTGAATACGCTGCCCTAGCCGCCCTTGCCGAAGTCATGCCCATTGAGTCTCTGGTGTCTGTTGTCTTCTACCGCGGTCTTACCATGCAGGTCGCCGTCGAGCGTGACGAGGCCGGCCGCTCCAACTACTCGATGTGCGCCGTCAACCCCAGCCGTATCTCCAAGACCTTCAACGAGCAGGCTCTCCAATACGTTGTCGAGAACATCTCCGAGGTCACTGGCTGGCTGTTGGAGATTGTCAACTACAACATCGCCAACATGCAGTACGTCTGCGCTGGTGATCTCCGCGCGCTCGACTGCCTGACCAACGTCACCAACTTCCTCAAGTCGCAGAGCATCGACATCCAGCAATTGATGCAGACTCTGTCTCTCGAGGATGTCAAGGCTCACCTGGTTGACATCATCACGGAGAGCGCCAAGCAGACCAACGCCAAGAAGCAGCCTATCGAGCTCCAGCGTGGCTTTGCTGTCATTCCTCTGCGTGGTATCGACGTGCCCTTCCACAGCACTTTCCTGCGCAGTGGTGTCAAGCCTTTCAGGAGCTTCCTGCTCAAGAAGATTCACAAGACTTCCATCGACCCAGGCAAGCTCATTGGCAAATACATCCCCAACGTCACGGCCAAGCCGTTTGAGCTCACGAAGGAGTACTTCGAGGACGTGTACCGCCTGACCAACTCGCCCAAGATTGGCAACATCCTTGCCAACTGGGAAAAGTATGCCGATTCCGAGGCGCTTGCCACGGTGGCTGCGAAGGCCTCGTAGAAGCCGCAAGGACGTGAATCAACAATGACAATATGAATCATGGAGGTTATGATGAGTCGAGGATGGGAATATGGAATACACGAAGTGTCCTTTTTTGCTAAAGTCTGAGTATTGCTTGCGGTGTTGGGCGTTCAAGAATGGGCCTTTTTGAAAGAGTAGAAGCATGTGCTATATCCAAGAGTGGCTAGAACCTTTCCCACTGCTTTCATGTATCGATTCGTTTGTACTAGAATTGAAAGAATTTCTAAGAAATCATCGTGAAACCCACGAAGTGATTTATTGCGAAGGAAGCTCAGCGCCGTGATTCACCTCAGTCACTGTGGTGGATGGACGGGGAGACAGCCGCCGGGCGCCCGCCAATCAGTGCACGTGACCGAGTCAAAATCGCGGAAACCCGGCCGACTGAGGCCGAGCATCAGCCGGATCAGAGTAAACAATCGCCATCCCAGCAGCAGATCACTCAACCACCTGTGCGGTCGCTTTTCTCCCGGACAACCATCTCTCACAGGCTGTTTCGTCTTGCGCAACATGGATCGCTACAAGTCGGCCTCGATACCCATGGACTTCGAGTACACCAACCGCACGGGGCCTGTCGACAACAACTCGCCGTTCATGGTAGCGAGCCGTGCGAGACAACAAGAAGGACAACACACCAAGAAACGTAAGTTGTAGACAGGTGCGCGGAGGCGGCACACTGCGAAACATCCACGGACCCACAGGAGATCGACGCTGACATGAATTGGGATGTGGCAGGGCCTTTTGAGAGCTACATCACGCCAAGCCAAACTCCCAGCCTCCGCGATCCTAACAACCATACATTTCTCTTCTCGCAACATCCCACCCACAACTTTGGCTCGCCTAGCAAAGTTGCGTCGCACAGCACCAATCGACCAGGAAGTCCGATCAAGTCCCCGTTGAAGGATCCAAGATTTCAGACACCGCGCAAACTAGACCTTGCCGACGTCAGCTCACCAGAGGACACACCCGGCGCGGACACGGACGCGAACAACGCAGATAGCGAGGCGACGCCGGACACCAGTTCTATGGGCTTCCGGAACCGCGCAGTCAACTTCATGGCAGGCGGCAGAAGCAAGCCGAACAATGGCGAGAGTCCGAGTAAGAGGGATGAGAAACCGGAAAGCTGGACCAGTAAATTGGGGAGGTTAATGGTCAGTCCTGAGCCAAAGTCGAAAAGCGGCGGCGGTCCATTCACCAACAAGGGAGAGAAGCGGATATTGCGAAGAAGAAATGCTGGCGAGAGCACAAGAAAACCAAGTGGACGATCGCGGCGCATCAATTCGTCACATATGGACAGCTCGGACGACGAAAGCTCGAATCGCAAAACAGGACCACATATTCCGCTCTGGCGCACATTTCTCGACTACATTGACGACCATCCGGACCTACCAAATACCCTTTCGTTCTACGTCCAGCTTGGCATGAATGTTTTCTGGATGGGCTGCGTTATGTACGTCGTGTACGCCTTCTGGAGTGCTGTTCAAGGCGACGTCAACATAGCGGCAGACAAGGCCATGACACAGGCGCTGGCTGAGATGGCCAAATGCGCACAAGACTTCAAGGACAACGACTGTGGCGGACGACGGATGCCGGCACTGGAAAACGCGTGCATGAACTGGGAACAGTGCATGAAGAGGGATCCAAAGGCTGTGGGCAGGGCGCGGGTCAGTGCACACACGTTTGCCACCATCTTCAACTCGTTTGTCGAGCCCATCTCCTACAAAGCCTTCGTAAGTACACCCTTCCCCTAACGCCCTTCGTTCCTCGCATCCTGTTCACTCGGAGTCAATCTAGATGCGACATTCACTAACCTGCCACAACAGATTTTCTTTGCTGGAGTCCTCAGCACCGCCGTCATCATCAGCAATTTTGCCCTTTACAGATTCCGCGTCCAGCATCCGCTCACTCAAAATGCTCCCAACCCTTCTTCTCATCCGCAACCACCTTATGACTTCACAAGCCCATATGCGGCCCACCAGCAACATCACTACCTCACTTATGGTCCTGGCTCCATTCCTCCAACCCCCCAAAGACACCCTTCAGCAGGCGGCATGGGCTATCCTGCAACGCCGGGAAACCCCCGTATGATTGGCGAGTTTTTCAACACTCCGGCGACGCATGGGCAGTGGTATGGTGGTCAAGAGGCAATGACAGGTCAGAGAGATGGGAGACAGCCAGCTGCAAATGGCAGCCCAACCAAGAAGATTGAGTGGTCGAGGTAGAAGAACCTGCCGTGGGTAATTGCGGATTCTTGTTTTCATTACAGGGTTTTGGGACTTGGCCGGTTGACGGAGGGTTGGTTAAAAGGATCAGGCTCAGGTTCGGTGGATCTGTCTAGGTACAAGGTGTGCATACGGTAGCGGCACTGCATACACCCGTTCTAAAGCTGGGCGGGGGCATGGCGTTGGTTTACGACATTCATTCCTTAAGCCATTCTGTTCGCATGATTCCTAGGGATAGGAGGATTGGGACCTTGAAACAACCAGATTCGTGGTTACTAGCTTCTGATATCGTTCTGAGCGATGTATGTAGGTCCGTAGTAGTGGAGGGTTCCGATTGTCCTCATCGGCGTGTACATGAATAGCTGCATGAGAGACAACAGGATGGAATTCAATCTGCTTTAAAAACAAACTATAGAAAGTGCTAGGCTATGAGCCTCGCTTTCATTAAGCATGAAAACAAACACTTAAGCGTCGAATTCAACCAAAATCTTAGAATTTTTCTCGGTAGCTCTGTGGTAAGATGCCTGCGGAGCGGAGGTGAAGTCCGATATACCAATGACGTCAAGGCGCTAACCTCACAAGGCTTAGTCGCACAACGTTCGCCGAACTTTTGCCAGCACCCTCGCCCGGAAAGTCTGAGAGCTTGTCAACATCAGCACGCTCGCTGCTTCCACCTTTTCCTCCTCCGGTCACTCCTTGCACGAGACTCTTCAACATGGCTGGGAACTCTCAAGCAATCGCCCAGCTCCTGCAGCAGAGCTTGGTTCCTCAGCACAGCAAAGAAGGTTCGTATTATATCGCCCGCGCGAGCTCCGTTTGCAATCAACAGAGCACGGCGACAGCGGACAACAGACGGCGGCGCTTCGCACATCCCCATTGCTTCTAGTCAAAGACTGAGCTGACAATTTCTCCCTAGCCGAGGCCGCCATCCGGCAACAAGAGACCATCCCCGGCTTCTCAATCGCACTTCTTCAGATTGTCGCAGATGCCTCGATTCCCCAGACCACGAGGCTCGCTGCCGCCCTCTACTTCAAAAACTACATCAGGCGCGATTGGACTGTACGTGTGCCAAACTATACATCGGCGCCCCGGCAGACGGTAACGATTGATAGGATGTGTCTGGCGAATACCGCCTCCCGCAAAATGAGGTCGTCACGGTTAAACAAGAGCTCATCGGCCTCATGATTACCCAACCGCCCGCCATACAAAGTCAACTTGGCGACGCGATCTCCATGATCGCAGAGAGTGACTTTTACGAGCGCTGGGACACGCTTGTCGAGGTCAGTCTCTCACGAGTCTATTTGCCGGGGAGGAGAGCTGACTTGCTTTCAGGACCTCGCGTCGCGCTTGACTCCAAACGATGCCAAGGTCAACAATGGTGTCCTCCAAGTCGCACATTCGATATTCAAGCGCTGGAGGCCGTTGTTCAGATCAGACGATCTCTTCACTGAGATCAACCACGTCCTGCAAAGATTCAGCGAGCCGTTCTTTCAGCTCCTCAAAGTGAGTTGAGAGTCTGCAAATTGAGACGGGTCACCCCACTAACCCGTAGAAAGAACACAGACGAGCAAATCACCGCGAACGCAGGCAACAAGGAGGCGCTGCAGGGCTACGCCCAGACCCTTAACCTCATCTTGAAGCTCATGCATGACTTGTCCTGCCAGGACCTGCCGCCTCTCTTCGAAAGCCACTTGGACCAATTGGTCGCCTTCTTGCACAAATATCTCACTTACGACAACCCACTTCTTCACACAGACGACGAGGCCGAAGCAGGAGTCCTCGAGTACATAAAGGCAGGAATTTTCGAGACCCTTGTCTTGTGGACCACCAAATACGAGGATGAGCTTGGCCAATACCTTGGAACCTTTGTGGAGAGCTCGTGGTCCTTGTTGACTGCCATTGGACCGGAGACCAAGTACGACATCCTCGTCAGCAAAGCTCTGCAATTCCTCACCTCGGTCACCGCCAACCAACAGCACGCTGCGGCCTTCAACAATGACCAAGTCCTCAACCAAGTCATTGAAAAGGTCATCCTTCCCAACGTGTCTCTCCGTGAATCTGATGTCGAGATGTTCGAGGATGAGCCTATTGAGTACATCCGGAGAGATCTGGAGGGCTCTGACAGCGACACGAGGAGGCGCGCAGCCACCGACTTCCTGCGCCAATTAATACGGCAGTTTGAGGACCTGGTCACGGGCGTGGTCAACAAGTATATTGACGCCTACCTGCAAAACTATGCAGCCAACCCGAAGGACAACTGGAAGTCCAAGGACACCGCCGTCTATCTCTTCTCATCCATCGCGGCCAAGGGCGCTTCGACAGCCGCCTATGGTGTGAAGACGGTTAATGCCCATGTCAACATTCTGGACTTCTTCCAGAAGCATATTGCGGACGATCTGACTGGCGAGTCCGTCGAGCCGATACTCAAGGTCGATGCCATCAAGTTCGTCTATATTTTCCGCAGCCAGCTGACGCAACAATACTGGCAAGCCGCCTTCCCTCTCCTGGTCAAGCATCTTGGTGTTCCCAACTATGTCATCTACTCATACGCTGCCATCGCAGTGGAGCGGGCGCTTTACCTGACGGATGACAACAAGCAACTCGTCATTGCAAAGACGGATGTTGCTCCTCTCGCAAAGGATCTCCTTGTGCATCTCTTTGGTCTAATCCAGAAGGACTCTGCACCCGAGAAGATCCAAGAGAACGAATTCTTGATGAAGTGTGTCATGAGGGTTCTCGTTTTCATCCGGGAAGACGTCATTCCCATCACTGACATCGTTCTCACCAACTTCATCAACATCACCAAGGTCATCCGCCACAACCCCAGCAACCCGCGCTTCTACTACTACCATTTCGAAGGCCTTGGCGCACTCATCAGGTTTGCGGCTCCGTCTCAACCCGAGAAGCTCGAGAATGCGCTTTTCGAGCCCTTTTCCTCAATCCTCTCCGAAGACGTTCAGGAGTTCACGCCTTACGTCTTCCAGCTTTTCGCTGCTCTTCTCGAGGCCAACCCATCTGGCGCACTGCCCGACTTTTACAAGAACCTCATTCAGCCGATCGTTCACCCATCTCTTTGGGAGTCCAAGGGCAACGTGCCTGCCCTTGTTCGGTTCCTTTCGGCCATCGTGTCGCGCGGCGCATCGGTCATTGTGCAAAACAACCAGCTGGAACCCATCTTGGGTATCTTCCAGAAACTCATCTCCACCAAGACCTACGAAAACCAGGCTTTCGACCTCATCGAAGTCATTGTTGGCTCCTTCCCCGTGGAGGCTCTCAAGAGTTATTTTGCTCCCATGCTCCAAATCTTGTTCACCAAGCTGTCGAGCAATCCCTCTGAGAGCTTCAAGCTCCGCTTCGTGCGCTTCTACCACTTCATTTCCGCCCGCGATGACAAGAGTCTCGGTTGCGACTTCTTCATCACTGTCGCTGATTCGGTGCAGAACGAGTAGGTCAATCACCTCGCGTTGTTCTTTGTGATACTGATCATCTTTCTACAGTATCTTCCGCCCCGTCTACACGCAAATTATTCTCCCCGAGACGCAGAAGCTGACGCGGCCCTTTGACCGCAAGACGGCCGTCGTCTCCTTCACCAAGACGCTTGCCGACGGACAGGCGTTTATCGAGCGCTACCAAAAGGGCTGGGCACTGACGTGCGAAGCCCTCCTCAAGCAGCTGCTCAACCCACCCGTCGCGCCAGGCAACGACGACGTGATTGCCGACGCTCAGGACGTCGACGATCTGGGCTTCGGCGTCGGCTTCACCCAGCTCAACACGTGCAAGAAGACGCCCGTCGACCCGTTCCCCGAAGTCGGCGACGTCAAGAAGTGGGTCGGCCAGTACCTCCGCGAGGCGGATGCGCGCAACGGCGGTCGCGTCGGCTCGTACGTGCAGAGCAGGCTGTCGGACCAGGCGCGGACGGCGTTGATGGAGACGATGGCCATGGCTGGTGCTTAAAGGTGGGATGTCAGATGCAAAATAGATGTCTGATTATCAATGGTTGGTTGGTGGCAATCCATGGATGGATGGATGGATGGATAGGTGGAGTGGCTCGTGTCTAACCAAAAAAAGAGACTGCACGGAGCATCATCACTCGAAGTTTCAATGATACCATTTGGAAAGTCTGAAGAATAGTCGCCGGTACAAAAAGTTTACAATTCAAGAGATCGCATGCAACCTGTTCTCAAGAAGTTTGAGGACTGTCTTGCAATGGAGTGAGTGAGTGAGGGTTAGTGAATTAGCTGGAGTTAGCGTGGCATTTTGCTTTTCTTCTTTGGGAACAAACAGGTCCATGATTTGGTCATCTTGACTGCTGGATTGCCTGTAGACGAATGGAGTAAGCAAGCTTGAAGTTGTTTGTATTGCTACCACGCACTCATCGCGCACAAGGAACAAAATGGTGGATAAGGTATGATACAATTTGGGTATGAATGATTTGCGCATTTGACGAAAGGGCTCCCATCTACCTGGCGTCACACATGAGCGTCTGGCGGGTAGCAACACAGCGAGGCAACACCTCCCTCCCACCATGTACGCCTGCCTCCACGTGAACCAACGCCTCCAACAGCACTCCGACTTGCGTCTAAATTCCAGAAGCCATCTCACTCGCGCAACAGCAGCCTCGCAGCTCCCCAGTCGCCAGCTCCAGAACCACCGCACACTCCCCCTCCCCCGTTCCATCAGTCACGCTCATCCAGCTCGCTCGCCGCTTCCTACACGGCATGCACGCCACCAAACCCCAAGCCCTCGCTCGCAGCGCTCAGCCTGGCGCACAAGCTCAAAAAGACGACCGTCTCGGTCGCGGCGTAGTAATTGAGCGTGTCGAGCAAGATGCGCAGGTGCTTCGCGAAGTTGTCCTCGTAGCGCTGCAGCAGCTCCATCATCTTGGTCAGCTTGGCGGGGTCGTGAGGGATGCCACCGCCCGCGGCGGCAGAGCCGGTTGACGGGTTGGCCGCGTGCGTCGAGGCTTTGGGCGCGTTTGTGGTGCTCGTTGGGGACAGCGGGGAGGAGGAGAGGTCGGCGTCGGCGGAGAAGAGGTAGCGCGAGAAGGACGACGTGTATTCGGCGAACATGGTGCAGGTGCCTAGGATCTTGCCGTTGATCTGTGAGAGGTGGTTGTTAGAGTATGTCCCATGCTCTCCAAACTTCTCATGTGACACGGGGCAGACTGGGGATGAGGCGACGTACCTTGAGCAGCTTCGAGTTTGTCAACATGCACTCCTTGAGACAAGTAGCAAGGAAATCGACGTGATCCTGCATCAGCTCGTCGACCGTGCGCTTCACCTGCTCGGACGACTCGCCATCGATGTCCATGGCCGACTCCTCGACCTCTGCATTCGCATTCAGCCGCGACATCATCGATTGCCAGTTCGGCTCGATGACCTCGGCCGTGCTGTAGTAAAGCAGCTGCTGCACAAACACCAGCATCCGGGCCCGCAGCGTGTACGCTCTGCGCTTCCATTGCTCAATCTTGGGGTTTGACGAGCGGTGCTTCCAGCTGCGCACTTTGCTGTAGCCAACCCAGCTGTTGCCCAAGACCGTCTCGGCGTGCCGCAGGGACAGGAGGTAGCGGAAGAGGAGTTGGTAGCGCGTCAGCGTAACTCGGCTGACAACCAACGATAGCGGGAAAGGCATGGCGTAGTCGAGAACAAGAGCATCGAAGCCGATGATTTCCTTTTCGTTGGTGGTCGTGGTGGACTGCACGGCCGGGGTGTAGAAGCTGCCCGTCGCAGCATCTTGATCCAAGCCCGTCACCGTCACAATCTTCATGAGCCAGTTGGTCAGTCCAATCTCGTTCATCTGTACCTTGACATCCTCCTTGTAGGGGTCCTCTGCTGCCACGCTTCCAGGCTGGCGCAGAGCGAGATCGAGCAACGATTGCAGCTTGCCGATATTAACGTGCCTAGCCGTCTTTTTGAGCTCAGACGTTCCCAGTTCGAGGAAATAAGAAAAGAAGTCGGAGCGGTCGAGGAAAAAGTAGTGCTTCAAGGATCGAAGGCGGGCAGGAAGAGCATGTGTCGTGAGGAGAAGATGGAGTAGGGAGGAGTTGGCGTATGCATATGCACTATTGACGTTTTCCAGGAAGCGAGGGTCGTCAAAGGTTGTTGGTACATCTTGAACCACTTTGCTGACATCCACGCCGCCACACTCTCGAACAACATTGAGGTATTTTCCCGCGAGCAACACCTTGTCCTTGAGGCCTTCCAGCTGCGGGGGAACCAGGTTGTCGCGTATGGTGTAACGCTTCTCCCAGTATTCGTCTGTGTAGTCCTGGTCGAGGCGTTCGCGCTTGATGCTTTTTTGCTCTTTTATCAAAAACTCGGCGTGTGGGTCTTTGATGGCTCCTTGATGCAGCCACTCATTCAGCATAGTCATATAAGGCCGACTTGCTTCTCGCAATAGGGTCGTAAGTAGCGTTCGAGCAGCCGGATCTCCCGACATTGACGCCAGTCTCTTAGATATCAGCCCGAGCACACTACCGCCCTTGCACACTTTCTTTCCCCCAATGGAGCCCTGCGCAATATTCCCGCCCTCTCTCAGGGATTCGAGGATGTCCTCGAGGTTTTCGGTCTCATCAAGGTCGTCATCATCATCATTTCCAATCAATCCGTTGGCCCTCAAAACCTCGAGGCCCATGCTGTACAGTTGGAAGAGCATGTGGCTCGTTGGCTTGGTATGCAGGTTGAGCAAATGTAGGGTAAATGTAGAGTTTGTGAGCATTTGGTGTTCCAGCTGAGCCATGAGGACTAGATAATCCTTTAGCAGCTTGCGGACAACGGCGCACAACGCATGGTTGACTGCGCCGTACTCGTCCCTGCTCTGCACTTCGATGAAAGCCTCCAATGCCGAGTAGTGTGTCGCCATCTTCAGCATGTTGGTTGTCAAGTCCCGCAAGCTTGGATCCAGGCCGTTTGCTATGCGGTAAGAAGGCCCCATGAGCTTATCCTTCTCCTCCGACGGGTTGTACGTTTCCGAAAAGCGTATGTATTGGCCTTCGAATCCCATGAAAACGAAAAGAAGGTCCTCTATAATGGCTGCCTCCTGGGCGTCCAGCGACAACTGTCCCAAAGGCTCGGGCTGCAATTGAGAGGGCGCAAGAGAGGCCCTTTGGGGTGTGGATATCCGCGAAGCAAGTGGTGCAGTGGAGTGTGGGATCAATGACGCCTGGGGTATCCAGGGCTCTGATGAATGTCAGCTACGGAAATTTGGGTCGCGACAGTATTCTCCGTACCCCGCTTCTCATCGTCCTTTGCGTCGTTTGAGCTCGACACACTCCGGCTGGTGGTCTTGCTTGCAGGGCCCTCATCCTTGGACTTTCTCGAGTTTGCGCGACTGTCGGTCGAGTGTCTGAGCGGGGTGCGCTTAACAGTCACGGCCTCTCTCATGAGGACATTGGACCTCTCGGTGCGGCGCTCAGAGGCCTTGGTGGAGGAATGGGCGCGAGAGGAAGAAGCGCGGGACTGAGAAAGCGGGTCTTGGTCGCGCGTCATGGAGGAGACGCGGGGTTTGGAGGCGCTGGAGACGCGTTCAGCATGTTGATAGTACTTGGGAGTTGGACGCGACGAAGACATGGCAGGCGGAGCAGAGGTCCATGGGGGTGGGAGGGTACAATGTTTGGGGGGGATTGGGAGCTGGACCTGGACCTGGACCTCGAAGCTGCCGGGCAGCGGAAAGTCGACGCGCACCGTGTTGTCCAGCCACATGTGGCGGTGCGCGAGTAAGTATCCGTACTGTCGATGGTACCTATACACTGGCGGTCAACAACAACAACGACGTCGACTGCTCGTTTGAAGCGAGGCGTCCAGTCCACAGATCAGTTCAGTGTCCGGTCGGTGTCTTGCCTCGACTCGGTGCCGTCCAGTCCTGACCCTGAGCAGTGAGGCGGGTAATGTAGCCAACGCGGTTCGTGAAAGCCCAAAGCCGCGACAAGAGCAGGCGTTTCAGCAGTCGAGAAACATGGAGTAGCACTGCGAAGCTGGGGACCACTAGCGGCGTATCCGGGGTCGCCCAATGAAAAGCTGTGGCGGGCAGCCTCGGCCAGGGCAGGGCATGTGAGGTGAGGTGTAGTCCGTAAACCGAAGCCGACCTTCTCCATCTTCGCCATGAATCACTCCGCTTCGCCGCAACCCTATATCCTGCACTCTTGCGCGCACGCTGCCCTGCCGCCGTGCTGTGCTCCTGTCCTGCAACCTTCATGCCCCTGCCTTTCTCCCTCATCGCATCACAGCATTGGCCTTGGTTAGCTTGACATGTCAGACTCTGTGGGTAAGAGACCATGCCCCATCATTGCCGAGAGCACGCGATCATCCGCCGCCCGACGACCTCCTCAACTCGACACTGACGCCTCGCGCGCCCTCCAGATAGAGTCTTCAGCCATGCTCTCAACACCGTCAATAAGATCCGGATTGGTTCCGAGAAGCCACCCTCGTCCATCCGGTTGAAGCTCTATGGGCTGTACAAACAGAGCATGGGTACTTTCTCACCCATCTTGTCCTCCGGACCAGCGCAATCCTGACGAATGCATCAGAGGGCGACGTGGACGGCATTATGGAGAGACCCGAGGGCGACACTGAAGAGGCGCATCGGGCTCGCGAGAAATGGTGACTCCAATTACCCGCCAACCTCACCTTTCAAAGACCAAACCAGCTGAGACTTGCTTGCTTCACCCAGGGACGCATGGAAACAACAAAACGGGCTATCGCGCACCGAAGCCAAGCGTCGGTACATCGAAACCCTGATCGAAACCATGCACAAGTACGCCTCGCCCTCGCCCGACGCCCGCGAGCTCGTCGCCGAACTCGAATTCGTGTGGGACCAAGTCAAGTCCAACGTCCCCTCCTCGTCGTCCTCATCGCCCCTCCAGACCCTCGGCATGCCCTCCTACCACGCCCTGGGCTCGTCGGGCACCACCTCTCACGACTACCCCCCGCCACCGAACCAGCACCTGCACGGGCGACGGAGCGGGCAGATGACGGTGCTCTCGCCGCCACCGCAGGGCGAGGAAGACGACGAGGAGGAATTTGTCGACGCCCAAGACTCGCAAGACAACAGCGAACATGCCGACGGCGCGCGCGATGCCGCTCCGGCAGCAAAAGCAGCAGCGCGCGGCGCCGGAGGCCAGCGCAACTCATCCGTCGCGGGAGACCGCAAGTGGCGGCGACGCGTCGAGGCTACGCTGGTAAAGATGACGACGGAAGTGGCAGCGCTGCGTGAGCAGCTCGAGTCACGGCACCTGTTTGCGCGGTCCCAGCGGCGCAGCCTTGGCGCCTGGATTGGATGGTTCTTGTGGTTCGTGGTCAAGCTTATCGCGGCAGATATTGTCATCTTGGGGATAATATTGCTGTGGATGCGGCGCAAGAAGGACAGGCGGCTCGAGGGTGCAATTCGCGTGCTGCTCGGGGACGCGGTGGTGCAAATGCAGCGTGTGGGAGGTCAGCAGATGGTGCAGAGCCTGGGGCGTGTGGGATTAAGCAAGCTGACAGGGAGGAAGACTTTGACGCAGTGAGAACAGGGGGGTTTTTGCTTGTCGGGCTGGCACACGGCTGGGTCAACAAGACGGAGAGATACCACTGTCGCAATTGACGGTTGGGTGTTTGGAGTTTGATTGTTGGGACATGACGATTTGGGTCTCTTGATTAGCTTACTGGCAGCTTTGTGTGGTCTTGACAATGTTTGCACTTCAACACCATAGATATTGTACAGCGCATCTACTTGTCCAGCGTGTGGTACTCAAGGAAATTCTTCATTCACTACCGGCACCCAAAGTTCGTTCGTCCAGGGAGCTGTCGTCTACTATCACGGCAGCACTGGAGCCGGCACGCGAAAAGATTGAATTTGCTAGCGTCAAGCTCACAGCTTTAGGGACTGACGCTTGAAATATATATTGTGAAAACTTTGATTGGTTTTGAGGGAACTGGGAAAACATGATGGTCGGACGGTGTCTCCACGAAGATTAAAGGCAATAGTTGAGTTGATCCAACAAGCCTACCCAATCTGGCGCAGATGCATTGGTTCGATCCTCGCAGCTCTCTTTTGCCCTTTTCTTTTTGCTCCGCTCAGTGCTGTCCTGTCTTTCTCTAACGATCTGCTTAACGTGTGAGCGCAGCATGATGTTCGGCGCCGTTGTCACATGTCAATCCTCGACCACTAAGGTATTCCAGACTTTCGTCCGATCCAAAGCAACATCCATGACGCGCCCCTGAGCCGCAAAACATAAAAAACAACCCAAAGTGGATGTCTAAAGAAATGGGACTTCCTGGCAATATGAATGCGCTTAGGGAGCATCCATTCACTGCTACTGTCGCGCTTAGGAAGCATTCATGCGCTGCTGCAGCCAGACCCAGCGTGTCTCATTTCTTTCTACACCCACTGTGAACCCAAACTCAGAGCATGGACAGCCGCAGGTACGGTAGTCAGACCACACCAGTCGATCCGACGGGCTGGCTGGCGAACCACCCGCCCGACTAGGCAAGCCGTGTGACGTCGACCGATATCAAAGCGTCATGGTTACAAAAGTGGCCATCCTACACCTCCACAATCCGCAGCCGAACTACATTGGCGATGATGCTGATGATGCCAAACTTGTATCCGAATCTCAATTCCGCATACAAAAGCAGCATGATCACCGATCGATATGCATATTTTCCCACCCGCTTGCCCAGGGGCTGTTTACTTGTTCTACCAAAAGCTTTATGACAGCATGGTGCGTCATCTTACCCGCCTACATGTGTCTGGCGTGCGTGGATGGACAACAGCAGCACCGGGGTGTATAAGACGAGCATCGGGAGCATCCAATCTTGTGTCATCTTTCCACGCAATCAACACACCAGGAAACACGACCACCAATCCATCTACGCTAAACCGACGATTCTATACCACCGCCGACATGCAGACCGTTAAGAACACCATCGCTGAGAACATTGGCGGCGACTATGCGCACTCGCTCGCCCCCAAAGATTCGCAATTCTCTCTAGACCAAGTGCCCGACTTGTCTTCCAAAGTCGCCGTTGTGACTGGCGGCTCCGAGGGCGTTGGTTACGGCTGCACGCACACGCTGCTGTCCAAGAACATCTCCAAGCTGTTCATCGTCTCAATGTCCGAAGACGTCGCCGTTGACGCCATCAAAGCCATCCGCGAAGAAATGGGCGAAGACGCCGCATCCAAGGTCGAATGGATTCCCTGCGACCTCAGCGACTGGAAGGCCACAGCCGCCGTGGCAGACCGGATAGCCAGCAGCACAGACCGACTCGACATTCTCATCTGCAACGCCGCGAGAGGCATCATGTCATCGCAACAGGCGCCTTCCAACGGCGTCGACCGCCACATGGCTGTCAATCACATTGGCCACTCGGTGCTAACATCGCGCCTGCTGCCCGTGTTGAAGAAGACGGCGGACTCGGGGAACAAGGTTAGAGTTGTACACCTGGCGTCGAATCTGCACGAGTCGGCGCCCAAGGAGACCAAGTTTGAGAGCGTCGAGGAGCTGAACAAAGATTTTGGGCCTAACCCTCAATATGGTCGCACCAAGCTGGCGTCGATTCTGTATGCGCGGTACCTGGACGAACATTTGCGCGGACAGCATCCCAACATCTTGGTCAATGCCACGCATCCGGGTATCGTGGACACGGCGCAGACGAACAAGTGGATACATGAGGTGTATCCATTGGGCGGCTACGGGATGAGCTTTTTCGCGAAGCCGCTCAAGAAGGATATTTTGCACGGCGCCGTGAGCACCCTGTTTGCGGCAACGACGACGGAGCAGAGTGGGCAGTACATTGCGCCGCCTGCTATTGTGGAGCCTGGTAGTCAGATGAGTCAGGATCGAGACTTGAGGGAGAGGTTGATGAAGTTGACGAGAGAGCTTGTAAAGGAGAAGGCTGGCATTGAGTTGCAAGACTGTTAGGAGAGGAGTGAATGGTGATAAGGAGTGTAGAGTAAAGACAGTTGTTCTAGCATATGCATAGATCAATGACACTTAAAAGTAAACCTGAAATGAAAAGTGGTCACAGATTATTTTCGACCGTATATCAACATACCAAACGTGACTTGAGGCTGTGGAGCTAAGCTTTGTCGGCAAGGATCAGGGTAAGCTGACGAGGCCGATAGTCTTTCGGGGAAACATGGCAGAGGCCCGTGAACAGTGTGGATGGCCAGGTTGATGAAGCATTTGCCGTCGCGGCCGGCACGAACGATTTCAGCGTTGAAAAAGAAAGTCTTCCTCTCCAGCAACCAACCCTCTCTTCATTGGCACGTCAATCGTGTCCCGGTCTGTTGCATCATGGCCAAATAATCCTTCGTCCCCACACGGTTCCGCCGTCCAACTCGTGCCTCGATCTGGTCTGAGCGAGCTGGACAGGCAGCGGGTGTTCTTGTCGCTGCCTTCCATTGACAACAAGATTTCGCGTCGATAACCGGAGAAAGCGTCACAAGCGGGCAGGACAAAGAGAAGAACAGACTAGCGGGTAAAGGAAAGCGGCGCACTGGAATGAAGGTGAAAATTCTGGGAGGCACAGCAAGTGGTCTGGCGCGGTTTGTTTGGTCGCAGGCCAAGGGCGGGGCCGGTCCGCGCCAGACGAGTGGACAGACTGGACGACGGAAGCAGACAGACCTGAGCTCTGGCCGCACCCACCACTCTCCGCACGTGGTCCTCTCCATGACATGCACTGGCCGTCGACAGTCGACCCGATCCCAAGGCAATAAATAATTCCACCCTACCTTACCCTACGCCGCTCGTCGTCATTGTACTACCTCTCGCCAATTCGCCAGTTCAAAAACCCCCGTCCCCGCCGCCCAAGCCCGACGAAATGCGTTTTGGCCGCACCCTTCGCCGCTCCGTCTACCAGCCATGGGAGGCCAAGTACATTGACTACGACAAGCTTAAGCAGCTTCTGCGCGAGGGTGCCTCGGATCAGGGCTCCGACCATGAGGACGCAGACGACAACTGGACCGAGGAGGACGAGGGCCGCTTCGTCGACGAGCTCGTCAACGTCCAGCTCGAAAAGGTCAACGACTTCCAGAACAAAAAGTACCAGGACCTGCGCGATCGCACCACCAAGTGCGAACAGAAACTCGAACCGCTGGCACTGTCCATCAAGGACGGCGACGATGCCGACAACAATGGCGAGGGCAGCGCAAAGGGCAAAAAGGCTGAGCCGTCGGATGAGGAGCGCCGGCGCGTGTCCAAGGAGGTTCTGAAGGAGCTGGATACAATCACAAAGGAGGTCAGCGAGCTGGAACGATATAGTCGCATCAACTACACCGGTTTCTTAAAGGCGGCCAAGAAGCACGACCGCAAGCGTGGTCACATTTACCGTGTCCGTCCTCTGCTGCAGGTGCGCCTGGGAGCTTTGCCCTTCAACAAGGAGGACTACTCGCCGCTGTTAATCAGACTGTCTGCCATGTACTCGTTTGTACGCCAAAACTTAGAGGGCAAGGAGCAACGCGATATTTCCTTCTCCGAAGGCCAATCCGCCGGCGAAAGCTTTACATCGTACAAGTGTAGGTCTGTTGACTCTGTCTGATGCATTCCCGCTTACATTATACAGTCTGGGTTCACCCTGAGAACCTCCTCGAAGTCAAGACTGTCATCCTCCGTCGCCTTCCTGTGCTGGTCTACAATCCTCAAACATCCAAGATTGCCGAGGGCAACCAACGTGACCCAACCATCACCTCCATATACTTTGACAATCCTAGGTTCTCATTGTATACCGACAAGGTCGAGCACGTACCTGACGCGTCGTCACTGCGTCTGCGGTGGTATGGCCAAGTTTCAGAGAAACCGGAGATTTATTTCGAAAAGAAGACGATCAAGGAGGGCGATGCCAGCGAAGAGCTGCGATTCCCGATCAAGGAAAAGTACATACAGGCGTTCCTCCGCGGCGAGTACCACATGGAAAAGAGCATCGACAAGATTAAGAGGACCATGGGTGAACACGACCACAAGGCCGAAGAGCTCCAAAAGAGTGCCGAAGCCATCCAAACCTTTGTCAAGGAGAAGGAGCTTCAACCCGTGCTCAGGGCGAACTACACCCGAACGGCCTTCCAGATTCCCGGAGACGACAGGGTCCGCATTTCTCTGGATACTGATCTCGCACTCATTCGCGAAGATGCCATCGACTCTGACCGGCCCTGCCGTGATCCCGAGGACTGGCACCGCAGGGACATTGACGATGCTCAAATGGAGTACCCCTTCAGCGGCATTCGCAAGGGTGAAATCAACCGTTTCCCCTTTGCACTGCTCGAAATCAAGATCAAGGGCCGCAAGGACTACGAATGGATTTCAGACCTCATGACCTCGCATCTTGTCAAGGAGGCCCCGCGCTTTTCGAAATTTGTCCACGGTGTCGCGCAGCTGTTTGAGGACCAAGTCAACACTTTCCCTTTCTGGCTCTCCGAGCTCGAGACCGACATCAGACGCGACCCTCACGAGGCTTTTGAAGAGGAGCAAGAGCGCAAAGCAAAGGTAGCCGAAGACGAGTTCGCTGTTGGGTCCCTCTTTGGCAATCGCGCGTCGCCTTTCCGTGCCTCCATCAGCTCACCTGTTGGCTCGCCTGCTGGAGGCCACTCGCTGTCCAAATACAAATCTCCGTCTGGTAAAGCTACCGCTCAAGACACACGACGCGCCTCGCTCGCGGCCGCCACCGCCCAAAGGCCAAGCGCGAGACCCGAACCAGACCACGACGATTCGGACTCGGACGCCGGCCCGGAAGACACGACAACGGGCGGCGAGGGCAACACGACGTCACCCTCCGGCCTGCGCTCCCTCTTCCCTTCCTTCTCCTACTCCAAATACGCACAGCGACACCGGGCTGGCGGCACAGCCAATCTGCCTCCGGGCGTTCGCGACCCAGGTCAATGGATCAAGGATCAAGGGCCGGTGCGCGTCGAAGCCAAAGTATGGCTCGCAAACCAACGCACCTTCATCAAGTGGCAGCACGTGACGATCTTGCTGGCGACGCTCAGCTTGGGCTTGTACAACGCGGCCGGCGAGAACAACCGCGTCGGGCGCGCGCTGGCCATTGTTTATACCCTCGTTGCCCTGTTCGCCGGCGTGTGGGGCTACGCCATGTACATGTATCGCAGCCGGCTCATCCAGCAGCGCAGCGGCAAGGACTTTGATAATGTCTTGGGTCCCATCATCGTGTGCATTGGGTTGGTTGTGGCGCTGTTGTGCAATTTTGGATTCAAGGTGAGTCGACGTTGCGCTGCGCTACCCCTCGAGGCCACAAAGCTCATCATTCCCCTACCCTTTCCGTTCGCCATGTTTCCTTGCAGTACTTCAAGAACTCTACTGACCACACCCATCGCCGCAGTACACGGCCATCATGTCCGAGAAGCACCGCCAGCACGACCAACCGCCCACCTCCTCCCACAACGCCACCTCGCCGTCGACCGACGCGCTCGTCTCCGCCGCCGTCAACGCTTCCGCCCAAGTCTTGTTCAGCGCTGGGACGGACGAGCTGTAATACCCTCGGTCGCCGCTATCCAGCAATCAGTCAATCCATATCGCGTCCTTTAGTCCCTCCTCTGTGTATCAATAATTCAGCAACCAATCCAATCACCACCAAAGATATGCGACGATAGACGGGATGGGCTCGCATGGCTCGCAGGCCTACCGCCAGAACGCCGGGCTGGGCTGGGTTGGGTTGGGTTGGGATGTGGGGTTTCCGCGCTGTCTAGTTTCGCGTGTGCAAAATGGAAGAGTTGGAGAGAGAGAGCGTGTGTGTGGCGTCTATTCTTCATGCTTGTATAGTTCTAATTCTGTACAGCCATTGGCTCCGCCGCCTTGTCCTCCTCGTCTAGTCTCTTATCGTTCCGTAGCCAGTGCTGTTGATCAAGCAGCAAATGTACCAAGTCAATCGCGTTGTGTTGTCTTGATGTGTGGCATGCCGCGTCGTCGTGTTCGCTGTGTGTACGGTACAGTATTGCAGAGGTCGGTACTTGGCAAATTGCACCCACCCTGTTATTGGTGGGCTGAGTGCGTGGGAGTGGTGTTGGTGTTGGCACACAAGCTCCTCCTTCTTACAGCAATCTTTACATGTACGTGTATGAAATCGTTTTATCGACATCAGATCCACCCGTCATCCGTCGAGCTGACTGTCGTCTGGTTTCCTTGTTGTTATGTCGAGCGAGCACCTGGTATACGTGGAATGTGAGATTGCAAGTTGACATGACGCAAGGTCGCCACAGACCTGACAAATGGGGTGGTCAAAAATCAAGCGGGACAGAAGATTTACAATGCCGTCTTTGTACTGAAGACTGGACGGAAATTGTACTATGTATGCATGATAGAGTAAGCGATATGTGAGAACAACAACCCATAAACACCCACCCACTGCTCCAACATAACCAAAGAACCAAAAGCCAAAAACAGTGCTCTAACGAATCTGACCAACGGTAAACATCATAAATGCAGTAAAGTTCGTCACGTCATGCCATATATTCCCATTTTCCCTGCCAGCGGAATCCCATTTACAATCCTCCCTCCCTCTCCCACACCTTGCGGCCGGCAATCCACGTCTGCAAGACCTCGCCGTCATCATTGAGGACGACGAGGTCAGCCCTGCGACCCTGCTTGAGCACGCCGACGCCGGGGCCGCCTTTGCCGTTGGCGGAGCTGCCCAGCGCGGGCGGCATGCCGGGGACCTCGTAGCCGTCGACGCCCATGAAGGCGGCCACGTTCTCGGTGCAGCAGCGGACGGCCTCGGCGACGCTGCAGCCCGTCCACGCCATGAGGTTGCGGACGGACTGGGACAGCGACGACGACGACGAGGGCGAATTGGGGTCAGCGCCGCTGACGAGCATCGCGCGCGCCTGGTTGGCGCGAAAGAGGAGCGCGGCGGTTGCGGGCGCGACGTGCTCGCCGTCGGCGACAAGGCTGTAGAATGGCGCCCGCGGCTCGCTGGATGGCGGGAGCGTGATGAGGCCAACGAGGCTGTCATCGCCGCCTGCGCGCCAGTTCATGGTCGGTATTGAGGACGCGGAGAGACCGGTGGCGCCGGCGGCCAGCGCCGACATGCCGGTTGAGAAGGCGTTCTCCTTGACGCTGCCCGCATCTCCGCTCTGGGGCGCCAGGGAGATGGTGAGGGAGGCGGAGCGCAACGAGGGTATCAGGGGCGTGGTGGAGGCCGAGGGTGGGAAGGTGAGATGCTTGAGGGAGGGAGGAGGCGAGGGGCCAACGAGAATCGGCGTTTGGCGCAAATCAGGGTTGTAGGCATGTGCGCCGAGGACGGTTGCGCCCTTGAGGTCATGATGGGCCTTGGGGTTCAATGATGGGAGGATCTGTGGAAAGAGTGTTAGATTTGAGTTGTTTGGCATGAAAGATGTTGATTGGGGAATATTCGAAGCAATTGTAACTTGAAGACTGGAAGCACAGCAACAGACAGGAGAGAGAAGAAAGACAGACTTGCGCGAGTAGGAGGAATTTGATTGGCTGATTTTTGTGGAATAAATCATTCAGACGTCACTCTTGCATACCTGCTGGAATGTGTCGGGAGCGACAGTTGGTATGGTGGCCCAGAATCCGGTAACACCCTGTGTAACGTAGTACTCGGCCGTGTTCTGGAGCTTCTGGTCATATTGCTGCTGATTCTCAAAGTCTGTAAAGCGGAATCCATTGGCGCCGTAGGTCTGAAGCTCGAGAAAACCTGGGGCAACAATGTGCCCTTCCAGATCACAAATGTCGCCGCCTATGTAGCCAGTGCGGTAGAGGATGCGGCCCGTCTCTTCTGAGATGACGAGATGATCCTCGACGAGCTGGCCATTGAGGCAGTAGCGGCAGTTGGTGAGGAGGGTGAACTGGTTGTCGGTCATTATGGCACAGTGGTAGCGAGCGGAGAAGGGAGACGGGGGAGACGGGAGATATAGACTGCGGCAATGGTGTTGGAGAGCCGTCGGGACTTACATTTGCGGTGGATACCTTAAGGTACGGTTGGTAGAGCGGAAGACGCAGTCAGCAATTGAGGTGAAGTCTAGACTGCACGGCAGGGAGGGTCCTTGGCGCCGATCTACCTTCCCGGGAGCTCGGGCCCCCCGCCTATGACGCATTCGCTCTAGCAGCAAACAGACCAGACTTGTTCCTTCGCCCAAACCAACCAAACCACAGCGTCCACGGCTTCCTTCGCCTGCCACTCCAAGTCATGTCTCTCCGTCTCCATCCGCATCTTGCATTGTCTATCGCGTCAATGGCTTCCACCACGTCCATCTTTCCTTCTGCCTGCCTGGCGAGCTGGCCTGAGGTGGCCGGGCCGACCACGCGTCGCGTCGCTGCAAGCTCCAGGCTTCAGAACTCAGAACAGACAAGCAGCTTGGCCAGCACTGCCCTTCTCGGCCTCAGCTGAGGCCAAACAGGTCGTGACCCCGGACGTGAAGCTGCGGTGCGACACGCAATCATGCTGTGGTGTTGGGCGGACATGGAGCTGGTGGTGCTGGCTCTGAGTGGCTTTGTGCTTGTTTGGTCGACGCGCCCTGGCGTGGCCCATGATGTCATGGCAATCGCTGCCAGGCGCTGATCAGGATCCCAGCCCTTTCAACTTGAATGTCTATAACTGCCCAGACTGCCGCTGCTGCCAATTCCTCCCCATCACACCTGCTGTTGACTGCCTCCTGCTCCATTGGTCCTCCGACCCCGCCCCCAGAGGCTCCACCAGCCTTCTGAACACCCCCGCTACTATACCAGCTTACCCCAGGTTGCTCTTTCAACACAGCGCTTCCACGTCATCATGGCCGACGAGCTCCAGCAGCACGCCCCGGGCGGCCACTATTCTGGCAACAACCGCATTCCCACTGTCAGAAAGTTCATCGACGCTCTCGACAAGGACAAGGCCGAGCGCGACAGGGCAATTGACGAGCGCGGCCAGCCCGTCACAGACGGAACCACCCCCCATCCAGGCAACCAGACCCACAAGAGAGAAAACCAAAAGACGGTGACAGATCCCACCACTGGAAGGGAGGTTGTCATTGAGAATGCCGACAAGCACATGATAGACTTGGTCGAGAACCCTCAGGTAAACGTCGCTCAATCCGTCCGTGACGAGCCCGTGCTAACCCTGCCAGCTCTCCGTGCCCAACGCCAACCTGGGAAAAGACTCCCCAATCAAGACCGACTCTTCGCAGCCGTATGACCAGTACAAAGAAAACCAGGATGTCACTGCTCCTCCAGACCCAGTCGCCGAGGGCACCACATCCGATGTTCCAATTCATGGCGAGAAAACAAACATTCTTTTCCACCCCACTCCGTCCGTCAGCTACGAGCCATACTTCGTGACCATTGAAAAGCAGGCCGGAGGCGTCTGCGCCGGTGTTGTGATTGCCATTGTCATGATTGGGAAAATGTTTGGCGGCTCGCTGTGGGGCCTGGTACCCTTGGGAGCTTGTGTAGCATCCGGGGTTTGGTTGTGGATGAAGGAAGTCGTGCGGAGAGGCAGAGAACTAGAATGGCACAGTGAAAGGACCCGCGGCCAAACTGTAAGGTCAATCCTCCATCCTTCCAAATCAGCACTAACTCCGCCAGGCCACTGCGAACCTTCTTCCCGAGTCTGTCGAGTGGATGAACACTCTGCTTGAAATCGTGTGGGGACTAATCAACCCGGACATGTTCCAGAGCGTTGCGGACACCATTGAGGATGTCATGCAAGCTTCTGTTCCCGGCGTCATTGAGAATGTCCGCGTCTCGGAGATCAACCAAGGAAGCAATCCCATTCGCATCCTCAGTATGCGAGCGCTGCCCGACTCGCAAATGAATGATATGAAAAAGGCCATTCACGAGGAGAACAAGAAGACAAAAGACCCCCAGGAAGCAGCTGCCGACGAAGAGGGAGGTGACTACTACAATCTTGAAGTTTCTTTTGCATACCACGCAAAACCGTCGGGCAGCAGCGCCGCCGAAAAGGCCAAGAACATGCACATGGCCCTCGTTTTCTATCTCGGTGTCAAAGGGCTCTTCGGAGTGCCTTTGCCCATCTTCGTCGAGCTCCAGGGTCTCGTTGGCACTGTCCGCCTTCGACTGAACATGACTCCGGAGCCCCCCTACCTCAAGACTCTGACCTTCAGCCTGATGGGATTGCCTCACATCGAAGCTGGTTGCATCCCAATGATGCAAAAGGGAATCAACATCCTCAATCTGCCACTGATTTCGAATTTCGTCAACTACGCCATTGGAGCAGCTGCTAGCATGTACGTTGCTCCCAAGTCAATGTCTCTTGACCTGAGGGCGATCCTTCAAGGCGACGATATCACCAAGGATGTCAATGCTCTTGGTATCCTCTGGATTCGCATCCACCGAGCCACCGGCCTCAGCAAGCAAGACAAACGTGGAAGTTCATATGGCGGCAGTGACCCTTATATCACTTTGACCTTCTCCAAATACGGCAAGCCCATGTACTGCACGCGAGTCATTACCGACGACCTGAACCCCATTTGGGAGGAGACAGCAGCCCTTCTCGTCACGCCAGAGTTGATCAAGGCCGATGAAAATCTTAGCGTCGAGCTCTGGGACTCTGACCGTCACAGTGCCGATGACATTGTCGGCAAAGTCGAGCTCTCGATGCAAAAAATGATTCAGCACCCGGGCAAGATGTACCCGCAAGTCAGCAAATTGGCTGGTATGGACGCAGACAGCAGCATGCCCGGAGAGCTCCACTGGGAAGTTGGCTATTTTGGGAAGCCAAAGTACCGCCCTGAGCTCAGGACGGATGGAAAGAACAAGAACCTCGATGCCAACCTCCAGGACAACCCAGAATTCCAAGACGAAAAGGGAGTCACCAACACCGAAGAAGACGATGCTGTACAACACACGCCGCCGGATCCTCTCTGGCCGACTGGTATCGTCAGCGTTGTCGTCCACCAGATTGTCAACCTTGAGCTAGACAACGTCAAGGGTACCGCTGGCAGCCGCAAGGGACGCGAGTTTGAGCCGGCAAAGGCGTACGGCGAGAATTCGAAGCAGGAAGGGGGCGACCTGCCCAACAGCTACTGCACCATCCTCCTGAACGACGAATTGGTGTACCGGACACGTTCCAAGGCAGTTAGCAGCCAGCCGATTTTCAACGCAGGTACTGAGCGCTTCATTCGCGACTGGCGCTCTGGCATTGTCACCGTCACTGTTCGCGACCAGCGCCACAGGGAGCACGACCCGATTTTGGGTATTGTTCCTCTCAAGTTGACCGACATTCTCGAGTCCAGCTCGCAGGTGACTCGCTGGTATCCCCTTGACGGTGGCATCGGCTTTGGACGCATCCGTATATCTCTGCTCTTCCGCAGCGTAGAGACGCGTCTGCCGCCAAATCTCCTCGGCTGGGACGTCGGCACATTTGAATTCTGTTCTGATCGCATTACGGCTCATGGGTATCAGCACCACGCCAAGCTCAGGATGCGTACTGGTGGTTCGACCGCAAAAGTGCCACGCACCGGGGCCCACCAACTTGAAGATGGGGACGGTGTGTACTGGGACGTTGCGCAAAAGGATGGCCAGAGTGAAGTCCGCTTGCCCGTCAAGTATCGATACCGCTCGCCTGTCGTCTTCGAATTCCACGTCAGCGGCAAGCGCAAACCAGATGCCCATGCTGTCGTGTGGCTTCAGCACCTAATCGACAACGAGAACACGGAAATCGACATTCCCATTTGGCAATGCACGAACCCAGCACGACTGACCTTGAACTACATCACGGAAGACAACTGCAAAGGTGAGCCTGGCCTTGAAGACCTCAAAGAAGTTGGACGGCTGCGTTTCAGCGGTCGCTTCAAAGCTGGAATGGACGAGAGTCACGAGGCCTTCATCATGGACAACGACTCGCGTGAGACGTACGAAACGTGGGAAGCTTGCATTGCTGAAGGAGTCCGCCAACGCCGTGTGGACAAAGAACTGCCGGAACGCATCCAACAGCTGCATGAAAGATCCCTTAGCAATGGCCGCGACATCCTCAAAGCGGCCACGGAAGAAGAGAAGAGAAAGTGGCTTAGCAGAGATGGGGCCAACTGGTCTGGCGCTTTCGGCTCGGATCCCAAGGCCTTTATGGACTCGAAGGGCCGCAAGCGCCGGGAACCTGGAAGGGAGGCACCGCTCCACGACCCCAACCACCCATCAAGCGACGAGGACCACGAGTCCGACTTTGACGACGAGGACCGGCCCTCTTCGTCGTCGACAGAGCCAGATCTCGGCATGCAAGACGCGGACAACATGCCCAAGCAAAACGGCCACCGACGTGACACGTCCTCGACGTCGTACGCCGCGTCGACCAACGCAAGCACCACGGACGGCCGCCCCAGCACGACTTACACGTCCACGACCGACGTCAACTCGTCGTCGCCCACGTCTTCCATGGCCACCAACAACGCGTCGACGGCGTCGGTCAACCGCCAGAACCGCCGCACCGAGGCGCGCAAGCAGCGCGGCCTGATGCAGTGGCGCCCGGCGCGCAATGTCAAGTTTGCCAAGGATGAATCCATCATTGGGATGCGCAAGTTGAAGAATATGGTGACGGGGCAGTTGGATGGCAGGAAGCCTGGCGTTGAGACGGAGACGGGTAACTAAATGACGGAGGGTGATTCTGCCGTCTTCTCTTTCCCTTTCTTTCCTTTCTCTTCCTTTCTCTTATTCCCTTCTTCTCCTTTCTCATGCGGTGGGTCATGGCGTTGAGGCTGGTTCGGACTGAGTCGCTAGCTCCGTGGTAGCAGTGTGTGTTTTTGGTTGGTATGGAAGCTACATACCTAGGCAACAGGGTAATGAGATGCTACGAGTACTTTTGTATAGTAGTCGATGTATTGCATGACAAAAGCGTTACTTTAAATTTGTCTACCGGTTCGTGGTGTACGATTTGTTGAGGTAGTGAGGTGTTTTCATTGATGGCCAATACAAATGGCAACTTCTAGCCTGGTTTAGTATTCTCCTTTTCCTTTCCTTTTTTTCCTTCTCCACGCCTTCCCTCTCCTCCATCCCTCTTTCACCCACTACACCAATCACCCCCCTAGATCAAATCTCCTCCATCTCCTCGGCAAACTCATCAACGACCTCAAAGTCGCCGACCTCGACTCTCTCCGGGCGGACAAAGACGCCGCAGTTGGGCTTGCACTCAAAGTACCTCTGGCCGCCCTTGACGGCGCCGTCGTTGCGGCCGGTCGGCTCGTCCAGCTCGACGCCGACCCACGGGCCCAGCGGCGGCGGCAGCTCTGCGATGCGGCCGACGTAGCGCACCGTGCCGCGGCGGCCGTCGGAGGCGGCGGGGAGGAGCTGGATGCGTGCGTTGAGGGTTATGCCTGGGGTGGGTTGGGTTGGGTGTCAGCAGGAGAGGGAGGGTAAGAGGTGGGATGGGAATAGGATGAGATGGGACGTACCTCTCTCGTCGACCTCGCGCTCGAGCGCCTTGACCTTCTGCTCCTCGATGCTGGGGGCGTTGGGGTCGAAGCGGCCGAGCTTCTGGTTGCGCTTCCACGCCAGCACGCTGTCGGCGCGCGTCTCGTATTCTGCCTCGGGCATGACGTACTTCTGGACGGCCGAGACGTCGGTGAAGTCTGTTCGTGCGGCGGCCGGGCGCGTGTCGTTGACCTAGGGAGACGGAGGGGTGCGTTAGCTGGATGGAAGGTTTGGTTGGGAGTGATTGATGGAAGTGGGCATTGTTGAATCTGTGGTTAGCTTCTACGGATATCGATGTTTGGGCGTGGTGGTATTGGCAGTAGTCACGAAGGTTGTGGAATAAGTCATCTGGGTAGGCGTGATAGATTGGCAACAGCTCAAAATTGGCAACAGCTCAAATGACACCTGAGCATGTCCGATGCATGGCCGAGGAGACTCGAACGACGGCATGGGTTGGACGGACGCCAGGCTGTGTCGATGGTGGACATCAGGGATCCAACAGGCCCGTGATTCAAAACACTCTGCCAACCTCACAAGTCCCAATGCAGAAGTCCATGTCTCGGCAGTGTGCAGTTTGGGACGCAAACCGTGTTTCCAGTTGCTGGGTCCGGCAACGACCCACCCCGGGACGGCGGGACCGAAGCCAGCAATAAGCAACGAGAAATAATATGGAACTCAGGGGGTATCGGCCCCCGAAAAACAAAATGAAGACGAAGGTATGGGCGGAAGCAGGTTCTTTTTTTTTTCTCTGATTATTTTTTGGGGACATGCGAGCGGCCAGGTACATGAACCATGGCGGTTCGTGCCATGACGTTTGGCCGGGATGGGATGCGATGCGATGGGATGCGATGCGATGCGTGGGAGATTTTTGAGGGGCGCGGATCCTCAGATCAGCCCTCTTCCTGGTAACAAAAACGCAGACGGGAGGAAGAGCTGGCCAAAAAAGGAGCAGGATTGTTGACTCGGGGCCCTCGCCCTCGCCCTCTGACGGGACAGGGCAGGGGTTACGGTTTGGGCATGGTGGCACTACCAGCAGCGCGGCACATGATATTCGAGGGGGGGCAAGAGGGGCAAAAGAAAGTTGCGAGGTTGCACTCACGTAGATCTCAGCATAAGGCTGGAGAGGGAAGGAGGACAGCTGTGTCGCATCCTCGTCGGCGGCCTCAATGGGGATTGGTTGCTGCGAGCCGATGCGCAAGCTGAGCGACTGGGTCGAGGCGGGGATGCCGGTGACGGGCTCGAGACGCGTCTTGAGGTTGGCGATGGACCATGACGGGGTGATGCGGCGCTCGCTGGCCGAGTTGGGCGAGGAGATGAGCAGCGGGACGTCGTGGGCAGACTGAAGCGACATGTTTGTTTGGATGGTGTGTGGTTGGTGTTGAGGTCCGCGTCCAGGTTCCTTGAGGCGACACCGACAGAGCGGCACGCTCTCCGGATGCCGATCTCACCACAAGTGAACAGCAAAGTCAAGCTCCACTCGCCTGCAACCCCCAAGTCCATCCGACCACCAACCACCACCCACCAACCACCACCCACCGTCGCCGCGAAGACGACGACGACAACTGCACCGCCTCGCCGCCGCCGCCCGCCCGCCCACAGGCCCGTCGCTCTTTTTCGCGAGATTGCCGCGGCTCTGGCGGCGCCATGGAATCGAGTTCCCCGTCGGTTCGGCCCTATAGCGCGCCAGCAGCACTTGACAGCCATGCTCTCCCTGTCTCGTTGCATGCCAGCTGGCAAGGCCCTCCCCGGTCAAGACGACGCGCTGCTAACCTCCTCACCGCCCATTTCCCGTCTGTCCTGTCCTGCGGTGGACACGACAGCAGAGCCTGCGTCATACCCCGGATCTGTACCGAAAGAGACTTCAACCTCATCGTCATCCTCCAGCGCCTAAGGCCTCCCTGCTCCATGTCGCTGCCAGGTCCACGTGCATCTCTGCGGTAGGGACATGCCATGTTACTTCAACACCATCTCATCGCAAATCCGTCCGCCTTCCATCAAACTGCGCGACTCCGTTCCGTACCCGCCAACCCACCAGGCCTGTACGCCGTGGCTGTAGCCGCACGCAATCGATGCCGCCTGCCGCCTGCCGCTCCCCATGCCTCATCCTTTAGGCTTCAATCATCTCACATCCCACTCCATCCTGCGCGTGCCCCGATGCTGCTTGTGGCCCGCTGTCCGTCTCTACCCACACCACAGCACACCTACCGCCCTCACGCCACATGAGCCCCCGCCGGCCGAAATACTACCAACGTGTTCCTGGACTCCCTGACAGCTCACGTGGAGAGACAGCTGCCAGAGTTGCACCGCGCATCTGCCCGCTTGCCTGCTTGCCGCCGCCGCCTGCCTGCCTGCCTGCCTGCCTGTGTCAACACAAATTGTCTGTCACTTTGACCACGGCTACGAGCGTCCGCAGAATGTCCTGTTTCACCGCTCTTATGTATCTCCAAGGATTCCATCAAGTTACAGTCGCAGACACCTTTCATTCTCTCCCCACCCATCTCCAACCACGGATTTTCTGGTAGCGAACCACTGCCGGGGCCACCATCTGCCGGCCCTCACTTGCTGGGATCTGTCTGCAAAAAAAGGTTGTGCAGATCTTCGTCCCCGGTGCTGCGCCAGGTCATCAAGCCTGCACCGTTCTCACAGTCTGATGGAAGGGAGGGAAGGGGAAAAAAAAAAAAAAGGAAAGGAAAAAAGGCCCAAGACTTCCTTCAGGCGCATCCCTGAAGCAGTTCACCGCTTAACTCTTGCCGATGACTGGTTGCCTTGAGAAGCTGTCAAAACTCGTCCTTTAGGTGTCCACCTTCTATTTGCCTCTTGCCGTCGGTCGACCTTGCCAGAAGTTTTTTTTTTTTTTTTTTGAATCACTGTCCTTTTCTTGTCCGGCCAAAGCCGTGGCTTGGGGACTCTGCCATCTGGTCTGCGCCGGCTTTACGGCCCCGTAGTCAAGACACGTCATCACACGTCTGCCTGCAGCTCGTCAGAAGCCTGCCATTTCTTTCCTTCACCCTCTGCCATGTCCGGATTCAGTGATCCTTGAAATAGTACCCGTGGTTGATCCCAGGAGGTGCTTACTGTGTGGCGCCGCCCATCATGCATGAACATCGTTGCCCAGCAGTTTGATTAGGAACAAATTTTCCGCCCGCCTGGTCGCATGTTCCCTTCTTTTTGGCTTCCGCCGTTGGTGTGGGCGGTTGCTTTTTCGCACCTAATACACTTGCGTGCACAGCAGCCACGATTGGCCGTCAACACAGTCAACCCCTGTGACCGGGGGCCCTTGATCGCCTTCCCAAATAGCACATGACGGGTAGCGAGTAAGAGTGCAGAATGAGCCTACAAAGACGTAGTTGGTCGTTGCGTACCCTCGCATTCGGAACTTTTCGACCTCGACTCATTTGCTTCGCCACCAACTGCGTTCGAAGCCCATCTTGCTGCGGGGCCCAGTGGGTTGTCTTGTCTTGCTTACGGATCTCCCTGCGCGTCAAGCTTAGTCTCCCCCAAGTCCTTCAGCCTCGCCAAGCTTCGTCCAAAACTTCTACCGCTGTATCTACGTGGTCACAACTACAACTAACCCGGTCCCGCCGTTCAAGACGCCAAACATCCGGCCCGTACCTCGAGGGTTCCCCCCGCCAAGGAGACCCCGAAACCGCTGAAATTCCCATCCCTCGACCTACCCTCACCATCTTCGCTTTGACCTGTCCATCTCCCAGGGGCTCTTCAGTTTAGCCGACTGCGATACGAGAGGCTTGCAACGCCAAAGCCTATTCAATCTCAATCAGCGTTTCGGACTGATGCGAGACTGAACATCTGGCTAACAAGAAAACTCACGCGCTGCCTCGGAGCGCAGAGAAAATCTGTCGACCGTCTTGATTGCTCGGTGGGCTGGCCTTCGCTGGAGGCCAGCCTCAACACACCTTCACCCTGGATATCGCCTCGCTTCTCGAGTCGCGAGACTCTCGCGACTCCGAGTCACCGCGAGCTAACAAGACTTCCGCATCTGGAACATCAGGCGGAGCGGGATCTTTTGCGTCGCAACATCCAGGCGCAAGACCTCCACCACTACCACCGCAACCTACGCTGCCACCTGTAGCTTCCTATGCCACCCCAAGGTCGACGGGTGTATTGTCGCCTTCGCCTCCTCGGCCTCCGTCGCAATGGACGCCTATTCAACATACCCGTCCGTACTCTAGCTATCGGCAGTATCCGCCGATGGAAGAGACGTCGCCAACATACGTCCACCAAGGTTTCCGGCCCATTTATTCAGGAGGCGTAGGCCCACCGCCTGGAGCTCCTCATCCCGCCACTATGGCTGGCCATCAAATGGTTCCTCCAGCTCCGCAACCCATGCTGCATCCTTCAAACAAGAGGACTGCCTCGCGAGCTTCTCTCGTGGCCGAACCATCTTCGGCCATGCAGAAAAAGGAAAAGAAGCTCAAAGGAAAGTGGACGGAGGAGGAAGAAAAGCTGCTCATCAAGCTTAGAAGCAGCGGCATGAAATGGGTCGACATTTCGCAGCAGAATCCGGGAAGGAGCGCAACCGCATGTCGGCTCAGATATCAGAACTACACCGAGAAGAAGGAGTGGTCTGAAGATGAAAAAGACATGCTTGCGCGACTCTATCATCGGTATGGTCCTTTTCCTATAACACCACCAATGATTTGGGCTGCTGACACGATTTGGTGGCCTCAGGTTTATGGAAGACATGTGGAAGCGCATCGCAGACGAAATGTGTCGACCATGGCGCGCCTGCGAACGCATGCACTGGCAACTGGGAGAGGAAGAAATGCTTCGCCGCGCCAATGTGCAGTACCGTGGCACAACGTCCTCAAATCCATCACAATTATATCACGAGTCAATGTCTCCTGGATCTGGCGACGAGCAGGAGCAGCATTATGAGCAGTCGCCGCCGCCTATTGGTGCTCCCCACCATCACTCCTCGTACTACCATACACGAGCCCACGGCATGCATGACGACCATCTGCACCACCATGAAGACGAAGACGAAGGCGGCGAACACTGGGGCCCGGTTCATCGCACAGCGGATTTCTCTGCGACACCGCATCCACCCCCGCCAGGACACAACCATCCGGACACAAGGCATGGGCAGTCACAGCAACCGCCACCTTCCTCTTTACCACCTCCATCCTACTCACACCGAACGTCCTCAGGCCAGCACTCTTACAGCCTTTCCCACCACAGTGTGCCAGCCAGAACAACGACGCCTGCTGGCACACCGACCCCCGGTCCCCTTGCGTCGCACCCATACGCCCGCCCCACAACCCCGCCTCCCCGGACAACTAGCGCAGGGGGCGCTTCATATGAAGCCGCCAACTCTGTCCCCACCTCCGCTGGTGGAAAAAGTGGAGACGGAAGTGGTACAACGCCTAGGACTTTGCCCGTTCATGGCGGTCTTGCGAGTCCATTTCCATCGGGCGGACGGCGGAGACCAGGCACGGCGAAGAGCCCGGAAACGGTGTCCAAGGAAACCCCCCGGCGTGGTGGAAGGGAGGGCCTTCGAGACAGGAGTGAACGAGCCGGATTCGTCGCGGACGTAGAGACGAAGGCCGAGGAAGGGGACAGGGGAAGCCAGAAAGAAAAGAAATGACTGTTATGGGCTGGAGTGGCTTCTGTGGAGAGGAACGGTCCTCAAGAGCATGAGAGGACACGACCGCGTCGGCCTCTCGTAGCTCGCTGAATCCAGAAGTCAGTAGGGTCTTGAACGGTGCCACCGATATTGTCTTGCACTTTTCCGGCCCTTCGAACCCTCCCAGCTGGTCATCGTTATGCTAACTGAAATAACGACGTGATGAGCATTGAAACGACATGAGAATTTCCTCCTTCTACGCGAAAGAGCACTTTTGCATCTGCACACGCACACAGAGACGGCACTAGCGCAAGCAACTTCATTCATCGACTTGGGTCGGCATTTTGTTCCATATACAGAGACGATTGCATGGAAGCCTATCTCAGCATTATTCATCCTTTGAAGAATCCAAAACCCCCAAACTTTAATGGGACATCAACTCGTTTGGGCAAAAATAGCACGCAGGGCGTTTGGTTCCTGCGCCTTTGTTTTGATGACGAGATACGAATCAACAGTAAAACCAGTCTTACAGATCATGGCGATGGCAGCGCTTGGAAGAGGCGGGAATGCAGCACAGCAGACGGCAGATTCAGCCCACATCGGCGCAATAGTCGCAGCAGCTCTGCATGGGCATGGAATTTGGCACACGCATTTACGAGATTGGAATGGAGAAGGGAAACCTCCTCGACTGAATCATGAGGTGTTGGAGGGCGCTGTCGGCTTGGCATGGGCACAAGATGGAGCACGGTACGATATACGGGCATGACTTGATGAACTGCTTTATCCATTGCACAGCGAGGGGCGATTGATTTCTGGCTGGCTGGCTGGCTGGCTGGCTGGCTAGCTGGATGGATGGTTGGATGGACACTTGGGGAATCGGTCGGCGGCTGCTCTGTTTTCTGTGCATCATTTCCTGCGTTTTCTTTCGTTGCTTTGGCTTTTGCATCGCGCTGTTTATACCTGTCCAGAATCTAATACTGCTCGAACCGGTCAAGTACATATATCTCACGTTTTATTTACATAGTTCCAGGGGACTGGGTGGTGGTGATCCAGTCTCTTGCAATCAACTGTCGAGTCGAGCTGCTTTGCCACGTTGATCTTTGTTACGATGGTGTTCGTTTCTTCTGGCTTCGATCTTTCTGGCGACGGACCTCAGGCTCACAATGAGTTTTTCACAATGCCAGAACCTTCTCCAAGCAATCGCTTGTCTTGAACTGTCTCACCGTACATCCCACACGAACTCAACTTGCGCAGAAGAGCGGCCTTAGCTTTCCAGCCCCGCTTGCAGGTTTCCCCTCGCCCTTCTGTTGAACAAGTCACAAGGAGATCTTCCGATCCCAATCTCACTCCGCCACTGCTTATACAGATAAACTAGTGCACAAGGCTAACGATTGCAACAGTCCATCAACCCTCAAAAGGCGAGGCAGCCTACCAGCAAACCCCGATGCCAAACACTTCGTGGACAAGACTGCTCCAGCCGCGGACACGCCACGCAAGCCACCGATCCATCAAGTTCATTGCATTGTAGCTGCTCACATGCCAACGTATTGCCAGCCGGCCGCCCCGAAAACCAAGGAATAGGCAATGTGACCTAGACGCCCCTCCAACGGCTCGCGTCGTCCTCTGCACAGCCGAATCCCACTCTGTGGTTCTCAATGCCAACTCACGATCGTCGGACATTCGAACTCCGGCTCCCGCATGTAACAGTGTGGAGGAGCGACAAACCAACATGTTGTGTTGCATTTGGGACAGACGGCTCAAGACAACCAACCCGCGCGCGCTGCGTCGTTCGGTTGTCCGTGGCGCGGATGCATTGAGTGGAAGCCACAACAACGCCACTGCTAGCCAAGGCCAGCCGTGTGCCGTGATGGAGTAATCACCGCGTGTGCTTGTTGGTGTGGTGAATTGAGCTACGCGGTCTGCGGTCCGTCTCTCTGATCCACTGACAAGCGATGATGCCTCGCCACGCCACGCCGCTCCAACACGCCCTCTAAGCCTGACGGCAGGAAAGAAGCAGAAAAGGCCTCAATAAGTGAACAGTAAGACGTACGGTGAAGGTATAGTTTGCGCTATAGACGCCACGGCAAGGACGCCAGGTAGATGCCGAGAAGAGTGGATCGATGCGACGGCCAGACGACGTAGACACTGCAACCAAACGCGGTCATGCATTGCCAAAACAACGCAATTATTGAATGAGTGTGATCACGATCTGAGAAGAAAGCAGATGGAAAAGTAGGAAAAGGCCGACTTCCTAAGATGGGGTTCCCCTGGTCAGGGGCACCGGCACCTACTTCGGACCCGCACGTCTGCATGCATTGCAGCTTACAGTGCCCACGCGTCAATCCATCTGTCTGCCCATCGTAGGCCATGTTCGCTCACATGTTGCACAGTGTCCATCTCTCGATCGAACCGACTGCGTTCTCCGTTCGGCCAGCAAGTAAGTAAGCCAGCGAGCCAGCAAACACACCGTCGACGAACGCCATCTGCAGCTACCGGTACCAACTGACCGACCGTCTGACTGCGTGCTTGCGGATCTGAGGGAGGGAGGGAGGGAAGAATGACCAACAAAGGCGCGCCATCGACATCGAACCCTGACCACAGAAATCCCCTCGTAAACCTGCCTCTGTCGTAACTGACCTGACCCCTGTGCTACTGCGCCATGCCATGCCATGCCATCCCATCTCGCTCCATCCCACCCCCTTCAAACCAGCCATGTCCCTGTCTACTGTCAACCACCACCACCACCACCACCATGACCGCCCTCACAAGCCGGCGCGGGCCTCCAAAGTTACCGTCTTTCCGTCCGCCTTTCCGTCCGTCCGCCCCGCTCTCCCTCCTCGCCCATCTGACCATCATCCCTGCCGCACCCCCACACGACCCAGTCCATCAGCATCTGGGGTTTCCTCCTATTCAGTCAATCAGGGTCCGTCGCGTTGTCCGCCGAGAAAAAAAAGAGTCGAGAGGGGCCCCGGCAGCTTAGCAATAACGCCATATGCGCCACCACCACCACCGCGCCACACCGCAGCGCAACACAGCACACTCGGGGCTCGCTCGTCACTTATCACATACCTGCTCAGACCGCTGATGAAGGAAGGGAGAAGAAAAAATTTGGGCATGTGGTCTCCATCAGAGAGGAAAGGAGGCCTGAAAGACGGCTGCCGCACTCACTAGGTAGGAGCGAAAAAGGCAGTTGCCCACAACGCAAGAAGAAAAGCCAGCTAGGCAAGACCGTTGACGTCTCTCGCCCCGTCCAGCCACTCACCTCACTCAGCAGGGATGTGCGGTCGTCTCAACCATTGACCACAAACAGGGAAGTAGAAGAAGAGGAGAAAAGGTCTTGGTGGATTGCTTGCAAAAAGAAGGAAAAAAGTTGGTCGGAGTGATCCCTCCCTTCCCCTCCCCTTTTCTTGCTGCATGCGCGTGCGGCCATGGGGACCTGGCAAGTCAGTAGGTGGGCAGAGTGTTGGACGGGGGGTTACGCTGCTGTTGATGTCTCTGTCTTGTTGTTTTTAGCGGTTTTTTATTGTTGGTGGCCCTTTTTTTCGGCGCGATGCAGGCCAGCCCGCTGGCCGGCGGGTGTTCTTGACGTGGACACGCGCACCTCTCTCTCCTGGACCGCCTCATCCGCACGCCCATCCAACCCATCATCATCCTCTCTGTGCTTGCCAGTCGGTCAAGCAGTCGGTGTGTGGCACAGTCAGCGCGACCGGCTGCCCACCACGACACAGAATCCATCCAGTCAAGCGAGTCCATTCATTCAAGCATTCGTTCCAGCCAAGCTCGCAAGGAGCAACCATGACGTCCGCGTCTGTCGTGCATGTTGGTCGTATCGTCGTCGTCGACCGGGTTGGCGGTTAAGGTTGGGTTGGGATGGCCGGCCATGGTGAGGGATGGGATGGGATGAGATGTATGATGTGGTGGCTGGGGCCTGCGCGTTGGGATCAGGGACGTACCCGGGATGTCGAGGTGTGGATGAAGTCGAAAAATACAGGGAGGGACGGGTTTGCTGATCCGTGTCTGCCACCACACACACACACACTCGCAGCTACATGGACTCGGTGTTGCGGTCTTACTGCTGCTACTGCTGTTCTGCGTGCTGTGCGTTCGTGTTGGATCTGGATGTGAGACGCGTTTGCTCGTTGATCGCCCCGCGTCGCCTCACTGCGACGGTGGGCGTGTCGTGTTGGCAGGTGTTTACTGTCTGGCCGGGGCCACTGCTGATGCCCAACCACGCAAGGTGACGCGGCTCTGAACGCGTGCTTCGTCCTCGCTAGAACATGCTCAGCGTCTCACGAAGCATTCATTCCGGACGCAAAACGAGAAAGAGGAATTATTGCCAATTCAGCTCAACACCATTGCGAGGAGCAGCCATTCATACCTGCAGACAAAAACGATCCCGACAAAGGCGTGGACACTCGCTTGCTCTCTCCGCCGTCATCTTTCGTTCTCTGGTGGGATATCATACAAACCAGACGCAGGAACAAACGCCCAAAGACCTGAAGCTCAATCCCGCAAACCTGATGCAGTCTTTCGACGACCAACAAAACAATTCCTGCCAAAAAAGCTGACCTCCGGTACCAGCATCTCATACGTCAAAGCTTCTCAACTCGTTCCCTCAAACACGTCGTTTTCAATCATCATACTGTGTCGATCGCTCGCGGGTGGTACTCGTTGCTCAAACGCCAAGCGACCTCCGATCTCTCTGGGTGATTGGCAAGACACAGGGCCGGTGGTAGGAGCTCACTGCGACTTTTCTCTGCCCTGCGTCGTGCCGGAGGGAATCTCGCACGCCTGCGAAAAAAACAAGCGCGCCTCTACGTCTTCGAGATTCTCAAGGCTGTAAAAGTTGCCTGTCAAGAGCAAACCAGGTCAGTACGGTGCACACTCAAGAGGTCTAACCGCGTGTGATGTGGACGATGTGACCAAAGCAGAAACAGGGAGCGGCTAGCAAACAGAAGCAAATATTGCCAAGGAAAACACTGTTGTCTGAGAAGGGCAAAAAAGAGCGAGGTGAAGATAACGAAAAAGCTGTGCGGAAACAGACTCCTGTTGCGGCTGCAGGCGAGAAAAATGAGACAAAATGTTGGACGTGGTAGGAAGGCTGATAGGAAAATCAGACAGGGAGCCGCTTGGCAGAATGCACCCGAGCGCGACGGTGCAGGCCATGACAGATAGGTTGCGTCGATGTGTGTGCGCAATGGAGCCGCACTCCATTGTGTGAGGTACGAGCAAGCAATGAGAACCACCCGATCAGCCTGAGAAAGCTCATCTTGCAACGGGGTAGGGTTCGTGTGGTGCGGTGCGACAGCACGGGCTAAAAAGAGCCTCCAGGTGACGCAAATCAAGTCGCAACGCGGAGGCCCGCGGTTCGTCGCCATTGCAATGGAAAAGCCAAGGGTCCTGTGGGGCGACCGTTGGGTAGAGGCGATAGCTTCGTCGGCCGGGGGGTGTGACAGGGGGTTGAAATAAGGATGGAACAAACAGATGGTCGCTGGTTGCTGCAGTGCAAGGGGACAGAAGATGATGCGCAAGTCGTGTAACGACCAGTGCATAGAGCCCCCGTCACGCACCACAGAGGCATCTGAGGCTGGCGCCACAGCTCGGTTCATGAGCAGTTGGATGCCGATGGACAGGGCTGTGCGACTAGGGCCTGAGCGCGGTGGCATCCGAGATGGCAGACTTGACTGGCCGGGTACGACCTCCTGTCGTGCTACCCCGGATGCGACCCGTACCGTGCCGCATCGCGCCGCCGCGCCCTTTCGGATCCGCCTACCAGGAACGAGCATAAAACGACTGCTCGTCGCACAATACGTGGTCTTGCACACCGACTCGCAATGCTGGTCTTGTAGCCCGCTGCCCCGTCCCGCTGTGCAGTGCTGGTACGCAAGCGGCTGCGCAAAGGAGAAAAAGGAAAATGCGTGAAAAATGACATGGTGGAGAGAACAGGGGTGAAAGGACGTCTCAAAGGAGAAGACAACTCACCTCGCGGCACCACGAAAACACCCCCCTTGGTAATTCCAAACTGAGTATCGCCAACTGTCGCCGTCACTTTGCCTTCTAGAACGCAAAAGACAATGTGCATCCTTCGCGAATTCTTCTTGCGCTTGATGCCGTTTGGAGGAATGTCGACCATGCCGGCGGCCATGAAAGGTGTTCCCACGATTTTGGCATAGCGGAATTCGGTATCTGCCACGTCTCTTGTCTGTATCTTTCCAGCTGCGTATGCAATATCTGCGTTTTCCCATTAGACGGTGCTTGGATGTGGACTTTGCCAGGCGTTCTGAAAACTCACCTTGTTGCTGAGCACCATCCTCGATGCTGATGTTTTTCTGGTCGTCCCATTCGTTGAGGTAGCCGGCAATGATGCCAGCGCCAGTTTCCCAATCCTCAAGCTCAAGCTCGGGCTCGTCGCTAACCGTGGACGACGCTCGTTTGCGCTTCTTGCCTTTGCCGGTCCCTTTGCGCTTTCTCTTCGGAAGCTCATTCTCGTCTGCGCGAATGATTCCCAGATTCTGGCCGTCCCAGGCATACTCTACCTTCTCGCCCAAATGTTTGGCTATCGGCTTGATCGAAGCTCTGCCTGATCTGGTTGTCTTTACACCGGCGTCGTCGAATGGAGTCGTCGCTCTCAGAATGTGAGAGCTCTTTGGCGGAGCCATGGATCCTGCTCTGTCTACCGTTGGTTGTGGGATTTCGCTAGCTGGACGAGCGGGAGTGATTTTGGCCTTTGGACCACGCTGCGATGGATGTTTTTTGTTGGCTGTTTCCGTCGCGGTATCTTTCTTTGTACGTTTGGCAGGTCTTTCTTCTTCCTCGATGTCCGACTGCGGTGGCTTTGTCGCATTCGCAGTCTTTTGTCCTGAACCCTTTGGACGTCCGCGCTTTCTTGGCTGCGATGCCGCGGCTTCTTCAACTTCGGCCTCATCGACATTTTGCACGGACGCTTCGCCTGCATCTTGAGCATTCTTTCCTGTCGTCTTGGGCGCTGAAGCTTTTGGACGTCCGCGCTTCTTCGGCTGAGAGCGTGGAGATTCCTCCGCTACTTCCTCAACCTCTGCCAAACTTGGTTCCTCTGCTTCTTGCTCATCCGCAGCAGAAATGCCAGAGATATCCTCAGCTGCAGCCACTCGGGTTCTTCGCCCTGCCCGCGAACCAAGACCGTTTGATGCATTTGAGGCTTGAACGGACGCCAACTGGCTGGACTTTTTGGGTCTTCCGGGTGCACGTTTTGCTGGCTTGTCTGACTTGGCCTCTTGGCTCTCCAACTGTTGCGCGGGGTTTTCAGTACCTTGGCGTGGTCGACCTCGACCCTTGCGGGGTTTCGCCGCAGGAAGTTCCGAAGGCTCTTCGGTATTGTCTTCTCCCTCGTCCTCTACCACTGGCAAGGTATCGCCGTCCTCGACAGGGACCAGACTTTCATCCTCGACGCCATTCGCAGGCGCAATCTCCTCGTCCTCGAATTCCTCCTCGTCTGCAATTGTGTCTTCCTGTGTCGGCTCTAGCTCCGGTTCAGGGGTCTGCTCGATGTCGAAAATGCTTCGCCGGGCATTGCCTTTGTTGCGACTAGCGCTTCCGTCGCCTTGATCACTGGCATCGTCGGTGTTGTTGAAGTCCAGTCGGCGCGCTACTGCCGGATGCGATGATGCGCGGTCCGGGCTTTTGGTAGCTCTGCGCATTGACGGCGGACCCATGGAAGATTGCCTGCGGGGGGAGGAACCGAGCGACGTCTTGATGGGTGAGCGACCCATTGGTGGGGGAAGGAATGTGGAGTTTCGTCCAGGGCGTATGGACTTGCGCGCGCTGAGCGCGTCGGCGGGCTCTGGCATCGAACCTGCAAAATTGGAATCCGTCTCAGTATCACTATCACTTTTATCGTCGTCCAAGAGCGCATCCACAAGAGCATTGTAGGCGCCATTTGTGGGCGAGTTTGCTTCCTCGTCTGAGTCAAATAAATCCGACATACTTTGCTGAATGTCCATGTCTTCTGAGGTGAGCGTTTTGTCAAGCGCGGTAGCGCTGGTGCGCTTTGGCGGCGACTTCTCAGGCGAGGAGAAGATGCCATCGATTTCTTCGAATCCGTGTTCGTCTCGAGTCCTCTCTTCGAGCGTGACGCCAGTTTTTCTGCAAATCATTAGTCCTTGCGCTGGCGCTGAATAGCTCCACCGGAGATGCCATGCCTTCCCTGCTCGCCGATGCGAAAGAATTCGTTCTCGCGGCGCTTCCGGCCCGGGGAGGTTGGGGGCGCCATGGCCAAGGACTCGTGTCGATTGAAGGTCGACGTCAGGTAGAATGTTGTTGCGGGACGACGAGCGGAGGTTGAAGCCAGGTATGGACGCGTGTGGAGGTGGAGCGACGCGTTGACAAAAGACATGGCCGGCTGGGCGACATGGGCCTGGAGGTTGTTTGGGGTCTACCCTAATCGGGATAGTTTATTCTTGGCGGCAGTCACCAACGACGCGTCCTCAACCAGCAGCTTTGAAGATGTCCACAAACAAGTACTCCTTGGATATACGCTTTCGAGGGACATTACAGCTTATGGTCTCTGTACAAAAGGCGATTGAAATGCCTGGCACGACGGAGTCAATCAATCCGCCATGGCTTGCTCGTGTGTGACCATATCAAGAGCACTGTCTGCCACGACCTCGATAGGCTCCGGGTCTAATAATATACGTATTTATTTTTCTGTTGCTTCCATGCTGACTACCAGAGCCAGTGCTAATTATACTAAAGGGCCAACCTATGCTGTGCTGCGCGCAAACCGTAAACTGAATGAAGGACAAAGGACGAAAATCCATCGAAACGAGCGTGTGTTATGCCAAGCACCAAGAATGTACGACTTCGCAAGCAGTAATGACTGGGAGAAGAAAGGAAAAGAAAGGGGGTATCATCGCCTCAACTGCGCCTTGCTCGCGCTCAAATGCTCAAAACTGAAAACAAACCCACCGAACGATCAATTGACGCAACGGCAACCGTTCAAAGGCACAGAGCAAGTGCTCTTCCAAAGTGGGGAATCTGAAACTTAGTGTGACGCTCCAAGGCTGGCAAGAATGTTCTTCTTCGCGCCCATACGAGCATTTTGGTACCAGGCACCCTCTTCGAGGACTGAAACGGGAAGGCCCTGGGAAAGTCGGTGCTGAATCTTCTGGTGGACCATCTGCTTGGCAAGCTCATGAGTCTTCATGTCGATGTACTGCTGGAGATTCTGATCGACGTGCGACTGGTAAGACTGGAACTGCTGCTGGGGAGGCTGCTGAACTTGCTGAGACTGGAAACGCTGGACAGGCTGCTGATAGCGCTGCTGAGGAAAGAGAATCTGCTGTGGCTGGAACTGCGGCTGAGCCGGAGCGTAGTTCTGCTGGACAGGCCGCGGAACGCGCTGCTGGTGGTTCTGTTGGCCACCCTGCTGAGAGTTGAAGAAGCGCTGCTGCTGACCATGGACAGGCTGCTGGACATCCGGCGCGCCGTAGACAAGCTGGCGACCAGGAAACTGGTGGTGGGGCGACTGCACACTGCCCTGAGCATCTTTCTTCTTCCTGGGCCGCTTGCTTGGAGTCTCAGGCGGCATCGAATCAGTATCACGACGCTTGCGCCTGTTCCTGGCCGAGTTGTCGCCAGGGAAGTTGACCAAGTCCAAGGTCCACCAAAGGCTTGAGTCCGGCTTCCGCTCCGTGGGAACCTTGATGAACGCCTTTGGAACTGCGTGACGGAAGCCCGACTTGTAGCTCTCGCCCTTCTCCTTGATGGCAGGGTACGTCTCCTCGGCGTACTGGTAGATTTGGTCAAACTTGATCATGTTGGCGGGACGATCGGGAGCGCTGTAGTTGTAGAACGCTGCCTTTGCCATGTCGCCGTAGGTTGGCAGGCCGCCATTGTTGCGCGAGCGAGAGAGTATTGGCGTGGACCTAGGATCGGGAGTGGGCGTAGCGGAGACAGTCTCATCGCGGTTCGACAAGGACAAGGATTCAAAGACGCTAGAAGGCGTTTCAAATGGAGTCAACGTGGGTGTGCTGAGGACAGCTCCGTGGTCGTTCGAAGAGCCATTGATGTCGCTCGAAAATGTGGCATGGGTGACAGGCGTATCAAATGGAACAAGCCTGGGCGTGCGGGGTGGAGCTTCGTGGTTGTTCGAAAGGTCATCGATGGTATCCAAGGGCGTAGAACTGAAGCCAGGCGTGGATTCGCTGTACGTCGCGCCATCGCAGTCTGCAGAACTGGTGAAGTTACTCGAGGGCGTGCCATACAGAGCGGGTTCAGGTAGATTTCCGAGACTGCTCTCAAAGTCATCCGGAAGGGTAACATGAGAAGCAGGCGTGGATGTCTGTGCGGCAATTCCCTCGGAAATTGGGCAACCGTCGAATTCGATGGAAGAGATGATGGCTTGGTCGTTGGAGTTGGTGGCCGGGTAAGAGGGCGTCGATGCCTGCTGGACAATGCTCTCGGTAGTCTCATGAGAAGGAGTAGAAGCCAGGATGGCAGCCAGATCGGCCTGAGCTTCGGCTTCCAGAATTGAGGCCTCCATTTCTGGGCACAGGTAGAAGAAGCCTTCCTGAATTGGCGTGTATCCGGAGTGAACTTCATCGTAGTCGCGACAAACCGATCCGCTGGTGGCTGCTCCTAGTTCCAGGCTGAGGTTGACGGAGTCTGCAGGCTCAACGTTGGCGGAGTCTTGGGGCTCTGGTTCAATGACAGGCGCTTGGTCGACTATCTCGGAGGAGATGTTGGAGTCCGCAGGCTGGGCGTTGGAGACCAATGACTGGATATCGAAGGAGTCTGTGTGCTCTGGTTCAGAGATGGGCGTTGGCTCGACGGGCTCAGAGGAGAAGTCCTCGGTATCGTTGTTGACCTCCTCGTTGGTGAGTGCAGGAGGCTCAGGAACGGTTTCGTTTAAAGGTTTGCAGGATGCCAGGTCAACGTCGCTGTTGACCATGGCCAATTTGTGTCCACTTGGGAAAGTAACGAGAAAGACCTCTGGCTCAGGGACCAGAAGCTCGCACACAGCATCTTCCTTCAAGAATTTGCTGACGTTGGGCAAATCAGCTTTCAGAATGACGGCCGAGGGCAAGCCAGGGAAGAAGGAGCCGGTCGCGCAGGCATTCTGGAAGAAGTGTTCAAGGTTGTTGGGACCTACGCCTCCAAACTTGAGTAGAGTCCTGTTTCCAATCGCCGAAACCCAGGCCTTTGTGAAATGGCGTTGCAGTTCGCCCATGCGAGTGAGCTTTGTCAAGTCCTGGACGCTGAGGCGCGCGGCGATGCCAAAGACGTCGGACATTTTTGCCAAGTAAAAGTAAAACGAGAACTTTTGATAACCGGATTGAAGGAAACGGGTATGACGAAAGGCGAGAAGACGGAGCTGGAGCTCAAAGTTGTGTGAGAGGTACTGACGAGGGTGCCGAAAGTCTTTGAAGCAGTCGAAAGAGTTTTGTTGCCGACGGTGACGGATGAGTGCTCCGCGTCGATGCTGAAGCTCAAGGTGACAGAAAGGTCGAGTAACGAGACCAAACAAGGCGGAAATTGAGAGAGAAGAAGACGGTGCGGAAAGCCGGAGGTATGACGAAGGTGGGCTTTGCGACGAAGCAATGCGCTCTCAGAGCTTTGAAGATGCGACGCCGTGAAAGGTGAAGCTGAAGGTCGAGTTGGCGAGAGGGATGTGTCGAGCAATGCGCCTGGTGACAGCGAAGCGTTGAGAGGTGAGAGTAGAGTTGAGACGAAGATGGTGCCGAGTGCTGAACGTGACGAATGAAAGCTCAAAAGCGACAAAGTGGTGTGCTCAGAACCTGCTGAAGCTGCGACAACGCAAAGCGAATTGAAGCTGAAGAGAGAGGAGGTTCAAGACGAAGCGTGAGGGACGAAGATGTTGGAAAGGGCGAGGTGGATTGGTGGAAGCAGAAGGGAAGATGAGGTTGAGGTAGAGTAAAGAAGAAGCCGGAGGAGTGGAGGGGCAGGATGAGGACGCTGCGACAAAGCAGTGTGCGCAGAAGACGACGATGGTGTTGAGGGACGGGTGGTGTTGAGGACGAGAGGGTGGAAAGAATGGGAGGAGCAAGACGAGCATCAGTGTGGATAGCACGGTGAGTGGCTAACCGAGTCTGTAGCGCCTGTTCCGTTGTGAACAAGTGATGTGAATTGGTTTCCCGGAGCTTTTTTGCAGAAGTGCGATTGGAATAAAGTGCAGTCTGAGGAGCTCCGGAAAGCTCGCAAATTCTTCAACATCCAGGCGTAATGTAGCGATGAACGCTCCAAGAAACCATTGGCATATGAAAGATCTTATCCATGGAGGTATTGAGCCATGCATTGCGGCGGTCGCGGTGTATCGTGATCTTGGCTGTGGTGGTGCCCATGGTGTTGAGCTACCACTCGACGTCCGACAGTCACTTCATCGCCCAAAAAGCAGAACTGGTCAGCGCTGCCCTATCTCAGATTTGATTTGCCCTCTGAGTATGCCATTGTCCGAACGCATAGTGGGTCGCGAATTTTCTCGCCCTGTGAAGCTCGAAGGCCGCGTTAGGTTTTGCCATCTTGGACATCATTGCTTATGACCGCTGCCGTCGTCAACGCCGCTACCACGTAGAGAGACTAAGCAGAGACCAGAGCGAGAACAAATGAAGACCAAGAAATGGATGGGCACGTCGGTGACGGGTTCCTAGTACCTGTCGCAGGCAATCAAAAAGACGGAAGAGAAGAGACCAATCGTGCCCGCCATGCCGCAGCTCTTCACGCATCCACAACTCTCTCCATCTCCCCAGTTCCATCCGAAACGCGGCTTCAATCAATCGGGGTCGTTGCTAAATCAAGTACAGCCAGCCAAACCGGCAACCTCTCCGTAACGCAGTCCATCACGAGAGCGCAAAGAAACAGAAAAGCCAAATTCGTCTACTCCTTTCCATGATGACCGATCGTCCATGACTTCATAGTGTCTTTTACATTCAACCATCCATCCGCCGATGATACGATGGACGCCACCGCAATCGCTTTTTTTTGTCCCTGCTCTTCGTGAAGGTATGGAAAAAGGGAAAGGGAAAAGTAATACGCAGGAGAGAGAGCACGCAAGGGGACAAAAGCAGGTAATGTAAGCAAGCAAGCCAGCACCCGAGCAAGCGCAAAGCGGAAATCAAGAAGCGCCAGCCTCGGCGAGGGGAGCAGAAGGACCACGGCCTCTGCCTCCTCCACCGCGTCCACGACCGAATCCCCTGCCGCCGCGATAACCTCTGCCACGACCGCGACCCCTGTAGCCACCACGGTAGTTGTCCACACTGCCTTGACCAAATGTCTCGAGGTTCTTCTTCCTCTCCTCGTTGCGGAATTCCTGACCGCCCAGCCGGCCCCGCGCATCCTCCCTGTCCTTCAACTCGCTCGAAATGTTGTCGAAAAATGACGTGGTCCTGTTGTACGGAGCCCCTGGAATGACGACCGTCTCCTTTTCCTTCTCCGCCGTGCCATTGGTGCCGTTGAGCGACTCCGGCTCTTCACCCGGCGTGCCTACGGGAGAGCCCGTCGCGATTGCTTCCTTGACCAGATCTTGCTTGTTGAACTTTGCGTTTGAGGTCTCGAAATCGAAATCGGTAGTAGGGACTTCAACCGGCTTGACCTGCTGATCCCTAAAGCCTCCACGGCGCGGCGCACGTCCACCACGGTATCCCGCAGCAAATCCTCCAGTGCCAGGCTGCTTTCCGTGGCGAATCTTGTCATCAGCGCGCATCTCGGCAACCTTCTGAGTAAGGTTCTGCATTGCCGAGTCGTTGTCGGGCTTGGCCTGCGTAGGCTGAGCGGCACCCTGCGGCTTCAGCTTGGCCATGGCAGCAGCAACGGCTGCAGTCGCCGCTTGGTACTGGGGAACAGCGCCAGTGGCGGCTGGGATTGACTGAGATGCTGAAGGCTGAGGAGCGGCAGTAGGCGCGGCGGGCCTCTGTCCAGGAGTCGCAAGAGGGACAGCGGGAACAATGCGGTTGCTCTTCGGGCCGGTCGGCGCGCCCTTGGGACCAGCTGAGACTGTAGATTGAGCAGCGGTAGACTGAGCAGCGGTCGAGTGAGCTGGGGCCATTGCAGCAGCAGGGTCTGGCTTGGATTCTACTGGCGGAGTTGGGGCTGGGCCCGGTCCCGAGGCAGGAGTCGATGTCTTGCTCTTTGCCTGAACCTCAGCTTTGGGAGCAGCGTCCGCCTCGACTGGCTTCTGCGGTGCATCTTTGTTAGGGCCAATGGGGCTAGGCTCGCCCGGCTTTTGGTTAGGTCCTGGAGGTCCAATGGGCATCTGAGCGTGCGGGCCAGAGAAGGGACCCGGGGGACCTGGAGGGAAGCCCTGACCTGGAGGAGGGTACCAGCCCGGAGGTGCTCCATAAGGCATGCCAGGGTAGCCGGGAAATCCACCAGGGCCACCGGGACCACCAGGGTATCCGCCGGGGGGTCCACCTGGAGGTCCGAAGCGCTGGTTGTTGAACGGCGGGTATGGGCCAGGACCAGAGGTGGGGTACGGCGGGTTGAAGTGCTGGGGAAAGTTAGGTGGCTGAGTCTGCTGCTGCTGGTTGTGCGGAGTCGACTGAGGAGGGCGGGCAGCCTGCACAGGTTGTTAGCATGGTCGAAGTCAGGGACCCAAAGCTTTGAGATGTGACAGCGTCAGATCAAAGCCTGGGAACGATTCAACCTACACCCAGGATCGCAGGATCATTTGGCATGGGCGGAGGAGCCGGCTTGGGCTGCTCCACCTTGTCCTCTATTCTCAGGTCCTTCACATCACTTCCGCGGAAGACGATGTACTCGTAAATGTTGTCAGAGGCGGGGATCTCGTCTTCGCCGTTGCGGCGACCTTCGGTTCCAAAGGACGTGACATTTTCGAGCGCGACGGTCGAGTTCTCCGAGTTGATTTCATGGAGCGTTCCGACATAGCTGGAGGCCGGGGTTAATGACGTAGCGCGACGGACGGGAGGCAGAGGAGCCGTACCGAATGTCACTCTTGGATATCAGAGATATCTGGGCTCTGTGGAAGGTGTCTGTTAGTTGCAATTGAGCATGGCGAGCGGTGACGCGTCTTGCGACTCACCCTATGTACTCGGACATGGCGGGCTTGGGATATCGGGAAGGTGTCCAAAGCGCGATGGAGGGAGAGAGCCAATGCCAAGGAGCAAGGCGGGGGAGAGATACGGAGCGGCTCTTGATCTGCGAGCGAGGGTGTGGTCGGGGACGGTCGAAAGTCAGGAGGGGAGGTGATGGTGGTGAGTGTGCAAACGAGTTGTCCTCGAGGACGCGGGCAAGCTTCAGCTTCCGCTTGGGCCTTTGACTAAGCCGAGTTCGTCACGAGACAGGACTGGAGCTCTCCCCGGCCAGCTCCTACCTTACTACGCTACAGTACCTTGCCTACAACTTCCGTAGCACAGAACAATTCACCTGAGATACTACGCTGCTCTTTTGCATACTCCTCTCCACATTCCAGCGCCCTCCCGACACTTCGTCCTCTTACAGCGTGTTTCCCCAGCTTTCAATTCCTCAGCATGGCCTCACCGCAGGCGGAAGCACCAGCGGCTTCTGACAACATTTACGCGCAAGTAGATGGCTATCCATGGGACAGCGACTGCGAGTTTCAAGGCGGTCTCAGCGCAATCCTCGGAGCAAACCCTTCAGCTGACCAGGCAATTGAGCTGACTCTGCGCGCCCGTTGCTTCTACTACACGAGGTAGGTCAATACATTGTGGCACCCCGCATTTTGCCCCACCACATGAGGAATGCGAAACAGCAACTTCTACCACCGCCGCCGGAAAGAGTGGACTACATTGAATAGTAGCTGATGACCATGCTTAACTAGGAAGTTTAACATACCCGTCGACTTTGACGCCTACAAAGCCTACCGCGCCTCGATCCCCTCGCCTCCACCCATCACTCCAGTGACGACCAACGGCCTCGCAACACCCACCAGCTCGTCCTCAACCAGCGCCTCTCCTCAGCCTCAGACACAGCTTCAACCCGCAGCACCTTCTTCCTCCACGCCGCCCCAAACTCAAGCATCCTCGTCCTCCGCATCCGCCCCAGCAGCGTCAAGTAGCGGTCCCGACGACGCGCCGTACCCGACGTCCTTTGCGCACATTGTCGAGCTCATCACAACTGGCCAGCCCATCCCGGGTATCAAGGAGATACCGGACACGGTGCTTGAAGGGCAGGGCACGACGCCTGCGGCAGCCAAGCGGCGCAAGCCCTGGGAACGTAGCGAGGACGCGACAGCTGGGGCGGCTGCTGCGGCTGCAGCAGGTTCCGAGTCGGCATCGAGACCGGATGCTGCGGAGGCGCAAGGTGCGCAATGAGGAGACGCTGGTGAGGCCGGTTTATTTGACAGTGGGCGTTTTCGAAGACCTCGGGATATGATCGAGGGAATTCCAATTGGAATTTTGTGAAGACTTGGTTGCCGGGCTCGACCGGCAAAGAAGTGGAATGAAGCGAGACCGTGTGACACGATTGATGATTTGGCTTTCATCATTCAAGCTCACGAATGATCTCCATGTGCTCTGAGAGCAGTGACGTAATTCTCAATCTGGCTTATACCTAGGTAGATACCTTAGACCAACTCCAGGCTTGTGCCAATTTCAGGAGGTCAGGGCTTCAAACATGCAGCATATGCATCTCATTATCCGTCGCAAGCCAACTTTGGACGCACAAAATAAAAGTACATTTGAAATTTTTACCGATTTGATTCCGTATGCACATTTCCGCCTACCTCCAGACCGGGGCCAGATCAATTCGAGGGGCGAACTAGACCCGAGCCTCTCCATCCATCCATCCATGACGAGCAGCAGTTGGTAGATCCAAACGAGATCAGCCGGGCAGCTGTCGATGTGTAGAACAAAAAGGAAAAAATCTCATGCGTGCCTCCCGAGCCATCATCCGTCCGCGTGCCCTCACTCACCCACTCCCAACTCAACCCTCTCAAGCCACCAGAAGAATCGCGCCGACGAGCTGTAAGAGAAGAAATGTGGGGAAACTGGCTAAGCTGACGGGGGAGAAGGGGGCGCGGCGGTTGGTAGTAGCATTACGAGGGAGGAATTGGGGGGTTTCCCGCGCCGCTTAGTTGCCCAGGCCGAGCTTGGCCATCAGGCCGCCGTTCTGCTTGCCGTCAAAGACCTTGAGGAGCTGCTGCCAGACCTGGCCGGGCTCCTGGCTGGCGTCAATCGGTCTCCAGATGCCCGTCTTCTGGTAGTACGAGACGACGGGGTAGGTCTGGGCGTGGTAGGTCACGAGGCGCTTCTTAAGGGCATCCTCGTTGTCGTCGGAGCGCTGGACCAGCGGCTCGCCCGTCACGTCGTCCTTCATCAACTCCTTGGGCGGGTTGAAGATCTTGTGGTATGAGCGGCCGGATGCGGGGTGGATCAGACGTCCAGTGATGCGCGAAACCAGCAGCTCGTCGGGAATTTGCAGCTCGACGGCGTGCATGAGCTTCTGCTTCTTCTGGTCGAGCATCTCGTCTAACCGCTCGGCCTGGGCGACGGTGCGGGGGAAGCCGTCGAGGATGAAGCTGTGAGCATTGGTCGTTAGAATCCGTCTGATATCAGCCGACATCGGCCGAGAACAACATGTCTCCATACCCGTTCTTGCACTCCGTGTTGCTCTCGAGCTCCGACTTGATCATGTTGACCATGATCTCGTCGCTGACAAGGCCACCGGCGTCCATGATCTTCTTGGCCTCCCTGCCCAGCGAGGTCTTCTTCGCAACCTGCGCGCGGAGCATGTCACCGGTAGCCTGCGTCCACCGTCAGTATCCCAAAAGCATTCAGTCTCCAAGAATTGGACGTACGAGATGGCAGACGCAGAACTTGTCCTTGATCCTCGGCGCCTGGGTTCCCTTGCCTATAGATGACACGGTTAACATGCCAAGCTCTGAAGGCGCTTTTGCAGAGGGCGCAAATCCAACAACGTACCAGCACCAGGAGGACCCATCAGAATCATGCGCATCGTCTGAGTAAGAGCAGGGGTGCTGCCAGTGTTGCCCTCCATCTTGGACTCGAGCAAAGAGATGCGGTCCTCGAGCCTCAGGACCAGGCTCTTGAGGTCGTCGACGGCGCTGTCAATCGGGGCCATTGCGTCTGCAAGTGTGGTGAGAATCCAATGCCAGTAGCCGGGTTCCAGAAGGGAGGAGACGCACGATAAGGGAGGCGCGCGAAAAGGTTCTGGCAAAGGCCTGGGGAGAGGCTGGGGACGGCGGTTGAAAAGCTGGTGGAGCTGCGCAGCGAAGATGAGGTTCGGGTTGTTTGCGGCCACAGCTGCGGGCGGCGGGCGGCGGGCGGCAGGCTTCGGTGGTTCGGCTATGCTTGCGCGCGAGCCGGACAGCCACGCCGACCGCCTTCCGTCTGCCAGCGGCCCTTCGCCCGATGTCGTGCCCGTTGATTGATTTGTCGGAGATATCTTGGATTCATTGTATCTATCACTTTCCCCTGAGCCCTGTTCACCACCTCCAAAGCAAGATCGAAGAAAGGAGAAACACGGAAAACAGTTCGGCAACCGCTTGTCCGACTGGTTCTTCTGGTAATGAATTCAACCCCATGCATGCTATGCGCTAATCCTCATCATCACCCACCAACGCCTTGTACCAAAGCCAAAAGACCTTCAATCGCCAAATTCTACTCCTCCATTGCAAACGCCTTGCCTCTCTATCCTTTTCTTATTTACCAACTGATGCTGTGCAAGTCTCAGATGTGCATCTTTTTTGACGGCGTGCCAGTCCCCTCGTCAGCTCCACGCTTCCCCAAAACTGGTGTGCTCCTAGCCTTGCCATAGACTTCCTCGTAGCAGCTGTTGTGGTAGATCTTGGGGCCCACTTGAATTGCGTCCATCCAAACAAATTCATCGTCCAGTCTCGACGGCGTGAACTTTTCTTGGCAAATGGGGCATGGTGCGTTGACCAGCTCTGGGTCTAGAGGTACGCGCACGAATCGTTGTTGATTCTTCGGCGCGCTGGCATTCATCCCATTTGTCTCCGGAGGCGGCTTCGCTTCGTCTTGTTCTCGGTAATCAATCCACTCCTTCTCTCCAATGTACCAGCTGCGATGAATGGCTTGCTTCACCAGGTTGGGGTCTCTGACCTTGAAGTGCCAGTCCAGATGCCTGCGCTTCATAACTTTGCCATCGTCCGTGGCTGGGAATCGGCGGCCACACGTAGAGCACTGGTTAGGTCGGGCCTCATAGAGGAGGCTGATGAGTTCTGGGCGTGGCCTCTTGATGGACTCCTTGGTCAACTCCACATCATTGGTCGCCGAGGTGCGCCCATAGACAGGAACAGGCACCACAGGAGCGGCCATCGGTGTGCCCGAGCCACCAAGCAGACCCTGAGCGCGAAGCGTGTCGAGAAGTGAAAGAGTATTTATTGGGGTCGCCGCTGGAGCGACCGAAGGTGCAGTGGGAATCGGCGGTGGGGGCGGTTGAGCTTGCTGAGGAGTCGCGCTTCGATTGATTCCCCTGAGCATGTCTGCTAGGGACGGCGGTACTCCAGAATTCATGGTCGGAACAGGCGTAGACGACTGCTGGACGGGAGTAGGAATTTGGGGCATCTGGGGCATTGGCATTGAAGGTGTAGGAATAGAAAATGGAAGAGGTCTCAGAGGCCCGGGCGTGTTCGCGGAAGGGATTGACGCACTCGCACTCGGCTGGGCGACCGCTGCTCCCAGTTGTGCAAGTTGCTGCTCGACTAGCTGAAGATGGCTCGGAGGAAGCTGTTGTGAATTGAGTAGGACCTGCAAATCCAGAAACGTCTTGAGCCTCTTTTGCCTCTCTGCGTCGTACGGGCTATTTGCAAAATCCAACTTCGCGCTCGCAATCAGTCGCTCCACGTCTGCCTTGATTTTCTCCGCAGAAGGCCCAGCAGGTGTCGGAAAAGGCAATCCCGGAACAGGAGATTGGCGGACACTCTGCGGGGGCATACCGAATGGCAGAGTCATGGAAGGAGCGGGAGAGTCGCGAGCCTGAGGGGCGGCCGGGGGCGGGGGATATGGCATTCCATTTTGAGCTGGCGACTGCCTTGCCGGATTTCCAGGATTGTATCCATATGGAGACTGAGTTACTCGCGGATCTTGACCGGGAGCAGGTGACCTTGTCTGATTTTGCTGCGCCTGCATGGCCACGGTTTTGAATTTCAGCAGGACATTGTCAATCTTTCGAGTGACTTCAACTGGAATCACAGGTCTTGTGTCCATGGATTCGGGCACGGGCTGCTTCCATGTCCGCAGCAAACCCTCGAGTGCTTTCCTGGTGGGCGTGTCGACCAGAGTGTAGGCGTTGACAAAGGTGTCGTATAGATTGCTGCCAAGGTAGACGGTATACGGAGTACCGACGTTTTTAACGATTGAATCCAAGACGTAAAGAGCGGGCAACTTCCACTCGGGCCGGGTCTGAACTGATCAGTCAAGTCGCTGGCATCATGTGAGGAGCCACTTACCGTCTTGATGTGGTTTTCGAGCTCTCTCGAAATGGCTTGAGCGTGTTCAGTGTTCTCCTTGGCGATGATTGTTAGATTGCTAATCTCCGGCCTGCTGTTGAACTTGAGGTCTTGTAGAGCTTCTCTAAAGTCGGCCGCGACCTCTGCTGAGGGGAGTGACATGATGGGCTGATGCGGTGCAGATGTTCAAGGTTAGTGAGTGGTGGATCAGTCGGGTCTAAAGGTGATTGAGATAGCTGTTGGCAAGAGTTGTGAAGGTCGATGAAGTTGTTCGCTTCGCTTCAAAGCGAAAGTCATCCAGCGCCAACTGTCCAGCTGTGAATCAGGGACAAGGAAATTTTGTAGTCTTCTCGTCTCTCGCTGGCGAAAGGGAGATCAAAAGCAGCACGTGTATCTTCGCTAGCTATTTTCCAAGCAAGCCCACAATGACCGCCTTTCGCACGGAAGTGTAATTGAGTGACCTGATCCTGATCCTGCTCTGCACTACGCCAAAACGGTATCCTCCAGCCTGACAGCAGCACCTGAAGCTCAACGGAAAACCCGTCGCTGAAAGACGAGGCAGCTCCACGCCGCCTGTTCAGATATTGCGCGCCCTCCTCAAAAATAGACGTGGCCGACGGATGGGATGAGAGTGGCGAAAAAGCAGGTGTCGCGTTGGACGACAGACAGGCAGACAACGCGGTCGCGGCGATGCAGGGTTGAAGCGATGGTGGACGTGGAGAATGGAAAAGTCGAGATAGTCGAAGAGGCGACAGCGAACACAGTTGCGAGGGGGGGTTGTTGATAAAAAGACGTCGCTGGGTGGAGGTGAGGATGGTTGGTTGGAATCTGCTGGGCGAAGTCGTCAGGTCCGTCAGGTCAGGTCGTCGCTCGACGGTCGGCTCGGAAGCCGAGCGGCGGTTTCCTGGCGACAACGGCGCTAGGCCCAGAACAGCTAGAAGACTTGTGACCTGAGGCAGCCGTCCCTTGTTGGATCAATGTTTGCTGGCTCTGGCTGGCGGTGACCTCATGTTGGGCCATTCCACGAGCCAGTCCCAGAGAAATAAAGACGCTGCCTTGCCTTCCTCGTGGCCCTTCTCTCGTCCCTCTGACATCGCCATATACTGAATTCTCCAAATCCTCCACAACATGAAGCTCTACATCCTCTCCCTCGTCCTCGCTCTCTTCGCTGTGTGCGCCATGAGTGTCGCGCCGCCTCAGCGCTCCGTTCTCGTGAGCTACTCCAAAGACACTCCAGATAAGGTTCTGGACGAGGCCAAAAAGGCCATTATCGACGCGGTATGATCGTAGATGCAGCTGAATGCTCCTTGTCTCTAATAACAATCGGTAAAAGGGCGGCTTCATCACCCACGAGTATAGTAAGTACAAGGACCCACCTCACTGTAGCACGCGCTAACATGACTCTTAGAGCTGATCAGGTACGTTCCTGCGACCATCATCCTACGTCTTCACAATCATCTGAGTGTCCTTAGGGGCTTCGCCGCCAACGCGCCAACAAAGATCCTCGAAAATGTCCAGTCCTGGGGCTCCGAGTACAACGCACTCATCGAGGAGGACCAGCAAATCCACGCATTCAGTGCCAGGCCCAGGCCGTAGGCGGTCGCTGGAAACCTTCGCAGGATGTGAATCATATCCACTTCTTAGAGTCACTGGAGGACATGACGCTGTTGACGGCTGCATTGCTTTGGCAAACGAAACATTGGCTCGCTGTTGCGGCCCTGGGTTGTACGGTTATTGGACGGGAAAGGGATACCATGATTGGGATAGGCGTAGAAACTCACGAATTGACACATGCATTCTCTTTGAAGAATGATGCCCAAAGTGCATCAGAACGTGGAATGTGAGACAAGGCGCGTATACAGACGCGCGGATCTTGATGTACTGTGGACGGGAACGGGCCGCCCTTGCGGCAAGGAAGTCAAAAGTGTAAATGCAACGCCTCCAGTCTTGTGCAGCAAGCCATCGCCAAGGCATGAATCGACAGAGACTCGAGCAAATGGGAGCCGTGTCTGCCATTTAAGCATACATGTGCTGTGCAGAGCAATCAGATGCTCTGGGCACATCGGCTCGTGCCCAAGACCGGCAAGCGCAGCCTAGCTTTCTCGTGCATGCGGCTTCGCCGGGATGCGCGCCGTTCGAGGGGTTAGGTCGCGTCAGGGTCCGCGCAGTCCAACGCATGGTTCAACAACAACCTTACTCCATCTCAGAGCTCCCCGCCGCCCAGCCCCATTTCCTCCATGGTCCGTCAGCCCTACGACCATGTGTAAGGGCTCGCAACTCTTGAAGAAGCCCTCCGACGCATACCAAACCCGCTAGAATCCCGACCGACATGGACACGACCTCGCCGGAACTCGAGACGGCTCTGCTGGCCTGGGTCAACAGGTTCCGTTTGTCCAAGCCGGTAGAGTCGTGGGCCGAACTGAAGGATGGCCAGGTCCTTTGGCAAATTCTCCACGAGGTCGACCCAGAGTACTTCAAAGGGGATCTGCCCGAAGCCACTGCCCAAACCTCCGACAGCTGGATCCCGCGCTGGCAGAACAGTAAGAGGGCATGTCTATTTGCATTCGATTGTCACAGCTGACACGGTACAGTCAAGCATGTCGACAAGGTCACAACCGCGTACCTGACTGAGGAATGCGAGCGGCAGGCCGTTGCGCAGCTCCTCAAGACCGATCTCAAGGCAATTGCGATTGATGGCTCAAAAAAGGAGACGACCATGGTGAGATTCCATTGCGCCCTGCGCTATTCTAACCGACCACTTACAGCCCGCAGCTCGTCAAATCGGTCCTCTTCGCAGCCATATACTCGCCCAAGGCCAGTGATCGCATGGTCGAGCTCATGGAGAAGTTCATCAACGAGCTCGGACCCGCCGTCGCATCACCAATCGCCGAAATGATCCAGAACATGGAAAGGGCTACGGATGCCCACGCCGAGCCCGAGCTCCCGGAAGTCGAACAACCCGACCCAGAAATCCAGGACCAGATTCAGCGCGACCCTGAACTGGAGCGGGAAGAACGACTCATTCGGGCAAATCAGGAGATAAAGCAACTCAAGCAGAAGCTTAGCGACACAACAGAGGATCTGGAGGATGCAAGGAAGCGAGTCTACTCACTCGAGGAAGAGATTGCAGAGTCTAGGTTGCAGCTGGGGCGCAGCTCCATGCGCTTCACAGACGATGAGGAGCTAAGCGAGCTAAGAGCACAGGCGATGAAGGACCGTGACTACATTGCACAATTGGAGTCGGATCTCATGGAGGCTCGCGACTCGGTCGACAGATATGAGAGCCAGCTTGAGCGTCTGAAGGCCGACGCGGAAACCAAGCTTCAGCTTCGCGACGAGCTTCAGATGGTCAGGGCAGAGCGAGACGAACTTGCGGGAAAGGCCAAGGCGAATGAGAATCTGCGCAAGAAGATTCAGACCATGCAAGAAAAGGAAAAGGCGTCTCAAGCTCTTCAAGAGGACTATGCATCGATGAAGGAGCAGCTTGATGAACTGGAAACCCTGAGAGAGCAGTCTTCTGCACTACGCAAGGCCAACGAGGAGAACATGGTGACCATTGCCAACGGCGAGCAAGAAATCTTCGACCAAAAGACTGCGAAAAAGCGCCTCGAGCACGACCTGAAGATTTGCACAGGACGCATGGATCAAGCCAAGGAAATGGCCAACCGCTACCAAGAGGCGAACCAGGAGCTTGAGAACAAGCTCCGTGAGCTGGAAGACCGGGCTACTGGCGCCGAGGCTCTTGGTTCTCTCGAGGAACAGCTTGCCAAAGAGGATGATGACGGCAGATCGATGATGCGCAGGTCATTCTTTGGTGTCGAGACTGCCGATGTGATTCTGCTTCAGCAAAAGATCAGCCTGCTCGAATCCAGGTGCAAGAGAATCGAAGAAAAGTATCTGGATGTCTATCAAGAGAACCTTGGCCTTCAGGCTGCTCTACAAGATGAGAAGGAATTGAAGGAAGCGTAAGTCATAAAGCAACCGGTACTGAATGCTGGCTGACCCATGTAGCGACGAACCGTTCGTCCACCAGACCAACAGACTCCACGCTGCCGAAGCCGAACTCAAAGAGTTGACAAACAAGGTCCATGCCGTTTCGACAAAGAACATGGAGCTTCAGCATCAACTTGCGGAAATCACTGGAACAGGAAAGACAGATGGCGCTGGTGCGGATTACGACACGCTCAAGGAGAACTACGAGCAGATGCTCCAATCTCACGAAGAGCTCCAAAAACATGCCGAGAAGGTCGACACCGAACTCGACGACCAAAAGGCTTTGCTCCGTCACAAGCTCCTTAACCCCGAAGTGCTTCGCCAGGAGGATGCTGAGCTTTTCGAGTCCAACGAACACAAGCTTCTGTTGGAACAGCTGAACCTGTTCAAGGAGGCCCCAGAAGAGGAGAGCGATCAGATGAAGCACAGCATCGCCGCGGAGGTGACCAAGAAGCTGCACAGCGGCATTGCCGACCTGGCAGGTCGTGACAAGGTAAGATGGCTGGCAATATTCAATATATCAATGCTAACCTCCGAAAGCGTATCGCCGAGCAGGAAACGCAAATCAAGCTCCTCCGACAGAATATTGAAAAGATCAAGCGGGAGACTGGCGACAAGGCATCTGTAAGCTCCTATTCGCTGGCCTTTTTTCTTCAATCAAAAGCTCCTCCACTGACAACGCGCAGCCCGAGGTACAAAAGGAGCTGGAAGCGCTGCGGCGCGAGAACAAGCTCATGACGAGCGCGTGGTACGACATGGCGAGCCGGCTGCAGAGCAATACGGTCGTGCTACAGCGCACCAAGGCCGAGACTCCCAAGAGCTGGCTGGGGCGCCAGCGAATGGAAGTGACGCACGGCGGTGGCCGCGGGCTCGGCGCAAATGTAAGATCAGAATCCCCATTTTTCTTGTTTAACTTTTGGCTTTGAGAGATATTGTTGCCTGTCGTCGTTTTTTACCATTCTTGTCGCTATTACTCGCTGTAAATCTTTCTCTTTCTTTCGTTGTTCATTACTTGCCAACCCCCCATTTTTCCTTCTTGTCATCCTTTTAGTCTGTGTGAGTTGCGCCTTTCTCACCTCTGTCCTTCGCTCTTTCCCTCCCTATCCCATTTCCTTCTTGTATATGTACATCGCTTACTGTAGCGACTTCGCATCTTCTTTTCCTTGTACATGTTTAGACCTTCAGTTTTTTCTCCCTTGCTTCTCGCACGCACATGACTCTCTGTCTGTCTCTGTCTCTGTCGTCTGTTGACAAGAAGAACAAACCTCGGGGCGCATGCTAATACATATCTCGTTGCCCAACGAATAGATTCGCAGGTAATTTTGTAACACTGCAACATCAACAACAACAACAACGCAGGGAAAGAGCCAGCCACTGCGACTTGACCCGCTCCCGTTTGGTCATAGAATGGAATGGGATTGTGGCATAGCGTGGCAGGTGGTCAGCCGCCTCGAGTCGTCTACTTACCTAATCAATCACTCTTTTTTTGTTTTCTCTTTTGTCGCTGTTTGGTTGAACATAGAGTTGGTGGTCACAACAGACGGATGGGTGGGGCAGATGGTGAGATGGCGTCTTGTAGATAGAGATTGCACCTTTTTTTGAATGGTTGATTGAGATTGAGATTGAGCTTTTCAAGTTGAATTGACTGTCCTCTTGGTAATGTTGTGCGGTGTGGTGTGTTGGACAGGATGGTGGGTTAGATGAAGCATTGTAGCATCTCCGCACAGAGGTATGATACAAGTGAAATTTGTGCATATGCACCTGTCGAGAGGAGAGAAAGGCGGCGGGTAGGAAGCATTCGTCTGCGTGTTCACTCGTCCATTTGTCGCGCCTTGCTTTCGCCTTATCTCGTAAATAAGGGTTCAACGATTGTGGACTCTCTGCCCTCTCCGAAAAATTTGTTAGCTCAGAGCACAACGACCCGTCAATAGTTGTAGTGGCGTGAACGCCAAGTCAGTGCCTCCAGCTTGTGAGGGATTGATCTCTTCTTTTTTCTTCCTAGTTTACGCCGTTTTTGAAGAGAAGGGAGAACAAAACAAAGTGGTTCCGGACGCGGAGCAAGTAGCGACACCAAACGAGCTTACTTCAAAGTGGTAATAATTCTTGTTTTATTTTTTGCCCAACACCCACATAGCATGATCGATCGGATTCATCCTCTCAAAAGCCAACTCGCCAGCGACGGTCAAGCCCACAGAGAAGAACAGACAGCTTGACAACGACAACAACATGCATACATGAAAACGACGTCGAGAAGATCATCACAAAACACACCTACCCCATCTCTCCCCCGGCCGAGACGCTCTCCCACGCGACCACCAAGCAAGTAAGTGAGCGCCAGACGCGTACGCAAGCAAGCAAGTACTCAAGCCACTCACTCAGCCGGCACCGCCCGCCTACAACACGACCTACAAACGTACGTACGCACGGCCAAATCCTTCGGCGGCAGCATGCGTGCGTAAGAGCGGCGGCGGCGGCGGCGTCATCCAGGGTATGGCCGGCCGAAGAGCACGAAGGAGGAGGAGGGGGAGGAAGGGGAGGAAGAGCGTGTAAGACGGTATCGGATCGAGGATGTGGAGCGCGCGACGGGAAGGATTGGGGAAGGATGGGGTGGGGTGGGGTGGGGTGGGATGGGATAGAGAGACCACAGGGTCCTCGAGAGGATGGGAATGGTAGGAAAGGGTTGAGATGAATGCTAAATGATGGACAATTGGTGAGTGAGGAAACTGTGTGTAGTTTGTGGCCTGGAAAGAAAGCGAGCATGGTTGTGAATGGGAAGGGGGAAACGAAGAGGGAGAAGACGCGAACGAAGATGCAGACAGACCACAGAGCATCGGCCGAAGACATCAGCGCGCACGGTGGTAGTCCTCGAAACCTCTCAAGAAGAGAAAAAGATCTGGCAATGCAACCCACTCCGGTCCGTTCCGAGTACCTACCTACGTATGCGTACGAGAACGAGAAAGATGCGGACAGTGCGGACACCACGCAGATCCAGACCAGACCCATCCAGCCCTATTCGGAGGGAGGGAGGATGGCGGGATGAGATGCTAGGCGCGCGCACGGCCGCAGAGTGGATGGACGTGTTGGTGGATGATAGCATGGCATGGATGGCGATAGGGCTGTGCTGAGTGGGAACAAACAGCGCACGCACGGTGCGCTGTTGACGGGAGCATGTGAAAGAAGACTTGCGATTTTCTGAAGGGGGAAGCCGGCGGATTCGATCGACCTGGGAGGCAAGCAAGACGGTAGTCTTCTGGGATTAGCAATGCTAGAAACTTCAGCATATATGTCGACCAAATAAGTATAGGAAGTCTTACCGATGTGAGTCGGTGCATTCAAAGCGCATGACAGTCCCAACGCGACGTTCGCCGCATTCAGACAGCACCGCGATGGATACAATCGACAGGCCGGAGAGCCGAAGACCTGTCCGTTCGGATGTCTTGTCAGGCAATGTTTCGCCATGCAAATGTTTTGGTGGCGAAGCAGCAAAACATAACCAGCTTGGAGGGCAAGAGTTTGGTACGTGGCTTGGGTGGTGCGGTGGAAGAAAGTCGGCCAAGGGGGTGTCGGTCACGCCAGCAGGCAGGAAAGCAGACGCTCAAGTGCCAGACGGGCAGTGAAGTGCAGACAGCGCCTCATTTGTGGCTTTGTGGCGGGTGGCGTTTTAGCGGGGGCAAGTGAGACAGGTACAATATGTGCTTGCAGGATGGAACCATGGGTTTGCGTGCGAGACGGAGGGCAACAAGAACATTGAGGTGGTTTGGTTTGCGGCCCAGGCAATACCGAGGTAGACTTTGTTGCAAGATTCGGAAAAAGAGACGGACGGAAAAGCTCAGCTCGGGCCAATGGAACGCACACGGGTCGTCTTGAAGCCATCACATTCTCAAGTGAAAATGTCTTATTCTGTACTTTTCAATTTTTCCCTGTTCTGGCCTATCTACCTACATCCGGGATATCGTGGGATAAACTCCGTGGCCCAAGAGCGGCGAGAGCCGTAGAAAGACTCGAATCATGGTAGAAAATGAGGAGTCTGGAACGGTTGCAACACTGACGAAAGAAAGAGACTGGGAGAGCGACTCGCAGACTTGACTTACTGCACCGGATTGACCGCTGCGCGAGGTGTGGAAGTCGAGCACCGGTTGGGTCCGCCCAAGTACAGAGGAAGCCACCGCATTGCCCAACGAGCATGACTTTCATGGAAGCGAGTTGTCCGAGGAAAATTTGGAATTGTTTCGCGAGAATCTGAATGCCGTTGTTGCAAGCAAGCTCCTCTGGAAAGCCAAAAGCCAGATGCAGGTGTCCGAGACCGTGATCATGATTGATCGTCCATCATTATGTAAAGACAAAATGGAAAACTCCGACGCCTGTGGCCGTGGTCCGCTTACTGGTTGTCGTCTTCCTCGGGCTGGTCAAAGAGGAAATTTGCGGCGAGCTCTTCGTTCTTGTCGCAGGCAAAGTATGCCTGGACGACGAGATCGCGCTCGAAACCAAGACGGCACAACTGTCACGGTTAGCTGAAGCCGTGTTGACTCATGTCGCGACAGACTTACCCTGTCAATGGCCTCGCTCTCCTCCTCGGTGATGCTGACAACCTGCGCGCCAGGCGGCAGAGGAGTGTCGTCATCGTGGTCCTCGCTCAACAGGCTAAGAAATTGTTCCGGGTGCGAGGCAATCATCTGAGCGAGCTGAGGGTTGCCTTGGCCAACCTGCTGCAAGATGGGCTCCAGCATCTGGGGCTGTTGCTGGACAAGCTGACGGAGCTGCTGGAATTGCGGGTTGTTGCGGAGGAAATCGAGATCACCAACGGCAGCTCCGGCCCCAGCTCCAGCTCCACCAGTGGCCCCACCAGCTCCAGCTCCGCCTTGACCCTGGCCTGCGGTGGCCTCGAAGAGGTTGACGGGATCGCCAGCCGTGTTGGTCGCTTGAGGCTGCTGTTGCTGCTGTTGTGGGGTGCCGGCCGCAGCGGCGGGAGCAGGAGATGCACCTTGGCCGCCTTGCGTAGACTCGCGCAGAGCGCTCTCGGGGATACCCTGCAAGCCGTTAGAAAGGCGTTCATTGCCATTGATGTGATGTACGAACAGTCAAGAGGTATTCGACAGCGCGGTCGGGGTTGAAGTATGCTGCCCTCATGGCGCGGTCAATGTCTGCGCGCGGGAAACCCATGCTCTCCATGTTTGCAATCGCGGCTTCTCTCTCAGGGCCCATGGTCAGAGACGAAGGGTTGTTGAATTGACCGGGCTGGTCGCCCGAGGTCTGCGGGGCAGCTGGAGCAGGAGATGGCGTCGCAGGCGCATTGGCGGCAGTGGACGCGGACGAGGGCGCAGGTGCGGCAGGGGTAGAGGACTGAGCAGGCTCTTTGGCAGGAGTAGAGGGAGCGGCCTTGGCCGAGGATGAGGCAGGCTGCGGCTTTGGCTGCGAAAGGTAAGCGACTGCAAAATGGAACGCCAGTGTCTTGTTCAGGTACCTTTTGAACCATGCATACTATGAAGCCCTTCTCTTCGATGCTGTACGATTCGACGGTCTTGTCATCCTGGAGAATCTTGCCTGCAAACAAAGTCAGCAGATGGGCCTTGACGGGGGCAGAGGGCGCGAGAGATACCAGAGTAGATGAGCTTTTGCTTGTCGGCTTCCCAGCCCTTTTCGGCGGCGATCTTGGCCTTGACGTTGGCGATCTGAATGGTGATGTCAAAATCAGCGGCGGTCTAACGAGGCGCGAGGAGGATGGAGGGCGAGATGACGTACCGTCTCGGAGGGCTCTGCCTCGATGACGAACTTTTGCTGCTTGAGGTCCTAGACGCAAAGTCAGCGAGCGGGGTGGGGGGCGGGCGGGAGTGCGGCGGCGGACCTTGAAAGTGAGCTTCATGTTGGCGAAGAGCGGCGGGGTCGTGAGCGGGAGAGGATGAGGATGAGGAGTGGGTGTTCAGGCGAGCGGGGGAGGGTGGCTGCCTTTGGTTGGGCGAGGTCGTGATGGCGAGCGGAGGTGGGTGATGGAGGAGAGGTGTTGAGGTAGCAAGCACGATGGACGTCAGGTAATAAGGTAAGGCTTGGTGAACGGGTGGGTGGGTGGTGGCGGCCAGCGTTAACGCCGACTGGCACCCGTACAGGTCGACATGGTCAAAACTTCAAGGCCACGGCCACGGCCACGGCCACGGCCACGAGACTACGAAGTGGTCATGGCATGAAGCTGCAAATCCGGACTTGGATGTGTACATGTACATGGCAAGACGAAGCAGCAAACGGGGCGACGCCGTGGTGGGTTTCCTTGGTGCCCTGGGCTGGTGGTGAATTTGCCTGCAGTGGTGACTTAGGTAAGCCCCAGCCGGGTGGGAGCAGTGCGGCCGTCGAGTGCTTCAGGCGTCCACCTCTCACCACAGCAGACACCATGACCCCCTCCCTCTTCCTCTTCAACACCGACATCACTCGTCCACGTCCATTGCCAATGTGGCGCTCCTCATGCAGGCGCAGCGACCATCTCGTCGCCATCTCACCAATATCCTGACCTGACCTGACCTGCAGCTGTTCCACGGCCGCGGCTCCGTCCCACATGGACAGCTGGCCTACGGATACCTTGCGCACCCGACGGTGGTGCAGGCCGGCAGCATCAGCATGAGCATGGGCTTGGGCGCGGGCGTGGGCATGGGATGCGTGGGCACTGGCACTGGCACTGGCGGTCGACCCACGATGCCACCAGCTCAACGGCAAAAGCCCTCTACGCTGCGCGAGAGGCGGCGTGTTTGACGTTGTGCTAGCCAGAGCCCACCGCGCCCCGTCCATCGTTTCGGCACTCGTCTGCCATCACCAATTGGCCTGTACCTGCGTTGCGACCAAGGTAGCTGAAATCCTACCGTCCCTAGCCTCACAATACGAATGTCTCTGCTGCTCCGCTCACCATGCCCAGCCAATTTCCCCAGCCCAGGCCATCCGCATCCTGTGCTGCTCAGCGTCGCCGCATCCACAAACGGCTAAAACGGTTGCGCTTTGCAAGCCACTTGGTGCCGTGCATATGCTCCCACAACACGCTACCCTTTTTCTATTTATGATGCTCGGTCCCCACTCGTTTCTCGCCATATCTTCCACTCAGGCGCCGTCGCCCTTCGTCCTCTACCCTGCCGTTGGCTGGTCCGCGAGATCCAGCTGCCCGGTCCACTCCACCGCGCCCAGATATTGGCACTCGCTTCCCACGCCACTGACTGTCTGGCCTGCATCACGAATTCAAGAATCTGCACCCAGCCTCCTCTTATCCTCTCGCAGCTTTCGCTCTCTTTGTCAGGTGAACATCCTCACTGCGTAAACAAGCACAGACTCCCAGGACTGCAGGCGATTGGCACTGATCCCGGCCTGCGGATGGACTCCCCGGTCTATATTTGAAACCGATCCCGTCAATCACCCTCACCGCCCAAGCAATCCTCGTTTTTCGTCGTTGCGCCTTCACCTGCCAACGCTCGTCTGGCGGCCCGGTCCCGACCCCGTCCACATCTAGACCCCTGTGGCTACCCTTCCCCAGCAATTCTTATGTCTCGCTGCGTCTCCTGATTTCATCTTTGTCCGCCTTCTCAATCTCCAGCATTACCGCCATCCAATTTATATTTGCCGCCTCTCTTTTGCCGCACGTCATTCCCCCGACGATTGATATCTGGGCTGCATCGCGCCCTAGAGCGGGAGGCTCACGGCGCCATGTTTGACTCTTCTCTCGAAACCCGCTCCTTGACGCATCCAACAACCAAGCAGGCGAGCCGCCGGGCTCTCCCTCTGCTTGGTGTCCTGGCTTGCCTTCTCACAGTCATCACTGCCATCTTCACCATCCTGGACGCTGCAGCTCTCTCCGAGGCCCATGTCTCCTTCACGGCCCTGGCAGCAGTGACGATAGTCCTGGACGTTTTCGCCATTTCCGCAACCTTGGCCTTTCTCATAATTGCATGGCGGACAGAGGACTGGCAAATGACAATCAAGAGATGGAGCGCCTCAGTTGGAGTGTCCCTGTCCTTCATCAGCTGCGTCCTTACCCTGGCCACCTACATCCTCACCCAGGAAAACATCCATGCCATTGCTCCACGGGGCTCCAGCCACTGGAAAGGCCTGATGGCCACCAAGTTCACCATGTGGGCTATCTCGACTTTTGCTCAAGCGTGCTTCTACGGGATGGCCCTCTTTTCGAGTCCTTATCCTTCCGACTCCCAATACGCCAGGGCAAGAGCTGTTAGCGAAACCACGGATCACGGAACATCAACGCCACAATCACAACCCACTGTGGATTATGAGCTCTCAAAGCCCGTCTTCCGAGTAGACTCTGTCTCTGCCATGAGTTACTCCAACAGCCCGAGAAGCTCTGTTTGCAGTTCGGTGCGGGCCTCGCTTCAGCAGGCAGTTCGTCCCATTACCTCGCGCACAAATCTGATAGGCCGGGGCTCGTCGTCTCTGCGTGAGTCTGCGAGCTTCCAGTCGGAGCGATCTGGGCGCACAAGCGCGCAGAATGACGGCTTCGAGTCCTGGGATACGTCAACAGTGGACGAGCAAAGCCGAGAAACTGTTATGCAATCGACGACATCTCCGACCAAAGCGCTTACCCCGTTCAGTGGCACGCGACTGGATCCGATACCAGGTAGTCGGCCCGTGTCACCCGCAAACGCCCTCAATGGGCACTTCCCCATGTCTGACCCAGCCACCATTCCGGAACTTCCGCCAACTCCAGACCTCACGGCGGCAACACCGGTATTCTTTGGCAGTCCGCACAACAGCCGTCCAGCGACTCCCACCATTGACTCTTCAAACATTCACCCCCTCTTTAGGGCAGACTCGCCAGTCCCTCCACCAGCCGTCACTCCAGGCACGGTCGTTGTCGCCTCTCCACTCTCTGGCCAAGTCATCTCCCGCCCTCCCACTTCTGCCTCACGAAGCAGGGCAAACAGCCGCACGCGCGCCATGTCACCGTCGTCGATGGTGTCATGGGACGCTCAAAGCCTCCACAGCAGCCGCAGCATGAGAAGCCTGCGCAGTGCGCGCAGCCCATCGCCTCCTCCCAGCCATCACACGACAGATAGGGAACGCGGCATGACACCGCCGATTCCCGAATTCGTTCTTGCTGAGCGCCTCGACCGGGGCGCCAGCCGGTCCAGCAGCCGCGAGAGACCTAGACGAAGCACCCTCAGAGTCAGCGAGGATGCTGGACAACTATGATTGATGTTATGAAATAGATTCTTTATCGTTTTGCTCACAACCCTCCGTCCGTTCCGTCGCTGGGCGGCGGATATGAAGATGACATGCCCCTCTTATGTCACGTCACGGTGTTTTATGGATGCTGTTTTTTGCTTTGGGTTGATTTGACACGAGGTGCAATGCGAGAAGACAAAAACTTGCTTTTGCGTTTTGGTTCCGGGGTTCCACATTTCTATCTCTCTCTCTACATATCTCCAGCAAGAGTTACGGCAGGCGGGCTGGTCTCTCTTGTTCGATACCCCGGTTTTCATGTCACGGTCTTCTGGCCTTTATCTCTTTCCTTCTCTCTTTCTTCTTCTTCTTCTACTCTCCCTCTGGTCGGCGTGCTTCCAAGGCCTCTTTCTCTGCATGAAGACACGTCGTTAGTCCGCCTCTTTGTGAGAGCGTTTTTGAGCGAGCGATCGCTTCCGCTCTCTTCCTGGTCATCCATGGCGCTCTCCCTCCTTTGAAACACGCGCACGTCTGCGGCTCCAGGGTCGAAGCCGCAGCGACTGCAAGGCAGAAGCAGAGAAACAAGAAACGTGAATGAGTAATGTTTGTATGTATGTGCATGTATCTATGGATATGGCGAGGGATGAATATGATGCATTGGATGGAAAGGCTGTATTGGCAAAGTAATGCATTCGAGCGAACATTCCAACGATCCATGGTCTTGGCATGCAATGATTTTTTCGCCCTTGAATTCCCAACTGCAGTTGTTTGGCATGACTGACTGATCAGGTCGCTTAGAAGCGGTCATTTCCGCCTTTTTCGGCAGTCGGAAAAACAAAAAGTGACAGGGAAAGTGACAGCAAGCCGATGAAGAAAAGCAGCCAAAAGAAAACACGGGAGAAGAAAGATTCCGGAGGACCCTTGGGCCTGCTCCCTGCAGCGGCATGCGAACATGTAACTAGACTACAGAGGTTGTGTGTGTGCATGCTGCGCTGCTGCTGCTGCTGCTGGTCTGTCAGATCTATCACGACGATGCGTCGGCAGTGGCGTGGTTATGCGCAGTTTCCATCTTGCAGGCGGCTATAGACGGGTGTGGGCAGCAGAGGGCAGCGGCCTCGTCGTCGAGGACCACTGCGGATTGCCGCTTTGGGATGGTATGGGAAAAGCTTGCGTGGTCGCTTGTCGGCGGCATCAACAATGGCAGGTCGCACAAAGTGTCGTTGTTGTATTCGGTTCATTCGTGAGTGACTGGCAAGGACAAGAGCAAACGCAGGCGGATGTGGTTTCTGGCACTGGCACTGGCAGGGTCGTGGCTGGGCTGGGGTGGGAGGGAGCGAGGTTAGCGTGGCGGGCGGCGAAGATGGAATGGGAGCGATTAGCGAGATGGATGGTCGAGTGTCATTGGCTGCGAGGCATGTGGCGCAGGCAGGCGAGCGGCCCAATGGCATGCTCGATGATTTTTCTGATGGCCTGTCGCCGCCAGAGTCTCTTGTCGTCGACGTGATGCGACGGGATGCAAGTGATTTTGGGCCTTGTCAAGGCGTCATGCTGGTCGTGAGATGAGGATCCGATGGAGAGGCGCGACAGGGAGTCGGCGTTGATCCCTTGCAAGGCGGACGGGCGGGCGGTTGGTGCGTCAGCGTCGGCCAAGTCGGGCCAGACCCAGGCTTCGCCGCAGCGACAGCAGGGCACAAGAGGGGATGTGGGCGAGGAGGAACAGGAGACGGAAAGACGTTATTCAGGCTCTGGTGTTGGTTGCATCCAGGTCTCCTTTTCGCGCGGCGACGATTTGGGAAAAAACGACTTGACCAAGCTCGACTAGGCCCGAAGCGGCTTAGCGGATTCTCACCAAACGCAGAGGACCTGGCATCTGCTTCTGCTTGCTCCGTCAGGTCTGCTCTGCTCTGCTGTTGTGAGAGAGTGAATAGAAACAACATAGCACGGCCGCCCTCTTCCCCCATCGCCCGCCCCGTCGCCGTCGCTATTCTCGCTCCTCTCCGCCTGCCCTGCTGCTTGTCCTCTTCTCTTTCTTGAGCGCGCCGTTGCTTGTCAAGTCTGCCTCGTTGCCCGCCGTCCCTAGACCTCCAGACTGGACTGGAGCATTTTGACCATCTCTCCCGCAAACCCTTTCATCAACACCTCGCCCCACTGACAACCCCCGCCCCCCCAAGGCTCTGCTCGTCCTGCTTGTCTTTGACCCGACCGAGACACTTTTCTGTAAGTTTGACCCCGGCCTTCCTTTCATTCATCTCTGCCTGCCACGCTCACCCAACACACCACTGCTCAATTCCCATCCGCTGACGCTGTCCATCCAGTCCTTGACTTGCTGCCAGTGCGAGCCTCGCATTGCCATGTGCCACTAACCACCTCTTGACTTCTATACGGGTGCTCAGTCGCTCCACTTGGCCACTCCGACTGCAATCTTCGGATTCTGTCTCTCCCGCCAGCGCATCCTGCCTGTTGACTCCTGTCGGTCCATTTGCCCGCCGCAGAGTAGTACATCATTCCTGCGCCGAGGTCCCTCGAGACTTGTCATTTACTATTCATCTTCTCCTCATTTTTCGTCATGTAAGTTTCCGACTCGCTCCCGTCGCATCGGATGCATGGTCACGAGCCTTACAAGCCAAGTACCAACACCAACACCAGTCTGGACAAACATGAAGCGCAGGCGCGGCAGCTCAAAGTCGGCATCCAGGAGCCCTGAGCTCTCTCGCCAAGGTAAATTCGCGCCCGTCTCCCGACCATTGCCTTGACCCGTGAGAATTTCCCACTGACAGATCCCTCCTCGGCCAGCCACATCGCCGGAAACCCGGCTGCGCAGGCCCAGTACGCGAGGCGCTAGCCTAACACCATCAAAGCCAACCAGACGTCACCCAACGGAGGCGCTGCATATGACTACTCGACGCGCTGCCAACAGTAACGCTTCCGTTGCTACTGACTCTGCTGCCAATTCCGAGGCCAGTGGCAGTCGTCGCAGTTCTCTCAACGATGAGCAGCCGCCGCAGTTTGCGGCCGATGACGCGCAGTCTCATCCCGGCAGCCAAAATGCTCCAAACGGGACCCGCGAGACCGAATCCATCGATTTGGATGATTCCAAAAAGACGGATTCCGTCTTCAAGAGCGCCGAACCCGACGTGCCAGAAGCACCCTCGGCGTCGTCCCAGTCGGATCCGCATGATCTCGAGTCCAAGCCGTCGCGCTCACCTGAACTCACCAAATCTGCAAAGAGAAAACGCGCGTCATTATTGACCGAAATCTCTGAGGAGCCTCGCATCAATGGCGTGACCAACGGAACCTCGAATGGGGAGCAGTCCCAATCGAATCCCGACGCAGTCTCTGAAGCCACCCGAGATCCAGAATTGCCACCGCGCAAGCGCCAGTATCGAGGCCGAGGAAGAGGCCGTGGCGGTCGCCAACCTCGCACCATCTCAACCCATTCCAGCTTCGCAGCTCAGACAGACGCTGCATCCACGCCGCCATCGACCACTGCTCCCGACAGGGATGCCGCTGATCATGGATCAGAAGATGCTCAAGCAGAAAGCGAGCGTCCTACCAAACAGCCCAAGCGTCTTCCTGGAAGACGACGAGCACCGAATTCGAATCCGAGCATTGAGGCAGATTTGCGTCGTCAGTTACAGTTGAAAACGGCGTATCGCGCCGTGGTTAAAGTTTTAAAGCCAATCTTGGCCGAGCTTGCCGATCGCTCAATCAACGACGTCGAAGATGATCCGACCGCACACGAGGAAAGCTTACACTTTGACTCGGTGCAGGCTGATCTCGACAGGACGCTTGCGGACCGCGTCGCTTATCTGGATCGCAAGAAGCACATTGAGAAAACCTATGCCGAGAATCGCTACAGCAACGACTGCGACGTTGTGCGGTCTGAGTTTCAGGTAAGCTTAATTCTTGATTCATGCAATTGGTCTAACCAACTTGGAACAGAACGTCTTCTTCAGCTTGCAGGAGGATTACTTTATGCGTTATCAACATAGGTTGTTGAGCATCGCCCGGGCTGCCGATCTCGAAGCGCAAGAAGGCTACGGTTCCAATGACGAGGTATGTCGAATTCATCATGTTCTGACTCGGTGCTCACCATTGTACAGGACGGTCTTGTGCCTCGCCGACGTGGAATGCAGTATAAGTGGAGATCCACGGGCTTCCTTGATCCTAGATCGGACTCCCGCAGCCGCTTCTTTCTCGAAACACAAAAGCTATGGGACAACGACCAACTCCGAAGGAAACTCACAAAGGAACGATCCGAATTCCTGCAGGCCAACCGAGAAGAGTTCGATGATGAGGCCGCTGTCAACTCTCGCGAAGGCTTTGCCACTTACGACCCCGAACAGCGCGAGCAAGCGCTCGCTGTATTCAATGCGGCAACTCTGGTGCAAGCAGCTCAGGCCGTCGAGGAACCCGAACTTATCCAGACGCTTGAGCCAATTCCGAACAAGGAAGCGAGCGGTCTGATGATGCTTGTAGATGCCATTGAAAACTTCAGTAACATGCCTTCTGCTGCTACGGAGCTCAAGCCCGCCATCTCCGGACGGAATACTCCTGTCATTGAGCAAGTTCCCCCAAGAGCCACGGCCACTCCCGTCTCCAGTAGAGGTCGCAGGAAACGGGGTCCGTCAGCCAAGTCGACCCCTCGACATCGAGGTGCTGGTTCTGCCAATTCAACTCCTTTGCCGCAGGGCCCTGACGATGCGCTCGACGCGACGGCTTCGACAACGTCCCGAGCCATGTCTTTGGACACGGAACTCCCCGGGCCAAGTCCTAGAAAGCCGTCGCAGTCGGCGTCTGCAGAGCCAATGGAGCTTGACCCAGCACTGTCAGAATCCATGGATACCGAGCAACCGCTACCTGCAATAGAAGAGGAGCTGCCTGCATTCCGACCACAAATGGAGAGCGCTCCGCGTTCTGAGCCCCCGCCGCGGCAGCAGAGTGTGCCTAACAGAATCACTGATATTTTGAACAAGGCTGACGATGTCGGACATTCCAATACTAACTCGGCATCGTCAATTGCTACGTCCAGTCCTGCTGCCTTGCCTCCAGTCGTCCTCCAGCCGCTAAATGCTTCAACACCTCTTCACGAGTCTGCTCTGTCAAGTGGGCCTGGAGGAAGATCTCAAACGGCCACATCCCGGGCGGAAACGCCTCTCGAAAGGCCTTCAGATGCAGCACCCACTTCCGAGACCTCTGCTTCGGACCTTCCAACGACAAACTTGCCGGCAGGCGAGCCGCAGAAACCAACGCAAAAGCTATCTTTCTGGGATGCCTTGGCGATGGATAACAAGCGTAACACCAGGCCAGCCAGCCCTCCAAACACACATCGCACACCTCTGGCTCGAGTCCGCCAGAGCTGGCCCCAGGTCCTCAACACTTCGAGTTCGGCTCGCAAGTCCGCGGAACCAAGAAACGGGACGTTCGCGACTGCAGATGCAGGCAATGCGGACGTGAACTCGGAACGTGCGTCTCAGCCTTCAGTTGAAAGATCTTTGGATGGTCAGGAGCGCATCATTGAGAGAATCACGGGCTCTGCTGAACGATCGATAGAAGAGTTTCCTCCGCGGTCCGACCGGGCCATAGACAGGCTCGACATGGCACCTCCTATCCCAAGAAACTCGGTGTCGAACGAAGCTGGTTCGCGGAGGTCATCAGGAACTGGCAGTGTCTTGTCGCAAGGACCGCCCGCCGGCCATCCTTTGAATCAACGCTCGCCCATCGAGGCTCCCACGAAACGATCAAACTCTCGGGAGATGCCAGCGGGTCTTGAGCAGAGACAAAATCGATGGAGAGCCGCAGTGCCTGCGCAACATGGACCGAATCCGCCGTTCCGCCCAAACTCGAATCAACCTCAAAACGCGTTTCTCAAGCACCAAGGGTGGACGACCGAGTCGCAAGCACGGCATCCAGCGGCTTCGGCAACTCCACCGCAGCAGCCTCAGCCTCCACCGTTCCCTGGGTATGCGACGCCATATGACCCGCGGCTCTACCCGCCCATGAACTACCCACCCCCGCCACCAGGGCCATACCAAGCACAGCAGCAGCCACAGACAAACCCGTTCCTGGCTGCTGTGCCGCAGCCGCATGGACACATCCTCCCTCCATTTCCGTGTCCGTCTGAGCGCCCGCCGCCGTATCAGTCAATCTACAACATGCCACCACAAGGATATGGTTATCCTTATCCAGGTTACGGACCTCCGCCGGGGCAGGCGGGGCCATTGCCGCCCGGAGCAATGCCCCCTGGGCAGGTCCCGCCGCCTCCGCCCGGCCCCTTTGGCCAGCAGTATGGTGGACCACCAATTCTCCCTGCAACGACTGATCGCCGTCACAGTGCCGGTCCGGGGCAGGCTCCTGCTTCGGGGACTCCTGGTCCATATCCAGGCTCTCCGCCGCAAGCGACGCATCCGCCTGCGTTCCAGCAGCAGCAGCAGGGCCAGTACGGGAACGGAATAAGCGGCAGTGAAAGACGTGGGCCTGGAGGTGGCTCACATAAGAAGAAGTATAGGCATAGTACCGCAGGAACGGAGTTCCGGCAGTACCTGCCCAAGGGCAGTGGTTCGGGACGTTGAGGCTGTTTTAGTTGAGTTGGAAGATGACGGGTTTTGGAGCGATTTCATTTGTCGTCGGCGGCATTCGCACGGGACTGATGCGAGTGGTAAAAGTTAGGTCGATCATGAGCCTTGGTCGAGAAGAAATTTCGGTTTGTTTCGTTACTGTGGGTGGGATATTGATTGCATTGAACAGGCGTCGACTGGTCTAGTCAAGCATGGGAAGCAGGGTTGCATGTATCTGTCTTTTGTTGTTTTCCTTGTCTAATTGGGATCATTGAGCGGCGGGTCGAAGGACACGGTACGGTAGGTAGCATGGCGTGTATACATACATCACCCCGCTGCACCAAGACTTGCCTGTTTGGGATGGACGTGGCGGTGCAGATTGAGTCATGATTGCTGCTGCGGCTACAGTGACGAAAGAGCCTCAGGAACAAGATGAACATCAAGAAGGTCACTGCATACGACGGAGTTGAGGCTGCTTTGTGCGAGGCTGCAAAAATCTGATTCATTGTTCGGAAAATGAAGAAGAATGAGTCACGGAGGATGACTGCTGACGGCGTTTGGTGTGCCCTTGAGCTGAGGTGGGGAACTGGTCTAGCCTGGTGCAGCCTCTCCGTCGGGGCTACCCCGGCAACCTTTCAGTGCTTTTGCCTTGGGTCGTAGGTCATAAAACCTTCACCTCGCCTGCCCACCACCACTCGCCATCTCACTGCTTCCACCGCCCTCTCGACAGCCTGCGTCTTTTGCTCCAGCAAGTCCACTCATCTGCCCGACAAACATAACCTCCTCAGTCTCCACCAACTCTCACACAACAATCATGGCGGTCCGCGCCCAATTCGAGAATTCAAATGAGTGCGTCTATGCCCCACCATGAATCTTCTCCCACAGCACAGCCTAGCCCAGTGGGTGTAGCACACGGGCCAGCCCAGCAGCATCTCTGCGCATCAGCCTTGCCGTCACAGCGTGCTCCCCGTCGTCGCAAACCAAAGAAACTCAGAATGTCAATTCTAACTCGAGGGTTCCCGCAGGGTCGGCGTCTTCTCCACCCTGACCAACTCGTACGCCCTCGTCGCGCTCGGCGCCTCGGAAAACTTCTACTCCGTCTTCGAAGCCGAGCTGCAAGACGTCGTCCCCATCTGCCACGCGACCATTGCCGGCACCCGCATCGTGGGCCGACTGACGGCCGGCAACCGCAAGGGCCTGCTCGTCCCGACCAGCACCACCGACCAGGAGTTGCAGCACCTGCGCAACTCGATCCCAGACGAGGTTAAAATTCAGCGTATCGAGGAGAGGCTGAGTGCTTTGGGCAACGTTATTTGCTGCAACGACCATGTTGCGCTCGTGCATCCGGACATTGAGAGGGAGACGGAAGAGATGTAGGTCTTTTATGTCCCTGTTTGCTCCCCTAGAGATCTTCCTTGGCAGCCGCTCTTGATCATTCTGCCTTGTTGCTTCTTTCTGGGCCAAGTCTTCATGACCACGCGTCGATTGGGCAGCGTGTGGCGAAACCTGCGGGACGGGAAAGCTGCCAAGGAAGATTGTCTCGCGCATATTTCAACGGCGCAGAGCAGCACGGAAAGGCCTTGCTAACCCTGTCAACAGTATCGCAGATGTGCTCGGCGTCGAAGTCTTTCGCCAAACCATCGCGGACAATGTGCTCGTCGGCTCGTACATGTCGCTCAGCAACCAGGGCGGCATCGTACACCCCAAGACCTCGATCCAGGACCAGGACGAGCTGTCCAGCTTGCTCCAAGTACCCCTCGTTGCCGGCAGCGTCAACAGAGGTTCGCCAGTCGTCGGCGCCGGCATGGTTGTCAACGACTGGATGGCAGTGACTGGTGAGTCTTCGCCGGCGACATGAAAGCTACGCACCACTTGGCAATCCAAATCACTGACACAAGTGATTTCAGGTCTTGACACCACCGCAACGGAGCTGTCAGTCATCGAGTCCGTCTTCCGTCTGGGCGAGGGCATGGGCCCCAGCGCCATCAACACGACCAACAAGGAGACGATGGTGGAATCTTTCTACTAAACGCCCTTTTTGAAACCCCCCCTTCTCTCTTTGATACCCATCTATCGTCTGGAGTGCGCGCAAGAAAAACAAAAATCGATGCAAAGTCGATATGAACATGGAACGACCATGGCTTATCCATCGAGCCAGACCACAACAAACCTGGCATGTCCGAGGGCGGGAAGAAGAAAGAAAGTTGGACGTGCGATGAACGATAAGAGTTTGCTCTCTCATGTCCGTTGTGTTGTGCATGGAAGGGAGCGAATCCCCCGTCAAAGTGCGCCGTGGATTCTTGTCCCTCCTGACTTCATGTCTTGACGGACGTGGCATCGGAAGTTCCATAGGGCACCGCTGCTGGGTGCAGGGGGCATTATGTTTGGATTGCGATCTCTGGGTTTTCCCTTCCTCCCCAAGGCGTTCAAAGGCTGGCTGGCAGGCAGGCAGGAGCAGCGGCGGGCTGGGCTTGCCGGGATTTATTGGTCACGATCATGTCTGCTCTGTGTGGGGTGGGAGTGGTGCAAGGTAGCTTGCTTGCTTGCTTGCTGCTCCGGCCCAGACGCGCGAGACTAAAAATGGGAGTAGGAATAGAGCGGAATACAAAAGCTTTGGTATGTTGGACATTTGCTCTTGATCTCGCATCTTGCTTTGAATGTGAATGCTTGTGGTCTTCTATCGTGCGTCCGTGGGGTGTTAATTGGATGCTCCTAGTGTATATCTTAATCGTGAGTTGAGCCACAATGTTCGATGAGCTCGTCATGACGGAGGCCCTCCTACTGTCAAGTGTCCTGCCGCCCTTTAAACCATGTATTTGTGGCCAATTCAGTCAGGTAGATGCCTGCCAGCGTTCGGCTGACTGCCTCTAATGAGACTGGCACAGCAGCATGGCCATGGGCAGCAAGACCTCGCTCAGATCGTCCTCAAGCCAGTCTACGGCATCACATCGTGAAGCACACACCGCACATAGCAGCAGTAAATCTCCGTTGCTCCAAGTTCTCTCGTCTCCTTCCTCTCCTCCGCTGCCATAGCCATGCTGGCCGTCAAGTCCTCTCCCCTGTCCCCTTCTCTCCCGACCCAAATCATCCAAACAACTCGTTCCCATCGCCATGCACCAACCGCGCCAACGCCCCATCCCACCCCCTAACAACCCACCTTGACCGCGCCGCCGCCTCCTCCTCGCCTCTCGCGCCCAGCGCTGCCATTCTCCCGCCGCTGCCGCCCGCCGTCTCGCCCACCCACGCGCCGCATGCGCCTACCACGGCCGCGCCGTCGGCTAGTGGGGCGCGGATGATGGTGTGCGTTATTATGTGGGTTGCTGTCGCGGGAGATGGGGCGGCGGAGGAGGAGGAGGAGGAAGAGGTGGAGGAGGTACAAGGCGCAGAGGCCCCGACGTACAGTATGTCGAGCGGGATGGCGGCGCCGTGGTGGCCGTGGTGCTGGCGCAGGGCGGCGGTGAGGGCTTGGCGGAGGGTTATGGGGTCGACGACGGCGGTGGAGGAGGTAGATGCGGACGCCGTTTGCGGCGCGTGGTAGGTCAGGTGGATGTAGAGGTGGGGTGAGGGCGTGTAGGTGTGTTGTGTCCGTGTTGTTGCTGTTGCTGTTGCCGGCGTGGTGGTGGTGGTGGTGGTTTTGGCGGGTGGTTGGGAGAGGGGGAGTGTGGAGGGCATTGTGCGTGCGGCGGAGACGTGGAGGCGCGTAGCTTGCTTGGAGAGAGGCTTTTGTTGTGAGGGTCGTCTCTCGTTCGATTGGATAGGTGGTTGAGTGGTTTTGGATGCTAGCTCATGTGCTCGAGGACTTTTGTGCGGCGACGGGTGGGCGTTTGCGCAGTTGGATTCGAGGAAGAGGCCGAGCAGTGGTGGGGGCGTAGATTGGCAATCGTGATTTTGGTAAGAGTCGCCTGTATTGAATGTACCTGTCACCAATTGAGTTTGTTCCTTGGGAAAATATGCTCGGCGACGGGAGCTCGTAGGGCTGAGCCGCGGGTGGCGCAGCCATCAAGATGCGGCTCGCCCGCAGTTCTCGACGCCACACTAGTACATCACTCCAACTTCAGTTCACAACGAACCTACCTATCACCAACGCTTGAACGCGGGGCACCCTTGAACACTCCCGCCCCGTGCGACCATCATGGCATCCCACGACGCCCCGTCGAAGGCGCTCACCAAGCGCGACGCCGAAACCGCGCTGATGCCTCCCCCGCCGGTCCCCAAACGCATAAAGCGCCCTCCCAAGGTCCTGGACGAAGACACGTACACGACGGCGCTGGACCACATCATTGCGCGCGACTTTTTCCCGGGCCTGCTCGAGACGGAGGCGCAGCAGGAGTACATCGATGCGCTCGACTCGCACAACGACGAGTGGATCGCCGAGGCCGGGAGGAAGTTGACCCAGGTCATGACGCCAGGCCCCGACGGACGGAGAATGTTCACGCCGAAGCGGGGCACGGGGTTTGCGACGCCCATGAGGGCGCCGGTAGCGGGGGACACGCCGAGGGACTGGGTGGGCGACACGCCAGGCAGCGTCAAGAGGAAAGAGCTGGACTTGGGCACGTCCAAGGACGACTTCGAGCTGGAGAAGATGAAGAAGATGGGTCTGGGCAATTTTCAGGCAAAGTACACGTCCGAGGATAACGAGAGCTTCAACAAGCTGCTGGACAAGCAGAATCAGAAGAGGGCGGACGCGTACGCATGGCTGTGGCACGGCAACAAGATTCCCTCGGGCGGTCAGATAGCGTATCGCGAGCGCGAGCAAAAGCTGCTCGAGGCATCCAAGGAGTCGCAGAGAATCAGGAACAACGACCGCGCGCTGGTCAAGAGGGACCCAGAGAAGGAGGCCGACGCCGACGCAAGAAGAGCCATGCCCGAGCACAAGGCGTCGGCGCCGCGCAACGCGCTCATGTTCGCCCCCGACTCCATCGAGGACACGCACACGACCCGGACCCAGGACGCCGAGGCCAGCTCCAACATGCCGCCCAAGCAAGTGCTCTACAACAACACGCGGCTGCAACCGCCGGGCGAGCTCAACAACGCCAACGCAGACGCCGTTCCCCCTTCGCCCTCGCTCTCCGCCGTCAACGACGCCATAGCCGGCCGCCCGCGCCCGTCCGCCTCCGAGGCTGCCTACGCGGGCAGCGAGACGCCGCGCGTCAACGGGTACGCCTTCGTCGACGCCGACGACCCGGAACCCGAGCCCGCCGTGCCCGCGGCCGACAAGTCGCTGCTCCAGAAGCTCGGCATCGCGGGCGACGCCGGTCCCCCGAACCCCTTCACCATCAAGCAGGCCAGCAAGCGCGAGGAGCTGCACCACCGCCTCGTCGACAAGACGCTCAAATCGAAAAGGGAGGCGAGCGGCGGCGGCAGCGGCAGCGGCAGCAGTGCCGCAGCAAACAACAGACTCGCCGCGCTGCGAGAGCCCGCCGGCGCAAACAAAACGCCCACGCCCAAATTCGCCAGCAGCCCGATTGTCGCGGGCAAGGCTCGCGGCGGTGGTGGTGGTGGTGGTGGTGGCGGTGGTGCCTTGACGCCAGCAGCGCAGCGGCTGTTCGACAAGGTCGGCGGCCACACGCCGAAGCGCGAGGAGGGCGCGTGGAGCAGCGCTTTCGGTGCCTCGAGCTCGACGCCCAGGGCGCTGGGAGGAGAGAGGGCGAACAGGGAGAGAGTGCGGTGGACGCCGACGCCCAAGGTCAGGAGGGCCCCTTGAGGTGTGTTTTGCGGTGGGCGGATGTTCTTTTTACATGTAGGGATGGGCTTGTGGACTGTGATACCCCCTTTTTTCTTTTTGCCACGTGAATATTATTTGCAGTTTAAAAAAGATGTTACCACCTTCGACTTGTGTTGTGCTCGATGTGCTTGTGCCTCCACGACCGAGCCGTTCTCATTCACCAATCGCTCATTGATTCTACCTTTTCCCCCTGACTGATGGGTCGATGACGGCCACCGAGGGGAAAGCAGAGGAGGCGCAAATCTTGAAGAAAACGTTCACACCAACCACCACCTCCAACAGAGCAGCAACACCGTGCATGTTCACAAGCAGATACGCAAGGAGGACTTCAATTCCAAAATCCATGTAATCATCAATTCATATCCGATCCCGTGGCTCATTCCTCATTTCATGCAGCGAGCACAGTCGCCAATCGTCAGCCGCGTCAGAAAGCGTTTCGTCTCGTGTCGACCGTCAATCCGTTCGTCCATCCGTCCGACCTTCTACTCCTGCACGGCCCAAAAATAGGGAGCCTTTTTGAAAGGAAACCCACGTACAAGACTCACCCATAAAACCATATCCGCTCCCCATCCACCCTGTCGAATAATCATAAGCAAGAGAAAGGAAGAGACCACCTGGGCGGCGACACAGGCCGCCCAACCGCAGACGGCAGCAGCGACGCCAGCCAGCGACCAATCAATCTAACGCCGGGTGCGCCATTTCCCCTGACCTTTTCCTATTTCCAGCGCTTTCCCCCGAGCACCGTTGCTTCAAAAGAGGGTATACTGCGAATGGCTGGACGGGGCAGACTGCTGCCTCCCTACCGGGCGTTCCAATCCAGGAACTCCATCTGATCTGACCGGGGACCAACTCCGTGAAAGCAAATGATCACCTGACGCCGGACTGGTAGAACGCGAGCAAGGGCAAGGGCAAGAGTAAGAGCAGGGCAAGAAAGGGCAAAGCTGGGAATGATTCAAGGAAGCCCAACGAAGCTCTTAGCTAAAAGCAAAAATATTAGTGTGAAGTATGCTTGGAGTAGCTGGAGGTCGCTGTCTCCGAGGTTCTGTGAGGTGCCAAGATAGGGGTTAGGCCGTAATTAGAGGTCGGCTGTGCGCCTTGAGAGACGTCGAATCCGGGTTGAGCGACAACGACAGAACCTCTCAAAGCTGTGGCCGGTACTGTCCCTGGACCGCGGATGGAGGCTGGGCTGGCAACATGCGAGGCGCTCCCGGCGCGGGCCCTTGCTCCATAGGCGTATACCGTCTCTCCCAGTCCGGAGGAACATAATGGGCGGGATTAAAGCGTTTAGCCATCGAAGTCATGAACGTCTGCAGCCAAAGGATCTCGTCTTGAGTCCCATGGATCAAAACTTCTTGCTGTTGCGCCCGTTCTATAATTTTTGGGACGAGCGTGTTGTGGGCATTTTCCATAAAGGAGATTTTGACGTTGAGGTCAGGAATTTGAGTGTCGTGTAGACGGACGAAGCGTGACAGGGAGTTGATGTCACGTCGTCCGCTCTTGATGATATCAAGATCCTGTAGATTCTTGACGTCTTGCTGCAGCCCTGTCCACAAGCCGACCAGTTTCCTTTTCAAGTGTCTCCCATCTTCTTTAGCTTGGGCCTCGAGCACCTTGACATGCTCTTCGAATTTCCGTATCTCGTTAGATATCATCTCTAAAACGGCGTCCTGCGAAAGTTGGGGTGGCGCGGTGCTGACTGCATTTCGAGGGATGTTGTCGACCTGAGACCGCACTTGTTCCAACTCCTGACCTATGTTTTCGACCTGGGCTCGAAGTTGCTTGACCTCGCGATCCAGCTGCTCTGATTCTTGAGTGCGAGCTGGTAGAGCTTCCACGCGCTCGCTAAGCTGATCAAACTTTCGGCTCAGCTCTTGAAACTGACCGGGCAGAAGGTGGGACTTCTCGTTCAGAGCGGCAATCTGGTTCTCGAGCTTGTTCTGCTCGTCCCACAGGTCACCTTCTCGGTCATTTTCCTCGTCTTTGTCTTCTAATTCTTTCACTCGGTCATCCAAGCCGTCGTTTTTAGCTTCCTGTCTTTTCAAGCCTTCTTCGTACTTGTCTTCGAATTTTTTCACTCGATCATCCAGGCCATCCGTTCTAGCTTCTAGTCTCTTCTGGCGTTCTTCGAATGTCCTTTGATCGATTCTGATGGTGGCTAGTGGCGAAGTCTGGCCATCATCGGACCGACCTTCGCCCCTGCCGTTGCGCTTGATAAGCGTGCATATGGTGTCGTACAAAGGCATTCGGTAGAAATCGTCTTCGCGGTGGTCGATGTTACGACGAATCCATACGATGGCCCCGCTGAATTGGTCTGCCTCCTCCTTTAAACGTGTAACATCTTCCTGCCCGGCTTCAAAATTTGTCTCGAGCTCGTGCAAACGGCGTGCATCACTGGACGCGACCTTCTGTACAGCTTCAATTTTCGCCTCGAGCTCGTGCACACGGCGTGCATCACTGGACGCGACCTCCTGTACAGCTTCAACGTTCGCTTCGAGCTTTCGTACCCGTGCAGGTAGATCTTGACTGACATTCTGTAGCCTGCCAATGTCTTCTGTGTGAAGCCGAGACTGTGATTTGAGCGTCCGCACATCTGCACGTACGTCCAAGTCCAAAGTGCTTTTCTTCAAGTCCCGGAAATCCACTGCCAAAGACTCGGTCTGTGCCTTGAGTGTCTCGATATCTGATTGAGGGCCACTGTTGAAGGTGACCTCTTCTTTCAACTTCTTGAAGTCTTCCGCCAGAGCTTCAGTTTGTGACTTGGAAGATGAGTGTGCTTGTTCCAGCTTCTGTATGCTGTCTCTCCAGGCCTCGGATTTGGCGTTCAATTGCTCCAACTGAGATTGTGAGCCGTTGCCAGAAGTGGTCAGCTTCTCAATTCCTTCCTCGAAACCCTGCGACTTTGACTTGAGAATTTCGAGCTCGGATCGCAAATCGTCGGTAGCAGAAGCTTCCTCTAGCTTGGCATGGCCTTCCTCGAGAGCTTTGGTCTTTGATTGAAGCTGCTCCAGATCCGAGCGCAAGTCATTTGCAGACCCTGCTTCTTGCGACTTCTGGATAGCATCCGCTAGGGACTTGCTTTTCGCGTCAAGTCTCGACAGTCCCGGCCGGAGGTCCTTGTCCACCTTTCCCTCTAGGGTTTTGATTCTGTCCTCGTGTTTCTGAACTCGATTCTGAAGGTCAGGTGATGGACTGCGCCTTGAGGTGTTGGCTTCTTCTAGGGTCTTGAGCCGGTTGTCGTGCTCCGCAAGCGATTTACACCATCTCTTTACCGCACCTTCGCTAAGACCAGCTTTTCGCAATTCCCAAGACTCGTCCTGAACCCTGTCCAAGCTGGCGAGCTGTTTTTGCATCTGCTTACTTGTTGTTTCTCGCTCACCAGCTAGTTTTTTGTCCATGACAGAGGTCATTTCAGCCTGGTGGCTGGCACGTTCATCGGCCAATTTTTGGTCAACGACGGGGGTCATTTCGGCTTTGAGAGTATCCTTGTAACCTGTCATTCGTGCATCCACCTTTTGCTCAACCATCTGCAACAATTCGTCTTTCAAGTCCGGTTTTGGACGCTCGTCAGCTAGCTTCTTGTCGATGTCAGAGCTCATCTCGATTCTGAGGCTAGCTTTGTATCCTGTCATTCTTGCATCGAGTTTTGAGTCGATCATTTGCGACACTTCGCTCAGATCCAAGTCGGCTGCTCCAATGGGTTTTATGTTTGACGGCTGAGGGAGTTGTTGCCAAATTCTGTCAAACGCGTCGATCAGCTGCCCTTGCAGCTGTTGCTCGTCATCAATCAGCTGGTGCAGCTTGTCTTGTTGCTTTTTGAGCTCAGCATCATAATGATCCCGTTTCGTCAAAGCTTCGTCCGCTTGGGCCTGCCAGGTAGCCGTTATGCGAACTTCCAGGCTCCTTTGACAGGTATCATACTCATCCTGGGCTAATCTTCGGGCCATGGATAGCGAGTTCATTTCGAACAATGTGTCGGCGATTTGATGCTTTAGTTCTTTTTGCCGGTCTGATATGCCAGGGTCGAAGTAGGATGTTTTCCCAGTGTTGGATGGAGACATGGCAACGGGAGTGGTTGATGGGGCAGCATTACCAAACTGTGCAGTTGGCATGGGGGCGTATGGAATGCTGGGCCTGGTTGGTTTTGCCGGTATTTGATGTTTTGACGCTTCCGTTGGGGAGTGCGTCCTGGGACTTTGATTTGAGTCTGGCAGCGGCCGCCGGCGCGGATCCTGTGATGGTTCCGATTGACGGCGCCTCGGGTCTGATGGCCGCCTTGGATCCATTGTCGTTTCTACCGGAGAAGGAGGCTTTGAAGAAGACGCTGGCCTGGGGCCTCCTGCTCCAGAAGGGGCCTAAATGATGTGTCAGAGACGATTTCATGGGCGCCAGCGGTTGAAGCATGTGAAAACGGATGTTTGGGTGAGATGTGCCGGATTGACCAAGTGAGGCGGGAACAAGCAATCTTGGCCTCAAGAGCTGGTTTCATGGGACGAAACTGAGAGAGCTTAGGTCTCACCTGGTCTGCTTGGTATTTGGTAGGGTCGTCAACCTTGGGTTTCTTGGCAGGCGGCAGGACGTCTCCGCTGTCAGGTGACCGTCGCAACCTCTTGACACCCTCGTTCTTGCTTGGCCTCAAAGGATTCACCATGTCAAAAGACTGAGCTGGTCAAGAGAGAGAGCGGGATGCAGAGGTTGGGTGGTTGGTGTAAAGCCGGAGCGATGAGTGCCGTGCATGGGACGCCGCGACGCGTCGGATCCGTTTGACGTGGCGCGGAACAGAACCACGGTCCCGGATGTCGGGAATGGAGGGAAGGATCGAGTGTGAGTGCAGGCTTTTGTATGAAGAGGAAGGACTAGCGGGTGAAGAGTTGTCGAGGAGCAAGAGCATACATTATCAGAGACGTGCGTGCAGTGGAGGGCGTTGGGTTTTGTCACACGAAGAAGCAATCGGCGCCGGGCGTTTGTAGAAGTTGCGAGAGGCACATATGCAGTGCAGGTTAGATACCTGTACTTTACCTCTTCTCTTGTAAAATGCAGTGGAGTCTCGGACAGCAGCCTTCACCTGCGCATGGCCGTGGATGGCTTCGCTTCAGCCGTTGGTCGTAACACGTCGGACACTGCAGCCAGGGCAGCCACCTGCAGGGCCAGAGGCACGTAGTCTCGTGTGCTCCCGTCAGGTCAGGCTTGTCCGTCGGGTATCCGTCCCCCGCCTCCAGTCGCGTCCCGTCGGCTATTCTTCGTGTCAAGACTGGACGCCGATGCGCTCGGGCCGTTTCCGCGCGTGTTGGTTCCGTTAGGTTGCCTTACCTAACAACCGCAAGGTAGCTTTCAACACCACGCCCAGCTCTCCAGCCTTCCTTCGAGTCCCGCCTCAACACTGTCACAGCGCTCCATCATGGCCGCCGTGAGTATGGCCCCCATCGCTACCTGCCTCGCGCTAACATCATCCCCAAGCCAATCACCACCATTGCTGAGAGCAAAGAGCTGCGCGGCCTCAACCTCATCGCCGCGCATTCGCACATTCGCGGCCTGGGCGTCGACCAGGACACTCTCGAACCCAAGCCTTCGTCGCAAGGCCTCGTCGGCCAGGAAAAGGCGCGAAAGTCCGCCGCCATTATACTGCAAATGGTCAAGGATGGCAAGATTGCTGGAAGAGCAGTTCTGGTCGCAGGCCCGCCGAGCACTGGCAAGACGGCTATCGCCATGGGCATGGCCCAGTCGCTAGGCCCCGACGTTCCGTTTACCATGCTTGCAAGCTCCGAGATCTTCTCCCTCGAAATGAGCAAGACCGAGGCCCTTACCCAGGCCTTCAGAAAAAGTATCGGCGTGCGGATAACCGAAGAAACCGAAGTCATTGAGGGCGAGGTCGTTGAGATACAGATAGACAGGAGTGTCACCGGCGTATGCGCTCCCTTTAAATGCCTCAACAATGCCATACTAACGTCATGTCCAGTCCAACAAGCAGGGCAAGCTCACCATCAAGACCAACGACATGGAGACTGTTTACGACATGGGCACCAAGATGATTGACAGCATGACCAAGGAAAAGGTCATGGCGGGTGATGTCATTAGCATCGACAAAGCATCAGGGAAAATCACCAAACTCGGCCGCAGCTACACGCGCTCGCGCGACTACGACGCCATGGGCGCCGATACCAAATTCGTCGCTTGTCCAGACGGCGAGCTCCAACAACGCCGCGAAGTTGTCCACACCGTCTCGCTCCACGAAATTGACGTCATCAACAGCCGCTCTCAAGGCTTCCTGGCTCTCTTCTCCGGCGACACTGGCGAGATCCGGCAAGAAGTGCGCACGCAGATCGACACCAAGGTCGCAGAATGGAAAGAAGAAGGCAAGGCGGAACTGGTGCCGGGTGTGCTCTTCATAGATGAAGTGCACATGCTGGACATTGAGTGCTTCAGCTTCATCAACCGCGCTCTCGAGGACCAACTAGCACCCATCGTCATCATGGCATCCAACCGAGGCCACACCAGGATCCGCGGAACCAACTACTCGAGCCCACATGGCCTGCCCCTCGACTTTCTCGACCGCGTCGCCATCGTTACCACCCTGCCATACAGCCAAGATGAATTGCGCCAGATCCTGGCCATCCGCGCGCAGGAAGAAGAAATCGACCTCAGCCCGGACGCACTGGCGCTGTTGACCAGAATTGGCTCCGAGACTAACCTGCGGTACGCTAGCAATCTCATCACGACGAGTTTCTTGCTTGCGAAAAAGCGCAGGGTGACCGAGGTGAGCATCGATGACGTGCAGCGCGCGTTCAAGCTCTTTTACGATCCGGATAGGAGTATCAAAGTAAGCACCTTTTCAACCACGTCACCTACACAGACACAGAATTTCTAATCATTGTTACTTCAGTTTGTCTCGGAATTCGAGAAGCGCTTCATCAGCGTCGATGGCAATGTCGAGCTTTCTGTCCCTAACGGCAACGGCGGCGGAGAGGCCATGGAGCTCTCATAAACAGCATCGACCGACAAGCCAACGGGCGCAGAAGCAGGGCGTCACAATCGCCGCGCTTTACAAAATCACCAACACCGAGAGGAGTGACCGGCCAACAAGTTCCCCGCGATTACTTCTTCTTTTCGCAGCTGCTGAACATCCCAAGGCACGGCCATGCGCACCCACGACATCTTTGGCGCGGTGGTTGCTTGCTTGGGCCCTCTCCATTTTCTCCCCCCTTCTTCGACTGGCGGACTGCTTGAAAAAAGCGGTGCGGGTACTGGCGTCTGGTGCACAATGCGGGTTTCTCAATCACTGAATGGACGGGCGGACGGTGGGACCGGACACGGACGACACGGGGTGCCAGGAGTTGGTATGCAAAAAAAGAGTAGGACGAGATGGAAAGACTGCAAGAGTGCGCGAGAGAGACGTGGTGGACGAGTAATACTGCGATGGTACGTTCTGCGCCTTGCGGCGGAATTGGGCGGGGGGGGGGGGGGGGGGGCAAATCGTGGGTTGCGCAGTCTTTCCGTGTTTGAGTAGAGAGGAAGGAAGAATGAATGTTGAATGAATTTGACTTTGTATCTTTTCTACACAAATTACAACTGTTGTGATGTGCTACTGACTTTCGGCGTTGCTTTTCCCTCTCACTTTACTCTGCTATGTCCTCTTCATGTTCCTTCTTTTCCTACTGCCTGCTCCGCTGTGGCGGCGCCCTCCTCTCCAGATTCGGTGGCCTGGCCTCCCTCCTTGACCACACAACTGACCAAGCCCTTCCCCTGAATCGCAAACTCCATGCCTTTACCTTCGCTCGGCGGCGCCCATGCTGCCCACACAACCTTCATCCAGCGGCGCCAGCGCCTCACCTCGTGTCCATTGCCCCGCCAGTCTTCGCGCCCGTCTGCTGCCGTCGACACCCATCCCCCTGCCGCGCCTCCGTACACGGGCTGCTTAAGCAACGCGATGCGAGCCGCAATCTGATTACTCCAGACGAGACCGAGCGAAGGCGTTTTGAGAGCGTACGACGGTGCGCGCGTGTCGCCCCAGCCGGTAAACCAGCGCTGCTGGTGGTCGAGCGTCAACGGGTCAGGCGTGAGCGTCAGCGCTTCATTCGGAGTTGCGGCAGGGTGGACGAGGGGCGGAGGCGGCGGCGTCTCGGTGCGCTGGCTGTTATTCCACGACGGGGTGCGCGAGGTCGGGGCGCTGGCAGACGAGGCAGCGACGGCCGACGGCGGCGTGAAGCGGTCGGCTACCTGGTTTGCAGTGACGACAGCGACGTTGTGCGCCCGCGCGATTTTGCGCAGCAGCGAGCCCAGCTGCACGAGCTGCGCGGAACGCTGGGCCATGGCGAGGCCGCTGGCGCGCTGCTGGCCATGACTCGTGCCTTCCGGCCGCTCGAACTCGGCGCGGTAGTTTGCGGCGACCGAGTCGATGACGATGAGCCCGACGTTGTGGCGCGTGATGGCGATGGGCAGCTGGTAGCGCAGGATGTGGTCTTGGGATTCGAGGTCGGGCGTTTGGATGCTGAGGACGCGTTCGAGCGAGGGGCGAGCCGACTCGGAAAGGGAGGAGAGTAGGGGGTGCTCTCGGAGGAGTTGGTCTAGACGGTTTGTTGCGAGGGCGGCTTCGGTAGAGATGTATATGGCCGATTTGGATAGGCCCCGAGGCGGTGCGAGTTGGACGGAGAGTAAGAGCGTCAGAAGAAATTGTGTCTTGCCGGCGCCGCTGTGAAACCAGGTCAGCGGTATGTTCGACGGCTATGGTGTGCAAAGAATGCGCACCTTTCCCCAGTAATTTCTGCAAGGTATCCAGCTGGTATGCCTCCTCCGAGCTCACCATCAAGCCCCTCATCCAGAGTACTGATGGTCTGCCATCCTTCCTTCAAACCACTACTATGTGACACGTCGGTTTCGGCCGTAGGGCTGCTATCATGAGGCGTGGCGTCGTTCAAATGGAGCTGGGCGTGAAGGTCGTGCAGAATGGCATCAGCGAGGCGCTTGACCTCGGCGACGGGGACCTGGGCCCGCTTGGCGACGTCGAGGGCATCGAGGGTGAGGATGTCGCTGGTCGTGACCTTGTGGCGGTCGAGCGAGGGCAGCAGGTGGGCAAAGTCCTGGGAGAGGTGAGGACTGTCGGGGAGGACGTGCAAGAGGTCTGTCATCTGCTGTGGAGGGTCCAGACATGAGAGAGGTGACGTTGGCGAGCGGGCATGCAGAGCCCTGTCATTCGGCAGCTCCCTTCATCCGTGCTGCTGCACCCCAGCCGGACCAAGTCATCCGTCCCCACGCGGCTCCAGACGGAACATCATCCTGCTCCTGGAACTGCTCCGCTGCCACGCGCCATCTGCTTGTTCGCCCGTAAGCAGACCGTTCTGTACATGTCTCGTTAAATGTAAGCGTTGTGATCTCATGCCGTCAGTCGTCGAGTCGCTTTATTTCCTCGCTTTTGCGCGTTATTTCACGAGTTGGCAGCATCATATCCGCACCGTCTTATTCGCCGACTACCCTTGTTACTATATCCCACCTTCTGGACTTCCTCTCGTCCGCTCAGCTTGTCAGAACCACGAACCCCTACCCACTCCCACCCCTCGGCGCTAGATCAAGCAGCTTTCTTCCACTCGGCCGGCGCTCGGACATCTCCTACTGGCTGTACCACTCTCATACAGCCGCATCTCCAACTTTAATCCCTCTGTCCAACACGTGCGACAGAGCAGCTACCTGGCGCGCAACTGAGTTCAGCGTCAAGCGCGGAAGCGGGAGCGGAGCGGACAGAGCGCGGAGAAAAAGGTACCTGGTAAGTCAGTCTTGCGTCCGAAGAGGAACACTTCCGTGTGGCCGGATCGGCCCTAGAATGCGCGATGCTGTCACTCGGTTCTGGATGTGTGGAGATTCACATGGTATCCTCGGCGGGGTTGAAAGCTGCTGGCCTTGCGCATTCCCTTTCGTCCACCACTGCGCTTGTTTAATAACTAGCAGACCATCTCGACCCCTGACCCCTTCCTCTACTTCACTATTTTCATTTTGCTCTTGCTTCCATGCCACTGTACTACTTGCAAGACTGTCACTATTTCTACCGTACTGCGTTGCGGCTGCTCAACATTTCAACCATCATCTCACCTTTGCACGGTTGAACTCTTCTGACCCTTCTCAAAATGCCAGCTCGAACCTTTACCGTTCCGACCTCTCTCAACGAATCGCTGGTCACCGGTTCCATCAAGATGTCCGCAACCAACGACCTTCCCCAAAGGTCCGCCGAGGCTGCTAGGAAAGCCTTGAATGACTTCTCAAAAGCCGACTCAAGTCCGCTCGCCGTGGCCAAGAATCCAAACTCCAAGCCTGGCATCACCTTTGCAGCTCAAGACAGTCTTCCCACGTTGCCCATTCCCGAGTTAGAGTCCACTTGCAACAAGTACCTCGCAGCGCTGGCGCCTCTCCAGTCGCACAAGGAGCAACGTGAGACGCGCGCTGGCGTACGGGAGTTTCTCAGAAACGATGGCCCCGAGCTTCAGGAGAAGTTGAAGAAATATGCCGCTGGCAAATCCAACTATATCGAGCAGTTTTGTAAGTTGGATGCTAGGAGTTGGTTTTAATTGAGACTGATTCTGGCAGGGTACGACTCTTACCTCAACTTCGACAACCCCGTCGTCTTGAACCTCAATCCATTCTTTCTCTTGGAGGATGACCCGACGCCGGCAAGAAACAATCAACTGACACGAGCGGCATCGCTGGTGATATCCGCATTGTCCTTTGTTCGTGCGGTGAGGAAAGAGGAGCTACCACCCGACACGGTTCGCGGCCAACCCCTATGCATGTACCAGTACTCCAGGCTCTTTGGCACCGCTCGGATTCCGACCGAAAATGGCTGCCAAATCGGTCAAGACTCAAACGCAAAGCACGTGGTCGTGCTCTGCCATGGTCAATTCTACTGGTTTGATGTCCTCGACGATAACTCAGATCTGATCATGACCGAGAAGGACATTGCCTTGAACCTTGAGGTCATTGTGGAGGACGCCTCTCAAGTCCCCATCCGAGAGGCGGCCAAGGGTGCTCTCGGAGTCCTTACAACAGAGAACCGTAAAATATGGTCTGGCCTCAGAGAAGTGCTCCACAGGGAAGAAGGCTCAAACAACTCGGACTGCCTGAGCATCGTGGATTCGGCGCTGTTCATCCTATGCCTCGACTACACAGAGCCACATACTGGTGCCGACCTTTGCATGAACATGCTTTGTGGCACAAGCAAGGTCGAACTCGGCGTCCAAGTCGGAACGTGCACCAACCGGTGGTACGACAAGCTCCAAATCATCGTCTGCAAGAACGGCAGCGCAGGAATCAACTTTGAGCACACCGGCGTTGATGGACACACTGTCCTTCGTTTTGCGAGCGACGTATACACCGACACAATTCTCAGGTTTGCTCGCACAATCAATGGCCAGGCACCTAGTCTGTGGGCGTCTAGCAGTCCTGATCCTTCCAAGCGCGACCCTTCGACTTTTGGAAATGTCAACACCACACCTCACAAACTCGAGTGGGACATGGTCCCGGAGTTGGGTACTGCCGTCCGCTTTGCAGAGACACGGCTTGCCGATTTGATCCAGCAGAATGAGTTCCAGACTCTTGAATTCATGCACTACGGCAAGAACTTCATGACGACCATGGGCTTCTCTCCGGACGCATATGTCCAAATGGCATTTCAGGCTGCATATTACGGCCTCTACGGACGCATGGAGTGCGGCTATGAGCCCGCAATGACCAAAATGTACTTCCACGGACGGACGGAGGCGATCAGACCGGTGACTCCAGAGTCTGTCGACTTTGTGCAAACATTCTGGGGCGACAACCCTGCCGCCCAAAAGGTCGAAGCCCTCAGGAAAGCATGCGAGAAACATGTTGCAGTTACCAAGGAGTGCGCCAAAGCTCAAGGCCAGGACAGGCACCTCTATGCGCTCTACTGCATATGGCAGAGGCAGATTGACGAAGAGGGTGCGCAAAGCGATGGCGCTAGCGTGTCAGACAGCGTCTCCAGCCCAGTCGGATCTGACCAAATGTATGGAAGCCCTGGAAACTACTCGATGATCAGCGAGGATGCTTCAATCTCGACTAGTCCTCCAGCCCAATCGACGCAACAGCCCATGCCCGCCATCTTTGCCGACGCTGGCTGGGATCGTCTGAACAACACCATCCTCTCCACTTCCAACTGTGGTAACCCTTCCCTCCGTCAATTCGGCTTCGGTCCCACCAGCGGCGAAGGCTTTGGCATAGGCTACATAATCAAGGATGGCTCAATCTCCATATGCGCTTCCTCAAAGCACAGACAAACCGCCCGCTTCATCGACGCCATCGAGGCATACTTCCTAGAAATGCGGAAGCTCCTTCGCCAAACGCGGCGTCGCGGAACCAGCGCAAACAAGGGCGCTTCGCGAGTTCGAGAAGTCGAGGAGCAGCCGGAGAAGCCACATTACGCGCGGGTCAAGTCGCGTGGACGGGCAATCTTGTCGGATGTTGCTTCCAAGGGCAGCCTCACACCAGCGACACTAACAGAGAGCATTGTTGGCGAGTCAGACGATGAGGGTCTTGGTGGATGTGCGTCTCCTTCCCTTCTTCCCCATCCTTCTTCCCTGTCCGCCTTTATCATCCCGAGCCGTGGTTTCGTTCAAAAGTCTCACGATACCATCTTGGTTGATGGCCTGCCTACGCCCCCAAGATCGCCTCTTAGCACAGTGAAGCAAGATTGAAGTGTCTCCAGACATACAGTTGGCACAAGCCGACTGATTGTCAGTCGCTGAGAAACTTCATCTTCACCCTTCCCTTGGCTGATCTTGCGCTTGTCTCTTTCTTTGAATTTTTTCTTCACAACACAGCGAGCGATACCCACAAACTACAAACGTAGAACGATAGATGAAACCATTTTTCCTTCAACACTCTCAGTATTCTGGGCGTGGGCGCGCGTTCTCCAGCTACTTTGGTCTAGGCAGGCCACTCCACAAGACATCTAGAGACTTGCTTCGTCGGGCTGCTCCACTAGCGATCTATACTTTACCACGCCATTGCCTCCATCTACAAAGCTCTATACGCTGACGGTGAATTTCTCTCGCAGACGGTTTCTTCGACTCTGGCATGCTACAGGCAGCGCTCAAAGCAAAACAGGATCAGGACGCTGCACTGCAGTCGAATGAGAACAAGAAGGAGGCTTCCCGGAGGAATGTTGGACGGAGGCTTAAGTTGGCGGAATATTGATCGGGTTGGCCGATGGCTCCTGTACATGACTTGTCGACTTTTGTACATGATTCTTGTTACGATATATTCAATAAAGCGATTGATGGAAGTGAAGGATATGAGCCTTGACGCTGGAAGGTTGTTTATCTTTGGCCCGCATATGCTGAAGTTCTACACGATGGACATTCAAAACACCACGAGGCTACAGATCGAGGAATTTATTAAGAAAATTGATAGAAAATACCAACTCAACGCTTCTCGCTTCTTGCCAATCTGGAAGTGAGCGAGGTTTGGTGGGTAGAGAGCATAACCTAGACTAGTCCTGTTTGGTACTAGTGTGGTCTTGTCTTGGCGGATCTACGCAAGTGCCATTGCCTAGAGCTCCAACACCACGCATGCTGAAGCTCATCCAACAACACCCAAGCTCATTCTCCCCTCCTCTTCCCCAGCTCCAGTCTCTTCCCCAAAGTTCCGACCCGGATCCAGCTCCAGCGCGAGCCACACTTGTCACTCTCCCAACCTCGTCACTCACAACGCCTTCAAGATGTTCATTGCGCGCTCAGAATATGGTAGGCTAGACAGCTCATGTCGAAGCTCGAGGGCCCCTGCTAACAGACTTGCCTTTTCTCAGATCGGGGTATCAAGTATGGAGCCATAACACCCTCGCCGAAACGACGCCACTGCTGACAAAAGGCCAGCACCTTTTCCCCCGAAGGCCGCCTCTTCCAAGTCGAATACTCGCTCGAAGCCATCAAGCTCGGGTCGACGGCAATAGGCGTTCGTCCCCCCACCGTCTGGCAATCGAAAGCACACCATCTGACACAGGCACGGCACAACAGGTATCAACGGGCGACGGCGTGATCCTAGGCGTGGAGAAGCGCGTCACCAGCACGCTGCTCGAGACGTCGTCCGTGGAGAAGATTGTCGAGATTGACCGCCACATTGGCTGCGCCATGTCCGGCCTGCAGGCCGATGCGCGTAGCATGATTGAGCACGCCCGCGTCGAGTGCCAGAACCACGCCTTCCACTACGCCGAGCCACTGCGCGTTGAGAGCACCACCCAGGCCATTTGCGACTTGGCGCTGCGTTTCGGCGAGGGCGCCGATGGTGAGGAGAGCATCATGAGCCGGCCGTTTGGTGTCGCGCTGCTGATTGCGGGCTACGACGAGGACGGCCCCAGCCTGTAAGTCGGGCCGCAAGTACCATGGACATGGCTTCTTTTGAGGCTGACGCTCGCACGCACAGGTACCATGCAGAGCCCTCGGGCACTTTCTACAGATACGACGCCAAGGCCATAGGATCGGGCTCGGAGGGAGCGCAGGCGGAGCTCCAGAACGAGTTCCACAAGTCGCTGACGCTGCCAGAGGCCGAGGTGTTGACGCTGAAGACGCTGAAGCAGGTCATGGAGGAGAAGCTAGACTCCAAGAACGTGCAGCTCGCCAGCGTGACCAAGGAGAAGGGCTTCAGGATCTACACTGACGAGGAGATGGCTGAGGTTGTTGGCCGGTTACCCACCAACTGAGCTAGACGGGCGAGAGTCACCATGAACCAAGGAATGGCTGTAGCATAACGGCGCAAATAATGAATCTAGCTTCATAGACGGGATGCAGAACTGGTCAATAAGTGACGATGTCTTGCTATCAGAGCCTGCCAGCCAATGCCATTTGTATAATCTAGGAAGTCTGTAAGAGTGAAGAATGCCGCAAAGTCTATTCTCAGCCTCTGACCAGTGTATGGTACAACCCGACGCTCTATTTAATCTACAGTCGTCTTGTGAAGAAATCTGGCTTCCTCTCTCTCGACGCTAGCCTAGCACCAGACGCAGCAGATGTCTTCTTCCCCCGTTCATCCAAACGTCCATCCCCCTGTCAACACTCCCACCTCACGCACGAACGAGCCAGTCGACCAGCCTCACCATGCAGCCGGCGCCCACAAAAATGTCGCGAATCGCTTAGAAGGGGTTGTCCTCAGGAGGAATCTCCTTGACAAAGTAGTCGCCGAGGACGGGGACCTTGACCATGATGTCGTCGCGCACGCGGGGCACCTCGGCGAAGAAGAAGAGGGCGAAGATGCCGGCGACGGCGCCGTAGCCGGCGGCCATGACGCCATACCGCTTGAAGGCGACGGCGTCCCAGCCCATGATGTGCGGGCGGGGCTTGTATCTACGTAGGAGAGGGTTGGTCAGCTTGTGGTTTGGTTATTTGGAAGGGTCTCCGTCGATGGTGGAGTGGAAGGCGGTGTTTGGGCAAGAATGGGGGCCGGGAAAGATTAGGATTCGACGTACTGAGGGCCGAACGGCGACTTGTAGGAGCGGTACGCGGGACCGAAGGGAAGAGGCTGCCGGGGACGATGTTAGCGCGTCATGTTCTGCTTCTTTGTAGCTCTGCGAAGGAGTCGCAGGTCTCCGGAGGCCATGGGCAGCTCTTTGTCATTCCTCAAGATAGCCAATCGCCATGCCATCGATTCCGTCTCCATCTATCCATGTACGGCGGCGGTGGTGGTGGACGACGAGCTGGCTGGTTGGCTGGCTGGCTGACTTGCAGGAGGAAGAAGAACGACGGAGACGAGGGACCCGGGACGACGCACCATCTTGAATCGCAGGAGGAGCCGAGGAGGACGAATTGACTGGGTGACGCGAAGGAGCGTGAGCCGTGTGGGCTGTCGATGTGGGTGTGCGCGGCGGCGACGAGGTGCTGCTGGTGTTTCGTTTCGTTTCTGGTGATGTTGAAGATGCTCTCTCTCAGGTCTCTCTCGCTCCTCCGCCGGGCCTGGCGCGGCCGAGCGCCGGAGCGGAATCTCCCGGCCAATCAGCGGCCCGAAGTTACAACCGACTGAACGCCCTCTATTTCTTCGCTGCAATTTTCCACTGCCAAACTTACACTTCCATCTTCCTTCTCTTCAACACAAGGAAATCCGAAGCACTTCCAATCCTCCCTCGTCACAATGGCGCGCTCTCTGCAGCGGTGAGCAGACCTGGCAACTTGGGTAGCTTTGCCCGCCTGCGCTGTCGAGTTGTCACGCTATTGTCCGCTGAGAAGCGGACATGCTCAAGCGCTGGGATGAGCGATTGGGAGCAAAGGCAGGCTTTGCATTTGCAGAAGATGTCTCGATGCCTCCTTGACTGGACGGTCATTGAGACGTCTCCTGCTGGCATCACAAGGTAAGATTCCACCTACTCCCACACCTCCTCTCCCCTTGCCCCCGACCTCTTGTGATGATACACTACTCAGCTCACTCCGAGTCAATCTGTGCGGATAAAACCAAACCTAATCCAATTGTTCCTTCTGAAAGAGCGTCTTGATATACACGTCATTGCCTCCGGCTCATACAAGACCACCTTGCTAATATGTGGCTTCAGTATTAGAACACGTCGACGACACAACGGCAGCGCCCCGTCAAGTTTTTTCATCAGTTTACGGCATCAGCGTTGGGCAACCTGTCTTATGACAACAGAGCGTGCCAGTCATGGGACTCGGTTCGGCCAATGACATTTGTCCCACTACAGTACTACAAAATCCAAAACCAGTTGCTTGTACTTGACCGCGCCGTACGTACGAATTGCCTGTGAAGAAGTCGGTGGCGCTGTCAGTTTGACACGGACACATTCATGCGCACCCAAGCCACGAGCAGCAACATGTGGTCTAGCGGATCGCATGAAGAAGTCGACCGTCTCGTGATCCGACGCGGCGCAGACTGCCTAGACGATGGTGGCTTGTCCCCTGCTTGGAGATGGCTCGGCCTGCTCGTCATCATGCGTATCAGATCCGAAGAGGGCGTAGGGCCGATGGGTCGACAGCTGTAGGACGTTGATGGCCGCTTGGCGTGCTGCCATCAGGCACTGACGCGGTTGGCATGGCTCAGCGATGCGATGCGATGCGATCGGACTGCCGCGACGCCGAAGAATTGAATGGAAAGCTATCCTGGTGGACAATAGCCGCCGGCAAGCCTCGGCCTCGGGCGTGGTGCAGAGCAGGCGCAGGCGCAGAAATGTCTAGAGTGTGCGACCTCAGCTGATTCCACCATCTCACATCGAATCCTGGCGGACAAGGAGCCAATGACGGGCGGCACAAGTAAGCCGGCCCTTTTTCGTGGCCCTGCGACGTCAGCACCGCACCGCACCTCAGCATCCCCAGGCCCAGCACAATACGGCCTCCGCTGCAACAGCCCACTCACCTTTCCAGCTCCATCTCCAGTCCCCGCAAATCGCGCACCCATATCGATCCCATTCCCCGGGCCATCCGCTATACCCGTAGCTGCGCGCTCAACACCACTGCTGCTCGGACAGCGACAAGACAGTCCTGCTTTATCCGCACAAACCGAAACCCCGACTTCTACCGACCCTCTCCGGCTCCGATCCTCGTCGCCCCTTCACCTCAAATACAGTACGACCCATGACTCGATCCTAACGGCCATCGTCGACCGCACCCCAGTGACGCAAAAGAGGCCGAGTTACCGCCTTAATCCACGCCAGCCCTGCCCTCCTTCAGCTACTTGACACTCTCGTCGCACAACCTCTTCAGCTCAGCACCGTCTCCCGCCTCATTGCTGCTATTTTAGCGCCCTCCTGCCGGCCACTACGCCGGACATTTTTCTCCTTTCTCGTCATACACATCAACAACAACCTCCGCCATGACGACAAATCGCCCGTTTCTCTCCAACTTCCTAGCCGCCTTCCGCGCGCAGTCGACCTTTCAACATCCCGTATCGCCCACTCCCTCACAAAGCGGCAGCAAGCCTCACCAGTCGTACTCGACGGCGACCTCTCCTGCGCCCGCAAACAACCCGTCCACTCACCACCAAGACGCCCGACCGACAGCAACCTCCAAGACGTCGACCACCGCCGCCGTCCGCGAAGCGACGACGACATCGCACAGCCAAACGCCCTTCCAACCGACCCACCGCCCCCACGCCTCGTACTGGGACAAGACTCCGGGCTCGCCCAACGGGCCCACTTCGCCTTCCTCATCACCTGGCTTCCCCATCCCCGGCGCCTCGTCCAGGCACCGCCGCGGCTCCGACAGCTCCTCGGACGGCGGCTTCCGGGAAAGGACGGGCAGCAGCGGCGGCGCCGGTGCGAGCGGCGCCGGCAGCAGCGCCATGGAGAAGTGGTTCATCGGCGGCCGCACGGCCGACGGCGACGAGCGGTTCTACAAGCTGGGCATGGTGCGGCGGATCAGGAGCAGCGATCGACTGAGTCTGGACCGCCTCAGCTTGTGAGGCGGACTGACTCCCCGAACGACCTTTCGCGAGAGAAGAAATCATCTTCGGGAAAGAGTCCTATCCAAAAGTGCTTTTTTGCCCCCACTTGATGACGAGGGGCGGATTTGGAATGTGTAGCGCCCACATATGCTACCATTCACCTTTTCTTCTTCCGGCTCTTTGCGGCTGCGGCATTTACACGGCGTTTTGCGGACGGATGTGGGAAACGGCGCTGGACGGACGGGTACAATTGTCAACGGGACTGGCTTGCACGACATCACCAACAACAACAACAACGGCGACGACGGCGGGCACGACACGTCAGTCACAGCAGCCACGCAGGCAACCAGGCAGGCAAGCAGGGAAGAAAGAAAGCCTCAAGACCATACATATACCACTTCTCACTCCACACCACCACACTCCCCCTGCTTTATCGTGTGTTTTGAGGAGCCAACTTTGGAATCATACAACGGTCTTTGCCCTCTCAGATTCAAGCAAGAATGGTCTGGCGTTACTTTTTGGGAACGGTCTGGGCGACTATGCGGGCGGGCGGGCGGCGCAATCAATGGGTCTTGCAGATTCTCTCCCAAATACCATACATACAGAAGAGGTCGTTGTTATCTCAATCTCTCAGCTCTCAGCTCTGCGCTGCAATCGAACTTGTGCGTTGCGTGTCTCATGTTCTCATGTCTCTGCTTGTATCCTCACTCGCATGACCGGAGGTACTAGCTTGATACCCTCACCCTCCAACAAGCCCTTCTGTCTTCCCCATCCCACACCCCTCCCTTCCCCTCCCCTCACCTTATCCACCGCCAACAGCCAAGCGACGTCTTGGCGTGGGGCACACCAGCCAGGCATGTACGTATGCAGCAGCGGCGGGGGAGGGGCAACAGCAGCACAGCACCCCAGCCGCCAAACTGACTCAATCACACAACACGCAAACAAGCTTATCGAAGGAAACCCAGCGCTCTGGCTGACCAGTAACTACATCCGCAAAACCAACAAACGTGTCAGCAAGCCTGCCCCATCACCAATTCGATTCCACCCTTTCGGGTTCCGATCGTTTTGGGAGCTGATGCGGCGGGTGGGCGGGCGGGCGGGCGATCCTTGGCGTGGCGAGGTGAGGCGAGATCCGGGGCCCGCCGGAGAAAGGGACGACAGGGCGGATGAATGGATGGATGGGCTGATGGGTTGGTGGGTTGATGGGTTGATGGCTTTGAGGTGAGGAGAGGAGGGAGGGCTGGACTAAGGCAAAGCACAGGACAAGACGGCGGCGGGACAGCAAGCTGCTTGTAGTGGTGTCTTGGATCACCAATCGGCGGAATCAATCGACGGAAGGAGAAACGGCAGTGCGGGAAAAGAGAGTGAGCTTGGAGGACGCATCGATTGAATATGGTCTGCGGCATGGACGGAGACCCGAGACGTGAGAACATGAGGACTCGACATGTTGGTGATAAGAAAAAGGACGCATCGCCAGTTGATGCAAAAAGCAAGGCAGGCAGTCAATCCAGCCATTCGAACTGCACTGAAGCCGCTCGAGTTGCATCCGAGCGCCTATGTACATATATGCGCTTCCAAAGGAGAAGTTTCGCAAAAACGCCCAGCCGGAGAAACAGGAAAACACCAATCATGCAAGTAAGATCCGGCGGCGGGAGAAATTGAGAACTTAGGAAGTGAATCAGTTCCCTTCTCTGCTCCCTCTGCCCGTCGTGACAATTGTTCGACCCCCATTTCATCCCTTTCCACCCCATCTCTGCCTACACCGCTTGCACCTTTCTGTAACTCGGAGGCCTCAACGTGCGGCCCAGCAGCTTGCCCGCATACGGCGGGACCAGAGCGATCGCCAGGACTACGAGCGCGCGCCACAAATACCCAACGCTGACCATGTACTTGAGATCGAAGTAGTCGCCCAAGAAGGGCACGCTGCCAATATAAATCGCAGCGGTACCAAGAATGGAGAAAATCATGACCGGATGCCACGTGGTGATTTCGGCGGCAACCATGGCGAGTTCGTTGAGGACGAGCACCGTAAACGACACTGCGACCATTTTGGAAAAGTCGTCGAGGCCGACGAGAATCTGCGAGAGGCCCTGGATCATCGAGCCCTGGTAGATGGACACGAGCACCCAGATGAAGAAGGTGCGGTACGACAGCGAGCGGCCCGTCGTCAGCTCCTTGTAGAGCTCCGGGTACAAATTTGCCAGCGACTCGTCGACGTCGCGGTCGAGCACCAGGCTGAAGACGGGCATCATCGTGTACAGCGTTGCGTAGCCGACGAGCAACCAGTCGCGGTAGAGCGCTATCGGCTCGAATTTGCTCGCGATGCTGTATATGGTTTGGCAGACGGAGATGATCAGGCCGCGGTGGATGACGAATTGTGCCAGTTTGGCAGACCGCTTGTAGCTGTTGCGGCCGTGCCACACCAGGAGCTTGGTCAGATAGCAGAATTGCTCAATCGAAAAGTCGGCGGCGAGCGAGGCCTGTCGTCCTTCTTTGCCCACGATTCCCACACCCACGTCGGCTGCCTGGATCATGGAGACGTCGTTGCCACCGTCACCGATGCAGCAGATGCGCTTTTTGGTATAGGACCGGATCAGTTTGGCAACGTCGGCCTTTTGCGTTGGCGAGCAACGACAAGCCACGACTGTGGGAAGATTGACTGCAATGGAAATAAAGGCCTGGCGATAGTGAGTGAGCATGAGGGCAAGAGACTCGCCGTCGATCAAGAGGCAGGCATCTGGCTTGCCGCGGAGAAAGTCGAGCGAGTCGTTGGCGAGATCTTTCCGTTTGACTGCCCAGTTGTTAGTGATCCCGTCTCTCTTCAATATTAGATAGACCTACGCTTCGCAATGGTGTGCACATATTGACCCCGAGCAACAAGCTTTGAGCTGACCGCAACACAGCGAGCCGTCTCAACTTTGTCTCCTGTCAACATCCAAATCTTGACGCCAGCATTTCGAAGCAACTCGAGCGAGGGCTTCACGTCACGCTGAAGCTTGTCCTCGACACCAGTGACGCCAAGCAGCTCCAAGTCGTGCTCGAGGAAGTTCTTGACGACGTTTGCCATTGATCCGTCACGTCCATGGAGGGAGACTGATGCTTCATGAAACCGCTGGGTGAAGTCGCTGTACTGTTGCGGGGAGAGCTTCTTGCGGCCGACTACCAAAGTGCGAAGGCCCTCTCTTGCCATGTTGGCAGTCTCCTCGTCCAACCAGTCATTGGCAGCAACAATTGAAGTCATCACAGTATCGGCTCCTTTCTGATAGAACCAAATCTCCCCATTGTCGACAGGATTGCTGTCGCTGCCCTGGAAGAATTTGACGACGATACCCATGCGCTTGCCCTCGGACGTGAATGGGAAGATGTTGAGAATCTGCACACGTACAACCGTCTTACCAGAATCGACGGACTGGAGGGTAATGCTATGGCGATCGCGCTGTAGAAGCCGTAGGCCAATTAGTTCAGTCCACCTGACTATGGCAATTTCGTCAGGAGACGAGGCCTGGTAGGTGGTGACCACTTCGTCATTCACCTCTTCTGTGGTCGGCGTGACGTTGTGACAAAGTGCGAGAGCCAAGACGACGTCTCGCACGCGGAATCCAATCTCTCTGCGCGTTCTTGTCGCTGTGGTAGCTGGCGCGGTGTACGCAGAAGGCGTTACGAGTGTAGACCCCTCTGATCCTTCTGCGGGAGATGAAAATGCCTGGTTGACATAGGTCGAGACTTCGTCCATAGCCTCGTTGGCGTAAGACACTGTGCCAACGTGAATCTTCTTCATCTCCATCTCTTTGGAATGTTAGCTCATGATGTTGGGTTTGGTCAGGTGCACCTACCATTCTGCGTCAGGGTTCCCGTCTTGTCGCTGAGCAGATACTCAATACGCCCAAGATCTTCCGGTATGGTGCTTGTCCGCACCACGGTTCCTGGGATATCCTGATCTCTTTCTATGAACCACGCATACACCGATTTACCCATGTCGAGGTTGACACGAAGGGATATTGGCACAATGGTCGAGAACAAAATGAGAAAGCGCATGACCGACACGTACCAGGGTCTGCCTTTGTGCGAATCAAACCCCTCGAAGGCGACCAGAACAAATGATAGGGCAAGGGTAAGGAAGCAGAGAATTTTGGTCAAAGAGTTGATCTCGACCTCCAAGAGGCCGGTTTTAGACCTGGATGGCGACGTGGACATGGCCGCACGGGTTTGTGGGCCGGTATATATGACGACACCGAGGACAGTCGAACTAGAAGCCAGGACCGTGTTTGCCCAAGCTGTGTTGTCGATATTCAGAGGCGCAGATTTTGTCTCTTCGGATGTGGAGGGTCCGTCGTCATGAGGATCATAGCCGCGTCTCGGCTTTGGCAACAGTTCAACAGTTCCGACAAAATCATTGACTTTCTTGTCGGGCTTTCCGGCAGTCACTCGAAGTCGAGTAAACTCAGACATATCCAAAGCCTGTGTCAGGGGCGACGCGAGACGGAGCTTCCAATCCGTCTCGCCGTCAAGCTGGTCAGTTCGAATGAAGGCCTCGCCAGAAGAGTCGTTGCTAGATGCTGGCTTGTCCTTGTGCGCAGCCATAGCTTCGTGATCACGGCCATCCGTTGACTCCGTCTCGATCAGATTCTCCTGCTGATTTGATGGAAGCTCTGGGGCGTCATGCTCCTTGACGGCCTTGTCACTGACGTAAGTGGACAGGATGACCACATCAGCAGGTATTCTCTGGTCCTTGCTCAGTTTCAACACATCCCCAACTTTTAAATCCTTTGACGGCTTCACTGCCTCAGAAACAGAAGCTGTTGGCCTATCGGGACCATCCATGTTTTCCTCTTCCTCCTCAATATCGGAGATTCGGCGGCTGCCACTTGGTCTTGTGCTTCTTCTTCTTCCCTTTCTGAGCAATCCTGAGCGTTGACTGGTTTCTCTTGAAGAGCCGGACCCAGCGCTCGGGTCATCGAACCGCAGAACTGTGTAGCTTTCCGAGTTGGCCTCGGCATCCCGGCGCCGCCGATGGATATCATCAATCGCCTCTTTTCCCAACGTGATGCTCATAACAAACGCCAAAGGTGCAACGTAAGTGGACAGGTAGCCGATCCGCAGTGCTGGTATGACTTGAGAAAGAGCAACGAGCAAAAAGTACAGGTTCATAAAGTAGGAGAATTCGTTGTACAGAGTCCGAGGCAAAAAGCTCCAGGGGGTATATTTGGCATTGGAAACGCTATTCGCAGGAAATCGTGAGGATTGGGGCTGACCAACAGCTATTGTTCGATTAGAGGCAGGATCATGGTCGTCTGTCTCGGCGGGTTCGGCCGGCTCCTCGGGAGGTGTCAGAGGTCTTTCGCCGGATATGAAGCTTGGAAGTCTGATATGTGAGCCTAGTCGAGCCATCCGGCTTTGCGGTTTTGCTCTCCTGTTGCCAGAGCCGTTTGGTAGCAAGGGTGCGTCATCGTCGCCAACCGTGCCAAAACTACCAACACTGCCCGAGGCTGAGTGGCGCTTGTGGTCTTCCTCGTCGTTCACCAGACCACGCAAGGACTCAGCATCCGGGTCCTTGCTGCGCGAGCTTGCCTGGCCTCGCAAACGACCTATACGCAGATTTCGCAGAGGTATACGCGCTCCCAGCTCGTGAAGCGGTCGGCGCTCGTCGCGGGAGCCGCGCGTCGGCGGAGACTGTGAGGATTCTATGGGGTCCAGAAGTTCGAGGTCAGAATCGCTGTCATCGACGGGTGAGTCCGGAGCATGCGGCCGGTGATATTCGTGCGAGGAGGGCATGTTGCTGCATCTGGCGGTGGGAGGGAGCGCGGCGGGTGGTCGGACGGCGGCAGGCAGAAGCGGTGAAAGCGAGAGTCGAAGGGCGAGAGAGGGAATATTTCAGCGCAGAGGGATCCGTTGGTGGAGCGCGGCCGCGTCAAAGGTGCACGTCAAGAGGATGTCGGCGGAGGACAAGGGACAGATGGTGCCTCTAGCTGGTGACGGCCAAGGAGGCGGAGGTAGCTGCGGCTAACACCGACCACGTACCGTACCTCACCTTACTACTTGGCCTTACCGATCTTTGAACCTCGACATTGCACCATGTGCGCTCCCTTCTCGGGCTCTTTCGTCGCCTCGGCTTCCTCCAACTTGTGTTGAACTTGCTGAGCGTCATTGTCCGACCTCCCTGCGCGTCGCTCGCCCTCCCGCGCTCGACTTTCGCCTCTTCTCGTACTCGTAGAATCGCCAGGTCGGTGCTTCCGCCCCAACAGCTCCTCGCCGTCGAACAAGGCTCCGTGCATCCTCGGCCGCCGGTCCGCGTCTCCGCTCTACACTGGACTTTGTCACTGACGAGCTGTAGAGCTATCGCATGTAGCATTTCCGCGCGCTACAAAATAATTCCTCATGATGGACGCATTCCGACCATCTGGCGACGATCAGAGCCAAAGCGCATCCTGGCACCCGGCTCTGCGCCCTGATAGCGAGGGCGCCCCTGCGCCTCTCTCCACCTCCCATGTTTCTTCCACCGACTCTCCCATGGACGCGACCAAGGACGGCATGGACTCGAGTACAATCGTGGACGACGAGGCGGTTGAGACAGCTCCCCGAACCTCGGAGGATTGCCACCCGTTAAACGACGGTCCCCGGTTTCACATTGAAGAAGATGACGACTTTTTTGCCCAGAGAAATCATGCCGAAGTGGAACAATTGGTAGCAGAGAGGTTGGATGCAACAACGCCAGTACCAGAGGGCGCTGCTACTCCTCTGGCCCAGCCGCTAGACCCAACAGACCAGCACCTTACGCATCCGACTCAACAATTTGCCAGTCTGTCTGCCGACGAGTCTAACCTCTCCATGGCCTTGGAACAAGCGTCGTCGGCCCAGGACGAGCCTGCTGGTATAGATTCGACGCCAGTTGTTGCCCAGGACTCCCAACCTACTCCTGAAATCGAGCACGAGCAGCCAGACATCGAAACGATAAACACGGAGGCACTGCATCAGACGAACCCTGACGTGGAGGCGACGGAGGATCAAGCACAAGACCAGCACTACGAGCATCAGGGTGAAACCACAAAGCTTGAGGAAGCTGTTCAAGAAAGCGCTGCTGCGCCCTTAGCCTCCACGCCCGAGGCTGGCGCGCTGAATTGGGGGGATACCGACGCCGAGTCCAATCTGGGGGCTAGTCACAACAACCACATTGCGGACGCTCAGCCCGAGATAGTTGAGAACATGCAAGCGGAGGCCTCCCAGAACGGCTCGGCCGAAGGCAAGCCGGAGGCAGGGCTAGGTTCGTTTGACGGAGTCGCGGGCCAATTAACAGCTGGGAGCGGAGAGAAAACCCCGAGCGTAAACGGCGCGGCCGAACTGGACTGGGCAACAACTGGCGATGAAGGGTTCGACATTGGACTATCTCAACGTGCCAGCCCTGATCAGGCCAAAGATGGGCCAACGCTGCCGCAGGAGTCTGTTCTGGAAGCGCTTAATGCAGACTGGAGCAGTGTCGGGGATGAGAGCTTTCCCGTTGGAGCACAGAAAATTACATCACCTCCAGCGCAGGAATCGAGCGAGGCTATTCCGCTGCTTGGTGAGGCTTCGGGGCCAGCGATTTCTTCCCCCGAACCGGCTTTGGACTGGGGAAATGCTGGCGAAGAAGACTTCAGCTCTGTGCTACAAGCCGAATCCCAAGGGGGCACTGGTGGACACCATGAGGAGACCGAAGTCCCAAGACCGATTGAGGAATCCAGTCAGAGTCAGCTTCACTGGGGAAATGCCCTTGACGCGGATTTCGATATTGGCACAAACAACACCGATGCGCCAGATGCGCTAGCATCACAGAAGGCTGCTCCCGAAGCAGCGCAAACTCTGGATTGGGGAAAAATAGATGGTGACGATTTCGGTTTTGACGGAGCGGATGCTTCTGCACAAGACAACCAGGGACATAATGCAGGTAATGACGAACCATCAGCAAGCAAAGAAACGGAACAGAAACCAAAAGCAGAGAAGGACCTCAGCGACTTGTGGGCTGAAGCACTTGCCGATGACGATCTGGAGGGCACCAGCGCGACAGATCCCTCAGCTTTCTTCTTGGACGACGACGAAGGCTTTTTGGACGATGCTGTTCCACAACCTGAAAGCGGGACTATTCAAAATGGAAGCATGTCTGGTGTCGCAGGAGCAGCAACCAAGTGCTCGCCATCGCTACCTCCCCAGCCGGTTACGAATCCCTATGCCCCCGCGGCCTCAAGCTACACAAGCGTGTCTCAACCTTCAGTTACCGTGCCACAAGCAACACCATATGGGTCTTATCAAAATCAACCCAATCCTGCTCCACAACGGCCTCAGATGCCCAGCTCAGCCCAGAGTTTTGCAGACAAATCCAAGGGGGGCTACTCCTCTCCGTACGATCTCCCCGAAGACCTTGCAAAGACAGCAGCACCAAGAAAACGCGTAGTTTACGCCCCATCAGCACCTGCTGGACAACCGAAAGTTCCACCGCCAAGATCGTCAAGCGTCTACTCAAACACATCATCCTCGGGCCCACAGCCCCCTCCCTCAAATATGACCACGGCAAGCGCCTCGCCCCCGCTCTCTGGCCAGTCGCCACAGACGTCTACATTTCCTGGCGCAAGCCAAGCTGTTCCACGCCCATCTCTCAGCACCAAGCCAAGTACTGGTGACTTTTTTGAGGAATTGCCGGCAGTTTCGAAGCCGCGCCCGTCTGGGAGATATACTCCCCAGGTTGTCACACCTACACCTCCCCCTCCATCGTTTCCACCGGCTCCTCCTACTCGCCAGACTTCCCAGACCTATGCTCCTCCAGTCTCTAATCCCCAACAACTGCAGAGACAGGTATCGGCGACGTCTCAGACCTTCACGCCTCCCCCACCCAGCCAATTTCAAAGACCGCCGTCTAAACAGTACGCGCCTCCTGCTGCTGCAACTCAATTGCAACCTCCTGAGCGTCTTAATCCCTTTCCTGATCTTGGGGAATCTTCCCAAAAGCCCCTTCCAGCAGCACCTCAAGTTCCAGTTGCTGCAAGCCGCTACTCGCCAACGCCACCGGTCGCTTCAGCCCCGGCGAGCAACCGTTACTCACCTGCTCCAGCAGCGGCTGCACCACCATCTAAATACTCTCCGGTGTCCACCTCAGCACCTACCTCAGCACCCTCGGCCGCTCCAAACCGCTACAGCGCCGAGCCCGCTGGGCCACCCAAGGCTGCGGCGCTCCCATTTGCACCAAGAACCTCCAGTCCCCTGGCTTATCACAGCATGCCTCACTTGGAGCAGAGCCAGAGACCGCTATCGTCAGGAAGCCGTAGTGGGTCGATCGGCACGCCTCTGGAAGACCAGTTAGGTGGACTTTCAAGGCTTAGTCTCGAGCAGGTACGAGAAGTTCCTGAACAAGAGCGAAGATCGGGGACTCCACCTCACTTTGTGGCTTCTCCGGTGGTTTCGCCGCCCAAACATACCAGCAGCAACTATGCCCCACAACAGCCTCCTGTCATGTCTCCAGGCCAAGTTGCCAGCATGCCGCCTGTTCGTCGGGCGCATTCTCAATCACCGGGTGCGACGATGAAGGGGCCTAAGCTTCAGACTGCTCAGATTGAGCGACCGGCCTCAACCAATGGCTTAGCGTCGCCAATCACGTCTACACCGAACTATGTTGCGGCAACGCCGAGTTACACAGCACCTAGCGCCGTCAACACATCAAAAACAGCAGCACAACAGCGCCGTCGGCGGACATTCTCTCGAGATCTGAGCTACATCAAGCCGATCGATCAGACAGCCGAGGACCAGTTGGAGAGATGGAAGGGTGCTCCCATTTTCAAGTGGGGACTTGGTGGCACTGTTCTAACGAGCTTCCCGAAGGCCATCCCTCGATACGGAACCGGTGGTACAATGCCAATGGTCAAGTGCACTGCAGGAGAGATCCGCGTCCAGAAGGCCAGCGATATGTGCCCTCTCTGGGACCCGATTGCCAAATTCCCCGGTCCCCTTAAAGCCAAGGGCAAGAAAAAGGAAATTGTCAATTGGCTCAAGCAGGGAATCGAGACCATGGATAAGGACTACAAAAGCAAGCTCTTCAACGGGGAGTTGCCATCAGATGTCAGAGTCAGATTGGAGGAAAAGATCTTGCTCTGGAGAATCCTTGAGATATTTGTCGAGCATGACGGTCACCTTGAGGGTTCCGATGCGGTGACTCAAGCGGTTCGAAAGGTCCTTTCTTCTGAAGCCCAAGAGGCTGAACCTGAGCTGTCAAGTCCAGTGGATCTTATGGGCTCAGCCGCAAAGACAGGCTCCGCGGTTGCCGGTGAACCTATTGATCCCCAATCCATCACCATCATTCGCAACCATCTTTACAAAGGCGATCGCGAAAAAGCTGCTTGGGATGCCGCCGATAAGCGCCTCTGGGGGCATGCGATGCTGATTGCTTCAACATTGAACAAGGACATTTGGAAGCAGGTGGTTCAAGAGTTTGTGCGCCAGGAAGTACGGCAAGTGGCAGGCAACAATCTGTCTCTTGCAGCCGTGTATGAAATTTTCGCGGGCAACTGGGAAGAAAGCATCGATGAACTCGTGCCAGCTTCCGCAAGAGCAGGCTTTCAAATGGTTAGCAAAACCGACCGATCTGGAGCGAACACAAATGTCCTTGACGGACTCGACAAATGGCGAGAGACTCTTCTTCTGGTTGTCGGCAACCGAAGTGATGGAGACACTCAAGCCCTGCTGGCACTTGGCAAGCTGCTAGCTGGATATGGCAGAGTGGAAGCTGCCCACATTTGCTACCTCTTTGCTAGATCGTCTCTGATCTTGGGAGGAGCGGATGACGCGAGCGCACACGTGGTGCTGCTCGGCGCAGACCACATCAACCAGCGCTTCGAGTTGGGACGCGACATAGAGCCAATTCTCTTGACCGAGATCTTCGAGTTTGCCGTCACTCTTTCTGCTCCAGCAGCACCTCCGGCCATCCCGCACCTCCAAGCCTTCAAGTTGATTCATGCTCTCGCTTTGGCTGAGTATGGGCACAAGTATGAAGCCCAGGCTTACTGCGAGGCGATTTCTGCCTCTATGAAAGCAACGACCCGGATTTCTCCCTACTACAATGTTGCTCTCATCTCAGAGCTTGAGGATCTGATAAAGCGCTTGTCCGAAGCTCCAAAGGACGGGTCTTCCTCTTGGATTTCCAAGCCATCCATGGGCAAAGTAACAGGAAGCTTGTTCTCGAGCTTCAATCGGTTTGTTGCCGGGGAGGACGATGCGGAGTCCAACGGGTCGGGGCCCGACGCCAGCCCGTTTGCTAAGGTTGCTGGAGATACCCCATCAGTCAGCAGGTCCCCGTCCGTGGCTGATGTGTACGGCTCCCTGCCCGCTGGAGGGTCATCGCTTGCACCATCCAATACCGTCGCAGGGTCGAGATATGCTCCGTCAACGAGTCCCTATGCACCTCGGGGTTCTTCTGAGGAGTCGCGTTCCCGATATGCCCCGTCCCAGTCTCCATATGCGCCAACCAGGCAGTCTACAGAATCCGAGAGGAGACTGGAGATGCCCATGGACGCACTGTTTACCCACCAAGAGACACCTCCATCTTCCTACAACCCATCGACCATGCACTATCAACCGCAAGCGCCAAAGCAACAAATGCCCTATGCACCCAGTGCGGCAGCTCCCTCCCAAACTTCTCCAAATCCTCTTGGGAGCCCCTACACACCAACCACGGCTCCTGCCTTCGCTGGATACCAGCCTTTAGCCACTGGGCCGAGTGAGGAGAATCTTTCCACAAGCAACGGCCATCCCACGAGTGGTGGAGACTTTGGTCCACCACTCACGTCGAGCCAGCCCCAAGCAAATCCTTACGAGCCGCCTGCAACCTCATATGAGCCCCCCGCGACTTCCTACGAGCCACCCACTAGTTCTTACGAACCGCCTTCGTATCAGCCGTACGAGCCTGACCCTGAGCCGGAGGAAGACAATCAGCCAAAGAAAAAGTCGTTTATGGATGACGACGACGACGAGCTCGAGCGTCGAGCCGCCGCTCTCAAGGCGCAGCAGAAGGCAGAAGCGGATAGACAAGCCGACGAGGCTTTCCGAAAAGCCGCTGAAGCTGATGGTAAGTATCTGAATTCATGATCCTTGGTGTATTAGTTTGAAGAATACCGCTGACACTTGGATCACAGCTCAAAAAGGCCCTTCGTCAAAGAAGTCAAGTTCCTGGCTTGGTGGGTGGTTTAGCAAGAAAGCCGACGATTCTCCAAAGCCGATTCGCGCCAAACTAGGCGAGGAGAATTCTTTCTACTACGACACGGATCTCAAGAAATGGGTCAACAAAAAGGGCAACCCAGCAGATCAAGCTGCCAAACCTGCCGGCACACCTCCGCCTCCGCGTGCCGGGCCACCTGGCGCTGGTCTGCGCAGTGCAGCGAGCGCCATGAACCTCGGTGGCGGACCGCCAAAGGGCGCACCAACGCCGCCACTGCCCGCGATGGGTGGCTCTGCGTCCACAGGAGCTTCACCCAATCCTGGACTCGGGCAACGCAGTACCAGCATGCCACCGCCTATGGGTGTGCCTTCAAATGCTGGGTCGCGTACTGGTAGCCCTGCACCGCCTGTTCCAGGTGTTGCGCCCAGCGCATCGGGCACGCCCAGCCTTGGAGGGCCCCCAAGTCGCCCGCCGACCAGCATGTCGAATGCTAGTAGCATCGATGACTTGCTGGGGGTTCCAGCGCCTAGAAAGGGCGCCGCCAGGAAAAAGGGCAAAGCTGGCAGATATGTCGATGTGATGGCTAAATGAGGAGGGTAGGTCAAGGTTTTTGGCTTCGCAGTTGGTTCTTCTGGGTATGATGAGACGATGATAAGATGGACCAAGTGCCGACTGGGCACTTCGCCTTGGAATCTCTGTATAAATAATGCATGTCTCCTTTTGTTGAATAGATAGTTGATTCTTTCGAGCGTTTTCCTGCCGAGCCATTTCCATGGTTTCGAGACGCGCACCAAGAGCAGGCTTACTGCAGGATACCTATTGATGTGGGTAGGGAACAGCAAACATGCCTTGATGGCTGCATCTTTTCGCACGGTACAAATCTCATGCATGGAAAGAACGGTTCGAGGTCGCCGCTCATGCCGCCTCTTCAAGACCAAAAAGCTTAGCAAAAGCTTGGCCAAGCCATATTGAAGACACCGATCGATCGAGCGTCGATGCTTGGAACCAGCTCTCCTGCGCCGTTTTGTTTTTCAAACATTGCTTTTCTTTGGTCTCTTTCGGGCTGGACAAATGACCAGGCGCCGAACCGTGTCGTGAAGACAACCTGGAGACTTTTTCTTGCGAACGCTCAGCCGTTGTGAAGACCCCGGGCCGCTCCCTCGTACTATTCTCAAAGCAGCTTCCTATTCAAGTCGTAGCGCCATCTGGCGAGCCGGACCGGTTCCTGGAAAAGTGGCTCCCCCCGTCTTCTTATCGCGGCTTTGTGCCACTCCAGATGCACCTTGCCTGTCCTGCGCCATCGGCAACTGCCTTTCTATCCGTACCTGATCTGCCCTGCTGTGCCCTGGCATATAAATCGTCATGTCCGGCCGCATTCCTGGCTACGCGTCGCCTTGTCCTTGTCATTGTCCCCGATCGCCGCCATGCCGTCTCTCGCCATGATCAAGGCCGCCTTGACCGCCTCGGCATTGCTGTCGCCTGCGATTGCGCAGTTCGTCTCGCCTCCAAAGAACCTCACCCTGAAGCAAGGAGCGGCCGGCATCAATGTGCGCTACAAGGAGGTGCCAACCGGCATCTGCGAGCTCGACCCCAACGTCAAGAGCTTCTCGGGCTACGCAGACGTGGCAGAGGACCAGCACATCTTCTGGTCAGCCTCCAATTCCATGTGTATACGACCAAGCTAACCGGGTACCAGGTGGTTCTTCGAGGCGCGCAATCAAGATCCGACTACTGCTCCGCTGACCGTCTGGATCAACGGCGGCCCTGGCTCATCGTCCATGATTGGTCTTTTCCAAGAAAATGGTCCTTGCGGTATTGATGAGGATGGCAGTCCATACAGCAACCCGTTCTCATGGAACAACGTTTCAAACATGGTGAGTGACCACGAGTCGGGTTTGAGCCGCATGTCGAGCCGTCCCGCATCGCTGCGGAGCTTAATATTAACCTTAAATACTAACTCGGGTGGTGTTTCAGCTGTACATTGATCAACCAACTCAAGTCGGCTTTTCGTATTCCGTCCCCTTGCCAGGATATTACTCCAGTCAGGGCGATTTGATTCTGCTGCCAAATAACACGTGCCCTGAGTATGCTTCCGAGTGTGGTACCTACTCGAACCCGGATCCCACATTGACGGCCAATGCCACGGATGCTGCGGCGCCGAATTTCTGGAAGACTCTGCAGGTATGACATACCAAGTTCTTGATTTCCGAAATGGAATCAACCTGCGCTGGCGACGGTCGGTGCTAACATTACCAAGGGCTTCATGGGAGCTTTCCCGCAGTACTCAAGGAATGGGTTCCACTTTACCACGGAGAGCTACGGCGGTCACTACGGACCTGTCTTCAACAGTAAGTTGACGGAAGTATGTCGCGGAAATCTAGTAGACTAACGCTCGTGCAGACTACATTATTGAGCAAAACGCCAAGAACATCACCGATGCCCTACAAATCCAGCTGGAAAGCGTCCTGATTGGCAACGGATGGTTTGACCCATTGATCCAGTATCAGGCCTACTACAACTTTTCCATCTTTCCTGGCAACACTTACGATTTCAAGCCTTTCAACGACAGCATCTCCGAAATGTGGTATAATAACCTCTACGGCCCGGGTAACTGCGTCGATAGAATCACCGAATGCTACAGCCAGGGCCTGAATGAGATTTGTAGCCTCGCGGACAGCTTCTGTGCCACCGAAGTTGAGTATCTGTACGACATCTACAGCGGACGCGACGAATATGACTTCCGCGAGCTGACCCCGGACCCCTTCCCGTACTCCTTCTACGTCGACTACCTGAACACGCCCAAGGTACAGGAAGCGATTGGCGCGTACCAAAACTTCAGCGAGTCCAGCGACGCAGTCAGCAACGCCTTCAGCACAACGGGCGACGACGGACGCCGCATGAACTCGATCCAAGACGTGCGCAACCTGCTCGACGCGGGCGTCCAGGTCATGATGTACTTTGGCGACGCCGACTACAACTGCAACTGGCTCGGCGGCCAAGTGTGCGCCGACGAAATCGCCGCCGCGGGCTACAGCACCGCCGGCTTCACCGACCTCGTCACCTCGGACAACGTGACGCACGGCCAGGTCCGCCAGGCCGGCCTGTACTCCTTCGTCCGCATCTACGAGTCCGGCCACGAGGTCCCGTTCTACCAGCCGCTCGCCTCGCTGGCGCTGCTCGAGCGCGCCCTCGCTGGAAAGGACATTGCTACCGGCGCCACGGACGTCACTGCCGAGTATCTGACGGAGGGACCGCTGACGAGCGATTATCGTGAGGGCAATGCTACTGTGCAGATGCAGGTGTTGCCGTCGAATGCGACGTACAACACTACGACGAATGCACCAAACCCTACGACACGCAGGGAGAGGCAGAAGGTGCTTAAGCGCGACGCGAGGAGGTTGTTTAAGCCGAGTTTGTAAGAACCATTGCTAGACGTTTGGGTTTGGTGTGTCTTTGGAGTTGGAATTAATCATTTTTCCTCCGGACGCGACGCGTGCATGCATGGCAGACGAGTCTCTGCAATCCACTTTCAAAACGTGACAAGCCTTCGGCATTTTTTGAACAACAGTCAAAAAGTGAATTTACTCGTGCCTCAAAGTCCTGTCCATTCGCCCATTGCTTGATGCGTTGTGTAGTGTTGACGAAATCAGGAGGGCTGGCATGATGGACAACAGAAGGGTATCGTAGTCTGTGTGGCATGTGGAACGAATTGTAAGCTTCCCCAGAACATGCACGCAGCATTGATAAGATTCGTAGTATCTTCTCTAGGACTTTTTCAACAGACTGCCGCAGCATCAACGACGAGTATATGAGAACCGCGAACCCGATCATTACACCACCCTCTTGATCAAATCATGCTCGAAGACCAGAAAAGGCCCTCATCTCTCCTCTCCTTTTCACCTTCCCTTCTTCGCAGATTTTCCCTGCGCCCCACTGCCGCCGCCCGCTTGCACCTTGGCATTGCCTTTCTCCTTCTCCTTTCCGTCATCGACAGCCCCACACAGTACGACCTCATCCCTAGCCCACACCAACGCGACGACCGCGGCCGCCGGCCCACCCACAACAGTCCACAGCAAGCTCCTCCCCAAAAGTCCCGCAAAGAAGCTTCCCTTCTCGCGCGTGTCCCCGCGATACACGGTGCCCGCCCACACCAGCGCCGCCGCACAGCTGACCGCCTCATCCCACTGCAAGAAGCGCAGGATGCCCTCGTTCAGCGGTAGCGCGACGCCCGGCGCCGTCGGGCGGGGCAGGAAGACGCTCAACGGCTCGAACGCGTCGACGATGTGCGGCGCAAACGCCGACGGGGCGAGCAGAGTGCCGAAGGACAGGGTGAAGGCTGACACGTGCGACGTCACGGCCAGTGTGAGCGCGAAGACGTGAAGACGGGTCAGCGCAGCGTAGGTCTTGCCCGGCGCGCTGAGGCGCTCGGTGGTTGCGCGCGTCGCGAACAGCGGGCGTAGCGCGTACCACGCGAGCGAGATCCACAGTGGGAACGGCTGCCACAGCGCGATGGCAATCTGGTGGAAGTCGTGCGAGACGACGTCTGGTGCGGGGAGTGCCATGGCCATTGAGGGGACTGTTAGACCGAGGAAGACGGCAGGTGGGAGGGCGGCGATGGAGGGCGTCGGGAGCGACAAGGCAACGGGGAGTGCGGACGTGGGGCGTTGGCGTTTGGTGAGCAAGTACAGCATGCCCCAGATGGGGATTGTGACTGCTAGGGAGATGTTTTGGAACAGGAGGCCGAAGATGGTTGTGCTGTGTAGAACAACGTCAGTGTGAACCATGTCCAAAGAAACAACGGCACCTCAAGCGCAGCCGCGAATTTGGGGAGACTTGATATTCCGTACAACGTAATGAGTCGTCCCTGATTTCCAGTCCTCATGGCCTCCAGGACCATGACAGCCCAGAACGCCCCCGTTTGTCCCACAAAATGTATGCCTTGCAGGAAGAGACGCGGGCTGCTGCCGCTCGTAATGGGCCAGAAGAATATTTGCAGGAACACCAACTGCTGGTCGATGGGCCCAATTCCCGTGTAGTACTTTTTCAACGGCACGTCTGCGCCCGGTACGTTGGGGTCGCCTCGCATAACATGCGCTGTTATGTTGGGCATCAGGCCGTTGTTGAAGGAGCAGACGAAGACGCCGTAGATGGCGGCGGCGACGAGGCCGGGCAGGAGAACTGTCGTGGAGAGCGTCAGGTTTGGCATTTTGGACAAGTTCCTCCTGGGGGTTCAATGGCTGAGGAAGGAAGAGGGTCGATTGAAAAGTAGCTGGACAAGTTCATGGCGCCGAATTCCACCTTGGCGTCGCTTGCGATGAGCGGGCAGGGTCGGATGAGTTCATGCGGGGTTCGGATGTGTCTCCGTTGTCGCCAAATGGTGTTGCTGGCTTCCTTGTGAAGATTTTTGGCGGCAGCCAAAGAGGGGACGGTAGGTGTGCGCTGGCTGGTGCCTGGTTCGGCGTGGTAGGGCTGCCGAGGCGCGTTGTTACGGCCGCATGTGGTTTCGGGCGTGTCGGGGTGGTGTTGAGTGGAGGTCAAGGCGAAGCTTCCTTGGGAGCTTGGGGGTTGTGGCGGGGGCTTGGTTTGTGCTACCAGCACTGGTTGGTGAGCCTAATGCCACCTCCCACCATGAAAACAAACAAGACTCGTATGTTTCTTCATCTTCGTTTGTTTTCGAGATGAAATCCCGGCTTCTTTTCCCCTCTTCCTGACCCCGAAAGAGTGGATCCCCCATCGCTGATCTCTTTGCAGGGTAGTACTTGTTCCAAGCAAACGGGAAACCAGGATCGAAGAAATTCAAAACTCACTGCAGAAAAGACCGGACTCATGGCAAAGAACAATTGATGATTTTGCAGATGGTTCATTGACAGCTTCATGACCTCGACGCTTGAACATCTCCCCGTCTTTAGTTCCCACTAGTGAACTTCCCCCTTTGCTCACGCGAAGTTGACATTGTCAACACACAACATTCAACAACACATTTGCGACATATTGGATCAACATGTTTCCCATCGCCACAATCATTTCTCTAGTTGCCATTTGCTCCTCTGCAAATGGCTTCTTTTCTTCGCCACTGGCGTGCAAACCACAGTCTCAACCGAATCCAATCGCAAAGACGTATCCGAAAGAAGTAACTGGTACCTTCAATGGAACACTCGCCGTAGTCCCAATTCCTCTTTCGAAGGCCCAGGAGATCATTGGACACGAGTACAGAATCTTGACAGACGCATATCAGAAGTTCCTGCCCACATTCCCGAAAGATATGTATCCTGCCATCGTTCAAGCCGTACAGGACCACGACGTTCAATCCTTTGGAATCAAGATACCAGACTTTACGGTGAGCATCAACTTCGGGAGGACCCATATTGTTCCGCAAAAGAAGAGCAGACTGACATCGACCAGCGAATCAGCATCGAATACCCCTTCGTCGACCTTCTCAACGACGGCTACACCTCCTTCCGCTACGTCCCTGTCCAAGCCATGGTATCTACAAACATCGTGTCCATCCTCGGCTCGGCCGCCTATGGAACGTACGTGGTGCCCTCGACATTCACACCAACCTGCGATCCATACGACTTTGCCCCTGACGCTCCCGCCGACACCACCTTCCTTGACGCCCACGTCGGATTTGACAAATTCAATGGCCAGCCACCCTCCATCGCAACGCTCTTTCACGCTATAGACCATGACGACCACGGTGATGGTGACCACAGTGGTCCCGCTCTTGGCCCGTATTCGATGCAATTTTACATAAATGCTACTAATCAGCCGACGTACGCTAATCCGTCCCGCGGCTGCGACAACATGATTCGGTTCTTCAATACGTCGATTACGGCGCCACCGTACCAGCCGGTGGGCGTCAAGGGTCATGTCAAGGTCAGCGACCCTTTCTTCCCTGGCGGCCAGGAGTGGCATGATGTTTGGGGCCTTCGCCTTGACACAGCCTTCATTGAGCACAACTTTATCAAATGCGAGAAGCTGAAGGGGTACTCTGTTTCCTGAGATGAATTTTGGATGCGCCAGTTGCCGAGCTTTTGTGCGGGAGCTTGGAATGAGAGGCTGTCTCTTTGGATATTGTATGTATGTGTAGAATCCATCAACCATCGAAGCAGGGGGGCAATTCGCATGATCCCTTACCAAAAGCCGCTCTCTTACCAAACAATGTCGATTCAACCGCGCTGACCAAAATACCCTGAGCTCCCTGCGTACGCACGGGACCACTTTTCGCCCTTCTCGCTACCAAGAATCCAGCACCACCCTGAAGCCAAAAAGAAGAAGAGCCCGCAAGCAAAAAGTTAACAGTGCGCGAGTAGGTTGGCCAGGACTTGAACCTGGGACTTGCCACGGAAGAGTTTAGGTAAACCCGCGACACATGTTTTCCTCTATAGACACACCTTCAACCCTTGGGTTATGGGCACGCGCTGTATACTGAAGTACCGGCGGAACTTGTTTATTTAGTGATTTTCCTTTTTGCGTTGGATGCGCAAGATTTCTGAAGCGGAGCTCTTTGCTGGAGTCGAAATGCAAGTCGAAGGTAATTTTTGTGGAAGCCTTTTTTCAACTCCGTCTGGACTGAAGCGTGAATTCGAATTTTCGGCTCTCACTGCGACGTGTAGGTCTAGGCCATCGAATGACGCCTGACGCACGATCAGATCATGAGCACGTGGAGACCTTCATACACTGGTCCCTGAGGAGCCGTGAGTTGAAAGACAAAGCCGCTGAGCTCACATCTCAGCAGCAAGATCGCACAGCAAGCTTCTGGCTCCCGAAAAGCCTCTTCGGACAAACGCGATTCCAGTGGGAAACCTTGCGGCGCAGGTTCGCTGAGTTTCTAATTGAAGCCGCCCTGTTGAGACTAACAAAGTCAAAACGTTTGATGGCACAATCATTGATCGAAGGAACATAAGTGTTGTCAGGGTCTCCAGCCTTCAACAACTGTCAGGGTTTCAACGACCAGCGATCTTCGGGTCTATGCCTGTCTTGCGGCCTTTTCTCGGGATTCTTCCTTGCTTAACCGACCAACCACCTGGTCCCGACCTGCGACCCGGCCGACACCACACCTTCGCAACCTCACTCATTCTTCCGCTATCTCTGCGCCTCAAGGCCTCATTACTCCGAAGTCCTTGGCAAGAACCTGTCTCACGACCCTCTGTCGCCTGATAACCGCTCCGGAAGCCATCTTATCTCGCCACAGCTTCTAGAAGCGACGGCTTTTCTAGCGCGAATTTGTTGCCGTTGCACGCTGGCGGTCTTGGCCACCAATATACGACTGCGACCTTCCTCTTGGAGAATCTTGACTCGCAGATGGAAGGCACTTCTTGGGTAGTACCAGGCTGGGCAAGACAACACGTGAATGCTGATGGCGCAAAAGTCAGGCCAAAGGATGCCAGGAGCAGCTTTTATACCCCGCATCATTGGATCAGCGCGGCCTGCAACCAGGTTCATCGCATGCACCTCTTCGGCCCATCAGCGGTCGCTGCAGGCAATCGTCGCCCGTTGTAGGGCACTAGCTGTATTCAAAGTTGCAAATCTTCCTTCCTTGAGCGACTACATGCATGCCCTTACATTTAAGCTTACTTGGCTCCCGGCCAGCCAACGGCCTCCCGTCAATGCCTTGGCTGATACGACAGCGGCTTGCAGACCCGTACTGATAATGCGGTGAGATGGCTATCTTTTGTGCCTGGATGCAATGTCTAGGTGCAACGCGCTATTATCCTTCAGTACTTAGTCGTGATGATACAGCCGTCCAGTGATTGGTGCTTTCCTCAAGAGGCGAAAAGGGATGCAGATTAAATGCGGAAGACTTCCTTTCCTCCCAGCCTCGTGCTGCCTCGACCCTGTCTTGTTGTCCACCACCCAATTGACCTCCAAACATGGCAACCGGTGACCATGGCGCTACTGAGGCAGTGATGTGCGTTTCTTCAAAATCAATTGAAGTCGCATGCAAGGCTGACGAATTTTTAGGTTGGAAGAGTCCGTCAAAGCAGAAGCAAAGCAGCAGGGCCACGCTAATGACGACCATTCGCCGCCGAGCCAGTCCCTGGTCCATGAAAAGACAAACAACGTGGAAGCCGACGAAAAGGCGCCGTCCATTACTCCGGATGGAGAAGAGCCCTCGGATGACGACAAACGACATTTGCGCAAAGTTGGAGAAAGTCTACCCGTCTCCGCCTTCCTGATTGCATTTGTCGAGCTTTGCGAAAGGTTCACCTACTACGGAATGGGTGGCTTGTTCCAAAATTACATTCAACGGCCATTTGACGGCAGTCAAGGCCGTGGTGCACTTGGTAAGAATCCTTTCTACGGTCTCCAGAGCGTTGCACTCACTGTACGAAAGGAATGGGCCACCAGGGAGCAACTGGTCTAAACTTGTTCTTCCAATTATGGGCCTATGTCTCGCCAATTATCGGAGCCATCATCGCAGACCAATATCTGGGAAAATATGTTACCATTGTAGTCTTCTGCGTCGTATACATCGTTGGACTTTTTATCCTTTTACTCACTTCTTTGCCTGTGTCATTGGCTCACGGGGCTGGTTTGGTAAGATTCTCCACTTGGAAACCAAGAGACATTACTGATATAATCCAGGGAGGCTTCATCACAGCTGCCATTGTTATTGGACTTGGCACTGGAGGAATCAAGTCAAACATTGCACCCCTGATCGCCGACCAGTACAAGAGACGAAAGATGGAAGTGAAGACGCTTCCAACCGGCGAGCGCATCATCATCGATCCCAGCGTCACCATCCAGCGTATTTACATGGTAAGCACTGCGGGATGACTCTGCCATCTCTCAATGGGCAGCAGTATTTCCATGTTACCTCTGCTGACCCTGCGGAAAGATCTTTTACCTATGCATCAACTGCGGCAGCTTGGCACTGCTTGCGACACCGTACATGGAGCGCGATGTCGGCTACTGGTCAGCATATCTCCTTTGTTTGCTCGTATTTTTCTGCGGCCTCGCCGTCCTCCTCCTCGGGAAGAAATACTATATTGTTAGACCTCCGGAAGGATCAGTCATCACCAACGCCTTCAGAGCCATTTGGATCATGATCAAGCGCCGGAGCCTGGATGCACCAAAACCTTCGTACCAAGCGCGGCTCGGGAATTCGCAGGTCATGAAATGGGATGACAAATTTATCGACGAGCTCAAGAGAGCATTGATAGCCTGCAAAGTCTTTTGCTTCTACCCCGTGTACTGGGTGGTGTACAGTCAATTTTCAAACAATTTTGTCTCGCAAGGTATGTTCCACATGCGTGCAAATGTCCTTGGCTCTGCAAGAACAATCCCAATGTTTACTGACAGCTCTTTAGCCGGCGACATGCGAGGCCACGGCATTCCCAACGACCTCATGCAGAACTTCGACCCGATTGCAATCATTGTCTTTGTTCCGATCCTCGACCGCTTGGTGTACCCCTTGATGCGCAAGATGCACATCCGCTTCCCGCCTATCAACCGCATCACGCTTGGATTTTGGGTCGGCTCTCTCGCCATGGCGTATGCAGCAATTGTGCAGCATCTCATCTACTCTTCAGGGCCATGTAAGACATCCACTTCCATCGACTCTGAGTTCCAACTGACACGGACAAAAAAGGCTACAAGGACCCTCTCTGCCCGGCCTCCGAAGACTCCTCCGGCACAGCTCAGGGCAATCACATCCACATCGCCGTGCAAACACCCGCCTACATGCTCATCGGTATCAGCGAGATCTTTGCCAGCGTGACGGGCCTCGAGTATGCCTACACCAAGGCGCCGCCGTCGATGAAGTCGTTTGTGCAGAGCATGTACCTGCTGACCAACGCGTTTGGCTCGGCCATTGGCATGGCGCTGGTGTCGGTTTCGGTCGACCCCAAGATCCTGTGGATGTTTGTTGGTCTGAGCTGCGCGAGCTTCATTGCGGGGTGCTTGTTTTGGCTCTGCTTTCATCATTTGAATGATGCAGAGGACGAATTGAATGCGCTGTCATGAGGCTGTGGCCGGGGTCCATGGAAGGTGTGGGCGAGTTGATTGGGACAGTATAGGTCGGTCTTCGATTGAGTGAGAGATACCTTTCATAGGGCAAATGCTTTGGGCCGCATCAGAAGAGTCAGAGCTGCTCGGCTGGGAGGGAGCAGCATGCAGTGTTTTGATTGTGTGGGAGGGGAGTGAAATCAACCAGAGGAAAAGATACGCTTAGTCGCTTGCTCGACCCAACGTCTCAAGACTGCAATTGACTTTAACACCATGAAGTGTTAACTTGCCGTGCACGGCGACTTTCCGACCGCACCGTCACGCGGACTCAACTTAGTAGCACCTACGCACCGCCAAACGACTGTACTTTTCATTCTCTGCCACACTTTTCATTCTCTGCCACCGACAACCCATCCACCCAGACTTCCTCTTACAACCGCATCCCTCGACCGTGTCACTCCCGTCATCAAGAACCATGACGCGCAAGCGTAAACACGCGCAGTCGAGCCTCGTCGGCATTGAACCTCTCGCTGCGGATGAAGCAACCCAAACTCTCGGTGTTGACGACAAAGACGACATTCCGAAACGACGCCGCCTGACCGCTGGTACTCACAAGAAAGCTCCTAATGACGACCTCGCAAAAGCCACCAGAGCTCTCCGAAGATTCCACTTCGATGACCCACGCGACAAACTCCCACTGGGCGAATTCCCTCGCGAAATCGTACGCCAAATTGGTGATCATCTACCCGTCGATTCATTGCTCTCACTTGCGGCCACTTGCAAGAACCTCAAGCGCCTTCTCCGTCCAGTCACAAAGCACCTGGAAGTCGATCGCACCTCTCGCCAGACCTTCGCAAGATTTCTCGAACGCGATGCGATTTCGCGGACCGCCGCACGTGAGCGAGCCAGCGTCCACGACTACATGAGAGCTTGCTCAGCTTGTATGAAGCTACACCACGTCGTCGATTTTTCTGCAACTCAGCTTCTTCAGTCACCTAAGACCAGAAAGTGCCGGGGCCAGGAGGCCGTTCTTCGCCTGTGTGAGCACATGACTGTGTCATGGGAGTTCTTGAGAAAGAGCGAGATGGATTGGTCCCAAATTTGTCACGACTTCGGCTGCATGCTCCGCTGCAAAAAGGAACGCCCTGGCATCATGACTTCGCCATCTCAGACTCACGACATTGCCGTCGTTGCGCGTTTTACGCTTTCAACCTTTAAAAGAGGAGCTACGGTGTACGAAAAAGACATCAGGGCTTCTCTGGGACGCCTCGGCTTTCGGATCTGCCCCCATACAGTTACGAACTCCAATCAATTTGCCGATCTTGAGGGATTGGAAGTGAATCACAAGCCCGAGGAATATCGCATCTTGGGTGCATTCGAAAAATGCCCCGATTCAAGTTGCTCGACTAGATTTCGCGTCGATGCGCATCCCAGGTTATTCTCGACCTCCATTGAGCTTGTCATCGAGAGGATAGTCGGGGCCTTAGTATATGCCGACGACACAGATTGGCTGGTTCAGTGTGGAGCCAATTGAATACAGAGGCCCATATCAACGCCAAAGGGAAGGAGAAGTACAAAGCATTGGGGGATCAGATCAGACCATGGACTGCGAGGCTGTGACCTCAGATGGCGAACACCGGCTGAGGGAGGAAATCTCGGGTCGCTACACCAGGCTAGGAAGTAGAACAAAACAACAGTGAAATCGGAGCATCGTGGAAATTAAGCAAATGATGTTTTTAGTACTGCTGCATACTCAGAGTTCTTGCAATACTGCACTTTGCGGATGGCGTTGGGAGAGAATAGAGGCTCTTGGACATCACGAGCGTCAGCTCGACGATAGGATGAAGACACCCAATTTGAATGTCTCCAGGACACTCACGAGGAGGAAGGCTGTTGGGCAATGTAGAGTAGAAGCGTTGTACGAGAAAGACGTTCGAAACCACTGAAAGTGTTCCTGGCTTGCGGAGACAACGATGGCGTTGCCAGGTACCTATATAAACTGCAACCGCGACATCATTCGTATCAGCCGGTTAGCGCAATGGAATAGGACTCCGTCTCAACACTGTTGTCACCGACACCTTAAAGTGTAAAACCTGAGGGTGTGTGAGCGTAGGGTTTACGCGATGCGGGAAGCAATTCCCCAAGCAGCCCAGACTTGAGTTCGACTCCCTCTTGGGGAGGAATGAAAGAAGGGTAAGCGCGTTTCTTTTTGATCTTTTGCGGTGTCGAGCGAGGCCTTAGGCTTTTGTTTTTTGTGGCTGTTGTTTGGATAAGGAGCGTTCGTTCACCACTGCGGCTGCGCTTGTTGTTGTGGAGCTGTCGTCCGCTACCTGAGTTGCGCTCAGGGAGCATTCATCCACCGTTACAGCTGCGCTTAGAGAAGCAGTGAAGCGGTGAGACTTGCGCAGACTTGAATCGTGAGCATCTTGACATTGGTGTCGTTGGGTACATGTACTGAATGCTCCCAAACTCGGCAACACCCCGTCGAGCACCTGCCTCGTCGTGCCTGCCCGGCGTCCGCCAGCGCGCACCATCTACCCTCCCGTCTCCCTCTTCAACCTCTCCCACACCACTCAACTCACCAACCTTCCTCCACGACAACCTTGATCTACGCCGCCCCGAGAGCCGTAGCGCTCAACCTCAATGTCTTCAGCGAAGCGGCCGCGTCTCTCCCAGTCGCAGCCGGCTGACGACGCTGCAAAGCCCCACTCGGATCAGCCGCTCAGTTCCAACCACCGCCATGACACCTTCCGGCTTGGAGAACTGCCCCCCGAGCTCGTGTTTCGGGTCAACGACTACCTTCCCACCGCGTCCTCACTTTCACTCGCGGCAACATGCAAAGGTCTGAGGCAACTCCTCGACTCCAAGACTAAGCAGGCGCTGCGCGAGTTTGAAGTCTTCCGCAAGTCCCTCAAGTCCCGTCAGGACCGGAAAGCGTTGCTCACTCCGCGCAACGAGTTTCTGGGTTTTCTCCGACGTGATGCTCTTTCGAGGGCCGCCAGCTTCGAACGAGGCCGCGAAAACGAAGCTCTACGAGTCTGCTCGTTCTGCGCGAGACTCCATTCCAGAAGTGCATTTTGTGCCGGGCAACTGATGCAACCACCGGAGACACGGAAATGTCGGGGAGTTGAAGAAGGCGCCTTCCGGATGTGCCAGCACGTCGGTTTTGAGTGGAACTCCCTAAGGACCACTCCAAGCTTTACACGTTTCGACTGTCAAAAGTGCGATAGGCGTACTTACAGTTTCCACGAGCGGGCCAACGTCCCTCTCTGGAACCAAGAGCCTTATGTCCACTTTCAGCTGAGGACTTATCGGCGTATCCTAAGCTATGAACCGGGGACAGAAGTTTACGGAAAGGACATCAGAAGTCGGCTGGGAGAATTGTGCCTGAACTTGTGCCCCCACACGGTGACAAGCTCGAAGCACTTTGCTTGCATTCAAAATATGGAGTTCGTACGGGACGTGAGAGAGGCCACCTGCGTCGGACAAGAGCTTTGCATCTATCCGGGCTGCAAGACGACTTTTTACTTGTCTTGGCACACTCCTTGGACCATTGTTGGTTCCAGGCGTGGGACCATCTCCATTGTCACCGAACGAAATTTAGGACGTTTGGAGGATGCCACCGACCCAGACTGGCTAATTCAATGCGGCCTCCTTTGATTACAGGTACTCAAAGCGGCCAACACGAGGACCCGAAGGGCTGCGCAAAGTCGGAAGAGGCCAGAGAACAGCGACTCGAGGATTGGCCATTTGCAAAGATCGCGGGAGGTGGAATTTCTGCATGAGATTGCCCCATCAACAGAACGACACTGAATTTGAAAAATGGAGGACACAATGGCACAGCGCCAGCATGGTTCAGCGCCAGCATGGTTCGAGAGCGCTGAAACTTACACAAACTTGGCCAACCTCACAAAAGCCTTCGACTTGTCGCAACACAAGGAACATTCATACACGTCCGCCAGTCTGTCACCTTTGCTCCGGCACTCAATACTCGGTTACAACGGACGAGAATCTAGCTGGGAGACGGCGGCAGCGTCATTTCTTATCGCCGGATGGATATTTGGGAAGTATGGGAAATAAAAGCTAGCGGATGACGGACAACGGACTATTTGCACGGGGAAGAAGAGAGATTCATTGATCATGGGTGGACTGGACTTGCAGCGGGAGGTAATTCAGAGACAGGGCTGGGAGCCATTTTGCTGGGACGACAAAATGCTACTTTGTCGAGCGGGCCATAAAAGATCGTGGTCATCTATCTGACACTGTTAACAAATTCAATCTCATCATTTTCCCATGTATTGTGTATGCGGCCTTGGTAGTCTTGGTCGGAATTGTGAGCCTACTTGTGAGCCAACCATTGACATGCCTGACAAGCTCAGAGTCAAACTCTATGCCAGGTTTTCAAGAGTTTCCACGGGAGGAGGCCATCCCTCCGTTCACAGTAGCAAGCAGCACTCAATCCAAACCTACCTTCCAGGCGGCTCAACCAAGCAATACCAAGCAAGTGCAAGCCCACCGTACCGTCGGCGTACTTCGAAGAGCCACCGCCCACCCTCCATTTCAGCCCTACACCACGGCCGAACCAACAAGGCAAGAGGGACAGGCCCCACGTGCGGACCGCCCTCCTGCCACCGCGACCAAGGGAACCCCCGCCAAAGGGGACCCCCCGACCCTTGGGCTCGGATTCGTTCCGATGGGAAACCAACCAAGTCATTGTTCACGTCAGACCCTCCGGCCGGGGCGTCCTCAGCGCGCGGCCGCGTTGGGACACCGTGGCCAGCCAGCCAGCCGGCCAGCGAGTGAACAGAGGAGAGAGCAGACAGAGCGCATGATGCGGGCGGGCGAGGGAGCGTGCGAGGGCGGCGGCGGGCGGCGGCGACTCGAGTCGAGTAGGTAATCGGCCTCGGCCTCTGCAGACGCGGGCGGGCTCTTGGCTGACGCCATGGCCAACTGACGAGCGAAGAAAAAAAAAAAAAAAAGCGAAAGAACCCAACTTCGGATTTTTGGATTGGAGCCCATGAGGCGTGAGGGGGAAGGTCATAGCGAACGGGGCGGGATTGATGATGAATGAGAAGTGGTGGTGCGCGCGGCGGGCTGCTCCCAGGGCAGGCCTGTGTTGTTGGGAGGGCGCGCCCTACCTGACGGACGACGGACCTTAGGTGGCTGCCTGCCTGCCTGCCTGCCTGGGACGGGCCGGCGCTGGCTGGGTGTGTTGCGTGGGTGTGGCGTCACACTTTACTTTTTTTGTTGGTGCTGTGGTGCCTCTGCAGTTTTCTCCGTTCGGAGGGTGATGCACTGAAGGCACGGAGAGTCTTGGCCCGGTCCGCTGATGTGTACTGTTAAGTAATATCCGTCCTGTGGCGATTCATGGAATGGGTTCAGCGTGTGGTGTCAACGAGTAGAGGCCCTTCTTGGCTCGGTAGTGGTTCGGGACTTGATTGATTCATGGCAGTGGTTTGCTTCGATTAAGCTTTTGTCGTGCGCGTCGTCGTAAGGGGAAAGGTTTGCGACGGTTGACGGACGGAGAGAGGGAGGGAGGGCGGGCGAGAAAGAACGAGGAGAGAGATGGGGAGAAGGAGACGTTGGATTCAGCGTCAGCGCCTGCTCTTCTGCCCTCAAACTGACCTGCTTAATGTGATACTAGTTTGCATCTACAGTCAGGTTCCTTCATGCAGCAGAGAGGCGCCCAGATGCTCTTGGCAGCCATCCTTACCATAAACATGTCAGTACCGTCGGAACGGAGGATACGCGCGTTCCCGCTATCTTGATCTTACCTGATGGTTTCGCGCAAATCACGTCGGCACAGGTGTCCGCATCAACTTGTGCCAAGAGAAAGCCCCCTCGCGCAATCCCACTCTGTGCCGTCCTGAGCAACTCGTGATGCGTCGCCTTTGCTCGGTAGCCCGAGCCACATAGACCGCCTTGCCCAAAATAGAAGCAGGTTCGCTGCTTTCGGGCCGTTTTCCCATGCCCTCGAGGATGACGTGCCTGTTGTCGTAGTGTTTCGCCGACCGGAGCCTGGCCGATCCCGGTCGAGGGTGAACATGGGCACGAGCCAGGGCGACGCGAAAAGAGCAAGTGTGGTGCAAACGGCGGACACACGAGGAAGCCGGATTGGCCTCCCTGTTTCAAGGTTTGCGGTCGCTGCGTGCTTAGTAACGGGCGTGGGTGGGGACTGAGAAAAAAAAAAGGGGAGGGGGGGCGAGAGGGAAGCGAGGTGGGAGGCGAGGTGGTCAGCAACACCACGGTTTGCACTCGACGATGTGGGAGAACAAAGTTACTACAACAGGCAATTTTCTGGGCTCCAGAGATTCGCTGGCCCTGTCGAATCCCCCAGATCTGTCGTCCTGCCGACGAAACAAGCTCTACCAAGCTTTTCTGCGCGGGTGTGGAGGAGGCTGTGTAGCTAGCCGAGCAGCGGGAAGGCTGTGTAAACGTCTGTTCACCAGGGGACTCCGCAGCAAGGCGCAGGGCAGTGAGGCTGTGCCTGCCTGGGAATTGAGGCTCAGCCTGCGCTTGGACGCTGAGCCTCAACTCCAACGTCAACTGTTGCCAGAAACCATCAAGAATCAACTGAAGGTGACCACAAACTGTCTCCGGATGCCGCACACAACGGGTCGGTGATTTCGGCCGCGTGACGAGGTCTGCGGCCTGTCGGACCGTCTTGCCGTTTCTCAGAGGCACTGGCCGGCTGCCCTCCCCGCCAAAACGCCGCCGATTGTCTCGTCAACAGCTGATGCGCTTACGACGGGCTGCTGGCATTGCCAACACCTTTTCCGCGCCTGGCGACATGACCCGGACTCCAATGGCTCGACTGGCTCCGACCTGTCCGCCTGTCGTCGTCACCGGGTAGCCTTTGGCCACCCTACCACAAGGCATTCCTTTGCTTCCGGCTTCCGGTCCGCGACTATTCCTGCACCGTGGTGTCCCAGGAGATGAAAGATAGAGAGACAGACCCACTTCCTGACTGGCACCGCTGATTTGAGTCGCTTTGATTTGTCCACGCGGCTATCTGGACTCCACCTCGACGTAGGCGATGTTGCAAGTAGCGAATGAGATGTCGTACTCTCAGGTCGGCCAAGAGATTGCCAAGAGGACTTGAGGGTGTTTAAAAGGTCAACACGGCAGTATTAAAGCAAAGAGGAGTGGAATGTCGTTGTGAAGGGTAATTTTCTGGTTTCTATTCTTCTTCTACGCAGACCGGAGAACACTAGTGCAAAGAGACCGAAAAATGGAGCCAGCAAAGGCATTTTCGCATCCTAAGATCTTTGAATTCTTTTAGTCACCGAATGCGCTCGCTGAGTCCGGGCTCCGCGGAGCGTGCCCCGAGCTGGATCAGATCACGGGCAGTTGAAAGGCGGTCTTGCGTTTCCATCTTTCAGGCTTCTTTCGAATAGATTGCTAATTCTGTCATCCAGACACCAGCATTTCCACATGTCTGTCGCCGGGTAATGTGCCCTATTGAGAGGGGGCACCGGGCTGGTTCATCTCCATCCGAGTCGAGAAGTTGTGACCGATGTGATCCTTCGAAGGCGTTATCGGAAAATCTCTCGCTTCGACTCTCCGGACCAGACTCCAGAGATCCAGAATCCGTTGAGTCGACGATAAGGCTTCTTTCTTCTCTGCAGTACGACTGTTTCCACGACCATTGGTCAGGCATATTTCCTGAAGACTCATTTGTCATATGACTGTGATATTCATCATGATGCAAATCCAAGCCGGAACCGACGTTGTCAGAATTCTTTCGCTGTCATTGTCCACGTTGCTATCGGCCCCGAGGCCAGGAAATTGGTGAAAAGAGGGGACAGGGTATGTCTCCGCACGGATAGTTCCCAGCGGTGAGCCTCCGACCGCCGATTGTGAGGGTTAGGGCTCGTCTTTTCCACGAGGACCCAGCGCAATTGATCAGGCAAGCTGCAGGTCCATGCCCATGGCCATCATTATGGCACGACGACATTCGGTCGAAGTGTCCCCTGTCAGGTCTCTGTGCTCCCAAATCTTTTGAATGACCTCGGCCATTTGGTTGAGGACCCCAACACCAAGCCTCACGCCCTTGGTAAAGAGGAACAACGCACGCCTCCGTAATTCCTCGCCTTCTGCTTCGCAAGCCGTTATCCAGATTGGCCAAGACACACCACACGTTTGCAGCTTCTCTTCAATGGCATACACGGCCTCCAAATGTTGTGCTGATGCAAGAACCCAATGCTGGACTTCAGAAGCTGGTAATTTTCTGAACTCTCGGTTGAGATTGATGTGACAGGCGTAATAGAAGGACATGCTGTGGTGCGTGAGCAGCAGTTTCTCCATGCCCTGCCAGGCTTGGATACCAGCAACCTCATCTTTGGCGCATTCGATCATGGCCTCGACCTCTTGCAATTCGTGTTCCGTTGTTGGGGTTTCGCGATCCCGCAGAATGTGCATCATCCGCAGGGACTCGAAGAGCGCTCTGGGAACACCGAACATTGCGTCCATTCGATAGTCGATCTCCGCCGGGAGTGGTGAGCCACAGTCGAGCAGATTGATGTGCGAGTCGTGGTTCGCGTCGATGAGGCGTCTCGAGTCCTGAGAGAAGTTGAGCAACTCGACGCAGCGGAACATTTGGTAGAGGATGGCAGCCGAGCCAGAGCTTCCCCAGCCCGGGCCTTGAGCGCGCAGCCAGCTGCGAGCGCCATGCATATGGACTCGCCAGTCTGTGGGGTGACCAACTATCCAGCCAATGGCGCCTAATAAGAGTATTGTTGCAAAGACTGACTCCGAGTCCAACCGAATATCTTGCAGGCTCTGCCTGAGGTTCCCGAGACACTTGCCGTAGTGCCTGACGGCTAAGCGCGAATAATTATCTATGAGAGACTGTTCTGAGGCCTGCTCAGCAACATGGTAGGCCGATATGGCATATATTCCATGCAGAAGGGCCGCGTGGCCAGGCCGGCTGGTGAGCACCTCGCCGGGCTGCAGGACAAGCGGAATGCAAACATTCTGAAAGGGGTTGTCGGTCGATGTGATCGGGACAAGCATCCTGGCCAGATTGGAAGTGTAGTGGTGGAACAAGGAGCGTTCGGACTCGTTGGCGAAGAGCATTGCTGGGTTGATCTCCATCGGGAGACTGGGAGCGTATTCGTATCGACGAGGGTCGTAAGCGCCAACGTTGAAGTAAAAGCTTGAGTCTTCGATGGGGGGAGGACCATGGCGGTGAACATGTCGGAAAGGGAATTGAGCGGTCGTTGAGAGGACAGAAAGGTCGAGGGCTGTCGGTTGATGGTCGTAGTCGGAGCGGACCAGCATCTGGATATCGTCGTCCTCGTGGGTCGATCCAGGGACGGAGAAGACGCCAAAGGGACCAATGATGGACTCGCAGGGCGATTCGAGGGTCTCGAGCCTTGCCAGAGCGTCGTCGAGAAAGTCGTCTGGGTATATTGGGTTCTGACGGTCGGCCTCGCTGATTAAGCGCCGAGTGGGATAGGCAACATTGGGAAGGGTGTCGTTGGCATCGAGCCATACAAGGCGCAGGCCATAGCCTTTGCACTCACGGCCGCTTTTGGAGCACCTCTCGCAGGTGGGTTTGGCGAGGTCGCACTTGACACCGCGCTCTCGACATGTCCAGCAGCCGTTGAAGGTCTTTGTGCGTTTCTTGTGGGTGCGCACCATGGTCCAGCCAGGCGATGTCAGCGGCACGGGGGGAGGAGGAGGGGCGGGGAAGCGGAATCGAGGTGGAAACGAACGGTAGGGCTGCTAGGGCTGGCATGGCTGTCATCCATGACGGGTCTGGAGTGATAATGTAGTCGTGGAGTTGCAGTAGTTGCGTTGCCGTGATTAATGTCCAGTCCAGCGGGTGGGCCGGCGAACGGGAAGAGCGGCAGCACACTCAAGACGGGCACTGCGCTGCCCGCCAGGGAGCGCCCAAGGGCATCCAACACCATCAAACGGCTTCGACGCTCAACGGACGTCCACTTGGCTTGCCGCCGGCCACAAAACCTTTCACCCCTCTATCAAATCGGTACCAAAATAGAAGGGCCCCGACGTTTCTCCCACCACCGTCCCCCCCACCTCACCGCAATCCGCTGCCTCGACGCTTTCGGATCCAACAAGCCGGACCACGGGGCCTTCAGAGCCTCTTTCTTGCAGCGCGGTTCGGTCCGCCGGCCTGGTTGGCAGCATGGCTACTGTACCTTTGTCGGCGTTGCCGTAACACGAGCCAACCCCGTCTCTGCCTCACAAGGAACACTCCCTGCCTCCTGCTTGCTTGATCGCGGAAGATGCCAAAGCCCTAAGGCTTGCCACCGCTTCTAGAAGCATATCAAATCGAGACCCAAAACTATGTCAACCGACATGACGCACCTGCCAGAGGCTTCTCGTGCGCCCAGAAAGCCCTCCCAAGTTTTGTCCTGACTCCCCAGCTGGCCGGTTGCAATCCAGCCAAGGCGGTCACCCCGAGCTCTCCACGTCACCGCGCAGTTGATCCTCCGCATCAGCCGCCCCTCTTTGCCCTGGAAGTCTCAATGTAGGTACAAGCTCAACAAGCGGATTCCACGCCATTGAAAGCTTGACGGGCCCGGCTTGCGGTCTCTGGGTTTGACTGACTCAAACGACGCCAAAAGACTGGCAATCTTTTCCCTAATCTCTGGCAATCGGCCTCTGGAAAACCTCACCACGACAGCACTTGTGACGACTCCCCGCTCCACTCGTTCGATGAGTACTTGGTCGGTTCCACACTGCCCAGAGACGTGTTTCTAAATGGATTCTTGGCCGCATCCCCGTATGCAACCAAGAGCGATGAGATGTACCAGTGAGGATGGAAATTTGTCGGGGCACGGACGGCTTGGGGCTTATGGTGGCCATCGCATGCTGAGTGTGATGAGGGCGCCAAAGACCAGGCTGAAGTCGCAAGCCCCGGTGGAGTCAGTCAAAGTCCCTGCGCCGCCGGGGCTGGGTGCTTCATCACCAGCCACCCACTCTGCCAAAAGGCGAGATCCTTGGCACCCCCGTCGGCCTTACTGTCGTCGTTGATCTCCAGGTCCGTGATCCTTGGCGTGTTGATGTACCCGTCCTGACCAGGTTCACAATTTGCTTGGCAGTGACCGGAAAGGGCTGACTGCCCTCGGGTGGAGTAGGAAGCCCCCGCTGTCCGCATTATATCCGTGCGTGAAGGTCCACCTAGTGTACCCGATGGCCATTATCGACCACTGACTGCGTATGCATGGCCATTCCAAAGAACGTGACCAGCTCTGCTGCCAAGATTACTATCAGAAGCCACCGGGGTTCGCGGAAGAAGACAGCAGTATTCCCGTCGTCCCTTGTTTGGACCCGTCCTATTGACGTGCAGCATGGGCCACAAGCAAAGAGCCGCTTGGAAACGCAAGGCCAAATCAGCGCTCTTGTGTTAGGCGAGGACACTCACTTCTAGTGGGCTGGCATTCTTCTCATTGGTCCAATTCACTCAAACCGGCGGCATTGAAGCGCGAATCAGTCTGGTGGGCCACAGGAAGACCACAGGATTTTGTTTTCCTCGTTACAAGGCCGAATCGTTCCGCCGGAGACGGTCCCACATTCTTTGGAACGGTCACTGCATCTAGAACGGAGAGCGTTCCTCCGAAGTGTGGGTTTGAGCAAGATCTGGAGGTACCCAAGTGTTGACTGAGCTGTCATGGCGCAACGCGTACTAGAAAAAATCGCCACAGTGGCCCAAACTTCGAACCAATGGACAGTCGAGAACCGTTTATTCCACCTTTAAGGCACAGGAGCTTTCTCCTTCTGCGAATCGCTGAAAGAGACAAGAGATCCCTGTCTTTCTCGAAGTTAAACGGCACCATTGGCCAACTTACTCGCCAAGTGACAGTAAGCATGAAAGCATGGAATCAAAGCTTCACGCAGACACTCGTGACCTCCTTCTTGCCAAGGTAACTCCTTACTCAAACGGTCAAGTACTTCCTCCACATTCTTGGGGGAAAAGCCCCATGAAGCGGTTACAAGATGCTCTGGGAAGGCTTGTGGCTGGACAAGCGGAGCAAGGCGCATGTTAGAGGCTGTACAGCGACTGTTGCGCAAGTGGCATGGCGGCTGCGCCCTGGCGGCTGCAAGTTCCGGCGTGATCAAAGGCCTGGCTGTGCACGAGATGAATCCACGCTCCATGCCTGCCGACTTTGAATGACCGTCAACGTGGCACAGTCGACAGCAAGGACTTTTAGCTGTGGAGCGCGGGCAGTTGGCTTTTGCAATACGAAGCCCTGTACAGAATCTGCCGTACTCCGATGTGTATCTTTCGGCCGAGCAAAGTCCAACTCAAGGGTTGCGATGTGTTGCTTGGATCGGACTTGCTTGAGCAAGCACGGCCCCTTCGCTGCCCCCTCGGTCAAGTCACAGGGTGGTACGCATGGCGCGACTGACGAACCAAAGACTTGTTGACGGTCAGTCTGCCTGTTGATTGAAGTCACAGATCCGACGGCACCATCCAAGATCCAGCTTTCCGAGAACAGCCATCATGGAGCCATCTTGGCCGCTCAGGTTTTGCTTTCGTCCAAGTAAGTGTTGTCTGGAAGCAGGGACTGACGCAGTCCGCTCATCGCGACAGACAGGTGGCATTCCTCGAACCCTACCGTTCCTCCCTCGTGGCAAACTTCAACGACGCGCGGCCAGCAATCACAAGCAGAAGATAATCAGCTTCTACGATTTGATCTTCACGAGGGACAGAACATCAAGTGGTGACTGAAGGGCATGGCACGGACGAACCCCACCGGTAGCCAACTCCAAAGTTGTCCCCTGAACCGACTATCTCCGAGAGCTATACATAGCATGGCACGCTCCAAGTCCCCTCCACGTCGGCGGAACGGCCAACGGCAAGCACTGATGCTCGAGGGAGTTGGTCAAAGCCGGAGAACAAGGCGAACCGTACGCTGTCGTGCTCGGGCAGAGGCGGCTAAGCGCTCGTGGTCAGCGGAATCGGACGCTACCAGGACTTCAAGTCGAACTTCAGAAATAGAGATCACCCACGCCATCACCAATGGCTCGCACTGTGTCGCCATGCTGTAAGCCTCCACTTGTTCTTACCCTATACACGCTCAACCAAGGCTTAGCTGACTCGTGGAAACACCAGGACCACTTGGATCCCGAGGCTCTTTCGAACTTGAGAATCCGTATGGAGTCTCCGCAGATCTACTTTTCCATCCCCTGATCGCTCGCCCCTGGCTCTTTGGCTACCAGCGCGCGTTTGAGCCCAACAACGACACCGAGTCAGACGCGAAACAAAACCTCGCCGTTTCAGCCCCGATGACACTTTGGGTTCGTGTCAGAAATGGCTGGCAAGATGGGAACTCTGGACAAGTTCGCCAAAGAAGAACGAGGGCAAGTTCACGGGCGAGGCATCTCTTCCGAGCAGCCAAGGCGCAATGCCAGAGCGGAGAAGGAAGTGACAAATTCGAGACAAGATGGCTTGCTTGGTCAGTGGAAGAGCCAAGGTGCCTCATTGCCTTTTCCGGCAGAGGAGCAGCGAGAATCAAAGGCAACATCAGACGAAGGTCGCAAGCAGTACGTGCAATTCACTACACCAAGAGTACAATGAACTTCCGGATGTATTTGTCAAGTCTACCATGCTGAAGAGATTGTTCCAGACAATGAACATTGTATGCAAGCGTTTTGGGCTGAGAAAGACTAAATTGGGCCAATCTGCTGGTTTCGTACTGTTGATGAATGACCGGAATGTCCCATGTGCGCCTACCATCCACTGCGCACGACACCAAACTTTTCTTCGTCGTAGTATTCCTCCTCGAAGTCTTCCTCCTCGTAGTACTCCTCCTCGGTGTACTCCTCCTCGGTGTACTCCTCCTCGATGTTTCCCTCCTCGAGTTTTCCCTCATCGCCGGATTCGTCGTCGCTGGATTCGTCGTCGCTGGACTCGTCGTCGCTGGATTCGTCGTCGCTGGACTCGTCGTCGCTGTACTCGTCGTCGCTGTATTCGATCTCGTCGTCGGACCATACGCCCTTGTTGTTTATCACGTCAAGGGATCCCTCTGGCCACCATCCTTCGCGGTACAGTCTCTCGCGCCACGATTCCTCGCGTTCAATTGGGGCGTCCTCGGTCTGAATTAGCCATTCTGGCTCGTCCGGTGCCTCCATGACACCCAGATCGCGAGTGATTCCGAGACTGATGATGCCCTCAGTGACGTCGATGAAGAGTTTGGTATTGCATCCTGGTTGCGTGCAATATGCAGTGGTTTTTTTCGGAAGGATGGCCTGGAGCTCGTCGGAGATCTCTTTGCCTCCTTTTTCGTCCGCAAATTTGAACTTGAGACTGCTGACATTCGGGAATGTGTCCTTGGTCGTGACCGTGTGGGGGCAGACTTGTCGCTGCCATTGTCCGAGTCTATCCGCAACGAGCTTGCCTTCGGTGACCCAGCCTGGATAGATTTTCGCGAGGAGCCGATATTTGGTGATTTGGACGGTCTTGCTTTCGTCGATTGCGCTGCCGGTGTTGGGAGGACATGGGTCCTTCTGACGCGTCCTCCTGAACCTGAAAAGCTTGCCTTCACTGCCTTCGTCCGAGCATTTCTGGCAGTGAAAACGGTCGTTCGTGACCCCGTCGTCGTCGCCTTGCAGATTGTCGGAGGGAGGGATTCGAGCCACGGCGTCCCAAGTGTAGGTCGTGTGTTCGCAGGGCTTAAATATTCTTGCTCTTCCTCGACATTTCCGCAGCTTTGGTGGGTTCAGGAGCTGTGTGCTGGTGAAATATCTAATATGGTGTAGCCTACTGCAGGCCCCGCAAGCTCTAAGTGGATCGTCGAGTCCGCTGGTTCTTTCATGCTTGATGCAGACGGCCAGCTTATCGCGGTCTTGCAAATGACGAAACTTCGAACGAGAGGCCTCGTCTGCCTTTTTGGTGATGGGAAAGAGAATGCCCTGGAAGTCCCGGCATGTCGCTGAGAGGGACAGGGTGGATTCCGTGGGCATGTTCTTTCCGACCCGGTAAAAAAGCTCCGCTGGAAGATCACCTAGTCGAAACTTTTTGCCATCATTCCGAAGATGCAACTTTTGAAGTCTCTTCGTGACCTCGGTGATCTGGTCAACTGTTTCGTCAAGCTTCGATTTCAAGAACTCTTTCGTCATGTCGGCGGGCATTTTGTTGGTGTTGCAAGGGTGAGGTGACTCGTGGAATCCCGTGGCAACCATTTTGTGTGGTAGGCTTGACCGAACTTTCCGGAAAGGGAGTGAGATCAAGATTCCCAGGTGAGAAACAGGAGGCCTGGATTCTCGTCAGCCTTCAATCGACTTGATAAAGAGGGGACCTTGTAGATGTAGTTCTTTGAGCAAGAGACAGACAATGATCATACCTTTGAGTTGTTGGAATACGTGGAGTGTTCGTTTGAGACCAAAAGTGTCTTTTGTTCAAGTTGAGGTGGGTACCAGATTGAGATGCGCTGAGGTGAAGAGCGGACAGAAGCGGGAGCGGAGGAGCGTAGAGCTTTATACCCGAGCTGCTTTGCCAGATCAATTCACAGTCAGCGGATCTTTACATTGGTACAGGGACATTTGATGCCTGGTACAGGGTGTGAAGACCCTTTGCCATTATTTTTGGTTGGCTGCATTGCAACCAGGGAAAAGGGGCGACAGATTACGTTGTTGTCGTTGAGTTGCCGCAACCATGGATTGCAATCGGTCGCATTGCGCACCACTTGACCAGGGGATTGCGTTGCGTGTTCTTGAGCAGCACAACCGTGGTTTGCACATGCGCTCATGGCTTGCTATGATCTGATGATTGTCGTCCGCACGTTGTCCAGGGAGTGGTCGACTGAACCTACTAGTCACAACCCGAAGTTGGGATGTCGTTGAGAGTTGTACTGTACATTTTCTGCGCCATCACACTTTTATTCAAGTATACCATTTCTCTGAGCCGTCGGCCCAACTGCGTAAATCAAAAGCCTTAAGGTGTGATACGTCAGAGATGGATTCGGAAACATCGTCTTGTGTCCTCAACAAAAATTTTGAATATAAGAGGAGGAGGAGCAAAGCAATAAGTAGATGACTTAGGAGTGGACTAGGCGTGAAAAACTGCTTTTAAGCAATCAGCACAACTCGGCAACGTAAACCTCTATTAGAGGTATGTGATTAGTTGATTGCCCAAACCAGCAGGTGCCGGATCGATTGAATTGCGCTGCGTTGAGCGACTCGATTGCGCAACTTGCGCAACGGGTTGAGTTGTTGACCGCACTGATACTCAGGGGCAACCACCAAGTAGTGGGAGGAAGACGAAAATCAGACAGCAAGATAGATCAACTCGAGCCTCCGTCGAAGCTTGTGGTTGAATGATGTCAATCGACAAATCGCCGTCTTTGTTGCGTTCTCAAGCGCAAAGTGCAACCATCCGTTCTCAGCAGAATGCTCCCGAGATCCCCTGCTTTCGGCTCCGCTCTCGGCTCCCCTGGTTTTCAGAAGTCAGGATCAGTCGTCAAAGTCGTGAATATTAAGCGGCCGACTCGTCGAGGCTGAGCGTGGAGGTTCAACGTGATTGATCCACTTTGGGTCGCTAGGATCTTCGAGTGGACCAAGGTCGCGTTTGGTATGGATGTCAAGCCTCAAGTTTCGAGTATTCCGATATAAATACCGCACAATCCAAACGCGAGTTCCACATTCCGGCTCTGTGCAGCCTCCCCTGAAGCAGCTGGTGATCGGTTCATCTTGCCTTGCAAAATCGAACTTCAGGGCTACCAGCGCGTCGTGTACTCTGGGGAGTGCTCTGGCGACGGTGCTGTGAGGACAAATTTTGTCACTTAATCCTTTTTTTAGCAGCTCTTGGAAAACATTGCTGCTCGACTCCTTCCGAATCCTGAGTCTTACTGAACCAATCAGAGATTCCATCATAAAAGTCTTGTTGGGTTGGTTCCCTGGTGGACTTTGCGTGAGGGAAACCATTGCGTGTGCCTGACAATGTTGTTGGCAGGAGTAAAAGTTTTCGAAGGGCTTGTTCTTTCGGCATAGGTATCTGGGATCCAAAGTTTCCTTCAGGTAGTTCCACGAAAGGCCTGTGTGATTGCAGATGTGTGTGAGTCCATTCTGGCCTCGACACTTACGCAACTTGACCGGATAATGAAGCTGGATAATCGAGAAATGGTCCTTTGTATGCAACTTGTGGCAACCCGCACATGCCCGCGTTTCGGGGTCCTCGTTGTGTAACTCGCTCTTGTAAGCCCTGGAAAATGCATCCCGATTTAGGTATCCGGTGAAATCTTTCTGGGTAATATAATCTTCAGGCGCAACATGGGGAATGATTGCCCGGAGTTCCTTGCAAGTTGCTGCCAAAGAAAGGGATGAGCCATGCGGCAAATATCGGTTTATGTTGAGAACCAATTCTGGTGATAAGTTCCCCAAGTGAAATCTGTCCCGAGGATCGTCGATCTTGAATTGCTCCAATCGCCTGACCATTTCATCGATTTCTTCTTCAAAATGGGTGTCCGGAAGTGGGTCCAAATCCATGTATGTGGGAACACCAGTCAAGTCAAATTCCCCAAATTCTCTCAACAGAATTTTCGAGTTGGCTGGCAGAGCTTGTGGAGACATAGTGGTGCTCTTGTCGTTGGTGGGCTCCATATTGCAGTTAGATGCTGGGTAGAAGTAGGGGCGAACTCGGGAGGCTTTAGGCATTGTGGAGACAGGCCTGAGGGCAGAAGTCGTTTTCAGTTCGGCGATGGATATACTTTGAATTTGACCTCTCTCATTCAAGTGTTGGGGTTGACCGGGTTCCTAAACTAGCGCGTCCGGCGTTGGTCGGGGGGAGTCGTTATGTGGCCGTGAACCAGGCATGATTTGGAGCGTCATTGTTGAGCCAGGAAACAGCCAAAAAGCTTTGTCAGAGCCTGTTAAACCAATTCATGACCAGGGAGGATGGCACTCTCCATGATCAATCACCTAATTGATGATGAAAAAGGTGAAAATGCGCGAGCACGCGAGTAAAGGAAAAGCGCAAACGGCATGGCTTCATAACGGCAAGATGCGCAGACGGAAGCATATCAGAATCGTAGATCTAGAGAGATGTAAAAGGATGGACACAAGGGGTAGTCGAGTGGTAGCGCGTCCCACAACTTGGCACTCGCTTACTATACCCGTTTGGTCAGGGCAAGCAACGGAACCACGGAAGCTGCGCGCGTCGTGACGCGACACCGCGATTCAACAACAGAACGTCATCTGTCGCCTCCCACCGTCTTTCGCACCCTAAAAATCGTCCATCGGCCGTCTTCCAAAAACGCAAGCTTGCAACACTGCAGTGTTCAGTACCGGGCTCGCAGCTCTCCCTCACGAATCGAGTATCACCGCCCAACCGACGCGCTACGACTTCTTGGGCTTCCGGGGCGTCCGGCTCCCCTTGGCAGACTCATTTCTTGATCATCACTTGATTTGCAACGGTTTTGACAGGATCAAACTATCCGAACCACAGGCATGGTGGGGTGCGTAGCATGCGCTGCTCGATCGCCGGAGGCTTGCCGTCTGAAGACACTGTCTAAAGTGTTATGTTCACTACATTTCCCGTCAGATCATCCTGAAGCACATGTTGCACTATTGGAAGAATTTGAAGTGCAGCTCATCCAGCTAATGTCCAAATGCGGAACCGCGTCCTCTAGTCGTCAGTCAGATCAGGTTGGAAAGCCTTCATCTGAACATCTGAAGTCGCGCTCTCGAACTAGCATCCCAGGTCCACGACGAATGTGCATGAAAACCAGCGAAAGCACGAAAGACAATGCAAATTTAGTGGCCTACCAGCACTGAAAGCCTCGACTCGCTGCGCACGCCACAACCCTACGCCAGGCGCAACTTACCAACTTGGAGCCTTGCTGGCATGGATGGGTTGGGAAACTAGTGTCGGCAAGTCCCTTTGTGGGCAGACTTTGCGACTGTTTGGGGGTGTTATAAATCTCTGACGACAGCGGTTCCGGCCATAGTTGCCAAGCGATGATCCGACACCACTCGCACACAATCGCGCCTTCCAACAAGCAAGCTGCGCGAACAGGACGCCGATTGTGCTTACGTTGCGTTGCAATCTGGTGATGCAAAATTCGGATTCAGCGGAACGCCCGTTTCGCTTCTCTGAATATCCTCTTGACATCTAGCTCTACATCAACTTTTTGCCGTAGTCAGCCATGGTTCAGTTCAGCTCCAACAACATGGGCTCTTGTGCTGGTGGAGACTGAAATCTCGGTGTTTGCGATCCTCGGTCACGGCAGATGTCTTGACTCGGCCTCAGAATGTGATAAGGCTGAACAGTTGCAAAAGACGTCATAAGGGATTAAGTGTTCCTGGTTATGGTCCAAGGGTCAAAGGATCATTATCCTGCGCTTCGAACTACTTGATGGCAGGCCCTGGATGATGACTTTCATCAAGAGATAAGCGAATAAATCATCGCAGCAGTCGCTCATTTGTTCAAAGCTCTCTGCCCGCCATCAACTATTCTATCATCTTGCATGTCGCAATACTGGACCTTAATGAGCTGGAGAAATCCTGGTCAGCCGCTCTTCAGGTACGATTACGAGTCTCGCGCTACCATTCCCCGAGCTGCGAATGCTTAGCAGAGCTGATTCTTCGAGATGAAAGTTGGACTTGCTTGCTCAAGAACTTCCCGGGCTTCCCCATTGCCAACGGCCATTCCTTGGGCTTGCAAGGTATATCATTGGTGCGTGGCTCTCAGCGCCGAAGACGCCCAGCCCAGATCCTCGCGGACCCGCTACCTTCTTCGGGGAAGTGACTTGTTCCTCTCAGCCTAGCAGAACCAGCTCCCACGAAAATGGTAACTACGTCGTCCCGACTAGCCCAGCCTGGAAACCTCGGTTTGTTGTCGAGTCCGAACGCAATCAATTTGAGTCCTCCAAGAGACCGCAGTCGGTACCATGTGTCCTGTGCACAATGCGAAAAAGACCTTTATGTACAGACTCTTGTCTTAGTTGTTGTACAGCCAGTTATCGCTCTTTCAGCTCGTCACTCGTTCAACCACTCACGTCGGATATGCTTTCGAAACTTTCTTTCCTAGTTTTTGGGCTTTCCCACGTTATAATTGTCCAGGTCGCGGCAGCGCCACAGCCGCCACAACAACCGCCCCAAGAACCCCGGGTAGACCTGCCATGCGGTCCTGTCATAGGAAAGCGAGACCCAAGTCTCCCAGTGAATAGCTTCTTGGGGATTCCATACGCTGCCACACCTCCCAAACGGTTTACGCCGCCGGTGGATCCGGCTTCTTGGAGACAGCCTTTGAAGGCAACTGACTACAAGACGACGTGCCCGTCCTTGTATCGTGGTAAGTTCTTTGTACCTGTTTGTCGATCCAAAGTCCCGCGCTCACTGGCATCAGATAATGTGACCACAACCCTTTATAACACGCCCCCACTCGACGATAGCGAAGATTGCCTCTACGTCAACGTGTTCGCTCCAGCCAGCCCGGCTCCTCCGGGTGGACGAGCTGTTGCTTTTTGGATCTATGGAGGCAACTATGAATTCGGCGGTTCCCAGTTCCGCAACTACGATGGCAAATACCTAGCTGCGTATGAAGATCTTGTCATGGTTACGTTCAACTACCGGACAAGCTGTACGTTTCCCGAATTATTGCCTGGTGAAAACTAACAGTGGTCACCAGTTCTCGGCTTCACAATGTCGCCAGACATGCCTCTCGAGGAGCAAAATTTGGGATACTTGGACATGCGGAAAGCCTTGGACTGGGTCCAAAAAAACATCATGTTTTTCGGAGGCGATCCAAGAAAAGTAACCATATTTGGTATCTCCTCTGGCGCCATATCAGTGAAAGACCTCGTTGCATACCCACCCCAACCAGTTCCGTTTCGAGCCGCATACTTTCAGAGTCGAGAACCGGGCCAGTTCCAGCCGAGTGACAGTTGGGCCCGATTAGCCAAGGAGCTGAAGTGTCCAGACACTGCGCGGGAGCGGCTCGACTGCATGGCCCGCCAAGACTACTCCCAGGTGTTCGCTGTCATGCTTCAAAAGTCGATACGCTTTGCCCCTGTTTACGACAGCAAGACGACGGCCAAAAGCCTGGTATGGAGAATTCAACAAGGAAAAGCGGCCAACATCCCCATCTTATACAGCGCTATGTACAACGACGCCGCTGTTTTTGTTCTGCCACGATCGACGTACCAGCCCGTCCTTGACCAGGATCCCAAGATGACGGCTGAGTACGCCATCCGGCAGCACGGTGGTGATCCGAGCAAGGTGCCTGACTTTGTCAAAGCTTATAACGTCGCGCCGCGGCCGGATCCAGAACGAACTCGCGCATCTGTGGCCAAGATTTACACGGACGCACAGTTTATTTGCCCTGCCGAGGGCCTCACGCGCGCAGTTGCTGCTACTGGCCAAAAAGCTTTTCGATTTGTCACAAACGCCACGTTTCCCAACACGCAGTACATCCCGTACATTGGAGATGCGCACCACACCGCGGACACCCCGGAGATATGGGGGACGTATCCTAGGGACGGCGCAACTGAGCAGCAAATCAAGCTGAGCCGGTACATGATGCGCTCTTTCGCCAACTTCGTCAAAAACCCTCAAAAAGGACCTGGATGGCCAGATGTCACCTCGGGCAAGGTGCAGCTGCTGGGTAGTAATGGTGACTTCGGTGGCTACCCGGTGGAAGAGTCGGAAATAGATTCGAGGTGCGCCATCTTCCGGGACGCTATCGCTGCGGTAGGGGGTTAAGCATGATGAAAGTGTTTTCCAGCATCGAGGAACTGCGCAGGCAGCCAGTTTTTGTTACATCAGCGGGGAATATGTCACTCTCGACATACTTTTTAGGTGTCTGAGATTTCAAAAGATCAGTGATGTTTGAAAGACGCGCCGGGAACTATTTTTGCCATGTTTGCTGAGATGTTTGCCGCAGGTTCCGCCATTCTCATGACACGAGCGTACTTGCCAAGTTCGACGCCTCCGCACACAACTAAGTTAACCTAGGCATTTACGCAGTGCTCCACAAAAGCTTGTCGGTTGTGATCAACGATGGAGGCTGAAACAAAGCATTGCGCAATTCTTTCCGTTTTCCAGAACACGCAAGGCTTCTGCTGGAAAGCCATGGCACAGCAAGTGCCGCAGCTAGTCTGTGGTAGCGGTAAGAGTGCGTGCGACTAGCAGTTTGGTTGCAGACCAGTGCGGCGGGGTTTGGTTTTAAGCTTTGAAAACAGCGGCTGATCCCTACCCCGTGTTTTACGCCGCAGATTGCAGTATTCAAGCTTTGAAAACTACCGCATTGGGAGACTCGGCAGCAAGATAAACTGCCAAAATGCAGGGTTGACCTGCCAGTTTCTGACGTGGACCGGTTAAATCCGCGTTGACCAGTCGCGTGCTTCCACTAATGCTTGCAATACAAGCAATGGATCAGCTGGTCGGCAATGGCGTCCTAAATTGATATACACAAAAGGTCGCCGATGTTTGCTTTTGCCGATGAGGCGCTTTCTCCAACAGCGGCAGGCGTAAGTTCACCATCTTCCCTCTTCTACGCCCTCGATCAATTCCAAAGACTTCCATGAAGCACCCGAAAACCGAGGATTCAACATACCGGCTTCAAAGGGAAGGCAAGAGCGACAGTCCCAAATGTCCACGTTCCCTGCCGTCCTCTTGCTAGCTGCGGCCCGGACAGAAACCCCTCCATGCTCGAGCCTCCTGCTTCAACAGACGACCCATCGTCCCATCCTACACAGACATCTTTTGAACTAGTACCTGCACCAGCAAGGTGCCACTTTTCGCATGACCGCGACGAGTCGATGGAGGAGCGCGGTTCATCTTGCAGCCTGCGAGATGGAAAGAGGGCGTGCGATGCAAAGACTTCGAGCGAGAGGCTGAGCAGAAGCAATATCGAGCTTTCCTCGTATGAGCTGGCAACGGCCAATCAAGTAGACTGGGAAGTGGGCGATCCGGGAAACCCAAAGAACTGGACTCGGTGGAGGAAATGGGGTGTAAGTTGGGCCATTGATGCGATTATCGAAGCGCACTGACAAGCGCAGGTCACACTTATTGTTTCCGCATTCGCCTTTATCTCGCCTCTCTCTTCGTCCATCTCCGCACCGGCCCTTTCGCAAATCGGCCAGGAGCTCGACATTCCAGAAGGCTACCGACTCCAAATGGTCTTGTCAATCTTCATGCTGTCTTACGCGGTAGCTCCGTTGGTACTATCGCCATGTTCCGAAATGTTTGGCCGCACGCCCATCATTCGCTTTTCCAACCTCATCTTTGTCGCATTCAACACTGCTTGTGGATTCTCTCGGACTGAGGCGCAACTTACGGTTTTTCGTCTTCTTGCTGGATTCGGAGGTAGCGCAACACAAGGCGTGAGTCCATGGAATGTCCAGTTTGAACACGCGCTGACTGGCTTTTCAGATGGGCGGCGCAATGATCTCGGACTGTTGGCATTCTGAGGAGCGCGGACGAGGCATAAGCATATATCAACTGGGCCCTTTGCTTGGCCCTGCAGTTGGTCCATTTGGTAAGTCTTTCAACTCCGGCCTAGAGAACAGCACTGAATCATGTCGAAGTTGGTGGCTTTATTGTTGAACATACAAGCTGGCGCTGGACATTCTGGGTAACTTCCATTGTCAACGTTCTCATTCAAATTCTCGGACTCTTCTTCCTTCGCGAAACCTATGGACCACGTCTTCTCGCCCTGAAAGCACGCAGGCTCCGACATGAAACTGGAAATCCGCATCTGCACACTGCACACGAGGCGCGCTATCAGGGGTTCTCTGCACATTTGCTCAACCATCTAACCAGGCCATGGAAGCTCTTCTTCTCTAAAATGCTGTTGATGATACTTGCGATACACACAGCGTACAATTACGGCACCATCTATCTGATCATTTCGACGTCACCAAACCTCTGGAAAGACCACTACCACTTCTCACCCTCAAGGGCCAGTCTACACTACCTCTCCCTCGCTCTGGGAACGCTGCTTGGCTCCCAGCTCTTCGGCCCCGTATCCGATCGCCTGTACCGGTGCATCACGAAACGCTACGCACCGAGGCAATGCGACCGTGGAGCATTGCAACCATCTCGCTCGCCATCTCCTCCTCCAACTTCAGGAACCGAGCACAGCCAGACGCCGCTGAACGGCAGCAGTAAAAAAGACGACAGCGGCAGATGCAGCAACGCTAGCATCAGCCATAGTCGACTCGGCAGCGTCGAGACGAACGGTCCACCGCCGTGTCCCCTGGCACGCCTCCCGCTCGTCCCCTTTGCCGCGCTCCTCACGCCCCTCGCACTGCTCCTGTTTGCGCTCACCGCCGCCGCGCGCGCCCCTGTGCCCGTCCCAGACGTCGGCGTCTTTTTCTTCGGCTTCGGCAGCATCGTGGCGTACCTCTGCCTGCAAACCTACATTGTCGAGGCCTTTGGAATACATGCGGCGAGCGCGGCAGCAGGAGCGTCGGCCGTGCGCAACCTTGCGGCTGTGGTTGTACCGTTGTGGGGACGAGGGCTGTTGATAGGGGGCATGGGGTGGGCAAAGGGTGGCGCGCTCATGGCTGGAATAGGGGGCTTCTTGGGTCTTGTTGCTGTGGGTGCTTCTGTGTGGTTTGGGTGGATCAGAGGGATCAAAACGTGGACGAAAGTGGACCTTGGTCGAGGCGGAGCTACGGACGAAGCGGAGGTGAGGTGTTGTGGATGTTCTTGGTTTTGCTCCGACAGCGGCAGTAGAGGGGTACGGAACGTTTGACCAGATCAGGAGGGACCGGATGGTTTCTTCATTTTGCGATGAGGTTGTCCACAAAAGACGGATTTGAGTTGTTTTTCTGGAATCACCCAGTGTCACGATGTAGAGGACCCAGCACATTGGTCCATTTACGACATATGTATAGATGACGACGACATGTAGCCCATACAAATAAGCACAAGCATGTATCAATTCGGCTCGCAGGCTATCTCTTTCGAATCCAATGGAAGAGAATGAAGCTCCCATCCGACCATCGCAAGATTCTCAACCAAACTGCCTTCATTGCACTTCCAACTTCATTGCACTTCCAAGGGGTAACCTCACATGCGCCCCGTCTGTTTCAAATTCCCCGCCGTACACAGAGCAAAACAGAGCTCCAACCTAAAGGTCGAGCAACAACCGACAGACATCCGCTCATCAGAAATCCAGACTGGAGACACACCCGACCCGACATGCCCGTCCCGGCTCAGCACTTTGAAAACATACTTTTCGGGTCCTGGACGGAACGGCCGAATCCGTCTGCATGCCGGCACGCTGCGAGGATCTTCAGGTCGGCCAAACTCCTGGTGTCTCTTCTAGCAAATGAGATGTCTGTGAATGGAGAAAATTGACCAGAGCGTCTAAGGGGCGAAAACGAGAAGTGAAATGGCGACAGACGTTGTTGGTTGCGCTTCTTGGCAGCGTCTCTGCTGAACTCCATACCATCGGTGTTCAAACTTTCTGTGGCTTGATGTCATATGGCTTTCGTCTCGGGACGGCTTGGTTTGAGAAGATGCCTGGAAACTCCCAATCCCTGGAGCGCTGAGTTGCGCTGATGATCTGGCTGCTGTTGCGACGGCGGCGCAATGTCCATAGTATTTGGATACTGCCGAGTTTGTGCCCTCAGGAAAGCATTTCGAAGGTCCCACCGAGGACGTAGTTCGCACAGGACGTGTCTTGTCAGTGCTGGATCTTCGGTCGGGGTTCTGGCAGCGTCTGAAGTGGTCCAAGATATCGGTCAAGTCTTGATGCCGAAAACATGATTAGCGGCACCTGGAGGTGCGTGGCTCGGCTTTGTCAGACTATCGACTGCCGTTGAGCGAGATGTGACGATGCTCGACGATCCAGACTCCCCGGTCTTGAAGCCTTTCTGTCGGTTCCGGAATGGCTAGAGGACTTTGTCCACCACGGTCAGCCTTTTAAGCTCGGGGAAGCTGAACAATGGAGAGTCGAGCCATGAAGACAGAAAGTGGTGAATGGACACTTACCACTTATACAATGAAGCGCATGTCGAAAGACGAGCTCCATGAGAGTAGACTGTCTCGGAACGAAGTTTTGGCATCCACAGGTCAAACCCCACCCCAGCACCCCCTTCGCCGTGGCGAAACGTTCCCGATGAAGCTATCGCGTGCACTTCGTTTTCCTGCTATAAATCCAAACGGCTCAGTAAGGCCTGTCGCCAGTGAAAATTGTTTCTTGAATGTGTACTTACGACTAGCATCTTCATGGCCACGACCTTCCAGCGCCTCCAAAGCCTTGGCTGTGTCACATTGCCTCCTAGCCTTGGCCTCCTCCTCGGTTTCCTTCTCGCCGTTGCTCTCTCCGTCGACATCCTTGGCTTGCTCAACCTCGTGGTGAAAATCACCTTCCAAGCTCTTCAAAGTTTCGTTGCGCCACCACACCTTCGTCGTTTCCGGATCTTCATTTGCATTCAACGGGCCTACTTGGAATCCAACAGCATTGAGGATTTCTGCTTCCAGTGGTGAAATCTCGCTGTCTTCGCAGCCAGTCCCCACTTGATGGCTGCGGTTGGCTCGACGTTGGCTCCGAGGGTCATGATGCGGCTGCTTTGGAGACGTGGGTAGTGCTTCATGATGCTCGAATATCCAGTGATCTTTGGTTGGCTGGTGGTCTTCGGCTGTCTGGAACTCGATGGTTGCTTCGCAGTACTTCGTTGCATCGTAGAGTCCACTTTTCATACCGTTCATGTCGTCTTCAGCGACAAAGTCGACCCTCTTGCCAGATTTTCACTGGACATGTTCCGAGCGGGGTCGAGTGGAAATGTTGTTTTCGTCCCTTGCATTTCTTTCCGAAGTCCAGGCCGGCCCCGCTCCAAACATGCAGACTGCTGATCGCTATAATTAGTAGCCAGATGGATGGCGTGAGCCCAGGCAGGCCATGTTGGAATGGCTCAATAAACCTTCTTGGGCCATGGTCTGCAATGCGACGAAGTTGGGGGAGGAATGGGGGCGATCAAGAGCCACGGCGCGTCGGCCTTTGATCGCGAAACTCAAACAGCATCAACCGCAGAAACCACACCTCGGCCCGAAAGGCTCGAATCATTCACTTCAAAGGAACAAATTAAAACATCCAGTATATTGTTGGCGATAAAGAGAAAATATGGGACCTCCAACGTGGAAAGTGTGCCACAGATACCTCAGCCAATACCCTCACACAGTTCTGTTAGGAGAAAGGCATTGGAAGCGGAGGAGTGGCGTGCTTCTCTGGTATCAAAGCAAAGACAAGACGTCTAGACATTTGACGATTTCCAGAGGCGATTTGCTCTTCGCACACAGACTCGATCAACACGTCATAGAATCTCGTCCATCATGAGATGTAGAGTGGCGTGTCGGCTCAAAGGTGGGCGGTTCAATAGGATGCAAATCTGCTCACTAGCCTTCATTGGCGGTAGCAGTTGAGGGAGGGTCGTCTTCGTCATCTTCGTCGTCGCCTCCAATGTCCATGACTCGATCTGAAGCCTTTTCCAGTGTACGACGAGCCACTACTCGAACAGCTTTCCACAGACCCTGCACAATTAGCAAAAGTTCCAATACCGCCATGTACGACTTACGTATAGGAAGGTTGCAACACCGATCGCGACAGCAAGCCAGCTTATGTTTGCCAGCCTGTCACGACCGGTGTTACCTGTGCGGACGGTGCGGCCGGAGTGCACAACGATCCGGGGTTGAAACAACCGCAGCGGATTTGTCAAGAGGAATTTGATGAAACTCAGCAGCCCCAAAGACGTGAATCCTTTGATGAAATGCAGAGGCCATCCTTCAATGAAGTCTTCAACGGGGAACTCTTCTGAAGGTACTGGATACGTATCGTAATCCGTACCAAAAAAGATGGTTGTAACCGGACTTTGGTACAGATTGATGATTGGGTCAGCAATGAATCCAAGGAGAAAAATGGCCACGAGGAAGACGAAAAGCGTCAGGACGATTTGAGCGGCGGAACTGCTGAGGTAGGCTCCCCACGTCATCCGCTCCAAGCGGTATTTGAAGCCACACGTGGGACACTGCCAATAATTTCTCCGCCCATACGAAGGATCGGCGTGGCGCCAGCCTTGAAGGCAGCCGTCGTGGACATAACGAGATGAGCCTCTGCATTTGCAAGGGCTGATCAAGCGGCCTTCTTCGGATTCGTAGGTCACCTTGGGTGCAGCAGACTGGAATAGACCAGGAAGGTTTTCAGCAATGGGATGAAAGGTAGGCAAGACGGTCTCTAGGCAGATTCGGCAGGTCCGAGGTTTGTAATGCCTTTTCCGTTGCTGTTGTTTCGGTGACTCTTGGGCAGCATCTTGCTCTTTCTCGGTCCAAGGCGGATTGGGTAAGGAGTCCTCTTCTTCGGTCTCGTAGCTTCCTGGGACATTACCTGGCGATGTTGACCGTCGGCGCCGGCGGAATGAGCCCTTTTCCGCAAATGGCGAGCTTTCATCGCCAGCCGTGGAATAGGCTCTGTCTTGCGAGTGTGTCCAGCCAGGGACGTCTTCGCATTCGTTTGATGCCATGTCTTGTTGGTACAGATCGAACGGGGTGCAGGTTGGTTGTGGACAAAGTACAAGGGTCGGAGAGCACTGAGGGGGAAACCTTGAAGTTGTGGCCAGGGTGGCGTCGAGTGAGAGATGCCTAGAGAACAAAGATCGGTTTATATTAGGCAGGTGCAGACAAAACTGCGATACAGGTCGGATCAAGGTGGAATGTTGAGCCCACGAGCATTTCTGGGAGCATTATGGGCCGGGGAGTTGACCATGCAGAATTGTGGTGTGGGTGTTGGGGCGACGTTGAAGGTGGACGAAGAAAATGGCCACTTTTTTCTGGGCGGAGCCGCCCACGTGACCGTCTTGGCCCGCGCGAGCATCCGCGTAACGGAAGCTTGCCTACAGCTCCGACCTGAGCTACCTATCGACAACAGCTTCACACGTCGTCGCCTTCCACCACTCGCTCACTTCCTCCAACGCCGCTCACAGTCGGCGATTCTTCATCGCTCTTCTCTTCTACGCCGTCGTCTTTCCCCTCGTCCAAGCGCTCAACATGGCCGACCGTTACTCCTTCTCGCTCACAACCTTCTCACCCAGGTCAGTCCTGTCATAAGCGCTTAGAAATTGTCAACGTGCTAACCCTTGGAATAGTGGCAAGCTGGTCCAGATCGGTATGCACCATATTCGTGGTTGAACATGTGGTTGAAGAGAGCACCGCTGACGACTTGCGCAGAATATGCCCTCAACGCCGTCAACCAAGGTGTGACCTCATTAGGCATTAAGGGTAAGCTGCCCATCAACCGGGCCAAACGGAACCAGAGCTGATCAGATCTGCAGCGACAAACGGCATCGTTTTGGCAACTGAGAAGAAGTCGTCCTCGCCGCTCATTGACGCGCACTCGTCGTCCAAGATCAGCCTAATAACACCAAACATTGGAATGGTCTACTCGGGCATGGGTCCCGACTACCGCGTTCTCGTCGACAAGGCGCGCAAAGTCTCGCACACGGGCTACAAGCGCATCTACAACGAATACCCACCAACGAGGATATTGGTTCAGGACGTTGCACGGGTCATGCAGGAGGCCACGCAGTCTGGTGGTGTGCGGCCCTACGGCGTCAGCTTGCTGATTGCGGGCTGGGACGATGGCATCGAGCCGGAAGAACAGGCCAAGGAGGGCGAGTCGGAAGCGGAGAAGACCAAGGCCTCTGGAAAGACGGGCGGCATCTTGAAGGGCGGGCCCAGCCTTTACCAAGTCGACCCCAGCGGCAGCTATTTCCCGTGGAAGGCCACTGCCATCGGCAAGAGTGCAACGAGCGCAAAGACTTTCTTGGAGAAGCGCTACACGGAGGGTCTTGAGCTTGAAGATGCAATCCACATTGCTCTGCTCACCTTGAAGGAGACCATTGAGGGCGAGATGAACGGAGATACTGTGGAGATTGGTAGGTTATCGAATCAGAGCGCGAGGTTCTTGCTGACATTTTGCAGGCATTGTTGGCCCGCCGGAAGACCGCCTCCTGGGATACGAGGGAGTTGAGGGCGCTACGGGACCGCGCTTCCGGAAGCTGAGTCCTCAGGAGGTCGAGGACTACCTGACGAACTTGTGATGAATGATTGTTCGGCTGCATCATTTCCATGCATCGCCTCGAGCTGGGAATATGGTCCTGGGTGTGGGAGATGGCAGGCGTTGGTAGTAGAATAATCAGCTATGAACGAAAATACAATGCATCAAAGGCCACGAGAGAGCATTACTTCCGCGTGTTGATTGTTTGATTCTACGAGAAATGTAGAGCAGGTTAACATGGTTAAAGCGCGTCAATGTTATTGACGTTTCTTTCGGAGACCAGTCCTTGAGGGAGAGATGTTGTCAAAGAATCCGCAGATCGCCGCAAATTGCAGACGATTACCCCAAAGAAAATATCATGGGGAGGCTGGGCAGCTATTCAAGCTTCAAGGTGGTTAGACAGGTCGGGGCGTCGGTAGTCATCGGCCTCGGCCTATGGTCCCGCATTCGGGGCATTGTTCGCCCCGGCATCCCGGCAGAAATTCATGACGATTTGACTCATGGATTTGAGAAGACTCCACCATCTGCCACCGTATCTCAATTGCCTCTGCGCGCTCCCCCAGACTACGATCCCCAACCTACTTCGGACGATCGCTTTCAATCATGGCCGACCACATTCGCAAGACGTTCCAGCAATGCAAGAAAGAGCAAAGGGTGCGTGCACGCGACTCTCGTCTCGGTCAATTTCGGTGTACTGATAAGTCAATAGGCGGCTCTCGTCACATACGTGACGGCTGGATTTCCCACGCCGCAGGAGACTCCTGATGTCCTGCTGGCCATGGAGGCCGGTGGTGCTGGTGAGTAGCAGCGAGTGTTCCAGCGCGTCACAAGTTGACTAACGGTATCCAGACGTCATTGAACTCGGCATGCCCTTTACTGATCCCATCGCCGACGGTCCTACGATTCAAAAGGCCAACACCGTACGTTGAAAAGGAAGGGACTCGGGTGCGAATGGCAGCGGCTGACAGGAATCAACAGATTGCGCTCAAGCATGGAGTCAACACCCCTCAGGTCCTGCAGATGGTCCGCGACGCCCGCGCAAAGGGTCTCCGCGCTCCCGTCATGCTCATGGGATACTACAACCCGCTCCTCAGCTACGGCGAGGAGAAGATGCTTCAGGACGCCAAGGAGGCTGGTGTCAATGGCTTCATCATTGTCGATTTGCCGCCCGAGGAGGCCGTGAGGTTCCGCAACTTCTGCTCGACCTACGGGTACGTTACATGATCGAACGACGGAGTATACCGCTGACTTGGGACAGACTTTCCTACATCCCCCTGATTGCCCCTGCGACCTCTGACGCCCGTATGCGCGTCCTGTGCAAGATTGCCGACTCGTTCATCTACGTCGTCTCCCGCATGGGCGTTACTGGTGCCAGCGGCAGCCTCAACGCTGCGCTGCCCGAGCTCCTCAACCGCGTACACAAATACTCAGGCAACATTCCTGCAGCAGTCGGTTTCGGTGTCAGCACAAGAGACCACTTCGTCAGCGTTGGTAAACTGTCCGAGGGTGTCGTCATCGGCAGTCAGATTATCAATGTCCTTGGCGCTGCTCCCGCTGGCGAAGGTGCAAAGAAGGTGCAGGAATACTGTTCATCCATCACCGGTCGTGGTCCCGGCCATAACGGTGTCAACGGTGTCACAAGGGAAGTCGGCATCGTCGAGGCCGTGAACGAGGCTCGGGAGCCCGAGGGCGTCCAGGTGGACAAGGTCATCAAGGACAGCGACGTTCCCTCGGGTCCTGGTCTTGCAGACCAGATCGAGGCTCTCAATGTCGACGGTGCCAACCCTCAGGCTCTTCCTCCCCGCTTTGGCGAGTTTGGTGGCCAGTATGTCCCTGAATCACTCATGGACTGCCTGTCGGAGCTGGAGCAGGGCTTCAACGAGGCCCGGAACGACCCCAAGTTCTGGGAGGAGTACCGAACTTATTACCCTTACATGGGAAGGCCGGGCCAGCTGCATCTGGCGAACCGCTTGACCGAGTACGCTGGTGGCGCAAATATCTGGCTCAAGAGAGAGGATCTCAACCATACGGGATCTCACAAGATTAACAACGCCCTCGGACAGATTCTGCTTGCCCGCAGACTGGGCAAGACGGAGATCATTGCGGAGACTGGCGCTGGTCAACACGGTGTCGCCACCGCAACGGTGTGCGCCAAGTTTGGCATGAAGTGCACCATCTACATGGGTGCCGAGGATGTCAGACGTCAAGCCCTGAACGTGTTCCGCATCAAGCTTCTCGGCGCTCAGGTTGTGGCTGTCGAGGCTGGTTCAAAGACGCTCCGCGACGCCGTCAACGAGGCTCTCCGCGCCTGGGTCGTCAACCTATCCACCACCCACTACATTATTGGTTCTGCTATTGGACCCCACCCCTTCCCCACCATTGTCCGCACTTTCCAGTCCGTCATTGGCAACGAGACCAAGGAGCAGATGCTTGCCAAGCGCGGCAAGCTACCAGACGCAGTCGTTGCTTGCGTCGGCGGCGGCAGCAACGCGGTGGGCATGTTCTACCCCTTCTCCAACGACCCCAGCGTCAAGCTTCTCGGTGTCGAGGCCGGTGGTGATGGTGTCGACACTGCCAGGCACAGCGCCACGCTCAGCGGTGGTACCAAGGGTGTTTTGCACGGAGTGCGCACCTACGTCTTGCAAGACAGGCACGGGCAGATTAGCGAGACTCATTCCGTGTCGGCTGGGCTCGACTACCCCGGTGTCGGGCCGGAGCTGTCGTCTTGGAAGGATTCGGAGAGGGCCAAGTTCATCGCGGCGACGGATGCCGAAGCCTTCACGGGCTTCCGCCTCATCTCGCAGCTCGAGGGCATCATCCCCGCGCTCGAGACGGCGCACGCCATCTACGGGGCTATTGAACTGGCCAAGACGATGGAGAAGGACCAGGACATCGTCATTTGCCTTAGCGGCAGAGGCGACAAGGACGTGCAGAGCGTCGCCGAAGAGCTGCCCAAGCTCGGGCCTAAGATTGGTTGGGATCTGAGGTGTAAGTGTCCTTATCACGTCTTCTATAAAGTCGAGTTTAGTGCTAACGTCTTCGGCACACAGTCTAAGCGGGGATCCTGTACAGGACGCCGGCGCGCGGGGACGGGTAGACGGCAGTGGAGGAGCGGATTGATACTTCTCTTGCACGCGACAAAAATAGAGCCGGTACCAGGGTGGTTGCAAGCAACCTTGTTCCGGTTGAGCCAAACGCAGCGAATGATTTCATCTGTGGCTGTGCCAGTCGACATCGGTGACGGTGAATTTGTGATTCGCTGGGGCGTGGGATCGGAATTGTGGGATGGCGAGTCCGAGACATGGGTTTCCGATCTCAGAGTGAAACCGGGGTCGTCAATGGCCTGACTGCACGTGTGCCCTTCTTGTTTGTTGTGGTCGAGTGGACGTTGTCTACTTGGATACGCGCCTGAATGACGCACATTAACACGGCGCTACTCGGTGCTAGTTCGCCCATTCGGCCTGATGAGGAAGTTTTTATCGTGAGCAGTGGCTGGACTGGCACGTCTCCAGCCATCAGGTATTCCCCGGGCTTGTGGCGGTGTGGTCGTGTGTCGTGGAGCAGACCGGGAGGCAATTCCCCGTCTGAAACAATTCGCAGCGCAAGGTGTTGAGTCGGAAGCAGGCGGTCTGCCTATAGCAACCCACGGCGGGGCGGTAAACGGGCGTGGTGCGCCGGCATTATCCTCGATTGCTCCGCACTCGCGCCAGAAATGAGTGAGGCTGGGCTCTGGCATTGAAGCGGCGTCTTTGTCTTTTGCCAGAGTTTGAGCAGTGATAAGTGAGCAGAGCGTGTGTGGATTGGCGCGGAGGAGCGGATGGAGCGTCAATAAGGCTTTGTCCAGCCAGCTGAAGGCAAGTGGATGGCGGATGGTGGTTGACAAGTGTTGGCAGCGTTAACCGGGGTCGTGGCGCCTCCGGACCACACCCACACCCACCTCAGGGCCTTGACTGCCTAGACCGTTTCAAAAATAAAATGTTTGGACGACGATGAGCGGAGGGCAGGCGTTGGACCTGCACTGCTTCAGCATGCACGCCCGCCTGCAAGCCGTCGACTGCTCCACCTGCATTTGTGCGACAGTTCCTACAATTATTCTCGCCGACGTCACGACGCTGTCCGTCTGTTCGTTCAGTTGTCCCTCTGGTCCCAAGACTCCGATTGATCTACAGGGAGCGTCCTCGTCAAGGGCGCCGCCGCTCGCCCTGATCGCCGTGTAGACACACCTCATCCACGCCCACGCCCACGCCCACGTCCCCTCGCCGCTTCCCTCTCCCGCCGCCTCTCTAAACCTCGTCTCGTCTCGTCGTAGGGTGAACACCTCACCACAGCAACCCTCCGTCTCCACTCTTCGCTCTTCGCCCTCGACCGCCGACAGCCAACGCCCCAGACGCTCCCCACGACTTATGAAACTCACCCCCCGTTGACGCTCTCTGCTCGTCATTTTCTCGACTCTGCGTCACACCATCAACTGCCACAGCCGTCTGACAGCTCCATTCGGGACTAGTAACCATCAGCCCCAAGGACCCCGAATCTTCTAGCTCCGCTCTCGACGCCCGCATAGAGCCAGCCACCTTCCAACCCAATCCAGTCAAAATGGACGGTGATTATTCCAGGCCGCTTACCGCTAGCTCGGACAACGATACTGTGAGTCCCCGTCCCCGCGTGGAGGAGGCTGCAAGGGAACTTTTGGCCCACGTCCAAACCAGGTCGCTAATGCCACCTTCCGTCGACAGGACAACTTCGAAGACGCGAACACGGAAATGGCGAGATCAAACTCGACCGAACGCTCCTTGACTGCCCGCCCGCTCTCTACTGCTTCGTCCTCGACCGCCAATTACAACAACAAGCGGGAAGCCGACTCCCCCGCAAATATGCCCCCTACGCCCATCGAACATCTTTCTCCGAGCCCGCCTCCAGAGTCTCCAATCGAAGCCAGTGACGACGACAAGGACGAAGTTCCTCGGAAAAAGTCCCCCCCTCCGACTTCACACCCTCAAATTTCGACCGAGACTATGGACGAGGTCAACTTGGACGAAGGTAGGCACGCCGCCCACACCAACAAGTCTTTAATCCAAGGGTTTCCAAACTCTCTTCACCGAGAGCTCGTGCCTGCGGCCGACGCGTGTGCTCGCAGGCGCCAACGCACTCTTCAATTTTGACATGCGCCACGAACCCACTCGCTGATGCTCTGCAGAAGCCAAAAAGTCGCCCGAGCACTCTCGCACCACGACCCTCGAGTCTGCCCCACCGAAGACTGTAGAGGAACCGACGATACCGGCCACTGCTCAAAGACCAGCTGTTCAGCTTTCACCGCCGCCCCCACCGCAAGAAAACAAGCCTCCACCTGCCGAAGAAAGACCAACCGCAAAGCGCACATTTACAAGCCCTTTCGCATGGATCGCTCGAGCCAGCGAAAAGAAGTCTTCACCGCCTGGCTCGGCTAGGGGTGATAACAGCCGGCGCGGTACAAATGCGTCAGTCATGACCAATGGTAGCTCTGATCTCATGTTGAGCAGGCTCGAGGACAATGGTTTGTCGAGCAGCACAAGTCACCCACGGTCAAGTCGGAACAGCTTGAAAGACCGTTTCAAATTTGCACGCATGCGGGAAGAGGCCGGAATCACTTTGGACGAGGACAACTTGCCAGACGCCGTCAAGATTTCTACGCCGAATTTCGCAAGCCCGGCCGACGATGGTGAAGGTCAAGCGTCGCCTCCAGGGGGCGGCGTAGCCAGCCCAGGAGGAACCGCCACGTCTCTCGTCAATCCCACTCTTGCGCCCGGGACGGCGTCCGGTACAGCTCTCGGACCAGACGGTGATGCGGCGGCGCCAGTCGACTGGGACTTGTGGCAATCGGTCGTCTACGAAGGTCCCGCGGCAGTGGCACGGACCAGCCCCGAGGAACTCAATGCCGCCATTGCGAGTGGAATTCCTCAGCCGATCCGGGGCGTCGTGTGGCAAGTCCTTGCGCAAAGCAAGAATGAGGGGCTGGAGGAGGTGTACCGGGAGCTGGTGAACCGAGGCACGGACCGCGAACGTGTTGCGTTGAACCTGCCCCAATTGAACCGCAACGACAGCAGCGCTGATGTCAGGAAGAACGAATCGGTGACATCGTCAGCATCTTCGGTCCACTCCAATTACTCGACTCCGGCGACGACCACCACTGGCGGAACTGCTCACGGAAATGGCGTTTCGTCGCCCACAACCAACGGCCAAGACGGTGACATTAGTGACGCTACGGCAAAGCTGCAGGACGAGAAGCGGAAAAAGGCCAAGGCAGAACAGGCGGCCGCCTTGGCAAAGCTTGAAAAGGCCATCAAGCGCGACCTTGGCGCGCGAACGAGCTACTCCAAATATCTAATGGCTGCTGGGTTACAGGATGGGCTGTTCAACTTGTGCAAAGCGTATGCTTTGTTTGACGAGCAGGTCGGATACCCTCAGGGTGTCAACTTCATCGCCATGCCTCTTTTGTTTAATGTGAGTACACCATTCGTCTGATCTGGGTAGCCGCTAACTGGTTTACAGATGCCAGAGGAAGAGGCGTTCTGTCTCCTGGTCAAGCTGATGAACAAGTACGGCCTCCGAGATTTGTTCATTCCAGACATGCCCGGTCTCCACCTCCACCTGTACCAGTTCGAGCGCCTGCTGGAGGAGTTTGAACCAGCACTGTATTGTCATTTGCACCGCCGCGGTGTCAACCCTCAGTTGTACGCCACGCAATGGTTCTTGACCCTCTTTGCCTACCGATTCCCGCTTCAGCTCGTTCTCCGCGTCTTCGACTTGATACTCAGCGAAGGCCTCGAAGGCGCGATTCTCAAGTTTGGTATCTGCCTGATGCAAAAGAACGCGCAGACGCTGCTGGGCATGAAGGACATGTCACAGCTGACCACGTTCCTCAAGGAACGTCTTTTCGACGTCTACATTGACAAGGCACCAACGCAAAAGTCGCTTCTCGAGTCTGGCTTCTTTGGCAGCGCCGCGGGAGTCGACAACGAGACATATCGCGCCGACAGGCTCGTCCAAGATGCTTGTTCTGTCAAGATCACGCCCGAGATGTTGCAAGTGTATCAGAACGAGTGGAGGGAAAAGCAGCATGCCGAGATGATGCGTGAGAATGAGCTTCTCGACTTGAAGTCTTCAGTCGCCTCTCTCACCTCCAAGGTACGCACTCTGGAAGAGCGCGCAGAAAAGTCGGACACGGAGCACGTCGAGCTTGCTTCGGAACTCGTCCGGACAAAGGTCGAGAACGAACGTCTCGAAGACGAGAACGAGTCGCTCAAGGGCCAGGTCGAAGAATTGCGCAAGTTGGTGGACGCCCAGGCTGCCGACGTTGAGGCTCGCATGCAGGGTGAGCTTGAGGCTGCCATGGCCAGGAATGCCGAAGTCCACGACGCGAACCGAGCCCTAGAGGAGCAGCTTTCCGAGATGGAAAGAGAACTTGTAGAGACAAAGATGCAGCATGCACAGGTAAGTTGTCCGACTCGATATCTACAAAACAGCTACTGATTCGTGATAGGTCCATTCGGATCACGAAACGCTTAAGCAGAAGTGGAGTAACATCCAAAGTATGCTTAACGCGCAGTAGTGGGTTCCCCGTTCGTAGCTACTTCCACCCCGTCTTACATATACATCATGTTCTTTCATGTCGTTGTATCCTCTCTATACCACCCTGTCACCACTCCACCCGCCTTTCTTTCCTCTTTTCCGATCGTTCATCTCCGTATCTGGAGGCTTCGTCCACAACATGAATCCAACGAACACATCGAGGAACCACCAGGCTTAACACGACATGCGCGTTCCGCGCTTCGCGCCGCTCCAGCATTCAGAAAACGGTACATTTCTCCGCTACCGCATCCAGCCTGCCATCGTCGTCGACGACACCGTCTTCGCCCACGACGGGCGCCACGCCCCCGACCCTGACCCTCAACACGGGTCTCCCACTGCAGCAGCGTCGCAGCATCATCTACGCGCCCAACTCGCCGCACCGCCCTTCGCCCTCCGAGCTCTTTGGCGCCTTCGACCCGGCGCCGCATCCGCATGTGCGCCACCACTTACACAGCAAGCCAGGCCACCGCCGCTTTGACTCGATTGACGAAAACGCCACGCTTTGGGACTGCGAAGACTTTGCCCTGCCAGCTAGCCCGATGACCACTGGCTTCAGCGGCGCGTCTATTGCTGATGAGGACGGCCTCTCGCTCTTTTCTCCTACAACCAACGGCACGACGGGCGATGATGCTGCGGTCTCTGGTGCTGCTGCGGTCGGGGAGCATTCATCCTCTTCGTCGCAGAGTACTGCTGCTCGACAAAGCATCAGTACCACTACCAAGCGCACTTCGACGTCATCGTTTGCATCTTCTTCCGTTTCGGCGAAGCGGCATAGCAGCAGTGTCGGTCTCGCACCGCTGTCGCAGCGCCACCGCGCTAGCGTTTGCCCGTTTGAAGCCGTCGCGCCGCCTGGCGAGGACGATGCCGATGACCGCAAGGCGTTGAAGAGGGGGAGCTTGTTTGTTGGGTAGGGAGCTATTTAGCTGGCGTATGGGTGGTTTTGCTTTGGGGTGAGTCACGTTTTTCTCTTGATCTGGGTGGGCATCGTGGGTGATGGGGTGTGGGTTATGCTGGACGAAGCATTTGCATGAGGGCAGTGGGCATGATGGGGGAAAAAAATGGATTGGTGGTCTTGATGGCCTTGGGGTATCGGCTTCGTGAGGACATTAAAGGGGGTTTCTTTTTCTTGTGCATTGATATTGTCATTTTCGTCTTTGGGGTGTTTTGTCAGTGGTCTGCGGAGGGAGGGAGAGGCAGGAGAGGTCCAGGACAAGCAGTCTATCAACGTGGTTTGATACTTCACTGAAATTGGCCGATCCTTTCGCACTGCTCCAAGCAGTCAGCCAGGCTGGCAGGAACATCTCTCCAGGCCTTTTCGTTGACAGTATTCAAATGAGTCTTCACAGTAAGCGGCGCAATTGTGGGTACTGGGTTGGCACACAGGGCGTTCCTCTTTTTCTCTATTTAGGTAGTTGGGACTTGAAAGGCTTTTTTCTCTCCTCGTCCCAGTTTATCCATTTGGTATGATTTGGGTGCTGGGTGTATTTGGATGTGTGGGTGTGGAATGCTGTGTTGGATGCGTGCGCATTTGCTACGTGTGGTTGAAGCAGGATTTCCCAGGGAATATTGAAAACGGCATAGGAGTACGGGCAAGGCAATCAATTACTCACTCACCGGTCAGTAGAGTAGGGGTGCGTCGTGGTAGTAGGGACACAGACAGATCAGACAAATAGCACTCGCAGGCCCGATCGCCCATTTCCCGCCACCAGCAGAGCAACCGATGCATGTGTATGTAGGTAGGCACCGGTACGTAGATGCGAGCGAGTAGGGTGTCTCCTCCCCTCCCCTTCCCCTGCCTTCCCTTTTTCTCTCCTCTCTCAGCTTCTCTCATACCCTCTGATTCGCCCGGCCGTGCTCATCGTCGATTTAGGCTGCATTCCACACGTTCACGCCTTCGCGCATTCCAGACATGTGCATGTGCCAGCGGCGGGTGAGTGAGTGCCCCGGTTACCCGCCAACCACCTACTTGAGTGCTCGCGAGCAACGGTCCGGTCCGTGGCGTGGCGTGGCGGGGCGTGGCGCTGCCGTATCACCACGCTCATCCGTCCTGTACTGGTCAAGGGAGAGAGGAGGTCATGCGTGTATTGCCATAGGGCTGCCGCGGCAAGATTGGCGAGTTGTGATGGAGAAAGGAGACGAGAAACGGCACGGCATATGACGGACCAGAAGTGGCCGTGCAAATGCATTGATTGCTTGCCTGGCCGACTGTGTGGCTAGCTAACTCGCAACCGGTAGTAGTCCTCGGTGAGAAAACAAGGAAAAGGCAGTGCTCAAATGATGGACAAGACGAAGCGAAGCGAAGCAAGATAAAATCGCAAGAAAAAAACGAGCGAAAAATCGAAGACTGGAAAGACTGGAAAGACTGGCTGGCAATAGCAATGGCGATGCGTGCATGCTACTGCTGCTGCTGCTGCTGCTGCTGCTGCCGCTGCCGCTGCAAGCCAAAGGAAAACAAAGTAAGGGTGCGTTTAGATATACCTGGTTTGCTATAGATCGGGGGATTTATAAAGGGGGTGTTGGTAGATAATGTTGGAAAAAAGCAAAAGTACTTGGGGGAGAGGGAAGGGAAATTCGTGGCTCATTACCGCCTCTCTCTGCCTGCCTGCCTCTGCCTGCCTCCTTTTGTAGATGTTGTTGTGATGTGAGTGTGAGAAAGGCCCAAAACAAAGGGGGGGAGGGGGGCCAGTCGGTGAAGGCGGTGGTGGTTGGTTAGTTGAAAGCGAATGATGAAATGACAGCTGAGCGAATAACGACAGACGACGACGATGCGAGAGACGAAAGGGACAGTGATGGAGGATACGACGACCGCCTTCTTCTCCAGCCACATGCACATGATGCACATCCTCGCGCATACATCTCTCTCTCTCTCTCTCTCTCTCTCTCACTCACTTACCCCAGCCGCCTACCCTACGCAGCGACAATCTCGCTGTCCCTACACGTCGTCCCCTCAGCAACATCGCCCATATCAATCCACCCACCATGATCACACACGGCAAACCCCATGCCGCCATCGCTCTCGGGCACGCACTGGACGTCGCCGTCGTCAGCGCAGTCGCCGAACGGGCGCGCCCGCACGTATCGGTCGTCGCGGGAGCCGTCGGGCGACAGGAAGGGCAGGCACATCATGCCGGGCGCGACGGGGCGGCTCCAGCCCCACGCCCAGCCGTTGTCGGTGCTGATGTTGAAGAGCTCGGCCGGCTGGTTGCATGTGTAGAAGGCGGATTCGCTGCCGCAGAGGAAGGCGCCCGGCGTGCAGGGGATATAGGGCGATCCGGCTGCGTTGGGGTCCGATGTCACGTACGGAGGGTGGGCGGAGCCCGTTGCCGTGGCCGGAGCCGTGGCCGTCGGGGGCGAGTCGTCGCTGGCAGGCGTCGAGACGTAGGGCGTTGTTTCGGCGAGGTTGGTGATGACTGGTGGGAAGGAGAAGGAGGGGCTGCTGGTGGGCGTGGGAGAAGAGCCTGGGTTTTGTTAGAATGCTGAGAGTTGGGGAATGGTGTTGGAACTTACTGCTGCTGCTGCTGCTAACGACAGTGCTCAACGTGCTCAGTCCCAAGCCTCCACCAACACAGGTGGTGGTGCAGGCATTGACAGGAGAGCAGGTAGCCGGTGCAACGCAGTCGCAGCTGACGAGCGGTGCGGCGCAGGTAGACGCCGGCGCTGGCGCCGTGTAGGTCGAAATGATGGTCGGACGAGGAGGGCAGCTCGAGCTCGAAGAAGCGAGAACGGTGCTGCTGGGAGAAGAGGTGCTGGCAGTCGAGACGCCCTCAACGAAATTGGCAGCAGATGAAGAAGACCCAGAAGTCAGGACGCTCTCGATGAAGTTGTTAATCACGGCCGAGGTCTCTGACTCGGATCCAGACGTGATGGAGACGGTCGTGGTGCTCGTGCTCGAAATGGTCGTGGAAATCGAGGTGGAAGAAGAGCTCGAAGACTGGGTCAGAACGGAGTTGATGAAGCCGTTGATGGCGGACGACGCTGAGGGAGAGCTGGACGAACTCGAAGACGACGACGACTCTGCCGCCGCCGCCGCCGCATTCTCCGCCATGGCAATGCCGCTGTTGCTGTTGGTCTTGGACGAAGACTGCTTTTGCGCGTTGGAGCTCGATCCGCTCGCGCCACAGGTCGAATCCGGGATTTCGCAACTGCCCTTGAAGGCCGGCGACGAGGCAGTCTCGGTGCCGTCATACTCGACATCGGGTCCAGGGTTCGGGTAGACGGCGTCAGTCCCTTCAGGGACCACGCAACTGTTGATGCTGTCCAGATTGGCGACAAAAAGATTGGGCAGCGAGCACAGATTGCCCGAGCCGCTGTTTTGAATGTTGACCACGGCGCAGTTCATGTAAAACTCGCGGTTTCCCGTGTGGTTTATCCACGTCCAGGCGAAGATTGCTTTGCCGGCCGGCGCCGCCTCTGGCATCTGAAAGTCATACGTCGCCGTGCCCATGGTGGGACAGCCACCAATGATGCTCTTAATGACCTTCCACGTCTTCCCCGAGTCGTAGGATAGTGACAGCTGGCAGGAGCCGCCATTGTGGACTGCACTTCCGGCGAGGCTCACAGTGTAGTTTTGGCCGGCTTGATACTTGGCAGTGGCAGTGAGACCAGACAGCTTCGAGGTCATGCCCTGGCAGGGGAAATTCGAGCCGCTCGACTCCAGGGGGGAGGTAATGTCGTAGTCGCGAAGGCCGGCATTGGAAGCTTTGGGGCTATCCCAGGGCAGAGGGTTCGTCATTTGTACATGTGCGCGCACAGTGGGTAGCAGCGCGCTGCTACATAGCGTCGTGAGGAGTAGAGAGCGAATGGAACGGTGGTTAGATAAACTCATGATGGGCGAACGACAGACGCAAGAAACGAATGAATGTGATGGGGATGTGATGCTGGAGTGGAACGAGAGCCAGATGGCAGTCTTAAGAGAGGCCAGCAAGGAGAAATCCTTCAGCCCCCTTCGCCTCGTCGAGGGTGGAATTGACCAGACGCGTCACGGCGAAGTAGGACGAATCGGCCTTGGCTAGAGCAAAGGTCGAACATGTTCAGCCACACAGCCACCGGGACTGCTTCTGGCCAGCTCGCACATTTCTGACACGGTCTTGACTGGTCTGTTGGTCAGCCGGCGGGAGTGTTGCATCGCTCAGGGTGGCTGTGGGACGGGTGCTGCAGATTTTCAGGTGATTCGTGTGGTCCCAAGACACATTCTTCATCCCTTGAAAGTAAGGAATGGCCGTCCACCCCTGCTCTAGCCACCTCCAAGATCGCAAGAGGTCAAAAGAGAACAGTTCACAAATAGCATGGAGCGGATGATCCCGCGCTATTGCAGCGTGAACATGGCGTCGGGGCGCCCATCGCCGGCCACACTAACGAAAGAACCGCATTCCATGACCTAACTGCTTCTCTTTTTTGCTCTTGAAAGAATCCACCAGGCAGACCCTGACCGTACGAGGACCAACGCCACCCAGCCCGACTGCGGAGCGGACGACCCGCCACGGCATTCGACTCAATCCACGAGAAACTCTTCGATATCTTTGTCACTGTCGGCATCTCTTTGAGACTTGAGACGTTCCTCTTGCTTGACCAGCAGGTCGCGAATCATCTTTCTCTGCCGCAGGCGCGCCGTCCGGCCCCAGTCATTCTTTTCCTCCTCTTCGCTGTCGCTGTCCACGCCGGGAATCGCAATCTTCTTTTCTAGTTCATTCCTCCTGGAACCGCCGCGTAGATCGGCGGCCGTCGCGCCGCGTCCGTCTTGCTCACCGTCCATGGTCGCTTGCGAGTCTTTCTGGTGCTGCTTCATCTGCATGTGGGCTCCGAGCTTCATCAGGTATGGCCGCAACAGCGCGTACGCGCCGATGATGACAACCAGACGAATGTAATCCTGAGCGCGGAGGTTGGTGAACTGTGTCAAAGTTAGACGCGTTCATCAACGAAGAAGCAAGACGAACGCACGGTCTTGTGTGTCTGGGTCGTGAAGTTGTTGCCCCAGGTGGAGAGTAATGTCATGATGTCCGGCGTCGAGCCGGGGGTGCTGGTCTGTGTCGAGCGCGGTGGTACGTCGGCCATGGCGGCGATGGTCATCAAAGCGAGGTCAACAGGTCAATGCAAGCAATGCGGATCGCGGGTGCCGTTTGATGAGTGTGTTTGGACGGTCTTGAGGAAAGAAGCGGGTTGAGTTAAGGTAGTGACCTAGCCAACGCGACCAGCGCCTCGCGCAACGCCAGCAGCGCCTTCGCCCAGTCTAACCCCAACATCCCTGCGCACATCATCTCTCCCCGGCCGACGCGTCCTCGTCGCGTCCCCCACATTTTGTTTCTCAACTCGACTAGCCTCGTCTCACCCAGCACGCATCGCCGAAAGCTTTCTTCTACCTTGTAGCCACAGCGGGCGCATAATCAAAACCCAGTGTCCCAACAGTGGTCAGCCACCGCCGTGGACCGAAAGACTCCAAGCGCAACCGCTTCATCACTGCAAACAACCGTCATCACGGCGCTATGGCATCTCGCGACGACCAAGAGGACGCGGCGCTGCGCGAAGAGGTGCGTCCCCTACCAATCCACCCACACGCGCCACACACTAACAGCCCACAGCGGCTCAAATCCACACTCTGGTTCCACCTAGGGCAATACATCGACACATCGCTCCTATCGTCGCCATCATCCTCGACCTCCGTCTCAAACGCAACGCCACAATTCATCGCCGCGCTGACCGAGCTCGTCTACACGCACATTGCCAGCACTTCGCGGGACCTCGAGGCGTTCGCGGCACACGCCGGGCGCCGGCAGATCAGCACCGCCGACGTGCTGCTGCTGGCACGGCGGAACGAGGGGCTGGAGGCGCTGCTGCGCGGCTTTGTCGAGCAGTGGAGGGCAGAGCGGGGCGTCGATGCGCCGGTGGCCGCGGGGAGAGGGCGCGCTGCGCGGGCCCGGGGAAGTGATGGTGAGGACAACGACGAGGGTGCGGGTGCGGCGGGTGCGGTGAGGAGAAGAGGAGGGGGTGCCGCGAGGGGGCGCGGACGGGGGCGGGCGCGCGGAATGGCTGCAGCAGCCGCTGGCAGGGCCAGGGGGAGAGGCAGGGGAAGAGGAGCGGGGTGAGTTCGCGCCGCGAGCCGTCCGCCTTTGATGATATCAAAGAGGTGGTGTCATGGTCACTTGGTACTTGGGAGCATGTGCGGAGTTGTGTGGCTGGTGCTTTTGGGACGGCGTTCAATAGACGCTCTGGACTAAACTTGGCGTCCAAAAGGTCTGCATGATCGATGCTTGGGGACTGCCCAAGGTTTGCTTGGTGTGCACCATGGCAGCTGAAGATGCAGATTGCATTGCTGCCTGCTACTGTGCCCGGGTGGGGTACCAAGAATTGATGGGTGCCAAATCGGACCGGCCAAAGTTTGTTCATCCGTAGCTCCTGATGCGGACGGATGCTTTGATTGCGCTCGTCTTGCGCAGTGCAGTTGATACCGACATGACAGTGATTGTAAGATTCATATTTGTTCATTGGTCTTTCGTGCTTTTGTCGTTATTAGCTGATTCCTGGCATAACCCCGTGTCGGGGCCTTTCCTCCCATCCCTGCCGTCATCCTAGTCATTCGCAGACGCTGTCGTGCGCAAATGTGGTATCCTGCGTAGCATTTATGAAACCAGAAAAGCACCGAAACACCGTCGAAACACCGTCCGTGAGAAACGAAAAAACGCAATGATCGCATGCCAGCAGTGGTGATCATGATGATGTAATGAGAAAAAAGGCATTTCAAGCCGATCCATGCACTCCGGTACTCCGCGGCATGCAGAACTCAAAAGTTGTGATGAGCAGCGGACTTGTCGTAGCCATATGGATTCGACATGGGCGGAGGAGTTTGCTGGGTGAAGTATGGTCCGGTGGTGATGGGCTGAGCGGGAGCTGACGGTCTGTACGGCTCGTACTTGGTTGTACCGCCGTTATTCGGGGCGACTGTCGAGCCCGTGTAGGCCGTCTCGCCGCTGGGCCTTGTTCCAACGGCTTCGGCACCCGAAACGGTAGTTGCGGGAACGCCGGCGCCAAAGTCTCCAAGGGTCGAGTCGCCGTTGTCAACCGTCTTGGCGCGGTTGCGGCGGAAGAATCCCAAGGGATTGCGGCCGCTGCCAGAAGTGTAGTTGTTGGCAGGCGAGGGGCCATAACGCTTTTCCTTTTGCTGGACACGTGCAAAGAAGAATTGGCACAGGGCAGCCAAGAGAAAGAGGAAGCTAGGGTCGTGTGTCAGTTGACAGGTTGCGCTGGGGCGCTCGACAAAGAAGCTCACACTGCAATAATGGCCACTGCGCAACAGACTTTGTTGAATCGACAAGCAGTTCCGAAGGTGGTCTTGTACGTCGTTTGCTCGCCATTGCTGGTGCCGAATCCGCCAGCGCCAAATCCGTTGCCTGCATTGGAGTCTCCGCTGCCAATGGGCGTGTCGATGTTCCTGCCATCACAGGATTTCAGGCCGTCGCGGGTGAGGATAGCCACAGCAATGAAGGCGGCAGCAAAGGCAATGTCGAGGACCATGCCCAGGAAGGCAAAGAAGCGGACGCCGCCGAGACATGGAGTGAGAACAATGGCCACGATGGTGTAGACGACGGCAACGCCAGTAATGCCTTCAACGGCCTTTTCCCATGACGGAATGACAGAGTTTCGGTCGGACAGGACAGCAAGGAAGTAGCTGTAGAAGCCGAGGATGATGGCGGAGCAGGCGAAGCAGAGGAAGTACGGGATGGTCCCCACGAGACGGCCGAAGAAGCCCATGGCGGCGGAGAGGTGTGGTCAGGCTGTGAGAGGTGGTGATTTGGAGGTCGAGATGGAACCGGTCGACGGCGTTGGTGTCGAGGTGACGGAGGCAGGTGGACAAATTGCAACAGAAGTCAAGGCCAGGCCTTTGGGACAGGGTGACAGGGAAGAGGGTGAGGGAGGGAGATTGGATCCAATGTTTTATACAAATGACGCACCGCCCACTTCCCCATACGTCACATGGGGTGTGGCTGCGGGAGAGCGATTGGCTGCGGGCGCGGGGGATGGCGGTGCTGTGGAGAAGCAGAGCAAAGCCTGAGCCCACATTACCCTGGCGATCCAAATTCTAGTCCTTCAACCTCTTTCGCCCTTCGACAACACCTGACTGGCCGCCACGCTTTTGCCGCCGCTGTACGTCCGTTGCTACTACTGCTGCCTCCTCGCCTGCGCCTGCGCCTGCGTGTGCAACCCCCAGCCTCCATTCTCCGCCGTCGTACCGTCTCAGCCGACTTGGCAGCCTGCCGTAGCTTGTCTCTAACCAAAACCCAACGTTGCTCAACACCACCGCATTCGACCTCGCCCTAGCCAATGGCCCGGCCGATGGGAAAAAGAACCGTTACAACCCCAATCTTGCCCAGCTCCCGCTCTCGACAGCGGCTAGCTAGCCATCTCGGTGCACAATGACAACATGGACAAGGACACGTCTTGGTCTTCTCAGCCTAGCCCGGCAAGCTACCACGTAGCTGCAGGCATTGGCCGCGCCCTTGCGCTGCACCTAGCCAGCCACCCGGTATCAAAATTTATTGTCCTCGAGGTCAGAGGAGTTGGGCGCCTTCTTCAGTACAAAGACCGATTTCTGAGCGAGCAGGCTCCAACTGTCCCATGCTACCTTGGCCTCGGGCTGTGACATCATTTCCACCTCACGTGCGCCGTCACCGGCACTCGGCGTCTACGCAATAGAGTAATTCCTTTGTCCTCTTCGCGCCGAATGGACGAGACTGGAGCTGATGGGCATTGTTAGCGGCAGCCTGAGTGACAAGAGATCCCAATTAAGCCTAGCTGCCTCGACACTGGCTTATTTGGGAACAACGCGTCACAGTGGATGTCGAAAGACGTGATATCCCCAGGACCGTGGCCGCGTCCGGGAAGCATCCATTTCCCACCGTGACTGCACTCAAGGAGCATCCGTTCCCCACCACGGCTGTGCTTCAGGAGCTGTCATCCGCTACTACGGTTAGACCAAGGGAGTCTCATTCCATTCGACACCCATTGTGGCGTGGAGTCATTGGAATCTCGCTTTTACCAAGGTCAATTGTGTATCACGCATCGCCCCCTATTCTCTCCTCCTACTTTTTCCGCCAGGTACCAAATGAGATGAGTGGGAGGCCTATCTTCACAGCGCCGCCTTGTACGCGCCCAATTCCGCTGTACAATGCTCCTGTGCTCACGACGGGGGCAGCAAGGCTGGTATGACATGGCAATCAAGTCCATCGGACCCAATGCATTCATTCAATCTGATCTTTCCAAAGCCTTCGAGATGGTCGTCGTATGTAAAGTCTGCAGCACTTCCGCAGGGCCCAACAGCTTCGTCTATCCCATTTTGCTTTTTCGACAAAAAAAGAAAAGTTGTGCCTGTGCCTGTGCCCGCATGGCTTACGTCCTCCTCATGGGCTCGAAAAGGTTTCTGTTATGCGCGGCGGGCGGTTATGCGCGATTCGGACGACTGGCTGGCCGTTCCCCTGTGGTACAGTACGCAGTCCTTCTTCCAAGCTCAAGTCTCGACAGCCATTGGATCCGGCATCTTGCTCGCTCCCACGGTGCGGATCATTAGGACTCTTTCGCCTGTCTTCAACATGGCTACTCGCTCGGATCAAGTCTGTCCACACCACGGATGCGATGCGACCACTCTATGCGAAGTCCGCAAGCTTGGTCGAGCACACCGTGTCCAGATCGTAGCTGTCGTCGGACGTTTTTGACGTCGCCTGATGACTGGCGAGATGTATCCGCCCTGTACGCCAGACAGACAGACACTTGAGAACATCATGCACGCGTATCTTCTCGATTCAAGGATATCGATGACCAAGTTCGACGTGCGGATAATGCGAGTCCGCATACTCTATCTATCTAACAGGGCTGTAGGCTTCCTCTAAACTCCAGATATGAAAGATGCGTGCTTCAAAGACGACCGCGGCGTTTCCACTATCCAGATCTATCTGCCTTTCCTCCTGTCCTCAGCGTGTCAGCCACCGTCCAGCGACCCTTCTTTACTGACACGTCCCAGACCACCCCTTCTCTTCCCAATCAGCACATCCTTCTCCATTCTAGTCAGCACCAGTAACTCAACCGTCCTTCCCTGCTACACCAAAGAAACTCCCTCATAACTCCCCGTCATCCCTCAGGAATCAAATAAAAGCAAGAAACGCAGTAAAGACCCTCCACCGCCATCTCCATTGCTCAAAACTAAGCTCATCGCTATACCCATCACGCTGCCTCTCTGCCAGCCCGATCAACCCCTCGCCTCGCCTCGCCTGCTTCAGCACTGGCAGACCCTAGTAGACACACTCGCCCGTCGGCCAAAAAGCCGCTACGACCGACTCTCCTGTTAACGTCCCCGCTGCTGCGATGCCACTGCTGCTGCTTGGAGATGGGAGATGGTAGGCTGTACGGTAGACGTGAATGTGCGGGGAGAGCAAGAGGGAGAAGGAGAAGAACAAAGATGAAGGAGATGACGATGATCAAGGAGATGGGCAAAGACAAGAAAAAGGCAAAGATGAAGGATAAGGCGAAGGAGAATAACAACGGGACGCAAGCAAATGCAAAAGCCATTTTCTCATTGGGTACCTGTAGAGAGAGCAAGCAATCCCGCAAATCTTTTGACCCCGGACAAAGGGGACTCCTAACCCAAATTCTGTCCTCTGGGAAAAGAAAGAAAAAGAAGAAGACCGCAAATCTTCTGCTCTAGGACAGAAAAGAACTCCCAACCCAAGTTCTGCCCTGAGGAAAGAAAAGGTACCGCAAATCTTCTACCCTGAAACCCAGCCCCAATCTCTTTCCTTGGAAAAGAGACCGCAAACTTTTGCCCTTGGATACAAGGGGACGATCTACCGGGTGGCCAACCACTCGCTCCAGCAGTCTGTAGGGACACTCTGCCACAGGCCAAATGAAAGCTCATCCACGAGCGGGAAAAGAAAAGAATGAGGACCCAAATCAAGGAGCCTCGGGCAGCAAGAGCATGGAGCCCTGCGCAGCGGGCGGCAGTTCGAAAAAGTCGTCTTCGTCGTCCAGAAGCCTCTGCAGCTGGAGGAGCTGGACGCCAGTGTCGGGAGAAGGGACGACGACCTGGTTCGTGATGCGGCCATCAGCCGAGTGCACGAACGCTTCCCGGAGTATGAGGCCCAGGCGCCACGCCGGGCGCAACGTCTCCTTGAAGAGGGCTTGTTCGTCCAGCGACTCGATGCGGAGGTGCTTGAAGAGTGCCTTCCAGAAGGCGCGCTTCAGCTGCTTGTGGTTGTTGTAGAAGACGAAGCCTCCATTTTCCATGGTGGTGTTGTAACCCGTAGACATCTGCACGATGTATAGTTCGTAGCCGAATTGTTCGTACTTGGCCGAGGCCCAGTCGACGAGGCCATTGATCTCGAACGTGGCGGGGTCGACGAGGAAGTTGGTCAGGTTGAGGTCGCCGTGCATAAGGATCTGACCGTGTGAGGGCTCGTGGACGTACGCCATGTTCTGCTCCACAAGTTCGATGTGCTTGCCAACGAATGCGCCCGTTGGAGACTCCCTGAGGAGCTGCATCCTGTCCCAGGTCCTGACGACGCGTGTATCCTGGCTGTCCGGGTGCACGAGGTGGTCAAGTTTGCTCACCCAGCAAGACTTGAAATATCTGCTTGCGGTTAGCCAAGGTCCCAATGTATGGCGGAGCGCAAGGTACTCACTGCGCGAGTCCTTCCATGAACTTCTCCAGCAAGCCATGCTGCGACTTTTTCATCATCGAAGTCGTGGGAGCCAAATCTCTTGGGCAAAGGCCTGCCTTCATCTCCGAGACGTAGACCAGCAGGTTTCCAAGCGGAGCGGCCAGCCAAGTCTCCGGTACGATGTCTCCATGAATGACCCGGGCAGTCTTGATCAATTCCAGATTCAGGCGCGATTCTCCAAGGCGGAATTGCACGACTTCCACGTCGTACCACGTCTCGTCGCCCTCAGGCTTCATCGAGCGGGGTCTGCCTTCGCAGATCAAGGTGTAGCTTTGGCAACCCTGAGCAGACGCCGCCCTGCAGCGCTTGTGACCGGTGATAGACAAGGCATACTTGTCGCATTGCTCTCTCGACGGCGTGCCTGGAACACTGAAGAATGCGTCAAGTCTGGAGGCGGACAGAGTTGCAGAGGCGCGTTCTTGGTCCTGTCCTGGCTCCATCAGAGATGGTTCTGTTGTAAAAAGAAGGTAGGTAGTTCTAGTCGGCGTAATGCAAAGTGGTGTTGTGGGATGAGAGGGAGAGGGTCGACGTCGATGCAGTGTGTCGGCGTTGTCGCCGAAACAGGAAGACGCGACCTTTTATCGACGGTCCTCTTGCCAGCGCAGCTTCGTGTCGAACAGTGCAGAGAGTGGTGGTGTGGGGGAGAAGGGAGTGGGATGTCGACGCAGTCGCCAAAACAGGAAGACGCGACCTTTTTATCGACCACGCTCTTGCCAGCACAACCACATGTGGAATCCAAAGTGTCTGTGCGGCCTAGAGTCAAGTGAAGTCGACAAAAAGCACTCATCTTTAGAAACGTAAACGACCGCGTTTACAATGCTTCCATCATTGCTGGGGTTGGGCAAAAGATAATTGAAGCCAAATACGTAACGCGACAGGGAGACACAATGACAAGATACTACGGCAGTTTCCAGTCAACTAAGGATATCTTCTTCGATAATGTAGCGATGCCAGGCTTCCAAGCCCAAGGTAAGTCAATTTTGCCAATTGGTCTCTCACAGGACGAATTACTCAAACGAGACCACGTCCATTACATCCAAAGGTCCTTGAAATTGATCCGCCAGCAAAAAAGCAAACATTCGTAGATTCGTCAAGCATCGAGCCCGTCATTCACCAACGCATGGAAGGAACAGTGCCTTCCCCCAGGCAGGTAACCAGCCAAACGGGCCTCGTATCTTCCTCGCGGCTCCCTCTCCCCTTCCATTTGGTCATTCACCGCACAAACGCCACAATCTGAACCCAGAATATCCCATCCTCTACGCCGGTGGAGCAAGCATCTCTCCGAAAACGCCCTTCGTCCGCGTTTGCACGCTTGATCCCAAGGAGCGTTGGTTACTCGCCAACGTCATTCGCACGAATCAAGACCTTGACAAGGCGGTCTCTTTCCTCAATCAGACTCTTAAAGCCGCCGTCAAGCACACCCTCGAGCCCCTCGACGCGCTTCGAAATCATGGCTTCGGGGGTTATCAAGCCCTGACTGACGGCGTCAATGACGGCAGCAAAATCGCCCTTGCGATACGTGGCAACGCCCATGTAGGTGCGCTCCTTGAAGCATAGAGAGTTGGCGTCGATGCGTGGCGGCTTCTCCCAAATGGCGACGTTAACGATCTTGCCTTCGGCGCGCACGCTCTCCACCGCGGCATCGAGGCCTGCCTGCACGCCGGCGCAGTCGAAGGCTACGTGGGCGCCCCAACCGCCGGGCGAAAGCTTGCGCACTGTTGCGGGGATATTGGTTGTGAGTGGCGAGAGCACATGTGTCGCGCCAAAGGAGGCAGCGAGCTCGGCTCGTCGTGGGGATGGTTCGGACACGATGATGGTGTGGTTTGGAGAATGGGCGCGCAGCGACTGGATCATGCTGAGACCAATAGGCCCGCCACCGAGGATGAGGGCCGTGATGGCCGTTGGTGGTGGGGGCAATTGGGCAATTTTGACGGCGTGCCAGCCAACGGCGAGAGGCTCGATCAAGGCTGCCGATGGTTAGTTGTGGCATGCGGTCAGGGGTCGTAAGAAATTAGGGAGCATACCGCCAACTTCGAGCGATACATTATCTGGGAGCTTATACACGGCATCGCGCGGAATGACCATGTGTTCGGAGAAACCGCCACCCCAGCCTGCGTGGCTTTTGTGTCAGTACATCAAATCATCGAGTTTGTCGTGTCTCGAGCAAGCATAAGGCTGAGACAAGACATCAACTTACCACTCAAACCGATAAACCCGTTGCTATAACAGCAATTGACCAATCCCGCCTCGCATGCCCCACAAGTTCCGTCGTAGATTATGGGCTGCACGCAGACGCGGTCTCCTGGCCTCAGATCATTTACTCCTTCGCCAACCTCCTCGACCACTCCGCTCAGCTCATGGCCAAATGTAACAGGGACTTTCTCACGCGTGATCGGATGCGGCGTTGTAGGGCAGAGATTAGGCCCACCAAGATACTCGTGGAGGTCTGCCATGCATCAGTATCAGAAGCTTCTTTGATTGGAGCGGAGTTCTGGGGGCCTGCGTGCGTGTGGGGAGCAGTGGCGGTGCAGCTGTTCGCGACTGGGGGTTATGCAGCCCAGCTGCACGACACGTACTCCAGGTCGTCACGCGCTTGCGGCTGAGGGTGTTGGTGGGTAGAAAGATGATTGGCCAAACGTGCACCAACGCGGACAGGCATGTCAGATGAGATGCAGGAGACACGAGAGGGTGTGGCGCTAGCCGGAATTTTGCAAAAGTCTGCTGATGAGCGACGAGTAATTGGCTCGGGAGAGCTGAAGTGAAAGCTTGGTGTTCCAATTTGAAGGCCGACGAAAAAGGAAGCGCGTGGAAGTCATGCGGACAGAGCGGGGGGATGATGAAGAACTGGGGTTGGAAAAGACGAGGCTTGGAGATGAAGCGGGGCTTCTACCTGTTCCGCAAATTCCGACCCAGGCGGGTTTGAGCTGGTGAGGATATCAGCATTTGGCAGGCGGTTTTTGTCGTGTGGGTTTTGGGGGAGGATGCGCAAATGTTGTAATGGCGTACCTTGACTTGGGAGGGACCGACATGCGGCTCTGGGATGTTTTCAAGCCTGAGGTCCCCCTTGCCATGGAAGCGCACGGCCTTCATCAGGGATGGCTTGGAAGAGCCATTGATGCCGTTGGACAGTTCCTGTGGAGCCATTGCGGTCTGGGTATGGTTCGATGCGTGGTCAGGGATGTTTCCGGGGTTTTGTTGGTGAACAGTCGGGTGGGATCTCTTCTGCTTCGTGGGAGCGAAGACGGCGGTGGTAATTCAACCAGCATGGCAGCAGCACGGGAAGTCGAGGGCTTTTAAGGTCGTCGAGGGTCCAAGCCAGAGCCAGAGCCAGAGCCAGAGCCAGAGCCAGAGCATCGTGGGCGGAGCAAGAGTCAAGTGGCCGCAAGCAGGGCGTTTGGTTGGCGAAAGGGCGATGCCCCCGCAAGTCGACAAAGGATTCGTCGGCATGCCAGTCTGGGGAAGATGGAGCCCGTTCCTTGGGTCCCCTGATCACGCTCCGAGAGGCGCAGACGATGGTTTGGCGTTACTCATGAATGGAAGGGCTGAGGGTCCTGTCGTGATGGATGGGCGGGGTCTTGGGTTGGATCTGGGATGGGCGAGCTGGAAGGTGAGCCGAGGGTCCATGTTGTTCTTCCATCAGGCCCCACGGCATCCACCTCGCGTCATTTCATCCGAGTCTCGCTGAGAGAAAACATGAATGCCATCCCACATCTCCATCATTTGCAATTCCCGATCGCTCTGATCCAGATTCGCCCGACAAGGCTCCCGCTAGCCTGCGAACAGGAAGGATCCGCCCGCCGGCGTTGCACGCCATGATTGGTGGTAAAATGCATGACGTCTCCGACCAACGCGACAGCCGCACCAGCTGCGCCAACTGGACCTCTGCGAGACGCGACAGCTCCACCGCCTGCGACTTGGCACGCTGAAATACTCCATCGCCATGAGCCGTCGGAACCTTTGTCGTCGTCTGGATCCACCATTGTGGTGCGTGTTGGCGGGGCCAGCCGTACAACCAGGGCGAGAGTCGATGATGCGCCGTGTCGCCATTGACGCAGATAGCCATGATAGACGGCCTAGGAGCTTTGGGCAGACGCGCCGGCAAGGATGAGCTCACTGCCCAGAAGCCTCTTTTAAACCCCTCCCCCGCCTTCCTCTGCCTGTTTCACCCCTCTACAATCCACCTGTCCTCTCAACTCACATCCGCTCTCCTACAAGCAATCACTCGCCATGCCTTACCCCGAGACCACCACCGGCTTCTGCGTCACCGACATCAAGAACTGGTCCAAGTTTACCAAGCAAGAAGTACTTTCCCCGCATTGCGAGCCCCCCACTCTTTCTGACGCCCTCCAGGTCAAACTGAAGCCCTTTGAGGACCGCGACGTCGACGTTGCCATTGACGCATGTGGCGTTTGCGCCAGGTACGTAGCAGCTCAATTGAATTGTCAAACACCAAACTGACAAACACCGGCAGTGACGTGCATACCATCAGCGGCGGATGGGGCTCCGATATTCCGCTTCCTCTGTGCGTTGGCCATGAAATCGTAGGCAAGGTCGTCAAGGTGGGCAAGGACGTCACCACACTCAAGGTTGGAGACCGCGTTGGCGTTGGAGCTCAAATCGGCGGTGAGTTCATGCGTCTGTGGAGCTTCCTTGGAGCACTGGCTGACGAAATGGTGCAGCCGACCTCACCTGTGGCAACTGCAAAGCAGACCAGGAAAATTACTGCCCCAAATCCATCGACACCTACGGAGCACCATACCCTGACGGCACAATCAGCCAAGGAGGTTATTCTAGCCACATCCGCGCTCACGAGTACTTTACCTTCAAGATTCCGGAAAACATTGAGGACAGCCTTGCGGCGCCCATGCTCTGCGCAGGCCTGACTGTCTACAGTCCCCTCAAGCGTCTGGGCGCTGGTCCAGGCAAGACAATTGGTATCGTCGGAATGTAAGCAACCCACACTGGCCTTCACAGTTCAAGACTAATCTCCTACAGCGGTGGTCTCGGTCACTTTGGCATTCTCTTTGCCAAGGCACTCGGCGCAGATGTCTACGCCATCTCGCACACCCCCAACAAGAAGGAAGATGCGATCAAACTGGGAGCCAAGGGCTTTATCTGTACCAAGGACAAGGACTGGCAGGAGCCGTACAAGTTTGCGTTCGACTTCATCATCAACACGGCCGACGCGACGGACCGGTTCAACCTGCCCGACTACTTTTCGACGCTCAAGGTCAACGGCACGTTCCACATGGTCGGCTTCCCGGACAACCCGCTGCCGCAGATCCAGGCCCAGGTCTTTGCCCCCAACGGCTGCTACATGGGCGCCTCGCACATTGGCAACCGCCCGGAGATGATTGACATGTTTGAGCTGGCCTCGAAGCAGAACATCAAGAGCTGGGTCGAGACGATTGATATTTCCGAGGAGGGCTGCAAGGAGGCCGTCGAGCGCGTCTACAAAAATGACCGCGTGCGCTACCGCTTCACTCTTACTGGCTACGACAAGGTCTTTGGCAAGCGCGCTTAAAAGGGTGCTGTGACTGGTCGACAATGGGGTCAGTTTGGGCGTTACCAACAAGTGAGTGAAGGGCGCGGCTGTTGACGAAGACGAAGACGACGACGATGATGACGATGAGGCTATGATTAGACAATTTGGATGGAAAGTAGAGACTGAATACAGGCGCAAGAGCCGTCAATGACCTGCCATAGCCATACCTTCCTCCTTCGTCCTCATGCTGTCCCCCTACTGAACCTAACAGACACAAGGCTTTTGAAAAGCAAAAACCATTCACATCAAGCCTTCGCTTTCGCTAAAGAAACTCCTCTTCTGCAGTCCATCCATCCATCCATCCGTCGATCCACCCATACAGCATCTCTCCCCTATCTTATCTCCGCCGCGTGCAGCCCACCCACCAGTCAGTCAATTAAGCACTTAGCGTGGCGGGGCGGGCCAGCGACCAGCGGCCACCGTTCGTGCGGACTGGGCCTGGCTCGTCGTCGTGAGCGTCGTTGGTGGGTGGTCGGCTGGAAGCATCGCGAGTACCAGCCCCAAAGCGGCAACCCGGTCCGCGCATACCCGCATCGGGCAACTCGAGCGTTTTTGTCCGCAAGGTAGCTGGCTCGGGTCAGTCGGTCAGCCACCGGTCAACCGCATGCACGCCCTGGGTCTAGGCTCAACTAAGAGGCTAAGCGGCGAGAAGCCTAAACGCTTCGTTTTTCCCCGAGCGCGCCCATCGTACCCAGCGTCGCGGCGCGGTAAAAGCGAGCGAGCGAGCGAGCGAGCGAGCGAGCGAATGGGTGGGTGGGTGGCTCGGGTCGAAAGCGGGGAAATGTAACCACGGCTTGATAGATTGATAGACGTCTTTGGGAGATGGGGAAATGTTGGCGTGCGCGGTGATGATTCGCGTCGGTGTTGCTTTCCTGTCTGTTGATCGGTGGGCGGAGTGGCGGGCTTAGGGCGCGGCGGAGGAGCTTGGCTATCTTAGTTGACGATTGGAGTTGCATTGCGCGGCGGTGCTCCAGGTGAGGTGCTCTTTCATCAAATTGCTTCTTAGGTTTCTTCATTCGGTCTTGACGGCCGAGGCTGAGCACGCTTTCGAGCTGGGCGTGCCTAGCTAGCAGCGAGTATGGGAGGAAGTGCTTGTGTTGACTCTTTTTCGCTTTTCCACGTATTCACTTACCATGTTTGGACTTCATTCTGTTATTTTGTAAAGTGCTATCTAAACATGCAATCTATGTAAACATGCAAACCGGGTTTAGCTCCCTGTGAGCGCTGGCATAAACACGATGCCGGAGCAAAGACATCATGGCTGTCGGGCTGTGATGTGGTTTTTCCTTTGCAGTCCATGTACCTGTGCCTATAGTTCTTGCGGTTCTTGCGGAGCCAGGCAACAACACTTGCTGTTCCAGTGGGATAGGGGGATTCGGCTGCTCAGGCTAGAGGTCAACAAGGACAGTCTACTGATTCCCGGTTGCTTCGTTGGACCTTGAGTAGCCCGTGAGCTGTTTAAGCCTGTCAAGCACTTGCGATATAGTCGTTGCAGCATCCTGCTATGGGTCTCGTTGATTCAATGACGTCGTCACAGTACGAAAAGACGACGTGGGCCACGGAAAGCGTAGGTATGAGTGCCGCGTTGCTGAGTGGATCCTAGCTGCGGCGGAGGTGGAGAAGACAGTGAATGTTTTAGGAGAGCTAAGTCCATAGTAACGTGGAGCGATTCTGTTGCTCGAAGTCTGCTTCAGTGATCAATCAATGTTCCATTTTATCAAGTCAAGTGAAAGCAATGGAAACTGAAGGCTTTTCCAGAGCGGAGTCTCTATTCATGGATTTTCCCGCTACCGAGGCTACCCGCTACCCTTCTCGACGTCTTGAGCGCACCCATCAGCATGAGAATTCTCAGGCTCGGAGTTTTGGTCTTCGCCATGAGAAGGATGCTGAGGTGGTGATGGTGGCGGTGGCGGAACATAAGTGCCGTAGTCACCGAGCTTGTTTCCTTTTATAAAGTGGCCCTTGACTCCGCGGACGCGATATAGGGCCCCCGTTTTCATGTTTCTCAGCTTCCGCGCTTCTTCGACCAGCCTTTTTAGCACCAGTCCACTCACCCGAACCTTACTGTCCATCACTTTCTTCTGTAAGAGCTCTTCCACCTCAGGCTCGCTCTCCATCTCTTCACTTTCAATGTCTTCGGCGTCCATTTCTTCGGCTTCCAGGTCTTTACCCTCCACCTCTACGCCCTCCATCTCTTCACCCTCCTGCTCTTGGCCTTCTGTTTCTTCGCTTTCGAGTCCTTCGTCGTCCATTGGTTCATCCTTCACCTCTTGATCGACCATCTCGTGGTCTTCCATAGCTTTGCTCTCCATCTCCTTGTCCTCCATCTCTTCAATTTCTTCTTCAACGCCTGCCACGTTCTCGCCCCGCTCATATCCGACCTCCTCCTCAAACCTTTCTTTGGCACGGGCATCGAAGAGGTCAAGATCATCTGTACCGTCGTCGGCGGCGTAGAATATTTGATCATCGTCGTCGTCGGGCAGTTCGACCCGTTCTCCCAGGTCCTCGTCAGCGCTCAAGTATACGCTGCTGCTGCTTTCCCGTGACTGTGTTGTTTGGCTTGACCGTGGCTCGAGTTCTGGCGACCAACTCTCTTTAAAGTCTGACGTCGGCTCAGCACGGTCTCGAGCAGTTGCTTTTCTCCCCACAAGATGATACTTGATGCCTTCAGTGGCTGCGCGTCTCATCTTAAGGAACGCCCTATCTGCGCCCTCTCGTATCGCAGCACCCCTTGACTTTGCTTTGACTTCATCCTTCTGGATCAGCACGCGATTATCCAGTAAAATTCTGCTGCTCCAGAGTCCCGTCTCTTCGTCAAAAAATGCATGGAATTTGAACTTATCGCGCAAGTCCGCGGAAACGTAGCGTAGCAGACGTGCACGTTGGCCACCACAGTTGACATTGTCGCGTAAGATCCGGTTGAGAATTTCCAGTAGGCCGAGTCTTTCAAGGAATCCTTCGCAGGCAGACATTCCAGCGGCTTGGCCATCCAGCGGGCTTGGGTCGTCGGCATCTGTATCTGTGCCCGCATCTGCGGCACCAGTGGATGAAGGCGCCGGATTCTGGGCCGAGTCAATGAAAATGGCGCCAAGGATGGCCTCTACAACGTCAGAGGGGACCTTAGTGATGGCTTCCGATGGGTTGAAGAATTTCCAGGGAAAGACATCGTCATTTTGAAGCGCCTCCCAGATCTTGCTGCGCATCTCTTCGTGCTGGGCCTCGCTTTCTTTGAATGTTTGCATCAATGTAGGCGAAGAGTGCCGGATCCAGTGCCACAGCGCAGTGCGCTTATACTCGCCTTGTTCCTCTACTGTGGCCTCACCAGTCTCTTGGTCGACCCTGACGCGATGAATTGGCCGTATCTGCGCGCATTCAAAAACCAGAAAATTGAGGATCCCCTCGTTGACAACAGCAGTCTTGACCGAGTGCATACTTCCCGGACTAAGCTCTTTTCCAAATGCATACACGCGACGGGAGACAAGCATGTCGAGTATCGAGTCGCCCAAAAATTCGAGCCGTTGGTATGAACTGGTTGGAATTCCGTAGGAGCTGTTGGCGCTGCCATGGGTTATGGCTTCGAGGAGAAGATAGGGGTTGTTGAACTTATACCCTAGGAGTTCTTCGAGTTGCTCGAGATGGAGGGGCTTGCCAACTTGTTCGGCTTGCGAGGAGGCATAGCAGGCAAGAACCGAACGACGATCATCCACCGATTTCCAAGAATAGAATGGAAGCAGAGTCTTGACGCAGCGTAAAACCTTGGGCATTCCGCCCTCGACGTATGCTGCACCAATCAGAGATTCGACCACGTCGGCAAGCAGCTTAGAAGACGCCTTTCTCCTGGTAGTCTGTCGGGATTTGGCATCGGAAATGATGTTGAAAGCAGATCTAAGCTTCCAGTGCTTGTCTGAATTGAAAACCTCCTTGACAAGGAACTTGTCCAACCCGACATTCAGGGAAGCCTTTGTGAGAACACTGTTGGATACTATTTTATCTTTCCGTCTTGTAAGATAACTCTCCGGCCACGTCAGGTGCTCGGCATGAATATTCAAGCAAGTGATGAATTTGAGGATGGAATCTCCTAGATTTTCGAGCCGTTCATAGTCCAACTCCATTGCGCCCGAGGCGCTGATGGCGCGAAGTACGAGTTTGGGATCATTGTATCTGATCTCTGCAAGGGTAGTCTTGCATAGCTGATCGGCAACCATGAGCAGCTCCATTTGATGGAGGACGGGAGGTAGGCACCGCGCCAATATTGAGTATCCGAGCGGAATGCTGTCAACCAAACATTCGCTTGCTGGCCTGGACTCAACCTTGCGCTTGTGCACCGCATTGTGGTTGTTATTCTTGAGAAGCACGAGACCTTTGGGCTTCGGACAAGAGGTCAGCTCCATGTTCAAAATCCCTTCTGTCTCGGAAAATCCTTTGAACCGATACCGTGGGCCCATGGGCTCGCTGCGCATAGAAACTAGTCCGATTGTTGGTTTCCCTTGGTTACTCAAGACTTGGTGAACATATTCGGCGGGTAGCTTTGCGCAAGTAAAAGCCCGACCTTCCCTTGGAATGGGGTCCACCCATCGTTCGCAAAGAACGACCGGGTTTTTTGGTTCCTCAACCTGGATGGCAGCAGAGGAAAGCAAAGCATATGTGGAAGCTTGCAAAGTTTCGACCGCCTCGACAGTATAAGTCACAGGTTCTAGGACATTGAACCTCAGCGCGTGTGTCTCGCCCGTATTCCAGTACACCTTGAGCTCAGAAGGCGGTGCAACTACGGGGGCTGGGAGCGACATGACTATTTCAAAATATCCTTCCTCCAGCTCCAAGGAAATCTTGACGCGAGACCACTTCTTCTCTCCATAATTTTGGAGCATATCGGCGGCAATTGGCTCCCATGGGTCAACTCTGTCGGGAATCTGGAGGAGGGATGGTGTGTCGGCAAAAGGGTTCTTGTCGGCGTCGTTGAACGGATCATGGTCGGAATACTCTGTCAAGGGAAGTAGATTGTCGTTCACAAGCCCGGATTGATGAAGAGCCTTGTAAGCTTGAAATGCCGCAGCCTTTCTTGCACATCGTTCTGTTTTCCAGGCGCCTTCGCTTTCATGGTGTCGCAACTTGGCTTCAAGCACTGCAGGGAGATCCACGGAGGCGATAATGAGGCCCGAATCATCTTGTTTGAAGGAGAATTCTGGTCGTGGATCCATGTGAAGAGGTTTGAAGCCCAGCATTGAACAAAAATGATGGAGATGCTGTACACTGTTGTCGAGGTTGAGGGTTGCTCTGTTTGACTTTGGTCAGCTTCTGTCACTGTCACTACGCAAACAGCAGTGGCAAAATGGTTGCTTGTAACCTACCCTGTGCTTTCAATTCGGTATTCAAGATGGCCTTCTTCATCTTGCTGTTCTTGATCCTCTGCGCGTTCAATCTCTCGAAGATGATTCTGATAGACAGCTTGCATTTCCTCCTCCAGGCGAGTCCAATTCTCGGGTGATTTTACGAGCGGCGAATCGTTGGGGAGCATAATGACATATTTGGAGTCCTGTTTTCGTGCCCGCCCCCGGCGTTGGACAAACGACTTCATATTCGGTGGGGCATCAAAACAAATGACCGTGTTGCATGTCGATATGTCGATTCCTTCTTCCAACACGCTTGTCGAAATGATGAGATTCTTCTTGCCGGTCCTGAAATCGTCCAGAGTCTCCTCTTGCTGTTTGACACTGGCCAGGTCACAAAGAGCCAGGCTTGATTTGCGCTTGCCTGCTATAGACGACATTCCTACAAAAGTCCCGATGCTGAACAGCTCTCTAGTCTGAGGGTGATTGGCCAGTAGAAACTGCATTGCGACAACGGTCGCTCTTTGCGTGGCGAAGACGATGCAAGTGAAATCAGGTCGAGCCTCAGAAACAAGGAACTGGATCAAGGCTTCCATTTTTGGCGGAATCCATTCGGTTTGATTGCGTGGACAGCTTTTGAGCTCAGAAAAGATGTTCTTCAAAACTTTTCCTTCCTCATCTGACCAATCGGCAAACATCATACGCATTTTAGAGGCGTAGTTTCCGAATTTTTCGATGACACTTCTCACGTAAAAATCCGTCGCTGCTGCACCGAGCTCGTCGAAGATATTGAGAGCGTGGAGATAGAGTCTCTTCAGCTGATCATGAACGTAGGTCTTTCGATTTTGCAGCAACTCGGTCAATTCGTGGAAAGTTTTTTCTTGAGCATGGCCTGTTTCCTCTAGAGATCTTTGGCGAAGCGAAATAATGTAAGGATCTTGTTCGATGTCATACCCATAATATGCACGGCTTAGAGCAAGGAGTATGGGAGCAGGTTCTTCCTGGAGTCTTGATTCAGAGGCTTCGTAAGAGAGCTGGATCAGTACAGGTTTGTGCGTATACTGAATAAGCTCGGTGCGATGTGTTTTTGGAGCCATGGCCAATGCGTTGAGACTTTTTTCAATGACACTGGCCAGTGTTAGCGTTGGAATGATCAAGGAGGCTTTGAGGGTTACCCTAGATCTTTGCAGCTTGCACTCACCACGGGAGTAGCAGTTAGACCGAGAATGTGGGGGAGGGAGGTCTGCTCGTCGTGGAATCTGTTGGAGTGATAGAAGTCCTGCATGATTTTAGAGGCTGGATGTCTTCCTCTGCACATGTGAGCTGCCAAAGTCAGTCGTTGCAACAAGAGGCTCAAAGAGTGGGATTTGAAAGAACCTTCGTCAAATATAAGGAGGGCTATCTTGCTCATTTTGACAAAGCCATGGCTGAGTGCATCGTGTAGTATTTGTGGAGTAGATACAACAATGCGGGTGTCTTTCAACACGGCATCCCAAATGCCTTGGTTGCTCCAGGAGTCGACATTGTTTTTGCCACTGAGAAAGCGAAGCGTGTATGCCGGCAAGTATCTTTCAAACAGGCGCGCTTGCTGATCGCAGAGAGGGACTGTTGGTGCCAGGAACCATACTAGCTGCTCATATTGTAAGCTTTTTGCCCCATCATCATGGGGCCTAGAAGTGGACAAACCTTGTCAGGATCGCATCTCTGCAATTCGGTATCGGTTCGAGCAATGGCGCTGTTCACGTGTTACCTGAGTGATCTGGACAAGGTCCTGGAGAGCGTACATGTGTGTCTTTCCGCTTCCAGTGTCCATCTAAAGCCAAGGTCAGCAGCATTGACACAGCAAAGACCGGAAAGTTTGCGCACGGTTACGATGATATTCTGCTTCAAGCTCTCCTCTACCATTTCGGTCTGATATGAGCGCAGTCGGAAAGAGAACTGGCTCTTGAGCGGGGATGCACTGTTGACTTCAACCATGGTGATTGTTGGGTTATTAGAGTAAGCTAGCCGACTGCTTGTAAAGCAACGAATTGTGGGAGCGGAGGCGCGTCGAAAGCTACAGCTTTTGGTGGAGGTCACGGCGGCGCGAAGTCTGAGCGAACCGACATGTCGAGATGCAAGGAAAGCACGGGGGAACGTCCGCAGCATGCTCATACCATTGTTGCTTCGGGCCAAGGCGCGTGATGTTGTCGGGGACGGGGACGGGGACGGGACAATCGGAAATATTGTAGGTACCTTTTTCATGGTGCCTGGCAAGCGGCAAGGAAGACGGGAAAGTACGCCCCGGCCGCCACCCGAAAGAGACCTCCGCTGACCCACCTGGCACCTCACGCGTCTCCCCGGCTCCAACCTGGACCCAACCTACATCATCTCTCCTCCCACCAGACCGCTAGCTATGCCAGCGCAACCAAGTCGCGCGCGAAAATCCGCCACCACCGGCAAGCGCCCACGCGGGCGTCCTCCATTGCCGGCGAAATCAAATCCCCCAGTCGTTGCCAAACCAGCAGCAAACAAATCTTTCGGGAACAAGCGCCAACGACAGGTCGCGCCAGACCCTGATGAGGACGAATTGCAAGACGAATCGGGCACGACTTCTCTGCACCGCCCATTGAAAAGGCAGCGCTCCGCACACGCGAACCATGACAGGAATCATTCGGCCGACGAGAGCACCATGTCGGCCAGAAGCCTGTCGAAGCCGCGTGTCAAGTTCCCCCATCTAAAACCGCAGACTCGAAACGTTCCAAAGTCCACGATTGCGTCCAAGTGGAAGGCTGCTCCGATTCCGGCTCAGCAGGCAGCTCGCAACCTGCTCGTCAACGCGAAGCGTGCCGTGATGCTGGACCGCCACGACAACAAGCGTCGAACAGAAGCCGAAATCAACCTCGCCTCGGTCCTGCGCAATCTCGAGAAGAAGCTACCTCGCGTGCCATTCCCTCCCCGCACAGGAGAATCACATTTCGATCTGGACAAGGTGATGGAGCACAACAGGGCGTTGGAAAACGACCTGACGCCGGCAATACATGCGGTTGAGCTTCTGGAAGCAGCTGTGGAGGAAGAGCGGGACCGACTGCATGAAGATGGCCAACGTCTCGCAAAGCTTGAGGAAGACGCTCGAAAAGAAGAGAATTTCCAGAGGCGAGCTTTCAAAATGCATCCACTGTTGAAAGGGCCACATGCGGCTGCAAGTGATGGGCCGGACCACATCAGCTTGGTTGCGCCCAGGGATTTGGAGGACCAAGGCCGGACAGATTGGGTACATGACGAGGACGTGGAACCATTGCTCGGTCAGCTCCGCGACCATGTTTCGTCGTTGAAGACGAACACGGCGCAAGTCGACGGCCTTGACGAAGCAATGGGCGATGGCTATGCGGCAGTGGATGGAGCGTTGACAAAGTATGCGGCATGTGATACCCTGGGTTGATAGTACGGTACGGCTGGAGTTGGGGCGCTCATTGTACTTCGGAATGAAATGAATTATTTTCTCGTGGCGGCCCATAGCCCTACCACATGCTTCTGTCCCGGTCCCTTGTAGGTACATGTAGTGAGTGACATCGGAGAATCAAGTCAAAAGCGACGCGCCAAGCGCCGGCGCAAAGGGAAGGCCATCACACGCCCCGCCTTCGCCCGCGCGCCCTCTTTTGCACCGAGCCTCCACTTGAAGCCCTCCAAGGCTTCATCTCCTCCCACGCCGCACCCGCCAGTCCTCTCGTCCTTCTTCGCCGTCGACCTGACGTTTCCATGTGTCCGCCACAGCTTCTGACGCGCCCTTCCGACGAAGACCCGTATGCGCCTGCGCCGGCGCTGTTCCGATCCGCATCCGCTCCTCAGTCTTTTCCGAGCTCCATAACCCCATTCGATGGTTGAGGCTACACAAGACACCGCCGCAAAGGATTCTAATGGAGCTGCGCCTCCGGTTATGACATCGCCACGGGAATCCGGCTACCAGGGCGACGCCTCCAGCAAATCCTCGGCGTCCAAAGATTCGAAACCCGACTTTGACAAGAGTGCCGATGCCGCAACCAAGAACCAGAGCTCAGCGAAGAAGAGGAGGAAGGTCAATCATGGTGAGCTGAAGACCATAACCGTTTGTCCTAGTTTTGCTGACATTGCCGACCGCCCAGCATGCATCTATTGCAGACGTTCGGTGAGCCGCCGCGACCCTTTCCTGCTGTCCTGCGCCGGGCGCAAGCGTATGTGGGCTGGGCACAGCTGTAGATGAACACGACATGCTGACTATGATGCTATCTGTGTGTCTACAGCACATGACATGCGACCTCGTAAGTCCGAGCCCTATGCGCCGGTGAGGCTGGATGCACGCGCTGACTGCAGCGCCCTGGATACTATTAGGAGCGTCCGTGTACCAGGTGTATCAAGCGGAATATTGGCCATCTTTGCCACGATGAACCGCGCGAGCCTGCAAAGCGCCAAAAGACGGAGCCGCCGGGAGGAACCCCTGGGGATGCGGAAGCTTCGAAAAAGCTGGACCCTACTACGACCCCCGATGGCACACTGCGCCCAATAGATCAGCGTAACAACTCGCAAGACTCAGGGCTAGCTCTCCCGCCGCCTCCAATGCCCCAAGGCATCTCAAACTCTGCTTCCATTGCTCAGCCCGCGCCAGTCTCTGCGCCTCAAGCCTCCAATCTTGCGGGCAGTTCGCAGTCTTGTTCGTGACTTTGACACTTCCCCCTGGTTGACAAATTTGCTAACGCGAGGTTCGGGAAGTCTTGAACTACAATGACTGGAATTTCGGCACCCCTAACAACTTCCAGGACATGCACGCCTTTCATCCATCCTACATGTTCAATTCGAGCGAGGCTTCCAACGAGTACAATCTGCTAAACGACTTTTTGAGCACCAGCTTCTTGGACGATGGCGGCATGTACGCTGGTGAGGATACTCAGCAGGGACAAGTCCTGCCCGATCAATCCTTGACAAACACCATGAACATGCTATCTGGCCCGAATTCCATGCCACCTCCCAACCAGCTTAGTAGCCAACCACAACCGCCCGCCCAACCCAAAGCAGGCAGCCAAATCTCGCGGCCTTCGAGCAGCTTTCCGCTTGACAAAGCTCGCGAAGTCTACTACATGACGGCTGCTGATCCTGCTGGCACCGATGCGCCTGAAGAGCGCATGAACAAGCTGCTCAAGGCCAAGTTTGATGCCGGCTTGCTCAAGCCTTTCAACTATATCAAGGGTTACGCACGGCTCTATCAATACATGGAGCGCAAATTTCACCCAACGTCGCGGCAAAAGATTCTGCGCTGCATGGACAGATTTCGGCCAAAGTTCAGAGAGCGCGTGCAGACACTAACCGACATCGAGCTCGTGCGGGTCGAAATGTGGTTCGAGAGGTGTCTGATGGAGTACGACCGCGTCTTTGCCAGCATGGCTATTCCAGCATGTTGCTGGAGGAGAACGGGCGAGATATTTCGGGCCAACAACGAAATGGCAGAGCTCGTCAAAGTTCCCACCGAGAATCTGCGCGATGTGAGATTGGGTCAGCTATCTACACTTCAGAAATGCTAACACTTTGTAGGGCAAGACTTCTCTCCACGAGATCGTCGAGGAGAAGTCTCTGGTTAGCTACTGGGAAAAGTTTGGCGCCATTGCGTTTGACAGTTCGCAAAAGGCGATCCTGACAAGCTGTCTCTTGAAAAACCCAGACCCGGAATCCAAGGAGCCAGAGATTCGTTGCTGCTTTTCTTTTACCATCCGTCGCGATGCTTACGATATGTAAGTCTTGCAGCCTTGGGCCATGTTTCTGGAACTAATGCGGCTCAGCCCATCCCTAATCATTGGGAATTTCTTGCCTATTATTACCGACAGTGACGACCCTTAATTACTCGATCTTTGGGGTATATACTTGTTGCTTCCTCTCCAGCTCTTTGTGAACATAGACAAAAAGGGATAGGCCAACGGATCAGAAAGGAATTGGGTGGCCATCTGTCGATTCTGGTTTTGCTTTGGAGTTGTCGGGTTTGCGCTGAATAGGTGAATTCGATAAGCTCTGCTAGTAAGTCGCTCTGGGCGAAAGATAGTCTGTAAAATATGCTTGTGCAGGCTGAAATTTCGACAGTCGAGGCGCAGATCGCTAGCCACAGTGACTTGACTCTCAGTCCATCTCGTGTGGTGGGAAAGTTCGAATCCTCTAGCATTTCTGCTCGCAAAACATTGCGCCTCGAGAGAGCGACTCTGCGCGACTGGCCTGCTGCCTCGGACCCAAATTCCGACGATTCTCTACTTTTCCCGCAAAAGTTCCAGCATTCACCCTCCCACCCACAACCCATCCTTTCATCGACATGCACTCCGGCCCCAAGGTCCGCCAAGCTGAGGAAAAGCACATTGCGTCGCTGACCTGTTGGTGCATCGGCGACTCCGTCTTCACGCAGTCTTTGCTAACAGACACTTCGCGCAGCCTTTGCAAGCACCCTTCACCGCCGCTTCCATTCCAACCTTGCCGCTCCAGACCTCCCGCAGGAATTGCAGCACCACATTGACAAGTTTCCACTATCTCAATCCCCAGCGCTCGCGTCCAAAGCCGACATCTTTGATCGGCATGCTACGGAGCTGTGGAATTTCTCCACCCGAATCCTTCGAGACGAGCCGACTAGTAGAGATGAGTCTCGCAGGAAGCTCCTATGTCTCATACGCGTGTTTGCCGTCTTGCTACTGGACTCTGCGCAAACGAGTGGGAGAGCCGTCAAGACCCTGGACAATGTGATACGAGTGTTGAGGGTAGCGCTCAAAGCGGCCAAGTTTTGTCTCGAGCAGGGACATTTGGATGCTTGCACAAAAGCTTTGGAGCGGGCAGCCCACTGGCAAGACGAGTTTGCGGATCAACGTCAGGACTTGGACTCAGATGTCCGAGAAATATACGACAGACTGACCGCCGAGTATTTTGTCCTCCGCACGGCGCATGTGGGTCGCGAAGCATTCTTACCACAACGTCCAAGACTGACATTTGCGTAGGCTTGGAAGCAATCCAGACTCGACCTTGCCGAATACTTCTACTCCAAAAGCGGCCTCGATTCTTCTCACCTTTCGCCTGAGACGGCCGAGATGCTTGCTGACGTCCTCTTTGAAATCGGCAAGGATCTGTTGCAGAAGCAAGAATGCGAAAAGGCTGTTATATGGCTCGACCGGGCCTACAATGTCATTGGCGAGCAAAGCATTGAGGAGCTGACAAATGATGCGAGCGAGCTCCGGCTCGCGGTGCTCAACTACCTCATACGGGCGCACCTCAAGCACAAGAGACCGGATGCTAGAGAAAAGGCGAGCGGTCTCATCGACGTGTTGGAGATGAGCCAAGGGGACAAAACGGTCGTTTCCCTGCTTCGAATGGATCTTCTCACTTCTCAGGAGAATCCAGACGTGGTCAACTACCATGAGGCCTTGGATCGCATGATGAGACTGGTTGTTCTTACAGAGCAAAATTTCAGGACTGTAATCCACCACATCCACAGGCTCATGAATTGGAGCCCAGATCTGTCGTTAAAGACTCTGGACGATCTACTTTACTCACGGCTTTTCGAACACCAAAATAAGGCGTGGATCGAAAAGGCAATCGTCACCAGAATATGGATCACGGTGGAAAGCAACGACCAAGACTCTATCGAGGCCCTCTTCGAGATATTTGACAACGTACATCAGAACATGGGGGAGCCATTTAGTGCCCCAGCAACCCACGCATCCCAAACAATATTATGGAAACGAATCGAGGGAAACTGCAAACAAGAGCAATATGCCCCAGCGGAACGAGTGGCTCGACTGGCGCTGCACCCCATATTTGCCAAATCAGGAGAACAAAATCGAGCCAAGATTGCGCGAAAGACGATAATGTGTGCCACTGCGAGACAGGACTGGGCCGTAGCTCGTGAAATATTTTTCCAAATGTCCGGAGCGGGGAGAAAGGAGCCACTGACGCGATTCCTCATGTACAAAGTGGCTCTCAGGGACCACGACCGAGCCTTTGCTGCCGAATGCCTCGATGTGGTTTGCTCTCAATCGGAAACCGACGCGACCATCCTCTATGCCTGTGTCATGGACGCCCAGGTGGCGGACGACAAGCAGTCTACAATTCTGGCGCTCCAAAGAATTTTGGAAAAGTACGACTACGAACCTCCGCCTGGTGTCCACCTACCGGCTCTGTTGCGCTGCACCGCTCGAATGCTTGTCAATGAGCTCGAGCCGCCGAACTCCTCGACTGACGACGTGATGGGGTACTTGGCAAAGCTGTTCAAGGGTGCTGCGGCGCAAGCAGACAAGCACAAGCCGGGAGAAGGGGGCAAGAGGAATCCCGTCTTCCCTCACGAAGAGCTGGAGTGGTTCTCGCGCAACAGCTACAACATCTGCATTAAGCACCTTGCCTCGATGCATCCCGCGCAGCTCCTTTCGATGCTCGACAGCTGCATCAAATTCACCAGCCTGCTCCAAACGAGCGGCGGGTCTGCCGGCGCGGCATCGTCGTCGACGCCAACGGACATCACCCTGCGCCTCTTGATCGCACACTTCATCGCGGGATCCAGCGCCGTCGTCCTCGCTCGCTCCTCGGACTCGACGCCCGACTCCATCAACGCCTACGCCCGCGTGTCCCAGCACTCCAAAGCGTACCGCGCGCTCCTCCTCGCTTTCACGCCCAACGCCGACCTAGGCGGCTCCAGTCTGTCCGACCTGTTCAGCAAGCGCGCGCAGCTGCTCCGCCATGAGCTCGAGGCGGCGCTCATGTCGCGCAACTGGGACAGCCTCGACGCGCTCTTCACCGAATGCTCCGACCATGACGCGGTGCAGAAGACGGGCGCAGGCGGAGACCAGGCGTGGTATGCGCATCATCTGGCGACGCTAGCGGACCTGGCGCTCAACGCACACGCCGAGCTGTGCAAGCAAGACAGTCGAAACGGGGACGACGCGTCCGCGCTGCCTTCCACGGCGCACCACCGCCGGCGCATCCTAGACGTCCTGCAGCGCATCATCAATGCCAGCTGGCAGGTAAACGGCAGCAGCGGCAGCAACAAGAGCCAAAACGACGTCGCGCACCTCTCGCGCTGGCTGCGCTGCCTCTTCCAACTCTCTCTCGCCACGCCGTCGCTATCATCCACCTCCTCCTCTTCCCCGTCCTCCTCATCCTCTTCTTCCCCCGACACCATCGCCCTCTCCTGCGTCCACCAAGCCACAGCCATCGCGTCTTCCTCCTCGTCACCGGCGGCGGTGGCGTACCCCCAAACCGAACTCGAATGGCTCGCCACCTCGTCGTTCAATCGCGCCGTCGACTTCTACTGCGCCGACGACGACGCGCGGTGTCGTGCGTGGGGCGAGGCGGCCGTGCGTTTAGCGGGCGCGGGTAGGGGCGCGGATAAGGGGCGCTTGGAGGAAGTGCTCAGGCGGAAGCTTGCGGAGTTGAGTTTGGGTGCGTAGGGGGTTGTAGTGGGATGAATAAGTGCTTTTGCAGGAGAAGGAGTGGGTGGGTACGGGAGTCCTTGCTGCTTTTTTGCTTCGTTTGATGTTTGCTGTTTGCTATTTGCCACTGCGCTTGCTCATCATAGCTTACTTATCTTCTTCCTTCGTTGCAGGTTTTGGCGTGCTGTGTCCGTGACTGCTCCCTAGATCTCTCCCACATTGCCTGGCACGTTACCTACATTAATGGAACCTGTGATTTAAGCTTCACCGCAACCCTTTTCCATCCAACATAGATTTCACAGCACACATGCAGCCCAACACCTTTACTTTCACCCTCCAAGCCAATCACTCACTCAATCAAACACATGCATGCATTCATTTTATTCGCATATATAGTTAGTCAATTCGTCGTCGGTGCAGGTGACGGCTCAGCACCGACGAAAAAAGCGGGTATCATTACAGTAAAAGCGCCCACGCGCACACGTACGCGCCTTAAAACACCTGCCTCGCTCCTCCCCTTTTTGGATTCGCTCTTCTCTGCTCTGCTCTGCTTTGCTCTGCTCTCCTCCCTCTCGTTCCCCTTTGCTTCCTTTCTTTTCGCTCTTGTTGAAGGGAGGTGAATGATGGTGTGCTTTCCTTGCCCTCTGGCTCATTTTCCTTTGGTGCGCTGCTTTTTTGGTAGGGGGATGGATAAATGAGAGTTCCATCGGCCCGAGCTCGCCTTGGGGCAGCGGGCAGCTTAGCGCGTTGTTGAATACAACCGACGCAGCCATTGCTACGCGGAGCAGTGGTGTTGAGGCGGTAGAGCGAGTGCCTCGACTTCTGGCACCTACCCACATCCACATCACCCCCCTTTGTCGACCAACCGCTCAATACTGGCAATAAGCTCCCCCACGCGAAACGGCTTGCTAACCACATCGTCCATCCCCGCATCCATCGCAGCCTGCACCTGCTCAACGCGCGCATTCGCCGTAATGGCAATGACGCGGACGGGCCCGGCGCCGCAGCCGCCGAGGCGGCCCTCGCGCTCCAGCGCCCGAATGCGCCGCACGCACGTCAGCCCGTCCATGACGGGCATCTCGATGTCCATGAGAATGACGGTGAGGTCGTCGGCGGCGGCGTCGGTGGTCATGGCCGACGTCTGAGAAGCTGCGGGCGGGCCCTGGCGAGCGAGGCTCGGGCCAGGGGGCCCCAGGAAACTGCCACCGCCGCCTGGGTTGCTGTCGCTGCTACCGTCGGCGTCGCCGGTGGGCGGCGTGAAGAGGACGTGCTCGGGGACGCCGCCGTGGGGCGGGGCGAGCATGCGGTCGTGTTCGGCGCCGGGCGTCTCGGGGGTGAGGGGCCCGTTGCCGCCGGCGATGAGAGGCGATTGCCCGTCCACGAGCGTGTCGTGTCGCCACAGCTTGGTGCCCTTCAGGAACTCGAGTGCTTCGAGGCCGTGGTTCGCCACGTACACCGTGTGGCCCAGCTTGACGAGGCCTTTGGACATGACGGATTGGTTGACCTTGTTGTCTTCAACGATGAGGCAGGTGAACTTGCGCGAGGATGTCGGTTTGGAAGGTCGCGGTTCTGATGGTCGAGACGAGGGTGCCACTTTGTGGCTTTGTTCAGGGGAGGAAGACGGGTCGAGAGGGTCGGTATTGGATGCCGATGAGCTGACAGGGGGCGTGGCAGGGGGTGATTGTTGAGGCCGATGTGGTAGTGACTCTACGGGCATGTAGACGCTGGGCACTCTGGAATCTTTTCTCTGCACCAGAGGCTGCTCAAATGCTTGCTCCAGGTTTTGGCTCTGTCGTTGCGCCGTGGGCTCGACTTCAGCAATATCGCCACAATCCCGCGTCTTGACCTTGACGATTTCTCCAGAAGATGCCCCAGGCCCGCTCTCCAGATGCAGCTCGTGCTCGACGCTTTTCCGCACCTTGAGAAAGAATGCAAACGTCGATCCGCGGTCAGCCTCGGACTCGACGCCAATGCCGCCGCCTTGGAGCTCCGTCAGCTCCCGACAGATGAAAAGGCCCAGACCACTTCCGCCGTAGTGCACCATGGTGCGAGGAGCTTGGGAGAATCGCATGAAGAGCAGTTTCTTCTCGTCGACACTGAGACCGCATCCCGTGTCGGTGACGGAGAACTGGAGGAAGAATGCGTCGCCTGTTCCCCACTCGCGACGGAGAGTAAGGTCCTCGCGCGGTCGGCGCAGCGGCAGGTACTCAATTCCTTCAGGGCTCTGGATGGGCTTTTCCAGCGAAGCGCTGACGCTAATGCTTATTTTTCTGGTTGAAGAGTATTGCGTAAACTTGATGCTATTGGTAACGAGATTGATAAGAATCTGTTTGAGACGTGACGAGTCCATGATGACGTTGTCGATCCCAAGGGCGTTGAAAGATTCTGAGACGTGGGTTGTTGCCGTGATGCCTGCGGCATTGTACTCGCCGGCGAACATTTTGGAAAGATCTTCGAGGAGCCTTATGGGCGCGACCTTGACTGGAACAATGCTAAAGAGCCCCGAGTCCAGTTTGCTTATGGTCAGAATGTCGTCGACTGCTCCTTGTCAGATGGTCCAAATCATCGATGGTCGAGGGCTTACCTATTCGTTTTTGATGCTGACAGCAGTGTAGCACTGTTTGTGCAGCGTCGATGCTGTTTTTGACAACGGTTTCGAAATTCATCGAATCACTCTCAAGGGAGCATAGTGAAGTGATGATGTCGTCCGCTGTACGCAGTCAGCAGAATTCTTCTCTGAGCATGACGCCCATCGCGCTTACCAGATATCATAATCGCACTCAGCGGATTCCTCATCTCGTGACTCGTGACGTCGATGAAGTTCTCCTGTTGCCTCTTCGCCTCCAACGCGTCCTCCATCCTCCTCTTCTGAATGCCCTCGGCCCACTTTACGGCAGTGATGTCCGTCGCACTGCCGACAATACTCCTCAACCACCCGTCTTCTGTGACAATCGAAAATGCGCAGCATAATATCCACGTGCAGGGAAAGCTTTCATCCACAGGCGGCCTAGGGAGGCGATTGACCTTGCTCCGGGGAATGCGAAACTCAAACGAGACTTCCGTCTTCTCCTCCATGAGCTTTCGCCACTCGACACGGACACCGGGCACATCGTCAGGGTGCATGAGCTGCCAGAGAGGCGAGCGCCACGAACCCGTGTCTTCGCGAGTGTCGCCCGTCAGCTCAAACCATTTTTCGTTCCTGTAGCGGTAGGTGCCGGCCATGTTGTCAGGGGTGAATTCGAGGACGAAGATGCCGGTCGGGACACCATCGGCAAAGTGCTTGAGTTGTAACTCGCTTTGTTCAAGCTCCTGAGTGCGCAAACGCAGCAGTTCCTCAATCTTGAATTGGTCGTAGGCGGCTTGCTCAGCAATAGTGCGGCCGCGCCTAGTCTCTTCTTCGAGGAGAAGCACGGAGGCCATGGAGGTGGTGATTTGGCGGTTGAGGAGGTTGATAAAGGTGCGGTACTCTTCGTCGTACGGACGGTGCGAGTTCAAGCCAATGACCAAGAAGCCGACGGCAGTGTCGCGAGTGAGGGCATGGCCGGTGGTTGGCCGGATGGGGCTAATGACGACGGAATCGCAAGGCTCATGCCAGGCACGAGACTCAATTCCTTGCACTAGTGATTCTGGCAGAGTGCCATCCTCGACTCGGAGCAGCAACGGCTCATCGCATTGTGCAGCATTGCGAAAGTAGGCGGTGAAACCGTCTCGACCCTGGGTTACATCGATCGGGGTTGCTCGAGCTGGGTGCCCGTCTGGTACTCCTATGGAACCTTCCAGATCGTATCTCTTCGGACCAGCCGAATCTGGTATTGTAATATGGCCTTCTGCTGTAGAGTCTTGAACCGAGTATAGAACGGCAAAACCAATGTCGTGACTGTTTGTACCCAATGCTTGCAGGACATGCTGCCAGTAAGCCTTGAGATCTTGTGAAGTGGCCAGAATCTCTCCAAGCCGAAGTAGTGTCGACATGCGCCGTTCACTAATCATTTGCTTGGTCGTCTCAAAGACCACCTCGTACCAGCCGACAATTTTGTCCTCTTCCAAGACCGGTGTGAAACTGAACGAGCAGTACATTTCTTCCTTGGGTCCATTTCCGCGGTTGAGAAAGAGCAACATGTTTTCAACCATCGCGCCACGACCAGACACTTCGCAAGTCCGGAAGAAGGGCTCGAAGTCGTCCCAAGCCTCGCTGAAGCCAACCCACGGTGCAGATCCAAGCAGCGCGGGGTGCTTTTCTCCAGCAAGTGGAAGATATTGATCGTTGTATATCATGGTAAGGGAAGGACCATAGAAAAGGATAGCCGGGTTTGGACAGGCCATGAGCAGGTTGCACATGTGTCTTAGAGCATTCGACCATTTGCCAATAGGCCCCAGGGGCGTGGAGGCCCAATCGACACTTCGAGCGAGCTGGATGTGTGGTGAGAGATTTGGAGGTGGTGGTTCACAGGTCCAGTCATGGCGGACACTAGCTGTCAGGGAGCTATGACGGACGTTGGTGCTGGTTCCTGGCGTGACGGGTGCGGCGCTCGTCGGCGGTGGTGAGCTCAACCTTCGCGTCGTCGCAATGGCAGGGACTTGTGGCTTTTGCGACGACGGGTGACTTTCGGTCTTTTCTTCCTGGGCAGTCTCCGCAATCTCTGGCATCCCATGGTCCACTTGTTCTCTCGGTCGATCGTCCGGGATTTGCGCAGCACGAGGCTCCGGTTGCTTCGGCACATTTTCAATCGTAGCCACCGTCCCAACCGCCTTGTTTGCCCAAACAACGTTGGTGTAGTAGCAGGTAATGTCCGACTCGTGGCGATAGGCATCTCCGACAACCACTTTCCACCTCCTTCGCACGGTTGTGGCGTTCCACTTCATCCCACCATACACGATAGAAGTTTTTTTCCTCCTCGGGGCCCAGTCCCTCATGCCATCGTCCATGATCCACGCTCGAAGGACGGAGTAGGTGACCCATGCTGGCTGAGTGTAGGGATCCGCGCTCTTTTTGCCCGTCACGACGTCGAGGAGACCGGGAACATCCAAAAGGAACGGGTTGCAGTATATGATGGGCAGCGACCTTGGCTCGGCTTGGATGTTGGAGTAGATGTCGGGAGCGCTGAAGGCTCTGGCGAGCAAATCGACGACGAATACGGGTTTCTGCTCGACTTCAAAAAAGTCTATGAGCGCGATTTCGCCAAAGACGTCGTCCCTTGCGTAAATGTCGGGCTCGGATTCCGGACCTTGAGGCGAGGCAGACGATGGGGAGCGTAGGCCACCGAATAGATACCACGGCAAGCCGGATACGCTGTGAGACTTTTCCGAGGGTGGACCGGCCTTGTGGTTGTGGGAGGCAGCGGGGCCTTTCGAGGCGAATGAGGCGAGCATCGCGCGTCAACCCATGGGATCGTGCGTCGAGGAGAACCGGCAGCAGCAATTGGTAGAGTGGGTGGTGTAGAGAGGCGGCTCCGATTCGAGACGGCGGAAAGACGGACGGGGAGCAGCGGCGACTAGGGTGCAATGCGAGACACGAGGAGGAGGAGTACAGAGCCTCGTGCTCCTGGGTGAGGTAGGGCTGATGGGCAGCGCAGCTCAGACAGGGACGACAGTAGCACGACCTGACGAGTGTGAAGAGGCGAGAGTTTGGAGAGGAGAGAGCCAGGCAAGGAAGCTAATTCTCAGCGGGCCGGGGCTTCGAACGCGGCAGAGTCATTTCGAATACGGATACTGCTGATATGCGCGGATCGACCGATCTCTGGCTCGACCTAGGCGCGCCGGGTCTCGGGCCGACCAAGAGTCGAGGACCTGAGCCTGAGCCTGAGCCTGAGCGTGACCGGGGGCGGAGAGGGGCGGGAGGAGCTGTTGATGGCTAGAGGGACAAGATGGACAAGAGGGAGATGGGAGTGGCACGGCGAGCGAGGGCGTCGGAGGCCCAAAGGGTCAGACTGAGGTTTGGTGGAGCCGTTACCAGTCGCCCGGGTTTTCCCTGTGCAGATCTGCTCTCCCCGCGCTCCAAAGTCACCTCCGCGCTGCTCCAAAAAGATCGTCACAACGGGCGGGATGCTTGCAGCCCTCAAGTTTCATGCATTACGCCCTCTCACAGCACCACCTCCAACACCCGCTGCCGCCACTCCTGCACTTCTTTGTCCTTGGTCTTCAGCTCCGCCTCTAGCGCCTTGACCCTGTCTCGCAGCTTCTTCTCCTTCTCCGCCTCGTCCTCTTCCTGTTCGCCCTGTGTCTCCTCTTCCTTTTCCGCTTCGGCGCCATCAATGCTCAGACCCTGGATTTTGAACTCACCGCTGCACCCCCCTAAAAGCAAGCTCCAGCTGACATTAAACACTTCCTTGATCTTGCCGTCCTCGCCAGCCGCTGGCGTCCCGTCTGTTTGGCCGTCTTCGTCCTCTTCGTCGTCTATCGGACTCTCGTACCCGTCGCCACTGATTCTGTACTTTTGTACCGCAATCTTCTTCTGGCCCCCGGACACAGGTCCGTTGGCGAAACCGAGCTGCGCCGCATACCCCAGCCAGCAGGCAAAAGCCACCAGTTGCATTTCCAAGTCTGGCTTTCCGCTCGAGGAAAAGACAACTGAGGGCCCGTCATTTTGTGAGCCCAGGCGTTTGAGCAGTGAATCTGCCAGATCCTTTGCTTCCTGGCCACGCAATCGCTTTCGACTTGTCAGGTCGGCACGCAAAAGGTCCGCAACCAAAAGCCGTTTGAGATCTTCCCGCGAGACCCTTGGTGCCGGCTTTCCGGCTGGAGCGAATTGCGGCACTTGATGCGCATGCGGACTGTCCGACTGACCGTTGACAAGCACCGTCGGAGTTACTAGATGTACGGGCCCGCCCTGGTGTTGAGGAACCTGCAAAGACAGACGCTGCCCAGCCCTGTTGTGTGCAGGCGCCATTTGCCCAGCCTGCGTTGCTGATGCTGGTGTCGGCGGGAACTGGTATGCTGGATGGACTTGCCGGCCTTGGTGTTGTGACGCTTCGAGTAGTTGCTGTCCCACGCTCTGGTCAACCGGAGTTTGCCCCGAACTGCTGTGTCGGCGGTAGTCAGATTTCGGTCCTTCTTTGGCGTTTGGATTGGCTGGAAATGTGACGAATGGCCCATTTCGGACGGATCGATTTTGTGGCGGCCTGCCACGAATCTTCCCGCCCCCACCTCCACTGCTGCTAGGCCATGCTGATGAGACGGCCGGGCCATGTCGTCTTCGTTGTCGTTTTGACGTCGACGGTGTTATCGCAGACGACGCGTCGTCGGGGAATGCTGAGTCTGGAGGCCGATCGGTCATTGGACTCACGGCGGACATTGGGTGCGGCGTATGTGGATTGTCTTGGCTGAATCGGAATTGTTGTCCTCCAGGAGCAGTCGCAGCGGATTGTGGCTCGAGACTTCTTTGCGCGTTGGCAACCGACAGCGAGGCCCACGGATCGCTGTAGTCGTTTGGCTGGGCACTCAGTGCAAGAGCACTCTGAGCGTAGGCTGAATGAGGGTGCTGGTGAGGAGTATTCAGGGCAAAGGACGTGTCCAGCTGTGGTCTTTTGGGGGGCGTTGGATTGCTGCCACCATCCACTTCGTCGACTTTTCTCCGACCGCGTTTCGGCCTGAACGTCGGATCGAGAGCCCGTACGGCAAGATCTTCCTCTAGTGCAACTCCATCCCGGACTTCTGGGACCGGTCCGTCTGGAGACGGAATGTTGTTGAGGTAATTGTGCGGCCGACCGCGCAAAAACTCAAAGAAACCATCAACGTGCAGTGCACGCATCCAGCGCTATTTGTGTCAGCTCACAGAGAACAATCTTAAACAAGTAATGTTTGGAGAGATTTGCACAGTGGGTGTCGTAAGAAATGACAGCTCCCTCTGCAGAACGACAGCTCCCTGAACGCTAGCAGTGGTGCGCATGAAGTATCCATGGGCTTGGTAGGCTTCTGAATGACTGCTCCTCGAACGCTCGCTGAGGTATTCCATAGGCATGGCTGCGATGCAGAGTAGTAGCTCCTCAGGCTCAACCACAATGCAGGGTTCTTCCAACGCCCACTTCAAATTGAAACAACAACCATGATGGAAGAAACTCACCTTTAATCGAACTGCGTACTGTTGAACTTTTTGAGCGGACTGGCCAGGACCAGGCGAGTCGACGCCTAGGTCCAAGGCCAATTGAATCCAGGTCTTGATTTCGCCAGATTCGAGCTTGCCGATGAGGCCGTAGAGTTTCCAGAGGTCAAACGTCTTGTTATCGCTCATGGGTGGCTTCTTGAAGATGCGTTTCAGCTCGGTAGTGGCAATGTTGGCGGGCAGATATGGGTTGCAGTAGACAATGAACTGGGCGTAGGCATCGTCGAGGTTGTCGGCAGTGACAGAATCTCTATCGGGCAATGCGCGATCGGTAGGCACGTAGCCATTGTGCTGGGCCGGGCCGGGAGAGCCGTTGAAATGTGGAGATTGGTTGGAGTAAGGAGAGGGAGATGCAGCAACGTGAGAAGAAAGCTGCGACGAGTTGGTGGGAGGGGTCGCGTTGAGACTGGGATCAATCGTCGCAAAGTGGGTGAAGCCAGTGTTGGGTCCACTGGTTTGATGAGCGAAGCTTTGGGCGGCGGTGCCTCCGCTGTTGGAATAATCCATCGTCCAGTCGTCACGCAGTTCCGGTTGGTTGGATGCTAAGGTTAGGTTGGTGCTTGATCTTTTTGGCTTCTACAGGTCTTGTCGCGACTGAGCCCAGGCCAGGCCAGTCCAGTCCAGCGTCAAAGTGAACCCTGACTTGACTTGACCTGACGACAACGCGTACAGCAGAACCAGGCAAGCAACGCGGGCCAGTGCAGGGCAGGAGGATGTCGGAGGGAATTAGTCGCGGACGTGGAGGACGTGATTGTCGTTAAATAGGCCGATTAGCAGAGTTTTGAGATGATTTGGGGACGTCAGGTCGTTGCGGTTTTCCCAGGCAGGCAGGCGAAGCCCCTTTCGAAACACGCCCGGGGCTGGCACAAGGGCGCTAATCGACACACCCACCCACTGGACGAATTGGATGAACAGCCAAAGACGTGACAGTTGGCGACTGGAGGACCATGGATGTTCTCAATCACGGCACCTCAGGCAAATACATGGCGACTTTGAATTGCGCCACCAACTCTTGGGCTTCGTTACGAATACGTCCACGGCTTGCTATCTACGGTCGGGTCGCGGCACGCAGCTTTAAAACGGCGGGCAGGCCGCAAACATGCGCACGGCACGCTCTGTGTAATGCTACATTACATTACCCTGAACTACTGAGCTTGTAAATCGACATGGAAGAGTCAGGGAGTGTCCAAGCTCCAATTTGGTGAGCTTTACGTATGGATGTACATGTAGGGCATGGATCAAATCCAACTAAGGTAGTGGCCTGTGCGCCGCCAAGCTTTCCCCGCTGTGCCGAGGTCATGGAAAGCCGACTGGCCGCGTGCATGCGTGAGGTGCAGTCATGTCGACCAGCAACCATCATTTTATTCATTCCATCATCTACACAACCACCATCTCCAAATCGACTCCATTCCCGCTCAGCCTCCGCTTTGCCCTCCGTCATTGACAGCATCATCCGCTTGGACTCTGAAATTAGCTTCCGCCCTCTCCACCTCTGCCGCTCCACCACGCCCTGCCCCAAAATGTCGTCCGCCCAAGCTCAAGATCTCAAAAAGGCCGACCAAGGCTCCCTCGCCACCTCGACCGCTTCTCAACAGAGCGACAACGTCGCCCATGCCTTGGCCGGGGCTGGCGGAGGCCTGTTCTCCATGGCCTTGACGTACACGCCCCTGCCGGATGACTCCAACACCCATGCTGATGAATGACAGCTACCCGCTCATCACCCTGTCCACCCGCGCACAAGTTGAGTCCAAGCGCGCCCAGTCCTCCACCCTCGACGCCGCGAAGCGCATCGTCCAGCGCGAAGGCATCTCGGGCCTGTACTCCGGCCTCGAATCTGCCCTGTTCGGCATCAGCGTCACCAACTTTGTCTACTATTACTGTGCGTAACATGTGAAGAGAGAGGTTTCGCGCCGTGTCAAATTCCTGACAGCTACAAGGGTACGAGTGGACCAGGGCCGGCTTTGAGAAGGCGGCCATCAAGGCTGGACGAGCCTCCAAGAACCTGACGACCATCGAGTCGATGATTGCCGGTGCCCTGGCCGGCAGCGCCACGGTACTCCTCACCAACCCCATCTGGGTTGTCAACACGCGCATGACGGCCAGGAGCAAGTCCGAGTCGAGCGAGACGCTTCCCGGCGGCGCAAAGCCCAAGGCCCCTTCGACCATTGGCACCCTCGTCTCCATCATCAAGGACGAGGGCTTCACCCGTCTCTTTGCCGGCGTCATGCCCGCCCTGGTGCTCGTCATCAACCCCATCCTGCAATACACCATTTTCGAGCAGCTCAAGAACATGCTGGAGAAGAGGCGGCGCGTGACGCCCAAGGACTCGTTCTACCTGGGTGCGCTTGGCAAGCTGCTGGCCACGTCCATCACCTACCCGTATATCACGGTCAAGAGCCGCATGCACGTAGCAGGCAAGGACGGTCCCAAGGAGGACATGTTCACGAGCTTCCGCCGCATCCTTAAGGAGGAGGGCTGGGGCGGTCTCTACGGAGGTATGTCTCCTCAAAGCACAAACCCACTGGGATCTTTCTAACATTCAACAGGCATCGGACCCAAGGTCACCCAGAGCGTCATCACAGCCGCATTCCTGTTCGCTTTCAAGGACGTGCTCTACGAAATGAGCGTCAACGCCCGGAGGCTCGCAGCGGCAAGGAAGTAACGGCTCCAGCCGAGCACATCAATCAACGCTGCTCCTTGACACCCGGCACCCCAACAGGCTGGGCAGGGATAACTCAACTCAAGCAGCGGCAATTGTATCAATGGACTACTACCATCACATATATGACACGAGCGGGATATCTAGAGCGGCGGCGGACGGCGGCGGGCGGAGGAACCTGTTTTGTTATTTTTTGGAGCGGAAATCTCTTTTCTGGTTTGGAAAGCCCACCTACCTTCTCACATGTGCTGTACCAAACGAAAACCCCTCGCAAATGGAACGTATCCAAATCGACATGTCGACAACAAGGCCAAACGTGCAAGTTTATCCGGTGGCTTGTGTGGTGTTGTTTTTTTGCAGGGCACGAGACCAACCTACGTAGCCCTCGCCGGGCGTGGCGCTTTCACATGCCGCCAGAATAGCTCGGATGGGCCGGGACGGCCGCTAGTCGACGTACGTCACGGCCCGCCCGCACCTACTACTACCTACTGCCGAGCCTGCCGAATGCACCCGAGCGAGCTAGGTGTGTATCAGATGGTGTAGCTGTTTGAGTCTAACCGCATGGGTTATGCGAAGAGATGGATGACCAGACTGGTGCTAGTGTCTTGTAGCAAGCGAGCGAGCATGCGTGCGTCGTGCTACACCGACCCTGCAGAAAAAGAAGAAGACGAAAGGAATGGATGGCTGTCATCTGTTCATGCATGTCGATGTGTGTTTGTCGTAATGAGTTACAAGGAGAAGAGACAAAGAGATGTTCTTTGCCTGTTGTTGACTGGAGATGAGTATGGCAAGGAAAGTCTGCCATATACATAAACATAGATACTCCTTCACAAAATGTTGTGCCCTACCCGCCCCCCCCCCCCCCCCCCCAAAACCAGCGCTTTAATTTTCTCTTTCATTCCTCTTCGCTTACTGTTAGGACGTGAGATGGCGGACAAAGTGCTTACACGCATGGATCTCACAATGCAATTGCTACAACGACAGGCTACAGCCATCTCAGCAGCAGATTCGCTTTTTATTGCACGATGCAACAGGATATTCAAACATTGGATGGCGAATCCAGTCGAGACGTACATACCCGGGCAGATACATGCACGTAAGAGGCAGAGAATCAACGCGATGGCGCAAAGAGGCAGCAAACAAGTACATCATATAGACTCAGGACCACAAGGTACAAATTTCCAGTAAGACACGACAGAAACGGCAGAGGACGAGAAGAGGGGGGACCAAATTATTGTATCATACAATCAAAGCATGCATGCAGAGCTTCAACCTACCTATCCACCTCCCACCACAACCACAACCATCCATCTCATCAAATCAAAATCAAACACAAAGCGCAAAAAAAGGCAATCAAAACAGGTTCAGCAAGTACATAGGTATACAGAACAAACCCGCTCCTGCACCACCCTTTTCCTCTTCCGCAACCCTTCATGATGGCGCAGCTACAGCAGCGGCAGCCTCCCCTATCTACCCTTCAACAACGTCGTCCGCCTCCTGAAAGAAAGGAAGGAAGGAAGGAAGAAAAAATAGAAGAAAGCCAGCAATGCATGCGTGCATAACATGCTATATAACTACCTGCTGTCATGTCCGCATTTTCATTCGCTCGCTCACTCGCATCCCATGCCAACTCATTGCCTTCCCTTGTTTTTTTTATGACTGGCTTGCCAAAGTTCCACCGCCGCCGCACAAGAGAGAGAGAAAGAAGAAAAAGAACCCGTCCTTGAGGATGCAGAAGAAAAGGGGCAAAGGAAGAGGGAAAGAAAAAGAGGGCCGAGTGACCGTATGGTGGATCAAAGGATGAATAGGTAAATGCAAGCAAGCATCCCGACCACCCCCACCACCCCCGTTTACCTCCATCCATAAGAGATAACCCGCCGCTCCGATCAAATTGACCGAAGAAGAAAAGGCGAGAGAAAGAGGGGGAGATGAAGGGTTCCATAATAGTGGAATTACCTCTCCCCGCCTCATACGATCCCCTTCTCGCTTTCGCCCCGCAAGCTATGCAGATTTTTTGAGGAAAAAAGCAGAGTAAAGCCACCACCGATAGTATCCACCGCCATTCCTGGTACAGGGGATTTCCTGATTTGGGTCGAGGGTGCACAAGATGCAGCACGCGAGCAAGGAAAATGGAGAGAGTGGAGCGGTCAAGTGCTCGCAAGACCTGCGCAGCAGGTACTGGGCCGACCACCTATGGTATTCGACCCCAATCAAATGCCAGGCAACTGAAAGCCGAAGCCAGGGACCGGAGGCGGCACGCCAATGGTGTGCGGTTCAGGACGAGGCTCGCCGCCCTGGGGAGGACGGGGGTCCGGCTTGCGGAACCTGGAGCCATGGCCGTCGCCCCCACCGCCGCCACGGTGACCGTGGTGGCCGTGTCTGCCAAAGTGTTTTCCGCCGCCGGGTTCGGGGCCGACGCGCTTGCTCATGGCTGCCAAAGTAATCAGCCTTGGTTTCTTTTTAGCGTTGGAAGTGATTTTGAGCATACCTTTCGACGAGACACCCGTGCCGATCTCAATGTCGGGCTCTTCAATCACCATGCCAGTCTCGAGCGGTCGGCCGCCCGTGCCGCCGTACTCTGAGTTGACGACCCATTTGAGATCAGCCTCGGTTAGGCGGTTGATGGGAATGATGCTAATGCCGGTGCTGTAGTCGCTGCATTCTCGAGGGCCGAATCCAACTCCCCAACGCGTCTGCCAACTGTTAGTCAAAAACGATGACCGCTGCCGCACTGTTGGACTTGCCTGGCGAGCCTTTCCCAGCACTGTCGGATCCTTCATCTTCTCCATGCCTAGCTTGGCAGCAACCGAGTCTGTGCGGTTGACCATTTTGACAAACGCGTGGTGCTTTTCAGCGTTGACAATGCACGTCTGCACTGACCCAAACTGGCTGAAGATGGATCTCAACTCTAGCTCCGTACCACTGCATCCAATTAGCTTGTGAGACGGCGTGTCTTGTCTTCTTAGAAAGCTTACCTGACACCACCAACAAACAAGGTGCGACTAAGAACTTTGATGTTTCCATCAGGGAGAGAAGAGTCGTGCTGGACGTACTTTTCCTGCGGAGGGCCGACAGCCTTTTGCTGTTGTGCTGCTGGGCCTGTGGGAATCGGCGGACCCTGGTTGACGGCAGGGGAGTTGCGGTGTTTGTCACGTTTCTTACCTTTGCGACCACGGCCTCTGGTTGCTGCACCCTGCTGCTCGGCGGGCTGAGCGCTTGGTCCAGCGTTGTTGGCACGAGGTGTGGTGGCAGGGTCGTAGATACCATACGTTGGACTGTCACGTCGATTTACAGGAGACATGCGCCGACGCTTGCGATCAGGAGACGGACTACGATCATGGTTCCTGTCGTGGGTACGGGCATTGCTGTCCCTCAATCTAGGATCTTGAGCAACTTGCTCAATGGATTGGCTCAGACCGTTGGTCCCGACCTGTGCTTGTCCGTTTTGACTGAAGGCGGCCGCATTGCCGGCAGAAGCCGTCTGATTCTGCGCGCCTCCCATGGCAGCGATGATTTGTGCTATTTGCTCCGGTGACCATCCTTGCTGCACCAAGGAGCCTATGAATTGCACAAACTGGTCATTGCCTACACCGGGCATGCCTGGAAGGGCCTGGGGCGCGGGCTGACTAGGCGCAGTGCTCGCCGGCACGGGAGCTGGAGCTGGAATAGGATATCCAGTCGCGCCGTTACCTTGTCCTTGGGCAGGAATACTATATGGTGGCATGGGCGCCGCAGTCACAGAGGGGCCTACGCTATGCTGTTGCGGCTGCTGAGCAGGGGCGACATACTGCGCGCCGTTTTGCTGAACAGCTGTTGGCGTCGGTGTCGAAGGCTGCTTGCCAAGGTTGGCGAGGCTGGCAAGCAGAGAAACTGTACCAGAGGGCTGAGCATTAGAAGTAGCAACAGTTGGTGTTGAAGTCTGCGCTTGACTAATTGGACCGGGACCGAAGTTGATGGGAGTCCCCACTGATTGGTTGGCTGCCAAAGGCTGCATGAGGTTTTGAACATGTGCAGCGCTAGCAGTGTAGGCTTGCGTCGTCTTACGCGCTGCCAGGCGCTGTTTAAAATCGGCGAGCATCTGCTGTGGGAACGTGTTGCCGCGCTCCCAAATCTCGATCATCTTGCTGATTTTTTCCTGCAAAGAAAGAGTGAGTACATTTCACCGTATGGTGGCAGCGAGTCTGGACGAGTTTCGTGACTACAATGTTAAAGAATAACAGCACGACTGGTGTTTTGCGGTCATGGCCTTTTGCTTCGCTGCGGCTTGTTGGGACATACCTTTTGGTCTTCGGGCGCACTCTGAATGAGATCGTTCATCATGGGAGTGAGCATCTGAGTCGCAATACTGACGCCTACAGCGTTGGGAGTTTTGGCGGGGTCATATCCCGATGCCATGGCATCTTCCTTGTTCTGACGCGCCTTTTCGTTCCATTGGCGCACCACAGCGTCCAGTACGTACAGAACGCCCAGCTTGTGTGTTGATTCGGTCGCGGAAAAGCGGTTGCTGATGGCCTGGAGGAGGGCAGGGCATTGCTATCGAGAGGGTCAGCCGTTGCGCAACGACATGGTCAAGGAGCGATCGGAGCGTACTGTGGCGTTGTTGATGCAGAGGTTGGTGATGGTGGTGATTTTGGTCTTGTTCGCTCCTGGGGGTTTCAGCGCAGACAGCGACAGCAGCAGGCTATTCAGCTCTTCCAAAGCCGACATGGTTACTTGTGGGATGGGGCGACGAAGCCCGTGTTATCCTCGATCAAAGGAAGTGTGTGCGCGCAGTCTAGGTCTAGCAAGTTGTGGGGTTGAATAGGTATGGTGGAGCGGGCCGCTACGTCACTTGATCAACCTAGGCAGAAGATGGGAGACGATGCAGAAGAGAGTTGGCGACGTGTAGAGCGAGCAGAGCGCGAGGTGAGGTCGCAAGCTGAAAGACGTCTGGTGCCGCAAGTGGTACGAGGTGTGGAAGCGGCGAGCCCTGACGCGCACGTCCAAGGCGCAGAAGAGGGCAAGCAAGAGGAAGTCGCCTCACACGGCTACTGGCAAGCTGGTGGGAAACGAGGCCGTAGCAGAGTGAGCAGTGAGAAGTGTACCGAAGGTGTAGGACTGCCTGTTCAGGAGGCGTCGGACTGACGATCGATCGCGTTGAGGGCAAGCCGAGAGTGAAACGGCACGTACGCCAAGACCTGCGAGGGCCGCCGGCCGGGAAGGCGGTCACGGGCGGCCTTTCAGTTGTCCGATGCCCTGGTGCTGTGCTGACTGATGGCCTGACGTACGGTACGGTACCAGTCCCTAACCGAATTCAGCGAATCCGTGGGGGAGCGTCGCCCATGCGGCTGGTGGAGCACGACAAGGCGCAATCGGCGGGGACGGAGCAGGCCTGGAGCAGCAGTCGGCGCCAGCTGCAGCGGAGAATGAGAGAGCGAAGGCCGGAGAGGGATGGTGTTGTTGATGACGAGAGAGGTGTGCTGAGGCCGGGGGAAATATTTCGGGGGACGGCTGGAGAAGCGGAGCGCAGGCCCGGGCACAGACGCACACCCGACCCGGCTGTCATCGCCCGCGTCTGCCCGTGCCAAAGCTTTCCGACTGTCCTGCTGCCAACTTCGCCCTCCCTCTCCCTCTGTTGAATTTATCTTCGCTCCTCTCCTCTCCATCTCCCTCTCCTCCCACTGTCCACCCATCCCCCCCACAATGGCTTCTTCCATGCGCCTCGGCTCGGCTGCTCTGCGCTCCTCGTTCAGGACGCCTGTGCGTACCTCGGTTTCCAATGGCCTGCGCTTCTACTCGAGCAAGACCAGCGTAAGCTCCCTTTCCTCCCCCTACGATTGCCTCAATCATGGTAGCTGACCCTCGACCCAAGTCCCTGAAGGAGACCTTTGCCGCCAAGATCCCCGGCGAGGTTGAGAAGATCAAGAAGCTCAAGAAGTAAGCACCCGTCCCCCACCATCCGTGCCGCAGCTCGGTCCTGACGTATAATTGAAGGGAGTACGGCAACAAGGTCGTCGGCGAGGTCACCCTCGACCAGGTCTACGGTGGTGCCCGTGGCATCAAGTCTCTCGTCTGGGAGGTTTGTACATCTAGCGCTGTCGCCATCGTTTAAGCTGACATTGTACCAGGGTTCCGTCCTCGACTCTGAGGAGGGTATCCGCTTCCGCGGCAAGACTGTAAGTCGAATTGTTTGCTACACTAGCACGGCTCATCTGACAGACTTTAGATCCCCGAATGCCAGGAACTTCTCCCCAAGGCCCCTGGCGGCCAGGAGCCCCTCCCCGAAGGTCAGTACCGAAAACCCAAGAGTGGGAGAAGCTGCTAATCGTGGATAGGTCTCTTCTGGCTCCTCCTGACTGGCGAGGTTCCCACTGAGCAGCAGGTCAAGGACCTCTCCGCCGAGTGGGCTGCCCGCTCCGACCTCCCCAAGTTCGTCGAGGAGCTCATTGACCGCTGCCCCAACGACCTCCACCCCATGGCTCAGTTCTCCGTCGCCGTGACTGCTCTCGAGCACGAGTCTAGCTTCTCCAAGGCCTACGCCAAGGGCATGCACAAGTCCCAGTACTGGGAGCACACCTTTGAGGACTCGATGGACCTCATTGCCAAGCTCCCCACCATTGCTGCCCGTATCTACCGCAACGTGTACAAGGACGGCAAGGTCGCCCCTGTCCAGAAGGACAAGGACTACTCGTACAACTTGGCCAACCAGCTTGGCTTTGCCGACAACAAGGACTTTGTTGAGCTCATGAGGTTGTACCTGACGATCCACTCGGACCACGAGGGTGGCAACGTCAGCGCGCACACCACCCACCTGGTCGGCAGCGCCCTCAGCTCTGCATACCTCTCCCTTGCCGCTGGCCTCAACGGTCTGGCCGGTCCCCTGCACGGTCTGGCCAACCAGGAGGTCCTCAAGTGGCTCGTTGAGATGAAGCAGGCCATTGGCAACGACCTCAGCGACGAGAAGATCAAGGAGTACCTCTGGAGCACGCTCAACTCGGGCCGCGTCGTTCCCGGCTACGGCCACGCCGTCCTCCGCAAGACCGACCCCCGCTACGTCTCGCAGCGCGACTTTGCGCTCAAGCACCTGCCCGACGACCCCATGTTCAAGCTCGTCTCGCAGGTCTACAAGATTGCCCCCGGCGTCCTGACGGAGCACGGCAAGACCAAGAACCCCTTCCCCAACGTCGACGCCCACTCTGGTGTCCTCCTCCAGTACTACGGCCTCACGGAGCAAAACTTTTACACTGTGCTGTTTGGCGTGTCGCGCGCCCTCGGCGTGCTTCCCCAGCTCATCATTGACCGTGCCGTCGGCGCGCCCATTGAGAGGCCCAAGTCGTTCAGCACGGCGGCGTATGCCAAGCTGGTCGGCGCCAAGTTGTAGAGGGACCGGGACAAGATCTAGAGAGAAATAGAATGGTTACCCACGTTGTTTGTTCATAGGGAGCAATAAAAGCAGGATCATGGGGTTGGCGCTCTTTCAAACGCGTAGAATGTATTAGCAGTGCAATGTATGTTGATGAATGACGATGCCGGTGCCTTGAAACGCGTGCAGCGCCCAACGGATGGTGAGTGGTGAGCTCCGCTCAGTCGCGGACGCGGCGTGGGTGCGGGTCGCACAAGGACGGCGACGGTCCGGCTGTGGGCGCAAAGTAAAAAAAGGGAGTCGAGGGCCACAGCACAGGGCAGGGCAGGGCGACAATGGGGATTGAGAGCGAGGCCAGGGGCCGGATGGTGCAACCGTGGTTGGCGGACTTGGGTCGAGGGCCGTGCGCTTCTCTGGGGCGTTGGGGTGGTGTTGAGGCCTGGGGAGCCAGCCCGGACACCGAGACTGTTGAGCGGGAATGCCCGCCGCGAAATGAAGTTGACATGCACCACGGCACGCTCGACGGTATTCCCGCCGCCGGGGCTCACTCTCTCTATTGTTGTGCGGCATCGAGCGCAGTCGGCCTGCGAATTCCAGGCCATGGCGCACATGCGGCTGCCCTTTTGCGCGCCGTGGTTGGCTGGTTCATCTACATGCTATGCTCTTAGCCTCAGCTCACCTCACCCACCCTGTGGAGGCGCCCGACAACCGCAGCCCGCTGATTACCACGACCTCCACTGCACCGACAACACCCGAACCGCAGTCAGTGCTCAGTCGACGCTTTTGTTGTTCTGACACCTCGTAACCCTGTTGTGGTGGGTTCCATTTCCGTCACCGGCCCCCCCGGCGTAATTGTACGTAGTCCTAGCTCCAGTCCATCGCAGCGACACGACGCTCGTGCGTTACTCAGCTCCGCTCATATACATTCCGCTGCGCCCACGTCCTGTCCTCCCCTTTCCTCCTCCCTCCATACCATTCCCATTCTCTACTTGCGAAGAAGCACCCTTTTGCCTTGGTCAGGCCCCGTCTCACAGCGTACGCACCAAGATCATGTCCACTCCCGCAGCCACCATGGCAGGCGTCGAAGCGCCCCCCGCAATTGAAAAGAAGCCGGTCAAGTTCAGCAACTTGCTGCTTGGCTCGGGTCTGAACATGTTCGAAGTGTCGACGCTGGGCCAGGTGAGTTACTACCTATCATCCCCATTGAAATCAAGCTAATCCGCGTAGCCTCTGGAAGTGGTCAAGACAACCATGGCGGCCAACCGCGCCGACGGCTTTGGTGGTGCCATTGGTAGAATCTGGGCTCGTGGTGGTGTCCTTGGATGTAAGTACCGGTCTTGTCAGCATATTCAAGTAAACGTCTAACAATGACCCTTCAACAGTCTACCAAGGTCTCATTCCCTGGGCTTGGATCGAAGCCTCGACCAAGGGCGCCGTCCTCCTGTTTGTCGCCTCGGAGGCCGAGTTCCGCGCGCGCACCATGGGCGCCGCCCCCTTCCTCGCCGGCATCACAGGCGGCATGGTCGGTGGTCTGGCGCAGGCCTATGCCACCATGGGCTTCTGCACATGCATGAAGACGGTCGAAATCACCAAGCACAAGGTGGCCGCGGCGGGCATGAAGCCCCCCGGCACCATGGAGACGTTCATGGACATTTACCGTCGCGAGGGCGTCCGCGGCATCAACAAGGGCGTCAACGCCGTCGCCGTGCGCCAAGTCACCAACTGGGGGTCGCGCTTCGGGCTGTCGCGCATCGCCGAGGACGGCATCCGCAAGTTCACCAGCAAGGACCATGGCGAGAAGCTGAGCGTCCTCGAGAAGATCATCGCGTCGACGCTTGGTGGCGGTCTCTCCGCGTGGAACCAGCCCATCGAGGTCATTCGCGTCGAGATGCAGAGCAAGGTCGAGGACCCCAACCGCCCCAAGAAGATGACGGTCGCCAACGCGGCCAAGTACATTTACTCCAGGAACGGCGTCAAGGGCTTGTACAGGGGCGTTACTCCTAGAATTGGTTTGGGCGTTTGGCAGACGGTCTGCATGGTTGCTTTGGGCGATGTGTAAGTCTTTTCTCGATCCTCTCACCCTCACACCAACCTTTGCTAATGTACAACGACAGTGCCAAGGAGTGGGTCGAGAAGGTCACTGGCGACAAGGTCACGGCTAAACACTAGACGGACGGCGTTTTTTTACATATGGTTGGGGGCTCACTTGTCGGTCGGTCAGACTGGGTGGGCCAAGGGTCTGGCGAATGATGGGGGGGGATTGCTACTTCTACGACTTTGTCGGGCTTTTGCGTGCCCGTTGTGGCTGAGACGAGTTACGAGCGCTCCAACAACTACTACATCTACATCATTATCGTCATCATAATTATCAACGACGACTATTTGTCCTTTTTTTTTTTTTCAAGATCGAAGCTCAGATGGGCGGTTGTAACGTTCAACAATTTGCTGCTGCGACAGCAGCCGGAAGCTTTCATTGAACGCCAGCATTACCCTCCTACCTCCTCGCCATTCACAAAAGCAACATGCCAAACACTCATCACTGCGCTTTTCCAGCTCTCATTGTTTGTTGTTGTCGTCGTCCAGCCAGCCAGCAGCCAGACCCTTGAAAACGAGAAGGGAGCTTGGGGCACCCCAGCACAGCTCAGCTCAGGCCAAATAGCTAGGGCCGAGCCAGCGCTCACTCCCTTCCTTCTGACACTATCCTTTTCGCTCCGCTGTGGTTGGCTGGTTGGCTGCTCCCCACTCTATCGTACGGTGGTAGATGGGCAAAAATGGGCATCCGCGGTCCACAAGTGCTTTGCCGCAGCCCGCAGCGTGTGTGACCTGTTTTGTGGAAGAGGCTGTGAGGCGTGTGGGTCGTGAGGTCATTGTGATGTGGTCATTTGCTTTTCTGTTTGCTTGCTGGTGGTAGACGATGCGTGCGAGTGAGTGCTTAGGGTCGCTTTGTGGGTTGGAGGCAGTGTTGGGATGTGTCTCCGCATGTGGTGGATGTCTTGTGTGTAGATTCATATTGTTGCTTTGACCGACTGCTGCTGAAATGCATCCCTCACTCACTCACTCACTCACTCATTCACTCATTCACTCGCCTGGTCGCTCGCTTATCCAACGTGCCCTTGCATGCAATAAGATGAAGAACAAAAAACAGCATGAAGATACGTGCACCCCACTCTCCTACACAGTTCCTCCATCCACGTCCAGTACTCCGGCTTCTGTCCTTCGTGCCATATTTCCTCGGCTGTACGAGAGGAAAGCAAAAAGAAGTCCCTCGCGTGTGTCTACAGCCCCACAAAAGGGCAAAAAGAAACTCTCCCGGACAGGCTTGAACTGTCAACCTCCTGATTGCTATCAACTGCTGAAGCAGTCGAATTAACAGTCAGACGCGCTAGCCAATTGCGCCACGGAAGAAATGGCTGTTTAGCTGTTGTTGAAATCCAGCGCAGAATTTATGAATATATACTGTTATCAAAAAGGACAAATAATTGGGAGCGGTAGCAATTCTTGGGCTTTGTTCTGGGCACAAACGGTTTCTGAAGAGTGTGAAGCAAGTTAGTAAGAACATTAATTTGGGGAGGGTGTAGACAGGCCGTCATAAGGTAGCTATATGCGTGGTGTATGCGTTAAAGGTGAGGGCGGTGATTGATGTTAGGAGGGCGGCCACGACTTTCACAGTCAAGTGGGGTGCACCTGAGAATTGCTGGCCGTGTCCACGAATACAGCGCAACAAATTCATGAATCGAGATGTTTTGGGAAAAGCAAGGGAGGAGGGTAATATGTGGCAGGAAAAGAGATGACGCGCGAAAATCGAGAAAAACGAGCAGAGGGGAAGCAAAAGAAGAATGAGCCGGATTAGATGTCCTAGTGGCGGAAGCTACAGTCCACACACGTTTCTTTTCAGGCGGGAGATGGGAGCTTTTGCTTGTTCGAACAGCAGAGTGATGGAAAGAGTTGACGCGGTTTATGTAATCCACGTGGGAGCATTCGAACGGTTTCGAAAGATGTATTCCGGGAGCATTCAAGCGCCGACTTGTTGACAGGGTAATTGTGTATGACATTGATAGGGAGTATTCAGGGTTGCTTCACCGATGATTTAAGCAGCGAAGGTTGACACAGCGAATTAATCTGAGATGTCCACGCTCCAATTGACCGAGACCACAATGTGGGGTACGAAACTTCGAGGGCAGCATATCCAGCATAATGAACAACAGCAAAAAGAAGAGCCACAACGTGCATTTCACTAGAGAACTCGCTTCTTGGAGCCAAGTCAGTCTGTTTTCACCAGGAAATCCATGCTTGAAACAGCGCGAGGCTTGACGGGCTGGATGAGGCGAGACAAGCCTTTCATCTTCAGCCTCGAATTTCCCAAAAGTCGACCAGCAAGGAATGCGTCAACCAAGAATGAATGAACATCGGCTTTGCAGCCGAAACCAAGACGACCAATTTGCCGGCTGCAGGCATGGATCGACGCCCACCAGCGGCAGTTTTGGCGACGAGAGAGGACCTGCTAGGAGTAGTCTCGAGCGGGCAAGCCGGGTGTGCCCCCACGCGTGGATGATGCTCAGAGGCCGGTCTCCTGCGAACAATTTTCTTAAGACGTGACACACCCGCGAGTCGAGAGACGGCCCGGGGGCAGGCGGGCTGGTTGGTGGTTGTGGAAGTTTGTCGACCAAAAAGAACATCAACGCATACATAGAGCCGGCCAACGCGAAGGAGTGCGGCGTGATGGCCGCCACATTGTGATGGCTCGGCCAGGACGCTCTGATGCGGCTCCCATCTTGCATCATTCCATCTATGGTCGGAGCATGCCGATAAGGTGGGAATACAGATGACGAAAGGTGGCGGCCAAGTAGCGGTCTACCGGCAGCCAACAAGCAGGGCAGGGCAGGGCGTGCAGCGACGGATCCAAGAAGAGCTGGAGCTGGAGCTGGAGCTGGAGCTCCACTGGACGGGAGGGCTCCATTGGAGGCGCTCGGCCGCGATGCTTTCCAGCAAGCCGTCCTTCTTGACCTGCATAGCTTTCTCGGCGCGGACAGAGGTGGTCGTCTGGCAGCGCAAAAATCATCAAGGCGCCCCAGGCCTCGTGTGCCTACTTCCCCACAAAGCGCTAGCATGACCTGGGGAAATGGTCCACGAGCGCAGCTTCTCCAGGCCCACATGACCAGAGTGCAACGAGGATCACGGCGCCTGGTGACAACCGATCTCGAGACCCTTGCCGGGAGCGGAGCATGCTAGAGGCAGCGGACGGGCAGATGATGAACTGAACAAGGGCAACAGCAAAGGCTATTCTTGGGGGGAAACGCTGCGCGTGGCATGATTTTTTATTCTGTCCAAAATATGTATGGCTGGGGACGAATGAAGAGGGCGAGGAACTGTATAGTGCGATATGTCGTGGTGCTCCTGAGGCGGTGCTATCTGACACGGCATTGCGCCCGCGGCGCGCGGCGACTCCGTCAGATAGAGTGAGGTAGGGAGGTGGGCGGTAGCTAGCTGAGGTACCGCACAGTAGCGGGCACAGGAGGGAGGGAGCAGCGCGGACGAGAGAGCTGGAGACACTGGAGTCGAGCAGCAGACAAGTCTCGTTTGTTGTCTTCGAGTCTGGCGTCGTCGTCGATTATATCACATCTGATTCCCTTCCCCGTCCGAGCGGTGTGCGATTCGGTCGTTGGGTGGCCCGGCAGCAGCTGCTGCGTTGCGCTTGGGCGCCCCCGGTCTCTGCCCCAAAGACGTCGCCCGCAGCAGTAGTGTCCGGTCCTTTCCAGTCGTCTCTCAACCCAAGGCACGCCCACAGGCCTACACGAAGCGCTACGTTGCGTCGTCCTGCTTCTTTCAATGCCCGTGATCCACTCGTCAGGCCTGGCCTCCCCAAACCGTCCTACAGCCACCGCCCTCGGACCCTGTGCCCGCGACGTCAGCGGGCCTCTCCTCTCCTAGTCTAGAGAGACTACTGCTACTCACCCGTCATCGTGGAGAGGGCTGCTCCAACCCAGCCCAACGTCCGTCAAGATTTCTCCCCCATCCTCGAGCCGCCGGCCCGCCAATATTCCTCTCCACGCCTTGCGGTCGACCACCTCATCCCACGACGAGAAGACTGGGCCCCGCCATTCCTCGTCCGACTCCGACCACTCGGAATTAGACTCGCTCTGGAGCGAGACGGGCGATCTCGTCGACCAGCTCGCAGACGAAGAAGATCCCTTGCAGGCTCGACTTCGCCAATCGCAAGACCTCGGTGCTGAAGCCCGTCCTCACAAGCGCCATCCGCAGCGCCGCGTACACTACGCCGACGACTCCTCGTCTGGCGCCAACAACGAAAAGGCTGGGCGTATCAAAAAGGAGGACATCCCAGTACCGACTCCCCCACGGAAGGTTGTCTCGCGAGGCGAAAGGTACCGTCGCCCGCCGCAAACGCCGTCTACACTATACTCACAACCATCATCAGGATCCTCGCTGCCATCATGGCTCCTAACGATGGCCCGTCCCGTATGCATGGGTTGCACGGCAAGAAGCTCATGTGCGTCTCCATCCCCTCGACCGCCATTGACTGGCCCAGGGCTGACCTCTATACCAGTTATTTCACCAGTGTATTTGTATCATTAGGGGTTTTCTTGTTTGGATACGACCAGGGCGTCATGTCGGGAATCATCACGTACGTCCAATCCCCCTTGACGGTACGCTTCGGGCTGACGGGTTGTGCGACACAGTGGTTCCTACTTCAAAGACTACTTCAACCAGCCCACCCGCGCTGAAATCGGTACAATGGTGGCCATCTTAGAGATAGGGGCCCTGATAGCATCTCTAAGTGTCGGAAAAATGGGAGATATCTTGGGCCGTCGACGGACCATTCTCTACGGCTCCCTCGTCTTCGTCGTCGGTGGCGCCTTCCAGGCGTTTGCGACGGGCATGCCCATGATGCTGCTGGGAAGGATTATTGCTGGTTTGGGTGTTGGTGCTCTATCCACCATCGTCCCAGTTTACCAGTCCGAAATCTCTCCTCCGCACAACCGCGGAAAGCTGGCCTGCGTCGAGTTCACAGGCAACATTTCTGGCTACGCGGCCAGTGTGTGGGTGGACTACTTTTGCAGCTACATCAAGAATGACTGGGCTTGGCGACTCCCCCTTCTCATGCAATGCGCTATGGGGTCGTTGCTGGCCTTAGGCAGTCTGCTTATTTGCGAATCGCCGAGGTAACATCCAACCCCCACATGGACCATCACCATACTGACGAAAAGTAGATGGTTGCTTGACAATGATCACGATGAGGAGGGTATCGTCGTTATTGCCAACCTATACGGCAAGGGCGACATTCACAACCCCAAGGCCAGAGATGAGTACCGTGAAATCAAGATGAACGTCCTCATGCAGCGCCAAGAGGGCGAGCGGTCTTACAGTGACATGTTCAGGAGATACTACAAGCGCGTCTTCATCGCCATGTCGGCGCAATCTCTCGCTCAACTCAACGGCATCAACGTCATTTCCTACTATGCCCCATTGGTCTTTGAACAAGCCGGTTGGGTTGGTCGCGAGGCCATTCTCATGACTGGCATCAACGGGCTCAGCTACTTGGCCTGTACGATTCCTCCGTGGTACCTTGTCGACTCCTGGGGCCGCAGATTCATTCTCCTATCCGGTGCTGTCGCCATGATAATCTCCCTAAGCGCGATATCATACTTCATCTTCATCGACATACCAGTCTGGACTCCCCGGCTGGTTGTCATTTTCGTCATGATATACAACGGTGCCTTTGGAGCCTCATGGGGACCGATTCCTTGGCTTTACCCGCCGGAAATCCTGCCGCTCAGCATCCGCGCCAAGGGTGCCAGTCTGTCGACCGCGGCCAACTGGGCCTTCAATTGGTTGGTGGGAGAAATGACGCCGATTCTTCAAGAGTGGATTCAATGGCGTCTGTACCTGCTGCACGCATTCTTTTGCGCAGTCAGTTTCGTTGTTGGTAAGTGCTGAAAAAGTGCTGTGGATCACGGCGTGCTGACTTTTGTTCCAGTGTGGTTCATCTACCCCGAAACCGCAAACGTGCGCCTGGAAGACATGAACTCTTTGTTCGGTGATGCGACGTCCCAAATGCCTACTCCCGCGACATTGGCCGAAGCCGAATCCCTGTTCAGCGCAGGATCTCCCGTGCCATCTTTGGACATTCGTCGCAGTGGTGGTCTGGGCGCGGACAATGCCATTCCCGGACTTGACATCAACCCACCCAACGTCAATGTTGAAGGCGGCAAGCCCCAATACAGCAACAACAGCCAACGCAAGGACTCCAATGCCACAAGCCAAAGAGAGGGGCTGGGTGGGTGGATCTCGAACCTCGTTAAGCGCGGCAAGGACAATGGAGAAGGGGACAGCCAGAGTGGCAGTTACCGGCGAATCAACCAGGATGACGAATGAGATTCTAGATGAGCGGTGGACGACATTGCTTTGGGACGGCTTCTGCATGGAGACCCAATAGAGATTCCGCGGCGCATGGGTTCTACACTCTTGGGCTGGCCACGACTAATTGAAGCGGGGCCACGGTGCAGGAGCGAGAGGGAAGAAGAGGGGGTGGCAGGGTCTCAAGGGGGGGGGCAGCAGGCGGGATTTGATCAGTTTGGTTCTCTTTTCTTTTTTCCATTTGGTATAGTGTAGACTGCGGACTCTGCAGCGGCCCAGCGCGCAAACTGCGGCGGAGTCGAGTTGGACGTGTATAGTACAGTAGGTAGGATATATGGGGATTATCATTCATGATGCATCACAGGATCGCGAATCATTGCTTCACATGGGGCCTCGGGACGGGTTGGGACTTGGGCAGGGCCACAGGCACACAGGGCGCGTCTTGCCGTGGAGCGGAGAGAGGGACTGAGGGGAGGGGGCGTAGAGAACACGTTACGAGACGCGCGGAGTTGGACCGAGCCCTGCCCTTGCCTGAGCAGATCGCCGTAAAAAGTGGCCGGGCTGCCCGTGTCCTATTTCCAGCCCAGCATCTCTGCTCCTGTTCCCTGCTCCGCTCACGACTTGGCCCTGCGATTCCCGTTGTGAGCCTTGCGCCCTGCACTGCAAACAACCACCTTTAAACTCAACCTTCCCTCGCTCCCGCACTGCTTATCCATCCTCACCTACCCTCGACCGCCCGGCAGCAGAGGGGCTGCATATCACCATGGCCGACCCCCAGAGCTATGCCTCTGGAGCTGACGCCGCCGTCAACGGCGATGCTCTGCGCAGGAGAAACATTCCCAACGGCAACGGACAGCTCGACCACCACTTGCGCGAGCCCGAGGAAAAGTCGAAACAAAAGGTCAGTCCAGTCGCCGCACGAGCTGTGCCTCCTGCACCTGCATGCCTCTCCCAATGCTGTGGACTGACAGTTGCCCCGCGTCTGCAGACCAAAACTTTCCTCCAGACCCTCGACGAAACCGAACACATCTGGGCGCCCATCCTCTTCACCGCCCTCGCCTTCTTCACCCGTCTCTACAAGATTGGTTTGTCCAACATTGTGACGTGGGACGAAGCTCAGTAAGCCCAAACAATGCCATTGTTTAAGCTGGCAACAGCAGGCTGACTTGCACCCAAAGTTTTGGAAAATTTGGCTCCCACTACCTCAAGCGCGAATTCTATTTCGATGTCCACCCGCCGCTGGGCAAGATGCTGGTCGGCCTGTCCGGTTGGCTGGCTGGTTACAATGGCTCCTTCGAATTCAAGTCTGGCGAGCAGTACCCCGCAGAGCTCAACTACACGTTCATGCGAGCCTTCAACTCGGGCTTCGGCGCCCTCTGCGTCCCGCTGGCCTACTACACTGCAAAGGAGCTCAATTTCAAGCGCCCCGCAGTCTGGCTTGCGACTCTGATGGTTCTATGCGACAACTCCTGGGCTACAATCAGCAGGTTCATCCTCTTGGACTCGATGCTGCTCTTCTTTACATGCACGACCGTCTTTTGCTGGTCCAAGTTCCACAGGCTGCAATACGACCCCTTTTCTCCTGAATGGGGTCTTTGGCTGATGCTCTGCGGTGTTTCGATCGGTTGCGTTACCAGCGTCAAGTGGGTTGGCTTCTTCGTCACGGCTCTCGTTGGCCTGTACACTGCTGAGGATTTGTGGCGCAAATTTGGCGACTTGAAGATGCCCAAGGTAAGAAAAGTGCTGTCCAATATTTCTGCCAAGGCTGACATGGGATAGGCTGAGCTGGGAGCCCATCTTGGATTCCGGGTCTTTTCACTGATTGTGATTCCATTGATGGTCTACATGTTCTCTTTCTGGCTCCACTTCCTCATTCTCGAAAACAGCGGCCCTGGCGACGCGCAAATGAGCTCCCTTTTCCAGGCCAACCTTCGTGGCACAGACGTCGGCAAGGGCAGCCCTCTGGAAATTGCCATCGGCTCTCGGCTCACCCTTAAGAACATGGGTTACGGCGGAGGTCTTTTGCATTCTCACGTCCAGACCTACCCAGAGGGATCGCAGCAGCAGCAAGTCACTTGCTACCACCACAAGGACGCCAACAACGACTGGTTCGTGTACCCCAACCGCTTTGACAATGACTATGTCGTCGGCGAGGATCTCCGCTTCCCCAAGGACCGTGACGTCATTCGTCTGATTCACGCCCAAACTGGCCGCAACCTCCATTCGCACACCATTGCTGCCCCGGTTACCAAGGCCGACTACGAAGTCTCCTCGTATGGCAACGTGACCATTGGTGACACCAAGGACCACTGGACCATCGAAGTTGTGCGCGACGTAGCCTCTAGCGACTACTCCAAGATCCGCACTTTGACGACTGCCTTCCGCCTGAAGCATGTGGACCTTGGGTGTTACCTGCGCGCAGGCACTGTCAACCTGCCGCAGTGGGGTTTTAAGCAAATCGAAGTCACTTGCGACAAGAAGAACAACCCGAGGGACGTCTACACGCACTGGAATGTCGAGAGCCACTGGAATGACAGACTCCCTGCTGGAGACCCTGGCTCGTACAAGTCTCCATTCTTCCGCGACTTTATTCACCTCAACGTGGCCATGATGACCTCGAACAACGCCCTTGTTCCCGACCCTGATAAGCAGGACGATCTTGCCTCCCAATTCTGGCAGTGGCCCATTCTTCACGTCGGCCTTCGCATGTGTGGCTGGAATGACGAGAGTAAGTGACTATTTGGAATTTCTCGAACCATGATGCTAATACTGTCACAGCTGTCAAATACTTCCTCCTCGGAAACCCCTTTGTGTACTGGGCTGGTACTGCCTCGCTTCTTGGTGTTGGCTTGCTCTGCCTGTGGCATCTCATTCGCTGGCAGCGTGGCTACAAGCCCCTGCCCCCTGCTGACTTGGACCACCTCGAGTACTCGGGAGTCTACCCCGTCATCGGATGGTTCCTCCACTACTTTCCCTTCATTGCCATGGCGCGTGTGACGTACGTGCACCACTACTTCCCGGCGCTCTACTTTTCCATCCTGTCCTTCAGCTTCTTGACCGACTGGTTCTCGCGGCGCACCAGCCGCAACGCGCAGATCGCCCTGTACGCGGTGCTGTACACGATTACGATTGGCTTGTTTGTTTACTTCCGCGACATTACATTTGGCATGCAGGGACCCAGCACGCAGTGGAGGCATTTGAAGTGGTTTAATACATGGAGGATCTCGGACTAGATTACTCGCCGGCGTTTTTTCTTTCTTCCTTTCTCCTTCCTTTGCCGCAGTCTTTTGAGACCCCTGATTTGACGCATGGTTGCTGCGATTGCCCCCCGTGGGTGTCTGGCTGGGGTCTGATTCGTAACTCTTTTCAAGCTGCTTATCCTCCTCTCTCTCGTCTCTTACGCTGCTGCTACTACTGCGTCCATGGTTCTCTTGCTGTTTTGCATCGCTGTTGTAATTTTGCTTGTGTCTGTTGTCATGAAACTTTTTGTAAGGGGCATGGATGAATGGGCTGATGGAGCGGGCAGTAGATGTACGGGTACAGACGCCCGGATGGACGGATACATGTATCACTGTCCACGTGGAAGGTTTGTTTGCGTCTTTCATTTCAACGGGGAAAACAACAACAACAACAACAACATCGATGGCTCAGAGCCAGGGAGAAGGTCTGACGACTTGAGACGATGGTAAATCGGATGATTGGTAGGTAAGGCAGGCAGCAGGCAGGCAGGCAGGGCCAACGAGACGGGGGAAAAAGCGAACGATGAGGACACGAAAAACACAAATACGAGACAGCTATGCCGGGAAGAAATAGTAGTCGTCGGGGCGTGCGTGTGTGTGGCAGGGCAGGTAGAAGAAGAAGAGAAAAAGAAGCACGCTGCGTGTAGTTGTTTCTCACTGTCCATCTCTTTTCTGTCTGTTGAGCCATATCTTCTGCGTCTTTTGCATCTTCGCTTTCCTGCCTTTCCAGCATCTCTTTTTACGTAGTCACGGCCTAGGGATCAGCGCAAGGCGTGTTTGTGCGCGTTGGAGTAAGGCAGCTGTAGGGTAGGTAGGAAAGGAGGTGCTGTAGTTGTCAACATCGTCCATCTTTACTGCTGGAGCTGTTTTGCGCGTGCTATCTATGTACTACTGGATTGGTCTGTGATGCATACTGTGTCTGTCTACGGCCCAGAGAGGCAAGTAATGAGATTTGACGTTGAACGTCTTGTCGCTGTCGACGGAGGCCGTCCGGGCTGAGAAGAGATGCCATTTCGAGAGGGAGCGTGTCTGAAGAGAGGAGCATGTCCGAAGTACGGACGACGTCCAGAAACACATCTAGACGTTTGAAGTTGGAGCAAAGACTTGCTCCTTTCGGCTCCGTGGTCCTCCTCTCTGCTGTCTTGGGCCAATCGTGCTGTCATCACATGATCCTCGCGCTCGACATAGTCGCCCATCTGGACGGCCTTCTCTTTCGGACAATCTAGGAGCGAGTGGGGCAAGGAACAAGAAGCCCTTTTGGGTTGCGCGGTGCGTCGGAGACAGATGCTGATAAATCTTCCCTGGATGAAGTTGTCGAGATTGGAAACGGCACCGTTGTACTCTCTGATGAGTGTGCATTCGGGGCGCCGACGAGGATTGCGAAGGTTTTGTTGAGCTCTGGGACTGACTGAGACGGTGAACGAAAGAGTCTGCTGAAAATTTTGAATTACAGAAAGCTCGCTCGCTATTCATAAGTCGTAATATAATGGTGGTGGTCCTGGTATCTTCTCGCCCAATCTGAGAAAAATGCAAACGCTCGCCTGCTCAATCAATCTTCTGCCGAATACGCTATCCTCTAAATCCCAAAACGAAAAGCGTAAAGATCCAACTCGCGGTTCCTCCTGATGTGTGGAGGTTAGACATTAAGTCGCGTCGCAATAACAAAACCATGCATGTGAGAAAGCGTCAAAGCGCAATAAACCCCCCAAAGGAAAAGAATGCACGGCGTTGTGGGAAGTCCATCGTGGAGAAGCGAGTGCGCCTCTACCCAAGCACCGCAGCCAAGACAACGATTAGCAGAATTATCGACGTGCCCACCACGGACATGATGCGATTCAACCTCCTCCAGTATCTCCCCCTAGCAAACGCCCTCTCGGCCTCAGCCTCCCCCAAACGAATGGCGATTGGGGTCCCGCAGCTCGGCCGACCCTCTGGCACATTCAGGTCCTTCTCAACCACCCTTCCAGCATGGACTTCCGCGGCCATCGAAGCCCGCTGCCGATATTCGTCGTCCTGGCCCCTCTCCAGGTCGTCGAGGTACGGATCAGAAGAGGGAGGAGGCGGCGGAAGACGGAGAAAGGCAGCGACTATCCATGCAATCGGGAAGAAGAATCCAAAGGCAAAGAGGTACAGTTGTCGGTCGACTCGGGGATCGTCGTGGGTACGCGATGGAGGCGGCGAGGGTGGTGCCAGAGACCGATACCAAGTTGTCAGGGTTGCCACGGTGTTGGTGTTGCTTTGCACGGAGAATCGTTGGCGACGCGGCTCCGGTTCGGGATCGTAGACTGTGTCGGGCGTGCGCGGATACTCGGGCAATGCTTGGATTCCCATCTCGGAGCTGTTGTCGCCGGAAAGCGAATCAGATTCCTGAGTCAAGGACGAGAGTGCTACTCCATGATGGTTCGGCATGAACGAGGGCCTGGGGACACCGTCGGGGCCAAAAGCCTCTGCAAGCTGATCATCGTCGAGGTTTGCGCTGTAAATTGTGCTGTGCGGTCGGTTGCGGGGACGATGCACACGCGCAATGCTAAATTCAGAAGATGAGGGCGAAGCCGTTTGGGCCGTATTCGACTTGGATGTAGGTCGCGAGAGACCCGACTTGAAAGTGGTTCCATTTGAATGATTGAAATCAATGGCAAACTTTGCCCGTGGAGTTTTTGGAGTTTTAGGAGTCTGTGGGGGGTGAAAATTGCCCAACGAAGTAACTGATTGTGATCGAGAAGACCCAGCATGAAAAGAGTAAGAACTTGGGTTTGTGGTTGAATAAAAGGTCCTGTCATGACTTAGCAGGAGGCGCAGAATCTGTGAGAAAGATCTACATACCGTGCCCATGCGGGCAAAGTTCTAGCAACATTGACAACCGTAGTGTTGCTCGAATTGCTCCCTGGACGCGTCGGTGGCCATGACCTGTCACCGCCAAATCCCATATGAGCAAAGCTCATCGAATCTACCGATTGCCAAGGATTACGGAGAGGTGGAATGTTGGTTGTGTCGTCAGAAGCCTTGCGGGTCCGGTCTGTCATGGTAACGAATGTCGCAGGCGTGGCTGTTCCCTCAACCTTGGTGATTGTCGAAGCGGCCATCGACTTTTGTCCGGTTGGTGGCGGGTCGTCGACATGGACTTTCTCTGCCGCGACGGGCTTCCTCTGGACAACTGGTGTCTTGTTATCGGATGTCGCGCCAACTGTCTTTTCTTCATGTCGAACAGGGGACTTTGGAGGGCTTCCCTGTAGCTTTTCCAGGGTCTGGCTGTTTCGATTCCGTATTCTTGGCACAAAGATTGGCGCTGGCGAGCCATACTCCACCGATGCAAAAGTTCCGGCCGAAGCATCTCGCATTTTGGGATACTGGAGGACAATCTCTTCCGGAGAAGAAACTTCCCTTGACGCCATATGGAGGCGTGATTGAGACCTGGAGTGGCTCAAAAACTGTTCGCTCAAGATTGGTGTGGATGACGGTCGTCTCGTCCTGGTTTGCGACTCGGTGTCGAGAAAGGGCTCAAGAGGATTCCCAAAACTAGTGACTGGCCGCCTCGAATCGGATTCATTGCCAACACAGTGGATGTTGAGCCCTGCGGGTGTCGACGATGGCCGCGCAGACTGGAAGCTTGGAGGCCAGAGTGTCCAGTTGCTTCCGGTAGACTTTCGATCCACATGGCATCTAGTGGAGAGAGTTTCTGAAGACGCCGATGATCTATCAGAAGCACCTGGGAATTTTGACGACGGTGGAGCCAAATCATCGGCGTCTTCAGAGGCTTCGACAGAACGTAGCCCCGAGCGTCGACGGTCCGAGTCTTGGGAATCGGGAGATATGTGACGTGAAGCAGAAGATACAACGTTCCTGTCCCTGTCTGTCACAGATCTTATGGTACTGATGGATTGTCGGTTTTTCGTATCTACAGAATGACGTTTGGGAGAGTCGGCCGGAAGAGAAGGTTCCGAAGAGCCCAAAAGACTATTGAAGAATTCCGGCGTGTCTGTAGAAGCAGACGATCGCTTATCCGACCGACTGCTGGGAGAACCCGGGCCGGGGTGCACTTGGGATGACAGAAACGGAAATGAGGGTCTGGTTTGCGTCGGGGATGGCGCACTCAAATTTCTCGAATGTCGTTTTCCAGGGGAGTCATTTTGTTCCTTTCGTTCTCGAGCTCGCTGAAGTTCCAATTCTCTTTCGACACGAAGAAGTGGTGGCACCACGTTAAATCTTTGCGACGAGTTTGATCTTGCGGTGTTTTGATTGGCCGGTGAAATTTCTCCCAGTGGTTGTCGCCTGGTTGCAAACGCAGATTTTGACCGACGTCGCGAATCCCTTGCGTTTGAGTCTGGATTGAGAATCGATTGAGCATTATCGGATTTGGACCGACTGCGTCCGGCGACCAAATCATTTTCTTGAGAGCCCTGGGATCTTAAAGGCGGCGGTTTGGGGGCTCTGTTTGAAGGCATGGGAGCGAGAGAATCGTAAGACCGATAGAGACACCCGCGGCTGGAAATTTATTGACTGGCAGCTTCGCGACTCGGATGGATCGGTATACAGCAAAGAAGATGGATTCCGGACATGGACGGATGATCAAGGTTGCGCAACAGGAAGAGAAAAATTTGGTAGAACCAGGAGACATGGAGAATCTATAAAGATAAAGTGGCTGCATCAGGTGGCACGTTGGGCACGCCACAAGGACGGCGCAACGCTCCCACCTCTGGACCTTTCCTTCTCCACCATGGCCGCCCAAGAAATTGTCGGTTCTGAAGCATAGCGTAGTTAAGGGCCGGCTCTGTTTGGATTCATATCGTGGCCCGCCACATGAAGGCGGAAGGGGCGCTGAAGAGGCATGGGCAGGCTTGCAAATGCCATGCTGGGGAATGCGATGGAGTTGGGTAGTCCTTGGAAAAAGGGGGACTAGTCGAGACGAAGACACGTCGACGCGTGCTTGGATGTAGCTTTGCGGTCAGCGGCATGCGCAGAAGAGATGGCGATTCCGGGATGGATGGACGAGCAGAGGAACAACCTGGACCGGTACTGGGCTGAGGATGGTGTGTAGGGAAGCGTCGCCATGGTGGAAGAAAGTCGGTCCTGATGGAGAATTGGGCGCACGGGCCTCTTCCTCTTCCTACCTGTGACTCGAGTCAAGTCAACAAACCAACCCAACATCAACACGCCATCTACAATCTCGTCAGCTCCATGTTCAGCCCGTCTTCCTCGTCGGTCCTGCTGCCCTGTCCTTCGCCGACCCGTCGCCCCGAAGACCTCGTCATCATCCCGGGAGATGATCATTCATCAACCAATATGCTGTGTCGGCGAGCTTTGCTGGCTACCATGATCTGAGCGCTGCGCCGGTCGATCCAGCCAATCCTCTGCTCATTCTCTTGTGCGGCTTTCCAGAAGCCACAGATTGTTGCCATCATTCCATCTCCGAGCAAGAATTCCATCTTTTACACGCGGCGCACTATTCCCGGCTGAACAACCCGCCTTTCCCAGACAAGTGATGCTTCCGGTCGGACTGCATGATTCGGAGCTCTACACGACGTCGGAAGCTGTGCTTTGGTCTTTGCTCTTCAGCCTAAAGTCTTGGGAATCAGGCTTACCTTTCCTTTCCTGAACGCATTAGCAACTCTGATTATTGCTACAAATACTGACGTGTCCGCGGGACAATTCAGCTGTCGGCTTGTCTCTTTCCATTGACCGTGCGCGGAGTGACGCAACCTGCTCCGGGTTGCGGGCTGCGGGTTGCTACGCAAGGAGGCCTTCAAGATTTCGGGTTGGCCGAATATACCGACGCACTGCATTATTCTTGAGGAATTGATCCACTAGGCAACGCCTGGTCGACGTGTACCACAAAGCTGCCAGCTCTTTGAAATGTCATGGATCAATCAACTGAACACGAGTACAATGCTCGTTCCCTGAGGTGGTTTGCTGATGGCAGAGAAGCTGAAGCGCTGATGCCAGTCAGGCGCAGACGACTGAAGAGCGTCGTGCAAGGCCTCGTTGTCCTGCTCATTCGACGAACTCTATCCCAAGTCATCGGAACGCCATATAAACAGACTGCCACGAACGCGGAGTGGACCCGAGTAGAGCGCGGTGGCATGATGGGTGACAGATCAATTGGGAAGGAAACCCGGCTTTTCCTTTTATCAGGTCAGCCTCCATGGCCTGGAGGTTCTGCATTGACATTTAGAGGTCACTTACCAAACGGTGAACGAAAAGTGTTGCGGTCTTGTCAATTCCCAGGTCAAGCATCATGGATTTAAATGTTTCAACTGCCTCTTTTCGCACGCACTTCGCCGGGACCATTGCACTTTCACGCTACAAATTCTTGAAACAAAACACAAAAATCATAACAACAGAGGCTGCAAATCCTGCCACCATCTTGATCTTCGGGTGCTCGAACAATCGCAGAACTTACATACTCCATGCCGCCGCACACTGTGCAACATTACGACTTGCAAGCGAGCGACCTCAGCCCCAACGAACAAACTCAATAATCCACCACCAAAGCGTCTTTGCATACCTCTGCGCAATTATTGAAACCACAAACGTCAAACAAAAAAGCTGTCCAAAATCCGGAGACTAAGAAAAATGTCGAAACGCCTAAACGCGCCCACCAGCACCACAAGTCCGACATCTACGCCTTCGCACGTCACACCAAGTCGCGCCACCCAATCAACGCTCTTCCGCCACACCCCACCCCTGCTCATCTCCTTTCCCTCTCCTCTCCCCAACCATCTTATAGCCGCATCGAGAAGCGAAAGGTAGACCGGCTCGTGCCAGTTGAACCACAACGCAGTCTTTTGAGCGAGAATTCAACGGCGTTTGGTAGAGAAAAAGTGTCAGACAAGATGTCTGTCTCCATGATTCCAACGCCCTCGCATCACACATCCCCACCCCGTCCCAACGACCGCCCTCCACCTGCAGCACGCCCATGTCGATGCACGGCCGGCAGGGGGCCGACTCCTCCACGCCCCCTCGCGCCGCGCCGCACCGCGCTGGCGGCCGCTTGATGCTGACGGTACGGCGGTGGTCAGTGGGAATGTTTCACATGTCAGACGTTCAAAGTTCATGCGTTGCGCGGCGAGGCAGAGCGATTTTGGGTCGTGTGCATGATGCCCTGGTAGATTTAGGTACATGAGCGTCTATTGATTGTGCCTTGTGGATGGATGTATGGATGGGTGGGTGGGGTTGTGGAAGGAGGGGGCTGGGGACGGACGGGGCCAAGGAAGCTTGTGGGTGATTTGCTTCGGTCGTGTTTGATACTGAACCCTTCGTGTCGGTTGGCTGCATCGTGTTATGAGAGTGTTCTTTTCCGCGATCAGATGGGTCTTGGCCAGAGGCTGTGGAACCAGAGGGTGGAATTTGCTAGATTCACGGCGTGTTGGAGTTTGTTTAAAGGCAAAAAAAGATCTTCTTCTCTATCAAAGTAACTCTTGAATACCCCCTTGGTACGTCTACTCTGTCTTGCCTCTATAGCTTTGACCTGACATTTTCCCACAAGCTAGGCTTGTCTAGGTTTGCTGGCCCGTCGTAAAGGTCTCGTTCGATTGCGCGGATGTTTACCTAAATCAGGACATAAGTTTTTGGCGATGGTGAGTTGAAGAGTTGTTGGGGGTACTCACATGTTGCAATCCCAGTTGCTCAATCCTCTCGACACCAAGGAGCCTCATCGCTGTCTCCGTCTCTGCTTTCAGGACTGATCGCGGCGTCAGTGCTTGTTCTATCACGGAAATCGTCATGAAAGGACTCGACTTACTCTCCAAGACACGCGCAACACCCTCCTTGCCACTCGCTCCGAGTCCAAAGAGTGCGGCGCGACCAACACCGACACCCTTCGCACCCAGGGCGAGCGCTTTGACGACGTCAGTGCCACGCTTGATTCCTCCATCTACCCAAACCTCAATCTTGTCAAAGACCTCTGGGCAGTACTTTCGAATCTCGAGCAGCGTGTGCACAGCCGGGGGTGCAGTGTCCATCGCCCTACCGCCATGATTGGAGAGGATGATGCCTTTGACTTGAGGAGCATGCAAGGAAGCCAGGTATGCATCCTCGTGTGTCTGCAGGCCCTTCAGAACAATCGGCAGCTTGGTATGCTGGGCCAGCCAAGGCAGCGTCGTTTTCCACGTAAGATCTGGAGCCGTGCCCATGAACAATGCCCTACCGACACCGCCGGAACTCTCCCCACCCTCCTTGGACTGTCCGGCGGTAGCATCCTTGGGATCGGGGCTCGTGGAAGAGGCTGAGCCATCCTGGATGGCAGAGCGGACGGGCAGGTTGGATCCGACATTCTTAGACTTTTCGTCGTGCTCGCGCTTGCCCGGGACAGGAGCATCGAGGGTCAAGCAAATGAACTTGATTTGCGGCAGCTTGGCGATCCGGGCAAGCATGGCTTCACTCTTTTTCCGATCCGTTTGCACGTATAATTGCCATCCGAACGACTGCTCTGGACGGGCGTCTTTGACGATTTGCTCTGGTGTCATGGATGCATTGTTTGAGATCAATTGCAACGCGCCGAACTTGGCGCAGGCCTGCGCAATGCCCCATTCACCGTCGGGGTTCGCAAGCCGTGCCATGGCGGCCGGAGAGACATAGATGGGAATGTTCACCTTGTTGCCAAGGAGTGTTGTGCTGGTGTCGCAATTGGTGCAGTCGACAAAGACGCGCGGCCGCAATAGTATCTGACGGTATGCTGAATTGTTCAACTGCTTGGAGTGCAAGTCATCAGCCGCAGAGTAGTAATATGCCCATGCCTTGTGGCTAATCTGCTTGGTAGCAACCTCCTCAATGTCGTCGAGGTTGAGCAGGGATTCCAAGTCTGGTGGGCCCTCTAGTTCGCCTGCTTGTTCCTGCGCAGGCGATTTCTCCTCAGATGGAAGCGTAGCCTCGTCGAATTTCCCCAGCTTCGCCTCGGCCGGAAGGCTCTCCTCGAGGATGCCTGGAGGGTGGATTGGGTCGTACTCTTCCGTTGCGTCCTTGCCAGCAAGAGACAATATGATTTTGGGGCCGCCTGGATGTTCGGAGAGAAAGGATGTCACGTCGTATACGTTTCCGTAGAGAACAACCCAACAGCTCTCTCGGGTGTTGTGTTTGGAGACTGAGGAATGTTAGCGGCTGGTGCGTAGTCGCCGAGGATCGACGTACCTTCGTCATAGCTGTAGACTTTGGCCATTGTAAGCACACACAGTGAATCAACAAACGATGGAAGCTGGGAACAAGCGTAGTAATTCAAGAAGCGCCGGACGCTGCCACAGGACAACAACGAGGTCAAATCGATTCAAGGCGCGGCATCAAGGTTGGAGAGTCTACAGGACTCGGTCGAAACGTCAGCGACTCTGCGTACAATTGCATTTCGGTGATTGGATGGCGCAATGCCTGATCGGCAAAAGTGGGATACTGCTTCCGTGGCGAGAGAAGGTCAAGTTTCCGCGTCGGCGGTCAAAATCCGATGAGCAACGGAATTGGAACGCGGGGGAACTCGGCACGACTTGCCCCGTCACACGGCTTCCCGCCAACTCGTGAAAATTGTCCCTCCCGGCGTCTGAACACCATCTCCATCCCGGCCTCCTCGACGCACCTCAACTCATGACATTGCAATCCAACGACCGTCCTCCGCACCAGGTCCGACCGCGTGGCGACCGAGGGCGCGGTCGTGGTGGCAGAGGAAGAGGTCGAGGCGGCCGTTCAGCTCCTCCAAGCGCCGCACAAGTTCCAACCATCAACCAAGTCGTTGCGGGTGCACATGTCTCCATTGTCCTCAAAGTTGATCAGCCTACCGGTCGCCAAGTTCAGGGAACAGTCTCCGAAATCTTGACGCGTGGCAATCATCCCAGAGGAATCAAAGTGCGACTCGTCGACGGTCGAGTTGGCCGCGTGCAACGCATGGCGACAGACGTCGAAGCAAGAGATGGATCGCAGGGCCTGGGCAATCTGGGCAGAAATGGAGAGCCCAGCCGAGACTTCGCTTCGACTGGAGTTGGCGCGTCATCCGGATCACGCTTCCAGATCAGGTACCGCGATGTCAGAGAGGAAGAAGAACTCAACGCGCCACCATCGGGGTACAGTTTGGGAGACCTACTCCCCCCGGGACACCCGTTGCGCGAAGAGTCTCAGGAACGTAGTGAGCGCGGATCGTTTGAATCCCCAAGTCTCAACTCTGCTGTTCAAGTCTGCCCTGTCTGCCATCAATTCGAGGGCGATGAGACCGCCGTTGCACACCATGTCAACTCACACTTTGAAGATTGAGTAGCACAGATCCACGAAAAGATTGCAGTTCTGGGCGCAACTTGCCGTTTCGATCCTAGACAGGGAGGCTTCATACGCATGGACCATGACAAGAAGCATTCATACTCCTCTAACGTACCATCGAGACATCCACCGAGATCAATCAAGGGAGCATTCGACTACCTATTCGCCTACTCGTCCTGCTTCAAGGCTTGTTTTACAATTGCTCCGCACAGTCTGGCGTACGGATTCGTCTTGACTGCCATCTGTTTCGCCATTTGATCTCCATACATTCCACCGGCGTAAAATTCTCGGCTTGCTCTCTCTTCCAACTCGTTGCGGTCTTTGCCCTTGATCTCATCCGGGCCAGCCTCTAAACTGCCTTGTCCAGCCGCCTTCGCTGCCTTCAAGAAAAGATATCCGCGGTGGGTATGAGACGTGGCCAAGAGACGAGCTTGCAGAGGAGATACTGCATCTTGTGGAGACTTTGGAGATAGGAGGCGGATGCATTTGGCCAAGTCTCCGAATAACGCGCTCGTAGTTTCCAAATTTTTGGCATGAAAAAAGTCTCCATCGTCGTCGATCAAAAGCCGGAGCGCCTGCGCACGATTCATGTACGCAGAAGCATACTGAGGATTCCTCTCGATCAAGAGACTCAAGGAATCAATTGCAGATTTGATGTCTTTTTTGTCTGGTCGCGTCGACGTCCCTAGCGAACGAATTGCGTCTCGTTCCGTCAATTGGAGGGGTGGTAAGAGTGCGTCGGGAACGTGCGGAAGTTTTTGACAATCACTTTTAATTGTAACGGATGTTGAAGGGGAGGATTCGGGGTCAAAAATTGCAGAAAGAACTTTGGCATCGTTGGAAGAAAGTGCGGTGTTGACGTCTGCCATTGCGGAAACGAAGATTTGGTGGTTCGCGGGTTGGGGTTGGCAGGAGACAGATGTTGTTCTTTCAAAGCAAGCTTGTGGGCTAGCCGACCTACCTGAACGCCTCGAACTTGCGCCCCTCGCCTCCCCGCAGCCGGTCACATTGCGCCAAAAGATGGAATCTGGGGCACGTCGAAAGTCAGTTTCGAGGCACCGCATGCGCTGAGCCGACTAAAGCCGAGACACGTGACGGCTATTCCTGCGCTATCTCCATTGTCTCTATTGAGCTCCTCCTCTAGCCTGGCGCGTTGGCGGCAGGAATCGGCCCAAAGCGGATTTCCGGCATCAGCACTACGCCGGAGGACGCGCTGCTCCGTTGGTTGGGTCAGTAATATTTCCACACCGTGGAACCTCCGGAAGTTGAATTCACAACTTTCTCCCTACCAATTTACTCTTCTCTGGTCGACAAGAATCTCTCCCTGTCCTCCTACGGTATCTGTGTCCACTCGATTTGCAAGATGGCGCCTATGGCTTTACCAACAGAGCAAGACTCTCTGTCCAACTACCAAGGATACCATTCGGTCCACTGGTATGTGGGCAATGCAAAGCAAGCGGCTGCATACTATGTAACGCGGATGGGATTTGAAAGAGTTGCGTACAAGGGCCTTGAGACTGGCTCGCGTGGCATGGCCTCACACGTGGTGAGGAATGGCAAAGTCACTTTCGTTCTTTCCAGCCCTTTGCGAAGCGGCAAGGGTTGCGGAAAGGTAGCCGAGATTGACGAAATAGAAGCAAAGCTGGTTGAGGAGCTACATGCTCACCAAGAAAAGCATGGCGATGCTGTCAAAGGCAAGACCTGGCGCATGACTGGCGATATTTTCCTGGTCAAAGCTAACATTAGTTCAGATGTCACTTTTGAAGTGGATTCTGTTGACGCAGTATACCAGCACGCAGTGGCCAATGGCGCAGTCAGCGTCGCTGCTCCATACACGTTGAGCGATAAAGAAGGATCTGTCCGCTTGGCCACCATCACTACATACGGCGACACTACTCACACGCTGATTGAGACGCGGAATTATAAAGGTTCCTTCCTGCCTGGCTACCGGGCAGAGACGGCGCAAGATCCGATCTCGAAATTCTTGCCCATTGTCGACTTGGAAGCGGTCGACCACTGCGTGGGCAATCAAGACTGGGATGAAATGGAGGATGCTTGCAACTATTATGAACAGGTTCTTGGCTTCCATCGCTTCTGGAGCGTCGACGACAAGGACATTTGCACGTGAGTCTTTCAAACCCTCTCCGCCACTGCGCGCGCATTAACGTCGGTTAGTGATTACTCTGCATTAAAGTCCATCGTCATGGCCTCGCCCAATGAGGTCGTGAAGATGCCAATCAACGAGCCCGCCACTGGCAAGAAGCAATCCCAGATCGAGGAGTACATCAACTTCAACGACGGGCCCGGCGTGCAGCACATTGCGTTGCGCACCCATGACATCATCGCCACCATCACAGCCCTCAAGCAGCGCGGTGTCGAGTTCATCAAAGTACCAGATACTTACTACACGTCCATGCGCGAGCGTTTGGCACGCACAGCGAGCGCCAACAAGTGGCAGCTGCAAGAGGACTTTGACAAGATCCGGGAGTTGGACATTTTGATCGACTTTGACGAGGGAGGCTACCTGCTGCAACTCTTCACCAAGCACCTCATGGACCGACCCACTGTGTTTATCGAAATCATCCAGAGGCGCAACTTTGATGGCTTTGGAGCCGGCAATTTCAAGAGCCTGTTTGAAGCAATCGAAAGAGAGCAAGAGCTGAGGGGCAACTTGGTATGAGGGAATCGTGCAAAGGTCATTGGCGTTTCGTAGCCTGGAATTCCAGTCCTCTCGGTCCATGCTTGTCTCCGTCCGTGACGAATTTTCTGTCTCCGAGGCCGACATTTCGTGCCGACATCTCTTGCCGACAACCAAAACTTGCACACACCGCTGTTGTTCAAGTCAGGTGTCGACTAACGAGATCCATCCTGCGGAGCATCTGACGCCGAATTAGTGTCAACGTCACGGTGTTGAAGGATCCCGTCCGATCCGCCTGTCTCTTCGCCTTGCCAAATTGTCAAAAGGTGGAGGTGGGTGCACAAGGCGGACAGGGTTGCATAACGACTTGCCACTCTCATGCTAGATGGAAGCGTCTTGACAGTCGAACTGCAGGAGGGTCGGATCCGCCAAATCCTGTCCCGCACACCTCCCGCCATTCCAATTTACCCAATCACGATGCAGGTGAACGGCACAAACGCGTCGATCGTATAGTTGACGTCGCTCGTGCTCATCCTTCAAGGCCTGTTTTCCAGATTCGCGAAAATGGCCTCTGTGGGCATCTGTTGCGAGCCAATGCACCGCAACGGTTTGGTCAATTGCCTCGATTCAGACAATTGGTTGGGAAATTCGACCAAGACGCCGTCGCCATCTATATCGTTCGTTGGCCTCACTTTTCTTTTTTGCAATCCGATTGACATTCTCTTCTCCCGGAGGATTATCGCCCAGCTTGTCATCATCCATCGCCGCCCTGCACCGCGGCTCATCGGTCGAATCGTACGAAGCCTCCCTCGGGCTGCTTTTGGATCCGGCCGCCCGCATGGTGGCCCAGACCGACGGCGAGCGACGACATGCTCGGTCTCCCAGCACACCGTCACTCCATCACGGAGAGCGTGCTGACTGGCAGCAGCATCGAGAGAGGACCAAACGGTGAAGCCGTCCATGCTGCCGGCCGGTCCAAGACGAGGCTAGAGCTGCGCGCGAGTGAGTTCGAGGTGCAGCCACAAACCAAGCAGGCTCACCGTAAAGCTGCTGACCGATGAGAGGAGGGCGGCCAGTGGATTGCAGTGAATCGATACCTCCAGGCGCTACGGCTGCGTCTAGCGAGCATTCAGTCAAGACCAGAGTCGCGCGTAGGAGCTGTCGTCCACTATCACAGTTGCGCAGCACGTCATTGGCCGACTGCACCACCTCCGACTCTTTCTTCAACACTCCCACGCGTATTCGTGTTTTGTTCTCCTCGTCTTCAATCACATGGATGACAGCCACCGCCGTTTCATCGGATACCTCACCGTTATCTGATCTGGCGGCATGGCGAGCAAACGGACGCAAAGCATCCAATCTCGCATCTCCATCTGTTTTGATCCGCAAAAAGGGGGCACTTCGTTTTAGCTCCGCGGAGAAGAGAAGCGGCGCCCACTACCACCATCCATGAAAATTTTCCCAGAGCGCCTGTGTGGGCTGCTGTAGCTACGGTCAAAGTGCTTACTCTCGGCCGGCGCTGGATGGACGGATGGATGGATGGATGGATGGAGTGATGGATGAGAGCCAAGATGAATCGGTAAGTCGTTGCGGGGCGAATTGTGTGCGGTGCGAGGGTTGCCAAGAGTTGGCCGAGCATGCAGGCAAGAGCGACGACCAAGACTTTTTGAATTGCCGAAGGGTTGGAATGCCGAAGAGGCTTTGTGGGAGATGTGGGTGGCAATGGTTGGTTGGCGGTTGGTATTCTTCTTGCTGCTGCTACTACTACATGCCCAGCAGACGGAGCGATGGCGGCGGCGGGCACGGCCACGACGACGAGACGACGCGGCATGGCGACCTGCAGGACGGGCGGCGGACGCTTCTGCAGCCATCGTGTCTGTTTCTCCTCTCCATCCGTGGGCCGGCTATTGGTTTGCACGCGGTTGGAGATCGTCGTCATTGTTAAAAGTGGCGATGCGTTGCTTCTGTCTCATGGCTCACCTCTTTTTCTCTCTCTTCATCCCCTTTCCTGCAGTCTCTACCTCGCTGCCCGCTACGGGAACACGAAAGCAGCCGGTCTAGCCTTACAATATTTCTCTCAACTTCTCTTCTCTCGACCTTTGCTTGCTTCTGGAAAGCTCCCGTTGTGGTGCCCGGCAGCACTACTTCTCCCGCGGCGCAATGACGCATCCAAACCTCGAAGAGATAATACCCACACCCGCTCCAATTGCCTCGATCCCACTGCGGACGCAAGCAAGGAGCCTCTCAGGCAGCGGCAGCGGGACACCCACTCCCAAACCCTCAGTTGAGATCAAGAAGCAACCAACAAGCACATCAACCGACATCACACCGGGCGCCATCATTCGCCCAACCCCAGGCCGGACGCTGACATCCTCTTCCTCCTGGCCCAACCCCCCGGATCAAGTCTACAACCGCTTCTCGCCGGGCCGCAAGGCGGCCATCACGGCTGTGTGTTCATTTTGTGGGTTCCTGGCGCAGGCGTCGTCGACGGCCATTTTGGCGGCCATCCCCGAGGTTGCTGATACTTTCCGCACGGGCGGTCCCATCATTGACTTGAGCAATGCCTTTTTCATGCTATTCATGGGGCTGAGCCCGCTGTTCTGGGGTCCGTATGGGCAAATATACGGGCGCCGATGTGTGAGTTAGCCCTCATCCAGGGGGTGAAGAAAAGGGAGAAGACAGGATAAGTCAGCTGACGGCTAGATCAACCAACAGGCATCCCTCACCAGCGCCATCCTCTTCACCATCTTCAGCGCCGGCTCCGCCCTCTCGCCCGACCTCGTCTCCTTCTTCGCCTGCCGCATCCTGACCGCCATCCAGGGCACGGCGTTCCTCGTCATCGGCTCCGCCTGCATCGGCGACATCTACCACCCGACCGAGCGCGGCACGGCGCTGGCGTGGTTCCTGTCGGGCACGCTGGCCGGTCCCGCCTTTGGGCCTTTTCTCGGCGGCATCCTCGTTACGCACGCCTCGTGGCGCCACATTTTGTGGATGCAGACGGGTCTCGGTGGCGTTGGCGTCTTGGGCATTGCGTTTTTGCTGCCCGAGACGACGCACTACCGGCGCTGCGTTGAGTTGAAGGGTTTGAAGCGGAGGGAGAAGGCCGGGCGGTTGTGGGCGTGGATGAATCCGACAAGGGTTGTGCGGTTGTATCGGTATCCGAATTTGATGGCGGCGGTGAGTCTGCCTATGATCCGACTGTCATTGCGTTGCTAATCTTCGTCTGTCATTCAGGGCGTCGCCTCTGCTTCTCTAATCTGGAATATGGTGAGTTTTCATTTACAATGCACACAAGCCCCTGAACACTCACATGGGTGCAGTACTCTCTCCTCACGCCCATCCGCTACGTCCTCAACCCGCGCTTCCACCTGACCTCACCCGCGCAAGTCGGCCTCTTCTACCTCGCACCCGGCTTCGGCTACGTGCTGGGCACCTTCGGGGGCGGGCGCTGGGCGGACCGCACCGTACGCGTGTGGATCAAGAAGCGGGGAGGCCAACGGGTGCCAGAGGACCGGCTGCGCTCGAGCCTGCCATTCATGGGCATCGTGATACCGGCGTGCATCGTCGTGTACGGGTGGACGATTGAGAAGCGCGTCGGTGGCATCGCGCTGCCAGTCATCGTCATGTTCATCCAGGGCGTCGCGCAGCTGTTTTGCTTCCCCAGCCTCAACACGTACTGCCTCGACGTCTTTCAGTCGCGCAGCGCTGAGGTCGTTGCCGGCAACTACGTCGCTCGCTACTTGGCTGCCGCCCTCGCCAGCGCTGTCTGCCTCCCTGCCATTGATCGTGTCGGCATCGGCGCGTATTCCACTCTGAGCGCCGCATTTCTGATGGCTGCTGCTGCCCTGATATGGTTGACAGCCGAGTTTGGCGAGGATTGGCGCAACAAGGTGGATGAGAAGCGGCGGACAAGACGGGATGGAGCGCGCGGTGCTGTGGTTCTGGTTAGCTCCAAGGATAATGCGGAATTGGTATGAGGCAAGCGAGCGAAGCCAAGCTTTGGATTGGATTCGGTGTGGCACGTTACAGGGGTAGAGGTGTTTTTGCATTTGCTGGTACAGGACCTGCCCGTGTTGGACGGTTGAAAAGAGATGAGCATAAGCACAAGCATCGTCATTTACGTCGCTGCTCCACCCAACGAATTTCAGGCCGAGTAACGTTCCGCATTCTGTGAGCTTTGTCTTTCGTACAAATAGACAAGTCGATTGAATATCAGCAACGGTTGGATGTAATGTCGACTGAAAATAGCTGAGACGGCAAGCGGGTATTGCAGATGTGACATTTCGCTTGACATCGACTCTGACAGTGCGATGCCTGCTCCGTCGGAAAGTAACAGCGCGAGTTAGTTTTACTACATGGCGGCCCGGGCCGCAACGTTGCCATCAGGCGGCGCAGATGTCTCCTGGTGGTTCAAGGCGCGATATGATCAGTGCCGTTGAAATACCCCCGTAACCAGGCGTTGGCCAATGAGTTGTAGACTGGCTGAGATGTTTTCGACAACTTGAAAGTCTTGTGCAGTGAGTCTTGGAGACCACCAGTCGCTCCGGGGCCGGTGAAACAAGACGAGGTTCCCGGGTGTATTCCATATATCTGCACCTACCAGACAGAGGTGGGGGCACGGCATGAACCTAATGGCGTAGGACCACGAGGTGCCGTCCCATTGGTAAGGCCTCCTCGTAGACTTAGGACGACATGGAGTTTCGATGGGCAGCATGGAAACAGACGGACAAAGGTCTCGAACCAGCGAGTGGACCGACGGGCTGTGCTTGAGTATTTCCGGTCATAGGAATACGTGACTCGTTATCCAGAGCAGCCGTTCAAGGCTGAGTGGGTTGGTGTTTGGTGGTACTGGACGGTTGCGCTGCATCTTGGCAGGCGTGGACCTCACACAAGTCTGTACCATGTAATTCGAATCATGGCAAAATACGACTTTTTGAAGCAGCAATTTCTTGGTGCTGTGCAGGGAGCCGAGTCAAATTTGTGACGGGAAAGAGGCGCATGCAAGCACAGCAAAAGTCGACGTGTACGGTAAGCTGCAGACGACCGGGTTCCAAACGAAGGTAGTGCTGGAGAAAGAATGCGGAGTAGCACGCGTTCTGGTGGAGCCAGGGTCGGGGCCTGGAATGAGGGCTGGGGATGGGCGGAGCGCGAGGCTGACGATGTGAGCGGGATGGAAGACGAAAGCCTGGACGATTCGATGACCTGTATGATGGAGACAAGAAGCGGAGTTGTTGATGAGAAGAAGGCAGGACGGTGGTGGAGATGGAGGTCCAGGACAGCGGCAGAGGGCCTGAAACGGGGCCAAGAGGCGCCACAGCCGAGCAAGCAAGGCACAGGGAGCGACAACACCAAGACAACCAACCCAAGACAAGACACCACAGTGCAGTGCAGTGCAGGTACCTCCATCCTGCTGCAGGCCAGCCACCCGGCGGCTCTGCTCTGCTGCCCCGCTGTGCCACGCTGTCCAAGAATGCGATGCGATGCCGTCAAAGAAGAAGGAAAAAAGACCCCACTGCTGACGTGCAGCAAGTGGCCGTGTCTGTCTCGCGGCGCGTAACTGAACCAAGGCAGATAATTGCATCCAAGGCCTCAGCATGCAATCATTGCCTGTTCCTGTCGTCGTGGGCGCAAGGAGGGCGGGTCGTGCCACCGCGTCGCTGTGCCTGGCTTGATGGATGCCCTGAGGTGGACACAGAGACGCGGCGCGGCTTCCATCACGCCGCCAGTGTCACTGCAGTGCACATTTTGGACATCATGGCCCACGGCACACCCACTCCACCGTCTGCACTTTTATTCCGCCGCCAGCCTCCTCTCTCTTCTGCGTCCACTCTCTCCACCTTTCTCTCTTTAAAATTCTGGAGTCTGCCTGCGTGCCCTCCGCTCCCACTCTTTTACCTCCTTTCTCTTCTCCTTCGATATGAAGTTGCCTTTGCTTCTTCTGGTGACTCTGTCACTGGCCCTTCTTTCCTTTGCCAATCCCGTCGCTCTCTACCCCAGACAAAATGCCACCGGCGCCAGCGTTGGCTCGCCATGCGCCTCGGTCAGCTCCCTCGTCAGCGCTCAAAGAGCCACTGCTACGCCCACTGTCCCCGCTGCCGTCGCCTACGAATGCATTCAGAGCGTGCCATTGAACAAGACCTCTGCGCTTCACCTCATCAACGACATCAAGCCCTACATCAATTGGCAGAGCACCGTCGCCTACCTCAAGGACCCTCCCTCCGAGTACGTCGAAAAGGTTCAGCCCGCCTGGGACATCTGGGCCGAGCTCGACAAGATTGAGACCAAGGTGCGCAACGACGAGTATTCGGGCGAGTACGACTTTGGATGGGCCCTCTACACTCTGTTTCAATCCGCCCACGACGGTCATTTCGTCTACGTCCCCGACTCGATTGGAGGCATCTTCACCTGGGGCAGGTCCATTGCCATTGTCTCCATTTCCGACGACGGCAAGGAGCTCCCTAAACCATTCGTGTACACTGATATTCTGGCCGCTTCGTTCCCCAACTCTACCTATACTCCTTCGGCAATTACGGAAATCGATGGCGTTGATTTCGCCACCTACCTTGAAAACTGGAGTCAATTCGGTTCGCTCCAGGATCGCGATGCCCTCTACAACAACGTCTTCTACAACTTGGCCCAGGTTCAGCTCGGCGAGTCCGGTGCTGCAACCGGTACCTTTTCTGGCGGTGGACGTGGTAGATGGGTCTATCCCGGTGCTTACACGACTCTGACGTTTGCCAATGGCTCAACCACCACGTACGAAAACTTTGCCAGGGCCCAAGTCTCGTTCCGAAATGTCGAAAATGGAACTTCCCTTGCGGACCACTACTTCTACTATGACTCTGGCGCTACTGCCTCTGCCCTGGCAAAGGCCCAAGGTGAAGCTGAGGTCAAGGTTGAAGCTGACACCACCTCGACCAAGCGCGCTCGCTCAACTCCGGCTCCTGGCTACCCTGAGCCCGTCGAATTTGCCAGCGACAACTCCATCGCCGGTTACTACATTGATGACGACGAGTACTCTGAAATCGCTGTCCTTGCTCTTCCTTCCTTCACCGGCTCATCCATTTCACCTGAAAGCTTTCAAAACATTTCGACAGAATTCATCGCAAAGGCAAAAAAGGCCAACAAGACAAAGTTGATCATCGACGTCAGTGCCAACGGCGGTGGAACGATTCTGCTGGGCTACGACTTGTTCAAGCAGCTGTTCCCCTCCATTCTGCCATATGGCGGGACCCGCTTCCGTGCTCACGAGGCCTTTGACTTGATCGGCCAAAAGTTTTCGTGGATCGCGAGGGACATTCCCCGCACCATCGACGCCGTGGAGGGCAATCTCACCACTCTGGACATTGTGCCGGCTGCTTTCAACTACCGCACCGACGTTGACGTTGACTACAAGCCCTTTGAGTCTTGGCCTGACAAGTTTGGTCCGCACGTCTACCAGCATGACAACTTCACCTCCATCATCCGCTGGAACATGTCGGACCCGATGAACATCATCAATGGCGGTATTCAGATTAGCGGCTACGAAAACCGGTCCAACATGACGACCCAGCCATTCAATGCTGCCGACATTGTCATCATCACCGACGGATACTGCGCGTCAACCTGCACCATCTTCTCTGAGCTGATGCGTCAGCAAGGCAACGTGACGACCATTGCCTTTGGAGGCCGCTCGCAGTACGGAGCAATGCAGGCCGTCGGAGGTGTCAAGGGAACCAACAATTTTTACTGGCAGGACATCAAGTATTGGGCTCGCGAGGCCTACGACCTGGCCAACGATGAGGAGCAGGTCAAGTGGAACCAGTCTTTCCGGGAGAACTACAACTCGTATGTTCCGCTCAACCGCGCGGCGTACACATCCAACCTCAACGTCCGGGACGGCATCCGCGAGGGCGACGAAACGGGCACGCCGCTCCAGTTTGTGTACGAAGAGGCCGACTGCCGCATCTTTTACACGGCTGAGATGACGTTGGACGTGACGGCCATCTGGAAGGCCGCTGCAGACAGCAAGTGGGGCACCATTAGCAGCTGTGTGGCGGGCACGGGAAGCTACGAAGGAGAGGGTGCGGCGGACAGTGGGGTCAGGGTCAAGGCGGCCGTGGCAAAGAAGGGCAAGGTTGATCCGGCTCTGGCAGACAGCCTCAGCCTCTACACCAACCCGAAGAAGGTGAAGTTGGGCGAGGGCTACATGCTGCCTTGAGCGTGGAGCATGGTCTTTCTTCGACGACTTGACGACGGCGCCCATTTTGCTGGTATCGCATTTTGCTCATGGCATTTGAACGGAATAGCTTTGTAATGTTTATCGGGGCGTGGAGGTCTGGGGAGTAGCTGGTACTGGCGGTAGCTATGGAAGTAAATGGAATGAACCAATCACAACCACGAGGCTTGATCGACGTGATGGATGCTCGTCCTTGGAGAATTGACTATGACATGGTAGTCTCCTCATCGAATCTCGTCTCGCGCATCTGATGTGGAGCACATGGGCGGATCTGCTCTTCGCCGAAGCCGTTGGCCATGAGCATATATAGATGCGGGGACCTCAGCTTCCAATGAGCCTTTCTAGCCTTTCAACATGCGTCCCCGTGAGGGCGTCTTGCTTCCACTCCACTCATCTTTGCTCCGGATCTGGAACACTCACATTGAATATTGAACACAGGGCCCAGAAGTAGCAATCAACGTCGACCGCTGGGGAATGATGATGCCGTTTGTTCCGTCCCAAGACGCATGCGCCTTTGGAGAGCCTCTGGGGCAAGCAAACAAGCACGCCGTCGCCGACGAGCACGTTCACACTCAGTCAGCAACCTACCGGTACCTTGGCAGCGCAAGCCCGCCCTCCCGCCAGCCATCCCGCCATCGCCCGACGCGGTTACGACGAAATCCAGAGCGCAGACCAGTCAGACAGCGCGGCAACCAGGAACAAAGGTTTTGTCGGCGGGTGGATCGAAGCAAAGCACAGAGGTCGTCGGCGCGAACCGGGAGGGGCGGGAGATGCGGCACGGGCAGAAGGCGTGGTTGCGGCAGGGCAGACTGTGGGGGAAGGGCTGCTGCGTTGCGGCATCTTCGGCATCTTTCATTCATTCCTTCCTGTCCTTCAGGTCCCGTCGGCACCGATTCGCGGCCGGGCCGTGCCTCGGAAGAGGCGTCCCGGATTGGCCACGATGGTGCCTGGTATTGTAAGTAAACCAATGCTCAGATAATGTGTGGTTGACGCAAGTTTTGCTTGTTTGTTTTGCTGGGAATGCTGGCGGATGAGATGGCATGGTTGTAGAGCGACGATGTGGATTCATGGACATCTGATTCATGCGACGAGGGGAGAGACTGGACTGAGGACCGTTATCTGCCCGCAGTCTGTCCCACGGCGGCACCCCTCTCTCAGGCCAAAATGGGGTGATGATATCAACCTAGACGCCCTGTGCAAGGGGCACATCGAGGGTTGCTGCCGCTGTGCTGGTGCTGCTCGGAAGGCAAGTCTGTGTGTCAGCAAATAATGGTGCTAGGAGTTTCGAAACGGCAAAAGCCTGCCGACGTCATGCAGAGTCAGTCAGTCCCGTTACGTCTCCGCGGCAGGGCCATTGGTTTACCTCAACTTTCGTCACTCCCCCTCCATGTCGTCTGCGCCATCGCCGCTCGACAACTTTTTTTAAAAAGACCCCCTTCGTCTGACTTTTACTCACCACTTCTATCGCACCACTTTTTCCACCTCGACCCATCCGCTTTACCGCCCCCATTGATCCATTGCAACCCGCTGAACCATTACTGTCGCGAGACCTACCTACTACCACATTTACCACGCCAACTTTACAACAATCATGAAGATTCTCACGCCCGAGGAGGAGCAGGCACACTACAAGTAAGTCTCGCACCAGAGTTCCTGTCGAGTCGAGGACTCCATTCGCAACTCGCATCAAGCGCCTCTGCGGCGCAGCAACCGCAGTCAACGAAAGCGAGCGAAGGCTGACAACGGCGCAGTGCCACGGTCAGAGGAGGTTTGACTGGAGGCGCCATCGGTCTGGCGGCCAGTTCGCTCGGCGTGTGGGCAGCCTCTAGGAGATTCCCCATGTTCCGGCAACTGTCGCTGCCCTTCAAGGCGTTCCTGCTCACATCTGGTGGTTCGTTTGCTGGTACGTTGGCCCAAAAGCCGCCCCTCAACGCCCTCCGCTTCACAGACGACTGACGTGCTCTCACCGCAGCAATCATCCAAGCCGACCGTTCCTCGCGGCGATATGACATCGAGACGAACCCGCTCAAGAAGCAGCTGGAGGAAGAAGAGCGGCAACAGGCGGAGCTGCTGGCAGCCAGCAAGGACGGCGCGACGCGGGCCAAGGAGTGGGCGACGGAGAACCGCTACTCGATTGTGTTTGCCGCGTGGCTGGCGTCCATGGGCGCGTCGTTCGGCATCGTCGCCCGCAACCCGTACCTCTCGACGGCGCAGAAGATTGTGCAGGCGCGTGTGTGGGCGCAGGGCCTGACGCTCGCCGTGCTGCTGGCCAGCTTCGCGCTCGAGGCCAACGACGCAAACCAGGGCAAGGGCCGCTGGGAGACGGTCAAGGTGCTCGACCCCAACGACCCCACCCACTCGCACTACGTCGAGAAGAAGATTCACCACGAGAGATATCAGGGCGAGGACATGTGGAGAGGTAAGCCGTGCCACTACTACACTCACTCCGTGCCTGACGCTAACACGCTCCCAGAAATGGTCGAGGCTGAGGAGCGCAAGATGAAGGAGCGCGAAGCCGCCAAGAACAAGCAGCAGCAGCAGGTCCAGCAAAAGGAGCAGCAGCTGCAACAACAGAAGCAGCAGCAGTAAACCAATCAACAGATCTGGACAAGCTGCTCCTCTACCTAATCCATCACCGCCCTCTTGAACCCGCCTTCTCCGAATCCCTCCCTCCTGCAACTCTTCCTGCAAAAAGTGTTGGCGCCTCTTGGTAAACCATTTGCTCGTCGGCTCCGTTCCGCGGAAAAGAAAATCGACGCTTAGGATGTCCTTTTTTTCCCCTTGTTCTCTTATTGGACCATGCGACCAAACGAAACGAAAAAAACGCTAAAAATGGCCGGATGGGGTTGTTGACGAGCGGGGACTAGTGTTGGCGCGGCGAGCAAGCAAGCAAGCGATTCAAGCGAGTCTTTAATTCCATTTCCTGATTTCCATCATCTCAAACGTCATTTCTTTTCCTTTTACTTATGTCTGATCTTTCCACGTTGTTGACGACGTCTGTCTGCTGGAGTCGGCGTGTGGCGGCGCTCTTCCCTTTTTCACCATCTCGTTGTCGTTGTCATTGTATATAGATGGGTCGGTCAGTCGTAGGCGTCGGGTTGCGTTGAGTCGTCTATAAAAATGCTACAATCATCGACCTTGGATGTGTGTTGTTGACTACACCACTCACTCGAGTGCTCGTTGTTTGCGTTGACTGCAGAGATTGGATGCTCCGTTACCCTGTCTATGATACATTTATCCATCACACGTTGAAGCGCACGAATGCTACCTATGTATGTAGCTTGAGCACTTTCTCTCTTCAACCAACTACTCAAAGCCTCTTCGTCTGATGTCCATCCCACCACATGGGGCTAGGCTGATCGCGCCGAGATCATCCATTCGTTCTGTGTCTGACGTTTTGCGCATGCATGAGATGTATGCATGTCGAGATGAACAGTACTCCGGGAGCGGCCGCGTCTAGGTATCAGATGGAAAGAGGAGTACACGAATGCGCGCGCGCGCAGCAGTAAGGCACCTAGGTCTCCAGCCTGGCGGCAACATCCCACTGGCATGCCATCGTGTGCGTGTGGGTGGTGTGGTCCAACATGTCGTCCAGCAAACACGACGGACGACGACGGACGAGCATTGCGTGCTCCCTCCTTCCCTGCCTCGACACTCCTCGGACTCGTGTCGCTTGTTTCACCCTTCGCGTTTCACAGGAATGCGGGAGGCGCCGAACCCTGCTTCTCTGGACTGACGTCTTGTGACGGTGGGACGGCGTCGTCTGATGTGATGTGCTGCGGGCGAGGAGACGAGACGGCGCGATACGACACGATGAAAGACCACTGCGCACCACGCCATGCCACTACCATGACGCCGGAGCGGAGCTGGACTCGGACCCGAATCACGCACGCACGCACGAGAAGTTGCGCTCGACTGATACTGTTCTGGTTGGAATGCGGGGTGCCTGGGCAGGTGGGTTCGTGGGTGGGTGGGTGGATAGATGATGTGCACAAGGTATTGTAACAGACGGGACTGTATGACGATTTGCTTGACTGACTGACTGATCAAGAGAAAGCGAAAGGCAGGGGATGGCACGCGCGGGCGAACCAAAAACACGGGAAGTTGTGGGAAACTCGAGTCTGCCTTCTTGGTACATATTCAGTCTACTTGCGACTCTATCAGTCTGTCTGCTCTACAGAGATGCGCACGTGCTCGGAAACCTTGAATTGGCGCTGTTGAGCGTGACGTGAGAGATTCGTTATATGGCGGGTGGAAAGCTTGATTTGAAAGGTGCAAGGAAAGGTATCGAGCGAGAGAGATGGGCAACGCACGCTTGATGCAGCTGAGGGTGGCTTGGGATGGATTGCTCGCTTGCTCGCTGAGGAAAATGCCTGGCGTCAAAAGGAAAAGCTCATGGAGAAAAATGGTATGAAAGTAGAAGAATGGAAGAAAAGGGCCGGGATCTGGCCAAGAGGCGCAAAATACGTGTCGATACTCCCTGAGTTTAGCGGCCGTGGTGGACAGCTTCTTAGACGCAACTGTGGTGGCGGATGAAAGCCCCCCAGCGTTGTCCGTAGAAGTGCACGAATGATTCCAGATGCAGCCTCAGTGCCACGAGACATCATTTCTTTTGATATCCCCTCTGAACTCTGACCTTACCTCTTCCTCCACCTAACGCACGCCCATGCCACTGCTGCCACGACCACCGACACCCTGCCTATCGCTGCCGCAGCCACTGCCTTGCGGACGAGTTCGTAGTAGCCGTCCAATAGGACGCCGACAGCGCTCGATCTCGTCCGCTTGCGACCCAGGCGGCTGTAGTACCGCTCGACCCCCAGCCCGCTGATGCCAGACTCAGGCGCGGCGTCGGCTTCTCCCTCTTCCGCCTGAACGATGACGACCGACTCGTCATTCCTGGTGCCCACAGCCTCGAGGCCTTCTTCAATGGCCGTGACGCCGCCCGTCGGCTGGGGTACAGGTTCAGGCGTGTCGAGGACCCCGAGCACCTCTTTGGCTTTGCGCGTGCGGAAGCGGTACGACAGGGCCCAGAGAATGAAGCGCACGTCGGGCGAGGTGAACGTCGGGTACGTCCACAAGCGGACCGAGTTGTGCGGGGGAATCAAGTCGAGAAAGTCGGCCATGATGCCGAGCGTGAGGCCCCAGAGTAAGAGCGGCGATTCGGTTGCGGAATCCGTCTGGGCGCCAGAAGCAATGCGGGCGAGCGACATCGAGCCCCAGGCAGAGGAGGAGGACGCTATCGAAGACGACGAAGTAGACGCAGCCGCCACAACATCGTCGGGCACGAAGCCGGGAATCGTCGACGCGAAGCTCGAGTGGCTTGGGATGAGGCGCACCGCCGCAAATATCATCTTGCCCAGCGTGAAGCGCAGAAACGCGCGCTTGAGCCCAAACTCCTGTCGCGCCAGCCGGTTCGATACGTCCTCGTGCCAAAAGGTCCGCTGGCCGGGGCTCAGCAGCGCGCGCACAGAAACCCAGTGCGCGCTGGCGACCTCGCTGGGCTGCAGCCGCAGCGCCGGCGGCTCCGGGCCCGTCATCACGTACACAAAGGGGCACAGCACCATCAGGCTTCTCCACGGTGAGTACATATGGTAAAGTGGCGCGGCGTGGGGTTGGGGCGAGACATACGGCACTTTGCCCCAGGAAGTTGTCACGACGCGCTCGGGCAGGTTGCCCACCGCGATGGAGTTGGCCGCGTCCAGTGATATGCCCACCTCTTCCACCGTCTCGCGCACCGCGGCGGCTCGGTCGCTGTCGTCGGTTGGGTCGCGTCGTCCGCCCGGCAGCGCGACATGGCTTGTCCAGCGGTCACCTGGCCGGTGTGCCCGCTTGATGAACAGGACCTCGGGGTCGCCGTTCTGCACCCACTCTTGACTGAAGAAGGCTTCGAGCCGTTGCTCTACCGTTTGCTGTTCATTGTTGTTTTGATTTCCGGGGGAATAGCTGCCATTGGCATCGGCGGGAGGTGGCGGGTGACTGTAGCGCGGCTGGATGCGTATGATGAGGGCAACGGAAGCCCGTTTTTTGACGTCAGGCGGGTTGGGGACGTGAGGATAAGGGTAACTGGAGAGGTCGAGAAGGACGCTATGGAGGTGGCGAAGTAGGTCCGGGGTCGGAGGAATCTCTGATATCTCGGGAGGACGTGGCATTGTGCTGGCTGTGGAGTTGGTTGTTGACTGGAGTTGAGGCGCGATTGGTGTCGTCTGGTGGTGCTGTACGCGCCGAGCCATTGCGTCAGACCCGCGGCTAGGTATTTCAAGGCGCGCGGCTGCGACTCTTCCCAGCTTTTCAAACAACCCATCAACATCTTCGATTTGGTCATTTCGACAATGATGCTTGGTCAAGGCGTTCAACTGTCTGCATTTTGTTCGGTGTCTGCTGGATTGGACCATTCCTCCCAAACCCTCAAGCGGTACTCAAACATTCCACCGGACCTTGATGAAGCATTGGTGCCAAATGTCGGTATCAGTTCTTGCAGCAAGCCTGGGTATCGGTAAAGTACATGTAATTTCCCTTGATCTCTTATCTTGTGGCATGCTAGCCTCTCAATCGCTTCCTGTCCTCACACTTTCCTACCTTCATTTCTTGTCGCAATGATCTCCCCTCCAGTCCTTTCTAAACCGTCGTTGCTGCTTTGCACGCCGGGCCACTTCTTCACAGGCTTCTTGCAAGCCACATGGGGTGTCCTTAAGCCGAACAATCTATCCGGATGTCGCCCTTGGTGTTTGCTATTGGCTCGCTCGCCTATATACAGCAGCGACTACAGGCTCGTTCTGGAAGCTCCTGGCGACCTTCAACGATGCGTGTAGGAAAACATACATGCCGTCCATCTCCTGCACAGGTTGCTGCCATTGAGGTCACTGCAACGTTGCCACCCTGGCTCTGATGTTCCAGCCCTCTCGGCTAACAGCTCTAGCCCGACCTCGACCTCATCGCCTCCGCTTCAACAAAAGAACGAGCGCCTTTGGAACCCCACAATGATTCTTCCAAAGAACAAAAAGAGCAAAAAGAAAGTGGTTTCTCCCCTCCCAGAATCGAACTAGGGACCTTTCGATGGCATTGAATTCCATTACAGTCGAACGTGATAAACCAACTACACCAAGAGGAGGAACAGCAGTTGTACTACTGTCTTGGTTGAGGAATGATCTCGCATTTAGGGTATATATTTAGGGCAGATTTTGCAGAATGTGCTACAGAGGGCTCTGGGCCTTTTTCAAGCCATTTGAGCATTGGGGCAAGATCACGCAAAATGGTTCGGCTTACTGGGGGCCAGATTTTGCGTGTCTGTGCATGGGGCGCGGTCCGATTGGACAGTAACTGAAGTTGAAAGGAAATACCGACTGCACTCGACCAAACTCTCCGAATGAGCCAGTGTTGAAGGCATTTTGGGAGACGGAGGAGACGCTCGGAGTTTTGCAGAAACATGCCAGGGGTGGCAGACCACAATGCAGCAAATTTCGCCAGCAAGCAGGCTGGGTAGATTAGAGACACAGTCTACCTTACCTCAAATTGCCTCAAAGCAGCGCGCGCCCTAGCAGAGCTGGTAGCAAGATTCTGATGGTGCTGTTTGATAAATAGGGTAGTCAGTGTCTGGAAGCGGGTGGACTTTAATGGTGAAAACTCCAAGAGATTCAAGCATTGAAAGCAGGCTGAATTTGTATGTCGTAGTCGCCTTTTCTGGTCCAACAGTTTTGCCATTTTCTTGTCCACAATAAATCATTGGCATCTCGAATCACAAAATGTGTAAGGACCACCACGCCAAAGCAGGCCAATACAAGCTGACACTCAGCCTGCAGTTGATTTCAAGTTCATGCGTGCTTGCCTCAGGTCAACTTCCATCTGGATCACCCCCGGCCCCGGCCCCTGCAAAGCTAACGCACGGACGCGACCTCGACGCGCGAAGCACGCCCTCCGCGAGCAGCACATCACCACCGAACATTCGCAATGCTTCCGGAAGAGCTGCTCTTCACGTCTCTCAGCGAAGGTTATCCTTGTCGCGCTCTCCAGATCCGTCAATTACTGTATCTGTACAACGTAAGGCGCTCTTGAGACTGTTCTTTCGCATACTGACTTGCATTCAGTCTCCATTGCCCAGTCCTTCCACGCTTGTCATCCACGGCCTTGCCGCTACCGGGAAGAGTACGATCACGAGGGACGTCCTTGAGTCGCGCAAGATCAACCATGCCATCATTCAATCGCGAGAATGTATAACAGGGCGCCATTTGCTGGAGAGGACACTCGCCGCATGCCTTGACGCTGTGGACGACCCAGACCTTGACCGAAGTCCGTACGCTCGATGCGAAAACATTAGCGCACTGTTTGTGCACTTGGGGCGTCTCTTGGAAGGGAGAGAGCGCTTCGTGCTGGTGTTTGATGGTGTCGACAGGCAGCGAGAGACTCCGCCAACCCTCTTGCCCGCGCTGGCGCGACTTGGTGAAGTGGTACGCGGCGGTTGTCCCTACTCAAAGGTTTCACGAGACTGACAGACGCAGATACCGTCGCTGAGTGTCATCCTCATAGTATCAGTTACAAGAGCGGGCTGCCTCCACGCCGCATGCACGCCGTTCATCCACTTTCCGTCTTATACCCGCGACGAGTCGATTCGGATAGTCGCTCGAAACCCGCCAGACATTTTCCTCGAACCACCGTCCCCATCAAAGGAGTATGACGACGAGCTTGCGGCCGAGGATAAAGACTGGTTATGGACAAGATACCTAGGTGTCGTGTGGGACGCTTTAGCCAAAAGTGCGGCCAGAGATGTCAGGAGCTTCGAGGCACTGGCAAGAAAGTTGTGGGATCCGTTCGTCACGCCGATTCGAGACGGCACCTTTGGCACAAGAGACCTGTCAAGGCTCTTGGTCCATCGAAGAGCATTGTTCCAAAGCGAGAGCGCCTTGGTGGAAAGTGTTGTGCCGAGCGAGACAACAGGCGTGTCCAAGCTCAAGTCACAGGGTCAGTCGATGCAGACGCATTTACTTAGTCTTGATGCTGACATTCTATTGACAGTCACGCACGAGCTCCCTTACTACTCCAAATACTTGCTGTGTGCGGCGTACTTGGCATCCTTCAACCCTGCACGCCAGGACACCATATACTTCACCAAAGCTAGCGAGAAGAAGAGGAAGAAAAAGGGCGGAGCAGTCAAAGTTGGCAGAGTACCAAAACATCGAAAGGTCTGTTTACGAAAATAAGCACTCGCAACTTGAAAGCTGACAACTCCAGATACCTCGGAACCTTCTTACCCCGTCGGCATTTCCACTAGACCGTCTGCTATCCATATTCAACGCTATCTTGCCGCATTCTGTTGCTCCGACAGCAGACATTTACACTCAGATTGCGACCCTATCCTCGCTACGCCTGCTTTTGAGGTCTGGAGCAGCCGGAGCGGATCCTCTCGATGGAAGTTGCAAGTGGAGAGTCAACTACGGCTATGAGTTCGTACGAGAACTCGGGCGCAGCGTCAGCTTCGAGATGGGCGAGTTTTTGGCAGGCGGGGAGTAATTCCAATGCATGCTCCTGGACTCTTTGAAGATCAATTTACTCAGATACCCAAGACTGGTGGATTACATTGATGCCGTTGCCCGTGGGCTACCAACATGCCCTTGCGCAGAACTGGCCAATCCGTGCGGTCCCGATAAAGCGAGGTTGTGCAATGTTACTCGCATGCTGAATATGCAGGAGAAGGAGAGACGATCGATCTTGGAATATCATCCAATCACGCCATGACTGCAACAGCCTTTCCAAGCGTCTTGCAGATTTGTACTGCTCGTGTTCTGCTCTTCACCGCAGCCCTCATCCGAGAGAGGCCGAAGTCGGAACAGCAGCGCCAATCGAGACTGTTGCACAGCATGGTCGCACAGTGTGACCCAAACAATGCGAAAAAAAGGATGCATTTCCCGATTCATCTCCCAATATCGATCAGACCTTTCAAGCGCACCAAAGCGCGTGTTGGTAGTCCTTTTCACCAGGGCCCGCTCCGTATTGGCCAACTACCCAAGCAGACAATGGGATACCTGTGACCATCGTTTGATAAACAATTCCAGATCACAGCGGCAGCTGCCCGACACCAAAGACGAGGATTGGTTGATGATCATCCCCTGCAGGGCGCAGCGGCAGGCGGGGGAGAAAGACGCTAATGCAAGTAGCGCATCTCCACACGCAACTCCGGGTACACGCAGATGCTACGTTCAAAGCAACCAACCCGACCAATAGGCTCCGCCCGTCAAACGCATGTAGCCGATGCTTCCATTTGCAGGCGTTCGAAGTTGGACGAGCCGCCAATCAAACAAGAATGGCACGAAGTTTGATGCAAAGTCACACATACATCTCCACTACGTTCAAAGTTGCAGACCGGCGAATCATGCCGCGTCGTGGACTCGCAAAAATACCGCGCTCTGCGTCCGATGTTGCTGGCTGCGCCAATGATCAGAAGGATGCCTGCGTCTTGCGCTTCGCAGACGTCCGAAGTTGCGCGGCCGATCCAATCAGCGCGCTCGCAGCGTCTTGTCGAGGGCGACCTGTGTCTTGTGGTCAGGAGCGTCTTCATTTTGGCCGCGGTGTTTCGCAGCTTGATAGACTGTCCACGTAGTCGATTTCCCAGTAATTTTGAAGACAGCATAATGAGTCGCAGCAGCATTCGGTTGTCGCTTCGCTGAGGACTTGAACGTCTCTTGGCAACTTTCCTAACGCGGCTAGCGCTGCTTTCCGGTCTTCGCAAGGAAGCTTTGCTATGTCACTACACACCTCTTCCTTGCAAATCAAAGGCTTCTCACGGCGTGTCCATGCGAAACTGTACAATTTGGCCTTGGTGCTGCGTAACAACGCCGCAACACGAGTCTGCTGAGAGGCGCCTGCATGCGTCCGAAACTGGAAAGGAACCGCAACTTCAAACGTAGCATTTGCGAAAATCGTTCATAAGTCGTTTGTATCTCGTTCAAAACGTGTTGGACGGGCGGAGATCGCTCGGGCCACCGTCCAGCTTACTGGTTCTGGCGTCCCTTGCCTCGTCTTTGTCCGTGGGCATTGTTTTGGGGGGGAAATGAGCTGCCTGTGCTATCTGCCTGTGTTATCTGCTTGTGCTCCAATCTTGGAACAAGAAGCGAGGTCCTTGTGCGGAGTTGACGCCTTCGGTTGGGGCTGTGGTTGAGGGTGGGGGCAGAAGTGAGGGCACAAGTGAGATCATCTTGGGCCATGAATGGGTACGTCGTCTTGTTCGGATCCCCAACCAATTGGGACCGTGGTTTCCGAGTGCAGGGCTAGAGAAATGATGAAGAGGGACCACATAAGCCTGGTTTTGGCATTGCATGATTTCCCAAAAGGGCTGGCTCCTCGGTCTTCATGACAGGCTACCGGCTCAACAGCACTTCGTCTTTCGACCGTCGGATGCCCAGGGATTCAAGCGTCAACCATGGTTTTTGACCACTCTCACCACCCTCTCTCTTGTGGTTCAGGTTTGTGACCACATCGCAATGCGCACAGACATATCGTCCACCAAGTTCTTTGGTTCGTTGGGCCATCCGTTTCGAGAACAGGGACATTCACGCCCTGGGCATGTCGACCCATGGATTGTCGCGAGAGGCTGTGCTCGAAGACCCAGGTCACATCGACCTGAGGGTTAGCCAGAGAAGCAAATCCAGGGAATCGCAGCTTGAGAAAGTTTCGAGCGTTGGAAATTGTGGCTCTGTAGGCTCAACAGAGAAGGGGGTCCGGAAATTGAACAACGACAATTTTTCAACAAGTGAAGCCCAAACAGGCCCAAACCATCGATGGCTGTGGCAAGCTCAACATGTGGTGGTGATTCGGTCGTCAAAAATGTTGTAGGTAGCATTGCTCGCTGCGCTCTGGCGCACATCGTCTTGACCATAGCCTTATTTTTCTATATTTCCCACTGAAACGGACGCGAGCAACAGGTTCATTTTGCTGAACAATCGGAAAAGAACAAACTGGCCTGCACCCGAGAATGTGCTTACCGTGGTTGACAATTTTCTCCAGCTTGGCGTCTCTGTGGACATCGAGTGTTGAGACGAAGCCCTGAGGCCAGATCTACGTCCAGCTCTGGAACTGATTACGCTCCTGCGTTTGCTTCATGAGATGCATCGGCCAGATAGCATTTGCTCAACGCCGTTTGAGAGCCGTTCTTGCAATTTTGGACGAACAATAGGCGCAGAGATGCTCATCTCGGGGTTGTGTTGATGGGGAGCTTTTCGACATGATAGGTTGGTGGCAGAGGCGAATTCGACAGAGGTCAAAGAAGGAATTACGATGCCACACTCGAAAGCCTGGTATTGACGTGCACACCGAGTCGTTAGAAGGCAGCCGATGTAGATGTAATTGCAGAAAGCCTGAAAGCTGAGGGAGGTGCCAGTGACATTTTTCCTTGCAGGCAGGGATCTCTTGCTTACGTCACGCCTCTCCTGCATCGTGTCCAGACGTGAGCTTCCTCACAACAGCAGTTTGCGACATCCACCACCCAATTCGACCTGGAATCGCCCTCGAGGCTCACACACTGTGCACGATGAACATCTTCAGGTTACTGGGTATGTCTGCATTGCCTTCCTCTCAATGGCCTCGCCCTGAGCCTGCCCAACAAAGCTCGAGCTTGCTGGCAAGCAGAACAAGACCATGCTAACATGAAATCGATTCGCAGGGGACTTGTCCCACCTCATATCGATCTTGATCCTGCTCCAGAAGATGAAATCGACAAACGTACGTCCTTGACCCCGCCAGCGAACGCTATGCTCGAGAGCAAGCAAAGCTCCCGACAGCTCCGTAACGAGCTTGCGACGCGCCCAACACAAACGCGACGCTGACCTGGGGCGACAATTTGGCAGAGCGCAAATGGCATCTCGTTCAAATCGCAGTTCTTGTACCTGATGGTATACGTCACACGCTACATTGACCTCCTCTGGACCTTCTACGACCCCGGCGCGCTCTACAACACCATCTTCAAGATCATCTTCATCTCGTCGGCGGCGTACACCGTCTACCTGATGCTCAACGACTACAAGCCGACTCACGACCCCAACCTCGACACATTCAAGGTCCAATACTTGTTGGGTGCGAGCGCGGTCATGGCCATCTTGTTCCCCTACAAGTACACCCCAACCGAGGTGCGTGAATCCCGTTGGGTTGAAAGGGCAAGCTTGAGGAAAGGCTGACGATTTCAGATGCTCTGGTCATTCTCAATTTGGCTAGAGTCGGTCGCCATCTTGCCGCAGCTCTTCATGCTGCAGCGCACTGGCGAGGCCGAAACGATTACGACCCACTACCTCTTCGCATTGGGCGCATACCGAGCGCTCTACATTCCAAACTGGATATACCGCTATTTCGCCGAGGGCTACGTTGACCCCATCGCTCAAATCGCGGGTATCATCCAGACCATTCTGTACTCGGACTTTTTCTGGATTTACTACACAAAGTGAGTGAAACAACATGGAGGTTGGAGCGTGACGGCGCATGATGCTGACGAAATATTGTCCAGAGTTCTTCAAGGCAAGAAGTTCAACCTCCCCGTATGAGGAGTTTCCGCAAAGTTTTGGGGCGTTCTTCACGCGCGAGAGTATACCCGATGTCGGAACGTACGCACTTTCTAGCATCTACTGTAGTAGTGCGCTGAAAGGGCTTCAGATTGTTGCAGCACGAATCTGCGCAACACCGTCAATACCGGCTGTCTCGCCGATTTGGAGGGGTTGCGCAGATGTCGATTACTCGGCAGCTAGTAAGTACGGGCTTGGAGGACTGTTTTGTTACCCTAGAGAAATGGATATGGATTGAATGAGAATACTTCCTCAGTGATGGTCTAGAAGCTTCTGAGTCCGCAGCAGCTCGTGGAAATTCGAGGGCTTCTGAGCAGGATCGGCTTCCGCGTCACTTGAAGTTGGTTTAGGCGCGCTAGCAGAATGAAACATTCGCTCAGACATCCCCTTTCGACGATGTCTTGACACCGTGGATTGTGCAGATGAACAGTGTGTCTGAACGGCCTCAGCAAACGCTCGAGCGACCGCTCGAATGTGAATTTTGTTGCTCGCCCAATCCCCAATGATGAGCCACAGTTTCCGCCATGAGGCTTTGAGGGGAAACGGTGGATCCGACATCCAGTGGTCACGACCTGAAGTCCTCAACATTGCTTAGTTGAAAACCGCGTCGCCTGCTTTGTGGAGTGGATGTCGCAGACAGAAGTGAAGACAGGCCGAAAGACGCCCCAAAGCTACGTCCAATATAAAGGGAGGGAGTGCCTCGAGGAATAACTCTCGAAGCGCACAAGTCGTGCAAGGCCCTTCCGTCGCGAGCAACCTAAGTGTCTCCACCGCGAGCCCCATCATTTTGGATTGACACCACCGATATTGTCAGGACCCCGTTGCAGTATCATCGGCTCTCGACTCCTTGGTTCGATATGGGCCCCGCGATTCAGACGATCTTCGCGATCTTGACAAGCCCGCCGCCCTTGTTTGTTACTGCGCTGGTAGGACCCTGGCGCGACGACCAAGTCAACCTTATTTGAACGACGATGAAGCGGCTTGTTGCTTTGCGGTGCAACATAGGAGGTTTTCGGCGGTCGCGCGTTGCTGTTGAGGGTACAGGCGCTTGCGTTGCCATTCGAGGCGTGCTGTGAGGTCGATCAGCCGGACTTCTCGTTGACCTCCGTTTGGAAATACTGAAGTGTTCATCAGGACTTTTATTGGCCAGTAACTCGCCTTTGTTCGTACGAAGGTCGCTGGAAAAGCTCAAGTCGCCGAAGTCTGTCAAGCTTTCGGGCTTTTCCAGCGTCGCGACGCGTTTTCGCTCCAAGTTGCGGATAGGCTGCTTGGGACAGGTCCACATCAAGCTGGTCGCTCCAGGATACAAAGGTCGTCATTCGAGGTCTTTTTCCAGTAGGCCTTGTCAGAACACTCGATTTCGAGCAAGAAGAAAGAGCTAGAAGACGTTGAAAATGAAGGAAAGAGAGGGATGGTGATGCAAGAAAAGTATGCGCTTCGGCACCGGAATATCTCCCAAGACCCGGACGAAGTGCCGGTGTAGCAACACCAGAGATGCCCCCATCGGTCTCGGCTTAGGGCACAGACGCGGCGATTCCCATGGTAGAAGAATTTGTCCTGAGGCCAACTCAGTCAGGGGCGCGAATATGCTCCGTATGGATGAACAGCAGCTCGCTTTGAGCTCTGAAAACACGATACCAGTCACAATTCCCAACCACCGATCGCACAAGGACGTCGTCTCCGCTCTCTACTCTTGGTACTGACGCTGTATGGCCTCCTTACTGTCTCCAATATCTTACCAAGACAATTCGACCTACATTGCTGCCCACGATTTGGTGGGAGTACCTGCCGCTGGATGTCGGTCGCCCAGCCATGACTTCTTCGATACCGATGCGCAAATTGGCGTCTTTGGTCTCAATGTTCCGTTCCCATGATCCTCAACGGACATCGTGCTTTCAGGCGTCCCGCTTCGCAACGGAACGCTAGCCCCTTTTGCATAATCCCTTTCGACAGCCACACTTCGCGAGGAGAGAAGTTCAGTCACGAAATACTACAGCCTACCAGCCATCCAGGGCTCTCTTAGGGCTGATCCATATCTTCTCATGCCCGATTTCGACTTTATAGCCTACCAGCCACCCTAGGACTGACCCATCTCTTTTCATCCACGATTCGAGCGTTCGAGTTCTAGCTCAAACTGGCAAGCCCTCGATCGCCCTCATCACTCTCCTGTCCATGGCCATGTTGTTTCCACGGTAGTATGTCATAGTCATATTCCCTTCTCGCTCACTGACCAAAACTCTCCTAGTCTCTCCATAAAAAAACATCTGCGGCAGTCCCAACTGTCGCGGTCGCGATTTCATGTGCTAGATCAGCATGTGTTTTGAGGCTGCTGTCACTTCAGGATGCTTTGAGCTTTGATGCTCGCATTCATCAAAAGAGGCTGGTGAGAGATCAGACTGGCGAAGCATGCGTCACTGTCACCGTTCTGAGTATCCAAAGGGGCCCAGGGTTGCGGGAGACACTGCACTTGTTTTGTCGCAATGGCCATCGGAGTGATTGGATCCCGGACTTTCATCAACCCTGGCTTCACAGCGGTCGATCTCGTTCAGTAGCTAACATTGGTCTTCGTTCGGTTCTAACTCAATTCACTCTCTGGGCATCCGGTACGCTAACGACCCACATTGCACAGCAACGTTGGTGTCGAAGCTTTCCCCATTCGTATACACTCAACGGAGAACTCTGGATCGATGACTGATCAATTCATGTGCAAATGCTCGTCTATGAGCCTGCGGCTTCTTGCACCTTTTCCATCGAAGTTCTCTTTTCCACTTTCACAGCTTTCTCTCTCACAGACGTCCTTTCACAGATTTCTCTTTCACAGCTCTCCAGCTTCCAAGAGACCTTCTCCCCACACATCCACCACTCCTCGTACCCCTTCTCACGGCATCAAGAGATACCACAAGTCTCAGGCATGTCTTCTTCTTCCTCCCCTGTTGACCTGTACAAGCCCCAGCAGCGTGGATACGTCTGGCCCTCTCCCCCGTCATATGCAGAATTTGGTAAGCTTTCTCCCGTCCATAAAGGCAGCTATATTTACTGACTTCCCACAGATCCCAACGTCACCAACGCCGCCGATTATGGCGATCCCTGGGCCGGAGTCAAGGCCCACGGCAGGATGGTGGACGCGGCCGTCTTGAGCGGCAATCCCTGCATCTATGGCAGCCACACGAAGAGGCAGGGCGACTGCAGAGACTGCTCGACCGTCGCTCTTTTCCGGATCCTCAAGGGTCGCAAGGGAAATCTCAAGAAAGAAAGCGGCCAGTCGACGGCCCACAAAGCCGACACGCCATGCCTCGACCTGTACCTCGAGTACACGGCCATGAAGAAGGCGGAGAACGCCGGGAAGTCGAGCTGCAAGGAGTTCGACCAGTTCGTCAACAACGAGCTCAAAGGCCAGGTCCGCGTGTGCGCCAATGCCCCTACAAAGCACTGGGTGAAGACGAACTTCTGGCTCTCGGAAGACGGGGCTCTCTACTGGGGTAACGGTGACGGCAAACAGCGCCAGATCAAGCGGGAGGACGGCTCGAAGACCCAGGGCCGCATCATGCGCGACTACGAAGCAGCAGAGCTGGTCCACGACATCCACCAAAAAGATCACTGTGGGCGAGACGCCTTGATCGCCCGGATCCAGCAAGAGGGCTATAAGCCCCCTGTCAAGGAAGTCGTCACTGCCTGGATCGGCGACTGCACCGGCTGCGACCGCGGCACCAAGAACCGGAAGCGCAGCCGGGACGACTCGACTCCTGCCGCGGTCTCCGGCCCCCCTTCCAAGAGACAGAAGGCCGACCCCCGGGCACCCAAGAGGAAAGAGCGCAAAGATTCAACGAGGCCGACTCCTGATGTCGTCCCCGCAGAAGCCGCCCTGCTCCCCACTGCCCCTGCCCCTGCCACCCCCGCCATCACCGCCGAGCTTCCTGAAGAAGCCATCCAGGAATTTCCAATTGACCCCCTGGACTACCTGCTTTGTCCCTCCTCGGAAGTTCTGGTGGAGCAACACAAAGAAGCGGCCCCTCAAGTCCTTCAAGGCCTCCCCGCGGAAACCCCACAGTTCTTTCCTCTCCTTGCTCCCGCCGCCCCCGCCATCAACGCCGAGCTTCCTCACGAAGCCTTCCAGGACGTGGACGAGTTCGGCGTCGCAAGCTTGGAATTTCTTTTGGAGGGCGTATACGACGAGGCGGAGTTCAACGCAACCGTCGAGAGCGTCGAGAACGCGGCCCAGGAATGGGGCATCCCGGAAAACACCCAAGCCTCCCCCGCCGACTTGGACATTACCTGGTTCGACGTGGACGGCACGCTGGCGAGGCAGGATGCTTCTCGGTCTTCTGGATGATACCCCTTGGCGCTCGGGGTCCTGGATTTCACTCAGATTCTTTGTTTGTTTTGATAACCCCTGGCGCTTGGGACCCTGGATTTCACTCGCCTCTCTTGTTTGCTTTGACAACCATTGTCTTGATCCCCGCTTTTGTTGTTTTTCAACCATTTATTTGCATGCGATACCCCTTTCTATTTGTATGGTTGTTCGGCGCACGCATATGGATGGGCCTCTGCACATTGTTTTTGGTGTTGGAATATAAGCGCATACTTCGCGTTTTTTTTTTTTTCTTTCTTCTCATCTTCTGTTTCTCAACCTGATCGATATCTGCATTTTGCTGGAGTCACATCTGCATTTATTCCACATACCCAAACAGCACACGATCTTGATGAATATCAGCTTTTCCACCCTTCAATATTTTCCCTAAAATGTAACTTTGATCGTGGTGATATGGAACTGTGATGGTCGTGATTTCGCGTGATGAGATACAACAATAGCTCCTTTCAGAGCTTGTTTGCAGCCAGTACTTGACAATGATGTTTGCTGTAGTGCACTATCGATTGCCATGAGTAGTGCTGTGCGGGTGGCATTACCTTGAGTGGCATTACCTTGAGTGGCATTACCTTGGGCGGCATTACCCTTGACCCACGCTTCGTTCATGCGCGCACGGCCGATGGTGCCATGACTCAAAGAGATCAAAACGAGGGCTGTGAAGTGGGCCAGGGAGCATTCGTTGACCTGGGGAGGATAAAGGCAGGAGGGAATCAGGCTACGACCGATCAAGGCGACAAGGAGGCTTCGTGCTTCAAGGTGGGTGTCGTTGGGGAGCATTCACGTCCGTTGACAGCCAGAGTCAAGGGGCATTCATCGGCCTGGGGAGGATGTAGACAGGAGGCAATCAGGCTACGGCCGATCAAGGCGACAAGGAGGCTTCATGCTTCAAGGTGGGTGTCGTTGGGGAGCATTCACGTCCGTTTACAGCCGGAGTCAAGGGGCATTCAAGTGACGGTCGACCAGGGTTCAAGGGGTCTTCAAGCTCTCATGAAGGACGTTCACAAGGAGCATCCGAGCGACAACACGTGGAGATTGCGGTTCAGCCTCAAGATTATAATATCTGTCGGGCAGGACCTGCAGAGCCGGCGCATTGGGAAACCTGTCGAGCTGCACCTCGATGGAACCTTTCCATCCGATGAGAGTACGAAGGCAAACTTCCTGCGCTCTTCTTGTTGCATGTCCAGATCATATCTCTCGACAACGCTGTTCGCGACGCAGTAACAGTTCTTGCAAAGCTTTCCAACAAGACCCTGGTACGCCGGATTGTAGACTTCGCCCCTGACCGTCTCCTCCCAAGTTGAACAGATGCACTCCATTTCAACCGGTTCGACCTTGGAGGCGGCAAATGTTGCCCTCGCCTCCTTCCACTGCTCCAAGTCTTCGACGGTAGCGTCGGGCGCACCATGGAGGTACCAGTATGTGTAGCAGGCGTCGCAACAGAGAAATGCGACTGGTGCTTCCTTGAGTTGCGTGGCCCGGAACGCGCCCTCGATGTCAGCCTTGGGGGAGTTGGGGATCTTGAGCGGTCGGCCACAGACGCATCGGTCGTTCTGGGCTTCGAGTTGGGAAACCCGACCGGCGACGTCGTCTGACTGCTTTCGCCACTTCTTGATGATGAATGGCACCCAGTCACCAAAAGTGTCTTGAGGCGCCGCAACAGAGACGACGCGGTGTTCTTGGCTTGGGCGAGAGCATCTCCTTCCATTGTTATTGCAGCTCCATGTGCTGCGATACTCGTAGGGAGCGTTCATTCGCTACTACGCGTGCGCTTGAGGAGCATTCGTGTACCACTATAGTTGCGCTTAGGAAGCAGTCGGTCATTGCCGCAGCCAGACCGTGGGAGTTTCATTTCTTTCGACACCCGCTGTGGGAGTATTGGTCTGCCGGTCCGACACCTTGTGCCAGTGCATGGGCGTCGTTAAGGTCCTTCCAAAGAGGCTGTTCTATCCCAGGAGGAACGGCCAGTCTCGCTTCCGCGCGTACCGTCGGGGTGCGCTACCTCCCATTGGACTTCGTCTTCGAGATGCAATGTGTTGAAAAGGTCCGTCTGCTGTGGAGAAACCAGGCGTGGGAAACATATCCACGGGCTTGTATGGATACCGACCACCAGAGGCTTCAGCTCGTTTGTAGAGGTGTGAACAGGGAGGCTTCGTATCCATCGGCACGGTACATACGAGGAGGCTCCGAGATTCTCGTCGAGTGATTCGGCTGTCGATACACCCCCGGGTGCGAGAGGTGCGAGGAGTCGTCATGAGGTTTCCCATTGTGATCCGATTGCACATGACCTGACCGGTCACGCCTCCAACGTGTAAGGTAGAGGAAGGTGCTTTGGCGGCTCTTGACAGGCGACCTTGCGAGAGTTTGGCATTGCTGAGTGGCAAGCGCATGGTGGTCGTGCTGTCTGTCTCGATGTTGCTGCAGTTTGTGAGGCGTTGTTGATGGCATATTCGGCCAGGTGGAAGGTGGCGAGGATAGAGTTGTTGGACAGCTTCACGAGAAGACGATGGAAGGGGCAAGCCATGTGGTTGGCATGAGAGAGGCGCATGGAGGGCTCCAGAGAGGTGCGGCGAAGATGGTCGTTGGTAGAGGGCCGTCGCGAGTTCCCAATACGGCTTCAAGCAAAGTCATGGCCAGAGGCGTTCCAGGTGAGCTCAACACGAGGCGGGAGGTCGATGGTCGGAAAGAGACATGTTGACAACGAAGGCCCCAGATGATGACGGCGGGAGTCTCTCATGCTGGCATTAGATGCATTGCTCGAGTCGATGGTTGCGGAGGCAGAGGCGGTGGTGATGGAAAGGCGTGGGTGGCATCAGTCGGGGGAAGGCGCGTTGATTGCGGTGCGGTTTGCAGTTGCGCCCACGAAGACAACATCGTCCAGCGGTTTCCGTAAATAGCACGCGTCCAGAAAGTGAGCAGCAATGGAGACTGCAACAACTTCAACTTCTCTGCCGTGGCATGTCGTCGCTTTAAGCCGACTCTCAACCTTGTTCTTCACTACTCGGCTACCCACTGAATCCCTGCCGCAGATCGCGCCCTGGCCAAATTTTTCTGATGGCCCGCCTCTCGTCTCGCGCTTCGGCCAACCGCCGCCGTCGCCTTCGACAAACTCGTTCCACCAGCGACGATGTCATGACCGTACACCACTTCTCCACCGGCGAAGACGAGGATGCCGTGCTGGAGAAATTCGCCGTCCAGCCCATCGCCGGCAAGCTTGTTGCGCTCAAAACCAAGAGCGAGATTCGCGCAAGCAACGAGACGCGTACGTTACACGGGCGTTTGACCCAACATCCTTGACCACGCCGTAGTTTTAATCCCAGCCACAGTCGAAGTCTATGTCGTGGAACTTCCAGCTAGGGCTGCCAGTGCCGTTGTCCGGTAAGACATATCTACCATCTCAACCATGTCCCAATCTAACAGCAATCAGAGTCCTTCGCGCAGCGCTCCCACATGAGCCCATCGCCGCCCTTCAGCACCTCCGGCGTGTCATAGAACCTTCCTTCCTTCCTGCGCCTGCTCTCGAAGTCATTGAGCCTACCCGAGTCTCTACAAAGGAAGGCCAGGACGACACTCGCATCCTGCTTGTCGGTCCTACAAGCCTTATCCCACAGCCGGAGCTTGAGGACCTACTCAACGCCAACTCACCGTTTTCCGCTACGTCGGCGAGGCCATTTCCACTGGTTGTCCACAAGCTGCCAGTCCCCACGTTCCCTCCGATCTCCACCGAGCAAGCCGAGGCGTGGACTGCACAGTATTGGCCCGTCGGCTATAGGAACGCCAACCCGTTCGGCCCTCATCCACCCAGCGTTGCATATGCAGCGGCAGAGATAGAACCCAAGGTTGGACAATGGCTCGCGGTCGCAGAAGAGGCTGCGAAGCAGTCTTCCGACAAGGGACTGGGAGAAAGGGTCGGCTGCATCATCGTTGAAAGGCGTCTCGATGGCAACGGCAGAGCCACCGAAGCTCCTAAACTCGTGGCCGTAGCTGGAGATGGCCGCAAGTGTGGCCTCGATACTGACGTCTCCGAAGCGGATACGGAGTGCGCTGGTCAAGGCAATGTCATGGCACATGCTGTCATGCGCGCTATCGGCATGGTGGGCGACAAGAGGCTGCGTATCGCCAAGTCGCAACCTCCTTCCACGAAGACGACCACGCTCCCTCGCCCTGAAGAAACGACGCCCGTCTTTCCCACGTTTGCGGTTGAGCCTCGCACCGAAATCGAATCGCACGTCTTCGCCAGGGACAACATGACGCCCGGCGGATATCTCTGCGTCGATCTCGAAATCTACCTCACCCACGAACCTTGCGTCATGTGCTCCATGGCCATTCTCCACTCTCGGTTCAATCGATGTGTGTTCAGAAGGCGCATGTGCAAATCAGGCGGCATGACTGCTGACGACAAGGGTCTGGGCCATGGACTCTTCTGGAGGCCTGCTGAGCTGAACTGGAAGTTCTTGTGCTGGAACTGGAAAGATGATGAAGAGGAGACCACTGGAAAGGAAGTCGGCGTGGCTGAGACCATCAACGCCTAGGTGGTGGATGAAAAGCCCTCCCTGGGCAACTGGAATACGCATGGAGTTTATCGGAAGGCATTGCAACGGATGACTGTAGAATTAGAGCATACACCACTACAGAGTGCATAGAATGGAGTCAACATGATTTTGATATGGGTTCCTTGCTGCCGTGCAGTCGTCATTCCATTTTGCGTATTGCAGTGGGCAGGTGGGTGTAGAGTAAGTACCCCTGAAAAGAAACGCTCAATTCATCTAATCGCTGACACTGATATCTACGAGCTACAGCTGCACTGCAAGGCCCGGCTGTACTTGGGCACATCTCCACAGAACCTCTGCTCCTCCTCTTCATCCAAACCCCACGTCTCATTGAAGGGGTTGAGCGACATGTTCATGACAGTCTTGAGGACGTCGCGCTCATTCTTCTTCTCGACGCGCTCAATCAGCTCGTCCAAAATCCAGCCCTTTGGCACGAACTGCAGCACATTGTCAGATCTCACCGCAAAACTCATTTGGGAAAGGAGAGGTGGCTTACCTTTGGATTCACGCTCTTCATGGCCGCAATTCTGGCCTCGTCCTGCCCCTCGCCCCAGTCCTCCAGCACCCTGGCCCTCCACTTCTCCAGCCACGCAGAAATGCGGTCTTTCGCTGTGTCTTCGCCGCCCGCCACGCCGTCGGCGTGGAAGAAGCGGGCAGCGACGTCTTTGCGCTGCTCTGAAGACTCGATTTGGCCGAGCGGCACGTCGCTCAGCTTGCGGAAGCACTGGTTGAAGTCGAGCTCATGCGCCTCCATGAGGTCCAGCCACTCGGAGAAGAGGTCGTCAAAGTCGCTCTGCTTGTGGGTTTGCAGGCCCAGGCGGGCCGTCATCAGGCGCTTGTACTCGGCCAGGAAGACGGCCTTGTATTCCTCACCTGTCTGCTCGATGAGGTGCTCGGCGCGCTGGACCAGCTCGTCGGCGCGCGCCTGCCGGACGCCTTCTTTGGCGAACTCCTCGTCGTCGCACCACTCGCCGGCGCCCATTTGCTCGCCCAGCGCTTCGCCCAGCCGCACCAGGTTCCACCAGATGATGGTCGGCTGGTTGCGGTAGCTGTAGCGCAGCAGGAAGTCGTCGTGGTTGGGCGTGTACGCCGGGTCGAAATTGTCCATGAAGGCGAATGGCCCGTAGTCCATCGACAGCCCGAGAATCGACGTGTTGTCCGTGTTCAGCACGCCGTTCATGAAGCCATACGCTTGCCAGGCGGCAACGGTCAGCGCATTGCGCCGTGCGATCTCGCGATAGAGCCGCGTGAAGCGGTTTTGAGCTTCCTTGCCTTCGCCCTCCGTCTTCTCCTTTGGCACGCCCCGAGGCACTTCGGTCGAGTCTGGCGACGGAAGCCTGCCTGGCAGCGACTCCCACCCTTTGTATACATTTTCTCCGACATACTCGGCCAGCTCCCGGAGCAATTGTCTGTCGTTGCGGGCGCGCAAGAGGTCAAACGTTCCGAGACGGATCCAACTTTGGGCGAAGCGCGCAACGATTGCTCCAGGCTCAAGCCTTTCTCTTTGCACGCGGGAATTGGGGCAAAGGACCAGGCTCAGCGCGCGGGTCGTCGGGATCTTGATAGCATTCAGGTACTCTGAGACGACAAACTCACGGATGCTCGAGCGCAGCACAGCTTTGCCATCCGCAAATCGCGAGTAGGGCGTCTTCCCTGCACCCTTGAGCTGCAGCTCATAGCGAACGCCAGTGCTCGGATTCGTCGTCTCAAACAGAGAGATGGCGCGTCCATCGCCGAGCTGTCCAGCCCACTGTCCAAATTGGTAGCCACCGTAGCATTGGGCCCACGGATACACACCTTCTCCCGTCTCTTCATCCCAGGATATTATCTCATTCCCCGCCAAGATGTGCGCGAATTCTTCGCTGCGCTCCTCGTCCGGCTTGATCGCAAGGTCTTTCATTGCTGCTCCGCTGACTCCCAGCAGCTCGGGCGACAGTGCGGGTTCCGGGCGCACGTATGTGTACAAGGCGCCCTTGACCATGCGCGGGCCGAGGGTCTCTCGAGGCGCATTGTGTGAGTCCCGCGGCGTGGGAAAGGCTGGATCCGCAGGAAGCTTGGAAGTAAAAACGTTGGACTTGGGGAGTTCGCGAAGGCTGAAGCCGGGCGAGGCGCCGCCCTGTCCCCCGCCGTTGGCACTTCCGCTCGTGCTAAGGTGGCTCGCCATTTGCGCAAGTCGCGTGCGGGGAATCTGGGAGTGGCGGAGTTGCCGCGAGAGCGATAGCATATACGGCGGCGAGTTTTCAGTCGATGGCGAATTTGTTTCTGGGGATTTTCCTTTGCTGGGGCTGGTCAAGGAGGTTGATGAGCTAAGTTGACCGATGTTTTCTGTCGGATGGTGAGGAGGGGAAAAAAGTACAGGAAGGTCATGCTGTGGTTGTCTTCTCCATGTCCGGAGATGGAGATGTTGCTCCGGCTGCGTCATCGAAATGGGCGAGGCAAAGTTCGTATCGATAAGCACGCACGGGCCATCCGCAGTGGTGTTCGGGTGCCGTGGTTCATCGGATGGATGTTTTTATCTTTCTCTTTTTCACCATCTCCAAAGCTCTAGACCACTTGAGCTGTGGTTGGATGATTGCATTAACGCGCTTTACCTTCATCTTGTGGTTGGGGGAGAAGCAGGACTTTCGCCGGTAGCGGCAAGGCAGCCGGCGCACGACGCCTATCATCATGGAGCCTCCAAATATACCGGGCTTCTACTACGGTAAGACTCGGACCCTCCCCTGCCGTCTTCATAGTGGATAACAGCTGTCTAGATCCTGAGAAGAAGAAGTACTTCAAAATTCAAAAGAATCATCACGCGCTGCCGGGGTCGAAATATTCTCAAGATGCTGTCAACAAGCAAGAAACGCTATCCAAGGTGCGCTAAAGGCAGTTCATTTTGAACGATACATTAACAGCTCGTAGAAACGTAAACGAGAGGGGCTTGAAAAGGCTCAACGAGAAGCTCAGACCTTGAAGCGTTCCCCCATGCTCATCAATTCCGCCTCATGGACCATGACAAGAGAAGTTCAAGGACTGCGATCGGACTCAAATACGCGAGCCAAAGCACTGGCAAGCGTGTTTGAGGCAAATTTCTTCCTTGAGCTCCACGACTACTGGTATCGACTAATCCGTCCAAGCAACGTCATTCGAAGCTTCGATTATGACCCTTTTGGTCTGACATTGATCACCGGAATTTCAGGCTCCGACAAATGTTTGGCCAGCACCTTCGTCGACCCCCATCTGGCCCTTCGTGATGGCTTAAGAATTCACCGCAACATAAATGGCCCCAAGAGCGCCCCCTCATGGCACAAGCGAACTTTTATACCCTCTCATTCCGACGTTACCTCGGTCACCGTCGGGCAAAATCGGACCCTCCTCTATACCACCTTGGGAGGTTCAAGTTCTGCTGAAGTCCACCTGTCCTCGTTGAACGCGCACTTGCCTTCAAGAGATGATGAGCAGGAGTATGTGGACTGGTATGTGTCCCTGGGCCCGCACGAACCCGACACAATATGGACAAGTACAGCCAACAAGTTCGTCAAAGACAAGGACGTCTTCACCGTTGGTACTTCAAGCAAGGGTGAGTATTCGGAATGTGGTAGCAACGTCTGAGGAGTTTTTCAACTGACATTCTTTGTCACAGTCGTCAACGTTGAGAATGGTGAGAACGGTGTGCGGTACAGGGCCTTCTCCCCGTACCAGCGAGACCAACGTGACGATAAAGATGATGACGCCCTGGCTCTCGACTGGCTCTCGCCGAATGTCCTTGCCAGTGGCTTTCGTTCAGGGAATATCGTCCTTTACGACCTCAGGACCAGAGACTCTGCCTTACGTCTAAGTCATCCTTCGTCCGTCATAGGAATTCGTCGTGGCGATTCCGAATCTCGTCTCGTCGTTGCAGGTCTGAGAAACAACATGAATCTCTACGATCTGCGCATGGCAGGACCATACAACAAGAAGAAGAGCTCCAGGTAAGAATTGGCCAGACGTCTCACATAAGCAGCTTCAGACTGACATGGACCAGGTCAGTTTTTCGATTCAAGTACTCAAACGAGTATACAGTCTCATCCGGCCTCGACGTCCACCCCGAATCTGGAGTTGTTGCCGCTGCGCAGGGACGACGAGTGCAACTGTACTCGATCAAGAATGGCGCCCAAATTCGCCACTTCGATGCTCGTCCAACGCAATGGCATGGCTTCGAATATCCTGTTCAACCAAACGTGACATGCCTCCGGTTTGTGGAAGATGTCACGGGACCTGAAGCAGGAAGGACGAAGTTGCTGGGGAGCATAGGCACAAGAGTACTACAGTTTCGGTAAATCAACTGGGCCACATGGGGGCACGGTGTTTCTGAAAGATGTGAGAGTCTGGGTCAGAGGAGTTGCAGTGGTGAATGACTGCTCTCCAATCCGTAAGCGCAACCATACGGGCAAACAGCTCTCTGGGTGAAGCTAGCAGTTGTTGAACGCTCTCAGTATGCAGCCGCGTTGCCAGGAGGTCTCACTTCTTTCAACACCGACTGTGGGGCAGGCATGCAGCTGCAGAAAGATAGATGCGGACCAGGAGTAAGTTGTCCGCCGGCTTTTTGGTGTTGTGTAGCGGCATGCGGCAGGCTACGAGATGACGCATTCGACAGCGGAATTCGACCTTCCGATACAGTAGATCGTAGAGCAACCAAAAGACCACAAGGAAGACAAACTAAGTCAAACGATTCATGGTGATGTTTGCTATGTGGTCCAGGGTAATGTGTGACAGCAGCGAGACAGTTCGGTTGATGGGCGCAGTCGGGACAAGCCTGCCTGGAGGGTCTGCAAGGGTCGGTGAATCCTCGGCTCAGGTGTGCTGCGGCGAATCTTCCGTCCCGTCGTATGTTAGACATCATCATCATAGCTCCTCCTTCACTTCACCCGTTCCTTGCTCTTGGTCAGCAACGAACATTGTCTTTCGCTCTCGCGCTGCCGCATTGGCGTGAGGCCTGCCACCATGTCGGACTTGCAGGAGCTCTTTGCCAGGCTGCAAAGCCCGTCAAACTCTGCACACTCGCCTGGCGCTACCACATCTGCCGCCAACCAAAGCAGCACCCTCAATCGTCAGCCAACCATCTCCTCTCCCATCTACAGTCCTCAACCTGGAGGGCCTCAACCTCACCACTCGTCTGCCATCATGAGTCCCAACACCTCGGCCTTGAACACGCCGGCAGCTGAGGCGGGCAACGCTGATCGCACCGTCAACCTCCTCAACCTGCTCAAGTTCAACCAGGCGAACGCGCCGTCGCCTACGGGCCAGGACAATGCCAACGATCGGCGTCCTTCGTCCAACACTTTACCGCAAGCTCAGGCGGGTACACAGGAGCGAGGAATCTCGGCGTCGGACCTGGTGGCTTCGTTCATGCGCAAGCCCTCTGGCACCGCGTCGACGCAGTCGCCACCCATTGCTTCGCCAGCTCCTTCAAAGCCCATCGAAGCTCAGTCAGAAAACCCCCAGGAGCTCCTTCTGAGGCTTCTCAATCAGCCGAAACCGGCCCAAGATGCCTCCAACCAGTCTCTGCCGTCCATTGGAAAAGATGTACCAGAGACCAAGGTCGATGCCCTCGCCCAGAACCTTGCCAACACCACACTCGAGTCTGAAAAGACTGGCACTCAAGGTTCATCCTCGCCGACTGGCGAAAAACCACAATCGACCGCCTTTGTGCCCAAGAACACGCTCTTCACCTACGTCAACCCTTTCGAGCAGCTCTCGGCCTCGTCGCCTCGCAACCGCACCCCTGCGCCCAGGCCCGAGATTCGCTCCGGCACAAGCACTCCGAAGGTCGAGATCTTGAAGCACGGTCGTGACACACCGTCTGTTACGGGCAATTCTGCTCCTGCTTCCAAGTCGAGGAAGCTCTCTGCTACCGGCTCACCTAGCCCGGTCAACGAGCCACATGCACCTGAGACTGTTGCTGAGGCTGTGGCCGAAGTTGGCGAAAAGGTTGACAAGCAGGTGATCGAGGCCATGGCAATCATTGACAAAGAAGCTGGCCGTGAAAACGCGGCGGCCACGCCTCTGGAGAAGGAAGAGCTGGAAAGAGCTGTTCGCGACGTCGCTGCTGATGCGCAGGCGCAGCTTCAGGATAAAGAGACGCGTCGCGAGTTTGAAGAGAGCGTGCCCAAGGAGGTAGCCAAGGCCGTCGAAGAGGTCGTTGAAGACGTGACTCAGGAGAAGGTCGCCGACAGTTGGGAGAGCGCCGAGGACAGCCCTGGCAAAGATGAGGGCGTTCCCGTGTACAACTTTCCTATGAGGCCATTTGTCTCGATTGAGATTCGAAAGTTGCGCGACCCGCCGGTTCCCATCCGTCAGGCAACCATCATGGACATTGCTCGTCTCAAGAAAGAGTTTGACCAGATCGACCGCAACCTGGTGTCCGTATCCAAATTCTTCATTGCTTACGCCATGTCCAAGAACGGTGGCTTCCGCCTGATTCGCCAGGATAATGGCAAGTACAAGCAAGTCTTCAACAACACCAAGGAGCGCATCTTCAACCTGCAGATTTGCACGGGTCCGCCAACCAAGCCAGCCCAGGCGTCCGAAAGCATCCTCGCCACTGGTGTTGACGGAACTGTTTTCTGGGCCAAGGTTGACTGCCAGTCAGGCTCGGACACTTTCAACGATGAAGCCCTGGAAACAAAGGGCTTCATCTTCCCGCCAGTCCCGGCACAAGACGACAACACTTCGGGCGGTCAGCTTAAGACGCGCGCAAAGAAGAGTTCGCGTCACCCGGAATTCATGGGAATTGGCCGCGGCAAGTCAATCTTCGTTGTCTTTCCCAACGTCGCAAAGCATCCTGCGTACACGGATCAAAGGACTCGCATCTGCAACAGCGAGAAGTACCTCGAAGACCGCTCCTTCAGGATCGTTACTGGCAAGGCTGGCAAGGACTTTGCATTCAGCGAGGACGACACTGTCATTGCCTCGCTCGACAAGGCCGGTCGACTCAGGTTCTGGGACATTCGCGAGCTTATCCAGGATGCCAACGATGGCGATGAGCCTGGTCGCTTGCCATCGAGGGAAATCCGCAACCCAATGATGCAGCTTTCAACCGTCGCGCCAGGCGACAAGTCTTGGCCAACATCGGTCTACTTCCTTGACAAGGAGCGTCCATGTGTTAAGGGCACTGCGCTCAGGTATCTCATTGTGGGTTTGAAACAGAACCATACCATTCAGCTTTGGGATATCGGGCTGGGCAAGCCCGTCCAGGAGATCAACTTTCCTCATGAGAATGAGTCGGACGCCATTTGCAGCATTGCATACCACCCAAAGACAGGCATTTTGGCCGTTGGTCACCCTACGAGGAACTCGATCTACTTCATTCACCTGTCCGCCCCAAGATATAACCTCCCTCCCATGTCTCAGGCCAAGTACATTCAGCGCCTTGTTGAGAAGGACCCCGAGCTTCCAAAGCCCGAGTCGACTGCTATTATGAGTGGCATTCGTGAATTCTCCTTCGCCTCCAAGGGTCAGCTCCGCAGTTTTGAGATGCTGCAGGAGCCCGCTGCGTCGCCTGACGCTCCCGATGACGCTGCTCTTTTTGAGCTCTACGTCATGCACTCCAAGGGCGTCACTTGCGTCGGCATCAGGAAAGAGGATCTTGGCTGGAGCAAGGACAGCAAGGTCATGTACCCAGTCGATGCTACTACGAATGGAAGCATCAATCTCAGCGAAATTCGCGTGCTTGCTGCCAGCGAAGCGGCACCCAGCACCACCGAGTCTTCTGCCAACGGAGAGTCTGTGCAGCAGAGCACTTCGAGTGCTCGTACAGTCCGGCCAGCACCAAAGGAGGTCATTAAGAGAGACCCTGTCAACAGGTCCCGGGCGACTTCGCAGACCCCTGAAACGGCGTCCATGATCGCTACCACGCTTGAAAGGGTTGAGAATCAGCAAGATGCCGTCAGAGCCGCAATCATCAACGGCGACAAGGACAAGAAGAAGAAGAAGAAGTCCGTGCCTTCCACCGTCGAGTCTCCGACTCCGATCGCGAGCGCGCCCAAGCCTCCTGCGGCTCCGGCAGCCCTTGGGTCGTATGCCAATGTTGCTCAGCGTGCCAAGACGCCTCCACCCGCTGAGATGCAAAAGAGCGTCGATGAGATTCCTGCATGGGCTACCAAGTTGCTCAACCAGGCTCCATCTAGTGGTCCAGCAGTGACGGCAAGCAGCTCGGTCGATCCTGACTTGGCCAAGAAGGTTGAGGAGGGAGTTACTGCGGAACTTTCAAAGACTTTTGCCAAGGAATTGGAAACCCTCCATCGCCGCCTCGACAGCGACAAGCGTGTCCTGGAAGCTGCTAACTCAGCCAACTTGGACGCCCTCCTGCGTGTGGTCTCCAGCACCTTGACGGAGAACGTAGAACAGAGTCTGTCCCGCATTGTGTCGCAGAACATCCAGAATACTGTCGTCCCTGCGCTCAACGACTTTGTCGGTGCCACTGTTGAGCGCCGCCTCACTGAGATCCTCGCCCAAACGGTGTCCACCACCGTCCCTCGCGAATTCAAGCAGTCCTTCCCCACTGCCATTAACATGGCCATGAAGGATCCCGAGACTTTGCGTCTCATCTCGGACCTCATTTCTCACAAGGTTAACGGACAGATTGACCAGCACCTCTCCATGACTCTTCACAACCTGATGAATAACATCCCCACCAACACTGCTCAGCAGGTCAGTGGCGATATGGAGCGTCGTTTTGCTGAGCAGCTGCGTCAGGCTGAGTACCAGCGCCAGCAAGACGCTGCCAAGATTGAAAGCCTTACCCACATCGTCACTGAGCTGTCCGAGGCTGTTCAATCCATGTCATCTGCGCAAGCCAACTTCCAGTCGGAGATTCGAAACCAGAAGCAGGCTAGTAAGGGAGATGCTTACTCTCAGCCATCAGCGCCTGGATCAACCGTCGGCTCTCAGGTTTACGTGCAAGCCCAGAAGACTGAGGAGGAGCGTGAGCTGGAGGAAATCACGCAGCACATGAGCTCAGGTCAATACGAGGAGGGAACCATAATGGTAAGTGGTCTGTTTCGAAAATGATGTGCCAGTTCTAACGTATGTTTCCAGTGGCTCCACTCTCCGCGCCAAGCAAAGCTCTTTGACGAACTCTTCGTCCATTGCAACCCCGCGTACGTCATGAACCTGAGCCCGCTTGTCGCGCTCTCCGTCTCTGCCGCCGTCACCTCCTCTCTCGATAAGAACGTATTGGAGCGGCTCATGTGGCTCGAGACCGTTTACAACTGCATCAACCCCAGTGATCCCGATATCATGGACGTGGCGCCCAAGATCATGGACGTCCTCTCCACCAGGCTGCAGGGCGCTTACATGCAGATCGCCGAGTCGGATCCGCACAGCCAGGCTCTCCGCAGGATTGCCAACCTGAACAAGAGGACTCAGGAGTTGAAGGCAATGACCGGTTGACTGCGCTGAGTCGCAAGCTGGCTGTCTTTCGGGCCCTCTACGGCTCACAGCAGTATACCCTTTTTCTGGCCTGCGATTTTCGGGGATCCCCTCTGAACGAACGATGAACCGAAAAGGCGCAACGGAGGATGAATACCACCGGGCTTGACTGCCCGTCGGTTGGAATGAATGAAACGGGTGGGAGATGTGGACAGGTGGTAGATCGAGAAGACGCTGGAATACGCTCTTCGGGAGAAAAGCCATCATCTTACATGATTCGCAGTCCTGTGTGTGTACACTCCGAATAACAAAAAATTTCTCCTTTTCGTCCTCTTAACCACACTCCCTGAGATGGCCCAATCTTTCATGTCAGGTTTCTCCAGCAAACCTATTGACCCCCCTTTGGCTGGGAAGCCTTTCTCCCATGATGTCCATGGTCTGAGGCGACAACTCCATTCGTTACTCTTGAAGGGCGAGGTGGCAAGGCGAGGTTTTCGAAATCAGGCGGATGGCGCGGGTTCTTGGTACACACGCCAATCCCGCTTCCGTCGTCAACGGCGTCGACAATCGGTGATGACGACGCGGTAATCCCTTAAAATGTAATGCTCGCTCTATTGCTTCCCTACGTGGCTTTGCGGCCTGCGTGAATGCTGTTTGCTCGTCAATCCTTCTCTCGATCTATTTGCTAGCGAGGAACCGAATTGCTGCTGGTTGTCGTCGGCATGTTGGTAGTCCGCATTGGCTTCGCCACATCCGGCGCATCCCTTCTTCTATGTATTGGCACGGACTCGAAACTTGGGGTTTTGCCATCACGTTCGGTGGATCCACGGATCCTACTTGACTTTGCCTGGTCTCACTAGATCAAGATAGGTACTATCACGGTTGCATGCATGGAGATTTCTCTTGTTGTTGCAGCCAGCTCTAGGGAGTCTCAGATATTTTGATAGCCACTTTCCCAGTGAATTTTGTTCTCCGGTATGCTGGATGTTCTGGTGCAATTAGATGTGGACGTTCGGTGGGTGCTAAAAGTCCTGATCGTCTGCCACAGTTTCCGATTTTGAGGTCAAAAACATTGCATTGATAAACTTACCTTGCCGTCTCTTCTCTCACGTACGACCATAGCAGGTAGAAAACTCGGAACCCCGTCCGCTCTTCCATAGATAAGCTACCTTGCGGCCGATTAGTAGTTGCGTGGGTGACCAGCAGCGAATCCCGGCTGTTGTACGTTTTGCATTTCTTTTTGTCGATCTAGTTTGCGAGGGAAATGATCATTGGAGGAGATGGCGTTGCTGATCTGCTTTTCAGTGGAGCTGCACCGAGGTGTGGCCGTTGGCTGGCGGTGCCATGTGTTGAACAAGGGATTGATGGTCGGAGAGATGGGGGATGGTGTTTGAAGAACTGGCGTTGCTGTCTCTTTGGGTGAGAGTGATGAGGAGGAAGATTTGTTGGCGATAGAGGTGGTGTGGTTTCGGTTCTTGCGCGCTCTGGCGTACTCTTCGTGAGGGAGGATTCAGGAACTCCACAACCTTCAGGCCAGAAAATCAAGACTCTGCTTTTTTTGAGGGCGTCGAGGAAAGAAATTTGATCGTATTCAGGGGAACAGAATGCGGCGGCCGACTTCTAGGAACTTGTGGCCAAGACGTACCTCGGGAGCATCGACCAAACAAGTCGTTCGAGCAGACCATGAGATTCACCCCAAAGAATTGCAGTTGTGCCGGCCTCCATCGGTGATGGTAGTGGAGGGAGAAGTGAGATCTAGGTGTACTGTCTCAGGTCACCAAACTGCGAAGGCGATGAGCAAATCATAGTAAGCCGACAGCCGTGTCCAGCTTTGCTACGCACCATCCACTCCGCACAACGATGCCATCAACGAATCGCACAACAAAGACTCATAGATAACTCTTACCTGACCATCACGGTAGTCGTTGAGACCGAGGAATCAAATTAAGCAGCGACAAGACAACCAGCAAGAGGAGATCAGCAGACGAGCACGCAATCACCATCAAATGAGCGTCCAACAAAAAATAATGCACTGCAGTGCCGTCGATCGCGCCATAACGAAACGCCAAAAGACGGTGCCGGTGTGGAGTTTTGCAGCGGCCGTCGTGCAATGCGCAAAGCAGGTCGGAGCGACGCGTAGGAGGGTCGTGTGCCGCACCGCCAGCCAGTCAGCCAGTCGGGCACCCCCGGGTCGGTTACCGACGACAACGACGATGGATGCTTCAACCAACGACGCAACAGCTGAGAAAGACATCAAAAAAGACGCAGATCTTTCAGCCATTGAGCACTGCCGCTTTGATCGATTGGCTTGAGTTCGGTAGGCTATTGAACGCTGGGCGTTCCCATTGCGCACATTACATCAGGCTAATCGAATAAGACTCGGGACGCGGCAGTCGACGTCTTCGGGCAATGTTGGAGGGACGGACAACGCGGCCTCCTCGGCTCAATGTTCTGCCTAATGCCCTGATCGAGACAATTACTGCGTGGACAGCACCAGCAAAGCGGCAGGAGGAGCACGAGAAGAATTGAACCGGTTGTTGGTCGTCCGCGGGCTAGATTGACTGGTCCCGTCCGGGTCAGCAAGGAACGAAATCCGATTGTTCCCGCGCTCTGCTCGACAGCCACGACGACGACGACCCTTGTTGAGGAGCCATTCCTGGCGATATGCAAGGTGTGCGCCGGCACTGGTGTTTGGCGGTTATCGCGCCATGACTGTTGAATTTGAGGTGCATGTCAAGCCGGCTGGGATGCGGTGACCGAAAATTAAAATACAGAGCCTCTGAAATTTTCCCATCGGTCTGCGTAGAGAGGTCGTGGCAGCCCTGAGTGCGCGTACGACCTGGTGCCAGGTACATACGTGACACGGCAATTTTCCGACGAAGCGGTGGCTATGTTGCTTCCGTCCGGAGGACCACGGCCGAGGATTTGGCATGTACCCACCTGCCTGGGGTTGTGGATGAGCTGCGGGTAAGCACAAAGACTGGGGTTAGCAAAGGGACGTCTCAAGCGAGGTTTCCGGGACATGTACCCGTAAAGTACCATGCGCGTAAATGATGTATTTCTTACTGTTCGTGCTGCGACGTTTTGTGGACATAATCGACAGCATAGCGTACTGTTCGGAGCAAGGGTTTGCGGAGGATAAGACGATGAAGCAGGACAGCAAGGGCGCCGTGTGTCTGTGTCAGCTTGTCTGCGATAATGATGGACCTGACAAAAACCCTCAAAACAACACTTTTGATAGACTGGTCGCGAATCAGACCTTTCTTAGTGTCAGCTTTGGCACGTCTCAAACCAAAAACCAGCGCTTGCCAATGCCTCCGAATTTGGACTGGGGGTATAAAACGAGAAACAATCATGCAAACAAGAAGAAAAGAGGAATTCCCGCAAGACATGCCAAAGCTTGAACCAATGCTCCAACGGACCAAGTTCCATCATTCAACTTCTTCCCACTCCATGGCGTCCTCGACCGCCTCAAAAGGTGCGTCGTCCATATCCATCGCATCATCTTCAAAGTGATTTTCCTCAGTGGTTGAACAAGCAGTGACATCAGCGCCAGCTTCCCTTCCACCAATTTCTTTTTCTTCGCACAAGAGATACGCCTTCTCCAGCGCGCCCATGACGCAGCTCGCCATTTGCTGCAGGGAGAGCTTCATAATGTCCTCACTCCAAGCATGAGCATCGGCGTCGCCTTCAGACTCGACGTCGGCATCCTTCCAGCGGTTGCGGAACGCCTTGGCCGTCTCTAGGTGTTTGCGCACGTCGCCTGCGCCCAGAATCTCACGCAGAGGGTTGTCTCGGCGATCGAGAGCAGCAAGGACATTGGCGTGGTAGCTATGACCGTATGCGCTGAGTGCTTTGGAGCGAAACGTATCCCCGTCTTCGGCCTTAGTCTTTGGAACCGAGATGTGGAAGAAGGCGAGGAGTTGGACGAGAGTGCGCTCGAGAAGCACGTAGTATTCGAAAAAGTCGAGCTTAAACATTGTCATCGGGTTCAAATAAGACGATCGCGGTTGGGCGTCCGCTGGGAGTGAGTCGAGCGCCAAATGCTGAGAGCTGAGAAGGAACTGCGTCTTCCAAGACACACGCGCTATGAGCTTTCTAATGCGCTCGAGGTCAAGCTCGCGTAGCGTCGAGATTTTGGGTTTGGCGTTCTTTTGCGCAGCATTGGGTTGAGTGCCAGTTTCCGAAGCATCCAGTGCCGAAACGGTAGCAGCTCCATTTACATGCAGATTTGGTGTTGTAGTGCCGCTCTTGCTTGGAGAAATCCGCGGCGATGGTGCCGGTGGTGCCCACTTTGATCTGAGTATCGTGGCTTCATCCCAATGTTCCGGTACCCATCTTTTGCCAATTATGTCTCTCTGGTCGTCTTCGATGCTGGAGGTGACGGTGTCTCGCAAAGGTACCAACTCTGGCCTTGAATTTTGACGTCTTGGAGGCAAAGGTCGTGTATGATCTTCTGCAAAGACAGGTGGGACCGATCTGGACTTTGGAACGAGATTTTGTCGCGGCCGTGTCACCCTGCTACCGATCAGGTCGTCACCATGCTCGGAGCTCATGTTGAGGCCGGTAATTTATGCCCTTGCGATCCAAAGAAATTGAGAGAGATGCGTGAGAGCCGTCCGTGGGCGATCAAGTTGTGTTTCTTCGGCGGTCGACGCGTTTGCCTGCGCGCAAGCGCGTAATGTCGACAAAACTACTTGGACAGCAATCCAAGATCAGGTAATAGTCGGTCGTCGTCCGCAAATACGCGTGTGTTGTAGTGATGTTGCCTTTGAAGTACTGCGGTGCTGATTTGGATTCGTCGCGTTAAGAAATACGCTTGAGCTTGAGACATGACCTCATGTTGCGTGTCGATAAAGCTGTCAGATCTCCGGGAAAGACCACGCAATCATCAGCATGGTGTGATGGGGATGGCGAAGGCTACCTGTAGGTCGTGCTTCGAAAATGCAGCCGACGTTGGCATGGATCCGAAACGGCGCCGTAGGGCTGCAGACGCACGCGCAAGAGCCAGAAGCGCCCTGACTAAGCATGAACTCGGATTCGCCGAGCTCCCAGCGCAATATCAAGATGCGAAAACAGACAGACTTTGCGAGGGCTTGATTGATTGAGAACCTAGGAACGCGGCTGGACGGGCTGGTAAAAGTCTTGGCTCGAGCTATGGTGCTTATGATGTCACTCCAGCGTATCGGCATCATCGGCATAAAAATAGAGCGTTCTATTCAACCAGCGATCAAACATGGCACACAGCTTTTGCGGACAGCCGGAAAGGCGCGAAAAGCAGTAGTTGTCCCTTCTATTTTCTGTACAGCTGCAGACAGACCCTCTTGAGTAAACTTGGCGCCGCCTTGGAGTGTGGTAAACGGGCTCTCGGCCAACGAGATACGCTTCAGATTGCGAACGCACTATTACAGAAAACAGAAGAAAGCTTGAAGAAACTCTCCCAAAATCCCTCGATCGTCGTAGGGGGCTCAATGGCGAGCAGTCTAGCTGTCCTTCTTGCCAGGCTTGCTCTGGACGAGCATGCCAGGCGTGCCGGTGATAACCTCGGATCCTTGGTTCTGTGAAGCCATTAGATACTATCCTCAAATTCCAATGCCATCTTTGTATGCTTACCCTGAGGAACTCTTCGGAGGCCTCCTGGTACTCCTTGGTCATGGTCGGGGGCGCGGGGCCGGCGAAGATGCGAGCGAAGGCGAACAGCGCGAACGAGACACCACAGCCAATCATGGTGTAAAGGAAGATCTTCTTGCCTTCACCGGGCGGGGGAAGGGCGCGGGGGCCATGGGGACCGAAAGAAATCCAGTAAGCTGTGTTGTCGGATCAGCTCTGCACTTTGAATTGGTAATAGGAGAGCGTCGGCACATCCAGCAACGGCATCTGCGTTGCCTCGTTGTGGCTATCCATCTTGCGCAACTCCAAAATTTCAACCAGCAGGCTTGGATTGAACATACCAGCCTTCTTCTCCGCCAAAGTCATCTCCTTCCAGTCGACCTTCATGCGGTCCCTCAGAGCCATCCACAAGTCGGCCTGCTCCTGGGGAGGCATAGTCTCCCATCGCTTCTCAATATCGGCCAAGGTCGGGTTCGAGATGGCATGGGCCTGGCGACATTGCTGGAGACCGGAGGCGACGGGCGCGCGAATGGCTTGACGGGCAACCGAGGGAGCAGAGCCGGCGGCCCTGGCGACGGTGGAGCGCAGCATTGTGGAAGAGATTGGAGTGGAGAGTCACACGAGATCGAAAGGGAGGGTGGGTAGACGGCCGTAGGGCTCACCGCGGGGGACCAATTGATCGGGTGGTGGTTGCTTGCAGCTGTCTGAGGTATTGTGACGAGAGGGCGCGCAGATAGTGGAGGTTTTGGAAAATAGGTCACGCCAGCGGGTCCTGCCGGCCGGCGCGAACTCTTCGCAGGATCAGAAAAGCGCCCCATCACCTTTTCTTCACAACGGCGTATGCCAACCACTTGCTACACACGTGCTAGTCCATGGCCAAGTGCCTGCAGCCATATTGTCATCAATTTTGGGGCAGTCTGCGCGCAAATGGTGCGTCTCCATCGCTCGCCCTTGCCAGCCAATCAGAGCCCAACGAGAAAAGCTGGACAAACCGGGTTAGCGCCACCAGCTCTCGACGCCCGTCGTCCATCAAGCTTCGCCGCATTCTAAGCGTGCATGTTGCAAACTACCTTTCACCACAAGCTTCTTCTGCAATTATGCCACCCTGCAGTCACGGGTCAACGTTGCTTGAAAAGCGTCGTTTCTTAAGATGGATTTGAGCTATACCTATCCATCCCATCGAAGCACGTCGAAGCCGTAAATTCCAAGTATTCATCTCAACCATGGCCAGCATACCGCCTCATATAGGTACATTTCAGTCCTCCAGCATATCGATTTATTTTTCTGCCAAACAAATCCAAGGACAATGCTCGCGGGAATCGCCTATGTGATTGCGCGTTAGAAAGTTGCCGACCTGCCGATCCGTTCACGTCAAGAGACGGTCATTTAGAAGCAGTCTTCAGCTTGGAACAGTTCAACGGTTGCTCGCTAGATGCTTCTCATGGCGGCCGTGGAAGCGAACATAAGTGTCCCCAAAAGCTGCGGACTCGAAACAGGCACCGGTCGTGAAATTTGGTGTGCCAATCGACTTTTGATGTTCGGCTTTCGCAGAGCATTTTGATAGCGAGAATAGTAGGCGTTGGGACCGCCAAGACCTGTAAGCTAGCTCCGTTTGAAAACACCAGGGGGCAAACCTCTAGCCACTCGCAGCTAGTGGTCCTCGGAGGGTAAGGAAATGTGTCAATCTAAAGGGTCTGCTTTGCAATTGTCCAGTCTTCCGATAGGGTCCGCCGGAATTTCAAAATAGCGCGTATAAGAAGACTTTTGGGAAGCTCATGTTGACTCGAATTTGAGAGACTAAGAAATGCGAAGGTCAAAGATGTCGAGAACAGCAAAATCCAAAACACGAAAAGGTTGGAAACGCAGTTGAGACTCGAGACAGCGCAAGGAAATTGAATCAACATACCCCTCACAGATCACAGAGCACCTTGAGGGTTTCGGAGGGATTGTTGTTGCAAACTTTCCGACTTGGCGGCTCCAATGTTACTTGTCCCTTTTGAGCTTCCGCGGGTGCCGCAGTGGATAAGTTGTGGAACGATGCATGGCCGATACCGCGTCGACCGGATGCTGAGGTGGACGGGTTTGTTGTTGATGGAAAGATGGACGGCCAACGTATCCTTTATCATTCGGACAAGCAACCCCCAGCAACGACATGATGCCGCCCACCGCCAACGGAGTGGGACACATGAAGCCAGAGTGAAACAAAGAATCGCCCGACTTCGCCTTTTAGCAGCCGTGGTCGGCTCAGGGGCCCAGTCGTGGACAGGTGTTGACGTCGAATCTATCGTGACCTGCTCTGCAAAGCGATAGATTACCGGGCCGACGGTGGGCTCCTCGTCCTATGTCATTCGAGCAATACACGGGGGCTGAGCAGGCCATGACATTCGACGGTGGTCTGCGGTCGAAATTTGGGTGGGGACGCCCGACGCTGGAGCGGCCTGTTGAATAAGCGCCTAGCGAATCGCGCCGGTCATCGAGCGGATGCGCCGTTGGAGCCGTTTGGTTGTGCACCCCATTCCTGTCACAGGCGTATGGAAAGGCGTTACGTGAGGCGAGGTAACGGTCGTCCTGAATCCTGAGTCATCCCGACCGCGGGTGCTGGCCAGGCCGGGCGTTTTCGGGTTGGCGGCCAGCTGCTCCCCCGGGAGAGTCCCGAGGCTGCCGTTGCGGGGACCTGGGAGGACAGACGATCTGTTTGTGTTATGAGATCATATCATGATGTCTTGCCATGCGGTTTCAATGCGAATGCTGTCGAAGAGAGCGCCTTTCTTGGGCTGACCTGAGCGTTGCACAACTTATCAGCGCCCAGCCAGTAGTCACGTCACGGGCGGCGGCCACTAAATAAAATACACTCAGTACACAACAGCTGCCCCGCGGCCGAGAACGCATAAGTAAACCCCACCTCGCCGTCTTGCAAGCCTTTCTCCTCAACATAAATCCCAGAGCCCCTTCGTCGCAGACCTTTCTCCTCCATCACTTCTGCACCTCACATTTCCTCCCAAGCCAATTCTACCCTACATCACTCAAGTGAGTCTTCCATTGTACTCCCTTCTCACTGCAAGAGTCGTGGCTGACGCAACCCTTCCACAGCTGCAATCATGGTCGTCAAGGTACCACACTTGCCCAGGACCCTTTCATGCCTGTAGCAACTGACAGTCCAAACAAGGTCGGAATCAACGGCTTCGGTCGCATTGGCCGTATCGTCTTCCGCAACGCGTAAGTGGGCCGCTGCAAAATCTGGCATCGAGCAGAAGCTGACTTTGGACGCAGGGTCGAGCACCAGGATGTCGACGTCGTCGCCGTCAACGACCCCTTCATTGAGCCCACGTACGCTGTACGTATTATAAATACCACAAGCCAATCTAGTAGGCTGTAAATGGCTAACGGCCCTGTCACTAGGCCTACATGCTCAAGTATGACTCCACCCACGGCCAGTTCAAGGGTGAGATCAAGGTCGATGGCGCCGACCTGGTCATCAACGGCAAGAAGATCCGCTTCTACCAGGAGCGTGACCCCGCCAACATCCCCTGGGCCGAGACTGGTGCCTACTACATCGTCGAGTCCACTGGTGTCTTCACCACCACCGAGAAGGCCTCTGCTCACTTGAAGGGCGGTGCCAAGAAGGTTGTCATCTCTGCTCCTTCTGCTGACGCCCCCATGTTCGTCATGGGCGTCAACAACGAGACCTACAAGTCCGACATCAACATCCTCTCCAACGCCTCTTGCACCACCAACTGCCTTGCTCCCCTCGCCAAGGTCATCCACGACAAGTACACCATCGTTGAGGGTCTTATGACCACCGTCCACTCCTACACTGCTACCCAGAAGACCGTCGACGGTCCCTCTGCCAAGGACTGGCGTGGTGGCCGTACCGCTGCTGCCAACATCATCCCCAGCAGCACCGGTGCCGCCAAGGCTGTCGGCAAGGTCATCCCCGACCTCAACGGCAAGCTCACCGGCATGGCCTTCCGTGTCCCTACCGCCAACGTCTCCGTTGTTGACCTCACTGCTCGCATCGAGAAGGGTGCCAGCTACGAGGAGATCAAGCAGACCATCAAGGCCGCCTCCGAGGGTCCCCTCAAGGGTAAGTCGACTACACACGATAAAACATGAATAAACAAAGCTAATAGGACCAGGAATTCTCGGATACACTGAGGATGAGGTTGTTTCGTCCGATTTGAACGGAGATCTGCACTCGAGCATCTTTGATGCGAAGGCGGGTATTTCCCTTAACCAGAACTTCATTAAGCTTGTCAGCTGGTATGATAACGAGTGGGGTAAGCTACAACAACGATTTCTACTCCAAAACTTAATAAGATGACTGACAATACCTTTCAGGCTACTCCCGCCGCGTCCTGGACCTCCTCCACTACATCGCCAAGGTTGACGGCAACGCTTGAATGCAAGGAGGGAACGAACAAAAGCGGAGACGCCTGTGATGGGCTCCTTACCGATTCAAGGACCGGTTTTTCTTTAATGGTTTCAGCATGAGAAATGACGAATGAAGGGTGCGGACATGTATAGAATGGAATAAAAGGCATCCAAAACACTCCTGAAGGATTCCGTTGCGCGTGACTAACTTGTTCTTTGACTTGTGGGTTGATTAGCTGACAGGCTACCGTGGAGTACTTTCACAGGCAGCGTTGCTTCAAAATTCACAGTGCAATGGGTGTGGTCATGGTGGTGGTGATAGATCGGGAACGGGCTCGGGGTTCTATTGGTCCGCGGCTTCAGCCGAAGATTCCCCGGCCAGAAGGCCCCCAGCCCCCGACGGCTCCTCCGCTCCTCCGTTCCTTGTACGCTACCTCAGCAAGTAGTGTCAACACTCATGTGCTTTCGAGATTTTTGCGCACCGAGAGAAAATAATTGTTACGAGACTTGATTAATTTCTTCGTCTCACTCGTAAATACTTTTTTGGCCGCGACAAGGACACAAATGAAACCAGTCCAAGGGATGGTTCGTCTTGTTAAAGGCTACGTGCTGGGCAAAGTTCGCCGCAAAGCAACGGAAGCCGTGACAACTTACAGTCTCACTAGAAAAATGGGTGCTTGTATGCTTCATGTTTTGAAATCTGGATGCCCTCCTATATCGCTGTCTAGTATTTTCAGTAGTGCCCATCCTTCCCCTCCTGCATGCGTTGAAAAGCGCCGTCTTCGTGTATTCACTGCTCAAGTACAGCAACCATTGGCAGCAAACTTGGGCGCTGTAACGGGGAACGTTTGGGAAATAAGCGGCTGTGATTTCTCTCGCAAACTTGACCATTGAATGCTCGACCAACGCTCATGCTCTACCCGCAACAAGGGATGTAGACAAGATCGCCCGAAGAAGACTGCAAGTTCACACCATACTTCCCAGAGTGAATCGTACGAGGAGCATGGGAAATTTGATTTAGCCAAGCCCTTACTAAGTCTCCAAACCCTTATTGACTGGCTGCGTGTCTTGGTTGCAGAGTCATATCTTGTCATTGAATGCTCATTGAATCGCTCAAACTCATGGCCAAACAGTTCCCTTCTTTTTTCCAAAGACTCGTGAATGGGTGTTTGACTCGCAGAAGACAAGCAAACAAGTAAGTTGGCAAGCAGAATGCTATTTTGGCCGGAAGCGGGTTAGCGTTAGGGCTCGAATCACGGGCGACGCTATGGATTAAGCAACATGGGAAGCCGCAACACCACTCTCTCCCTCACCAACCCTACTCCAAGCACCCGATATTTGACCTTCAAGTCCAAATAAACTCGGCGTTGGAGCTGATCCTAGGTGAGAGTCTGCCCACGCCCTAGCAGCCGCGCATTCCCATTCGTTGCCGCGTCACGTCGCGCAATATCCCGTGGAGTCGCCCGTACCGTGAAGCGGAACCTCTCACCTATCCACTCCACACTCTCCAAGCCTCGCCAAACAAGTTCACAACCACCCGGGTTACTTGAAACTCACACGCCAACGCTGATCCGCTCACCAGTACGGAACCCACCCGATCTGAAAAGTTCCGTCAACAGAGTCTGAACACCTGACGCTCCTGTCCCCTTCAGCAGCGCTCACGTCTCCTGCGTCTGCCTTTGAAGTCAAGTCAGTCGATTTCCCAGTTTCAGCCCATGCATTCGGTTGCCTCTCACGGGCGCCTCGTGTCCCCATTTCACGCCATGTCAACATTCGCTCGGACATCTCTCGGTCGGCGTCTCTTCAAGATGCCCACCTGCTCCGACTACCACGCATCTTGCTAACAGCATGCCAGTCTCGTCAACATTCAACTATGCATCAATGACCGACACGCTTGCCACGTGACTTTCGGTTGGCCTATGAGTCCAGTTTACCATGATGCCAGACGCGGACATGTATGTCGACAATGACAGCGCTGTCATCAAGTCGACAGAGACAAACGGCGCGGCGTCTCAGACTGTGGACCCTTCCTTTCTCAGCGTCGACACCCAAAGCCTGAAAGTCGGTGGTGATTCCGAGCAGGCCTTTCCATCCGCTGCCCAAGATGAGAACTTTGACGCCTTTCCAAAGGTCCTGGATGAGGTTGTGGCGAGCGGCTCGTCGTCAGCATTATCCGTCAAAAGTGAGGAGTTTCGAGAAGAATTTCCCGCATATCGCCAGAGAGCCTTTGTCGTCATCAACAGGGCCCCGCCACCAAAGTCCAAAGCGCTGCCATACAGCTCGAGCAGGACAGGCCTCGTCTACGACGTCCGGATGAGGTTCCACACAGAACCTCTAGATGCCATGCTCAGTGAAGACGATATCCATCCGGAAGACCCAAGAAGAATCATGGAAATTTTCAACGAACTTGGGGAAGCCGGCTTGGTAGAGACATCACAGCATCACGTTTCCGACCCAGACTTTGCTCTATGGCGGATCGACGCGAGAAAAGCGACCCGGGAAGAAGTATGTCTAGTGCACACACCTGAGCACTATGAATGGGTCGCCGGTTTATCAAGTACAGACCTCACTCAGTATTGCTCGATGGAGTGAAGCTAAACTTGCCTCTAGGTAAATCACAAGAAGATCTCAACCTGCTGGCCGGCAAGCTCGATTCCATTTATCTTCACCCCGCCACCTTTTCCTGCGCCAGCCTCTCTGCCGGTGGTGCCATTGAGGCCTGTCGCGCTGTTGTTGCCGGCCACGTAAGGAATGCAGTGGCCGTGATTCGACCTCCTGGCCATCACGCAGAACATGACCACCCAGGTGGATTTTGCTTCTTCAACAACGTTAGCATCGCCGCGCGGGTCTGCCAAGAGGACTTTGGATCTTCATGCCGGAAAATTCTTATTCTTGATTGGGATGTGCATCACGGGAACGGTGTGCAAAGAGCATTTTACGACGACCCCAACGTCCTTTACATATCGATCCACGTCCACATGAACGGTACGTTCTACCCCATGAATAGCTACGGGGACCATACGCACTGCGGCGAAGGCAAGGGAGAAGGTCTGAATGTCAACATCCCTTGGAGCCAACAAGGCATGGGCGACGGTGACTACCTATATGCTTTCCAGCAGATCGTCATGCCCATCGCGCAGGAATTCAATCCCGACCTAGTCATTGTTGCCGCTGGCTTTGATGCTGCAAAGGGAGACAGACTGGGCATGTGTGAAGTAACGCCACCATGTTACGCCCACATGACGCACATGCTCATGTCCCTGGCCAATGGAAAGATTGTCGTCTGCTTAGAAGGCGGCTACAACCTGCAGTCCATTGCAAAATCGACAGTGGCCGTAACTCGGACACTGATGGGAGAGCCTCCAGACAGGTTAGATGATGATGTGGAGCCGAGACCGCTAGGACAAAGCACAGTTGAATTGGTCAAAAGATGGCAATCAAAATACTGGAAATGCATGCACCCAAAGCAAAACGACAATCAGGTTGCAACCAATGCACACGCTAGAAGAGTGCATGACATAGTACGTCAGGCAGACAGCGCGGAATTCTGGGAATCGTTTAGGATGACGGAGCTCTTCATTCTGCGAGATCGCATCTCCAAAAGTTTCGAGAAGCAAGTGCTGGCAACGTGAGTGAAGAGAGTTGCTCATACGACCACGACCAAATTGACAAGACTTGCAGACACAACTTTGCGGAGCCGAGACCTCTGCTCATTATTTTCCACGAGCCGCCAGAGACTACGGCGATGACAGACCCGCAGAGCGCCAAGCTCAGCCTGCACAACATCCTTGTGGTCAGTAAGCTCAAACATCTTCTGCCGTCAAGAAACTAACCTGATGGAGACGGATGTTACCAAGACCTACATCGACTGGGCTGTTAAGAACGGATTCGGCGTGATTGACGTCAACATTCCGGAACATATCACGGATCCAGATGTAAGCGTACTCTGCTTGCTGTCAAGCGTGTGTGCTGATAATCTATCAGATTCCGCCCGAGTTTGTCGAACCAGCTTCGTCCGACGAGCGGGCTGCCCTGACTAGGGAACTGGCGACGTATTTGTGGGACAATTACATATCGTAGGTGCCATACTGGGTGTACAGGTCAACTGGCTTTTGACTGACGCATTTCGACAGGCTAGGAGACACAACCCACAAGTTTTTCATGGGTGTGGGGGCCCCGTATGCTGGTATTCTTGATCTCTTGGGCGAAAAAGGTGAAGCCGCTTCGAAAAGTCTTCTTGTAGATACTAACTCTCTGCAGAGGAATGCCAGGAAGAGACGGACCACTTTTTTGCCTTTGTCGGCAATCAGACGTTGACAGGCATTAAAAGGCCGACAGACGACTATATTTCCAATTGGTACCATTCGGTAAGCATGCTCTCAACTCAAGTCACGAGGCCTCTCTAACCACGCATACCCTACTCCAGCATTCGTCCGTCTTCGTCGTGGACGACCACCCAGCGTTCGACCCGTCTCGACAGCGGCGGCTGCGGAAGCGCTTTGGCAATGTAACGCACTCCCAACAGACAACGATACCAAACATGCTCGAAGCGCACCGAGACGAAGTCATAGAGCAGATGCGCGAGCTTACCGAGGACTGGCGCCTCGAGCAAGAGGAACACAAGGCCAAGCGGCAGCGCGCAGCCGAGACGTCTTCTTCATCCGCCGATGACACGAAGCTTAAGAACCTCGCAGCCGTCGCGTCGAATGCTTCGCGCGCCACGTCCGAGGCCAGCGGCCGCAACACCAACCACGCCGGCAGCGGCCGCAACACGCCAGCCAACTCGACGCACCATCGGCACCGTTCGTCGTACGGTGGGAGCAACGGCGGCGCGGCGGCGCTGCAAATCGACCCGTCTGCCGGCCGCGACCACTCGGCCACCCCGCGCAGTACGCCGGCCGCGCTGCGTAGTCCGCACCGGCCGCCGCCCATGGGCACGTTTACGATAACACCGAACCGTGGTGGCTCTGTGCGTGCGGCCAGCGCCGGGGTGGGTGGCCACAACGGCGGGGCCAGTGGGAGCGCCAGCCCAGCTAAGAGGATGAGGGGCGAGTGAAGCGGAGAGGAGAGGGCGAGGGTTTCTGCTCGTTGTGCGTGGAGCGGCGGTCAGGAGAGGTGTGCTCTGGGATGGTGCGGTGGTTTGCGATGGAGAGAGAAGAGAAGAGGAGAGGAAGAGGCGGGAGAGGTTGCGCCACCTTCGCGATGCGACGCGGATACCTATTTATCCTGGCTGGACATGAACGGGGTCGATGATGCAGGCGTAGCGTAATATATACATTTGCGAAGCCTGCGTTGCACGCGAGTGGATGGCATATTTCTGCTAAGAGAACTTCGTGTCGTCATGGCTGATTCGAGCATCTGGCAGCCCATTCGAACACGGCGGATGGGCGTGGTTAACGCCAACAGGTTTTGCGGCAGGTCTCCATTTCGATGAGGGTTGTTGCTTTTCTGGATGCGCGACCAGGGAGCAGCGGATCTTGGTCTTTCAGATCATTCAGCTCAGCTTTCTGCGGTGGGTATCTACAAATTCCTACGTGTAGCAAACCTCACTGTTCCTCAATACCTCAGCAAACGACAATCCCATGTTCAGAATAGACGGTAGAGGCGTTCCTACTGTCTTGCGCCCGGCGAGGTGAGGGGCGTGGCTCGCTTGTTTGCGGCGTTTTGGCACGTTTTCGCACCAAGCTCGTCATGAGCTCTAACAGCGAGGCAGCGGGAAAAGGTGGTCGAGGAGCGGAGGAACGCAATAAGTGGACCGAAGCAATACATGCCGTCCGTCATCGACGCAAATCACGCCCTCTTCCTCCACCGTCCCTGACGCATTATTCGCCCCTCCATCTCAGTCGACGACACGCTCAGATCTACAGATTGACAGCAGCACGACAGGCATTCGAAGCATTTGATTGGCCAAGGCAGTCGGTGTTCAACCGCTGCGACGGGATTGGGCGGCGCAAACAGAGAGGAAGAGAATTTTCATCTGCTTCGGTTGGGCGCAAGTGATGCAATGAGGAGATGGACGAGGGGGCGATCAATCGTTGGGGAAGAAAGGGGGCCAGTGCCGCGGCGTCAGTGGGAGATACATGTCATCGGCACCCAGCGGACAGCCAGCGGTGTTTTTTGGTGATGCGCAACGAACGAACGAACGTGCGGGCTCGTCGATCGCGGCGTCAGGCGGGCCGCCGCTCGCTGCCGGGTTGGGAAGTTGCTAGGCGGGAGGAGAGATTTGGTGGAGCGGAGAAGGCAGAGTGATGAGCGAACGGCAACAAAGACGTGATGATGGAGTGGAGTGGACCGGATAGGGGTGCGTGGGAAGGGGACCAAGGGGGCGGCGACGGCGGCGGCGGCGGAGCGATGCAAGGGGGTGTGGGGAAGGAGATGAAGGATTGGCGAGCGGCAGGCATGCATGTAGCCAGTGCGCTGGAGTTTGTTTCTGGCTGGGAAGTGATGGCGGGGAACCGCAGCAGCAGTGCGTCGAAGCGTCACTACAAGGTTTTTTTGTTTTTGGTTTGTTGGTTCCGAGCGAGAGCGAGAGAGATCGGGTGGGCGGCAGTCCCAGGTGCGACGATGGGCCAGAGAGGAGGGATATGGAGGGGAGGGAGGGGGAGGTTGTTTCGGGCCGCAGGATGGAGGAGGCGTTTTACAGTTTCGAGTGGCTGAAGACAATCGGCCATGACAGCAGCACAGCGCAGGAGTGGATGCGTCATGGCAAACATGTCGTGTTTGGCGGCGGCGGGGCTTGGCGCAACGGGTCTCGTGGACTTGACAGACGGGAGTCGTCGCAGTCGTCGTAGTCATCGTCGTCGTCGTTGTCTTGGAGGACCAGATTTGTGTTTCAGAGGGCAGGCCGTTGGGCCAACAGGGCGGCCCTGGGAACGACGATGGCCAGCAAATGGCAGCGGTGGGCAGGGCAGCAGAGGGAGCCGGCGCCAATAAAGCACGGGGTTGCGCTCATCAACCCATCCAGCTGGCGAGCACGCGGCGGGAAAGGCCTCGCAGCGGCGGCGGCGTCAATAAAAAGCACGAGCGCTGCATGGCTTTTGGTTCTCGTGTTGCGGAAGCCGAGGCGGTTGCGGCCAGGCGGGCCAGGCGGAGCCGTCTGAAACGAAGGCTGCCAGAGTCAGACCCTTTTTGATGCAGCGCAGGACGGCGGCGACGACGATCGGAATAGCGGGGGGTGAGAGCCGAGGGAGAAGGAGAGAACGAGCGAAACAAGTCGAAGCGCAGCCGTCGTGGGCAGCGGGCGCGGTGTTGGTGATGGCGGTGATGGTGACAGTCGTGGTGGTGGTGGTGGTGGTGGTGGTGGTGGTGGTGGTGGTCGAAGAGATATTCTTAGAAATTGCACTTGCACGGCAGGCAATAAGTCGACTCGCGGCCAATTTGGCTCGCTTCTCAGTTCGAAACACGCGAGCGCAGGCCCTTGTGTAGCTGACACACATGACGGCGACTCTGCGACGGCCAGGAGCGCAGCCTAGCCCCAATCCAGCGCAATCCCCTGCACCCGCCTGGGGTACTAGCCCACTGTCCGAGCGCTAATTCATTCCTCGAGACTCTCTCTCTCTCTCGCTCTCTCTCTCTCTCTCACCTATTATCGTCTCGTCCTCTGCCTGCCCAGCCCAGCCCAGCCCAGCCAGCCCTCGCCATCTCCCGCTCCTCATCCCTCCCTCTCTCACCTCTCTCTACACCTCGACTCTTCAACATCGTCCTCTCCCCCCTCTCTCCCTCTTCATCGACACCATGTCGACCGCCCTCGCTGCCTCGCCCGCCGCGCCCCCGCCCGCTCCAGCCGACCACGCCCACGCCCACGCCCACGCCCATGGCCACGTCTCGCCGCGAAACACGTCCACCATGGGCCTCTCTCCAAACTCCAACCACCAACCCGCTCGCTCCCCCAGCGCTCACTCGTCGCCCACAACCAGCGAAGGCTCCCACAAAAATGCCAAGCGCTCTCCCAACTCGTACGCTCCATCCTACAATATCCGCCCCCCCAAAGCCCGTGTGCATCATGGCTGATTCGTGTGCCGCTGCAGTTCCCGTAACACACATGCGCCAAAGATTGTCGTCAAGAAGGAGCCTTCATCGCCTGACATGCCCGCCTCGCGCCACCGGCCCCGTCGACTCGACCTGTCCAACAACATGTCCGTCAGCTCCGCGACCTTGAGTGCTCGCCCTTCTGCTCCTCTGACCGGCAAGGAGAGCGCCGGCCTAGCCATGCACGACGTCGGCCTCGCATGTCTGTCGCCCGGATTTCACACCCAAGACCCTGCCATGCGTGAGCAGTTGCAACGCAGCATAGACGTGAGGGACAGGCAAAGGCAAATAATCGAGGCTCGCCAAAAGGGCAAAAACGTTCAGATCGAGGCTGGCGATGCGTCGCGACACGATGGAAACCCCTTCAGGAAGATGCCTGCCTCGTCGCGCCGCAAGGGTCCTCCTCCTGGCTTGTCCATCGCGACCCCGTCCGCCCAGCAATTCGCCAATGAGCGTGTCATCCAGTCGGCTCCGCTTAACCAGTCCTTTACAGGCATGAGGGCACCGCAGTTCCAAGCCCTCTCAAGGCAGGTCGCCAACCAACCTTCAAATCTTTCCCAGACCTCGCACATTCACCACGTCCCTGCCAACCAAACCAACAACCGCCTCCCTCCCATTTCAGACGTGTTTGCTGGCGAAGCCCTTGCACCTCAACGCCGGAGCCCCGGAAACGTCCACTCGGCCCACCAGCATCCCCTCCCGTCTCCTGGCTTCCCTCACAACCCCCATGGCCACCCACAGACTGCCCGACCACGCGAACACCGATCTGCCGAGGAAGCTCTCCAACACATGGCCGGCGGCCGCGACGACCTTCTTCCTCGCATCGTGCACTATGGGGGCCACCAGCCGCCTACGCCTCCTTCGCCAATGCCCGGCAAGTCTCAGAGCAACCAAAACCTGCAGCCTGGAGCGGCCGAGGTCCACCGCAGCAGCAGCAGCCGACGCCGCACACGCGAAGAGTATGAACGCGACATGGGCACGCCACCACTTGGTCGCCAGGAGAGGCGACCAGGACCGTTTGGCGAGGGGCGGGATAGCCCGGAAACTCAAAAGAAGAAGAAAGAGGAATTTATCGCCCTCTGCGCCCGTGCATGGGATCTTTTCCACTCTTAAACCGGCCAACGCAACCGCTTTTTCCATGCCGACGCTTTTTGCCAATTTCGATTTTGTCGCAGCTCAGCGTCTTGAACGTCCGCTGCAGCGTTTCGATGTAGAGACGCAGATCTTTCATCTCCCCTTTTGGTGTGGTTCGGTGATGTTGCAGTCTATCGCTACCATTTAATACTCTCGTTATGATTGTAGGAAGTAATATGGGACCAATCTCTCTCGCTTCGTCCTCGCTGCCTCGACAGGCGGCTGAAGAGGAGTCGGATTTGGCGCCTGGACGAACATGTTTCCATGTTCCCACGACTGGATGCCTCGACGACGAGGAACATTCACGCTTTGGAATTTTAGCTCATGCTTTCGGAAACGCTGGGTCGTCCTTTTTTGTTTCGCATTTTGCGCTCCTTCAAGCCCGCTCCACTTTGGAGGATTTCGTCTTTCGTCTTTGAGCTACTTCCTTCTCATCTTCACTGGCCCTCCCCTTGGAGCGGTCGCTGTCTGAGTACGGCTTAGGGTTGCGATTTGGTGATATTCTGGCGTTTCTTCTCTTGTCCATATAGGGTTTTTTCTTTTTTTTTCCGACGGACAAGTGTGCAAGGCCCCGTCTCTGCTCCGGGTCAGGGGGGAATTATCAAAAGGGCGCTCAAGGGGTTGGGGTTTTTGGGAGTCGTCGAATCGAGAAAACACCTTGGTCACCTTGGTGAGATGTCATACGTCGTGTGTGCCAACCGTGCCAGTGTGAGGCGTCGGGACCGCGCGCTGCCTTGTTCATGATGAGATGCATAATGGGCGGTTCCAAGCGCTCGGAAGGCAGCCGATCGACCCGCGCCCGTTGGCTGACAGCGCACCTCACCCGCGGTGGGTTTGCATGTGATCACGCTGGACCCTGAGTTCCCGGATGCAAGATTAATCCGGCCGAGAAACTTCAATGCGCCGCGCTGCGCTGCGCTGCTGTGCCAATAGTCCGCGACTTGCGCGTGGTAGATGCTGTCGGTTTGGCGGACGTCAGCAACGCGTCGCCGCGACGTTATTGCACGTCTACCCCGCCGTCTCCCCAGCTTGTCCGCCGCCCATGCCCGCTTTCAACATTTCTCCCTCAACCCTGTTCCTACGGTCAGACCCTCACCTCTCCAAAACACAGTCGACCGTTCAACTAACTTGCTCGACATCAAGATGGGGAAGAAGAAGAACAAAGTGAAGCAGCCGAGTGCCAACCAGGCTCTCAGTCAACCTCAATCAGCCCCGCTACCTCTGCAGCCATGTGCCAATGCCTCTGCGTCCGCTGCAGTCGCCACGACCGCGCAACCCTCGGGCGCATCGCAACCCAAGAAGCGACGACGCCGAATGCCGAAATCGCAAAAGAAGCAATTGAAGAGGGAGAAGGAGGCAGAGGCGCAGCTGGCTCAAGATCTGAGCGGTCAGACTCTTGGGCCTGCTACGGCGTTCTTCTCACCTGAGCATGCGAGGCAGGACGCAATGTCATCGCGGCGGACCAGGAACAACAGCTTCGTAGGTGATACATTGCTGAATGTGCTGGAAGAGGTTCAGCAGGGAACAAATGGGTCTCGCTCACCGACACGGGCGGCAACGTCAGCGCCAAAGGCATTCGTCGATGGAAGCAACGAGGAGCCGACTCCAAAGAATCGAATGTCCACTGCAGCCTCAGCACAACAGAACGCTCAAAATCCACCACAACCATTCTCCGACGGCTTAACTTCTCAAGCCCTCTCGCCTCCTACCACGTTTCCTGGGTCGGCCCCTGGAACACCGTTCGGTTACAATTTGGCCAATGCAATGTGGAACTGGAACAATCCCTATGCAAGCGTTTTCGCAGCACACGAAAACACAACACAAGCAAGCGGATACCAACAGCAAGCACTGCCCCCAAACGGTCCATCTGGCGCTCCAGGATCGATAGCAGGGGCTTGGGGTCAAGCTTTCACACCCACGGAACAATCCAGTTTTCCAGGAACGCAAATGCAAGCGTCGCCAGCGGCGAGCAAATCCGCATATATCAATCCTTCATGGCGTGTACAGAGCCAGGCCGGTCTTCCAAATTGGATATCACCACATCAGAAGAGAGCAATGTCAGTGCAATCTCATCAAGATTGAACTCTGCCTGCTAACGAAATTAGGGAGCCAACTCAGTATCGCGGCATTGCTACCGACAGTCAGACACCCAGCTGGAGAGTCAATGCCAGCGGGAACGGGCAACTGGCAGGTGTTAAATCACGGCCACAGTCTCCCCCAAAGTCGCCTAAGCGCGAAAAACCGAACAAACCGGGCCCCCCACGTCCTGATCCGTCGCCCACCTACCTAGCTCAATCGGCCATGATCTCGTACCGACTCCCTATTCCGCAACCTCTCCTCATCATCATGGATCTCAACGGCACCCTGCTCTATCGACCCAAAAGGTCAAACTCGTCCCACTTCGTCCAACGACCCTTTACTCCACCCTTTGTCTCCTACCTCTTTGCCAACCACACGGTCATGGTGTGGTCCTCGGCGCGACCCGAAAATGTCAATCGCATGTGCAACGGACTCTTCTCGGCAGCTCAACGCAAGCAGCTCGTTGCAGAATGGGGCCGCGACATGCTGGGTCTGACGCAAAAGCAATTCAACGAAAAGGTGCAGGTCTACAAGCAGTTGGACAAGGTGTGGCAGACAGCCGATACGCAGCAATGGCATCCGTTGCACGCGTACGGACAGAGGTTCAACCAGGCAAACACGTTGCTGATTGACGACAGCGTGGAGAAGGCGGCCTCGGAGCCGTACAATCTGGTCGAGGTGGACGACTTTGAGGGCAAGGAGGAGCAGATGAACCGGGACGTGCTGCGCGAGGTGGCTGGCTACATTGAGGAGGCAAAGTGGCAGAGCAATGTGTCGGCTTGGGTGCGTGCTGGCAACAGATTCGCGTATGGCATGGGTTGGGATCGAGATTGGCAAGACGCCAGTATCCCGCCAGTCGCATCTGGCCTGGCTACGGCACATCATCTCGCCGAAGGACTCGTGTCAGCTCCTGCGCAAGCTCCAGGTGGACGAGTACTGCGCTCTCACACGCGAAAGACGCGTCTGGAATAGGCCAAGCTGGCCCCTTACCAACTATCCATTTACGTGCGACCAACCATGAAGCATTTGCTCCGGAAGCGAGTGGAGCCTGGGTTTTACAGGAAAAGCAACTAGAGGGCCAATATGAGGACGCCGAAGCATGAAGAAGGGCCTCGACAAAGGGGCCATGCAGACATTTCACTTTTGCTGATTTGCATACAGGGCAAGCAAGCTATCGATAGATACCAAATTCCAAGGGTTTTCAGGTGCAGTAAGGTATTTGTCCTTGTCCGTGATCACGCGCTTCTCTTTCTTCCCGTCGCTTTTCAATTTTGATTTCATCACTCTGCGTCAATTCCGCATTTTCCATCCAAGCACTCCCCTCCCGATACCTCGACGCTCATCGCCCTTCCCGTTTCTTTTACTCGCCTTACATGCCCCTCACTTCTGCTGCGGAAACTTCTCCTTATTCCACGCATCAATGATGCCGCGCGCCTGCTTCACAATATCGACGCAACCGGGCGAATCCGAATGGCAGCAAAGCGAGACCTGGTAGCCACCAAGCGGCAACTGGACCGTCTCGCCCGTCACAGCCGTGACAGTGCCCTGATACACCTGCTCCGTAATATGCTTCTCCGCCTCCTCGGCCTTCCACGCCTTCTTGACGCGATCAATCACCAAGCTGCGGTCGGCCCGGTACTTGACGTCGCCGTACAGCTCGGCCACGAACGGCAGCCCCAGCTCGCGCGCCACCTCCTCCTGCTTGGTGCCGGCGAGTCCGAACACCGGGACGCCTTTGGGGACGGCGCTGTAGACGGCGCGGCACAGCGCCGCGTCGCGCGCGATCATGCCGTACAGGATGCCGTGCGGCTTGACGTGGTGCAGGGGCACGTTGGCGGCGGCGAGGAAGCCTTGCAGCGCGCCGATTTGGTACAGCACGATGGCATGCAGTTCGTCGGGCGACATGGCGATTTCGCGGCGGCCGAAGCCCTGTCGGAGATGCATCAACAACAACAGTTGACCAGCGATGTGTATGCACATGTTCAAGAAAAGCAAACGCAAGCATACCTGGATGTCGGGCAAGCCCGGATGCGCGCCGACCTTGACGCCGTGCTGCTTGCACAGCGCCACGGTGCGCGCCATGATGAGCGGGTCGCCGGCGTGGAAGCCGCACGCGACGTTTGCGTGGTCGATGAGCGGGATCAGCTCCTCGTCGGGCCCGCACTTGTAGTTGCCGTAGCCCTCGCCGAGGTCGACGTTGATGGCGATGGGGTGCGAGGATGGCGGCATGGTTCGTCTCTATTTCGTGCCGTGCGTGGTGTGGTTTGTTTGGGGAGAGAGGTGCGAGGGAGGCGAAGGGGGTTGTTTTGGTGCGGTGGTTGAGCAATTGGGAGGTGGAAGAGGATGGGTGATGGGATGGCACATTTGTCAGGCATGTTAGGTTGGCATATGGTCAATCAGTCAATCAACGAGCCAGCCAGCCCTGGATAATAATCCAACGGAAACGTAAACTTCCCTCCGCTCCGCTCCACAGCACTGGTCAATGGGTATCTCCATGCTCCAGGGCACCCGCACCCGCCCCAAAAGCGTGAGCCGAAAAGACAGAAAGACACAGAATTGTCAGGACCACCACGGCTCAAAAGTGGGGTCTCACAAATCGCAATCATTCAAGAATCGATTAGGTAGAGCAGGAGAAGGGGAAGAAACAGCAGAGAAAGGTGGCAGGGATACCTCGACTGACCGGGCGGCGTTGTCTCGTTGCCCGCTCGCTCAATCACTCAAAGATAAAGTCGAAAGGCCGCGCGACAACAGCGGCGGCGGGGTACGAGGAGGGGAGGGGTATGAGGGAGGTGTGTGCATGATGGTGGCTTGAGCTCAAGCTCCCCCACCTCTCTTTTCCGCTTCCATCATTCGCCAATTGGAGTGTGGGACGTCTCTCCAACCTTCCGCCCGCGAGCCCGGCAGGGAACCTAGCCCTATCGTGACGATTCCCGGGATACAGCAAAACGACGTTTCTACGTGGTGGTAATTGCATCTCTTCCTTCTGCTACAGTCGCCATCAACTGAATAGCCTCTCGCACGGCCAGCTAAGTTCTTCTCTCCCCACCCCGCGTCCCTCCAGCTAGAGCAGCAGGCGAATCCATCCATCCATACCCAGCCAACGCCAATCGCCCGTCGGAAGCTTGATCCCTGCCCTGCCCTGCCCCTCTCCCCTCCGCTCTCCCCCTCTTAGCGTCCAAGGACGCTGCTCCTCCTCCTCTTCCATCTCCCTGCTGATACCGCTGTGTTCTGCCACCCGGACTATACCGTTCGTGTGCCATGGCGAGAGCGCGCGGGGTCATTTTGCCTACTCCTCATGCATATTATTGTATCTCCAGATCAACAGTGAGGGCGATCAAAATGCGTCCATGCGCCCCAGTAAGGCAATCGACTGATAGGTGATCGGGAGCGGCATCCGTCCGTCGATCCGTCCGTTCTGCCACCGTAAACGGCGAAACCGAGCGCCAGGATGGTCGTCGGTGCAGCGACTCGCGGACACCACGGTAGGTACCTGACCACACACGCCCGCCGCTGGACGTGGCAGGGAGAGGGCAGGCGGTTCTGCCATTAGTCGCGCTGCTTCCATGGCTTGCTGCCCGCTGCCCGCTGCCCGCCCGGTTCGCTGCCGGTTATCACATATCTCCAGCAACCAAGCAACGGAAACGAGGCTATGCTCGTCATCAGGTTTCCCGCAGATTCTACCGCACACACACTGATTAGGGATAGGGAACACGTAAAAAAAGAACGGACCCGCCAGCCATCTGGTTGATATAGAGCGGACGGGCAGGCGTGCGTGCGTGACCTGGTATCGGGAACCCCATTGACTTAATCTTGTTTGCCTTCTTTTCCTCGCGCGCGCGCGCTCTCACGGCTCGATCAACTACCTACCTTGCACTTTTTGCGCTGTCCAGTCTGGATATCCGCTTTCTTTCTTTGGGGTCTACACAGAGGAAGAGGGTGTTTGACGTACAGTACATGCGCTTTCGCTTGTTTCGTGGCCCGCAGAATTGAGTTGCGTTGTGCTGCAGTAAAAGAGGAAGAAGTGAGAAGACGCAGCTGCGACAAGGCAGAATGGAGGCCATCAAGACGCTGCTGATAGCCAATCGAGGCGAGATTGCGGTAAGTGAAGACCACTCGAGTACCAGCGGAGAAGAATGCTAATCACCTTCAGGTCCGCATAATCCGCACCGCCCAACTCCACCACATCCACACCATCGCAATCTACTCGTCCGCCGACGCCGCCTCCCTGCACGTCTCGCTCGCCGACACGGCCGTGCTGCTCCCCTCGCCCTCGCCCAGCACCGCCTACACCGACACGGCCGCCATCATCGACATCGCCCGCCGCCACCAAGCCGACGCCATCATCCCGGGCTATGGCTTCCTGTCCGAAAACGCCGCCTTCGCGCGCGCCGTCCGCGACGCCGGCATCGCCTGGGTCGGCCCGGGCCCCGACCAGATCGAGGCCTTTGGCGTCAAGCACGTCGCGCGCGACCTGGCGCGCGCCGCCGGCGTGCCCATCGTCCCCGGCTCGCAGGGCCTGGTGCAGGATGCCGACGAGGCGGCGCGCGTGGCGCGCGAGCTGGGCTTCCCGGTCATGCTCAAGGCGACGGGCGGCGGCGGAGGCATGGGGCTGGTGACGTGCGCAAACGAGGATGAAGTCCGAGAGGGCTTTGCCGTCGTCCGCAGCAGAGGCGAGACGCTGTTCAAAGAAGGCGGCGTCTTTCTGGAGCGCTTCTACGCCGAAAGCAGACACGTCGAGGTGCAGGTGTTTGGCAACGGCGCGGGGCAGGCGGTGCACTTTGGCGAGCGCGAGTGCTCGATTCAGCGCAGACACCAGAAGGTCGTCGAGGAATGCCCCAGCCCGTTTGTTGAGAAGAGGCCCGAGTTGAGGCAGAAGCTGGGCGACGCTGCCGTGCTGCTCGCCGAGTCGATCAAGTATGCGTCGGCGGGGACGGTCGAGTTTTTGGTCGACGACAAGACGGGCGACTTTTTCTTCCTCGAGATGAATACGCGGTTGCAGGTCGAACACGGCATTACGGAGCTGTGCTACGGCGTCGACCTGGTCGAAATGATGCTGAAGCAGGCCGACGCTGAAAGAGCAGGAAAAGGTGGATTCGAGGCAAAATACCTAAAGAGTCTGCAGCCTTCGGGACCCAAGGGCGCGGCAATCGAAGTACGAGTGTACGCAGAGAATCCAGTTCGAGACTACGCTCCCAGCCCCGGTCTGCTGCAGCAAGTCAGCTGGAAAGAGGTGCCCGGGACGAGAATCGATACGTGGGTCTTTACGGGGGCGCGAATAACGCCCAACTACGACCCCTTGATCGCCAAAGCCATGGTCCACGCTCCTACTCGCGACGAGGCCATCTCTAAGATCCAACAGGTCCTCTCGGGCTCCAAAATCTGCGGACCGCCGACCAACCTCGAGTTCCTCGAGGCAATAGTCAGCGACGCCAATTTCAAGGCCGGCTACACGCTGACCAGCTTCCTCAAGACCTTTGACTTTGCTCCGCACGCAATCGACGTCATCTCTGCCGGCGCATATACCCTCGTCCAAGACCTCCCCGCGCGGCCCGCCGTGGGCAAGGGGATACCCCACTCAGGACCCATGGACCCGCTGGCCTTTCAAATTGGCAACCTGCTCGTGGGAAACCCGCGCGGCAAGGAAGGACTGGAGATGACGCTCAGTGGCCCTGAGTTGCGCTTCATTGGCCCGGCCGTCGTAGCTCTGTGTGGTGCGCCCATGGAGGCAACCCTCGACGGCGCACCGTTCCCTATGTGGACGCGCAAGGCTATCGTCGCGGGCCAAAAGCTTAAGATTGGCAAGACGACTGGCGGCGGCTGTCGCTCGTACCTGGCCATCTACGGCGGACTTCCCGGCGTGGCAGACTACTTTGGCTCCAAGAGCACGTCGCCGTCAGTCGGCCTAGGCGGATACCAAGGGCGACCACTTGCCCCTGGCGACTTTCTGCAAGTAGCGCGCGAGATACCTTCGGAGCTGGCTACACAGGAAATCAGCATCCCAGAGCACCTGCGGCCCGTCTACACCAACGACTGGAAAGTCAAGGCCATGTCGGGCCCGCACGACGACGGCTTCCTGACTCCCGAGGATATCGAGATGATTTACTCGACCATCTGGAAGGTGTCGCACAATGCAAGCCGCACGGGAATCCGCTTGGTTGGCCCCATTCCCAAATGGGCACGAAAAGACGGCGGCGAAGGCGGCGCCCACCCAAGCAACCTCGTCGAGTACGGGTACCCGCTCGGCACACTCAACTGGACCGGCGACGACCCTTGCATCTTTCCCGTCGACTGCCCCAACTTTGGCGGCTTCGTATCGTCTACGACGGTCGTGCGCGCCGACTGGTGGAAGTTGGGCCAGATCAAGGCTGGCGACAAGCTGCAGTACGAGCGCGTGTCACTCGGGGACGCTTTGGAGCTGAGGGCGCGGCTTGAGAGTTTCCTGAAGAGTTTGGAGAAGGCGGTCGAGACTGGAGGCAAATTTGAGCAGGTCGAGCCTTTTGATGCCCACAGTCAAGCGCCGTCAACGGCAAAGGGGAATTGGGAAAAGGCCGTTCTCTGGCACAGACCTCAAGAAGGCAATCTGCCAGCCGTGACTTATCGACAGGTAAGAAAACCAGCAACGGAAGAGAAAAGTACTGACGATGCAGGGCGGCGACGACCATATCATGGTCGAATACGGCAACCAAAACTTCGACCTCAACCATCGCAGCCGCGTCACCAAGCTCGAGACTCTGCTCCGCGACCCGAGCAAGATACCATCTTGGCTCCATGATGCTCTCATAACCACCATGGGCTGCTGCACAACCCTCACCCTCTTTTACGATGGCGCAGCGCTGCCGCGCGATAAGCTCATCTCGCAGCTCCAAGCCTACGAATCGCAACTGGGTGACCTCTCAACGACCAAGATCCCCTGTAGACGCTTCAAGCTGCCCATCAGCTTCTCCAGCCCCGAACAGCGCGAAGCTGTGGCCCGGTACATGGAGACGCAGCGGCCGCACGCGCCCTACCTCCCGGACAACCTAGCCTTTGTGGCGCGTAACAACGGACTGGAGCCGCAGGATCTGGTCAAGACGTACTTGACGGGCACGTTTGTGGCCGTATGCGTGGGCTTCTACTGCGGCAACACGGTATGCCTGCCAGCAGACCCGCGACATCGTATGAACTGCCCCAAGCAGAACCCGTCGCGCGTCTACACGCCTGCAGGCACCGTGTCGTGGGGAGGCTCTTGCATGAGCCTATACCCGGTCGACAGCCCCGGGGGGTACCAGATGACGGGGCGCACGGTGCCGAGCTTTGACGCGCTGGGGTGGCGCAAGGGATGCAGCCCGGTGCGGCCGTGGGTCTTTCAGGATTGGGATCTTTTGACCTATTCCGAGATCAGCGAGGATGAGATGGGGCGCACGCTGGCCAAGTGGGAGGCTGGATTGTATGAATGGGAGTGGGAGGAGGTCTTGTTCGATGTGGCTGAGCACAACGAATTGCTGAAGAAGACCAAGGACGAGGTCGTGGCTGTCAGGGAGAGGCAGCGCAAAGCGAATGCCGAGATGATGAAGGAGGAGCAGATAAGCCTGGCCAAGTGGAGAGAGGAGAAGAGCAAAGTCGGTCTCGACATGGGGACGGTCGAGAAATTGCTGGACGGTAAGAGTGCCATTTCCACCTCTTCTCATCTTGTTGGTTTACTAAGTTTGCCCAAAGACCCCGCAATCGTGGCCATCGAAGCGCCCGTCGACGCCAATGTCTGGAAGGTCGAGGTCGCCGACGGCGTCGCCCTCGAACCCAATCACCTCGTCTCCATTCTCGAAGCCATGAAGCTCGAGATTGCGGTGCGGCTACCGGATGACATCAAGGCTCCCGCAAAGATTGAAAAGGTGTTGGTCAAGCCCGGCGAGACGGTGAGCGCAGGAGCCAAGATTGCGCTTGTGCGGAGAGGGTGATGGAGAGATGCATGTGGGATGAACCCAGATGGAGGTTTTGGTAGAGTGAGGGGAAGTCCCTGATTTTGGTCGCCTTGGCTAGAGTTTGATTGGCTGACAGAGGTCCTGGTCTGGCATCCATAAGTGTGAGATGCAAAGTGCTTGTTTTTTGCGAATGCTTCGTCCTCTTGGTGCTGCGATATTACGTGTTGGAATGCGTTTCGAACAACCGTATCACGCGTAGAAGCACTGTCGACTTCTTGCCAGGAAGTTCCATCGTTGGATGGTCAGTTTCGAGATTGTGCAGCCGCGGAAACGGTGAGAGCGCCTCCAGCCAGTGGGACTGGTCTTGTGAATCCCCTGCGCAAGCCTCTTCAGCAAGCAGCACAGAGGCGCGAGCAAACGCGTGTGCGTGCGCCGTCCCCTGACGCAAGCAGAGATTACAAAACAAAGGGCGGCGACGGGTGGCTGAGGTGAGCGATGCGAGTGATGAGCAAGAGGCGCGTGGGCCAGCCCGACACCCGAGACCCGACAGCCCGTCACCTCAGCGGCTGGGATGAACCAAGCCCTGCCGAGAGGTTAATGGGGCAATTAATACGCCGACGTATTGACGCCCTGACAAAGACCAAGACGGAGTGACGAAGAGGAGATGAAAGAAGAGACTTCTGGATTTCTCTCCAATGGCTCTCGGACTTCGGGGTCCTCCGTGCGTGCGTGCGCGGCTCGGTCGTTGCCGGACAGAGCGAGGGGAAGGGGAGAGAGGGGGATCGTCATCCGGGCCCGGCGTAGTCGCCAGTGTGATACGAGTACGGAATTTGGCGGAGTTGGTTGTTGCTGCCTGTCTGCGAGGGTGGCTGTAGCAAATGCGAGGAAGCACGACGGGCAAAGGGGCAGAGAGACAGTGTGTGAGAGAGAGATTCCTTCATCAGAGAGGTTTGGGGGGCCAAAAGCTGGTTGGTACACGGTGGCACTGGGCTGGCTCGGCTCGCCACGGGCATTGGTGTTTCTGGCGCCCGCTTGGCAACGGCAAGCCACTCGTTCAGCGTGGACGTTGTTTGCAATGCGGATGGTGTAGTTTGAGTTGGCGTTCGTGTTGTGGTTGACAGGAGCGAGCGGGTGAGCGGGCTCCAACGGTCGACTAGCGGTGGGTTCCGGTCCCTTCACAAAGTCAATTCCAACCTCGCCAGCTAGAGACACCCGTACACCATGTCGACCTTTTCATTTGCAGTCTTGTCGTACAGAGTCCTACACGCGCTCATGCCCTTTGGCCATGGATCTTATCTCCGAAGCGGCGGGCTTCCGGCTGTTTGTGGCTTGGACAAGTGAACACAGCGTGCTGCGGCTGGACCGGAGAGAGGACGAATGCCTGTCCTGATCATGACGATGGGGCTTTCGCTTGGACGCGTCGGCGCAACGGCCAGTTTGGTGAGTTGGGTCGGGTCCGGTCGCTGAGGTGGAGTGGACGTGGGGTGAAGTCGAAGAGAAGTGAAAGTGGTCGCGTGCCCTTGTAGAACACTCCCATCGACCGGACTCCCCGCCAGATCCAACTCCACTTGGCCTACAGCACCTTACGATGCCGAAGCAAACCAGGTCCAGTACACGGATGTCTCTTTGCCGGCTCGGCGCTACGAATGCCATGGCATCGTCAGTCAGCCAACGTAAGGTAATGGACGTCGCCCCGGCTGCACGCGACCTCTTGCCTGCTTAGTCGCTTGCGCAGTGCAGTGCAGCCTGGCTGTCTCTTGCCATCCAAGTCAAACCTGCCCTGCCTGCCCTGCCCTATGGCCCCACCACCCTCTCACCTGGCCTGTCGTCTCATCATCGCTCTCTCACCCTCTTCCCTTTTCTTCTGTTTGCTGCTTTGGGTACCCTCCCACCATCACTCCCCATGTACCAACATTGACGTCTTCTCCAAACCACCACCGCCGCCTTGTCTCTTCTTCTGCTTCTCTTTTCCCTGTAAATATTGCACTTTATCCCTCCCTCCCCCCTCTCCCTTGACACCCTCTGGCTGCCACGTCCCCTGCGGCCGCGTCACCCATTCGTGTGACCTCTGCTGGATACATAATCCCTAGATTGTCTCCTCCTCCCCCTCGACCAAGCCTTGGTCGTCATGAGGGTCTTGGGTCTGCTCACCTCGGCTGCTGTCGTCGTCACAGTCTCGGCCTCAGCCATTCCCACTGCCAAAAATTACAAACATGAACTGGTGCGGCGAGAAGATACAAAATACTTTCGTACGTGGACTGCCCCTTTCCCCTGCCAGGCAACTGAATCATCTAACAGACGACAGACGAGCCTGGGTAAGTCGCCGCGTACCAGTTGATCGTGCTTCGCAAATATTTCTAACACTGAAATCAGCGGCAGCGAGATTCTAGGCCATTACGATTTGAGATATTTCAAGGGCCAGGACAGCTACGAGGACCGCTTGCTCACGCTCCGCCACCTGACGCGAGCCTACCTCACCTGGTTCCGGGAACATGGTCTGGAGACGTGGATCGCGCACGGCACGCTGCTTGGTTGGTGGTGGAGCGGCGGCATGCTGCCGTGGGACTGGGACGTCGACACCCAAGTGGCCGACTCGACCCTCGTCCACCTCGCCCAAAACTACAACATGACGCGCTGGCCGTACGAGTCGGACCTGGGCGACGATGTCAAGCGCGAGTACCTGCTCGACGTGAATCCCTACTCGGCGGAACGCATCCGAGGCGATGGAAACAACGTCATCGACGCTCGATGGATCGACACGAGCAATGGCCTGTACATCGACATTACCGGCCTGACTGAGACGCGGCCAGACGAGGATCCAGGTGTCTGGAGCTGTAAAAACGAGCATCGTTATAGGACGAGGGATTTGTTTCCACTGCGCCCAACCTTGTTTGAGGGTGTTGTTGCTTGGGTACCCTTTAACTACGCCAAAATTCTTGTCGAAGAATACAACAACAAGGCGTTGACACTGGAAGAGTACGAAGGGTAAGTTTGCTGCCCATTTTGGCAAAGCTGGACACTTACACTTGGGCAGTCATCGGTGGGACCAGCAGTCGTTCCAGTGGGTGAAGTTGGAAAAAGAGGGCGAGGGGGGAGACCAGCCTACTTCATGATGTGACGATGGACATTTGCATGTGTGTTTTTGTGGAATGGGTTCTGGTTTTTCAGATGTTTAGCATGATACCCCAGGCGTCTGCCAAGCGACAGCATCAATCGGCGTTGCATGAGCTGCGGAAGCATGGCGACTGCCACCTTGTCAAAGCTGATTCTTTGTAAAGCAATATCAATCAAAAACGTTGGACACAGGAAGTAGTCATGGTCACGACATGACGGTTGGGATTAAGTTGAGGCAAAAGGCGAGGAAGCTTTTTGGCCAAGCCCGAGCCACGCTAAACCGTGTTGATGACCTCATTTGTAATCGGAGACGCTGCGGATGCGACTGGAAATCGGACGAAATCCATCCCCGTCCCCCTCGACATAACCTATACATATCCTCCGTCAGCCGCAACCATGTCGCCTCCTCTCCATACAACCTTCCCTTACGAATCTGGCAAACGACACCGCCATGGCATCGAACGCTGAAGCCTCTACAACTCCTCAATACCAACCCACATCGCCGACTCGAGGTCTACCGTCAAGCGACGACCAGGTAGCCGCCACGAACGACGCTCACGATGAAACCTCGCCCGCGAACGATGACAACCCCCTCTACCTCTCCTCGCCCACGGCCGACTCCATCGCCCTCACCCTAACCCACCACGGGACCAAATACACTCTCCACTTCGCCCCTCGCGCGACGCTCTCCGACCTCTCCTCCGCCATCTCGACGCACCCCTCCTTCCAGCTCCCGCCCACCCACCAGAAGCTGCTCATATCGCCCAAACCGGGGCTCGTCAAGCCGCCCTTCAGCGCCGCACATGCCTCGCTGCCCCTCGCTTCTCTCGTCTCGCGCAAGATCCAACTCCTCGGCCACGCCCCCGCCGCCATCGCCGCCCTGCAACACGCTGTCACGGCCGGCACCACCGCACACGCCGCGCGCTCCAACCGCGCGTACCCCGTCGCGCCCGCCACGCCCGCGCCGACACGGCAGCGCAGCGCGCAAGCGGCGGCCGACGCCACATACACGTTCTCTGCCATCCGGCCGCTGCCACACCTCCCGCACGCCGAGCGCAGCGCGGCCCTCCTGCGGCGCCTCGCCGACGACGCGGGGATCCGCAGCGCGATGCGGACGCACCGGTTCCGCGTCGGGCTGCTGACGGAGATGGACCCGGCGGCGCACACGACGCACGAGTCGCGCACGCTGGGCCTGAACCGCAACCGCGGCGAGGTGGTCGAGCTGCGGCTGCGCACCGACGCGTACGACGGCTACCGCGACTACCGCACCATCCGCCGCACCCTGTGCCACGAGCTGGCGCACAACGTGTGGGGCGACCACGACCGCAACTTTTGGGACTTGTGTCGCGCCATTGAGAAGGAGGTCGAGCGCGCCGATTGGACGAGGGGCGGACGGAGGGTTGGCGGCAGTGGCGGCGATGAGGTGTACGAGCCCCCTGGCGATCCGGAGTTGAGGGGCGATGCCGTCGACCATGGTGGGTGGACGGGCGGGACGTTTGTGCTGGGCGGCGGCGCGAGCGGGACGTTGAGTAGTAGTGTGAGCAGTCCAGCTAGTCGGAGGGAAATGATGGCCAAAGCCGCGGAGGAGAGGGCCAAGAGGGCAAGTCGGGAGAAGGAGGGAGAGAAGTAGGTGGATAAGGGCATCCATCAACGCATAAAAAGATAGCAAACGATTCCCCAATGGCAGCTCATTCACACTTCTCAAAAAAGACTTTTTGCAAGACAAATAGTCATTGGATATCATTCTCCCTGTATCTGGGAACCCTCCCTGCCCATCCTATCCTGAATACCATGCCATGATGCGTTGTTCGTGTCTGCTACATTTTGACCGAAAGACGTGAAGAAACAAAAAAAAAAAAAAGGAAACGCCGAATGCTTTTGCAAAAAAAAGATCCAAGCCACGCAGCAATTTTTGGTTTCGACCCGATAGGGCAAAGCAAAAGCCGGGGCAGCAAAAAGGACGTCAAGAACAAAACCCTCCTTGTACATTACAATGAGCTCATGCCTTGAAAATCTTCTCCAGGCCCTCGAGCAGAATGTCGGCGTGGTGCCTCTGGAAGATCAACATGGGCCGCAGACGGACGGCGGCGGCACCGCTGCCACCAATGTTGATGCCGATAGTCTTGGCCTTGGCCAGCACCTCGTCACGGCGGGGGCTGTCCCAGGCAATGAAGGTGCCCTGGCCCTTGCCCCTGAGGCTCTGGATCTCGTTGGGATACTTTTGCTGCAGTTGCTCGAGTCCCTGGTAGAGGTAGTCGCCAGTGATGGCCGTGTTCTCGACGAGGTTGAGGGCCTCGATTTCCTCAATGATGGCGCGGAAGAGGATGGCGCGGGCAGGGTCACCCATCCAGGTGTTGAACTGGCGGTACGGCTTGTTGGGACGGAGCTCGTTGTTGCCAAAGTAGTAGCCAGCAGTTTGGGCCTTCTTGGAGAAGGTAACCATGTCGGGAGGCGTGGGGAGGTCCCAGTGCTCGTGCGCCCAGAACTTGCCCGTGGCGCCAACACCAGTCTGGACCTCGTCAACAATCATGAGGATGTCGTGCTTCTTTGTAATTTCGCGGAGGCCGCGGAAGAAGGCCGGCGAGGCGTGGTTGTCGCCACCCTCGGACTGAACGGGCTCGATGATGATGGCAGCGGGCGGGTTGTGGTAGGTGGTGAGCAGGCGCTCAGTCTCCTCGAGGCAGCGCTTCTCCTCGGCAGCGTTCTCGGCGGCGTACTGGTCGAGAGGGTACTTGCACATGGGGAAGGGAGCCTGAGGCCAGTCAAAGGCGGGAATGTCGAGCTTGTGGATGGGCTTGCTGCGGGTGGTGGAGAGCGATCCAAACATGCGACCGTGGAAGCCAGACTTGAAGGAGAGGATGGAGAAGTTGGGAGCACCAGGCTGAGCGTTGTTCATGGACGACAGCATCTCCTCCTCGGTGAACTCGACGTGGGCACCACCGCGCTGTTGTTGCCTCTTCCACATGAAAGCGGCCTTGAAGGCCAGCTCGTTGGCATCGGATCCAGACTGGCCGGTAAAGACCTGGTTGCAGCCCTTGGGCGCCACCTTGAGAATGCCAGTCTCGAGAATCTCGGCCCAGTCGTGCTGAGGAAAGTTGCCGAGCGCCGGGCGGTTGATGATGGCGCTGGCCATCTCCGGCGAGGTGGCGGCCTTGAGAAGGGTCGCGTTGTTGTAACCAACGGGGATGGAAGCAATCTGGGCGTAGCTGCAGGAGTCAGCAGAGATTCTCAAGATCAGCATGTCCGACTTACACATCAAGCAGCACGTTGCCGTCCAAGTCGGCAATGTAGTTGCCCGAGCTGGCGCGGTAGTCGGCCATCATGTTCAAGCTGCGCGTGTCAAAGACCTTCTCCAGGCGGTCAATGGCGGGCTTGGTCTGAGGACCCGGAATCTGGGTGCGGATGACGGGGCCGGCGGGCTCATTGTGGAAGAGCGAGGGCTCGGTGCCGTTGGTGGCAGTCGCAGCAGCAGCAGCAGCAGCGGTGGCATACTTCCTGCTGGGCACAGCAACCCTTGCGGAGGCGCGCGCAACAGCAGGAGAAACCTTGGGGACGGAGCGGGCGAAGGAGGCCATGGTGAAGAGTGGCAGTGTGTGTGGGCAGGGAGAACGGATGCCGTGGACGGGCGGAAAAAGGGCAGGAGCGTGGCGGTTTCCCCGCGTTGAAGGTTGGCACGGGCGAAGTTTGTCTGAGGCGGTTGCTGACGGGGGTGAGAAGGGTGGGTAGGTCCAAAGGCTGAGAGTAAGGAAGAGGATGCGATGATTCAGGAACGAGGGCGAGCAGGCGTTTATATCCAGGCTGGTGGTGTTTGGGTGGAGAATTGTTCAGGTCAGGTCAACCAAGACCCCAGGACTATCTGGCGTACCGTAGGGCGTGCAGGGGCGTCGGGGCCGAGCAGCGAATCGACGCACGCCAAGATGGCGCCCTTGACGCCGCGGGGAAAGCCTAGGCCGAGAGTGGGTACTGCATGCGACGGCCATGGCGTGTACGGCGCTCTCTGCACACCAACAGTGCCACGATAAGACGCTCTCTCCCGCAAACAATTACCAAATCTTCACCTGTATCCACTGCTCCGCTGCTCCGTCTCCCGGAGTATCGCAAGAATCGCAAAAACACCACTGCCCCGACCTTCCCCGAATCCTCCCGATGTCGCTGTCGAGATGCAACCAGCCAAGCTAACCATGCTCAAAACGCCTTTTCCATCAGAGCCACCCCACGCCGACTTTTGCGTCGGAACCCAGAACCCAACTGACCATGCAGCAACCGAAGAAAGCATTATTAAAATTTCTGGACAAGTCGAATCGCAACCACTGCCTCCATCATCCCCTCGTCACCTGCCGCTGGTGATGCCCAGCTGCCGCAACCGCTCCGGATTCATGCGATCAAAATTGCCTTCGCACGAGTCGCTGGTCGATGGCGTCGCCAGCTGCATCGGACTGGGATGACCGTTGGCTCCAGACGCGTCTGCACCGTCTACCCTGACAGCCATGTTCCTCTCTACGTTGGCTTCGTTGAGCAGTTTGGTCGAATTCTCCGTAGCCTCGCCATCCGCCGCCATGCCTTGATTTGCGTCGCCACCCTCGAAAGCATCCACGTCGTCTTGCTCGTCCATGGGACTACCATCGGCTGGAGGCGGCGGTGGAGGTGGTGGCGGGGCCAGCTGTGCCATCTTCTGCTTTTTCGATGCCGAGGACACGTCGTCGTCTGGCGAGGTGCCGTTGGGAGTCTCCTCGTCCCTTTTGCGCTTGGAGTGACTGTCGGTCTGCGAGATGGGGGATTCTTCGTTTGCGTCTGCAAACTCGTCGTCGGAAATATCGGGCATCCCTTCGTCTTCTGCTTTGGCGTCCTCTGGGGTCTGCTTGACTCCTGGCTCACCAAGCGGCGTCGTGCTCCCATTCTCTTCGGGAGCCGTGGGCTTCGCCTTTTCTTGCGTCCGCTTGCGATCCTCGCGCTCTTTCCTCTTCTTCACCGCCTTGCCAAGGAACTCCTTGCAGTGCTGTTTGATACCAGCAATTTGCTTCTTGGCTATTTTGGTAGGATCTTGAACCCGGCCGTTTTTGTAATCCGAGTTGGCCAGCTTGTCCGATAGCTGGAACATGTCAGCGACTGAGGTCATTCAGGGCTTGGAAGCTTACCTCTTTGCCAAACCGCTTCAGGTCGTCCCTGGGCAGCTTGTTCTTGAACTCGTGGAGGACGGCATTTATGTGGGGCCACATCTGACAACTGTTAGCATGTCGGCTGAGAACAAGGCCAAAGAGGCTCACAATCTTTTTGTACAGCTTCTTTTGCTGTTCTTCTGTAAGCGTCCTCCACTTCTCCGTGCTCGGCTTCTTCTCCTTTTTCGCAGATTCGGTCGCTTGGGGAGTCGTCGACTCGGCAGGGGTCTGCGTCTTGGGCGTCCCACCCTCCGTGATACTACGGATGATGTCTTCTAATCGCCTAGACTGTTCATTTTCTCGGGGAGGTGGAGGTGGTTGCGCAGCTGGAGCGGTTGGACGTTGCCAGGTAGTTTCGCCGCTGGAACTATAATAATACGGTTTTCCACGATCATTGTGAGCCATGAACCATCCCGGAGGAAGGGGCAATTGAGGCGGACGACGAAATTGTCTTGCTTGCGCAAAAGGTGGTCTTGCAGGGAGCGCGTTGCGAGGAGCGGAGGGGCCCTTGGGAGCTGCTGGTGACTTTGATCGCGACCTTGAACGCTTCCTCTCACGCTCCTCCCGCTCGTTGCGCCTTGATTCGACGACAATGTTTGGATCGCGCTTGACTCGAGGTATGCGGTATTCCATCTTCAGCTGGCTCCATTCGTAAAGGAGGCGACCGGCTTTGCTGGCTACCTGCTCATGCTCGCTACTCTTGAGCTTCTCGACCGTCTCCTCAATATTTGAATTTTGAATCTTGTTGCGGGACAAGCGTGGCATCTTGTCCAGAATTTCCAGAATCTGCAGGCAAACATTGTTGTCGTCAAAGAAGTTGTTGAGGGCGGTTTTGAGGATCTGGTAGCCATGCATGCGAATCACCCGATTCATGACCCTTTCATCGTCGCTGCGCTGAATACGGCTCAGAAGCTTAACGGCAATCCACTTCTCCTTGCACTGCATGAGCGTTGCCATGACTTTGGTGACGCCGCCTTCCTCAAGAGACTTTGGCTGAACATTGTTGACATATTCTTCGTCGTCTTCGGCAACCTTTTTCTTGCGGGGCTTCTTGGCAACGGCGGTATCCCAGCCGTCCGAGTCGTCAATTCCGAGGGCTTCGATGGTGGTGTGCGAGAGCTTGGTGGCCCGTTCGGTCTGCGTCTTGCCTCCAATGTAGCCTGTGCAATTTTGCTCGCCGCAATAGCATGGTTGAGGGTCAGCGCCATAGCGATCGACGTTGTAGTTGAAGACGAGCTCCTCGCCGGCTCTGATGTGTCTCTCGGCAAAGATGCCCATGCGCAGTTTGTCACCGACCACCCACTTGTCGACGTAGCAATTGGGATTGCACGAGTGGTTGCAAAAGCGTCCCAGGTTTCCTTTCTTCGTTGCATCGACAAATTCGCCTTTGGTGAGCGACATGAAATAAAAATGCTTAATGCCCTCGTGGTCGTATTGGGTCATCCGGCGGCGAAAGTGGCCCTCATTAATGACCTCCCCAATGTACTCGAAAACAAAGTCATTTGGCTTCAGGTTGGCGTTTGCACGCAACCCATATCCTTTCTTTTCGGTTTTGATGACTGTCACGTCGGCGTTTTGTTTCCTCAGGAATCGCTGGTTTTGGCAGTTTGGGCCGCAGCCGCAATCGCCGACGCACTCCATCTTGGTAGCGCGGTTGATGCAATCCGAGTCTTCGCCGCACGCGAGGTTTTCCTTGCTCTCCGAGTCTAGAAATGTCAGCAATGCGCAGAGAAACCAAGGCGAGAGCCATACCCCACTCCTCGGCGCAGTCGCACTCGAGGGCGTGCTCGGTCGAGCCCATGTACTTGTTGCCGTAGGTGCATTCCTCGAGAAGAGTAAAAGTCGTGGTAGACTCTAGAGTCTTGTCCTCGTAGTCGAGGAAGAGCGGCGGCGGTTTCTTCTCGATCCTCTGCGACGATGAGCGCGCAAGTTTGGGAGCCTTGCCGGGCTCTAGCTTTACCGTGATGTCGCCACCAACGACTTCTTCGCCCTCCAGGCTCTCGGCGGGGGTTTGGCTGCCGCTCTCCATCTTAGCGGGGGTATGTGGGCTCGATTTGACGGCAGACTTGGGTGGCGAGGCGGATCCATTCGCGGTCAGGGCCTGCTCCTGCCTGTCCGGCTCCAGCTCGCCCTGGTGATGTGCGCCTCCATCGTCTGCGGGGCTCTCAGTCTCAAGCTTCATGTCGCGCACCTCGGGCTCCAATTGAGCGGCTTGCCTGTCGGTTTCGCTTTCCGACATGGTGTGCAGGCGGTCGGAGTTGACGCGGCGAAGAGCGCAGGAGAAGAGGCAAATGGGCGGATGAGGGAAAACAAGCCCCAAGACCGTCGAGCACTAAGCGATGCCGTATCTATACAGACGCTCAACTCGCAGCGGCATGACCCCGCACCACGTCTCTCACTTTGCGCGTCGGATGCGAAATGTTGGCAGGTTCGGCGGATGTCAGGCCAATTCTCAAATCTTGCCCTCGTCGGTTGAGGCACCGGGTGCGCTGCGATGCGGTCGGCGATGTCCAAGGTCGGAGGGAAGGGTCGTCGGTCGCGGGCGTAAGCGATTCGTATCGCGACTGGAGGGTCAAGGAGCCAAAGGAGCGCGCAGGCAATGCCGGTCGTGGTCTGGTAGGGAGCGTGGTGGGAGTGAAGGAGATGGGATGGTTCAGTTGGACCGGCGAAGTCGCGGAGCAGTTGGGCGGACCCCTATGGCATTATAGTTTTGGCGGGTGGTTGACGCGTTCGGCGTAGGACGACCGAAATGTGCTTGCGATCGCTGCAGGTCCCGTCACTGATGCGGTGTTTGCAAACTCCAGACACAGTCCTTGTGGATGGCGACGCAACCTCCACTGAGGCTCTACTGTCGGGTCTTGGCCTTGGACGCATCTCGGCGAAAGCGGGCTCCATGACCGACGGAACGGTACCTGCCTGCCTGCACCTATTCCAGGTCTGACCTCGACGACAGCCAATGGCGAGCGCGTAAACGTCAGAAATGATGGGACATGTTCTGCAAAAGTTTCACAATTTGGTTTGAGTACGTGTCTCGCACCAGCGATTTTTACTCTTTTTTCCCCCCTCCGTCGCTGGTTTATGTAAAAAATATACTATCAATGGGTTTGCAGTGCACAAGTTTCGAGCGTTGAGTTTACTTTGACCAAGTGGCGCAATGAATTGACTCGATCGCTCACGGCTTATGACGCAGACAAGTCGTCGAGCTCAGGACCACGAGAAGATGGATATTATTCATGAAAGTAGAAGTGGCACAGTGGGTGTCGAAAGAAATTAGACCTCCTAGCGATACAAGTGCGCCTAGGGAGCGTTCATTCGCTGCTTCGCCTGCGCTTAAGGAGCATTCATATACCACTGTATGCGCTTAGGAAGTGATCTTTCATTGCCCCGGACAGACGGTGAGAGTCTCATTTCTCTCGACACGCACTGTGGTGGAATGAACGGCACCTCGCGGCTGTGCTACAGCTGGCGTCTTAAAGTAATCGGGCCACGACTCTTTGTTGGACCAACCACGACGACAAGTCAGCGGGGAGTAGAGGCCCGCGGTAATCAGCTCTCGTATAAAGGACGACTCGATAGTGCAAACGTCGTTGGTCGCGTATCATGATTTGCAGCCGAGAGCAGGGGTGGATGGCCAATCCCGTTTGGTCGAGGGGTGCATCATGGACAAGTTCGTTTTTCGTCAGAGGGCTGCGGAACACAAACAAGGTTGGCAAAAGTATGCGATAGTGGGAGCTGCTGCCTGCCTGCCTGGTCAGGAATGAGCCAAAAGGGCGTGAGGCAAGCAAATTAAAAATGCAAAAGCCAGGCGAATTCTGAAATCTGAAGGATTCGAGCAAAGCCTCGTCCAAACAACAGGTGCGACGCCGACATCTGAGTGCCTTGCAGGCTCAGCGACGACATCCAAACGCCCGGCGTGTGTGTAACCAGCGGTTGCACCTCAGACCGGGGGCTCGTCTGCGGAGGTGGCACCAAATCGGCACGGCTGCCGGCGATCAGGAACAGCACAGCTGTTGAACCGAACAGGCCAGAGAGGAACGAAGGAATGCATCTGAGGCAGCATTTCTGGCGGCAATAATTCAGGCCGCAAACGCGATAAGGCTGAGGACGCAGCCGGCAGAAGACAGCTGGGCAGAGGGCTGTAGAGACGTCCGGTGTGGCATTTGCGCCCTTGGCACCGCCGATTACTCAGTGGTTTTGGCTCCCGCTGTGGCTACGGCACTTGGCGGTTGGGCGCGGACGGACTCGCCCGTTTCCCCCGTCGTGTAGTGTAGGACGTGCCGACGATGCAGATGGTCACAGAGGTCGGCTTTGATGTCAGTACCGTACCTGGGCAGCGGGCGGGCTCGGCAGCGGAGTTGTACGTGGGTAGGTAGGTAGGTAGGTAGAAGGTAGGTCGCGGTGCGACGAGTCCCTGCATGCAAGGCCAACGGTGTACGATGGGGAGCCGGCAGTTTGTGTGCAGTATAAAGAGTCAGCCTCGTTTGTACAGTACAGCATGTGGATGGGCTCGCGGAAAACAAAAAGCCAAAAGCAGGACCGGGCCAAAATAGCGGCACATGATCATCAGCCCAGGCCAGGCACAGGTCGATGAGGTCAAGGCCTCTATCCCCATGACCCTGGAGCTGCTGAGACCGGAGACGCCGCACAGGCGTGAAACTGAGCTTAAGATTGAGGGTCAAAGTTTCGACGCGGCGGACGACAAGCCAGTGCTCGGCCATGGGAGGGAAGGATTGCGACGGGCGTTGGGGATGGCGAGGGAGGGAGAAACTCAAGTCGTGGTGGTGGTGGTGGTCTTGGTGGTCGTCGTGGTCGGGAACATTTGATGGCAGTGGGGATGGCACCTCTCGTCGTCGTGGTCGTGGTCGTGTCGCACCCTGGCACTGGCCCTGGCCCTGGCTAGCAACAGTGCTCTAGCCCTGGCCCTGGCACCGGCAGCAGCCCGCCGCCCGTCCTCGCACCACAGAAGCTGCAGCTGGAGCCCATCGCATCGACTCTCTCGACAAAGTCTCCTCTCCTGGTGCCTGCAGCTAATACGCCCCCCCCGCCCCGCCTGCACTGGCTGGGTGCCATGCCATGGCAGATCCGCTTTAGCGTCCGTCCCCGTCCCCGTCCCGGGCGAGAGGTGAGGTGAGGTGGGTGGTGTTGACGACGAGGTCCAAAAACTAACGCGCGACATATGCACGCCATGGCGGTGCTGCAGAGGCAGGGGCATGCGCCCTCCACCAGCGTCCATCCATGTCTTTTTTTCAGAGTTCTGTTGCTTTCGTCCCATCTGTCACCGCTTCCTCTTCTTCTCTCTCGCCCTCGACTCGACTCTCTCATTTCCGTCCTCACCTCTCTCTCTCTCTCTCTCTCTCTCTCTCTCTCTCTCCTTCTTCGCTCGCTACAATCCACCGTCACGCCCCATGGCCTGCCCCGACTGCCCAGCTTCACCATCATCCTAATAATCAATGCCGTCGAGCTGTGCCATCCCTCCGCCTGCAGGCATGTAGCTCGTGCTGTTCCAACCGCTCCAGCTACGCTGCTTTGCTCCCACACGCTCGTTTCAGTCTCACTGCTCATTCGTTTGATCCCGTTGCTTCAAAGCGAGCCCGCCGCCCGGCCTCTGGCGCGCGCCTCTGCATCTCTTGTCGGCCTTGTGATCCGCTTGTTACTCATTTAGTCTGCCTGCATCGACCCCCCAGCGTATAGACCTGAGACTTTACATTTCCTCCCTCTCCGTATCACGCTCCAATCCACGCCATGGAACCCTCGAGGGATATACCTTGGGCCGAACATGAAAAGGTACGCCGTCTTGACCCCAACCACTGCCCATTGAGCTGCTGTCCAACCCCCACCAGGTCTACCTCCTCGCCGAAATAATGAAAGCTGCGCCAGTGTCGTCCGAGACCCTTTTTCAGTTCATCAGGAATGCCGGCATCCAGCCCAAGTGGGCCGAGATAGCCCTCCCCCAAGGTATACCACCACTTCCGCGCCGACCTCTTGCGGTCCCGGATCATGTCTCAAAACACCCAAGTCGCAGCGTCGCTGATGCATCCTAAAGGCCGCTCTCTGCGTCAATGCCAAATGGCTTTCCAGGAGCTTTCGGCCCAATACTCGACAACAGATCCCCGCAGTAGCGCCAGCGCAGGCCCCATCCACTATCCGCATCCTCAACACCAACCACCACAGCAGCCTCCGCAACAGCCGTCAGTATACGCAGTTCCCGCAGATGTTTCTCGAAAACGCCCGCTAGCACCCGACATTTCCACCCCCCAAGGCCGCCTCCTCCAGCCCCGCCCGCCAAATACATATCCCTCGGACGTCCTCTCAAGACCAGCCTACGCCATGAGCCCATCAATCGGCGAAGGCAAAAAGCGTCGCGGACGTCCAACCAAGGCCGAGGCGCAGGCCCGAGCCGCCGAAGCGGCAGCTCGCGGCGAACCCTACCCGCCACCAAAAAGCAAACGCTCGAGTCTAGCAACGATGAGCAGTGGCAGTCCCGGAGACAAGCCCAGCAGCGGAAGCCCTGGAACACCCGCCTCTGGAGCCGTAACGGCCGCGCCCAGGTCTGATCAAATGAGCGTCAGCATGGTCATGTCGGCGCCAGCAGGCGAGAGAAGAGGCGCGGGAGAGTTCGAGGCCGAGCCGCTGGGAAGAAAACCTCTGCCAGAACGCACCGAAGCTGCCGGTCCAATGCTACAACCGCTCCAACGAGAAAGATGGGAAGAAGGCCCGTCCACAGAGGCAGGCGCGCAGATGCCAGAGGAGAGAAGAGAAGGATTGATTTCAAGGCCCTCCCCGGCGCGAGGCTCGACGCCTGTCGGGGAGCAAAAAGAGAGCGGCGCTACGAGAGAACCCAGCGAAGAGCCGTCGCGTCGCGCAACACCGCGCTCATTCAAAGACACGGTCGGCATATGACGCGACGATACGGACGAATTACAGTGTATAATGCCTTGCGAGGCCAGAATGATGTTCTACGAACGGCTGCCCAAGATCGAGACGGTCGAACCAGCGCCAATTCAACTCCTCACGGAATCACGGATATGAGAACCACGCAGCGTTACGCGGCAAATGTCTGTTTCTAGCGCTGTCTCCACCAAGGGCGTCGGTGTTTCCAATCGCGTTTCTCGCTTGTCCATGGTACGTTTCATTAACCCCTCTCCCATTTTACAGGCGTCGCAGCCTCCGACTGGCCAAGATTCTCATTCTCAAGTACCGAGAATGCGTGTGATCCAATGGTCTCTGTCGCGCTAGCAGCGGCAGTTGTCTTAATTCGCATCGGTTTCACGCGCTCATATTACTTGTTACGAACTTTTCCATATTCTGTATGTCTATGCAACTCCAGCGCACGGCCTACGAAGCATGCCTCTCTTTGCGGAACAATCTACTCATGACATTTGGGGACATAAAAAGTCTTGCGGGTTGCCCTGTAGAATACCTTTTTCCTTCTTCCGTTCTCCTGTCCACGCCTGCTTTCCTTGGTTTCTCTTCTCATTGTCCTGAAATGCATGTGTGTAGAATGTATGCTTAGCGCGAGCAGCAGCAAACTTTGGATGTAAACTCTTGCCGACTTGACAAGCTTCCCCTGCGTAGATCTCATCCAGATCAGGTATGCATCTTACCCTAAAAGGGCGCGCCAAAAGAAGGTTGGGTGCCGAGAGGACCATATGTCATGGTACTTCATAATGACCACTCGACTGCTACCTATCTAACCCGTCCCGTCCCTCCCGCTTTACATCTCACTTCCGGGGCCCCGGACTGACGACAGATGCTGCGCCAATCTGACTCGAAACCACCACCTCGGGTCTCCTTGGTCGACGACGTTTGTGGCCTGATACCAATGAGCCTTTCCCATCTCGTCTACAGCACCCATGCATGTACAGGTACATGTACGATCGCAACCGCAGCCTCACCAGGGCTCCCCTCTCAAGAGTCCCACGTGTTGACCGAGACAGCAAACCTGAAAGTCTGTTATCCAGATCGCTCCGCGCGCTGAACGATGTGACATGGAGTCTTCCCGGTTCACAGTCTTGCAGCTGTTTCCTCAGGCCTCCACCCGAGCGACCTTACGACCAGTAGCAGACCAAAAGTCCGCGGAAGGTCTGGCTGAAGCGAAGTTTAAACTCGTCCCTGGGGGGCGTCTGTCATTCGTCCAACCGCTCATCAACCACAACAGACGTCATTTGACAGCGGACAAACAAGCATGGCCCCAGCCAAGCACAAAAAGGCTTCGGCCATCTCTGACGTCTCCCCGGAACTCTCAGGTCCCGGCACGCTCCCCCTCTCTTTCTCAGCTGCCAGCGGCCTATCTGAATACGCATAAACACATATACGCCCAACCAACGCCCATGGTCAATGTTAACTCTCAGCGGAATGACGTGCCTTGGATCCAATTGGTCGTGCACCGCATCTGCCCGCCGGCGGCGCTCTATTAACCATTTGAATGTCGCCGAGCATAAACCTTTTTTCCCTTCGACGCCCATCCAGTCCTTCACCCACTCTTCTTTTACGTCGAGTCTTTACGTATGGCACTAACTACTGAAGCCAGCCACAAAGACGACGACGGCCAGACGGTGAGATCCGGTCTTCTTGTCTCCTTCGCCGCTCCGCATGGTTTCCCTCACCAAACAAACCCTCGCCAATGAAAATGAACGCCACGGATGCGAACAAGCTGCGCTGCGGCTTAATAGCTGAAGCCACCGCGCACGCGCCGAATAACCGCGAACTCAACAGACGGACCAAAAAGAAACAAACCTACGTAAATACCCAGACACATACACACGTCCAACGAACGAACGAGCGGAAAAACCTGGCTTCGGACGGGATCTTCCTCCCCCTTGCGCCTCGCTAGGTCACTCCCGTCCGCGTCCCGTCTTTCCCGTTCGGTTCGGGGAGCCTGGGTGCGGTGTCCCATCCCCTCTCATCCCATCCCGACCCCCACACACACACACACACATCCCAACCCCGCGTCCATGCATTCATTCACTGACCTTGATGATTGAGGTCGCGCGGTTTGTTTCCGCACTTCTTAACATTGTTGAGTTTGAGATGACCCTGCTTGCCTGATTGCCTATCTGTCTGCCAATCTGCTGATTTGCGGATACCGTTATCTGCGCTGAGCCACGAGTCCGCGACGATGATGATTATTCCCGTACCGCGCGCGTGCGTGCAAGCAAGCACACTGGTAGGTCCGTTCGTTCGTTTCTTACGTGCGTACGCAAGCTGCTTCCTTGACCCCAGTACCCAGGACCCAGTCGTCGACCAAACGGCTGGTTAGCGGGCAGGCAGGCAGGCAGGCAGGCGTGCTGTAATAATCAGGGCGGGCTTGGCTACAGTATTTATCCATAGGCACGTGTGCGCCAACCCGCATGCGGAGTACATGCACTTTTGTACCATACCGCGTCACGCCGCACTGCGTCCATTTATTACGGTTTTCTTGTCTCGGTCGTTATCATGTGAAGACTGGAGAGGAGAGATGGATGCCGGAATACGGAAATAAGGCTCGCTCTCTCTCTCTTTCTCTCCCTCTCTCCCTGTTTCCTGTAGGGTGCAGCCAGCCTGGTAATTTGAGAGCCCGTTGGCCGGGGTTGGGGGTTGGTCTTAGCAGTTGAAAGTGACTGGGCGGGCTGCCTGGCTTGCCTAATGGGTTTGTGGCTGTGCTGTAGTTATTGGGGAAGTGTGCAAGGGAGATTGATTGAGGATGGATGGATGAATCGATGGGAGCTAAGGCTTGCTGAAGACTAAGGCGAGTGTAGATTGATAGAGTGTCGTGCGGCCTGTCTCTGTGCGTCGTGCGCGAAGGCAGTAAGACTGGTCCTGGACTGCTACGTGGGAAGTATGTAGGGTCAGGCAGAAATCCACACATTTCTCCGACTGACTCCATTTAAGTGACCTCTCTCCAAAGACCCACGGTTGTTGAAGCTTTTCGTTGTATACCCCTCGGCTCTCCCCATCCCCCGCCCACATGCACACGCGTCGGAAAGACTCAGTCATCTCACCCACCCCCCCCCCCCCCCCCCCCCCTCCCCCCCCCGATCCAATTCGCCGTCCTCCACCAGAGAATCAAGAGCAATTTCGACAAATCCACAACCGTACAACGGTCAGCCGCTCAATCGAGCGGTCACTCAGGCTCCGCACGAAAAGAAGCGATCAAACCAAGATCACGAGGGAGACACGAAAATCCAACCAGTCACTCACTGAAACGACAGTAATTACACGGAAAACCTAGATCCTTTAAAAATCCGGTAAGGGTAGACAAGCGCGATGCGTCGAAGTATCAGTCCGTCAGTGTCCGTCAGTAAGTCCCGCGGCGTCTTCTGTGTAGCATAGCGTGGCAAGGTAGGGTACAACATGTAACAAGGCTTTCTTCCTTTCAATCTTCATTCCGCGCCCTTCTCCCACCTCTCCTTCCTTGGCGACGGCGTGTCTGGCTGCTCGCCCGCACGCTCGTCGGGATATCAGACCGCATGCATAGGGCCGTTGGAACACAGAGTGGGCGAAACCTCCTTGGCCAGTGCCGTCTGTCAACCAGCGCGACGGAGAAAGGTTTGGCGTCCAATTGAACCCCTGACACCAAGGGGTACAAGTTTACATCCCGACAATCCCCACTCCGATTCTGTCTTCGGAGCTTGCTCACTCTCAAGCTCTCAAGCTCCTCATTCCTCCTACATGCTCGGGGCGGCATGGCCGCAGTGCCCCCACCGCCGTCGCTTGCAGAGCAACTTCGGAGGACAGACGCTACATGGGCGATTGGCCAATAGAACTCGAGGCAGTGAAAGACGCCAACGACTTCGGTAAAGCCAAGTCGATTGCTCCGCCCCCCGAAGCCGGATGGACTCATTATATGATTAGATGCTACAGACGGCTGGAATATAGCTGCGAAAGACTCGAACCCGACTCCTCGTTTCCAAGTGAATGAGGTCATGATCCGCCCATATTGCGCCAAATGAGAGCAAGCGAGCAGAAAATTTGTTCCCGCCTTCTTTTTGCACAGAGACCTTTTTCAGTCGCGTCATTACTCCAGCTGGTCGTCAGTCATTACATCCGCACCTCGTATCCCTGACAGCTGCTGTTTTACGTCGCCTTCTCCCCCGAGGCACCAAACACTACGAGCGCGCTCTCGCTCTCCGTTAGTGTCCAGAGCAGTTTGTAAAAGCCAAGTGCTCCGGCCACGAGCAGGATGTAGTATGCTACTGTCCATGCCACGTGAGCCTCACCACTGGCGCCACCGCTATTCTTTCCACCGCACTTGTTGCAGCGGTCACCGTCGCACTTGGTGCATCTGCCATTCACCGGGCCATCGAAGCGTTTGCCTTCGCCATCAACGCCGGCGGGGCCAATGGATACGGCTTCGACCGAGGCGGCGACGGGCTCGTCAAAGGGGTCTGTCGGCGGCGCGACGCGGCCCCAGAGGCGCGGCAATCCCATCCAGTTGCAAAAGGAGTGAGCGGCGATGGCGGCGGGGAGAGAAGCCGTGCGCAGAAAGACAAAGGCAGCGAAGAAGCCAAAGAGCGACGTGTAGGTGAATTGGAAGAGGGAGCGGAAAAGAGCGGCCAGGGGTCCCGTGTGCGGATGCGTCAGGCGAAACTCATAGTAGTGGTGGACGTGGGCAATGCCAAAGTAGAGGGGCGTGGTAAAGACGACGGCGCTGGGGGAGACGTGTGCGTAGAGATGGAGCGGGACAAGCAGACTGCGCCAGACGAGCTCTTCGGTCGTGGGACCCTGTCGGAAGGGGTGGTTAGGTCAGGGGTTGCATGTTGGGGCCGGGTCAAAGAATACGTACAGCAACAAAGTTGCGCCACCCGATCCAGCTGCTCAGCGTCTCGTTGACGTGCCTTCCTTTGATCCAATTGCGCCACTCTCCGTCGACTACTCCATACTCGAACAGAGGACCGGCGAAGAGGACGCACAGCAACAGTATGGTTTTGAAAATGTCAGGGACCGAAATTGGCCACCATCCAAGGTAGTGCAGAGCCTCGGGGAGGGTCGCATGGCCGTGGTGGAACAGGACGTAGAGAGTTATGAGGGTGCTAACGATGCACGAGGATGTCACGGCGCGAATACGAGCGCGGATCACCGAAGGAGCATCTCGGTGAAGGGTTTGAGAGGGCCTCGTGGTCTTGGAGAGGTAAAAAGGGACCACGTAGATGACTGTGAAGAGGACCTGGGCGAGGTGTTAGCGGGAGGCGGGAGTGAGGTCGGCGAAACGTACAGACAGCAGCGCAGCAGAGCGCGGGGAGATGGCAGGTGCGGTGGGGACTGGTGAAACGGCCATGTCAGTAAAGACGCGGTATGTATCTGGGATGCAAGGGTACAGGTGGTGGAAGCGGGAGCGGTGGAGAGTCAATTGCAGCCGCACAGCAACAATGGCAGGTCCACAATAGCAAAAAGACACGCACCGGGGGCTTTGTTGATGCGGAGCTTGAGGCGCTGGAGGAAGTTGATGGGCGCCATGGTCAGCTCCGCGGCGGAGAGGAGCAGTGGCTAGGGCGAGGACAGAGACCTGGCTGTGGGCGGAGCTCGAGGTGGGCAGAAGGTCGTGGTGTTGATGATGTTTCCGCTGCATCGTCATGTCATGGCGGGCGGCAGGCGGAGGCGGAGGCAGAGGCGGAGGAGAGGTGGCCCTTGCGTCTGGCCCGCCTCACCTCTCCAACGGAAACCAACCAACCAACAAACCAACTGGACCCAGCACAACATACAGCTACGAGCCGCTAGCACAGCTACCGACCAGCTAGTCGCGTTTGTCGGCTGGCTGTGCATGGCATGGCTGTCGGACACGACTACCGCTTCGATCACGCCCCATGTCCGATCAAGCTCAATCTCGGCGACGATGCATCAAGACCCGCTGCACGTCTGCCACAAAGGCTCCAGCGCTCGCCTGTCGATTCGCTCACGGCGACTCGCTGCAATCTCACCTCCATCCTCTCATCAGTCACTTCACTTCCACTCGACAAAACACCACAGCTTGCCCTCGCTCCCCCTCAACCAAGCCTCGCCTCGCAACCATCAAGCGCCGGCATCTTGCCTGTATCGCGCCCTGGCCAGCGCCCTGCCTGCGCAGAGAGAAAAGCCCCGTCGTCTCGTTGCGCTGGCCGACTGAAGCTGAGGCTCTGCGCCCTCTCTCCTGACGACAAGGCCTATATACAGCCACCAGCACCCGCCGTCAGCCCTTACAACCACCTGAACCTCCTACCGTCGCCGCCTCTCACGCCCCCTAATCGCCGCCCCCCTGGCGTTTGCCTTCTAACCGCCTCCTCTCCTTGAGCATGCGCGCCTAGCCGCCGCCTGTCGCTTTCTCTTCAGACTATCGATTATCTTCCATTCTTTTTACATTTTTTTTTTTTTTTTTGATTTTCTCCAATTTCGTCATCCCACCCAACTACCCCTCCTTCAGCCGCCGCATGCAAGTAATTTTTTAATGTCTCTGCGGCCCGGCCCTGCTCTGCTTCGTTAGCTTCAAGGCCCTGAGAACATGTCCTACCGGCCTGATGCGGATGTCCGTCCGTCTTCTCCTTCATCTCCCCATGACGCACGGTCGACCTCCCCGCGCCAGCCGCCGCGCCAAAATCAACTCAACGCCGCCACGCGCCCGACCATTCGAGTAGTCGAGGACCCGGGCTCTCCCATACAGGACAAACCTCGGCCTCCGCCTGCCGGTACCCCGTCGCATGCACTTTCGCCAGACCCTGCGCAAGGATCCCGCGTCAACGACCGGGACTCTGTGGTTTCAGATGACACTCATTCAACCAATTCCCGGGCTGCCTCGAGCGCTAGTTCTTTTGTCAGGCAAATGGTGTCCAATTACGAAGTTCGTAGCAAAGAAAACCTCGCGCCACTGCCAAGGCAGACCTCTCAATCTAACCGCGCCTCAACTTCGACCCACAACTCGGACGCAGACACGTTGAACACGCTGACATCAGCTTTTTCCCCCACGGCCTCTACCAGATTCTCACAGGGGACGACGCCCCCCACGTCGCCGATACCCTTTTCAGACCGCAAGCACGACAGCTTTGGTAGCCTAGGTGTAGCCCACGACGACACTCGTAACGTTGGTCCGACCATTCGTCCCATAGTTACCTCCACCTCGACCGCTTCAGGATCCCACGCGCCTTCGTTGGAACCCGCCCTAGAGCTGACTGAACGCGGCTCTCAACCCTCTCTCGTGTCTTCGGATTCTTCTGCCCCCACTGTCACCTACCACGATCAAGACCCCGACACTTCGTGGGCGACTAGCTTCACCGAGCACACATCCGCCGAGAGGCCGCCAACCCGCGGTAAGGATTCGGAAAGCCGAAAGAGCTCGTGGGCTAGCCTGAACGTCGCCCCGCATGAGAGAACCCCTTCCCGCGACAACGACCACTCTCCTGAACGACCTCCCACTCGGGGAAGCAATAGCATTCGGAGTGGGCAGACTGGTCAAACAATTCTGAGGAAAAAGTCGTCAGCGCAGCTGAGGAGTCCCGCCAGAAAAGAGTCGGAACAATCCTTGGCACAATCCGACGACTTTGACGATACCGTCATCCACCACAGCCGGCCAGACTCGTCACCGGTCAGTCCCACACATGATTCGAGGCACGAAGACGACGAAGACGATACCGTTATCCACGAGCCCTTTTCTGGTCCAGGGTCCGAGCGCTTCCAGCGGCCATACCGTATGACGACGCACAGCGGATACTACAGATGGAGCCCTCCTCTGTCGACCATTGAGTCGGCGTCCGAACCGCGGACGGGGTCGGTGGCGAGTACGCTTGCTCTAAGCGGGGCGAGCCAATCGCATAGACGGCAGACTTTGGGAAGTTATGGCTCGTCCCAAATGGGCCCTTCCTCAGGGCCATCGAACGGTCTGCCCTCCACACCGAGCGAGCCGTCTGCCGGCCAACGCCCTCAGTTTACTCCAAAGAATGGGGTGCTTCCAGAAGCTCGTCCAGATTCGAGTGAGGGTGCCGATACGGTTCCAGAGCTCAATCAGCACAACTTGCGCCCATCGCGGTCAGGGATGCTGAGCAGGAATTCCAGTGATGGACGACCAGATACTGCACTCTCTGAGCGTAGTTCTTATACAAGTTTGTTTTTGAACAGTTTGCCGTCGTGGGCAAGGTAAGCTTCCCCACTTTGCAAGCTTTGGCCCCGACAAAAGGGCCGCGCGTCATTTAGAAAGGCCCAGAAAAAATAACTAACGGCTATCTTTAGATTTTACTATCGCAACGGTGACCGCACGTCATTTGGCACGGTTAGTGACAGTACATCAAGCTCGGCCTCCCGCCATTCTCGGTCAGGGACGATGCAGAGCGGTGCTAGCCGCTCTCCCACCGAATCCACGTTCCCGGTCAATCCCATTTGGTCTCCGCGACAACGTCCACTCAAGAACCAACGATCCAAAGCTTCTCACCTCCGTAACATTTCGTCGTCGCAAGATTCTGGAATCAACACCATTCCACCAAGATCAAGAGACCGTCACGGGTCTGCCAGCCACCGTAGCATGGACGAAATCAACTCTGGCGCAAGCGGCCGTCCCGAGACTTATGTACCACACCTCCGCAAAGATCGCAGAAGCGCCGCCCTAAGCATATGGACGGTACCGAGCATTGACACGGCTTTCGGCCACCTCTTCACTGGACGCGGCCAAAAATCCAACAAGTTCATTCTCATGTTCTGCCTCGGCTTCGTCATGCCGCTCACTTGGGTGATTGGAGCCTTTCTGCCCATCGGTCCGCGACCTGGCGAAGAATACGACCCTCAATCGCGCGCAGAAAGAGGCAAAGAGCAGGAGGTGACGACAGACGTCGAGGGAGAACTTCAATGGAGCGACCGGGACTTGGAAATGGAAGAGCGCAAATGGCGCAAGGCGTTGTGGTGGCGACGCGTCAACCGCTGCTTTGCGGTGCTGGGCATCGCAGTCATTGCAGCTGTGGTCGCCGTTGCGCTAACAGCGGAACTGTAACGGTCTTGCGTTCCAAAAATTGTTGCATATTTTCTCATTTCCCGCTAGGTGCGACACATGAGTGGTGGCATATACCCTTGGTTTTTTCTCCTTTTTTCATTTTTCCACGTCTCATGTGCCACGTCACGCACCTCCATCTCCCTTTCGTCTTGAGTCTTCTCGTTGCTCTCTGGCGCTTTTTCAGCACCAGTTCATACATCTCTTCGCCATTTTTTCCTTGTGGTTTTCCGAGTGCCAACTTCCGGCCACCAACAGCTCCACGCTTCCTCATTTCCTTGACTCAGTTTATGCTTCTCCATGCTTTGGTCTCTCTGCGCACAGATTCTGCAAGAGGAGTCTTGCAATTTGCCATTCTTGCTTGGAGTTTGTTCTTCCGTTGGGTTTGTTTCACTGCTCTGCATTTAAATCCGGCATTTGGCAGTCGGACCTAAGGCTCCGTGATGCCCTTGTGCACACATGCTGCCTACCGACTCGTTTGCACTGCTCTGTGCTATGTCATTTGTACTCTTGTACTGTTGTAGATCGGCATGGGCGCGTTTTGGCTTGCTGCAGTGCTTGCTGGCTGATACCCACGGCTCTTGTTACATGTTTGTCTGCATAGTAGACGGTTGTTTATTTCTTTGGTCGCAACTTTGTCAGATTCTGGGTTCGACAGTGCGACGCATCAGTGGTGGATGCCTGAGAGGGCAAAGTTTGACCGTTGAATCTTGGCTCATAGTGCGGGGGTGGAGGTGGGGTGTGCTGGCTGTTGCAGGGTGAGAGCCTGAAATCTACAACCGGGGCAGCTGGTGGTCACTGGCAGGCAGGGAATAATCGAATTGCAAGTGGTTGATGCTGATTACACATCTGGATTACTAAATTCATGTGATGAGCGCAAGACTACATATGAGGGTCATAGTGAGGGCGTCAGAAACCCAAGGCTGCTCTGTTCAGGGGGCATTGGCTGCAAGTCTGTGCGCCCTTGACCCCCCTATCGCCGCTCTACATCTTTCGTCTCGCGAAGGAGGCATCGAATTCCCATCTAATCGCGAGGGGCACCATTGCACGCACCTCGATCTAGTCTAAACAACGCATTGGCTTGCTATTTCTCGATTATCTAAATCTTTTGCTTTATCGATTCTTCAGTTCGACGCCTTTTAGGCCGTTCATCCTGCCTTGCGACATTTTCCTTGACCAAACCAATCGACTCTTCCCACCAGCCTCTTCTTTACATCACTAGTCCTGTAGTCCCACGGCACTCGTGCAATCCCAGCCTGACGCACGCAACCCCAAAACCCTGACGTCGATCTAGGCAACTTTCCGCCTCGCGTCCTCGAAACCAAGCATCTCCAGACCCTGCCATGGGCGCTTGTTCCGTCTCGGAGCGTTTACCCGCGCCGTTGGTGTCTGACCTCTTTGTCCCGTGTCTCATCCAGCCAGCAACAGCTTTCTGTTTCTCGCTCTGTTGGTGGGCGCGAGCGAGGGTCAAAGACACGTCTCCATGACTTCTGCCCAAGCATTGAGACAATGACATAGGATGTATGGATGGATGGATGGGCGACGGACGGGCCGCGCCGCTTTGTTTGTGCCCTGCATGCGTGTCTACCTTGTCCGTCGCCTTCTGCCGGCTGGGTTGCTGGCCAGCCGTTAATCCAATCATTCACTTCACTGCCGGCTGGAGAGAAGGCAAGGCAAAAATCGCGGGTAAGACAGACACACTCGTTGCTAGGTTGGCTTGGCTATCTTGTTTTACTACTACCACCTAACGTCACGTCGCTCTCCTCTCCTTCTCTGATCAGTTTTACGTCTTTCTTTGTCCGCCTGTCACTCATCTCCCCCAAATCTCTCACCAACAAAGCCAAAGCCAAGACCACCCAAGACGCACTGTGTTGCATCAATGAGGCCGTCTGGCCAGCTTTTCTAGACCGTCGTCTCTTCCAGACCACTCTTGACGCACACTGTCATGTCAAGTCACGTCGAGCCGAGCCGCGCCGCGCCAAGGGGACCGTGTCCAGACCCTGGTGGCTCGCTCGCTCTCGTCTGTTTTGAGCGCACGCGAGGGTCTTGTTGATCTAGACCCTGTGTATCTACCTGTCCGTGGGCCTGGCCATTGATCGAGTCGACTGAGACAGATGGACGACGAATGACCAGACAGGCAAGTGGGATATTGGCGAAAGAGGGGGGAAAGGCGATGTTGGTCAGACTGTGCGCGCGCGCCGCTGAGGCGCTGGATTACGGTCTTCTTGGGGAAGTGTTGGTGGTAATGGTCTTCTCCGTTCCCATCTGTCCAGAGTTGAATAGCTTCTTCTTATAACGTAATATGCAGGTGGAGCTTTGCCGCAGATCAACTCACCATGGAAGCTCTTTCCTAGCTCCCATACAGCGAGAGACAGGAGCAACACGACACTATGGCACCTGATCAGACAACAATGGGCGGTGCGACATGAGCGGCATGGAGCGGCCTGGACAGCTTACCATTTCCTTCGTCTCTCTCTCTATCTTTCTCGCGGGACGAGCCAGGCAACAGCAATGGCGGTCGACGACAAAGCCCCAAGACAGTGAGCCAGCCAGCCAGCCCGGCCTATCTGCCTGCCTGCGTGCATGCAGAAGCAAGTGGACGACGCAAGCAAGCAAGCAGCCACCCGCGAATCTTCAAGCAAGGGCGCCGACAGCAACAGACGGAAGCAGCCGTCCGTCCATCTGTCTGCTCGTTTGTCTGTCTGTCTGCCTGTCTGCCTGTCTGCCTGCCTGTGGATGTATCCGCTCACACCCGGCGCGCGGCTTGCTGCCGAGGAAAGGACGGCCATGCACTCCTCATTCACGGCGGTGGTGGCGCATTCTTGTCGAAGCTGTATTGCAGGATCGTGACTTTTTTTCTGCCTTGCCTGCCCGCTTGCTTGCCTGCCTGCGGCACCCACCATCCACCGCTTACGTAGGCCCGGCGTGGCAAACCTTCCGATTCGAGAATTATTTCCCGACTGCGGCGGTAAGTGATATACCCAAGCCAGCACCTCGAGCGGGGCGGGCTAGTCTGGGCAATGAAGGGCGTGACGTGATGTTTGAAGTAAGGGAGTGGCGGAGGTGTGGGGTCGGGTGCGTGTGTAGGTGGGTGGGGAGCATGGAAGCCTGGGTGCTTGGGCACGAGCACGAGCTCTTTCTCTCTCTCGTTTCTGCGCCTGTTTGTCTGGTTTGCCTCGTGCGTGACTGTTTGACTGGTGTCAGTGGGGAAGAAGATGCATCGTTTTTCTGTTTGGTTGTTTGCATCATTGTTGTTGTCGTCATCGTTTGCCGGAAATATCGTGAAACTTGTAGCTGTTGATTCCGAAGGTAGAAATTAGTATGGGTCGGAGAGTGCAGATTTCTGTTCGATCGAGTTCAATTGTCTGTTGGAGGAGAGCTTGCACTGCGTGTGAGAGATGCCCCTTGCGCCGCAACCACAGAAGAACTTCGACAACAGCCAACAACTACTCTTACTTTTGGAAGGGACATCAGCAAAAGCTTCAAGACTGCTCGCCATACTCCCCACTGGAACAGCCAGATATGTCGTCATGACGGCGTGTCCAAAGTTGAGCACCACAAAACACTGACGTCGAAACAGACCTGTCATCCCCGCATTCGACAAAGTCCCACCAGCAACAAAATGGTCCCAGCCATCGACTCAAAGATTGGCGCTGCACTTGCAACCACGATGACCAAGGGCGCAGGATCGGAAAAGACGGCACGCCCCGAGCGAGCGGAACCAACACCACCACCATCACTGCTCGTACAAGCAAAGGCCAGCAGAGCCAGGCAAGGAGAAGGAGGCTGAGCAATTGGTGCTGCCACATCTAAACGACGACGACGGACAGTATACAAGACATTTCACGCCAGCAAATTGTAGGACAAGGAGTATCGAGGACCCGAAAGCCAAACATAGAGATACGTATCTGATGGTCGCTCTCGAGCTACAGTACAAACACACAGTGGTGGCGAGAAAAGGACGCGCGTCTAAAAAATGCAGGACACAGAGCCGAAGCAAAAGCAGCAAGCAGATACAGATAGTTGATGAGGCAAGCAAAAGACGAAGGAAGCCAGAACGCAGAGCCAGAAACAAAAGAACCAAGAAAACGACCGTGGCGCCAATCCATGCAAATGCATGCCTTGCGGCTTGTTGTTTGTTTCCCCCGATCCGGATCAAAAAACTCCAAGCCAGAACCCGACAAGACAGAAGCTGCCGCCGCTGCGAAAGGAGGCGAGCGAGTGGTATACCGCAGCAACGGCAGCAACAGGCAATGAACAGACCAAAGACTCCCCCAGAAGACACTTCCCCCAGCCCGACCAACGACTCCTGAAACAGTGACTTGACAGACGGCGAGAAAGGAGGCAGGGTAAAAGCAAGAAGACTGTAACGCACAACCAAGCAACGCAAGTCAAAGCAGACTTTCCATCGACAGTGCAATTTACCCTCTTATCCCCGACATCTCATCTCCCCGTGCGGGCCAGGCCGACCTACTTGCCCTGCCTGAACTGGCCCCAGAGGTTGTGCATGCGCTGCTGCTGCATGGGGGTAAAGTCCTCATAGCACGAGTCGATCGAGTAGTCCATGTAATTGTGAATGGGGTCGACGCCGGACAGGCCAGGGCACGAGTTCTTCGCGGGCGAGGTAGGGCAGCCGTCGGTGCTCTCGGCCTCGGCGCGAGTGTCGTCGATGAGGTCGCCGTCGCCGTCGCACGAGTTGCCCTCGAACGTGTGCAGCAGGCCCATCCAGTGGCCCGTCTCGTGAACCGCCGTCATGCCCTGGTTGAAGCCCAGCTGGCTGCCGCCGGGCATCGTGCCCGCGTTGACGCTGCACCCGTCCGTGTTGTAGTCCGACGCCGACCCGCCCCCAATGGCCGACGGCATGGTGCAGGTGCCCAGGATCCCGCCCCCCAGGTCCGAGTGGAAGTAGATGTTGAGGCTGGCGTAGCCGCCCTTGCGAAGCGCCTTCTTCATGTCCTTGATGTCCTGGCTGTCCGACTTGGCCGATGCCCACGCGTCGTTCTTGGTCAGCTCCGACCCCTTGAGGTTGAAGCTGATGCCGTGCGAGTTGTACGCCTTGTTCAGGGTCGTCGCTTGGTCGTTGGCCATCTGCTGCCAGTTGGAGAACTGCCCTGCCTTGGCGTTTGTCGTCACGACGTGGAAGTACGTGTCGATGGCAATGTCGCCGCTGTCACGCGCCAGCATGGCGGCACGAGCGGCCGCTGACCCGCCCTTTGCCGTCTGCGCGCTGTGGTGGTCCTTGATGGCCGCCATCAGCTCTTCTTTGGCGTGTCCTTGCTGGGAGCCGCAGTCAAAGTGCGAAAGCTCTGCGTGCCCCGTGCCGTTCCCGGCAAAGGCAAGGCCGCCCAGAGAGGCGAGGAGGAGGATGAACTTGTGCATGCTGGCTCTTGAGGGGCAGTCTTTTGGTTTTGATTGGAAATGACAGATGAGGGAGTTGTGGGATCGGAGGAAATCTGCACTGCTGAATGTGCTGATGATGGACACTTGAGAGCCCCCATCTCCCACTATATATCCTCCTCATGGCGATGGTCTGGATTCCATGCGATATGGTGGACGTCTAGACGTGCACGATGGATGCCTCTCTAGAACGTCCTCGTGGCAATTCTGGAGCTTGACCATTCTGGACGAAAACGGCTTGTTTCCAGGGTATCACTGTACGACAAAGCAGCCCTACACGCAGACCCAACGTCTGGCTCGGCAGGTGAGACCTGGGACTAGTGAGCTTGTGCCTAGAATTTCGATACACGCGGCAAGGAGAGGGCCCAGAAGGAATTTATGCATCATCATTGTGAAACTCGAAAACATCTAGAAGGGAGCAGTCAAAAGCACCTATGCCATCCTTATACAATGTCCCAGGACCGTCAACGCCAGGCGTGCAATAAGTCAAAGAATATCCAAAGAAACGTTATCTTGCAATTTTTCCCATCAAGCCTCGCCCGGTCTCAAGCTTCGGCCGGTGGCGTGGGCCGAGCTGGGGTTGTCGTTATTCCAGGTCAAGTAAGTGTGGTCGCCGAGTTTTCTAGACTCATGTCAGTCGAACGATCGCCGTGGCTTTGTCTGCCGCAGCCGGTACTTGCCTTGGCTTGATCAGGTGGGTAGCCGTGAAGAGGGTGCCCAGAAGTATGCAAAGTCCACCGACCACGACATAGGCGATTCCGAGGAACGGGTTCTTGCCGCCCATCACCGTCCTGGTCGAAATAAGTATGGACTTGGTACCACCATACTCTGTAACGTCGAAGTCTGCGTGCGTCAGCAGGCCCGCCATCTCTGACAACGCCACCCTCACTTACTATCATAAATGTCCATCTGGTACCGTCCAACCCTCATGGTAGCCGTATCATTCCGCAGCGCAAGCTTGCTAAATGCCGGCAATCCGGCTGTCCTCATCCAAACCTGGAAAGACTCGTCTTCGTTGAGGTTTGGGATTGGGTTGTCGTCAGTGTACCCGTCCGGATACCGCTTCCGCCAGTTCGGAGGAGGCGAAACCTGATCATTCGTGTAGGGCGCCTTCTTGTACAATTCCTTGTCGCTTGCCCAAGCGATGCCCTTGTTGGTCATGTTGTAAAACCTCTCGTCGCCGGTTCCCACGGTGATGAGCTCGAGCGGAGTCTTGAAGGTGTCGTTGAACAGTGAGTTTGCAATCAAGCCGCACGGGTAGTAAGCCTTTCCATTTTCATCCAGCTTCAAAGGATCGCAGTCACTGCCGGAGATTGAGCTGTTGCTGCGAAACGTGCCTTGGAGTTGCGTGGCATCTTCCGACTTGACGTAGCGGCGGTGGTTCTGGTAAAAGTCGGTAAGGCGGTAGTACATGAGGACTGGCGGGCCAATGTCGTTTTCAATGTCGAATTGGAGCGAGCAAACCGAGGTGTTGACCGAGACCGAACTCGAGTAGTTGACCATGACTGTGCTGTGAGCCCATTTCGGCCGGCCTCCGGTAACTTGGCGAGACTTGAAGTGGCTGTTGACCCTGTCAGAAGGCACATCGACAAAGTCGCTAGCCTCGGGCGGGTAGCGAAGGTTGGTCGAGTTCTTGGCTTTGGCTGCACAGTCTGAATAGTCAATCGCAATCTGCTCAACCTGCACAGAATCAATACACATTCGGCGGGTTTGGCTTTGTCCAATGCCCGGGCCACGGGCTTAGCAGTAGGGCGACGCACCTGGGCACTCGCCCATATCAGCAGTCCACCGATGGGAGCAAAGATGATTCCGACAACAAAGAAGAGCGGCAGGACGGTCTTGGGTGTGAGGATGGGTCTGCGAAAGGCTGCTGTCAGCAAGTGCAATTCGGGAGCGGCGGCAGCATGCGGGATGGACGACGTACTGCCAGGCCTTGAGGCGCTGCTGGCGAAAGGCGGTGTCTTAATCACAGCAAAGAACCATCAGCACATGAGCATTTTCCGAGGGTTGGCGTGTGGCAGTTGCGTACTCGCAGGTCTCCTGCTCTTTGTCTTCTTTCCATCATCCGAGTGCGGTTCCTGGCTACTGATCGAGTCCGTGTGCTGGACGTTCGTTTGCGACATCATGGGCGGCGGGGCAGCGCGGGCGACAGTGGGCGCATCCGGCAGCGATGGGAGAGAGGAGGGACCGCAGATCCGAGGCGCGCGGTGGAGTTGAGATGCGGTGCTTGCGTGGAGTACGGAGTCGGAGGCGCGTTGGATGGAGGCCGCCCGCTTCGCTCTAGCTATTTTGGGATGTCCGCAGCCCTGAAGTGGCTGCCTGCGTGGCGCAGGCTCTCTGGCCTCGGGCTGTCTGCCGGGGCCCGACTAATCCGCAACTCAACTCCATCGATTCATCATCAACGACATCCGGACGAGTACCGGCGCAGACAACGGAACTCAGGTCGCTCCCGGTCAACTCCATCGACCACGTGAGTGACGGGTCCCTTTCGTCATTGCCAAGCGCCTTCCCGTCCGTCCCGGTGACTTGACAATTGAAGCTCTGCTCTGCCCCATTCCAGCCCTCCAGTTATTCTTAGCCGTTGTGACTCTGACGTGTCAGCAGGAATCCGGACAAGTAAACAGGATCCGGGCCAAGAGTACGCGTCTCCAATTGACTTTCAGCATCCAGATGCTACGCCCAACAGCCTTTCTTTCTGCGCCCGATCTGAGACGGGCGTGCCGTCGACAGGGCGGGGTTATGACTGACCGCTGCAGCGTTTGAAGTCCAGACTCAACTGCACGTCTCCACCAAAGGAGCAAGCTGGCCATTGTACCTGTCTACAAGCATCGATTGCTCCCCTGCTGATTCAATCGTGCTGCGAGCCCCCAACTGGTCACTTTGCCGTCGATGCGCCGCCGTCAATCGGAAAAAGAGTTTGATCATCTTACCATTTTCGTTTCATCACAGCGCTTGCACCATGGCGCATCATTTCATCCATGCTGTGTCTCCTTTATTCGTTGCCTATCTCGTCTAATCTCGCAGCAAAGCCTCGCCATTCCAAGCAAGTTTCCTCCAAATCATGGCCATTCTCGATGGCTCCAGGTATTCTCGCTCCAAATCACCCAGGTGTATCATTTCCTTGCCTCCAGTCAAAACAAAGCAGCACAGCAAGTACAAGTCATTCAATCACATTCCCAGTCACTCGATTCCTCCACCACTCACAGCCCGGCTTCTCCTCGACACCCTGCTGCTCTTCTTCTTCTTGCTCTCCTGGGCCCAGCCCTTCCCACTCGGTCCATGAAACAAGACCATGTGCACAGGCGGCCACCCACAGCAGAAGCGGCTCTTTTCAGGCTTGCGGCGGCCGCAGCTTGCGCACTGCAGCACCAAGCTCCGACTGCCGCTGACCGGCGAGCAAGACCTAGACTCGAGCCCTTTGCGCGTCAAGACGGCCGCGCTCTCGCTGCGGCGCCGCTCCAGCGCTGCCATCATGAGGGCTGCCGCAGCTGGCGGGGTCCGCGGCGGCGTGTCTGGGTTCATGTAGTCGCGGCCGCGCGAGCTGGATGCCGGCGAGCACGGCGCCGCCATGGCCGACGCACGACGCGTGGCGTGGGCATACGGCGAGGGCGAGCGCATGTATGAAGAGGACGAGGCAGACGTGGGTGGCAAGGGGCGGAAGTACGACGAGTGGTTAGGAAAGGGGGTCAGAGGAGACGGGGTGTAGGGACGTCGTGACCCAACTCCTCCACTTCCCGGTAGGTGCAGATGCATCGGGCCAGGCGTGTTGGGAGCGGTGCCAGGGCTCTCAGGGGCCGGCGTGTTCTCTTCGTCGTATGAGGGCAGGCGGGCTAACAAAGGGCAAAAGCTACCCCACGACGACGACAGTGTGGGCGCGGCGGGTGCGCTGGCTCGCCTGTGCACGCCGCCTCCAGCAGCGCTGTCTCCAGGAGTCGTTGTCGAGAAGCCCTTGCCAGCCGTGACGGTAGACGAGGAGCTAGAAGAAGAGTCGGTGGCTGAGGATGACACCGTGGTGGTCGACGACGAAGACCCAGACGACGATGAAGACGACGACGATGTTGAGAAGGACGATGAGAAGGTCAACGTGGCGTACGATGGGCGGCCGTGGTTGCTGGACGCCACGACGTCGCGGTAGTCGAGCTGCTGCTGCTCCTCTTCACTGGCGATGCGGCGAAGCCCAACAACCTCGCCGCCGCCGCCATTTTCGCCTGTCTTGCCATGATCCGTTGTCCGTCGTGGCGAAGCAAAAATGTCCCGCGCCTCGCCTTCTGCCTCATCCTCTTCGTTCGCCTCCACTCCCTGCTCTTCCTCCTTCGCCGCCTCACTTCCCTCGCATAGCCGCTGTGTCTGCAGCAGCGCCGGCGCAGTCACCAGATGTCGATGCTGTTGGGGCCGCAGTGGCTGCGGCGGCACTCGACAGTCGGGCAGAGGCGCCGCCTCCTCGCCGCCGTCGTCCAACCGCGCATGTGGGCAAATAGACGACGGGCACCGCGTCCGCTGCTGTTGCTGCTGTGCAAAGCGGTACGTGCTGGAGTGATAAGAACCAAAACGGCGGTGGTGGTGTTGGGGAGAAGCAGCGGGCGGAGCAGTAGGAGCGGGAGCAATTGTCGAAGGATTGTTATCCCACGCCAACGCCGGCGCCGACGGCGTGACGGACATGGAGCGCAGCGCGGCGTCGAGCGTGGTGAAGGAGCTGAAGGACGTCGTTCGGCTCTGTCGGCGCGACGACTGTTGCTGTTGCTGTTCTTGGCCCGCTGTCGTCTTCGACGGCACTTCCGAGCCTGGCAGTGCTGGAGCCATGTTGCGTGCGTGGGTGCGAGCGTGCGTGTGAATGTAGCAAGGTATCGAGTCCCGTACGTAGTAGGTATGTAGGTAGGTACCAGACAGACGTCCGTAGCTAGCAAGCAAACGAAGAAGACAGCAAGGCCCTCCAGTCTTTCTTATTTCCCTTCTTCTTTCATAAATCCTCTTTCATCCGGAGCCCCCTCCTCTCTCCAAGCTTATGTACATATCAAACCTACCCCACGATCACCGATGCCGCAGTGTTCACTCCGGAAAGAGGTCGCGATCGGACTCAGATTCCACCCGACGCAGCAGGCGCGTTCTTTGTTGACAGAGTAGAGACACTATTTCCGACCAGTGGCGAGTGGCCGTGGCCCGGCACATGCCTCTGGCAGAAAAGGCATCGCGATGCGGCTCCCGCATGACACTTGCATCGAAGATGGCCCATGGCATTCTCGCGCACGCGAGTGCCAATGCGACCGTAATGTGTCTATCACGACGGTCGATTGAGCGATATGGGTCAAAAAGGGCATCCAGCAGGCACGCGAGAGCCAATGCAGCCATGACATGTCTACGGCAAAGGTCGATGTGGGCGATGTGGACGGTTTGGCACAATTAAGCTTGTTCGAGCACTGCAAGAGAATAAAACCCGGTAGATAAGTCTATCTGGTGCCTGCGCTTGTCGCAGCATGCACTAAAGTCTCGCGCAAACTCTCAAACTGGCCCCTGTCTGTCCAAAGGGGCGACTCAAACGAGATCAAAAAGCCGGAATGAGTATGGATAAGTCGTGAACTTGCCGAAGATAATATCTCCTCCTGCTTTCATGAACGTCGCAAAAAAGCGACGGAAAGCAGTCCCAAGACGTGATGGTGTGAAAAAAGTGGATGGTGGGGGTATCAGAGAAGATGACATGGATGGGGATATAATGTGATCCCGCCGGTGCAAAGACGCGAACTGGGTCAAAAAACGGAAACGGAAGCACAAAGGGGCAGGGCAGGGCGGACTGACACCGGCCCAAGCCGAAACAGTAAACCGAAGGTTGTGTCCCAAAACAGGCTCCCCAAAACGCCCCTCATACATATCCAAGAACGCCGCTGTCGTGATGTGTGTGTGTGTGTGTGCGTGTCCCAGCCGTCAGAAAAAGCGGGGAAATGTGCGAAATGTTCCACCGTGTGCGAGCTTGCCGCCAGAAGTTTGTCCTGGAGCAGCTTGGAAGAAGAAACCGAAAACGCCTTACCGTCCAGAATATGCCGAATTGATGAAATGAAAATGCTCCGAACAGTCTGTAATAGCTCCCCAAACACCGTCGTGTCGACAAAGCGTAGAATCTCGACAAGAATCCACTGTTCAAAAGCTTCTTCGGGAATGGTCTCAGAGTTTCACACGGTCAGCGATCGGCCGGCGAACTGCTGCATGCGTCGTACTCGTGCTCGCCATTACTGGTCGAACTCGATGACGCTGCCGAGGTACTTTTGGAAGTGGTGAGGCTTGAACCAGCCAATGCGATCATATGCCGACCACAGCTTGCTCGCCTTGTTTACATCAATCTTGCAGGCCTGCTGCGCCTTGGTCTTGTTGAAATCCTCGCCCTTTTGGAGGGCCTTGACGCGGGCAGCAAAGATGCGGCGCTTGTTGGCAATGTAGGTCGCGCAGCTGAGTCGCAAGACGCCCGCCATGATGAGCTCCGAAGGGTGGAGAAGCTCGCGGTCCGGGTCTGTCGAGAGGTCGAGGGGCGGGCCTTTCCAATCCGTCTTCATAATCTTCCTGCCATCTTCGGGCAAAGTAGACAGAGGTGGCGAGTAGTCCGGAATTGAGCGGAAATCGACGTCATCCCGAGCGGTCACGACTCTCGGTGCTTTGGGTGTGGCGGCAGGCTTGACTTCGAACGAGTCAAGAGGGACCGCCTTGGGGGTTCGCTTAGTGGCGCGAGGCGCGCGAGGGACTCTGGCGGTGGCGGGCTTTGTCTTGCGAACGCCAGCAGGCGCAGGTGCCAATTGCTTCAATGGCTTGCTCCTCTGCTTGTTGCCTGCTCCGCGGCCATAGACGTGCCAGGTGGCGCGCTCGTTTCGCAAGTACTCCCTGGGATTCCTGGAATAGAGGTCGAGAACGCAAGACCTGAAGGAGATGGCCAATTCGTAGTCGGACCTGGAGGGAAGGACCGAGGGGTGGCGGGGAGCCGTGGCGGCGATGTGCTGCGAGATGATGTTGTCGTGCTCAGGAGTCGAAGAGGTGCTTGGGAACAGGGGGGCGGTGGTGTCGATCCTGTCACCGCTCGTGGACGGAGGGAACAGAGGCGGGTCCCTGCTCGTGTCCTCTACCACCGAGCCCTGAGAGTCCTCCTTGTGTGTTTGCTCATAGGGCGAAACAGGTGGAGAGGGAGGCAGGCCTTGGGTCGAGGCGCGCACGTTGCTGGGAACCGCGTGGACGGTCGTGTGCCTGATGGAGTCGGCAAAGGGCGAAGATTTGGCAGGTTCCGGAGCAGAGGCGACATGGTTGGGAATTGGCGATCTGGAGAAGCTGTCGGAGCGCTTCATTTCGGGCGGTGAGAGGAGCGAAGAGACGGAGAAGAGTTTGGCGGGCTTTTGAGTAGTTGGCGGGCGGGAGTCCATTGTTTGCGACCAAGAGTTGGCAGAAGAGCGTAGGTCCAGCTGGGGAGGGCCGGGGGGTGTTTTAGGGCAGCAGGCGGCGCCGGGGAAGGTGCTGGAAGGCGTGCGCTGGAGGGACGGGGTGTTGCGTTGGTCGCTGAGGTGGCGAGCGACTGGCTTGTTATAGGTACTGTAGCTGGAGCCAATAGGGGCAGGGTAGTCTTGGCCGGTCAGAAGTGGAATTAGGCAGAACCAGGACGGTCGGATTGATGGATTGAGAGAGGGAGGGAGGATGAGTGAGTGGGAGCGAGAGAGTCGGAGAGAGAGTTGAAGAAAGCTGAATCGGGAGCGAGCGCGATGGATGTGGCGGACAAAGGCATCCTTATGAACGAAGGCACGCTTGGGCCGCCGCAGAAGGCTGAGAGGCTTAGGCTGGCTGGCTGGCTGGCTGGCTGTGGGCTTTGGAGCTGTCTGGACAGGCTCAGGCTCAGGCTCAGGCTCAGGCTCAGGCAGGGAGCTTGGTCGATGACTGGAAGGAGCAGATGACTGCTGATTAGACATCATGCGGAAGCGTCGCTCGCACAATAGCCCAGGGCAGGACAAAGGACGAAGACGAGGACGAGGGCCGCCACGCGCCGCCCGCAAGGGTTACGAGGAGTGCGACAAGGCGGCAGATCGCTGGTGTCAACTGATAGGGACGAGTGGCAGGGCAGTCCATCATCAGGCACCTGAGGTGAGCCTCTGCTGACGAATGGCACTCGGGGACGGCGAGGGTGTGGCGGAGCGGTGCGCGGCGGCATGATGCCATGGATGGGATTGGCGATGGATGTGATTGAACCGGGTGCTGTGGGTGGATGGGATGAGGCGGCGCTGACTTGACTCCATCGATTGGAAAAGGTTGTGGCGGGACGTGGATGGATCATGGTGGAGGAGACATGACAGAGGCGCTAGCGAGGCGCATCCTTGGGGTTGAGGTGGTTCCATTGCCCATTGCCCATTGCCCATGCTGATTACTCTCTCTCTCTCTCTATCTCTCTCTCTCTCTCTCTCTCTCACATTCCTCTCTCATGGCCGCAATTGATGCCATTGACTCCCCATCTCAAAGCAGCCGTGTGACTGCAGGAATGCGCTCAATGCCCTCCCACGGCCAGGCCAACGAACCACGGTTGTGTCGCATCCCCACCTCCACCCACCCACTCACTCCACGGCCTCACCTCACGCCCCCAACACGCCCGCGCCAAAAACGACCAACGCGTCCGGCGACAGCCTAAACACCATGGCAGCCAACAATGGCGCCTTGGCTCGCGTCGGGTGGCGCGGCCTGTCTCGAGACGCCGACCTGACTGACCCTTGGGTTTGATTTGCACGTGTAGCAGGACAAACCAAGCAACATCAACAACCAATTCCCGTCGCCGTCCGTCAATGCCTGCCCGCCTGCGCGCGACGAGAATGCAAACGGGGCAGCCATTGACGGGCGCAGACTCTCGCAGTCTCGCACCCAACAAGCTCTGCTCCAAACGACTGGGCCCAAGAGCCTGCTGACCGGTTCCTCTCCCCTAACCCGTCGACGTCATACCCGGTCCGTTTCTGGCAAAAAGGGCCTCCTCGTGGACTGCTGGTGCCAAAGGGCGCATGTGAAAGGGCTCCGAAACCTCCTCACCTGACGGCTTATCGCTTCTTGTCGCCATGAGCCCGAGACATTCCAATTGCGATCATGGGGGCACCTCTGCCAGGCCTCTACCGCCGGCCATCTGCCCGCCCAAACACCTCTCCTCTCCCCCACACATCTGTGTTTGCTGCGCGACGGGCGGCTGCACGCCATCACCATACCATGACCATCTGGGTTGATAGGCCCCGCCCGTCGCCTCAGGTCGGCTGCAGAGGTGATCCGTGGGACCCTGCATCTTTTATCGTGCGCCTTCTGCGGGTGTGCTGCCCGCGCAAGCGGAGGCCTCGACCTGGACAACTCTTGATTGCTGCTCGAGCTGCCGTCTCGGGCTAGTGGCCACAATCCAGACTGCCCCCAAGACCCTGGCTTCCATTCCCTCCACTGCCCAACTCCTCCATCACCACCGACCGCAACTTCAACTTCATCGACAGCCGGAGCGAAAGGCGCCTCTGCCGCGGCCCCAATGTCGTCAAATACCCACGTGTGGGGGTGCGGTGCGGTTCGCGCCGACTCCCTCTACCGACACGGACACCAAGACGTCAGGTCAGGCCCCCCTTTCGAAAAAAAGACGTCAAACATCCTCCATCTGGGCTGCTCTTGCACGCGCCCCTCTGCCTCTCCCTCTGCAGTACGAGGCTGTACAGATCGGTCCCGTCCATGCATGTCAATTAAGATTGCTGCAGGCGCGCTGTCGCACAGGCCTCTGGCTTGACAGAGGCCACCAGGTAGGTCGCCTGTGGGACCACCCAGTCAGGACACAGTCTCTTGCCCTCTTTTTTTTTTTTTTTCTTCGTTTTTTTTTCTCTTCGCTTCTTCTCCAGCCTTTTCGCCGTCGGAGCCCCGGTTTTCAGAATTTTCAATTAGGTTGCAGCCGCCGGTTGCTGGTGCCTGAACCCTGTCGGCCCCGAGTGAGTCAGTCAGTCTCCATCCCACTACTACAACACCATCCAAGCCTTCACGGTGGGTTCCACAGCATCTTGCTGCTCGCATTCGCAACCTCTTTTCCAGGCTCACTGCCTCTTTTTTCTTCATCACATGGTCACCGTTGACCTTGTCCTCTCCCCAACGGCACACCCGCGGCAGCATGCTTTGCACGGCATCCGCATTTGCAGCGGAGAATTCCTCCCCGCATTGAACCCGTCCGCACAACTGCTTTGCTCAACCACCATCTACCTCGGAATACCTGCAATCCACCCACAATTGCCCTCCTCCCCGGTTTCCGCAGCCCTGTTGGTGCGACAGGCCCTTTACAGTAGTCTACTCTACGCTTCCCAACATCACCTGCCCCTATCTGCTGCTTCAAGACCCTCACACTGCCTCTGATTCGCGTTGCCCAAATCGGCTTACCCAGACGCTTGGGACCGCTCAACGCTTCCCGCGCCGCTAACTCAACCACCATCACCACCACAACCATGACCATGACCTCACAGATGGCCAATTTCCCTCATCAACACCATGCAGGAAATCATCGCCCGCCTCTCCTCTTCCATCAAGATCACTGCCATGGAATGACCAATCGCCTCTGCTGCGCCGCCATGGTTGCGCCGCCAGGCAACCACATAGTTCAATCACCTCGCTTCAACACACCCATTTGCTGCGCATCCCAGTCCATCTTGTTTCCTGTCGTCCATCCTTCCCGTTCTTCCGAGACACACAACCATCCTATTTGCCCCTACCCAACACCACACGAAGGGGCGGCCAGGCCAGTATCGCCACTTTTCTGGTCTGGCCGGCCATGATCCGTGCAATCAACTCTTCCCCCTCCTCCTTCTCCATCATCTAAATTGTACTGTACCTCCATTTTTGGCCCTTGTGCACCTGGCGTCGCACCGCCGCGCTGCAGCGCTGCAATCACGTACATACAGACGCCGTGTCTCTGTTTCTCCCTCTCCGTCCCTCTCCTTCTCTCTTTCTCTCCTCAACCATGTCATGTCCACTTCTGTCCTGTCTCTGACCCCGGCCGCACACGAGCGAGCACATACGGTGAGAGAAGCCGAGAAGCCGGGGTCCGTCTTGCATCTGGCGTTGTGTCGGACGGGGAGAGACCACCACCACGCATACACACAGACATACAGACATGTCAGGACCCCCCGCCCACCCGCCGACCGGTCTGGAGGCCATGGGGTACATGCGTACATACCGTGTGTATCTCTCGGTCTGTCTCTGTCTTTACACGCCTGCCGTGCGCTCGGACACACGCTTTTGACAGTCCGGATGCCTGCCTCCTCCTGCTGCACACCATCGATGTTGACGATGATGGCTGCCGGACCGGCCGCCTCCCCTCATTCAACGACGCATCGCACGGCGGCCCGCGCAGAGCAGGGCAGGGTCAACGGCTGTATGTATGTGCCGCGGAGATCGGGGTCAGACGAGAGGCGGCATGGCATGGCATGGCATGGCATGATTGTCGATCTCGTTTGCTACCTGCGTGCATCCTCCTCATGTAGGTGCGCGCATGGACGTATGTTTGCTGTGTGCGCGAGATGTGGTTGTGGATGTAGTAAGAAAAGCGGTGGGCGATTGCGATGTGATGTGATTGCGGGATGAGATGGAGATGGGGGAGTGGGGGAGGGGTGAGGAGGAGATGAGGAGACCCGTAGAGAATGACATGATGGGAGGGGAGAGAGGTAGGCGGGAAAGGAGGGCGGCGTTTTGATGGTGAGGTAGGTTGGCAGGCAGTTTCGCCTGCTCATCACACCTTCGAGAAGGACGACCACTCGCTCACAGACCAGAAGCATCAATATATCTACACGTACTGTCGACGAGTAGCATACACACCCATCACCCTCTCGTCAGACAGCTACCCACCCACTAGCTATCTTCATTCATGTTTGAAGAGGTGACGAAGGTGGAGAAGATAGTTGAGAGGTTCTGGTAGACCTGGCTACCCATCTACAAACAAATCTGTCTGTCTGTATGCCCAACACCCATCATGCCACCGCGAGCGCACCACGTCGCTCCAAAAAGCGAAAACCAGTATGAGAATAACCAAGCGCAAGCGCAAGCGCGCGGCAACCTCTACAGCATCCAACCGCTCCTACCTGCTCTATCTAGCTGCGCTTCACTGACTGCACATGGACATATCTCGCCCACCCAGAACTCCGATGTTTGCGAATCATTAGATTTCAGCGAGCGGGCAGCAGATGGAACAGCACACAGGATAGCACACAAGAGATTCAAGTCAGGCTCAACTACCGACTCAATTACCTCACCATGCCTACATGCCTACAGCGGCAACTCAACACATGGCCGTTCATTCGAGAATTCCTGGTCAGTGCTGCCAACTGACCGCAGACGCCGAACCGGCGGGGTACGCGGGAGAAGAGAAGTAGGAAAAAGAATAGGCACAGGAGGAAGGGGGAAAGAAAAAAAAGTAAGGCAGAAAGAGGGAAAAAAGAAAAGAACAGGGGAGGGAAGGGCATGAGCGATGGTTCTTCGGTGCCAGATACTAGCGATCTAGCCTTGCAACTGGAGTAAGCCTGTGTCCTATGCCATGTCCCCTACATGTGTTCGCATATACCCACCATCGCAATCTTCCCTTTCCTTGCCTATTTTCTCCACGGTTTTCCTTTTCCCCGCCGCCGCCGCCGCCGCCGCCACACCGCCACGTTCGGCGCCCTCAAATACTTACTTGCTTTTGGCCCCTCGGAACCCGACACCTTGTCCTCGGTTTTGGATCAGTTCGGTACGCGCTGGAGCGGCTTGCGCGCATTGGACACTGCCTTGGTTGCAAGGAGCGTCGATTGGCGAGCTGCTATGCTGTGCCGTGCCCCGTCGGTCTTGTCAGAGGAGAGAATGGGCATGGAGTGAAGGTATAGTGTGGTGTAATTACTTGCTTCCCAGATACACGCATCGCGGAATATTCTTGATGGGGGTAGATGGACGGTTGAACGAGTTGAGGAGGAGGAGGATGAGGAGGGGCAACAACACGACGATGCAAACCCATTCATCGATCAATCGGTCATTGCAGCGGCGACGGCGTCCAGCAGAGCCCAGCCCGGCGCAATCCAGCCCACTATGCATGTACGACGGGAGGCGGCAGTAAGGCCAGGGCAGGACCGAGCAGAGTAGGCTAGCAAAGGGACGATTTCGAAAAGTGCAAGGACTGCGCTGAGACGAACATCTGGCGGTGAGTGAGTGTGTGGGTGGCATTGATAGTAGCATTGCTGATGGCATGCCCAATGATGCAGAGAGAGATGGAGATGGAGAGAAGGAGACAACGCCGAAGAAAAAGAAAAGAAAAGGACCAAATGGGAAAAGATAAGAAGGCAAGGAAACACCTCCGGCCAGTCAGTCAGTCTGTCGCCAAGCAGCAAGACGAAGCCAGGCAAAGCCTCGCAACGAGGATGATCGAATTATGGAAATGGTCCCATGAACAAAACGAATGATTTTCTTTTGCTTCCCCGTCGACCGTCGCCGCTGCCCATGTGCCATACCGCACATGGATGGCATGCCACCCAGCAATCCCTGCCGAGCTGATGATGTTGCTCCCGCCGTCGCTTGTCCCGTCCATGAAATCAGCAGCACGACGAGGACGACGACGACGCTTATCCCATGAGCTCAAAGAATAAGACAGCAGCACACCCTCATCCAGTGTAGCCAAGAAAGAAACAGGAAGAGGTGAAGAGAGGAAAAGGAAAACAGAGACGGAAACACCTCTTCAGTGCAACATGGGTTTGATTTAGATAGGGTGCCGCCTCCGCCAACACCAACCATTGCTTTTTTCTCTTCTCCGTTATCGACCGCGCGCCACATAAAAGAGAAGAAGAGAACGAACGCCCCCAGAAAGGCCCACCCCCTCTCCAAGCCTCAAAAATGAAGAGAACTGCCGCCTCCACCGCCAAAATTGCCCGCCCGCTCCGACGGCCCGTCAGCGGTGGGTTTGGCGGCGTGACTAAGCTACGCCTCCGACCAGCCATGCCCACCTTTCATCTGGGAGGAGTGAGATGCAGCTGTGATGATCAATCCAGCCGAGGCGGAAAAAGGCGGAGGAGCATGACCACGCCATCATCTATCAAGGCACCCGAATGCCCGGTCTTTCTCGGAAAGTAATGAAAGAAGAGGATTCCGTCCGCCGCGCTCTCCCGACGCATGTCCACCATCCACTCCAAGCCAAAGCTTCGGCGCAATCACATACTCGAGTGTCTGTCTCATTGCAAACCTGGCGTCGTGACAGAGTCGTTTGCTGTTTGGATAAACATGTGCTCTTAACCACGGCGACTACCACCAGCTCGGCCTAGCTTCAAGCGCTTTGCCGCGTCTGACTGACCGACTGACTTGACCGACTGGGTGTTGACAATTGGTTGGCTCTTGGGCGCAATTGTAAAGCTGCGCATCTGGGTCTGTTGACGTGCGCGGTCAAACATGGCTGGCGGTGCGAGAGCCTTGGCACGTGCAGCGGCTGCAGCTTGCTGCTGCGATGATGCCTTGACAGCAGTACGATCGGGAAGGCGCCTGCGGATTTCGGTTAGCATACTCCTTGAGATGGAATTATATGAGACATACGTAGGATCGTAAGCGGCCTCTGTAACCTCCTTCTTGCGGTAGTCATCGGACCGCTTGAGGATTGGTCGAGTCCACTCGGCCATCAGGCGCTCAGCTTGAGTCTTGATGCTGTTCTCTGGTCTCTTGCTCTTTGTGTAGAAGTGAATGACCTTTCCTATGCCACTGGCGACCAGCGAGTCTTTGGTGATGGGAAGTTTCGCCAAGGTAGCAAACAGCTCACGCTGAATATTGTATGCGGGCAGACTGCCGTCATTCAGCGGCTCCAGGAAGAAACGGACCGCCTGGAGCAAGTTGATGTCGGGATCCACCAGGTTATTCTGCAGATTGTTGCGGTTCAGAAGAGCGACCACTTCTGGCAGAAGCTTGAGCTTGTTGGTAGCAGGCAATCCGCGCTCACGGCCCTCGTTGTCAGCCTTTGCAGCGTCAGTCATGCGACGGCGCATGTCGTCAATCTCCGCGTCAGCTTGCGCTTCCAAGTCCTTTTCCCTCGTTAGCAACTCAACAGTCAGATTTGCCATGGAGTACATCACTCACGATACCCTTCTGAACGCGGCGCTTTGTTTTTGGCTTCAAAGCAGCATCCATCTTTGCATCCAGCTCACGCTTGCGACGCTCATCGGGAGGTAGATTCTCCCAGTCCTCTGGCTCTGGGGTTGCCTTTTTCCTGCTCCTCCTCTCCCTCGGACCCGTCTCCACAGGAGTAGCACCAAGGTCATTCTCGTCTTCGCCGCGCCTCTTCCTGCTCTTCTTTGGCTTCTCTCTCCTGCTCTCCTTTCTCTTCTTCCTGCCTCCTTCACCGTCGCCATCGCGCTTCCTCTTGTGTACACCGATCAGATTGACGTTGCTCTCGTCCACCGCGATGGCCGGACGGTCTTCGATGGCGATGGCGTTGGGGTCAAAGTCCTCGAATTGTGCCTCGTCGACGTCTGATAGAACTGAATCTGCGTCGGACAGATCGTCTCCCTTGTTCTCAGCCTCCATGTCGCCCGTGCCTTCTCCAGCTTCCGTGAGCTCCATGTCTTGCTGCGGAGCTCCGATGGGTGGATTTGGGGTGGACGCCTCTTCGTCAATCTCGGGGCGGACAGGCTCTTGCGGGTCGTTGCCAGCTTCCGGCAGCGTGCTGGGGTCGGGAGTCGAGTCGAATTCAACGTCCTCCATGGTTGTCGCAGTATGGATATCGCAGCGTGGAACGGGTGCAGTCGTCAAAGGTTTCACAGAGCGATGTGAGAGCTTGGAGATTCAAAGCGTTCGATCGAAGGGTTTGTGGTGAGGTTGCGGTTGGTTGTCGTTGTGGGAGTTGAGGTACAGCGCGCGCCGAAGGAAAGTCGCTCCGCGTCGGCGGTTGTCCGTGCACGAGGCAGGTATGTAGTAGCCGCACCTAAAGCAGCATCACACGTCATCTGCGGTCACTACTTCTTTGTCGCGCTAGGCTAGCAAGATTTCCGCGCAACCTCGCCGCAGCATCCAGCTCCAGCGCAGCGTCATCGTCATTTGCAATTGAATCCCACTTCACAACACCACCACAATGTTCGGAGGACGTGGGTCATCCAATCAGCCCTTTTTGCGTCTGTGCTAATCTGTCTTGTAGCCCCACCACCGCCCAGCAAGGCCGAGTTGGCCAAGCAAGTCAACGACGCAAACCAGACTCTCAACTTTGCCTACGCAGCCTGCACGCTCCTCTACCTTTGTAAGACTTGCCCGGAGCAAATCCCCGTGTAGCCTTGCTGACGGTATAATTTACTCAGCTCCCTTGGCCGTCGACTACGTCACAAGCTTCTTCGGCCGCTAGACACGGATGCTGTACCAGTACTGGATTGAGATGGTAGGGCGAAAATTGGCACCGGAGCCAGGGTTGGGCGTTTAGCAGGTCTCTCTCAACGGGTCAAGTCTCATTTGCTTTGGGGAATATGCAGCAATGGTCATTAAACCTCTGCATCTGAACTTGCGCGATCTACCTGTGCCATGGTGGTCGGCCTGCTAGAGGCGCCTGCGCAAGCTTCACGGCCTCCGCTCCCTCCCTTCCTCCCACCTTCTTAGAATGCACGGCATGGTATCTTGCGCAACCCAAGACTTATTCAAAGCCGAAAGCTCTCCAACTTCTCTCCATCCCAAAGTGTTATCGGATCATCTCGTGTTCGCAGGTGAAGTGCTGAGGTCGTGCCATTCGGTCCACTCCTTCGTGATCGAAGTCAACTCCTTGCGGAGATGCTCCAACTGCTGGTCAAAGTCGCTGAGAACCTACAAACTGTTAGCAGGGATCTGTTGCGGGGAGTTTGTACGAGCGCCAACCTTCTTTATCGCCTTCACGCTCTCCTCGTCCAGCGGCTCTTCCTCTACCTTGGTCTTCCTTCCCGTCCTTTCGACTTCTTCTTGTAGCCGTCTTGCACTCATCCGAATGCCGTGCAGCTTGCCCCAGATCTCCTCTTGCTTTCCATTCAACATGGGGTCAAAGACCTTTCGCTCGAGCGCCTTGAGCGTCTTCTTGAGCTCTTCTTCCCTGGGATCCATTGCATAGCCCCGATTCCTCAAGACTTGTGCTTTGGCAGCCAGCTGCAGGCATCGCTTGGTGAGCGCAACATGTTTCCTCTTCGCCTCCGTCACGCGAACCGAAACCTCCAAGTCATGCTTCCGGAGAAGCTCGTCTAGCGTGTTGTTCATCTCATGCAAACGAGACTGGAGTGCTCCAACAGCCTTTGCCTGCTGCTCAAGACGTGTGCCAACCGAAGTGAATCCGCGGCCGATGATGGGAATGGCGCCCTCGTTTGGCTTCTTTGCCAGTGCCTCCTCCCATGCTTTGGGATCTTCGTCGGGGGGCGCAACGTAGTATGGTGCCTTTTGGGGCTTCACTTGGTTGTAAAAGTAGTATTGGAACGCAGACGAGCTTTGCGAGGGGTCCCATTTGTTGATGACCTCCTTCATTTGTTCGGGGATGGACTTTTGGTCTTGACAGGGTGAGATCAGCCCATGTGCCGAGAATAGCGGTATTTGGACAAACTTACGAGCCGGAGGTGGTGGCTGCCACACGGAGCTGGAGGCATTGGGTGCCCCCAGAGGTTGCGGGGGAGGCAGAGGAGTACCAAAGACGCTCTGGCCTAGTGGCGCTGATTGGGTGGGCGCAGGCTGGTTCTGTTGTGGGTTTGTAGAGCCTCCAAAAAGGCTGCTTCCTTGAGGTTGCTTTGAACATGATGAGCACCCGATTGCGCCATGGGTCGTTGGATCAATTACCTGATTATTTTGACTGGCGCCGAGGCTGTTGCCGAAGAGCCCAGAGCCACCGCCCTGCTGGCTACCCCCAAAGGTGCTCCCCTGATTCCAAGAAAAAGACATCCTGCTGTATTGCTGTAAAGAAGGAGAATCAACGCAGTCGGCCAGGAAGCAAAGCGCAAAGGCAGGCGCAAAGTCGGCGAGACGCGTCGCTGGTGAGATGTGAGACGAAGAACCGCAAATGTCGCTCTAGGCGTGAGGCTCGGGGAGTGTGGAAAGCGTCTTGAGCCTCAGTCGCGGCGGCTCATGGCGGTGGAGGTGCGGGCCTGGTTGCTTGGGTGCGATGGTCTGTTGTTTCTTTTGGACCAAGCGGGAATCGAGCTTGACGCCGCGCGGCTGATTCTCGGCGGCGAGCTAGGGACTCTGGGGACGAGAGCTCCACACGGTGCTCGCCCGCCAGCTCCGCATCATCCAATAACCTCACCTTGATTCTGGATTATCCACGCCAGAACACTCAACATGGCGGCCCGCGAACCCAGGTACGACTTTTGGAGAAGAGGCTGCTACCATGCTTGACCTCATGAATTGGCCTACCAAAGCCCGTGCTGATTTCGTATCGCAGGTTCAACGACCGCGTGCTGATCGATGTTACTCCTATGCCCGACCACATCCCCAAGGTCAAGGAAGTCGGCTCTACCTCTGCTCCCCTCATGAGCGCTGCGTTCTTCATTGGTGCGAGATGCAAACCCTACAACGACGACTACATGATGTGCAAGGATGATTCCAAAGGACGTGGTGAACTGGAGTGTCTCAAGGAGGGCAGAAAGGTGACGAGATGCGCCACCAGCGTGTAAGCTCTCAATCACATCTGTGCGAATGGTTGCAATTGGAGATGACATGTCCTCCACGACAATCGCGTCCATGCGGGGTGCTCGGGGGACTCGGTACAAGTACGGCGCTGATGACGCTCGTGCCGCAGGCTCGAAGATATCAACAAGCACTGCCTGAACGAGTTTCGGTACCATTGGAACTGTCTCGAGTCAAAGAACCACCAGCTGTGGAAGTGCCGCCGCGCGGAGCGCGTGCTGAACAAGTGTGTCTTTGAAAAGATTGTTCGTCGCCCAAAAGCCATATTCTTTCGGCTTTACAAGACTCTTCGGCGTCTTGCTAACGTGTCAGTAGAACCTGGAGAAAACTATCCCGGATACACCCAAGGGCGAAGTCCCTGTCCATCTGCGTGAGAAGCAGCTATTTGCTGATGACGGCTTCCTTGGATCACCATAGACTACGAGATGCAGGACTCATTTGTTAGACATGGTGCCCGACAGCCTCAATCAGAGATGTGATCCGTCGGTATCCTCAAGAATCAAGAAATACCAAAGCACTTGTCCGACCTTGGGCCCCTTGTTTTCTTCTTCATCGCAGTGGTTACATCTCTGCCGGTTCCACCATAGGCCAGGTTTAAACAAAAGCTCGAGCTTCGGGCAGCAGTTTGTGCATGTTTCTGTGATAGAAAGAGACGGGCGGAAGTCTCCCTTGTCTACGTGGTTTGGATGCTGCATCTCTCTTACAAAGTTTGACAAGCCTACTTCTCTCCATCATCCACATTGTGCGCTATGCCTCGAGGTCGCTCTAGGCAGAAGTGTCTCCCTCAAGTTCTGACCGGCGCGGAGACAGAGACAGAAGTTGCACCAATTTTGTAGATAAAGAAGCATGTCTACTGCAGCTTCTGTCAAAAGGACGGAAGAGGCCAGCGTTATCTCAACTAACCACTCGCCAGTTACGAAAGCATGATAAAAGGTCGACCACTTCTCGACGCACATCGTACATTCCATCGAACGAGGAATCTCTACGGGGGTGAGCAACCGGCACCCGAAACTTGCCAGAAACTCTATCTACACATCGGGATCAACCGAAGTGGAGAGGATTAAGACACCTGCAGGGACCACATTCAGGGAATGTTCAGTCCTTCAGAACCAAGAAAAGAGGCAGGGGTGAAGAGTATTGGAAAACTCTGATGAGAGAGAACTGAGAACTGATGTATCTTCCCATAGCCACCGCCTTTGCCTGCGCGAATACCTCACACCGAGCCTCATTGCTAGACACTCTACGCTACCGCTCCGGACTGAAAAGAAACGAGACCCGAATTGGAAATATCCCACAATCAGGATGCCGGCGTGTAGAAGACATCTTTGCATTTGACTGATGCCAGGCCACAACTTAGGTACCGCATGTGGGTTCATGTCATTGTTCCAATGGCAAGATCTCACTGGAGCACAGCAACTGTATCATGCGTTTGATTGTATTCTTCAAGAAAACTTTCGCGCTTAGGAATATTCGGCGTGGGGAGCTCTTGTTGGTTTGCTGGGTGGGCCTGTTTGGCAGACGTCCGATGTCACATGACGAATACGCCGCGAACGGGGGGCGCCCAAGTCGCTCTTGCAGGATTCTGCTGATGTTGTCGCATGCTGACAGCTTATAAGATTCTGATCATCACTGAATTGATCTTGTCCTCGACGTGGCGTCTTTAGGACAGTCTTGCAATATTGTAAGACCCCTCATCTTCCAGATGTGCTGATATGGACGATACCCCAAGCACTGTCACTCTACAAATACTTCCAACCTGGTTGCTGACGTACCAGACAGGCCGAACACCGAGGAATCACCTCAAAACATGGGTATTCATTGCAAATTCCAAATCCAAGTCTTCAGGTTTTGTACACTATGTTTACATAGAAGCTAATTCTCCATCACCGGCTACCACCAAAGACTCCAAGCCTGAAATAACCGAAAGCCATCGCATCAAGAATCGAAACAACCCGTCTCATCGTCACAGAAAGACACTCTCGGAGGCAACACTTAGGCCTTGTTGGCGGCCGAGAGGTCACGAGCGTGCTGGCGGCCGGAGCCAGACGACTTGAGGATGTTGGCAACGACGTACTCGAACCACTGCATCAGCTGCTTGACGGTGAAGTTGTCAGGCAGCTGGGCGTCGGGCTTGGGGACGCCGGTGGCCGTCGCGACGGCCGTCACGGCCTGGGTAGCGACGGACGTGGGGATGAGCGAGGAGAGGCCGGCAATGTCCGAGGCCGCGGGAGTGGTGGCAGCGGGAGCGGCAGCGGCAGAGGTGACGGCCGAAGAGACTTCGGCGACGCCAACGGCAGAGCTGCTGGCGACGGGGGTGGCCGCCGCGGAAGAAGTAGCTTGAGCAGCGGGAGTGGTGGTGGCGGGCGTAGTAGCCTGAGCAGCCGACGAAGCCGGCGTGGTGGCAGCGGCAGCAGTAGAAGCTCCCGTGGCCGCCGCACCGCTGCCGGCCGTGTACAGAGTAGGACCAGGAATGGTGTAAGAGCTCATGCTGGCGTAGATGTTGACGAGGATACCAGGGTCAGTCTCGCTGTACAGCTTGGTACCCAGAGTACCGCCAGTGGTCAAGTCATCGGAACCGGAGCCGGTGATTTCCAGGTTGACACACTGGGGGTAGTTCTGGGCGCCGTCCTGGCTCTCGGCGCCGTGGAGAGCAATGATTTCGTTGCGGAGGACGTAGTTGCCGGCGGCGATGCTGGACGGGATGGTCGTGACCCAGGAGTTGTTGTTGCTGATCAGTTCGTCCGAGGCCCAGGTACCCGGGACGCTGGAACCGTCAATCAGGCCGGCGGCATCGATCTTGACCCACTCCAGAGTGGTCTTGTCGACAGTGGTGCAGTTGCCATTGCAGTTGGCCAAGTAGCTGATGACCGGGCCATGGTGGCTTTCAGGCCACTCGGTCCATTCAAGAGTGACGTTGCTGCCAGCCGCGACGGATGCCGAGGTCTGGGCGTTGGTGGCGCCCTTGTGGCAGATGATGTTGGCGTCGGTGTAGGCATCAGGAGCCACATAGCCGTTGTCAAGGTCATCGGGAATAGCCCAACCGATGACGACAGGAGCCGGAGTCTGGTACTGCATCGAAGGAGAGTAACCCTGATGGTAGGTACCGTCGGCAACGATGCCCTGGAGGGTTCCGTGGGCGGCGGCCGTGGAAGCAAGAGCACCCAGAAGGGCGGCGTTCTTGAAGATGGCGGACATTTTTGGATTGGGATTTGGAGACAGAACGGCTTGCGTCTGCGATGAAAGAGCGAAGTGTTGTTGGAGGGAACGGAAGTGCTGTCAAAGCAAGAGAGAGTGTATGGATTCCAGCTTCACACAGTGAAGGATAATCCGAAGAAAGAAGGTGATGAGAGAAAGAACGACTGCAGACTGCAAGAGAATATCTTGGTGGAGAACAAAAAGACCCCTCGGGGTAGGAAGAGCGGCTCTATATATCGGTGCTGAGAGGCATGCTGTGGCTCTTGCGTCCAGACCTCCACGGTCGAGGCAAAGTCCTGTGGGCGGACACGAGCAAGGGGCCCTGGAGAGGATACATCAGCTCGGGCAGTTGAAAACGGTATGGTGGCAAGTTGGAGCGTCTCGCCAGTATGCCAACAGTGGTAAGGGCGCAGGACGCGTCGTCACTCGGCCGGTGGGAACAAGTTTAGAAGCGCCGGGGCTTTGATCTGCGCAGGCATTGCTGCTGGCGAGGATCAAAAGGCGAGATTGAAGGATATGGAGGACACGGTATGCATGGCACACCCACCGCTCGCGTGCGTTGCCCTCCTGGGATGCGTTGGTCCTCCTCTCCGCCCTTCGCGAAGGTGTTGAATCTCGCCAGGCTCGTCTCGATTCGCCGCAACCCGGACCCCGGCTATGGCGTGACCACCCCGAGCCTGTAGGGCAGGTCTAGTGTGAGCGGGCCAGAGACATCCTCCGCTTTGATCTGAGTAGAGGGCAATGTCGATATCGCCAGGATTCCCTTCAACCACGCGGTATTGCGCCGACGAGGTGGAGTAGAGGAGGGCCGAATTGCGCAGGCGGCGTCACATCTCACCACGCTCGCCTGCGCGCTGGAGGTATTTCCGACAGATATCAGACAAACGGACTGGCTTGACTCGTAATCGATTCTCACTCAGTACCGCCGGAGAGCATTCTTGGCCCTGGTCCATGACTAGGAAGTGCGGGACAAGCCTTTTGGAATAGGTTCCTCCCGTCCCGAACCGGTAACCTTACCGCCACCTCGCCTCGCAGCGTGAAACAAAAAGCCCCCGCTCCCTCAATCTACCTCACGCACAAAGACTTCTCTGCCTGCTCTCGCCCTCCCGTCTTTTGCTGCAACTTCAACGCCTCTCTCATATCCGCTGCCGACTTACCGAACCGACGGCGTTTGCCGAACAAACAAAACTTTTCAAACTCCCCGAGTGCCACAGCTGCGGTGCATAGTTCGGCCGCTGTCGAGAATGATTCACATCATCGAAACAACGAGAATCACGGAACACCATAGTACACATTGGAGCTCAAAAACGCGCTCGAAAAGAGTCCAGCATAGAAATATCCATGGCCCAATCAAATCCCCGAATCTAGGATAGGCCTGTCCCTCGCCTACAGCTGGCCTCGATTATAGACAGGCTTTGGGCAACACCGAGCCTCTCTACCAAGGCGATATTTCCAATCCCTGTCCCGTGGGGTCTCTGTCTTGCGGTGCGAGACTCCGAACGACCAACACATCGACGAGAGACGTACGTACGTTCATTGGTGGCCTTTTCTCTCGGAAATCCCTGGAGAACTGCGGGCAAAGCCATGCGAATGAAAACGACTGAAGAGTCTTACCGCCTGCTTGGTTGCAGTTCGCGAGCATCAAGAGCGGACCAACACCTGGCTCGACAGCTGGGCCAGAAGACCACCCCTGACCTGCTGCACGCCGCATCCCCTGGACAGACCGCCACGGCGCCAACGTTCGAGGCTGCAGCAAATATGATTGCTCGCAGCAGACGGCACTGCGGCGATGCGTGTGCTCCTGGCAACTTGCGTTCCCTCGCTATGGTTTGCATCTTTGAGAGTCTCCCGTCACGAAAGCCAGCCGAAATTACACAGCAGGAGATTGCCTAGGAGCTTGCGAAGCGACAGCTGTGGACAGCAGAGATTGCACGTCTTTATGCACTCGACGTGCCGATGTCCCGGCCGTCTCCTTTGATCAATGAGTGGGCCTGAAGCCAGCAACTGGCCTTATCCGCGTTCAGAAAAACCCCCCAACATGCCGCTGGAAGACGGAATTGAGAACGACATAGCAGTCAACGGATGGCTGTTCCTACAGGTATGTACATTTCCAATTCCAATCCGACACCATCACCTGTGGTTTAGAGAAGGCAACGACGATTCTGTCGATGATTACCTCGTGCGGTCTTTCTATTTTGCTTTTCCCTGTCGTACAAGTGATCAGCAGTTCGATCAACCGACCCCTCCACACTTCTCCCCACGGCCAATAGCCTTGGCAGAAGCTTGTCCGAAGCTTGTCAAAAAGCTTGTCTCTCGGATCCGACCTTCCGTCGAGATTGCTTGCATTGCGCGTCAGATCTGCGGCTCGCCCTGGAGAGTAACCCTGAAGCAATGGGTGGGTAAGTTGTCTATGTTTGACACGGAAAATTGGAGCCCTCAATTCACCTGTAAGCTCATCTGGCAGCCACGTCCCCTGAGTTTGAATGCGCCAAAACTGCGTGAGGGATCAAGGGAAGATTTTCGAGCGGAAGTCACAGCTCGAGGCTTTGTTCCAGGGCTGTCATCCATGAGGGGCTTATGTCTCTCCAGGTCTACATCTGTGACCGTGATGAATCCTCCCAATCTTCCACCTGCCTCCACCTGCCTTTCTTTCGCATCATTTCCTCCATGGACTTCGAAGCCTGTCTACGGTGGATTTTTAGAGGAACGAGACTTCTCAGCACTAGGTGCAATCTGATGATGCTACGATTCAGGAAGTATCAAATGCTCCAGTCTTTTTAACTATCCCCACTGTCTGAAAATCCAAATTTCTCACTACCAACTCCGCGTCTTACTACGGACATCTTATGAAACAATCGTCTCGACGCATAAGAGTTCCTCCCTCCGCAAGCAAATGCCGCAGGACCGCCACTTGACGAGTGATTCTTCCCAAGCAGCTCCGTTCCAGATCACAGTCAAAATAAAGAGCAGAAGCTCAACAACGAGAGCTTTCTCCTTCCGCTGTTCGTCTCCCTATCTTTCTCTCTTTGACGTAGACCGCTTTATACTACCACGGCCGCACAAAACGCCATGCGCGTTTCTCCTCTCCAAGGAGCTCATACTTACCTCGCCCTCCAGCAGGAAAACCGGCGTCTCTCCATTTCCAACAGTAGTAGCAAGAGCAGTCGTATCGATTGCAATATCACCATCCTGGCAAACCCTCGCCCGTCCCCTCCCCCATTTCCCCTGCCTCCGCCCGCTCATCCACCTACCTACCTACCACTCCGAGCCGCCGCCTGCCGGTCTGGCCCAACCAGATCGCGACCTCAGCCATCCGCTTACATCCGAGCCGCGTCATAATGCTAAAAGCTCGAATGCCTCTTTCGTGACGTCGTTGCTATTGTTTCCGGTCTACAATACCTACCGGTCTCGTCCTTGCGGCGGTCTGTGTCAGGGCCTCTCTTTATCCCTGTCACATCCGAAGCCCGCACGCAGCGTTAGAACACACATCATCAACGCATACGGCGGCGGCGGCGGCGGCGGCAGCAGCAGCAGCTCACCCACAAAAGCAAGCCTTGACACATTCACTCAACCCCCCATTCAATCGATTGTGAGAATTTTTAATTCGGTTTTTGAAAAAGGAGGTTTGCTAGCTAGGGAAGCCTCCGAGCTCCAGCCACCAATCTCCATCCAGCCCTTTTTCCAGCCCTTCAAGTCCTCCCAGATGACCCTCGCCCCCCGTGCGCGCACTTTCCAGGATCCACTCCCAACTCAACTTTTCCCTAGCCAGAAAGCCAAGCCAGGTTGTACCCCCAGGAAGCGTAGTTGTGGTACAAGTTGGGGTGGGGCTACCAGAATTCTAGGGCTCAAAGGGGAAGAAGCGGGTGGTGTGGGTGGTTGATTTTGTTTTCCTCCGCCACCAATGTGACCCTCGTCCGTCGACCGCTCCCCGATTCTGCTGCCCGTCCGCCTTTTTTTTTTTTTGCAAGACTTTTTGAACTTTTGAGTTTTTTTCTCCCATCGCCACTCGTTGGTGTTCGAGTGGTTTCGCTCGGCGGCGAAAGAGGGAAAAAGAGGAAAGCCCACCCGCCCTCCCATGTGAATATGTCCGATGATGTGTGTCGATTGCCGGGGGTGTTTTTGGTCGATCGAGCGATGATGCGTGGATGCAACAAGTAAAGACCCCGGCGCTGTGTTTGGAAAATGAAGAAGACCGCTGAAGAAGAAGGAAGAAGACGAACCGGTCATGAACATGCGAGGGGGATTAGAAAGAGGCAATGTCCATGAAGCAAAGCATCTCGCACGTGGATGCCGCATTGGGGACCCAAGAACAAGTTTCGGAAACCAAGAAGACCAGAGTTGGGGGCGAACGGTGTATGCGAATGGGAATTGTGTGCAAGAAAACAATTGGGGATGGACCAAGACTGACGGGCCCAAGCAGGAGACTGTGGACAAGTCGCCGTCCCGTTGCCAGAAGGTCCCGCAAGCAATGCCGAAAATGCCGAAAAACAAAAGGGAGAAGAGTCGTGCCGACTTTTGTGTGCGTCGTCTGTTATTGTACAAGACGAGGGTCGTATTCGAAGAGCCTCGGTTCGGCGGTAGACCGGTGAAAGTTGAAGTTGGCCATGATGTGTTACTTGCTTTTTGTGGTCATGGTGTATCGTGACTCTGATGCCAGGAGACGAGCTATGCCCATGGAATGAAATTCAATCACAGGGAGAGACCCGCTCTTCCAGAACGAAGAACCTGACCCAACCGGAAGAAATAAGCTGTGATACGTGTCATGCTGGTCGTAAGAGTCGTAAAGTCGTCAGGTACTGGACTTTGAGCGACCGTCTAGTAGCCACCGTTGACATTGCCGTTTACACCGTTGTTGACACCGTTGACGCCGCCGTTGGGACCGCCGTTCATTCCGCCGTTGATGCCGCGGTTGTACGAGAACGTCTGCTGAACAGCAGCCTGAAGGTTGTTGGGCACAGCGGCATTGGTGAGCCGGTGAGGCTGCGGGGAGGCCAGGTTGGAGCCGAATCCGTTGGACATGTTGTTGAACGGCTGACCATTCATCGGCTGGGTGGAGCCAAGCGCCATGGTCGCTGGGTATGCCAGCTGGTTGGGCGCGCCGGTGGCAATGGGAGTGATGTTGCCGCTGGAGCTGCCGCTCATGCGACCATCGAACTCGTGGACCTTGGTCGCGATGCGGCGACCATAAGGCGTAGAGCGAATGGAAGGCAGCATCGGGCGGCAGGCCTCCACGAGGCGGACCTTGGTGGGGGCATCCGAGTAGTCCAGCTACAGCACGTTAGCAAAGTCGGCCGACGTAGGAGAAGGCTACTACTCACAGCAGTCTGGACGACGTAGTTGCCGTAAGAGTCGCGAATCAAACGCTCAAGCTCGCCAACCTGGAGAAGCTCTTCAATCAACGCGCGCTTGGACTCGGCATTGGAGACACGGATGCACTGGAGCTGTTAGCGACGTCAAGGTAGAAGTTGGTTCGAAAACATACCTTTTCCATCACGTTGGAACTGAACTTCTGCTTGGACAGCTGGCAGACACGGCCACGGAAGCTCTGGCACAGAGGGACCGTGAAGCCCTCCTCTTGCAGGTCCAGAATGTATTGCACAACGTAATTGCCGAAGGGATCCTGGACGAGGCTGATGGCGTTGCCCGTGATCTGGGCAATCAGAGTGTTCCTCTGGTGGCCAGAAGAGTGATCGATGCAACGCTGAAGAACGCAGCAACCATGGCGGTGAGTACCAACAATGACACAAGCATCGCCCACAGCATGGAAAATGAAGGCGGCGTCCTCAGAGCCGAGATGGTTCAGGCACTTTTGGATGACGTGGTTACCGTTGAGGTCCTGGATCAGAGTAACGACGTTCTGGCAGAGCGCAGCGATGATGGTGTTGATCTGGTCGCGGGTAGACACGTATTCGATCATCTTCTGCAGAGCCCTCGTGCCATGCTGGTTCAATGCGATAGAAACCATTTGGGGAGCAGCGTTGATGATGAGACGGGTGCGCTGCTCGTCGTTGCAAAACTCCAACATCTTTTGACACAGGTAGTTGGCGAAGGGATCCTGCATGAGGTCGACGACATGCTCCTTGGTGGCGTCGAAGATCTTGCGAACAACGTCCAGGTTGCGACCCTCGATCTGCTTCTGCAAGTAGCGGCAGCCATGCTGATCCTTGCAGAGCTCAACAATGTCGTGGGGCAAAAGCGAATCGAAGTTGTAGTTGGTTTGCGACCGCAGGTGGTCCTGATGGTTCTGCATCCGGCGCTGCTGGATGACGCGGGCCTGGCTGTCGGGGTAGCGAGGCTGAGGTGCCGGGGCCGTGTACTGGCTGTACTGGCCGTACGCGTTGGCGTAAGGGCTGCTGAGCATGCCATTCATGCTAGCGAGGCCGTTCATGGCATTCATACCCGTCATGTTGAGGCCGTTGATGCCGTTCAAGTTGGGCATTGGCATTTGACCGTAGGAGGGCTGGCCGCCCAGAGGCTGGTTGCCATATTGACCGACCTGAGCGCTCAAGTTCAAGTTTTGCATGTTCATGCCCATCATTCCGTAGCCACCGTAGTTGAAGTTGGTGGCAGGGTACTGAGGGGCCTGGGGAGGCGACATGGTGTTGAGCGCGTTGGTGTTGAGAGCGGTTGTGGGGGGCGAAGAAACGGCAGCAGTGCTCGCAGGCATGAGCGCGTTGTTGTTGTTATTGTGATTGGGACCGAACGGAGCGGCACTCGCGTGAAGGCTCGACCGGGGCGAGCGGAAGCTCTGGTGCTGGTCTTGCATCTGATTCTCAGAGGCAGAGACGTCACGGCTGTGAAGCGCGGTCGCGGGAATGCGGCCCATGCTTGCGTTATGCTTGTGAAAGTGATTCTCAGCGTGAGTGTTGATGCCTGTGTTGGAGTTGGAGGTGCCCAGGCCGTTGGCGTTCTTCATGGTGGGGATGTCGTTGGTCGAGTACGACGACGACAGCTTGGGCATGCCGTTGGAGGCGGGCGGGCTAGAGAGCAGACCCGGGCGCTTCTGGTCGCCGAAACCAGTAAATCTGACTTCGGTAGAATGCCTGTTGCTCAGGTTCGTGCGCCCGTCCGAAATGTTGTTGCCAAAATCGAACTCGTCAGACTTGTGAAGATTGTTCGCGGGCATACTGTGCTGGGCGACGTGGCGGCTGCGGGTGGGCTGCCAGTCGTTGGCGGTTGTGGGCACCTCGGGGCCAGGCTCGCCGGGGGAAAGAGCCAGGTCAAGGGCGGCCGAGCTGGCCGACAGGCGCATGGAGCCGTCGCCGTCGCGACGAACCAAGATGGGGAACTTGTCGTCGGTGGTGTTCATCTGGAGATAGCTTTTGACATCGGGCGAAGCGGCAGGGTTGTGATCTCTACCGTTCCTCAGTTGGTCGTCGTCGCCGAAGAAATCCATGTGGCCCAAGACGGATTTGAGGTCCGGAAGGCCAGTGCTGTTGTCGGCGTGGATGCGCTGACGAAGGTCAAGGCCAGTGACGGGGACAGAGTTCCTATTGAGACTTTGACACGATTAGCTTGTGAGCGAGCAGACGCGCAAAACGCGACGGAATGCAGGTTGACGTTAAAGGCCACCGACTGCAAGGGCGAGGCTAGGACCAGCTCGTCGGCGCTCAGTTTGCAGGCGAAGGGGCCAGGTAGAAACGCGAAGCCAAGCAAGAATTTTGCGCGTTGGGGCAGGGTTACACGGTCAGGCGAGGATCTTCAAAAGGGTAAGACTTACGCAGCACCGGTGCGAGGATTCATGTTGGCGATGCTGAGCTCGTGAGAATCTTCTTCCTCGTCCGAACCACGACGAGAGCCAGGCATTGACTTGGATGGCATGTGCGAGATTCCGTGAGAGACGTGCGGAGGCGAGGTGATCTGGGAGCCCGAACGGCTTGGACGGTTCGAGAGCGTGGTGCCCGACTGAGGCGAGGTGAAGCTCTGGACTGAGTAGCGCTGGGGACGGGAGAAGGCAGTAGGGAAGCCGTTGTCGCGGTACTCGGGTGGAGTCGTAGGCTCGGACTGAGGCGCAGGCAGATTGGTGCGATTGATCTCGTCGCCAAAGCGGGAGTAGTCAATCTGCGTGCCCTTGAATGGCTTCTCGTAGCTCTCCATCTCAGCGTCGAACCGCGCACGCTGCTCCTTGAGAGCCTCCAGGTCGTTCTTCTTCTTCTCAAGCTGATGCTTGTTAGCCGACCTGTCGCTACCAATCACAGTCGTAGCACCGCTCGAAAAGTGAGAGTATGCCGAAGACGTATCAGTGGGCAAGGGAACACCTCCAAAACTGTCAGAGGTTGGGGTGTTGAGAGAACCCTCTGAAGGAGGATAAGAAGACATGGTTTGTGCAGTACCGTAGCACGTTACTTTGGGTATCAAAGCCACGGGCAACAGGCGCTGAACTTGAATGCAGAAGTGCGAACCACCAGGGAGCTGGAAGAAGCTCAAGGGTGATGAAGGGACGTAACAACGAAGCAAAGAGAAGGGCAGAGGAGAGGATGATGCGGAGGATGAGAAGATGGTGCGGAGGAGGAGGAGAAAGATCGTGGAGGCGGAGTTTTAACAACCTCATGCGGCCCCCGCTTTGAGCACAGGGCGAGTGACGCCGTTGAACGTCGAGAAGTGAAATGAACTAGCCCATGTTTGGGCGCTGACAGACAAGGCACATGGGAAACGCGCATCGAAATCAAAACGCGAAGAGGAAATACTGCGCCTACCATTTGGACCTTGTGAAATGTCTGTGACAATCAGCCTCGAGTCCCAATTGGCAGCAACTGCTCCTCCATACGAAACCAAATGCCAACGCCAATTGCCAAACGCCAAGGACGATGCCCGAACACCCAGTTCCGCAGCAAGCAGCACCACCCCGGATGACGAGAAAAGAGCAAGGAATGAAGAAGAAGACTCAATTGGAGCTGAAGAGCTGGGGAGAGGTGCCAGAGGCGGATGGGATGAGACGAAGCAGATGGAGAGAGCTTACCGCGGAGGTGAAATCGACGCTCTCTGCGGCCTGTCGGCGCTGCTGGCCAATTGGCGACAATGGGGATATTGTGGGCAATGTTGGTACAGTGTTGGTCGTAAAGCGCCGTGGCAAGGTGGCGCGGGCGTCATTTGCAGTCGACGTGTGGGCCTGCATTTGGCTGGCAAGACTGCGAATGGGGGAGGTAAAGCCAGGGAAAGACGACTCGTCGCGAGGAGACTGGGGACTGCGAAAGCGGCGGTCCTCGGGGCGATCCCCCAGGCCGTTGGAAAAGGCCATGGTGTTCTACCTGAATGGGGCCCGAGACATCAGCATGGGCGTGAAGAAGGGAGACGTGTGGGGTTGGCTGGCTGGTTGGTTGGGGCTGGCGGAGCGGCCAAGCTAAGTCAAGTTGCGCTCGGAACCAGCTCAGTCTCGCAGTCTTGACAGAGGCAGAGAGACGGGGCGCTCACACTCAAAATCGTACACAGGGCGGGCGCCCTCTGAAGTCCGGACTCGACTCGAAATTCGAAGGAGGGCGCACAGGAGACTGCGAGGTGGGCTGCAGAACTACCGCTACGTTGTACAGTGAGACCCCTGGCACTTGGCCGTTGCTGGGACCAGAGGAGGGCCGAGGCGTCGATTCGAGAGGGCGGGACGAGGTATGGTACAGCAAAAATATCGTACAAGTACAGAGGGCCGGGTCGCGAGGTGTTGAGAAGAACAGAACGAACGAGGTAGGTCGCGAGAGAGAGAGAGAGAGAGGAACGGGACGAGTTTCAGGCGGGCGAGGTGCTTAATGCCGGAGACCCTGAGCAGCAGCAAGCCACCACGGAAAAGCATCCCAGCAGCGCAGCACGCCCAGAGTCCAGCACACGCATCGCCCCCATAGCTTCATGGCGTTAGGTTGCCCAGTAGCCGCCGACGCGCGTGCTGCGTGATTGGGGCGAACTCTCTCCCGTTCCCACTCCTCGATCCTCTCTTTGACACCGTCTGCGTCCTCACGTCATTCGCACCACCGACTCGCGATCGACAAGTCCCAGATCAGCACTGCGCCAGCTCCAGCTCCAGTCGGGCGGCAATACTGTGCGGTGTTGTATAGTCACCTACGACCAGTTGAGGCCAGTCCGGCGCCAGCGCCAATAGCTGCCCCCGCACTGCGCGGGCTGGACTCGGCCTGGCCCATATAACGGCGACGCGGCGGCGACTACGACTACGACTACCGGGCGACGACAACGGCTCCCGCGGCTGTAGAGGCGTCGCGTGCTTTGCGGTGTGCCGGTGGTGGTCAATGAGGTGTCGTCGCGGTGGTTGGACGAACCAACCAACCTTACCTTGCTTCGATGCCAACCCACCCACTCACTCGTTCGCCTTCCTGCCACCTTGACCGCGACCCGGACCTGGACCTGGACTGGACCTGGTACAACCAAGCAGCGCATTGCCAAAGAGGCTTTGGCGGCCACTCTACACCGCCTGTCCCCCCAACGGTCCTCGGCGTGTTTGCTCATGGCTGGACTTCTAGTGCCTGACTAGACCGCAACAATGCAAGCGGCGGCATGTAACCGCGTCCCTAATCGATTGTCGGCCTAGGGCGTGGAGCATGGCTACCCAGGCGTGAAACAGCCTTGGCCGCTGACGATGACGACTTTTGGGCGGTCCGAAGCGGCGAGGCGCATGCCGCGGCGATTGAATTGCAGCCGCCGCCCAAAACCGTGGCCATGGCGAGAGTGGAGGTCTTTGGGAACCTGTGAGTCGCGCGAGACGACTCAATCATTTTCTCAACAGCCGCGCCAGCCCTACCGACAGCTTCGACCACCAAGCGGAGCGCGCTCGCGGGCGGGATCTTCTGGATTGTGCCGAGCACGGGGACGATTGCGCGCTCTGCCACCCCGAGATCTCCATGACTTTGCAACGCCTCTGACTCGCTGGCTGCGTCGCGTACCTCTGCTCTGGTATCGTCCGAAAGGAATCGCGGGGCAGCCTTCAGAACTCTCCATACGTGTCCACCTACCTACCCAAACCGCGTTGCGTCGGCCCAATCGTTTGACCATTGTCTGCTAGCTAGCTACCACCTACCTCCGTCAGAAAGTAGCACGTTGCATCCGGTCACTTTTGGCCGCGCCGGCAAGGCGCCGTTCGCCTCTCGTCTTCCTGCTGCAGGCACGAGACTGGACCCACGACAGAGGACCCAGCATCTGCACTCTTCGGCCTTTTCTGGCCGTCATCAAGTCCAGTCCACCGGTCTGTCTGCCTGAATTGGTCAATTTGATGACTCTTAAGTCTGCTCCGAATGCGGAAAGCTGTGACCGCAACGTGGAAAACCGACAGAATGCTCCGAAGCTGTCTTCCCGCTTCTTGCGGCCCAAAAGTTTCGATGACCATATGCTTTCTTCTAACTCCAGTCCATCGCCAAAGTCTATGGAATATCCCAAGCCAAAGATCATGACAGTCCCTCGTTCGCGGTGTCATTTGAAGACAGGGATTTTCTCAACTACTGCTCACAAGTGCTCTTTCCCATACGGACAAGTTTTGCATTGCTGCATCTCGCAAATGAAGGCCTAGAGCAGAGAGAATCATGGTCCCAATCTTTCCAGCATTTTGACAAGCCTTCACTCAATCGAAATACAACGCTAGCCGCTTTGTTGGTTTTCAACTCCAATCATACAAATTTCGTGGAATCTGGTACTTCAGAGGACTCCTGGAAGGACTCCTGGAAGGCTTCTGGAAGAAAAGTAGAAATGGGTTGCGAGTATCAATCCCTTCGAGGAGTAGATTCAATAAAAGTGACCCTGAGAGTATTCTTTGGCCCGCTAGTTCTGTTGACTTGCCCCCTGCTCCAATTTTGCTCAAATGTCCAATGACGAGCATTGCTCAGTGCAGGGCAGCATTCTCACCTGAGAAGTCAAGTTGCAGCGAGATTGACATATAGCTTCGCTGTAAATCAAGCTCACAACATGAACGCAGGGCAACACGTCACACTGCCATTGACGTGCTGACGCGGGGTACGGTAGTTGAGCAGACCTGGGAGCCTCAGGTTGACATGTGTGGCCAAGTCTCATGGTTATCGCCAAGGCATCAAGGCCGAAAGTCTTGGCAGTGCGGGACTCGCGACCGACATCTTCACCCTCGCTGCTCCGCATATCCACAACTCCCCTCTCCAAACCCATCCCTTCACTCTTGCCCACCGTAAATCGCAATCGGCGCGCAAGAAGCCAACATGTCCGCCGGTGCAAAGGCAAAAGCCTCCAAGAACGCTTGGCGACGCGCCAAAAGCAAGGCCGACAAGGCGAAAAAGGCAGAGGTAAGACATCGCACTCGACCTCATTCTCATCTGGATGCCGCTCACAACCACCAGATACCCGCTCCCGAATCGGAGGCCGTTCCCGAAAAGGCCAACGATGGTACCGCCGAACCTCAGGCTGAGCCCAAGACAGGAAATGAGACGGCGACCGCAACCAACGGTCAGCCCGCCGAGGGTGGCAATGACGTCGCCATTGAAATGGAAGTAGACGACCCGCTGTACGAGCAATTCAAAGACATCTTCGATAGGTTTGGCTACGGCGAGCGGCAAGACGAGACCAAGGCCGACGACAAGCCTACCATCTACGAGGCCGAGGACGCCATATTCGACGAGGAGAGGGAGGAAGAACAGGAGCAAACAATTTCGAAAAGAGAGAGAAAGGAGAAGAATAAGTTGTCTGTCGCCGAGCTCAAGGCGCTGGTCAAGAAGCCTGAACTGGTCGATTGGACAGACACATCGTCACCCGACCCTCGCCTGCTGGTTGCCATCAAGGCTCACCGCAACGTCGTCCCTGTTCCCGCCCACTGGTCGCTCAAGCGCGAATACCTATCATCGAAACGTGGTATTGAGAAGCCGCCCTTTGCGCTGCCCAAATTCATCCAGGACACGGGTATCGCCGAGATGAGAGACGCAGTACTCGAGAAGCAAGATCAACAGTCGCTCAAACAAAAGCAAAGGGAGCGGGTGCAGGGAAAGCTGGGAAAGCTTGACATTGACTACCAAAAGCTCTACGAAGCCTTCTTCAGATTTCAAACCAAGCCAGAGCTAACACGATATGGTGAGGTCTACTACGAAGGCAAAGAGTACGAAACCAACCTCAGGCACCTCCGGCCAGGCGAGCTCAGCGAGGAGCTCAAGGAGGCTCTCAACATTCCACCTGGTGCCCCTCCGCCGTGGTTGATCAATCAACAGCGTTTCGGCCCTCCCCCATCCTACCCATCTCTCAAGATTCCCGGTTTGAATGCCCCACCGCCTCCCGGTGCTCAATGGGGCTTCCATCCTGGTGGATATGGTAAGCCTCCCGTGGACGAATACAACAGGCCCCTTTACGGTGGCGATGTCTTTGGTGTGCTTCAACCGCAGCAAGAACAGCCTGCTGGTGAGCCGGTGGAGAGAACACTATGGGGCGAGCTTCAAGAACCCGAGGAAGAGTCTGAGGAAGAGGAAGAGGAAGAGGACGAGGATGGAGAGGACGAGGATGAGGACATGGGTGGTATGCAGACTCCGGGCGGCCTCCAAACGCCCAGTGGCATGACTTCAGCTGTGCCGACCGAGTACGGCGGTACAGAGAGTGTGTCGGGCGAATTCAGCTTGCGCAAACAGAAGCGTGGCACCGAAACAGAGGAGCCGGCGCAACAGCGGTCGGCTTACACGGTCCTTCCTGAACGCGACGTTCGTGCCCAAGGCTTCTTTGGAAGCGAGCGTGCATATGACCTCAAAGCTTCGCAACAGGTGCCTGTGCTTGGCCAAGAGGACAGCAGTAGAAGAAAGAGGAAGGCTGGTGACATCGATGTTAGCGTTGATGTGGATGCGCTCGAGCGTGAAGACAAGCTGAGCAGAGACGAGATCAAGAAGCAGTACGAAGCGCAGCGCCATGCCGAACAGCAGGGAACCTGGGGAGGTTATCAAGACGATCTCAGCTCCATGATTGCCGAAGAGAGCGCGAAGAGGTTGAAGAAGGATCAGGAGCGCCGCAGTAGGCGCTAGAGGCCTGTTGACGAAGAAAAAGATAAAAGTATTACACACGCTGAAGAAGGATCTGGCAAAGCTCCAGACGGTCAAGATACCAATTGAACAACGGAATTGCATTGGGAAAGGGTTCCATAGCCGGCGGGCGTTGGAGGATGGCGAAATTTCCGGAGTGATGGACAGGAGTACCACTAAGAAAATGCTTTGCTCTTTTGCCACGGATCCCGATGTCGACTGCGCTGGAGACAAGACGTGAAACTGTCAAGAAGCACACCTGCTGCCAAGGGAAACTTGATGACGACGAGCCACGCCTTGAGGATAGAGAGCTGACCATGTCTCACTGGATACAGGGCAGTTCCGCGGTCAATTTCCCCACAGGTCTCGCTGGGTTGCGTGGCACAGCGGGCAGCAGAGCCTCTGATCCGCCATGGCCACATCAGACCCAGACCGACGCCGCTCACATGAGCAATGGAGCAGCTGCATGAAGTCCCCAACAAGAAGAGAGGAGACCAAATAGACCGTCATTGAGCCATCCATTCTGACTGGATTGGGATTTGGACTGGCATCAAGTCCGAGCTTGGAGCGCAACCCACCGTCGGAAACGCCTGATCACGTGACTCGAGACTTGGCTGTTGGTCGAGCTCCTTTCTCGTTAGAAAACTTCGGCCATGAAAGCCATACCTACGCAACCGTACTATCGCAACAACCAGGTCACCTCATCTGCACTCAGCATCGTCATGGATCGCGAAAGAGACAGGGATCGCAGGTAAGTCATGCCCAGTGACGGCTTGTTGTGCTGTTGACCCGGCCGCCGCCATCGCCATCGTGGTGGTCGTGCGCGGTTCACAAACACGGCCTCAAGCTACCACAACCACGGCGCCCACCCCCAACGCAGCACGAAACCTGACACAGACAACCCAACAGACCTGGCGGTGAGCGCTACGCTCCAGGAGCTTCTACTTACAGGCCTGGCCGCTCGCCTCCTCCCCGAGACAGCTACCGTTCTACACGATCACCGCCCCGTCGTCCTCCGCCCGCCGACACCTACGTTCCCGCCTCTAGCAGAATGGCACGCCCTCGAAGCCGATCGCCCGCCTTTCGTCGACGCTCTCGCAGCCCTCGCGGTGGATACATGAGGCCAGAAAGTGATACATGGAGGAGGCCAAGGTCACCGCCTCGACGGGAATACTCTCCAAGGCGTGAGTTCTCGCCTCGTCCGGCTCGCTTTGATGACAGGAGGGACACACGACCTAGGTCGCCCCCTCGCGAGTTCATCAGTGACCGGTACGATAGGCGTTCGCCTCCGCGTATCAGAGAGCGTTCGCCGCCTCCATTGAAGCGCAGCAGAGACGTTTCGCCCGTGGGCAGCCGCGGCCGCTCACCCCCGCCAGCAAAGAGAGAGAGGCTGGCTTCGCCGCCGCCTAGAGCGAACAGATATGAAGAACCAAGGCCAAGGGCCTACAGGTACAACAGGATGCCGTGGGGCGGGCCTGACCGTCTGTCTACTTACACTGAACATAGTCCTCCGCGACGTCCCTTCTCCCCGCCTCGTGAGCGGAACTTTCGCCCGCGCTCTCGCTCGCCCCCGCCTCGCGAAGATAGGGTTGATCCGTACGGAGTTGACACTTGGAGGCGTCGGTCTCCGTCTCCACCAAGATTTGCGACGTTGGACGCCGGCGTCCGGTCCGGTCGTGAATCCGTCGCGTCGTCGCGCCGCTCTTCACCTCCCGTTCACCCCAGCAGACTCGGATTGGTTGCCGACGACCGTCCGCCTCGACCTACCGACTTTTCTCCAAGGCCGCGCTCGCCGTACCGCCCTCCGCGCTCGCCGCTTGAGCGAGAACGTTCTCCACCTAGGCGTGAGCCAATGCCGATCCGCGAGCCTCTTCCATCACGGGAACGCGAGTATACAAACGGCAATGGTCCACCCCCCAGCGGTCCTCGTAATGGCGACTTTTCCCGCGTCCCACCCACTGGACCAGCAGGTGGACGCTACGGTCCAGCCATGTCACCTCCGTCAGGTCCCTCCATGTCCATGTCGGCGCACAGCCGCAATGCGAACCCGATACTCAGTGCACCTTCTAGACCTCGCGGTGGTGGACGTGGCAGTTTCGGACGAGACTATTCTCCATATGAGCCTGCTCCTCTAGGACCTCGACGCGGATCGGGCCCGTGGGCAGCACGCGGAGGCGGTCCATCCTATCACAGCGGTCCACCAACGGGACCTCGCGGCGGACACCACGGCGGCTCAGCACCTTTCCGCGGCTCAGCAAACAGCACGTCGACGACGTATCCGCGAACGCAGCGCTTCAACACGACGACCACAACACAGCCTCCGCCAAGCCCAGCCCAGAATTATCTCGCCGACTTGCCACCCATCATCCCTGGCGGCCAGAAGCAAAAGGACGTGGTCGACTCGAGCCGCCTCTCAAAGCTCGAAGACGAAGCCAGGAAGCTCCGCGAGCTCATTGCCGAGAAGGAAGCCGTGGGTCGCCGCGGCAAGCTGGAATGGGATCGCATGGAGCGCGAAGGCGAGACGGCCAGCCTCCGGGCCGACCTGGCGGATGAGCATCTCAGGAACCTCAACGGCGAGCCGATGAGCAACGCGGCGTTTTAGACGGATGCCGCGTCGACGGAGCCGCCGGAGCGCCAGGTATGCAGTAGGGGTTATGCTTGGTGATGCAGACATTGCGATGAATGGCGGATGGTGGTCCAACACTATTTGGTGTACGATTCGACAGAGCGATTTCAACTCGACCACCCGGCCCTTGAATTCACAGCCGCGGTCTGCTGGTTCGACCAAGAGGTACGGCGCCCGGCCGAGACAACAAAAAAACCGAACCTCAAGCTTCCTTGTACCACTACTACTACGACTTGGACCCACTCCGCCCAGTCTTTACGGCAGAATACTCGTCTGCGTCTCTCACGATCACGGATAGTCTATGGCGATCAGAATGCTCCCTCGACTTACGACTAGAGTCCCCGCGGGAATCACGACCGCTTCTACCCCTACCTGCCTCCCATCTTCCCCCTCCCCCCGTCCTTAATCCCACACTTTTCCCCCTCCCGCCCACACTTCTCCCGTCCTTCGTCGGCTTTTTTGTCTCTTTCTTCCCTCCCTCTTCTCCTTCGTCTCTTTCTGGATAATCTGGCGCAGGAGGCGCATGGCGTCTGTCGGTCGTGGCCGTGGTGATGGCTGCGGTGGTGGTGGCCCGTGTCGTTGTCATGGCGCTGAACTGGACTGATGGACTTCTTTTCAAAATGCGGACCGGGATGACGACGGTGTTGTGGCTGGTTCAGTTGGCTGGCTGGTGCGGATGCGATGGCCCGTCTGTCCTTCCGTCCTTCCGGTCTGAATGGAGTTACCCAGTGATAGTAAACAAAAAATTCAATTGATGAATGGCATCATGCATGGATGGAGAGATGGAACGATGGGATGCTCCTGGGTGTGCTGTGTTAATTTGACTTGTCGACTTGTTTTTGATTGGCTCCTGAAGAGGCTTCCTGTCGGGCGACAGCGTGAGAAATGGCGGATTGGTGGTTCGCGGAAAGGAATACCAAGAGCAGCCACAAGTCACATTGCATGATCCATGTTTATCCATTCATCGCACGTGCGCTTTGAAGCTCAAGTTCAATGGGTATTGTTTTTGACTTGCCTATCCAATGCTGACCTATCTGCCAATCACTCATCCCAAGCTCTATCAAGGGCCGTTGAAATGGACGGCCTACCTACTTGGCCCTATTCATCGGCCCCCAGTTGGCACGTGGATTCTGCTGATACCGGACCAACTTCTTGTCATCGCGGTCCTTGCCGAGCTTCTCGTCAAAGACGACGTCCATCTTATGCAGACGCTCCAGCTGCGATTCCTTCTCGACGCCCTGGGTCAGCGGTGCCGTCTCGTCGCTCTGAGCGGCCTTTTCGCCAGCCTCTTCTTCCTGTTCCTTCTCCTTTTCTTGCGCCGTCTCGTTGCTCTGATCGGCGTCTTTGCCAGCCTCTTCTTCCCTTTCTTTTTCTTGCTCCTCCTTTCCAGCCGCCGTCGTCGACTCGCCCTGCAAGCGGCGATTCTTCCACACCCCCCAGCCAGCCGTGCCCTCCTTGACGGCGCCCTCCTTGAACGGCGCCTTCTGCCGCACCCACTCGCGCATAATCTCCCACACAGCGGCCCACGGGGCGTCCGTCTTGATGGCGCCCGCGCGGCAGTGGGTGCGCGTTGTGCGGTAGCCGGCGTGGCGCAGGGCGCCCTTGATGGCCGCGCCCGACGGCGCCTGGCAGTGCAGCACGCGCGCGAGGCCGCTGATGTCGAAGAAGAAGGGGTGCGAGTCGGTCAGCGCCGGGTCGATTTGCGGAATGATGGGAGAGGGTTCTTCGGGCTTTGGTGTTTTTGATGACGGTATATATTGTGGCGCGGATGATGGGACGTAAGGGGATGCGGACTCAGCGGGCGAAAAGAGCGTTTCGTCGTGTGCGGTGCGCAGCATGCCTTCAATGCGCTCGGTCGTCGCGTACACCTCTTTGTCGAGGTCGGGGAGGTAGCCGAGAATCTTCTCAATGAAGGCTGGGTTGTGCAACGGTCCGCCGTACATGGGTCCGGCAATCTGAGGTACAAGTCAGGTCACAAGAGTTCAATATTGACCTTTGTCCACTTACATGAGTCTTGAAACCGCAGTGCGGGCAGTTGGTGGGCGCAGAGGGACCTTGAGCCATGCCGTACTTGTAAAACGGCCCCTTTTTGCCATGGACCGTGGAAGTCTTGCCAATGAATTGCGGCGTCCATGCTCCACAGCCCGAGTCGCAGTTGTATACCAACATTGACTTGCCTGCCAGGAACTTGACATCCGCAGGACTCTTCTTTACTCTCACGAAGACTCTGGCGTAAAAGTCGATGGACAGGGAAAGCAGGGGCTCAATCGCGATTCCGTACTTGGCAGCGGTTGTGGCAATCGAGTGCAGGATGAGGCGCAAGCCGCCTTCATGAGCGTGATGACCCTTGACAGGGAGCCCGCCGTAGAGGCTGTACGCCTTCTCAGGGTAGCCAAATGAGTTGAAGACGCCGGCATCTGTGCATGTGACACACAAGAGACCACCGTCCGTGACTGCCTGCAAGGCGCCATCGAGGAATGGAACTGCCGAGCCATAGGGATCAAGGTCAATGACATGATATTTGGGCTGGGACGCGGTCGCAATGTCTTCTCCGACAAACTGATACATGTGCGCGACGGCATTGCCAGCATTCGGCTTCACAACGTCCTCAACCTGGTTGTGGATGACGTTCAACTTCATGGCCCGAACAGCATCAGGAGAGAGATCATTGCCAGTAATTGAAGTGGCAAATGGTATTTCCTTTGCATATCGGAGAGCTCGGAGACCGGACGCGGAGAGCGCATCCAGAATGCGAAATGCAGGTTTCTTGGCGACGCCATTCGTAGAAGCATTCTGCTCCTCGCTGGCGGGTTGCTCTGTCCGCGGTTCTACGGCTGCAAGCAAATCTTGATCCTTCAGCACCGAGTCATCAAAGTTGGTGATCTCGCCACTGGATTTCTGTTGCTCACTGGCACCTGGTTCCGCCTCTGCCACTTCTGCCTCCTCTGCATTCTTCTCAGCCTCGTCGCCAGTACGCTGCCTCTTGTTTTCGTTACCAGTATGTTGTTCCTCATGTCCATCACCAACAGGCTTCCTCTTTTTGTTTGCCTTTGCCTTTGCCTTTCTTTTATCTTGCTGCTTCCGCTTGGCTTCCTTTTCGGCAAGGAAGGATTCGCCAAAAGCATAGATTGCGAGGACGCTGAGGTCGCGATTGAATTGCTGGATGGGATTGTAAAAGACCTTTTGTCTTTCCTCGTCGGACTCGCCCTTATTGGCTTTCTTCGGGTCTGTCGAAGTTGCGGCGTTGGGCGGGACGAGAATGTGGGCCAGTCCTTCTCTCACGGTAGTATACTCTTTGCCCTCGTGTTGGATGCGTTGGCCAGCCTTGGGGGGGTCGGAGAGCGAGGCGGCAGGGGTGGTAGGTGCCGTGGCGCTTTCCATGGTGGAAGCAGTCGAGCAAAAGTTTCTCGCGGCGGTGTTGTAGGACAAGCGTGGAATCTGGGCCGCTGGGATCACGTAGAAGCCGCGGGAGAAGCGCGGCAGGCGGCAGAGGAGAGCCAATGTTGGGACGTTGGCGCGTGGGCGGGCTTTGGGTATTCGGTGTGGATGGTGGTAGAGATGGTGACTTCACGGCGCATGGCAGACAGTCGACCGCGGTGAGGTGGAGAGTCCCAAAATTTTGGGAGCACGGTCCAGTCTGGTTCAGGTCCCCCCGGCCGGGAAGATCATCCGCGACGTGAGCTTATTTTAGTTGTTGCCGCCTATACGAAAATCCAGCATCTCACTACCATCCATCGGCTCCGTCGTCCAAAGAGGCTTCGTATTTCCGCAGCCATTGGATTTCAACATGAGCTCCGTGCATAACACCTGATAGCGGGGTCTGGGACGGTGGCAGCCGCCGGGCCTAGCTATTTACAGCCTTTGTTGCCTGGTGGCTTGCTCACGGACTATCACCACGACCACGATAAATACTCGCCCCCAGCGCCTCACTCTCCTATTGCCTCCCTGTCATCGCTTGACTTCTTGCAGTCTTTCAGCTTGAACCTCTTTCGCATTGCGAATCATTCTTCCCTTCTTTGCAAGCTAAGAATGGGCCGGCCCGCACCCCCTCCCGTCTACCGCGACGACCCTGACGCTGTTTCTATGCACACTACGCGCGGCGACTATGAATACGACGATAGTCTCCAAGTAGACGATCAGCTGCCTGCGTACTCCGACCATGCAGGTCCCGTCTCAAAGTCAAACATCCCCAGCCAGGGACGAGCATCTCAGCTCCCCGAAGACGAGTACTCTGTGATTGAATGCGGCAACACTCAATACGCCTTCGGAAAACCGGTCAATACCAAGGCCGTGACTTTTCGGATCGATGAGCGTCTCACCGAGCCTTCGTGTCTCTTCAAGTATATTAGCGACGTTCTGACGGTGCTGCCGCCGAAGCCCCTCGTCCAAGTCCACGGCTATCACTGGCAGACGGTGCGCAAGGGCAACAAGAAAGAAAAGAAGCAAGTTGTCGACTTTGACATCAAGCTCAACATGCAAAACTACCTGGGAGAGCCTACCCAGGACTGGTGCAAGCCAAGGACCGTTGGCAGCGCAGAAAAAGCTCTTCGTGGTGGTTTCAGGAAGACTGTTGCGAAGGATCCAAAAGGGGACTTGGAGGTCGGCGACTTGAAGCAGGATCTTTACGATTGGTGCAAAGAGTACTGCAACTCGAATCGGATGCTGAAGAGGTGCGCAAACCACATATCTGGTTCGGAAAGCCCACGCTGACATGAATGCTCCTTGTAGCTTCCGCATCAACCGCACCATCTCCGGTCTTGACACCAACTTGATCCATCAACGCATTGAGGCTCTCATCCGGCAAACCAACTATCGTGGACACGTTCTCATCACTTTCCCGATCGAGAGCCGCGGCGTAGACATTTACAACCCTCATCGCATCAACCGCTGGCGTACCACGCCCTGGATCCGCTGGATTTTCTACCTCTCTTTCCTTTGGCTGTTCACATGGCCACTGCTCTACTTCTTCACTGCCCGTTGGGCCGTCTACACCGTCGACTGGCCCTTTAGTATCTCCATGTCGCAGTCACCGTCTGGCTCGGGACGCAACAACCGCAAGTGGGCGACTGTCAGCGAAGAGGCCTGGTTTCTGAAGCATCGGAAGCTCATTCGGCGCCTGGCGTTGTCGGGACACCAAGGCAATGCTGATGAGCTGGATTTGGACGAGGAGTACGAGGAGCCGAGGGCAATCTCTGGTCGTTCAGGAAATGAGCATGTTGACACCGCTGTTGGCATTATCCAGGCTGGTGTCGCAGGATGGAATGCTGTTCAAAGAGGCATGGGCCGGGACCCAGATGGATGGGGTGCTGACTGCTAAGACCAGACCTTCGCTGGAGGGCACCAAGGAGCATTCATAAGCTGTACCATATTGTATGTACCATGACTTTTGCAACCGCAGCCTGATGCTTGTTCTTTTCTATTTTGTGAAACCAGATTCTTACCAAGGCATACGATGGTGCTTGGAAGGTACTGTTCAAATCTTCGCATCTCCAAGGACTCGCGTGAGAGAGGGCGAGCCGAATGGCCTGCCTTATGTCCGACCGGGAGTCCGACATTTCCGATTCCGAGAGCGAGAGCGAGGACCTGACGCTCCACCGCACGCATGTCTTGGACTTGCGGAGTCAGCCTTGATTGTGGATCGTGTCGGTAGCTTATTTGGACGTCGTCCAAGGCTTGTTGACGAAAGTCATGGGACATGCTACCAATTTCTTGGGTTGGAGTTTGAGTGCTCCCTACTCCCATCACTTGTAGATGCTTGAATAATGCTCCTGATGACTTTGCAACAAGGTAGTATGAATGTCGGTCACCTCTGAGAGCAGAGTGCTCTTCGTACTGCAATGTTTGCAACTCAAGTTGGACGAACGGTGGAACCGGAATGCAACCAGCAGGCGTTGATATTTACAACCTCAATACAAATGCAAGCAACAGCTTCAAGAACCCAACAATTCTCCGGCCATTCTCCCAGAAGTAAAATACAGCAAAACTCGCTAACTGCAGCGCAACAGGAGCAGCATCAGCTCAAAGTCCACCAACTCCTCCTTTGCATGAGAAGTATCCCAAAATGTTCCGTCTAGTACCAAAGCGCCTTGTTCCAAAACAGGCTCTTGTCGTTAGCCAGGTCGTCGTCGGTGATGTACAAGGTGGTGTTGAAGCAAATCTGGTTGCCCTTGGTGTTGTTGTTGGCGTTGTACTTGGGCCAGAAGAGCTTGTCGTCGGCCCACTTAGTGTTGGGGTTGCCCGTCAGCACGAACGACATGAGGTACTTTTGCATCTTGACCTGCATACAATCCCTTGTTAGTATACTTGTTTGCTTTGGTTGGAGTCAGAGTGGAGGAGGTCACTTACGGCAACGGTCGAGTCGATCGAGCTGCTGCCACCCATGCCACCGCCCATGCCGCCGGCGCTGCTGGTCGAGTTGGACGAGGTGGAGTTGGAGGAGCTGGAGGACGACGAGCTGCTGCTGGAGGACAGCGAGTAGGTGGAGTACCCTAACCCAAAACATTAGCAGACAAATCTTTTTGGGGCGGCGAGAACGTCGTACAGTAGTAGCTCTGGTCAGTGCCGTGGGTGGCACTGTCCAAAGAGACCCTCGCGTTCCAGGTGTTGTTCTTCAGAGCGTGGGTCAGGGCAAGGTTCTTGCCAGTCAGGTCGAAGGACTGCTTCATGTCGGCGAAACGAAGACCGGGGCTCTCGTAGTCGTCCTCGGGGTAAAGTTCGAGAAGCTCCTCGACGACGTCGTCGGTGATGGACGGGAAGAAGATGCGGAGCTCGGTCGAGACATCCTCGGTGGTGTTGACGCCCGAGTAGGCCTGGCTGTTGGCCTCGTGCTCCTCGTGCGAGATGACCAGGGGACCGCTGAAGTTGAAGTGGCCGGCGTAGAGGCTGGCCTCGTAGGTGTCGGCGACAATGTCACCATCAACGCGAGGCTGGAACTGGTAGGTGTAGGTGTCCTCGACATCCGTAGCGGCGTCGACCAGAGTGGTGAAGTTGACCTTGCGCATGCAGTCAAGGTTGCCACCCTCACAGCCAACAGTGGAAGAGACGTTCTGCCAGAACTGCTCGCCGTGGTGGTGGCCAGCGCCAGGGACGAAGCCAGGCGACATGATGTAGGCCTTGTTGAAGTTTTGCTCGGCGCGGCCAGCAAAGCGCGTCAGCTGGAACATGACCTGGGAGCCACCGGCAGAGAAACCGACAGCCGTAATGTCATCCGGGTTGCCACCAAACTTGCTAATGTACTTCTTGGTCCAGGCAAAGGCGTGCTGAACATCCCAGATGGCCGTGTTAGAGACACCACCCTGGTGGTTGTAAGTCGGGCCGTTGGCGAGACCAGTCATTCCGAGGCGGTAGTTGTATGCGACGAAAACAAAGTCCTTGGTCAGGTCGAAGAGACCTTCAGGGGTGTTTTCAGACTTGCTGCCTCCAGTGAAACCACCACCGTAGGTCCAAACCATGACGGGAAGGTTCTTGCCCTCGCTGTTGGCGGGGGCCCAAACGTCCATGTACAGGCAGTCCTCTTCGGAGGAGCAGTCGACATCGGCATCGGCTAGGTCACCGGTGTTGACCTCGGTCTCGACAGGGGGCCACTGAGGAGCGGCCCAGCGAAGATCGCCAGTAGGAACAGCAGCGAAACGAATGTTTTGGTACTTGTAGTATCCAAGAGACTCATTACCGGCGGCTGCAATAATAGTGGAGTAGTCGAGAGTGACCGAAGGCAGAGTTGCGTTGGTAGTCGAAGTCGGGGCGGCCTGGCCAACGACGGCCAGGGAAGCGAGAGGAATGATACTCTGGACCTTCATCGTGGTCTCAGTCGGGCAAAAGAGTGTGCTGAGGTTGATGGACCATGACTGCCGCGGAGCGACATTCTGCTCTTATAGATGGACAATCGAAAGTCGGCAGCTCCCGAGAGATTCACTGAGGGCGTGGATCGACGCGTCAGCGTGTGCTGGCGCAGTGTCCATGTGGTAAAGGCGAGCAACTTGACTTGGCTCTAGCGCTGGGGTTCAACAAGGCGTTGCATCTGTATACGCGGCTTCCGGTGCGGTGTAGACAAATCTCCGCAAGGGGAACGCATCATGTTCTAACCAAGTTAGCCCGTAACCGGAGCAGCGCACCCTCGGAATACCGAAGACCGCTAAACCAACGCGGCAGGTTCAGCCTCGTTGTGGCATGCGAACTCGACTGTACAGTGATGGCGAAGCAGGAGCCACAGAGCGATGCTGCGAATCTGGAAAATATACTTAGTTTCCCAAGCAAGGACGAGCCTTGTCCAGAAGCGCTATCAGGCGGGCCGAAGCCGGTGCCACGCTTGCTTGGAAACCGTCTCCTGTTTGTACTACTGTACAATGGTATTTGTGAAACACTTTTTGAAGCTCCTTTGCCTGTTCTTTGCGGTTGCAGTCAATTGAGTTGCTCATCACCATTCAAACAAACTTCAAAGACGATTAAAGAAGAGCCACTCGCCCAGTAAGTAGGGAAGACGGGTGGAAGAAGTAATCCACGAGTCGAGCGTTGGGGGTAAAGTAGATGAGATTCCTTGTCCGCGGCCTTCGCGTATCGCCACGGGTTGACCACAAGGTTCGCGACTGGGGGGCCGCATCGTGTCAATCACACGCCTTTCCAAAGCGGCATCGTCTTGGCTTCTAGTTTTTATGTAAATGTTGGAGGAAAAAAACAATTGATACTCGGAGATAGAAGGGCAGCTCGGGAGCCCGTGGTATGTCCTGGAGATGTTGCTCGGGTCCGAGTTGCCTCGGTGCTAACTCCGCTCGGAGTTGTTCGATGTCCGCCGCTTGGGCGGCGGTCACCAGTTCTGCCACTATCAACACACCATCGCCGAGATATATTCGATTCGGGGACTTTCTCCTGTTCTCCTGGTTTTGAAAGATTGCTTGCTGCACCCGAGGCAGGCGCTGTTGTCGAACTGATGGAGCACTGCGTGGGCGAAGCGATGGGAAAAGGGTCACTCTTGAGCAGGCGGGACGGTATCGTGTCCATATTCCAGAGATCGATCCCGGAGAGGTCGATTGTGGAGCGCTCCTACGGTTGAAGTACACATATTCCCTCGACTTTCAATATAAACAAGTTGATCCTGTTGCTAAGATGAACAGGAATGCCAGAAGTCGGCCATATCTGCGTCTATGATCCCGTCAAGATCAAGAACGCTCCCTATGCGGTATCACCATAAAGTAGACCAAGTCCGAAACGCCCAGAGAAGAGAAACGCCGCTTGCTTTGGCGAATGAGTTGCACAGAAAGAGAAAACCAAAGAGAAAGAGGCCTCACATCTCGTCTTTCCACCGATCCGACTCCCACTTCCTGCAACGACCGAGTGAGTCTGTAAAGACGCATTGTTCCTGCAAAGATGGCGCCGGAGTTATAGTTGACGCTGGAGCCTCGGTGGGAGATGGGTCCACACAGATGAGACCGAACCATTCTTTGGAGCTGCAGCTTGTCGAAGTCGACGATGCCGTGCTTGGAGCATTCGTTGGACTGTTACACCCAAACCAACCAGGACTTTCGCAACCGGCAGTCGAGGTAATCATTGCAGATGTCTGGGACGGCTCGGCCGTGGCCGTGGTGGTGGTGGTCGGATCATTGCAGCCGAACCAACCAGGGGTCTTGCAAGTTGACGTCGAAGAAGAAGATGTCGTAGTAGTTGGCGGCGTCGGCACTGTGGACGTTGTAATGATCGTGTGGGTCTTCTTGTCGTTGCATCCAAACCAACCAGGAGTCTCGCACGTGGTTGTCGTGATTGTTGTGTAGTATGTCGTAGACGGGCCCGAAGTCGTGCTCTCATCAAGACAGCCCCACCAGCCCGGTGTTTTACACGTCTCAGTCCTCGTCCTCGTGGTCGTAGAGGAGCTACTGGACGTCGTAGTTATGTCTGAGCCATTGCTTTCGAAGAACTTCCAGTTGTAGCAGTCAGTGCAGCCCGGATCTTGTCTGCACTCTGGAACGCTGTCATATTTTTCAATCACATCGTCGATGACTCCCCAGATTCGATGCGTTCCGGCACCAACTCTCCATCCAAGATCGCCGACTGTGTCGTATGTGCATTCGGATCCGGTATGACAGACGCTCTGCATCGAGTAGCCAGCAATGGTGCAGACCGAAGTGGCCGTATTACAAAGACCCATGTACATTGGATCCGCCGTATGGCCGAAGTGGTAGACTCCAGTATCGACACGATCTTGGTGACTCCCCAGATGATAATCCGGAGGCGTAGGAAGCCCGAGACGAGCTGCCGCCATGGCCTCACCCGGAGCTTCGAAAGTGATGACAGGAAGTCCGTATGTAAGGCCCAACAAGCTTCCAGTGGCACCACCAAGAGAGTGGCCGGATATCCATACGTCGGACTTCGGATATAGGTCAGTCACATTGTGGTAAAGGTCCTTGACGGCGTAATAGTATCTGTTTTTCTCTCGCAGTTCCTGGACCAGACAGGTAGAGTTGCACGTATATGTAGACGTCATACAACTGCAAACCTGCCGCCACATGTACTGCCCTCCTTGACCACAACAACAACCGAAGAAGAGATTGTCGTTGACCTTGTCATTTGTGGTGGTTTCTGATCCATCGAAAACGGCCGGCGATGTACCCTTGAGGCCAATCACCACGGTGCGGTTCTCAGTGTCGGCAAATATGTGGCCGCGGAGGCCGTCGCCTTCCCATCCAAAGTCTTCGGTGTAGTTGAAGCCACCTTTTACCTGTGACCAATCAGCATGAATTCTTGACCTTTTCTGATCCACGCACATCTCTCCATTCTCCGGTCCCTGGCTCGGTGACATATGCGTCGGCAGCGATGCGCGCATAAGTCAGAACACTCTCTTTGTCTGTCACGTTGGGACCTTGAACTTCGTCTATGGTCCACGCAGACGCAGGCAACGACACGGCCTTTCCAGTAATACGTTTCGTATCTAGAATGTCGTCTATGGTCTCGGGTCGGCGATCAACAAGTCTTTGGATATTCATCGGTTGCGACCTAGCGCGCAAACGTGACGGGTGATGGCGCCTGGAGCCATCATCGTTGGCAATCCACAGAGCAGTCTCGGGCGTTATGTCAAGCCGGCGGTGCAAGTTCGGATACTTGTGAGTGCCGTGGTGGAAGACGTGTTTTAGTTCCTAAAGCGGCAATCATATTAGCCCCGACCATTTCGTCATGACGATTCGGTCCGAGGATACTCACAAAGGTCAGCTCCCTTGGCTGCAGGACTGGCGGATGATGCGCGGCCTCTGGAGGAAGGACTGGAAGTATAGGAATGCCACGTTCCTCTTGGCCAAAAAGCGCGGCGTTGGCTGGTTGGGTCGCGGAGAAGGTGAGGAAGGATAAGAGGAGGTTGGCAGTCAGTCTGCCGGCGGAGGAGCAGTGGCGGCGGGACTTCATGGCGGCGGTCATGATACGCAAGAGGAGGCAGGCATCACAGGACGCGGAAAAGCGAGGGCAGAGTCGCACGGATCGCGTTGACGGGAGTCTTATAGCAGTCTGATGAGAGAAGGTGGCGGAGAGGCAAGCGGGTGGATGGATGGGAGCTAGGAGGAGAGCAGGAGCAGCTCGTACGGACTAGAGGGTCTCATATGACGACGGCGCTTATCGATAAGCTACATGTAGGAGCAGGCACCCAGGCACCCAGGCGCCCAGCGGGGGCGGCGGAGGCGCCATGACAACCATCGCCCGCAAAGTGCCGGTACCTAGCTCTCCATAACCTACTCACGATCCATTCCCACGACTTTCAGACATGGTCTTCACCCCCCTCATTCTCTAGCCATCGCCGTCATGTCCCACGAAGAAGACACCCCGAAGCCGCTGCAGTCCTCCAAATCGTGGTCTCGCTACGACTCAACCCCACAAGGTCACCATCGCGGCCGCGCAAGCACCGTCGGGGCCACCATTCCCGAGATCCTGCACCCCAAGGCCTTTGCCGTTTCCCCCAAGAGCGACACCGGATCCGAGGGTGCCGACGTCTTTACCACTCAGAGTGATGATGGGGAGCATTCACGCGACGACCCTGACGACACGCTCAAATTCCCCCAGACGTTCGAGGAGCTGCCCATTGAGATTAGGAGCCAAGCCGAGAGGTGCGAATTAGCCGCTGCCCGTGATTATCTTTTCCAGCTGACAGTAAAAGCTTCCTCGAATCGCTCTCCGCCCGCGTCCACCCGACTCCAATCGCCATCAACGCCCTCGCCGAGCTCTTTCAAGACTTCTACGTTCGCGCATACTCCTCGATAGACACACACATAGCTGCTCTGTCCACTAGAATATCACGTCATGGCTCAACAACATCGCTCTCTTCCAAAATCTCGCGGAAGGCCGGTCCTGAGCAGCAGATGCTGACCCCAACGGAGATTGCAGACCGGAGAAAAGCGCGGAAGCTGCTTGAGCTCAAGCGCACTGCTCTGGAGGAAGCTGTCGAAAGAGCAGTCTGTGAAAAGGTTGGAACTGCAACATTGCTCAGTTGTAGCCCCTGTATCATGCGTTGCTAAATATAGCTCAGGTTTACTCTAGGATATGGCGACATCGAAGCACCGAAGATGGGGAGCGGGATGAGAAGCTCCGCTCCAGAACAGCTGCGCTTTCGGTTGTTGGCATCGGCTTGAAAGAGCTGCTCGGTCATGGGTCGGATATTACACCAGAAATGCGCAAGTCTTTGGAAGAGAAGGAGGAAAAACTACCTCAGATGTTGTCCGACGCAAGACGGGATATCGAAAGGATGAACAACGAAGAGTACCCACTCGGCAAGCTTACGCACCTTGTAGCGGCTCACAAGAGCATCGTGGAAGCGCTGTCCCAAATATTCCCAACTTCGTCCTCGGCCGATGAGATTCTCCCTACCCTCATTTATACCCTCATTACTTCGTCGCCGGAGAATCTCTGCGCGATCAGCAACCTACACTTCATCAAGAGATTCAGAGCCGTGGGAAAGGTCGACGGCGAAGCAGCATACTGCTTGGTCAATTTAGAGGCATCCATAACCTTTCTGGAGAACGTGGATCTCTCCACGCTTCGCGCAGACGAACTTCCCTCTGGGCCTGGGAAGTCCAAGAGCAGACCAACGACTCCACGCTCAGAGGCACCCCCAATGAATCTTGGAATAACTCCGGCAAAAGCGAACCTCGACCCTGAGGACGCTGCGTTTGACAGAGGCGCATCGGACGGAGACCGTATGTCCCAGCTTGACAGGTCACAGCGGCGCATCTCCCATCTCATCCAGTCCCAAACAAATCGTATCGAAAATGTCAGTGAGGCCGCCCGGCAGGCTGTCCTCGACAGCGCCGACCAAGCCTTTGACAGCATCAACGCAACAGTTGAAAACAGTTTGAAATTTCTCTTTGGCCGTCTCAAAGAGCAACAAGCTGGTGGACCTGCTTCTGCACTCGCGCAACCCAAAACGCTGGAAGATGTGCGCAAGCTGGTCAGTACGCCACCGCCCATTACAGACGACAACGCGTCTGCAACAAGCAGCATCACAGAGGAAGGCAGCGAGCCATTAAACTCTCGGCCTTTTGATCCCAAGGTCACAGACCTATTTGGAGGTCGGCGCCGCGGCACGTCGACGCGTGAACGCTCCTCCGACAGCGCCATGTCGGGCGGCAGCGGCAGTAACAGGCGTTTGGCGTTCACCCCGGCAGACACATCGAACCCCCTGTCAGGTACCCCACCGTTGGCCCCCGACTCCAGTCTCAACAACCCCAACAATGGAGAGGGGCTCAGCCCAGCAGCAGCTGCTCCGACGCCGGCCCCTCCTGTCTCTCCGGGCGCGTCGGCCGTTGAGTCGATGCGTAATCTAGGCAACAGCCTCAACCCATTGCGCGGCTTTGGTGGCATCAACATGCTTCCGCGGTTTGGACGTAGCGTCACAACCCCAATATCACCGTCACCTTCCCTTGCCACCGCGGCACCTACTTCCACCGCTTCTACTAATAATGCGACTGGCGGCGCTGACGCTACTGCTCCAATCAGCTCTGACACCGCTATTGGTGGCCCAATCGGAGGCACCCCAAATAATGCGAAAAAAGATAAAGCCCTCCGCAACATTGAAGAGTTGAGCAAGACGCCGCCGCCTAAACGCAAGTTTATCGATTGCAAAGATGCGCGAGACTTGAAAATTGGAGAAGTTGATGATTTACTAAAAGAGTACCAGCGTCTTGCTGACTTGTTGAGGGGAGTGGTTCGGCTGTCGTAGATATTGCATGAGTGCGGTTGTGGTAGAGAATGATCGCTCCCTAAGTGCAAGTGCAACAGGTCGCAGCTCTCAAAGAGACACTTTGCGGCTGGCAGATGACGTGGGTAGTTGTGACATTCCTATTCGTTCTTGTTCTCTTTTATCTCCTTTACTCCTTCCTTACCTTCTTCGGCGTCTTGGAATCGTTCTCAGGCTGCATAATCCGGCGTTGTTTTCTCCGTCTATTCTTTCTGCTTCTTAGCTCCTCATACGCTTTGTCGACTGTTCAATTTGGATGTAGAGATTCGCGGGCGGGTTTCTATGCTTGTGTTCTTCTGCATCGCACCGGTAGTTAATAGAGGCTCTGAGACTATAAATGAAATTGGCAGGTGGATTTCTTTCTTGACCTTGTAGTATGATCTACCTCTGGAGAGCAGTGAGTGTCTGGGACCAAGGGAGCAAAACTTCTTTCGTGATGTTTGGAGTTGGAACTGATATTTGCGAAATCTTGCCTAAGGCTGTAAGGCAGGTGTTCTGTGCACCAAGGTAGGCATTATACTCCGGAGTTCTGAAGTCCTTGTTATCACGTTCTTGTCATCACATCTCCCCGGACCTCGCACATCCGATGCACGCGCGCGGATCTGACGAGATCGTCACGTCTCGCTCGTTCGCGATGCGAAGTCAAAGTACAGCGTGAGGTACTGAGGCACAAAATGACTACGTCACTGAGACAATGCGAAACGTGAGGCACAGAGGTACTCCACCTCCGCCCTACCCGCTCGCCATGGTTGAAATTCCATCTCATCTCATTCCATCCCATCTCGTAGTCGGACCGCCCGTGACGACAAATATCGCATCTCGTACTCCGCATTTTCGCCACCACCACCACAACAACTCCCAACACCAGCGGCATACGAACACGAATTTCCTGGCCAGAGCTGCTCGGCGTGCGTGCTCGGATCGAGCGCCCACAGACTCACCTACTTCAGTTCCACGACACGGCCAAGCGCTTCCCCTTCTCTCCTGAGATCTCCGTGGCTCTCCGTCCTTCCACTGCCTGGCATCGCGAAACAAAGACGATCTGAAAAGCCACACCCGCAGACTTACTCAGTGCTTACTCGAATGCATAGCAAACCGGGAAACACGAGCAGCCCCATTCAGCCAGCCGCAACCGCACGAATAGACGGGAGCTCCGCGCAGATCAAGGGAACGGATGTGCGCGCGACGGTACGTGCGTGCGTATACCTGCCTGCCTTAGTGAGCCAGTGGAATAATGCAGGGAGCACGGCAATCCCGCCGCCGCATCCGGACGATCCGGGGACGCAATCTGCCTGAGGCTGAAGGTCGGCGCGGAGGCTCGGTTCCGACGGCTCTTGTTCTCTCCTTTGAAATCCAAAGACCCAAGTGATCATCAGCCTTGAACTCGGCGGCGCGAGAGTGGGGTTGGGAAATGATGTGATGGTGGAGGTCTTGGGATGTTGGCGTTTGGTGGTGGCGACGTGATGGGACGAGCGGGCACTGCTGGGGAGCGTCAGTGGCTGGCGCAAACGCGTAGACGCGTGTATCAGCCGCGAGGCTTGTTATCTGCGATTCCAATGACTGCAGATGAATAAGAGAAGAGGTTGGAGATGTGGCGCCGCAGCTGTTGGTCGTGCGTGCTTAGACATTGCTCATTCAAGACGGAGCTGGGCAAAGCGGGGGCGACATAAACAAAGACATTCAGCTAGAATTGGTCCTCGGTACTCATAGGAACGTCGCCAGTTGACACTGCCCAGGCTCGGAAGGGCTTTCCGCAGGTACGTGCGTGCGGTCCTTGGGATGATAGAGTTTAGGTTTGGAGGGCTCCCGTCAAAGGGGCTGGTAATCATTGTCGCGACGCGCTCAGTGCGTTGCCCGCGTTCCGCGCGCACTGGGAAAGGCTTGTCGCTGCTATGCTTACGCAAAGAGGGCCTTATTACCCTATGCTTAAGGCACAGGGCACCGATTCTTGGATAAGCATAACCAAAGCCCGAAGATTCACATTCTCTTGGATCATTTATGCGCGCAGATGGCGTTCTCTCCGGTGCCAGGTCAAACATCCACGGCCTTGATCTGTGGGGATAAACGCCTTTCTCCTTGTCGTTGCGATGGCGTACGCGATTCTCCGCCGCAGACCCTGGGAATAGACGGCTTGGTGTTGAGTCTTCAGCCTCTTCATTGGACGCGATCCGCAGAAACGCACGATTGTATGTTAAGAGTCCTGTAACAAGTTCGGAATGGCGGAGAGCCAAAGCTGTGAATGGGCGAAGTCATGAAACAGCAAATAGTCGAAACACATTGAACTCAAACATCGCCGCCGACATCACCTCTTGCTCTCCGCCCTGCTGTGTCAGCGATGGTCTAGGCTAACACCTGCCAAAATTGGCAGACTTAACCCATTTTGAGACATTGTGCGACATCTTTGCTTCCCAAAATCCGCTGGTGTCGTCTTGTTTGCACCGGTCGAGGATTGGTTCGCAGTTTGGACTGGGCACTTGGCTTTCAGGAACTCGTTTCACTCAGCAGCAACCCCATGCCGTACTGACTAGACTGCATCATTCTTCAAGATCGATGACAGCAGCAGATGTATCGTTGCTTGTCCATGCAGGTGCTATTGTCTTCAAGTGGTGCGTGAGGTTTTGTGGCGTTTTTTGTGCGAGGATTTCGCATAAGGAACATCGTTCGGATCAGGAAAGAACTGGAAAGACAACCGGGGAACGAAAACAGTTGACACACAACTGACCGAAATTGACCTACTCAGTGGCTCTTGATTGGATCCAGCAACGGTAGTCGACGCAGAACAGGGGCGCGTACTTCCCTAATCCTTCACATGGATCTTATGGTACGTCAGCGCCTAGGTACATCTATGATGAAAGTACGCGAGTACATACCTTTTACCTTCTTGGCCAGCCGATGTTTCCCCTCCCAGTCCACCGCAGCCACGGCTTTTGCTCTGCTGAGACAGCAGGAATGCCGACCAATCAGGAGCCCGTGTCCGTACGTACCTGTCATATAGCTGTCGAGACTTTGTGAGCCACGCACAACGGGAATGCCGCAGCAATTCCGCGGGTTCCGAATGCTGAAACAACGTAACAACGCCGTTGTTGCTTTGAGGATACCAAGACAAGCCAGCAATCGCCAGGAGCAGAGCCACGATGGAGTATTGCGCGTTGCAATGGCCACGAAAGGCGTCTTACGCTCTGGCCGGGGGTGGCGAGGAAAAAGTTCTTGAAAATTCTACAGCCACAGTCCGTCGTGTCAACGGCAGATGTACAGGGCTGAAGGCCAAGCCAGCATCGGTGACGACTGCTCCCCCAGAGCTCGCCGGGAAAACAGCAGCCGATTTGTGTGTCTGAAACACCAGCTGTCCGAGCCGCGAGCCAATGACGCCGTCCGCGTCAACCAAGAGCGCGAGAACGTCGCCCTCGCAGCGAGCACGACCCCCGCTGGCCTTGTTTGAGGAAGGCCGTTTGGCTTCGGCGGGGCTTGAGCTTGTTGAACGTTGTCCAAGCCAGCCGCTCAGCCAGCAAGCCAATTCCGTTGGCTCGCAGCACACCTAGGCCTCGACCCCGGTTTCTGGTACCAAGAGTGCAGGGAAGGTGTCCAGGAACCTGCCAAGCCCTGTCCTGTCCGGGCTCTGCACGCTTGCCCTTTTGGGAATTTCTGGGGTATGGGCGTTAGGTTTCTGGTTTGGCAGAGCATTGGCACTGCTGTCTGCTCGCCGGCTCTCTATGCTTCATCTCGATAGAGTTTGGGATGGTTCTTGCTTTTCCCCAGGCGCGGTTTTGCTAAGTAATGTGTTGCGATGACGGTGACGGGCGTGAAGTTCGGTCGAAGTGTTGCTCAAGGTGCAAGGCGAGTATATAAGCCCTGATACCCACCATTTACTCCAGCTCTATCACAAGCAACTGCTTTGAATACCATTTTCCACTCCTTTGAAGACACCCCAACGTTCATTCATCGCTTCTCTTCTCTTCCAACATGAAGACTTCGTTCTTTACCGCTATGGGCCTTCTCGCCCTTGCTGGGTAAGTGCCTTTCGTTGCGATGCTTCTCTGTCTCGACTAATGGACCAAGTTTGGGTGCCACCAATCCAGTTGCCAAGGAAGGAGGGTCAAACAACCAGCCTAGGCCCGAGTCATTCAACAACGAACAACTCAATCAGGGTCCCCCTCCTGGTCGTGGTCGCGGTCGTGGCGGTCCCGACCGCGGTCGTTTGCAGCAGCAACAGCAGTATCTTTTCTACTGCAAGGCTGGTGACCAAGGTGATATTGGTCAGATTTGCGAACAGTGCCAAGGCACTCCCGTTGAGGACCCAAGCTGTGCTCCCGCAAAGCAAGGCGTAAGTGGCAGCTGTCAGCCGTGGAATGAGTTTTGCGATTGTGCTAATCCGTGGGTGTGTACAGTGCAAGGTTAAGGACGATACCTGCTTCACCGATCAGAAGTGCCAGCAGGAGTACGGTCAGGAAGCCAAGGCCCAGCAGTGTGGAAAGCAAGATGGTCTCCAAAACAACCAGCTTCTCAGCACCAACCAGGAGCAGCGCCCCGAGCGCCAGCCGCGTCCCGAGAGCGGTGGCAGCATGGAGGGCTAAATGTAAATATTTTCTAGCCCACCACGGAGGTTCGACTCTCGACTCCACGGCTTGGAGTGGAGGAAAGTGGTTCGACTTCTCATTCTGAGGAAAGAAACATGCGTTTACCGCACCCAGCACTGAATCTGGGTATTGTACTATAGGGTTCAATTCTATTTATCAGATTCTCTTTCCCCATGCTTCAAAACGCCGTACGTACCACAGAAGGGAAGTTAAGAAGCTCTCCAACGCGCAACAATTAGGGCAGAGGATGCTTCCCGAGCGGAACTGTAGTGTCAGATGACACTTCGAGCTGATCCATTCAAGTTTTGAAACGCTCTTGAGCGGTCAATTAAGAATAGCTACCGCCTCGCTTGCGCTGGAATCTCGAATCCTCGGTTCATGAAATCCGTGTTTTTGTTCAAGCCTTTCGCCGGGTCCTTGTTGGAGAAGAGACTGTTGAGGTTGTCGTTATTCTCCATCTTCCTCCTCTTGTTCTTCTCCTCCTGCTCTGCCAATACCTTGGCAGTCAACGATGCTGTGGCGCTATTCTTTATTCCATCTGATGACTTCGCTTCAGTCCTCTTTTTCTTTTCCTTCGATCCACTTGAATCAGATGCCTTCTCGTCGCTGCCATTTGCCGCATCAGCGCCCTTTTTGCGCTTCTTTCCACCAGGCGCCTTTTTGAGCGAGTGTGTAAGTCCGCTGGCATGGAGTGTTTTGTTTCGCTCATCGAGCTTGGTGATATCTTCCTCCGACGTCGGGATTATGGAGATGATATCTCGCGTCTCGTATGCGGTATTGCACTCAAGGCACATGCGATCACCGCCAGCCTCTTTGATAGCAGTCCCACGGAAAGCGTGTCCACATGGTACCAGATAAACCGCCTTCGAGCCCGGTCCGAGCGGCTCTCTCGTGATCGGGCAGACCCAGATCTCTCGGCCGTCCTCGGCCTTGCGCTCCTTGCCAGCATCGTCCTTGTCTGTCTCAAACTTGACCTCCACGACGTCGCGCAGGCTCTTGATGCTGCCTCGAAGGACATTCTCGCTTTGTTCCACTTTGCGCACAGCAGCGTTCGGATCTTCGTCGTCGGCGGGGAGGAGGTACTCGAGGACCGCGTCTTTGTTGTAGAGTTTGCCGTTGCAGTCGGAGACTATGGGTCGCGAGAGTGGTTTGTTGGACAGTGGACATGTGCTCCAGCGGTGAGACTCCTGTTCTTGTTGTGCTGCCTTGATTTCGGTCGTAGTTGGGTTGCGCGCCGCTTCTTTGACAAGCTCGCGGCGAGTCGGAATGCTGGGACTCGTTAGTTAATGATACATTCAGGGTGGTTGCAGGAAGCTACTTACCTGCCACCATCGTTACCCATGTTGCGGTTTTACGAGAATGGGCGATACCAGGTTTGGGGAGGCAAGTTGTTGGAGTACGGACGGGAGTGTGGACTGAGGAGGTAAGGCGGCGATAGCGCGGCCGCCGTCTGAAAGATGCGCTTGGAAAAACGTGGCCGGCCCACGTGGTTTCGCGAAGTCGCGTTCCAAGCCTGAGATGCTGTGTGAAAGGTTTAAAAAGACCTCTTGATGCGTTTTGGAAGTGCTGAAGTCGAAATGACGGTATTGTTCTATATACACATGCAGGCGCTTCTGTCCTGTCTATCTAGGTATCCGTCAAAGAGCTGTTTGAGAGCTCAAGCCTGGACATTGTCGTTAAAAGAGTGGGAGTCCACTTCTAAGCCTGTTGGTGTTATCACCCACGTCAGATCCACGTATCCCCCCCATCACGGTGCAAGCCCGTAGTAGGCAAACCAAGCACCGCCGAGCGAGGGCATCCACATGCCCAAATCGCCCAGCAGTGAAGGCGCCGCTTCACCACCCTGCCGCTTGACTACACCGCCAGGACCAGGCACAGCATTCGACTTGGGCTTCCCCTGCTGCCCACCATTGTCACCACCCGAAGTGCCATCCCCTCTATCACCTCCCAGATCTTTCGACTGTCCCGGAGCCCTGGAGCCTCCGCGGATCTCGGGGACGCGCTCAACGACCGTGGCGTCCGGGCAAGCCCAATCATCGCACCTGGCAGCGTAGCCTGGCGCCGGTGACACCGTCTTGACGACCTCCGACCTGCCCAGCACCTTGCCATGCGCGTCGACGGCCTCCACGTACGCGAACGCAGCGTAGTCGCGCGCCTGGAACGGCGTTTCGAAGCCGCCTTTCTGCGCCGTGCCCAGCTCCACGCCGCTGCCGCCGTTGCCGCCGCGCGACGAAGTCAGTCCGTAGAAGCGCCACTCCGCGACGTCGGTGGCGCCATTCCACGAGACAGCGAAGCTCGTCGGACCCGCGTCGCGATTCTTCGCAAAGGCGTACAGCGCGGGCTGCGTCTTTGGTTTGGCAGTCCAGTTGGCCGAGTAGGCGCGGTAGTTCATGACGGGATAGTCGCCCCATGAGGCAGAGAGCAGCGGGGTGCCGTCGGATGAATGCTCAGAGAGAGCGTTTTTGTTGCCCCAGCCCTGGAAGACGTTCCCGTTGGGGAGGACTTGCGTGTTGGCTTGGCTGGTGGCTATCAATTTGGGGTCTGGCGGAGGTATGCGCTGCACCAGCGACGCGCGCTTCGTTGCGTGGTCGAGGTTTATGATAAGGCCGGCGGAGTTGCTGGATGTTGAGTTGAAGCCGTTGGAAGCGTTGTCGAAGAGCGAGATGATGGTGTTGGTGTCGTTTTCTTTGATGAAGCGTGCGTCATGTTGATAGGAGAAGTTGAAGTTTGTGCAGGCATAGTCTGTATAGTCTCCGCCGGCTGAGAGTGTCCAGATGATGCCTCCGTCTTTGGCACTGATTAGGTAGATTGAAGATACGGAGCGTGCTGAGATCAGGTAGTCACCAGAGCTCGTGGACTTATCAACCGAGTTGATGTGGCTATTTTCAAATCAGCTCGAGACCCGGAAAGAAGCCAAGGACCTGGCTAGGGAGCATCCATGCCCACTCACAAATAATCCCAGGCATCACCAGGAGTCAATCCAGTACCTCCAGTATCGGTGCTATTTGGAAAGACATAAGTAGCCCTCAGACGCACGTGGTCAAGAGAATGCCACTCGAAATTCTTCTTGCCCGACTGAACATCAATGTCTTGTAAAATGCCATCCAAGACGTACCCAACTCCACGTCGGATGCCGAAAGCGCTCAGATCGGCTTCAGTCGGTTTGTACGAGGTAATCAGAGCAGACTTTCCGTCCCCAATCAGGTTGAACTCGTGCATGTCTGCAGCAGTGACGCCACTGCCGCCGAGCTGCACAGATTTGACGACAGTATACGAGTTGTCCAGGATCAAGTCGTTGCCACGGGCGTAGCCCTGGATGGTCATGCCTTGGAAGAAGCAAAGGTGGTCCTCGCCCTGATATTTGCATGGCTTAAAGTTGAATGTCTTTTCTGGGCCTGCGACTGCGTATCCGGACCAAACGAGGTTCTACAAACGCCGTCAGAATATCGCAAATGAGGTCCAAAGCCTTGACACTGACACATTTCTTGTCGTAAATGTAAGGACCACTCTGTGGACCACCATACGGCGAGATGAAAATGTAGCCTGCATCTCAGTCAGTGCCACTCTCCCGTGAATGCTCCTTGCCATACATACCAGGACTGAGTCCGTCTTTGTTGATCTCGCAAGTCAACGCAGGTGGATTGAGATCTGGTCTCTACAGTTACGGAGCATTAGCTGCCAAGCAGACTACCATATCCGAACGGGTCTTACGGAATAAAACGACGATCGAGGTGCAGTTTTGTTGTCGGGCGCAGCGCCAACGCTAGAATCGGCCAAGGCGAGTATCAAAGCGACGTAAAGAATGCATGACTGGACCCGCAGGAGATTCCAAACCATGTTGTGACGAATAGAAGAGAGGCAGAACGAGGAACTGTCGTTATCTGGCGATGCTCAAGGCGAGAGGCATGCCGAGTAATCGGAGGCTTGCGGATTCTTGTTTCTTGCAGCAAGACGCAGAAAGCTGATCACTCGCAGCGGCAGGGTTTGACTTGGCCTGGAAACATGTCCGTAGTACTCCAGGCCTCTGTTCCCCTAGGTAAGCAACGAGAAAGCCGGCAACTTGTTCTCCTGAGACAGACATAAGCTCAGCGACCGGCATGCGAGTTGCTGGCCCGGCGCTCGTCGTCGACATGGAAGATCGTTGCAGAAAGACCAGAAGCGAACCAGACAAGGGAAACGGGGCAAAAGTATGTTCCTTGGAACGCGAGACAGCGTCCGGCGTTGCTTCCGTCCGCCCAGCTAGAAGGAGTAGGAGTTGTGACAAGATTCGGTCCTCACGCCGAGGACGCAGTCAGGAGCTCCTCCTGGCCTATATACCACCGATTTAGTACCGCCTTCTGACGTCTATGGTCGGTGATGGACATGATCAGTAGCATTGGGGCCTTCGTTAGTTGTGAGGACGACCACGTTCAGAGGCTCAAGGTCCTGGTCCAAATAAGGTTTGCTCCCGAGTCAAGGTGATGGGATCCCTGATGAGCGGGAGCTGGCTCATATTGCATTGTTGGCGCTCGTGGCTCGTCGACAAGAGGATGAGACAGAAACGCTGGAAGGGGATGTCGGAGCCAGCCAGCTTTTCTCGTGATGGTGCCATCGAAGGCAAGCGAAGACACCGAGCCTTGGTTGGCTCGCGCCCCACCGGGCGCCATCATGGTGTCTCTCGCACGGCCACATGAGCGCACGAATACAAATTCAGCCCCTCTCCCACACTCACACACAATATTGATGTCTTCACTTTCTTCGACCGTTGACCACCCGCTTTGTTTTTTTGCTGGCTGTTGTCACCATGCCTATCTGATCTTATAGGGGGAATCGAATGCTCCAGAGTCCCATGCCACTCGCCAGACAAAGGAGTCTGCTGCGCACATCGCCGTCTGAATCCACCTCTCTTCCGATCCGACTTTTGCACCGCCGTTTCCGTCGCCGCTCGTCCAATTTGGCCCGGTCCGTCCGTTCATGAGCAGCTCTTTCGAAGCCGCTGTCGAAGAAGAAGAAAAAAAGTGCGAAGTGGGAAATCAAATGTGCTCCATGCTGCCTAAACAAGTTTTTTGGGGGCATTCGCGAGGTCGACCATCTCGGGAGCTGAAGATTCATCGACGCAAGAGAAATGAAAGGTCGTCATCATGAGCGGCCAAGATTTAATCGAGGCCCACCGTCGCTGATACTAGCAGTCTTCTCATCCCCATGGTGCCGGTCGGCTCAGGGCAAGCTTAGTTGGGGCAAGCGGCCTGGACGTGGCCGGGCTGCTTGCACTTGTAGCAAACCCTCTCGGCAGACGTCTCCGAGGGGCAGTCGCGAGACAGGTGACCAATCTCGCCGCCTGTGATTCAAGGTCAGTACGTCTTTGTGGCTCAGCTTGGATGCGAATTTTACTCACAGTTGTAGCACTTCTGGCCCTGGGTGCAGTCGCGAGACATGTGGCCGTAGCCGCCGCACGAGTAGCAGGTCTGACCACGGGGAGCACCAAAGGCACCACCACCGCCGTAGCCGCCACCGTAGCCGCCACCGTATCCGCCGGCACCGGCACCGGCACCGTAGCCGCCGCCCTGCGTGCAGTTGCGGGCAATGTGTCCGACCTTGCCGCACTTGTAGCACTCTTGGCCGCCGCCAATGCCGGGAGCACCGCCCTCGGGGCACTCGCGGGAAAGATGTCCAATCTTGCCGCAACGGTAGCAAGGCTTCTCGGCCTGGGGCTCGCTGCACTCTCTGCTCAAGTGACCCTGCTGACCGCAGTTGTAGCAAGTCGGGGTGCCCTTGGTGGGGCAGTCGCGAGCTTGGTGGCTGACATCACCGCCTTCTCCAGGTTAGCATTGGCTCATGCGGGACTCTTGAGAGAGAATTCGGAACGTGACGACGAAGCCATAACGCCCGAGCCCTTGCGCGGAACGGACAAGGACAATGAAAGGCACGAGGTAGGAAAAGAGGTTGTAGATGCGCGTTCGTATGAACGAGAGATTGGGTTGAAGGCTCGAGTGGCCTGCTCGGTTCCCACGCGATCGATCGACGACGTTGGCATTGGCGCTTGGAGCGCGAACACGACGACTCCAACGAGGATCAAAGACTTGTTCCGGATCGAGCAGCCCAAGAAAGCGTCCCCGCTGGAGGTGAGGCTTAACACGGGTTTGGAAAGGGGGAGGCGTGGGTTGTGCATGTGCTCGCAGGAATGTTTGGGCGGAGGGGCGAAGAGCCGTGGGCGGAGGGCGACCAGGACCCAACGTGTGTGAGAGGCAGACGTACAGTTGTAGCAGCCACGGGCAGGAGGAGCGCTGTAATCCATTTTTGGACGAGGTAGGGATGTGTCGTGTAGAGTCTGCAGCGCAGCGCAAGTTAGCATCAGCACCACCTCGGCAGCGAGGATGAGAGGAAAAAAAATCCTGAGGGCGCGAGGGCGGTGCACGAGAGCGACTTACGGATGTGAAGGCTGAGGAGTTGAGTCGGCACGGGTCTGCAAGCAGGATGTTTAGGTGCTGGCAGAGGTTTGTCGGTGGAGGGAGGGCGAGTGAGGGTGGAAAGGTTTGTCGGTTGGATGTGGTGGTGCTGGCGTGGTGGGTGAAGGGGACGCTAGGCCACGGCAAGACGTCGGGGCCGGCCTTGCTGGGGCTTTTAGCGAGTGCGGTGCGGTGCAGTCAACCGCCGGCCTCCTCAACCAGAAACAAACATCCAGGCCGTCTGCGCCAATGGCTAAATTGAAAGTCCCGACTACTGGCCATGACTTGCTGCCTGCATCCGTTGGCGCGCGCTCTCCTTCATGTCTTCTGCTGATCACCTCGATGCGTGATCGTCGAGGGTCCGGGTCCGCGCAGAATGTGGAGACTGCCTGAGGTGGCTCTTCCGCCAGCTTGCTCCAGCTCCTGCCAGGCAAGGCTCGTGACAGTGCGCCGCGACATGTCCGTCGCACTACAGCTGTCAAGTTTCTTGTGCTCCCAGACGACTGGTGGCTGTTGGCCCCAACGGCTCGTGGATCGACTCTGAGGCACATACATACACCCAAAAGCAATGCGAGCCATCGCACCGCTGCCCATTGCATCTCGATGCCGAGGTCAGAGACTGGCATGATCGCGGATCACGCACGCCACCCTCAATGGCTGCCTCGTCAATCTGGATACCAGAGCAGTTGGGAGGCGGCTCGCATTTCCGACTCAATTACTCGTCAAGGTACCATCCCACTGTGGGTGTAGGAAGAAATGAGACTCCCTGGGTCTAGATGCAGCAGTGAACGGGTGCTCCCTAAGTATGGCTGTACTAGTAAATGAATGCTAGGAGGTCTTTCGCATTTCTTTCGACACCCACTGCGGTTCCGCCAGCGCAATACAGCTGTAGGCCTCGAGACCGGCGCATCATTTGCCCAGAGCATATTACAAACGTACATATAGGTGTGCTTATACACTCGTGAGGTGGCATGTCCGGTAATTCTCGAATGACTCGAGCAAACCATACGGGCTTTTCCATCGCCGGGTTACCCTATCCGGCGCAATGGTGCTTTAGGTAAAATCATAAACGACGAGAGCCTGGTTGCCCTGACCCCACTCCCTCAACACTATGACGTTTTCCTCATCGAAGCCTACCCAGTCGCCTGTACGCGTCCACTCGTCTGCTCGTCGCAAGGCCATGGCGAGGCTCGTTGATACGTCAGGAGCAGCATGGTCCGTCGCGCTCAACTCGTAGGATGACGGTTGCTTCTGGTCGGGTTGGATTCGAATGCTCAATTCTCCAGCTGGTTGGCGCCTCCTGTTCGACGAGGAGCCCATGCCCCCCTCCAACTCCCACACTCTTATCTCGTCTCCCCTCGAACTGACCGAGACAGCTTTGCCCCTAGCAGCAACATGTACTCCAGACACAGACGAAGTGTGACCCCACAACCGAGTCCCAGGTCCAATGGAAAGCGAGTCCTTCGTGGATTTTACCATGTAGAGCGTCAGGGTGTTATCCGGGTGCGAACTCAGGAGGTAGGGATGCGTATATGACAAGGACAGTGGCTTCGAATACGTGGCCGCCGATTTTGAGGTAACGTACCGGGATGATTCATCAGACGGCGAGTTGAAAGGCCGCTTTGACAGAGATTGAAACCCTGAATTTTCGGCAGAGGCTAGTCGAGAGTCGACCAACTTTCCCTCCGATGTGATGCGCATCTCCTGTATTCCGACGGTCCATCCGGAGAGGTATGTTGGCAGCGCGTACGCAATCGATGCGACGAGGTCTTCGCTTGAAGGTCGGATGGAAAGAGAAAGGGGTGGCCAAACAGTATGAGACCTCAGTGAGTAGAGTAATCGGGGCGGGTCAAGCACTTCGTGGCCGGACTCTTCGTTTCGTCTCCTTGGAAATTTGTAGAGCGACATGAGTTGCATACCATTCATTGTCAGCAAATAAGGCCATGCACAAGCCACTGCTGATACTATGCCATTGGAAGAAGCTGGATGGCTGTAGGGTCTCCAGAATTGGCGTATAGTTCTCGATAAACTGTAGATGGAGAAACTGCCGTCCCCGAATCCAATGACCACATCTGTTGAGCCGGACGAATGCTCCTTGTCATCGACGGTCAAACACGTTGGGGCCGGTTGTTGGGGGTCCAGCGCAATGCTTGCGATCAAGTTGCGGCCCTTTCCAGCAGACCACGCTCGAAGTCCCGACTCCAAGTCCGCGGTGTAAATGATTCCATCATGGAAATGAACCAAGATGGGTGATGTCGAGGGTGTCTCCAAAAGAGGTATTTCGGCCACATCGCAGGTACCTCTTGACCAATTATGCCGCAGCTTGTATTGTCGTTTCCAGTTCGTCTCTTTTCCATTCTCAACAAGGCTCGCCTCGTCCAGCCACTTGGAGATCCTGGAGGAGAAGTAGAGGTGTCCAGCAGTATTTACTTCTTTGATTCCAGGTAACCTCGAGGCTCGGGGGCGAACGAAGCGATTGTAGTATGCAGCCTTCCAGAGCTGCGAGTCGCAAGCGATTGCATGGAACCTTTTCGATACTCTATGTCGTGTCAGAGGGGAGAAAAAGATTGTTGCCAACGCGTCTCACCTTTGACAAGCATTGAGGCTGGGTATCGGAAGATATGAAAGGATGCGCAGGAGGGTCTCGTCGCTGAGTTGAGAAAGACGGTCCGTATCTGAGGAACCTCTTGTCCGCTTCCTCGGAGGCGACCCAACTTCGCTCAGAGCGTCGGCAGTACGCTTCGCCATGGTTGCAGCCTTGGCAGGCTCAGAGTGTGGATTTCAAGAGAGCGGCATGGTTTGACCAGAGGCAATGTATTCCAAGAAACATTAGTAACGGCACAATGAACGTCACTGTTGATGGCGGGCAGCCCGCAGCCGGCTCGGAGGCGTCCAGTCGTCGTCTTATCGGACCGGGATCTTATCGGAGATCTCACGTGATCGCGATGGCGCTCGACGCGTTCCGTCTTGTTCCTTTCGCCTCTTTCGGTTCCTTGCATCAATGCTCCCCTGCTGTTGCCTTTAGCACGAGCACCCTTCTCTGCCTTGTACTTAACCACATCATCTCTCTGCATACCAACCCTTCAGCGCACCCGCACTCTCTCTCCTCCCTCTCCGCAGCAATCGTCTGTGATGCCTGACGCGATGCGACGCGTCTGACCTGCACGAGTCATGGATCAGGACGACACGTTCTCCCAGGAGTCACAGGGCCTCTCTGCCGCTCATTTTGAAACCCTTCAAAAGAGCATACGCGATGAGAAAAATCAGTGTATGCGGATGGCCAGCCTGGTGTTTCCAACGATGCACTAACTCACCCATTCAGACAGACATCGGATACGAGTTCTTGAGAGAAACAACTCTACCTTGCTTGTCCGAATCGACGAGCTTGAGCAAGAGAACAAGAGCTTGAAAGATCAACTGGCTGCAGCTTTGGATCATCATTCAAATGCAGGTCGAGTCGACCCGCCGTCGGAAGCGCAAGATGATCTCCCGGATTTCGCAGGCAACTGCCCGGCCAGCTCTCCTCCTGCCACTCACAGCGACACTACCCACGTATCTCACGAAAAGTGGTCAGAGCTCAACCAGAAATACAATGCTCTCGAACAGCAACACCGTCAAGACGCCGTTGCCAAGGAACGGCTTCAAGAGAAGTGCATAGAGTTGAAAGAAAAGGCAAAAATATGGGAAGATTACTTCAGAAAGCACGGAAACCCGAAGAGGTCAGATCCTGGAAGCTCTAAGAGCAGAGGCCCTCCAACGCCGGCCAGTGTGATGTCGCCATTACCTGAGGCTGCGGGTCTGACAGAAGCAGCCCAAATACTAATTCCGCCGGCCACGGAGCAGAACCACCGAATGCCTCCTGCCCATCTCCGACTTCAGAAGAAATGCGCAACGCCAATTGACCAATTGACACAACGTACTCCTCCAGGAACCGTAATGAAGGGCGTTTGGAAAGAACCAGGACACCAAGTCCACCCCAGGTCAGCCATTACTGAACCCGATTCAGAGATTTCGAACGGAAAATTACATCAAGCTTCTGATGATGGGAACGAAGCAGATTTTGATGGTCTCGGGGGTGGCTCAAAAGAAACGCGGTCCAGTCAGACAACCCAAGAGGAGGATCACGAGTCAAATCAGGCAAGGCTGTCTGATGCGAGAGTACAAACATCGGATGATGAAATGCCTCAAATTCTTTCGGAGCGGACACTCAAAAGGAAACGCCGTGGTGCTCGAGAAAATCCCGATTTCACCGTGTTTCAGGACAATTCGAACGCATCGCAATCTAGCCCTGCATCGCATGTACGGGTTAAGAAAGAGCCAGATGAGAGCGTGCCAGTCTCACAAATCTTGGCGCCGTATCGCCCGACTGGTTCGGCGCTGGACCTGGACATGACGAATCAGCTCAAGACACCAAGAAAGCGTCGTCACTTGCGGACTTCAGCGAACTTTTCTCGAAGGAACCGCAAGGTGTATCCAGATGTTCCAGCATTACGACAGGAGAGATCATTCAGCGCTCCTGCCGAGTTAAACCGGCGTCTGCTTCCAGGAGCGCAACGCGCCAGTAATGAGAGACGGGCTACCCGGACTGAGGAGATCCCCGATTCTGATTCCGAACCCATACATAATAGCAGTGGGGACGAAGAAAACACTGGCAAGGTCAACTCTTCTATTGCCAGTCCAAGAAAACACCTCAACACCAGACCATTGATCCAGGTGGACGCCAATCCTCGAGTCCCCCTTCCACAGCCCAAATTTGATTCGCGGCCTGAAAAGAAGCGCGTAAAGCAATCCAGAGGAGCAAAAGTGATAAATACTGTCTCCGAAAGCGGCGAGGAAAAGGCCCCTGAGTGCGAAATGGCCCCAGAGGTGAGCAAGGAGTCGAGGCGCCGATTGGCTAGTCTTCTTGAGGCAGAAACTGTCCTGGAGTCTCTTAAACTCGCAAAGCCCTCAACTCCCGCATCAAGTCGAACCGCTCGACGAGTTCACAAGCCTGATCCTTCTGGAAAGACTCCACAGTCGGAACCTATGCAAAGGAAGACACTGGCATCGACCCCGCAGACCGCGTCGAAGATGCCTCAACGGACATCCAAACGCTTGCTGGAGCGGTACCCCCAGCCACTACGGTCAAAACCGCTTGAACAGCTTGGCATCAATGATTTCAAAATCAATCCGGTTGTCAATGATGGCGTTTCGTTTGCCTACAACCAGGTCATTCGGAACCGAGAGGCGCGTCGGTGTTTGCCAGGATGCATCAGAGAGGAATGCTGCGGCCCAACTTTCCGTGCTCTTGTCGAGTCCGGCGTCGACCCTCCAGTGGAGCAGGGTTTGTGGGAATCGCCCGAAACGGATCTTACCACAGACGACAAGTACCTTCGCGCATATCTTGGCTCTACCTACAACAAGGAGGCTTTTCAGCTGAAACCTCTGGCAGAACAACAGGCAGTTCTGGAAATGGCGAAAATGAAAGCATGGGCAAATCATTCAGGACGCCACAAGCAAGTTTTTCAACGGGAGCGGACACCGCCTGGGTTCTGGAGGACAGATTTCCCAGCCACACAAGAATTGCAACGGGACAGAGAAGCAGCCCGGATGGAAGAGAGGAGGCTTGTAGAGGAGCGATGGAGAGAGGCAATGACAGAAGGGGGACGGTGGCTTTTCCGGGACGAGTGACTGCGTCCTTCTTGTCTGATGTGCTGCCTCGCTTCTCCCCTTTGGGACAATGAATCAACAACATTCACATTCGTGTGGCATGGCCACGAGGCTCCAAATTCGATTGTTACAAGGCATGTTACAAGGCATGGAGAGACTTCATTGCACCGATTGCATGATGGGGAGTAGCTGCATCGCTTTCATCGGGAACATGACTATATTTGGGGACAAGCACGACGACACAATGTTTCTTCCCTGCAGCTTGCACCCGGCTGGAAATGCAAAAATGCTAACTTTGTTTGGACCGTCCAAAGAAAATGCTGACAATCTTCCCTAGAGTGTGATCCCAGTGCTGAACAAACGTTTCCAGTCAAGGTCATGCCGCATCGAGTCCACGGCCATTGGTCTTCTAAGAGTCCTGCCACAGTCTTGTCAGCATCTCTGGTCCACACCCGCAGAGGGGCAAAGGCTACCTTGAGCAGCTCAGAAAATCCTCTGTAGGAGCAGAATGAGGACGTTCGCCCCGAAGATGAGCAAGACGTTGGCGGGGACTTTAATGGCTGCATTGTCATCGCAGTCGTCGCAGTTGTTATCTCCTCCTCCGCCGCCGCCTCCGTCTGGATAACCACCTCCTCCGCCCCCTCCTCCACCTCCTCCGTGGTGCCCATTATTTTCTCCTTCCCAACCACCTCCAGAGTTCCATCCCGGCGCCGGAGCAGGATTGGCTAAAGCGACGGAGGCGGAGAAAAGAGAGAGGAAGACGAGTGTAAGAGAGAGGATGGAAAGGCTTCGAGCATAGAATGAAGCGGCCATTTTGAGTCGAGCGAGCCTGAGTTGAATCGAGGCGGATGTGGGAAGCAGAAATGACAATAGTCTATCAATAGGTCTCTTTTATATATGGCAGCGTGCCGACAATGGGTCAGGCATCAAGAACTCTTGATGCAGCTGACGTGCAGCGGGTTTCTTGTCCAAATCATTGATTACGCTCTTGAGATGCAGAAGCAAGAGTTCGGGCGCTGTTAGCACAGAGACCGCCATGATTCTTGGGTTACATTGCCTTGGTGGTTGGGCACAGGCGCAGAGAAACTACCGTCGAGAGGCAGATGTCATGACGATGGATCCCAGCTCGGTGCGGCGGTGTAGTGCCGGTGAGGGTTGTGTGGCTTGTGTGGCTTGCCCGGCCACGTCGCGTCGTCCCGTCCTCTGCACGACGCGTCTGGCTTTACCACAACCAACTCCAACGCCGACGACAACTCACCATGGACGACCAGATCCCCGACACCCAAGACATTGCTCTTGAGACGCCTGTTGACGACGTCTTTCGTGCGCCCTCGGTCCAGCCCTCGGAAATCTTCAAGGGCGCTTCTTACTCGCACTTTTCCCCTCTCCCTCAGACCATCGCCAGCGATCTCACCACCGAATGCGTTCTCGGCGTCGATGAGGCCGGGAGGGGGCCCGTACTTGGTTATTCCACTTGCAATGTCCGAGACTTCAATCTGGCTAACAGGGACAGGCCCAATGGTGTACGCCTTGCTCTACCTTCCGCTTTCCCTCCACCGCTCCCTCCTAGCCGAGACGCACCACTTCGACGACTCCAAAGTCCTCACTCCGGCCGTGCGGTCCGATTTGATGGAAAAGCTATGCACGACTGGCACCGACCTCTACCAGAATTGCGGCTGGGCCACCAACGTCATGTCCGCGCGCGACATCTCGGCTGGCATGCTGAAGCCCAACGGGACGTACAATCTGAATGCGCAAGCCATGGACGCGACCATTGACTTGATCAAGCAAGTCTTGGCCAAAGGTGTCAATGTCAAAGAAGTCTACATTGATACGATTGGCAATCCCGCAGCGTACCAAAAGAAACTTGAGCGCATCTTCCCCACCTGCAAGATCACCGTGGCGAAAAAGGCCGACTCGCTGTACCCTTGCGTCTCTGCCGCGTCTGTATGTGCCAAGGTGACGAGAGACGCCGCCCTCGACGTCAGCTACGAAGCGTACAAGACCGAAGCCGCAGATGGTTGGGGCTCTGGCTATCCTTCTGACGCGCGGTGCTCAAGCTGGCTCAAGAGAAACAAGGACCCTCTTTTTGGATGGGGCCCTGAGTGTCGCTTTAGTTGGGGTACGGCAAAGGATTTGCTCGAGGACAAGAAGATCAGCTTGAAGGTCGACTGGCCGGTCGATGACGATGCGGAGGGCATGAACATTTCATCCTTCTTCAATAACTCCGACGAGGCGGACGGAAGCGAATTGTCAAACTGGTATGGTAGACCAGTTACTGAAGAAATCTTTTAAACTCAGTGCTGGTCTGCACGAACGTCCATGGTCATATTGGGCCACTCCGCCTGGCGCTGAGTGGAGTTAAATGCTAATCTCAAAGCTGTTGGCAAAGACAACGACAGCTCCTTGAAACAGGGCCCAGTTGTGGTCTCATGCCATGGTCCTGGTCTAAAGTGGCCTCGTCTCCGACTCTAGCGTCGATATTTTAAACTGTGGATTCCAATGTCCAGAGAAGCCCTCCTCGCAACCGCACTCGTGCCTCGTACGAGTCCCTGGGATTCGGACTGAACGACTGTATCAAGACTCGAATTGTCAAGCACTCCCGCAATCTATGGGATGGATCAGCGCCAACTTCAAATCAACATCTTGGCCTGCAGACCAACAATCCTCCACTCTCGAGCCCCGACTTCAGGAGTCAGATCCAAGGAACAGCAGACAGCTCTGCTTGGGGACGCAAATCAGACCAAGCCGCGTCCATAGCGGCAGAATCGACTTGAATGGGATTGGTTCATGCGCGCGGGAAGCATTCGACACAGTCCCAGCAGATAGAGTCGCAGTGATTTTTGGAGGCTGAGGAGCTGCCACGTACCGTGCCCAGTTGTCCAGATGATAGGGGATGTGGCGAAGACTGAAAATTCTGGTATCCTACGCCGCAAGCTGTGGACTGAGCAGAGGATTGAAAACTGCACGCGCAGCTCATGCGCGGTCTTTCTTTGGTTACAGGTCCAGACGTAGACTTGCGATTGTTCTTGTCAGGGCACGGAATTATCAGGTTGATTTGTATCGTTATCCAATCTTCTACCACACGCTCTGTCACCTGGTCGTCATAAACGAGATGTCGCTGTAGAATTGCACCCGTCCAATAACATCATTCACTTTCCTAATCTCTGCAGCCACCGCCGTTGCAAACAAACGAACACACGCATGCTTCACAGCATACATTTTGGGCGCGGCTCTGAGGGGACAACTGTTGGGTAGATAATTGATAGACAATTCATGCTGCAGATTCTGCTTCTATAGGCTTCGCGTTGAAAATGGGCCCTCACGAAGCTTGCTTAATCAATTGCATGTTTTCGTTGCACTTGCTTTTACCAACCATATTTGTTGGCGAGTTGCAAAAATTGTTGCGAAGCTGAAAATCCACGAAGCAAAGATACTAGCGGTGCAACATCTTTTGGGTTACTAGGAGACTGTACTTTGAGCAGTTGTGTTTAGCAGGACCTGTTGGCACTCTAAATATTACCATCACGTCTGTTTCTGTTGACGAGCGTTGTTGTGTAAATGGTCTTGACTCGAATGTGTATGACTTGACCGACCACCACTAGGTTCCGTCACTCTTTCTGGCAGACGCAAACCTCTCAGACGAAAGTTACGACGACACCAATCACGCACGATCTAAGAATGGCACAAGCAGCAAACAACTACGCAGTCCATTCTCGACTTCCACCAAACTGACCGACCAGCCGACCGACTGCTCGACCGACTGAACCCCTTTCTCATATCATTACAAGCCTCTCATTCATCCTTCCTCCCTGCATGGCCTTATTCTCACCAGTCAAGACACAATGACGACCGCTCCCTCAGCCCAGCCTCAATTTCTCACAACTCATAAACGAGCGAGCAGATATTACGACCAGTCCTCCCAGGCGTTCGTTCGTCCGTCCCCAACGCATCGCGCAGAGTGACAGGCTGATTGCTTTTCGCCTTTCGCAGCTTGCATATTCCCATCCATCCATTCTTTGATCTGACCTAGGCTTGCCTTGCCTAGCCTGGTCTAGCCGATCAACCAACCAACCCGACCAATCCCTTTTCCCCTTACCCGCTCATGATACAAGTGACGAATTGAATTTTGGAGACCAAATTAACCAACCAAACCGACCAGGACGCCGAACGCTCCCCCGGTTTGTCAAAATGAATGTGTGTGTGTGAATGTGTATATGTGCAATAGTAGGGGCACGGGAGAAGAGAAAGAGTTGTGAGCAGGTAGAGATAGCTGACCTGCTCAGACTGCATTGGAAACGAACCAGTGGTGCTGAATGTCTGCCCAAATAAAGGACCGCTCAGATGCCGCAATCTAGGAATGCTCCCGGCTTCACCGATCATGCGGCCAAGGCCTGTGTCCACTCGCACTTAAACCCAAATACGCCGCCGCTCCAGCACTCCCGGACCCAGAGCCTGCGGCGTGACCTCCAGAACTGCCAGCACCGCCGTGTGATGCACTAGATGAGGCGCCATTGCCGTAGCCATCGAGCAAGCCCAGGAGCTTGTTCATCTGGTCGACGGCCGTCTTTGCCCTCTCCCGCACATCAAGCTCTGCGTCGCTGAGACAAAGGCGGACGCGCTCCTCGACGCCAATGGCGCGTAGCTCCAGCGCCCGCTGTTTCGCTGCCGGCGTATCGGACTGGTCCTCGATCCAGGTCAAGTTGTTGACGAGCCAGACGCAAGCGACGCGAATGCGACGGTCGGGGTGCCCGAAGAGAGGGAGGAGATGCTGCATCAGCGAAGATTGCGAAATGACTAGTTGCCGGTGGGAGGGCTTGCCGTTGGCGACGTGGACAATGATGAAGGTGGTGGCAAGGAGGATTTCGGGAGGCGCGAGGTGAGAAAAGTTGGCGGGAGCAGATGTAGACCGCTCGTGTGCGGAGGTAGTCCGGCCGTGTGGATCGGGCGAAGAGGACGTCGATCCTACGGGAGCTGGTTGGGACTGTGGAGATGCGTTATTTGGACGTGGTCGCAGTTTGGCCGTCAAGATTTCAAAGAACCTATCCCGTCCAAAGGTTTGTAGGACGTGGTCAATCATGTCGCCCGGGCTCGAGCCAGCGTCAACCATGATAAGGTTGCGGATGAAATCGAGAGCTTGCTCTTGAATGCGCAAGTCTTCCTTTTGAGCGCGTATGAGTGGGTTGGTCTCCGCTTCCTTGATCGCACGAAGCTTGGCTTTGTTCTTAGCTGCGACGCTGCTTTGAGTGCTTCTAGGCCTCAACAACCCGATGCTGTCGACCATCATGTCATCTTCGTCCCCAGAAATCTGGGAATCGTTGTCGACATCCATCGAGGGTTCCTCGGGGGCATTGAGGAGATCAACTTGCTCGCCGGCTGCATTAGGAGTCCCCATCCCAAGCGGAGTCTCTGGCCTCGAGGCCTGGACTCTGACTTTCGAGGGCATCTGCACCTGCTTGGTCTCCCCGTAGACGGTCTGAACCAACCACCCAACGCCAAGCTCTTCCAAGCACTGCGATTTGGTTCCGTTGTTAGCCTGAAGGACGAGGTGCTTCAGTGCCCACATGGAAATAAGACGTATTCTTGAGTCCGCCGAATGTGCGTGCTCGCAGAGTGTCGTCAAGACGCCTGCCTCGATGAGATCCTGGAGTCTGTCAGCGACACGGCCTGTCAAAAAAAACACTAGATTCTCACCTCTCGCATGGGACTGAATTGAAGCAACAGATTGCACAATACGTCCGTGGTTGCAATCTGCACGTCCACGACAGGGTGCTTGAGGAGCCCATAAATTGGCTTTGCAATGTCATAATCCATCATGCTAGTCCGTAACACGCTGACAGATCTGGACATGGCCCGAGCCGCGTTACACGCAGCTATGAGAACAGGGTCCGGATTGCCGTCTTTAGGGCCGTTCGATATGTTCTCTCTGGCCGCCCCTTCCTCGTCATTGGAGTACGGTATGAGAGAGTCTGCGATGCAAGCTACAGCACCGCTTTCGATGATGGTCTTGCGGTGTATATCCTCCTTGTGCGCAAGTCCAGCCAGGGCTAGGAGAGCGGCTTCTCGACACTTGAGCAAGCTCACTATTGACGTTGGAGGACCCACGCTACCTAAAACGTCGTGTCTCTCCATGCCCTCCAGTGTGTCCATATCTTCATCCGGCGAGGGTGTCGGTGACCATCGCTTAGGCTGTGTACCGCCGACCACGTCGAAAGTCTTCTTAAGAGTCTGGCAAACTTTCTTGATGATGCCAGCGTCGGCAGCCGCGTTCTGTATCATCGTGTCATAAACCAGTATGGCGGCGAGCGATTTCATGGCCTCGGTGGCAGTTTCTGACCATGCTTTTGAGTCCGTCTCGTTGATCATACTGGTCAACAAGGGGACGATGAGAACTGCCAATAGCCTTCTTTGGCCTTCCTTCATTTGATCCGTTCTATGGTCAATGGGATTCGTCTCGGCAAACTCCACAAGCAGCGTCAGCAGCCGTACATACGTGAGCCGTTCTTCGTCATGGTGTTCTCGAGCCATGCGAACAAGCCATGCGTAGAGCGGGCTCTCGTACTCTTGCCCTGTGACGGGCTTGGCGTGGCTCTGCGATTGTGATTCGGTGAAAGTTGAAAGCCGGGAACTATCACCGGGCGCTGAAAGGGAACCCAATGCGGGGAAAGCTTTTGAGAAGCTGCTCTCCTTGGTGTGCGCAGCCTGCAGTTGAGGGAGCAAAAACTCAAAGGAGGGCTCCTCTTCGCGATTGCGGTCGTAGAATCTCGACGTAATCATAAACCCGTATTTCTCAAGAGATGCTAGTTGTTTCGTGATCGGAAAGACAGCAACGATTGATGAGCAATACAGGAATCGCGCTGTCCGGTAATCAGAACCCTCTATGATGCTGGAGATGGCAGAAACTAGGTGGAGAAATGTCGCCTTGGACGGGGTAGGAGGCAATCCTTCGATGGCAGAAGCCTCGGCTACGGGGCAAAGGAGAGGCGAGGTGGAAACGTGGGCAGCGAAATGAGCGGCAAGCAGATCCAGCGCTCCAGATTTGACAAGGGAATTCCGATGTTGCTCATCCCGACACGTTTTTTCAATCAGCTCCGCGACCAGAGCGATCTGCTCTTGTACACTGCGTTGCGCAGACCGCTGAGCCAAAATCTCAGTCAAGTAATCGCCCTCGGGCTTCTTGTAGATTGCGCTCGCCACCCGATCTCTGTAATGGCTTGGAAAGAGGTCCGTTCCTGTCGACGAGGCGATGGAGATGAGAGTGCGCAGGGTCGCCGTGAGTAGCCTTGGAGGAGTTTCGTTGGGACAGAGAGCGCTCAAGAGAGGTTCCAAGAGGCCGCCTGCGATGATGGGAGGTATGAATGGAAGGCCACCTGAACAGCATATCTCGGTCAGAGAAACTTGGTCCTGAAGCTCACAGCAGCAAGGATTGAGTAGACATACCCACAGCCAGACTTCCGACTATCAGCGTGGCCTGCAAGCGCTCTTCATCGTCATGGGCCCAGCTTTCTGGGCACTCGGTAGAGGAGGATGCCACAGGTCCGCCATTCAATTGTCTCTGGCGTCTTTTCCCAGCGCTCTTTACATTGGACTGGAGGACTCGGCTGAGTTGGGGTATCAGGCCTCTCCTGACTACCAGCTCCTTCCTGTGGTCGTGGCCGACAATAAAGTTCTTGAGCTGCTTGAGGGCGGCGACTTGCTCGGCGGGGCCCAAGGGTTCTCGCAGCTCGCGGAGAGCTGTGGGGGTTTGTGCGCGTGTCATGTTTGGAGACGTCGAAGGGTGAGCGAAGGGCAACGGGGACCGCTCGCAAGGCGTGGCGATGTCGTGGGTCAGCTCGAACGGAGGCGCAGGTGCGGAGCGCGGAGGGCGGGCGGGCGGGCGGGAGATGAGCGTGTAGGTGGGTTGTCGTGTTATGTGTCGACGCAACGATGTGCCATTAGGATCGGCGGTAGAGACGGGGTTGGGTCGTGGAAAGATGGTGGAGGTGAAAGCGGTCGAGCAGCGGTCTGGTGAAGCTTGTCGGCCGGCAGCAGCGACTGGACCTGCGTGACGTTGATGCCGAGCGCAGCCAGAAGCCAGAAGCCAGAAGCCAGAAGCCAGAACGGAAGCCAGACCTGAGCGGCCCGCCCGCCTGGAACCTCTCAGAGCCAAACGCCCTGCCAAACATTCCGTTTCGCTCAACACCACAAAACATCCAGGTATCTTGTTGGAAGAAATTTCTGAAGTCATGTTTCTGAGGCAGGGATCGAATGCTCCCAAAGAGCAACCATGGTAGCGATTGACAACCCCGTACATGCAAGTAGCGATAAATGCTCCCTGTACCCGAACAGTTGCAAATCCAGCCAGTTCATATTTTCATTATCTGGGCTATCCCATGGTGAATCTAATATTTACGGCTGACTGCTCAGTCCAAACTTCAGGCCTCGTCCCTCTCTCCCGGCTTGCCTCCTTCAGTCAAAATAACAATCCCGATGCAGGCCGCATATGCCTCTCTGATTGCGCAGGCCATGCACGTCTTTTCGATGTTGGCGATGATGGCACTGTGGCCATTATGCGCGCACCATGCTCTCGCCAGCACCTCGTTGTCGCTAACTCCCAGTGCTTCGACAACCAGCACGCATTCCAAGTATGTGTTTGCTGGCTCTGTCTGTGTCAAAAGTGTCGTTTTTGAGCTGTTTCGAGATACCGATCCCGAGCCTTGATTCGCAGATGCGCGAGCCGGGCGGCGTCCCCAGTCGACAATATCCATCAGGCCATCGTCGACTCGGATCGCCCTATAGCTGTAGTCGTAGAACAGAACATGCGGTCCTTGGTGACACGGGTACGCCGAGACGAAGTCGACGTCGTATCTCAGTCTGAAAGACCGGCTCTCTCCTCCACAAGCAAAGATGATTGAAGCGTCCCACCACAAAGGCGCGCCCTCTCCCTGCCGCGACATTGATTGGTCCTTGACTGGAACAAAGCTCAACTTTTGGACCCGAATGTCGTTCGTCACCTCTTCCAATTCGGGCATAACCAATTCAAAATCATCGACAGGGTATTGTTCGTCTGCAGGGCCAAGCGGTTCCGTCCGTTCCTTCATTGTCAGTACGTCAAGCTTGACGACTTTGAACTCGGGTGGAGTGCTCTGTCTGACCTTGACACACTCGGTGCGCTTCAGGTCAGGACTGAAGTTGCATGGACCGATCCAGCCAGCAACTTGACTGACTCCGCGTGACGCACCCAGGACCTTGCCAACGATCGACCTGTATGACCAGTATGTCACGGACTTGTATTGAAAGCCAGAGGCGGGGACGACATGGGTCAGGTACTTGAGCGGAGGACCCGTATCTTTGTCGCAATCAATCAGGGAATTCATGAGAAGCCAGGGAAGAGTCGGCCCTGGCAGAACGACGCCAGTGAACCACGTCATGGCGTCTGCCGAGCGCTCCTCCACTGCAACTTCTCCCCGGCCTTTCTCGTCGAGAATGTAATTCACTTCATCCAAGCCGGGCCACTTGAGTAGCTGCGCGAACCGCCGCAAGGCTTCTCTTTGCCGCCTCTTCATCCGAAGTTCAAAGCCAAAGTGGCTCTCTTTTGATGACGTTTTGACCTTTGTGATGCTCATGCACTGGAGCCATTTCTGAGCGACTGCCAGATCCCACAATATTTTTGGTGGCAGGGCCTGGAACAGGTGTTCCTTGGCCATCTCCTCGTGAGTGTCATGATGCACTCGGAGGTACAGCTCCATGGAAAGAAGCAACTGGTGAAAGAATTTGTGTTTCCTTGCAGGATCTTTGCTGTCGAAGAATTTGGCAACCACCTGATTCTTGGGCAGGCTAAAATCGACCCATTCATGGCTGTTTGAAAGTACCGTTATGAGGTCACTGATTTGCTTTTCCAAGCCTCTTGGTTCATCGTAGTTCAATGGACGCTCGAGCAGCGTTGAGTATAGAGCATGTGCAAGCTCGTCTGGGTGCTAAGACACTGGTTAGCGCGGTCCGTGTTGCTCTCTGCAGCCAGCGTGGGTATGACCAACATCGCTATCAAATCCATTCTCCAAGCTACGCAACCGATCCAACGTATGTAAGATTTTCAGCTTCTTGGGCTTGGCATCTGTGTCGTATTTCAAGATCGTCTTCAGGGTGCCAGCCTGGCCTATACGATAATTCAAGGTCGTCGTGCCCGGGTATTTTCCAAACGCGTAAGCCATGCAAGGCTGTTCCAACGAAGTCCACGGGAACGGAACAGGGCCAAAGATGGTCATGGTGCAGTCTTCGAAAGCCACGTGGGGGGCTTCGGCGCGATCGTTGCCCTCCGCATGCTCGTCCTCCTTGATGGCGAAGAAGCGATAGTGGTCTGGAGGCGCGCCGGGGGCTTGACGGTATTCGCCAGCAAAGGTGGACGCGCCGGCGCAGACGAGATCTTCGGCCTGGACTGGATCGAGCGTGTCCTCCAAAGTATAGCCGCGCGGAGGCCATTCTCGCCGGCGTCGAAAGTCTGCGAGCGGATCGACGGGTCTTGGAGACGGCGGGGGATTGGGACCGTAGAGATGGGCATCATGCGAGCTAGTCTGTCGGTGTCGCACTGGCAGATCCCACTCGTCCTCAACCATTAGAGGCGGCGTAGGGTCAGAGACGTGTCGGTCGGCGCGTGGACGGTGCGCGGGGCGCGGGGCGCGGTGTGGGGTAGGTTTGTGTCGACGCTGGATGAGATGGTAGTCAGTAGTGAACGCAAAGGCGCGCACAAGGTGGTACTGATACCGAAGAGTGAGAAGAAGAGGAAGGAGAGGCATTATACGGTTTCGACCGGCCAACGTCGCTCTTCATGCCGCGATCATGATTATAATACTGTACAAAGGTGCTACGACGTGTCAATGGGTTTACCTGTAATCGGACAAGAAGCAGTCGTGGGCTCGCGTGACGGTTGAGACACACCAAGCAGGTTGGATCAATGTGATCAGCTCAGTGTCGGACTTGGTCCATCGAATCCCACGCGGGGGGTCAGGATCTGGGAGCGCAGCTTTGTAGTCGTTCTGTCCAGCATCCAGATAGACAAGCAGCAAAGAGCGTGGTTTGAACGGTCAGGGCAAATGGGGCTCGAGAGTTTTGTTGGCAGGCGAGGAGGTGAAGGACGGCGGAGGTTGGCTGCCGAGAAAGGGTCGAAGTGGTGAAGGGGAGTGATCCATGGCTGGCCATGCAAAAGCAAAGAGGCATGGAAGAGGGTGGTTGTTTGCGCGTGGCGGCCAGGCCGGCTCTAAACGCAGCGCAACCTCGTCGACACGCCAGCCCATCCTATTGGGCCAGCACAGCACCCGCCTACTGCATGTCCGCGGTACCTACGCCAATTGCTTTCACTTCTTGGCAGCTTGGGAAGAGAAGAAAAAAAGTTAAGGACATCGAGAGGACTTTCTTCGTGGTATCCGCGCTGTGAAATGCCTTGCAATGCTGCCCCCGAACGCCCCAATTGAAAATGCTATCCTCCCTGCCGCTCGTAGACTTGCTCTGCCCGGCTCCGCCTTGTGCTCACTGGTCCGACGCTGCTTCAGCCGCAATCTGCTCAACAATGTAGCCCTGGCCTCGCTCTACCAGACTGGTATAGTAATCAACTAGCACCTCAGGCTTTGGGACGATCCGCCACTCTAGGCGTGTGAGAAACTCCATTTCTAAAAGGGCCAGTTCCCTCGTGCTGACACCGCCGACCCTGGCGTACGTGTTGTTGGTCCAAAAGCTGTCGCTGAGACCCTTGGAGGCAACGGTGGCGGCGGCGATCAGGAACCGGTGCACCGTGAGGCTGCTGATGGTAAATGCGGGGTACAAGAGGCACAGTCGGTCAATGTAGTAGACCATTGAAAGCAAGATGGGCGGAGAGAGTGTCGCATGAACTATGAGACGATTCAAGTAGTCGCCGACTGATATACTCGGAGGAGCCCTGCGGCCAAAGTCAGAAAATTTTGGCGCCAGGTGCATGGCAGGAGGGCTCACCGAGAGTGGAAGCGCGTCAACTGGCCGTCCTGCAGCGGCAATCCGTCGTTCAAGCGGACCAGCTCCATGAGCATGTCGGATATCAGAACGCCCAAGTCTTTGACATTACATGTCTCGTATCGCAAAGGCATCACCTTGACGGCGTCTTGTTCTGGGGCTTGGGTTGGCGTGGGTGAGGGGTCTTGCGGCGGCGGCTGGGGTTCTTCATGCTTCTGCGGTGTAGCGCGAGGGTCCTGCGAGTGGGCATCGTGCAGAGTAGCCTTGACTGCGGCAGTGGTGGTCGTGTCGCCAGAGGGCAGCGTCTCGCGGCGTTTTGTCCTGGCGCGGACTTGAGAGGGATCGAAAGAGGCGCTCGAGGTGCGCTTGCCGGGGGTCGTGCGCTCGGGAGGGGTGTACTGGGTGGCAGCATCGGCCGTCTGGCGCTTCAGTACGGGGGAGCGGGCGGCGGAGGACGGCGAGGCCGTCGCCATGATTGAGGGAGAGGCATCAGTGCGCCTTGCGGCGGGAGTGAAGGGGCGCGGAGAGGGCGCCGACGAGGTCGAGGAGCGACAGGAGGCGTGGGGATTGAGCTGGACGGTGGGCGAGGTGGGCGACGACGAATTAGCTAGCATGGCCGTTTGCCGCGACGCATGTTTTAGTGACGACAGGATTCATCGAGAGGAGCGCGCGCCAGTGCCTCACAACGCGATAGACATTACCTTATATACCGTCCGCCAAGCGTGTGCCTCGCGGGCCAATCACGTCTCCGCATCTGCCACACGCTCTGCTGCCCGCCGCTGCTAAGGCTGGAGCCACGGCCTCTGCTCCACCGGGCCCCAGAATTATGATGAGAATTTGACTGATACAACTGATATACTATCTAGGTACATGACAAGCCGCCTCCAAGTCCAAACTCGATTCACCACCACCGCCCTCCCTTCGGCTCCGCAACCCACTTCCCGACTTCCGCCCTGCTCTAACGCCTACCCGGCCATTTCGTGCACACTCGCCTTCTTCTGGCTGAGACCCCGTGTCTGTATAGGCGGCGGCGGGCTGACGCTGGACGGCAGTTCGTTCCTGTCCCTGATTAGCCCATGTCCGGCATTGCTGGCCTCATCCACGAACCCTGTCTGGTAAAGTCCGACCTCGTGAAAGTTCCCACGGAAGCCGCCCACCGGCGATTGGATCGTGCTGTAGTCGACTGGAGAGTACGTGGGCGGTACTGCTGATGTATATCCGTCGCTTCTCGGAAAGAAAGCGCCTCCTGGACTTTGGTATGTCTGGGGACTGCCAACGGGCGACTTGAGCGCCACCTCCTCCTTGAGGGACTTGTTGCGGCCAAAAAAGAAGAAGAGCGCCCCTATTAGAGCCACCACCGCTATAGCTCCGACCACCAGGCCACCTATGGCTCCTCCAGAAAGGCCCCCACTGTCGTTGCTGGATGTTGGGGAACCAGTGCTCGTAGGGATGGAGCCCCTGACCGAGGTCGAATCGGCTTCCGAGGGAAAGCTCTCACCAGGGCTGAGCGCGTATGAGCTGTCGCCGGCTCTCTCCTTTTGGACCTGTAAAGAGGTCGTCTTGTTCTGTTCAAGTCAGCCTTTGCCATTCCTCAGAGTACAAAGACTTGGAGGTGGTGACGCACAGGATTTATCACTCCAACCATCTCGTAGTTGATACAGCTCCCCGGAGCCGAGCAGTAGAAGAAAATTGGTAGAGTATCATTGACCCTGACCCTGAAAATGGGTGGCTTATGGAAGTTAGTAGCAAGAATCAGCGCGTTAGCTGCCAGACACTCACATCGTTGAGGATAGCATCGACCGGCCGGAATCCAGAGTAAAAACCAGCCTTGCCCACTCCCGTCATCTCATAGGGGACACATGGGTATCCATATTCGGCACGGACAATCGAGTGGTTGACCGGGTAGAATTGGAACTGTATGATGTCGCCGACAGGAGCTTGCACAACGTCTGGTTCAAACTTGTGGTCTAGTTTGCCTACCAGGATCGTATGCGTCGTGACGGCCGAGTTTGTAGCTGATGGTGCTCCCACCCGCGTCACCGAAATGGCCTGAGCGGAAGCTGAGGACCTTGGGGCAGAAACGCCAGATCCATTGGTTGAAATGGTCTGCGACATGGTCTGGCCGTTGGTGCCCATGGCCAGGACCAAAAGGCTTGCGATGGCCGCTGTAAACATCTGCGCTGATCGAGTCATTGCTTTGTCTTGGGATTGACGAGGCGAAGAGGTGAGTGCGAAGTCTCGTGAAGCGCAGAGTCAGCGAGCCATGTGGGTATCATGGTTCGGGACAAAGGACTTGCAGCGACGGTGGTCAAGAAGATCTCGAACGTGATCAAAACGCCTCGAAATGGAACAATCTGGCAGGTTCATTGTCCCGGTAAATGAGTTCTTTGTGCCCTCTGGTGTGTTTGGCGCCGCTGTCCGATCCTGCCTGTCCGTGGAAAGCCTAGTAGATACAGAGAATCATGCTGGTCACTTCGTTGATTTGTGCCTTTTTGTAGTCATACTCGAAGATCAGACCAAAAGAAAGACTGACAGGAAGGCTCCCAGTCGGCAACATGGAAACAACCGTAACTGCCTCCAAACAACACAGCGGTCGACGCTCAGAAGTTTTGGTTTGGTACACAGAACCGAGGTAGAAAACCCGTTGTTGGAGAGCAATACCGGTGAGGCACGATCGCCTTGTATTGGATGGGCCCTTCGAACAAAGCGTCTTGGAAGGAGAGGTCCTGTCACTATTCGGCCATTCTCCGTGCAGCTGGCATCTTCTTGCGCTCCTTTCCAGTGGCCTTCTTCCGCCGCCTCTCCATCAACTTGTCCCGATCCTTGCCCTTCATGTCCTTGAATTTGTCGACAAGGGCTAACTTCTTCGCCTCGGCTGTGATCGATTGGGTTAGCATTTGCGTCTCTGGAGACAAAGCCGGGCTGCTCACATTTCTTGAGGTAGTAAGGCGTCTTGCCCTGCTTGATTTCCTCCTTCTGACTCTTCTTGTGTTCGCGAACAACCTTCTCTTGCCGTTCCTTTGATTCTCTAGCCTTCTTCTGGCTTTCCATGCTCAGCAGCTTGCGCTTCAGAATCTCCTTGTCCTCCTCGTTCTTTGTTTTCTTGATGGTAGCCTTAAGTTCGGCCATTTCCGATTCGCGATACTGGTCCAGGAATGCATATTTATGCTTCACTTTGTTCTCGTCTATAGGGCCAGACATCTTGTCAAAACGCGGGTCCCGAGCCACGCGCTTCTTTGTGGGGACGACTTCTCGCTTGCGACTGACGGGCTTCTTGCTGGTCATAACAGCTGGCGCGTTCTTGGACTTGCGTTTCTTCGAGGACGCCTCTTCTTCAGAGTCTGAGCTTTCAGAGCCATTGTCGGAATCTGATTCCAGTGGTTCCCGCTTGCCGGGCTTCTTTGGGGCTTCGACGTCCATATTGGTGTTTCCCTTGATCTTCTTCAGCTGTCGCAGACGCTCGCGCAAGGCCTGCAGTTTGTCCTCCTGGTCCGCGGTATTTTCTGCGCCTCGCTTGCGTTTCCTCGTGGTGCCATCCTTGTGTAGACTGTCGTGCGCCTTTGCCAGTGTTCCGAACGATATTTTGCTCAGTTGCTCTTGCACGTCTTCATCTTGGTGGGCTTCCGCGTCCGCATCGTCATCGTCATCCGAAGCCGAGTCGGGGTCTGTGCCAATGTCGCCGCCTTCGCCCGTGTCCAACACAGACGGCGAACTGGCTTCGAGCTCGTCGGAGTAAGGTTCGGACGCGGAATCATCGTCTCGGGCTCGCAGGGAGCGGCCCAATGTACGGGAGAGGACCATGGCGACGTTAATCCGGCGGGTTTCAGGGTTGGAATGCGCGTTTTTCGGAGTGAAGATTCAAGGTCGCGACAAGAATCGAACGTCGGGGCCGGGGAAGAGCGGGCCGGGCGCTCATCCCAACTGGGTGGACCCTGAACTCGTACAGCCCTTCCAGCCACAGCAGCCACAGTCATCATGCTGTTCTGTGAAACCCTTGCTGTTCCTACTTCAAGCGTCATCACAACGATTGGTGGTTTGGTTGTTTTATCTTGCGAGCTACCAAGACTCGAACTTTTATCAAATTCCAATTTCATTGATGGGTGACACACCACCATTCAATTCGTGTATTGAGACAGCATAAAGCGCAGAGAGCGATTTCAGTCTTCACATGCCGCACTGTCCGAAGTACTTTCTTATTGGACAGCCCGGTTCACAAACAGACAACACTACTAGAAAGGTTCGAGCTGTGCCATCAGCTCAACATTCGTTGCTGTCTGTCACTAAACCCTAGACTGATAACTCGATTCCCGCTTTCCATTCCTGTGCATGGACAGTCGTTAGTGGGTTGTGGGTCTCAGGAGTCATAAGCTGTAAAAACAAATCATGAAACAAGAACATTTGGAGTTTGCCCTCGAGAAGTGTCATGAATTGTAGCCGAAGCTACGAAGGATTGTGAGCGACATAGCTGCGATATGACTGGTGAAAGCCGCAAGTTGCCAAATGCCAAACCCGTAGCTAGGGAATTGAGAGAATAAGCGACGCATATTCCAGCAGAAATAAAGTGCATAATCATTAAAGTCAATCTACAGTCATCCAATACCGCATCTGAATTTGAAGTCGTAGTCATGAGCTCATGAGCATACGACCATGAGCTTTGCCCCTCCCCATGGTAAAGGGAATCATAACAAATCCCCATGCTGATCCCACCGTCAAGTCATGAAAAATGAGCAGGAAAAGACAGGAACCGGAGATTGCGAGCAGACTTCTCATCGATGGGTGATCGGATGCCAAAGCGCGGCTCGATCCCCTTCTTCATGACGCCAGGTCGCCCCGTTGGTCGCATAAAGTCCAGGAACTGTGTATGCAGCGAATCGAAGGCAGCGAGGCCTTAGCAGCACTTGCCCGCTTGCTTCTCTTGGTCCGCGGAATTGGAAATCTCCAGCGTCGTGCGCTCGCGTCCGATCGGGTTCTGGGCCGATTCGCCCTGGTCCAGTGCCTTGCTCGAGACGATGCGGTAGATTTCTGTAGTTCTGTCAGCATCACGGGAAGAATCCGAGACGGTAACCTTGGGTGTAGAACTGATCCAAGGATGCGGCAACGACCGTTGCCAGCAAGCTCGAGACCAAGGTCTTCGACTTCTGTGGCCAGGCAGAGTGACTGACCGGTTAAGATGTTCTGGAAGGCCAGCTCGACGTTGCTTGCGTCCAGAGCAGACGTCTCGATGAAGGAAAGGTTGTTCTCGCCTAGTGAATCCTGTTAGCAAGGCGAGCCTCTGGCAGATGGATGCCTGGGCATGCTGAGGGTTCCGCACTGGCAAACTGCTTGGCTTCCTCGGTGGGCACCGCCCTCAAGTGTCGCAGATCACTCTTGTTTCCAACGAGCATGATGACAATATTGGAGTCGGCATGGTCTCTGAGCTCCTTCAACCATCTCGTCACGTTCTCATAAGTCTGATGCTTGCTGATGTCGTAGACGAGCAGCGCTCCGACGGCGCCTCTGTAGTATGCCGACGTGATGGCCCTGTAGCGCTCCTGACCAGCAGTATCCCAGATCTGAGCCTTGATGGTTTTGGCGTCGACCTGGATTGAGCGGGTGGCGAACTCGACGCCGATGGTGGACTTGGAATCGAGGTTGAATTCGTTGCGGGTGAATCGGCTCAAGAGGTTCGATTTACCAACACCCGAATCTCCTATGAGGACAACTGAGATGGCGGTGAGCGGGGGATCGGAGGATCAGGGACTGCGGGCAAAGAACCTTTGAAAAGGAACTTGAGTGGGACAAATGTCAGCGTGAACGGAGAGAAAGGGAGCCGGCTAGGCAGAAGAGGGAGGTGCTCACATCGTACTCGTCGTTGGCCATTGTTGCGGAGTCGGGTCTCGACAGATGGCAGCGCGCGGAGTGGAGGGTGGAGGAGTCGCAAATCTAGCGGGAAAAAAAGTGGTGGGACGCAGATGACGGCAACAGAAAGCAGGCCAGGGGAAGGGGAGCAGTCGAGCTTGACGGACTTTGTCGGGGTGTGGAGCAGCTGGACTGGTGGGATGTATGGTGGCCTCCTCGTTGGCTGATGCGACCTTGTCCGGGGCGGTCTACCGGTAAGGTGCTGCAGAGGCACGTGATGGGCGGCGTCACCAACCAATCTGCATTCACCGCCTTGGAGCTCGGGCCCCATGGCTGTCCGCCCGGCTGGACGTCTGCAGAGTGGCACGTGCGCCTGTGTCCACCCCACCGGCACCCGGCCGTTCGTTTGACGACTAAACCACCACTGCAGATAAAGACGCGCCTAGGTGGTCAACAGAGCGGAGCTTGTTACATCGACGGTTCACGGTCCCTGATCCATAAAGCTACTACCGTCCCTGACTTGAGCCCTGCACTTCTCCTCTCCCTGCTGGTCTGCTTGGAATCAACCAACAAACTGTGCCTGACTCGCTCCATCTCCCATCGCCTACCACGAACGTCAATTCTGTAGGTAGTCGCATACATGGATGGTATCAGGCGATGAGCCGGCTGGAGCATTCAAGTGCCTGCAGTCCAAGGCGGACATCCGAGTTTCGGGCCCAGCGTCTGCATCCGATGGTGGTGAATGGTCATGCAGGTCAAGATGAGCTCCAAGGTAATCCATGTGGGTCGGGCTGCTATCCTGGTAGAAAAAAGAAACACCGACTATCATGAACACGTCAAATCCAGTCTATACAGATTTGACGCGTTTCACTCGTCGCTCGCGACCACGAACGACACATCAATTCTTGTAGAGACGGGCCACGCTAAAAACCACACTTCCGCAACTCATCCGCGCGCGTTTTCTGCTGCACCTAGCCGCGACTTGGTTCTGCTCCCGGCCCCGCACAGGTCGAGCTTTCCTTCCTGACCCCAGAGCCAGGGACTGTGGAGACTGCCCTGGAGCGGTACATGACTACATACCGTAGACTTTTCCAGCGCTTGACGCCCTTCCCGTTTCTTCCGCTCTCCACTAGCACATTTCCCTTCGCAAACGGCCCGCCCTAATCCTCCAACACCCAACTACACACATACAGTACCTACACTAGGTACAGCGCGTCCCGCCTCCATTTCGGGCACCTGTCGTCATCCTGCCATTGTTTACTGCTCCCTATCGCATCGCGGTCGCGTCGACGCGCACGTCGTCAATCTCCCTGCCGCCCAAAAGATTACTTCGCCGCCATGGCCTCGAGATGGCGCGACGAGGATTCTGAATGTTCCGATACATCCCTCGCCTCCACCCAGGACAGTGAGCCTGCCGACGACTACACCGTCGAATGTGTCGTTGCTCGAAGGCCCGATGGTGATGGCGATTATGAGTATTTAGTACGCTGGGAAGGTTACCCCGAGCACAGGTAAGGTGCGCCATCTTCCAACTCCGCCTGCAAACTAAGTTGAAAAGGAACACTTGGGAACCAGTTTCTAGCTTTGCTAGTGAACAAGCAGTCAAGGAATTGTGGCGAGAGCGACTGCAAGCAGAGAGGCGCGGCAAGACTCCTCCTTTTGACCTCGACGGGTGGGAGAGGGACCAGTACGATCGCGAGGCGGCGGCTGAACGACGAAGGGCGAAGCGGCGCAAAGAAAGAGCCAGGAGAAAAGCTGCGAAGTCAAAGAGAGCCAGACTCACCCCGAAGAAAAGGAAACTAGACACCTCGAGCGAAACCCATCGTTCAACCAAGAAACTCTCGTCAAAACGCCGTCATGTCTTGCTGGACGACTCTTCCTCTTCCTCTTCCGATGATGATATACCTCTTGTCAAATCCACTTCCAGACAGCCCCGTTCGCAGGATACGAGGACAGATTCGCCAGTCTCAGATCTGATAGACTCTCATCTCTCCACGCCATCCTCAAGCCTTTTCGTCCACAGCAGCGATCTTCCACTCAATCCACCACCTCCTCCAAAACCGAGGCCAATTGCGAACATGAAACCATTGTCTCAACCAACATCAGCGAATCAAAATCAGTCGGGCAATCCGAAGGCTCCCACAGGGGAGCGTCCTGGGCCTCCACCAACACCAGCGAATCAAAATCAGTCGGGCAGTTCAAATACTCCCGGAGTTCAGCAGCCTCAACCAACGAATGCCCCCACAGCGCAGCGTCCTCAGCCTCAATCAACGAACGCTCCCGCAGTGCAGCGTTCTCAACCTCCACCTATCTTCCAGCGTTCGAAACTAATTCAACGCGAGCGCAACAACGGCCCTGGTCGTCCTCGTGGTCCTCAGATGCATAGCAACGGCCGCATACGAACCAATGCCGAATTGTTCCGTATTTTAAACGGCCAGCGGAACCTGAATGAAAGGCCCGATCTCGAGGCCTTGAACTTCATCGACTTGAAAACTGGCCAAGATGACACGGCAACACACGACGCTCTGGTCCGGCAAAGGAATCTCCTCCAACAACAACAGCAATAGCCACAACAATGATGGTGTATGGGACCTGCTTCATAGTGCTTGGGGACCACGGTGCCCAATTACTTCTTCATCGGGAGTTTGAAGAAGTCAGGTGCGGGAAATGGCTGAGTATAGGGAGAATTCGTGCCGAACAACAGCTGTACACAGCGCTTATTGGCTGGATTGAAAACGGCCAACTGGGGAGCCAGGACAGAACTTGGAGGGGAACACCTACCTGAAAAAACGATGTAATGACCTCGCTAAATAATAGCTTCGACGGCACGAAATGTGCGCCACCCATTCTCTAGTGTATTGGGCTTCTGCCACACTTAAAGGAGCATTCATCTACTGCCACAGCCGTACTCAAGAAGCATTCATTCACTGCCACAGCCGCACATTGTGTTGGTTTGCTTAACTCGCGAATTTACGATTCTATGTACAAAAGCTGCAGGTTTGTTGAATTAGCAGCAAAGAACCCTGACACGGAAAGATGAGAGAAAATATTAGCAGCAAAAGTGCGAAGAACCCGAGAAATTTTGCGCCGCCCATGTCTAAAATGACGCCTGCTGTCCAAGGGTATGCCGTTCTCCTCCAGTCCCTCATACTCTGATATAGACAGTGCTGTGTCTGCCACCTTCTCCCTAACAACATCCACCTCCTCGGTTCATTGCGTTCGCAGCCGCCACGTCGTTCATGCCCAAGTTGACCGTTCTCGCCGTATTACCACCACCGGCGTTCGCACTCTTGACACCAGACCTTCGGTCGTTGAGGTCGTACCTGCCAGCCTCGATGTTTTGATAGATGCGCTCTGCGACCTCGAGAAACGCGCGCTCAACGTTCTCCCCACTTTTGGCAGACGTCTCGACGTACTCCATGACTCTGTTTTGCCGACACCACTCCTCGGCCTCCTCGCGCGTCACTTGCCTCTTGTTGTCCTGGTGGGCATGCGGATGCTCTGCTCCGTCGGCTCCTGGAGCTGGCGCCACGGTGCTGGAGGGCGCCAGATCGGCCTTGTTTCCAACAAGCACGACGACGATATTTTCCTCTGCAATCTGCCGCAGGTCTTGTAGCCAAGAAGTTGCGCTTTGGAAGGTGGAGCGGCGCGTAATGTCGAAGACGAGAAGAGCGCCGCTGGCGCCGCGGAAATACGATCGCGTGATGGATTTGTAAGTTTCCTGGCCGGCCGTGTCCCACAGCGAAAGCTTCATGTACTTTTGCGGTTGCACGGCGGCTTTCTTGGCGGTCGCCGTGTGCTGGTCTGCATCCGGGGCCTTGTTGGGATCGTTGATGCCGAGCGCCTGTGACGCCGGGGGGCCAACGGGCACGATGCGCGATCCGAATTCAACGCCGATGGTCACATCGTGATGCGGTGAGAAGCGGCCTTCGCACAGCCGGACCGTTAGCTATGTAGCATTAGCAGAATGTTTGAGTCTGCGGGGGAAGTGGGTTTCTTCTCACACTAGATTTGCCGCATCCAGAGTCGCCCAACGATACTATCTTTGCAATGTAGTGCCACTCTTGCGACATTTATGGAGAAGCGGAGGGAGGTCTTGGGCGGTAGGGCAGACTGGTCAGGTTGACCGAAAATAGGGACAAGGGCGCAAATAGAAGCGGTGGTTTGCCCAAGGACAAAGGACGGGCGTCAATGGTCAAGTAGAGGGCGACAACCGCAGCAAAAGAGAGGCAGACAAGGGCAGAAGCGCACGGTAGCGAGACGACCAAGGCGCAGGACGGTGTGGAGGGGCACAGCAGCGCTGCGGAGTCGATGCAGTACAGTGACAGGGAGCGCAGGACGAGGACGTGCGGGTCGGGCGTTGTGTTGAGGTCTGCTGGGCTGGTTGATCTGATTGATTGCGGTGATGACGTCTCGGGCGAGGATCCGGGGTTGGAGCGATTGCCTGAACTTCGGCGGGAGCCTTCCTTGACCTCGACCTCTCCATCTATTATTCACCTCGAGGTATTATTATCAGTCCTCGCTCCTCCAACGCCACAAACACGTCTCGGTCAGACCCCTCGACCATCACGCAGTCCGGTCCATTGATCCCACGCCACGGTAGGCCGTCGTGGCCCGCTGCCAACGGCTGCCGCCGGTCCCTCGTTGCTTCATCACTCCGCGCCGGCCCATTCACCGCCCGCTAGGCTCGCTGCCTCACTTCGCACTGCCTAGCCTCAACACCACGACCCGTATCCCTTGCCATCTCTCCCAGCTGCGACGGCCTCTCGAGCGCCTACCCGGCCGAGCAAGCCATCATGTTCTCCGAATGTAGGTCACTCACGCAACCACATGCTGCTGCCGTCGCAAGCTCGTGACTGGCCTTGTCTCACCCGCTCGCCTTTGACCTCGCGTGACTGTCCCAAGCTCACCCAATATCTACAGATGCCTCCCGATTCCTCGCGCAGTCTCAGTCGCGTCTTCTCGGCGCCCAGGACAACGCAGATACCCAGTCCCGCACCCGCTCCGCTCGCCATTCCCGAGGACAAGGCCCTGGAGCCTCGAGGCACCACAGCTCTCGATCCTACTTGCAAAAGCCAGCCATGCCAAATCCCTATGGCCCCAGCGGCTCTCAGATGTCGCGCTTCCCGTTTGCTTCGAGAACCTCGGCCGCCCCGGCTCCTCTCTTTTACAGCGCGACCGACGACTTTCGGGAAGAGGACGACGGTGAGGAGCACGAGCGCGAGGTAGCCGACTTTTACGCTTTGCAAAAGTCGCGCAGGCAATTTGGCGGCAGCCATCTCACAGAATCATCCGAAACCGATGGGGATGGAGATCGATCCATGAACAAAAGCCAAGGAGATGAAGATGATGGTAGCGGACCTGCCTTTGGCAGAGGCATTAGAAGCTCTTGGAGGGGTGGTAGAATTACAAGTCGCGGCAGAGACCCCAACATTCAGCCCATCGACGAAGGGGATGGAAGAGGCCGCAGCGTGGGTGCCTCTGATGTCAGCGCTCCAAGCAGTAAAGGGAAAGGCCGGATGGTGGATGTGGAGTTGGCATCGACGGAAAAAGATAGCGCAGATGATGAGTACCAGGAAGACCTATCCGATGACATGGAACCACCACCTACACACCACCATTTCCGGCGGACTCCTGGCATCCAACCTCCGAGGAATCCTCTGCAAAATGCGTTGCCCATTCCGCTAGAGACAGACGAAGAAGCGCTTCTGGGAAATCCAAGGCCGATGAGTCCTGATCGCGAGACAACCGTCACTGTCGTCCCGGACGAGCAACTGGAAAAGCACGACAGCTTCTGGTCCTTCATCTTCTTCATTGCAGCAGCAGCCTATTTTGGAACTGCGGTACTGGTATGGATGCACACTTCGGCGCCAGACAAGAAGAATCCCCTGGGCGACACTGTGTACAGCACGTTGCACTCTTCGTTCCACCTCCTCTCGGCTTACACGCTCGTGTCCATCGTGGTGGCAGCACTATGGTTGGCTTGTCTGGCCTACTTCGTGCGACCTCTCGTCCGACTTATCATGGTAGGGGTACCGATCATTTTGATATCCTTTTTCCTCTATCCGATGATCTCAAGCTATAAAGGAGCGTGGCATGGGCACAGTGTCCAGGACAAAGCTATGCGTTGGCTGTCTCTGCTGCCCGGAATTTGCGCCGTAGTCTGGATATACACAGTCTACCAGGGACGCCGCTCCATCGACAAAGCCTCCAGGATTCTCGAGCTTGCAAGCCGAGTCCTGGGAGCGTGCCCGGCGCTGCTCTTGGTGGGCTTGGGTGTCCTGACCGCAACTGTCATCTGGACCTGGATCTGGATAGGCATCTTTGCTCGACTGTTCCTCGAGGGCCACTTTAAGCGGCGCGATGGAAAGGTCAGTCTGTGGGCTGTCGACTTGAGCACCTGGTGGCTAGGTATCTTCTACATCCTCTTCTACCTCTGGTCCCTCGGCGTCATCTCCGGAATACAGCGCTCCTTGACATCAGCTACTGTCAGCCAATGGTACTTCCACCGCTACGCAGTTCCAAAGCCGACGAGCCACCAGGTTGTCCACGCGTCCTTCTGGCATGCGAGTGGGCCCATGTTCGGAACCATCTGTCTATCAACTTTCCTGACGCTGGCCCTCCGTCTTCCTCTCATCGTTCTTCCTCGCCGCTTCGCTGCCTTCCTCAGCTTCTGCGTTTACCAACTAATTCCATCTTCTGTGGTCACCCTGACAAATCCACTTACTCTCACCTACGCCTCCATTCACTCGATGGACCTGCGTCAAGCCGCCCACGGCCTTGGCCAAATGTCCTTTGTATCGAAATCCTCGCCTACGACGACACTGACGCCGAGATCATTCTCATCGCCTTCCGGTCACGAACTCGTCCCCTACCGGCTCTCGAAGCTTCTCTTGCACGCCACGCGGTTCGTCATGTCGCTCGCATTGGGTTTCGGTGGCTGGGTCTCCACGGCACGAGCTCTCGAGCTCTCAGGGTCAAGCCACCGCGGAAGCCTGTACGCCTACGTCGTCGGGTTGGTAGCAGCAGCAATCGGGTGGGGCGTTCTTGGTGCAATGGAAGGTGTGCTCGGTGGCATTTTGGATGCCTTGATCGTCTGCTGGGGCAGTGAAGTCGGCACCCAAGGTGCTGGACAGAGTAAGTACTGTCGCGAAGCTGGCGAGCTTTTCGGGGAGAGTGAGGGCCGTTGGTCGTGAGATGCATAAGATTTCAGAGACTGCTCATAGTCATGAAGAGATTTGAAAGCATTCAATTGCAACGAGCACTAACGCGAGACACTTGATGCTTGGACGGTTCATCATCACGGGGGTTTTGGCGTTTTCTCTTTGGCAACTTTCATTGGATCACGCGTTTTGCCTTTTTGCTTTGGTTTTCAGAGTTCGGGCTCTAGGCGAGAGACTATAGATGGATCGACTGGGGGGGGGGGGGGGGGGGGGGGGGGGGGGCTCTTCCGGGGTTTGGTTGGATCAAGGCACATTCGTCATCGGCTCTGGCGTAATATTCTCCGTTTTCTTCATTCCTTTGGGGTTCCTGGGGTTTGGTTTGGTTCTCATCCTTTTTGGTTCCTTTGCTCGTCGTCGGATTTGCGCTCAGCGCCGGAGCGCAGCATTCTTCTTGGTCCTTTCTTGCCCATCATTTTTGACCGAGTGCACAGACACAGACGCAGATGAATAGGTTGGATAGATTGAATCGATGCACATATATCTCTCGAGTGGTTGAGCAGGGGTGTACATGGGGAGCATCCCACAGCAGTGAGGTATATGGAGTGGATAAGAACTGGTGCTCCTGAAGAGAATGTCTTGTTTCATTACTTCGTGTCTTGCTGCTGAAATGACCGTCAAACTGCCCCGTACAGGGAATCGGAAGTGTTCTACGAGGTATCATGACGAAGAGAAACAAAGGTTGGAATAAAACAGGTGTGGCGCGAATCCATCACCAAAAGGGCGTGACCATGTCCGAAAACTCGCCAAGCGCGTCGTCGACCTTGAGCGCGAATTCATCGTGCAGGCCATCCAGAGCTGCAAAGTGCTCCGCAAGCTTGAGACCCCTCTGACGTTCCGCCTCGACGTGCTCCCACGTCCACTCCCCAGGGTTGGTGTCTGCGGGCAGTGCGGAGTCTTCCAGGACATCTTCCTTCTCTGCTACCGTCTTTGACTCCGAACCACGCTCCGTCGATTCGTCAGTCTTCTCCGGCAAGAGTCCCGAGTTCCTGAGCACCAGCTCCGGAGCCACGGTCCAGCGGCCCTTTTTGACCACGTACTTGGCGATACTCGTAGCGTAGATGGCGCCCTTCAGCTTCTCCCGCATCTGGTCCTGCTCTTCCTGGCTCAGCGCTTCCACGCGTCGACCTTGGGCGCCAGGTTTCTTCCATGGCTGCAGCGTGAAAGAGCTCGGTTTGGCGACACCCGGCCGGACCATGTGGGACACGAGGTACAGCCACTTGTGATCCCACGCCAGCAGCCTTGTCCAGATTTCGAAGCGCGCGTACGGCTTGACCTCGCGCTTGAAGTGGCAGGTTATACCGCCGAGGGCGATGCTGAAGGCTCCCTTGACATGTTCGGTTCCTGGCGCGCTGTCCTGTGGCGTCTTCTTGGACGAGAGGCGGCGGATCCCAGTGCGGAGCAGGGCGGAGACAAAGTGTGAGCGGCTGATGTCAAGGTCGCTGAAGTACGTGCTGTTGGACTTGTGGAGATTGTAGTCGCACTCGGTGATTGGAGTTCTCGTCGAGGTTATGAGAGGTTGGAAGAGAGCGCGTGGAGGCAGAGGCGTTGGTTGCCAATAGAGGTGGTAGACCAGAGCGCGGAAGAGCCGAATCTGTGCAAGGCATTGGATTAGCAACGAGAGGCTAAAAACTCTGGAGAGAAGCCACTTACGTGCCAGACAAACGGCACGGTCTTGAGATTGAGGAAGACGGATATCAGAGCCACCAGGCGCCAGATGCCACCAGGAGAGTCGGTGCCCAGCACACGCGCGACGACCGCGCGAAACTCTGCGAAAGAACCCATGGATGCGACGAATGCTCCCAGAGATGTTGCGCCGGCGACGAGAAAAGCCACGTACGCCCCCGTCGATGCGGGCGACATGTCAATGCTGGTCGCCAATTGGTCGCGTTGCGGTTCCTCGGTGTGCCTATTTCAGCCGAGGCTTAGGGTAGCACAAGTGTTTGACGGCCAACGAACGCCCTACGTCACCGCCGACTCATCGAACTTCCGCACGTTTGATTCAGTACCACACAACGCTTGGGCTTTGCTTCTCGCCCTTCTCGTTGCAGCGTCAGATTCTCTTGCTGTACCATGCAATCCAGTCGTCTGCCAAACGTCCTGCTCCGCTTTCCCAATCTTCAGCCGATGCCGCTTTGCTATTGGCATGGCGGAATCTCCTGCGGCGCAGCTTAAGCGCCTCACCCACTATGATTGATCCCGTCATGGTCCATTGGTATCCGTTCGAGCCTAGTATGCTGCTTGTCCATTGCCTGGTTGGGCGGGCTTTGGCCCCAAGCGCGATGCGGTCTTGCCGCCGTGTTTACGCGCCCCTGTCTCAAGCATGGTCTGCGATATCTCGCACCAATGAGGCTCAGATTGAGCCAAGGCCAACTGGCATAAGAATCTCAGTGTCCAGCCTCGCGGATCTCTTGGTTCCAATTTCAACTCTTCCTCTACCATGGATACAAAGCCAATTCCAGAGCTGTGGGCGCAGGCAAGAAAACTACTCCAGGAAGAGCTGGGTGAAGATGACTGGAGCCTTTTTACGTCCCAGTTGGATCCAAGTTCTCCAGGAGACGTCATCGATTCCCTCAAAAGAGTAAAGGACCAAGCTCAGAATGAGCACACCACTCACTCCCTAACAATCAAGGGCAAGAAAATCTTCGAGATTAACGTTAGCCGCATCGTGCAACGTTTCCAAATTCTTTCCCAAATGGTGGACTCGACAATCACTTTCGCACCCGAGCCCGCCCAAATCGTATGGACGACTCTCAAATTTCTCACCCAGTTCTTTCTGCAAGATGAACAGCTATGCACACTCGTTACCGCGACGTTCGAGAAAATATCTGATGCAATCTTCTTTTGCGACATATATGCTTCTCGACTCTCCAAAACGGCTTCTGTAATCACGAAGAAGGTTATGGAGAAGATTCCGCCCGTATACATGGCTGTCTTGCAATTCTCTGTCGAGACGAGAAAGCTCTTCCCACAAGAGAACAAGCACCGGCATTGGGACACGACCATTCGCAGCATAAAGGGTGTGTTCGGCAAAACAGGTGAGCTTCATACGCTCGCCAACAAAGTCGACTCTGGGCTGCAGGAACTGCGCGAAATTGCCGGTTTATCGTCCCAAGTCTTGGTTGAAGATGGTGTGGGGGAAACAAATCTGAAGGTGAAGGAGATGACAGAGCTACTTCTTTCTGAGAAGGAAATACTTTCAGAGGAGCGATCAAAGGCAAGAGATGAGCGGGAGAAGAAGGTTCTCGACGAAAAGTACAGCAAAAGATTGAAGTGGTTACAATCTGGAACAGTGCTCGACGTATCGCAACCTCGGCACCAACAGACGGAGAACATCAATGAACGGACTCCCGACACATGCCAGTGGATTTTTGACCACAACGATTATCAAGCCTGGGTTTCAGCCTCTGCTCCAGAAAAGCGCATCCTGTGGCTCCGGGGACCAGCTGGAGCTGGCAAGTCAATATTGTCGTCCTCTATCATCGAGAAAATGAGCACTCAATCAGCCGGTGTGGAGAGACCGCTCGTGGTGTATTTCTTCTGCAAAGTTGGCAATGATGCAAAACAAAACGGCCAAAAGATCATGCACCATCTCCTGCTTCAACTCTTCGAAAGAATCGGCGATGTGAATTCTACAAATGAGTCCAGCACCATTGATGAAGGAAACATCAAGAAGACCTGCGTTGATATCGTCCAGGCAAGAGCTAAGATGGAGGACTCCGGTCAGGCTGACAACCTCAAGATATCCACAACAGCCAGTATGTTTTCCGACATCGCAGGGTCTCTTACGCGCAAAGTTTTCATAATCCTGGATGCTTTGGACGAATGCATAGACTGGTCCGCGGCGGAGTCTAGGCTTCTTCAGTCGCTGATCGATATTACGTCGACCAATTCCAACGTCAGTCTTTTCATTTCCAGCCGCGCTGATGCCGACATTGAGAGGGCGTTCTCAATCCATGCGTGCCGCATCCACGTTGACAAGTCTACAAACAAGAAAGACATCCGGAAATTACTGGATCATAAGCTCGGCCAGGAATGCTTCCGGCCCATTACCAGGGAAGACAAAAAGACAGCCAAGAAGAAGATCTTGGCAAAGAGTGAGGGAATGTTTCAATGTGAGTCACTTCTGCCCGATTCAGTGTAAATTTCATACGCAACTAACCAAGTCTAGACGCTGTGGTGGCTCTCCAATCCCTTAACAGTGGAGAATCGATAGCGAACTTTTCAAGGGCCCTTGACCGGCTTCCACGTGGTATGAATCAGCTCTACGCAAGAAAATACCAATCACTGGAAGACGGACCACGAAGCAATCTGTGCATCATTTTACGATGGCTTGTGTGCGCAGAAGGGGCCATTCAAGCTGCACCCATCGTTGACGAAATTGGCGAAATTTACAACGACCGCGACAAACCAAAAGAATCACATGTGAACGGATTGGACGACTACGACGAATCCGACCAATCCGACGAGTTTCACGAATCCGAAGAAGAGGCTAGTAATGAAAACAGCGGCAATTCCGATGCAAATCAGACAGCTGATGTGGCAGCTACTAGCATGAAGTTACTGATCAAGGACTTCCGCGACTTTGTGAAATTCGACTCCCATACCAATGTAGTCAGTCTGCACCACAAGTCAATCAGAGACTGGATCATTGAAGACGCGAAATGTCCGAAAGTAGTTTCTGATTGTCATGTGTGTCGGGAACGGGATTTAGAAGATTCGGGCAAAACATTGCATATTGCGCCAAAACATGGCCATCTTCATATGGCGTGCAATATTTTGCGCACCCTCAACAATCCCGTGTTCCAGGAAGACTATGCCAAAGACAGAATCTACATGGAAGGGGAGGGGCTTCGATACGAGCTATCGCATTGGACCTTTCACGTTCGGACGGCAGAACAGTATTGGCCGGAACAAGAACGTAGAAATGAAGACGTCGCCGCCAAATGGACCCAGCTTTATAAAGCTATTGAGGATTTCATGTCTTCGAAGATTTTTCCGAAATGGAGCGGTCAGCACCCACTGCACTTTGCTGCCCAGGAGGGACTGCTAGGAACTCTTCGAAGACTTGTTGATAAAGGGGGAAACCTCGGCAATTTGGACGCAAATGGTCGCAATTTGCTGCACATGGTATGCGCGGGGAGAGGGAACTACATTGGCCTTGAATATCTTCTCGAGAGAATGGACCCCCGCCATATCAACCTCCAACAACAATCCACCCGAGAGACGCCTCTGCATACCTTAATTCGCGACAGGCAGGGAGCGGTCAGAGTCACCAATCATGTTCAGCTCCTTCTCGAACATGGAGCAGATCCTGATTTGGGAGGCGGTTATGGGACCTGTCTCCTTCAGGCAGTGCGCCAAATGGATCTCGAGCTCTGCAGAACGCTGCTGGCGACAAAAGAGCTAGATGTGGATAAACCGGACATCCCGAAGTCATCGAGTGGACTCTCCGCTCTACACTACGCACAATCCACTGAAGTAGCTCAACTTCTCATCGACCATGGCGCGGATATCCAGTTCCGAAACGAAGACAACCAGGATCTTCTTTTGACAGCAGCAATCACGGGAAACGTTCAGCTTGCACGCTTTTCCCTCGATCGCGACGCCGATGTCAATGTCAAGTTAAGAAGCTCGGGACGAACAGCGCTCCATGAAGCTGTAATGGATGGCAACTTGACAATTACCCAGCTGCTTGTAAACCATTGTGCGGATATACTTGCAACGAACCACGAGGAGAAGAACCCAATTCATGTGGCTTCCACATTGGACTCCAAAGCTATCTTGGGGTATCTGCTCGAGCAGCAGAAAGTCAGATCCGACGACACTCGTTTCGTGCTGCTGGCAGACCGCACAAGACGGACTGCCTTGCACGAAGCTTCAGGAGCTGGGCACGTCGGAAACGTTCAATTGCTGCTGGAGTTTGGCCAGCCTGATGTGTTGTGCTCACAGAAAGACGACAACGGCCAGACTCCGTTACACGTAGCAGCTCGGGAAGGCCATGAAGATGTCATTCGACTCCTGGTGCAAAGCGACGCTCGTCTCGATTGTGTCGACGATTTTGGACAGACACCCCTTGGACTGACAATCGGTGAGTGGAACCTTTCGATGGGTGACTTAAAGGAGAGTCACGAAAGAATACTACTGTTTCTACTACCCCTGAGTCCAAAGATCATCCAAGAAGTCGAGCTCCTCGAATTGGCAATCGAGAAGGGAGCGGGCAGCATATGTCGCCATCTGATTACGACCAGTCTGGCAAATGAGCCTGATGCTCATGGATGGACACCATTGCTTCTGGCAGTTCAACAGCAGGAGCAACACATCGTTGACACGCTGTCGCAATTCGATACTTCCGGTGTCCTTGAAAGGCTATCCGGCAGAGAAGACGCCGGAATTGGATACCCTCCCACCGGGATAGATCCAAAATATGATAACGAATCGATCGCTATTTCCGGAGATGGACTGACATTGGACCTCGTCGGCAATGATGGTGAGGAATCATATTTTCTCTGGGAGTCATGCTGACATCTTGACTTAGACACGTATTTTTGGGGCGATGGCTCTGCTTTCGCAGACCACCCGATTCCTGCTGGTATTTCCCGCTATTACTATGAGGTGGTATTCCAAGATGGTAATCACCCTGACAAGTAAGAAGCTCTTAGTCTGTTAATGGAGAGGGAAACTTTCACCTGGTGCGGGCAAAAACTGACGACGCCAAATAAAAGGGCCCCCTCATTACGGCTCTACTGTACCTGTGCGATCCCCTGCTCGCTGTTACGAACCTGTCCAGCCCCTCAAAGCCGCCGATCATACATTGCTGCCACCAACACCATCCACCCACGTCCAGGCTCGCGAACCCGCAAACTTCTCCCACCAGCCTCTGCCGCAATTGGCTTCTGCTCCCAATTCTCATCTCTAGAGCATTGGCTTCCAGAGGTGGAAAACAAAGCTTTCTCGCAGTGGGTGTACTATTGGGACAGGGGCAGATACCAGTTTGGCACCAATGTGTCCGACCATTTCGAGGGCCAGGAAGGATTCGGCCACGGAGACGTTGTCGGTGCTGGCATCGATTTTTGCGAGCGCACGGTGTTCTTCACCAAGAATGGTAAAAGACTTGGTAAGTCAGAAGTCATCTCAGCACTGAATTTGAGTTGTTTTGCGTGCCATACATGTTCAAGTCTCAACTTGGTCATTGGGAGGATCTTTTCATACACAGACTTGAAATGTTTTCATTCTCAAACCAAAAGATTGAGAAGTTGCTAATCTATTTTGTCAAAATAGAGGGTGAATTCCACGGTGACCAGGTGAAAGGTCGCCTGTTCCCAGTCATTGGAATGAATGGTTTCAAGGTGCGAGTGAACTTTGGCGCTGAGCCGTTCAAGTACAATTGGTTGCCATGATCACCCACATTCAAGAGGCACCTCGTGCGGTCTGGAGCCAGTGGAGCTGGAAAGCGTCGAGGGTGGCTTACGCTACTCGGTGACGAATGTCGCGGTAGTGGGACATCAAAACTTGGCGACCAGATAGAGCGCGGGTAGGGAGCATTCGTTCGCTCCAACAGAAGATGGGTGACAGGGAGCTGGGAGCATTCAAGATTCAGTTAACGGCAAGCTGCTCGATAACATCAGCAACTCAAATTCCCAACCAGCAAGAAGACCTTGTCCAATAGAAGGTTTTGATGGCTGACTTTCCCCTCCTCTACACATAAGCGAGCATGAGTTCTTCGCCCCGTGAAACAACGCAGCTATCTATCACTTTCACGACGACTCTCTCGGCGCCCTTCCACGTGAAAAACTTCAGTTCGAGATTGCTGCACTGATCGCACGTCGTATATCGAAGGTACCTGGTCCAGTTTCCTGCAACAGCGCGTCAGCACCACGTTAACAAAGCGATGCTCCCTCTGAGCTATGCCCGTACCTTCGGAGTCTTGGGAGATCTGATAGATGACCTCACGACGGCAGACATTCAACGCGCGGGGGTACTCCTCGATGTCCTTCCCGAACGTCACGAGCCCGATGAGCTCGGCGATGATGCTGCCGCCGCGAAAGCATTGCAGTGCCTTTACGGAAAGGGTTGAAGGTTCGACTTCCACGATGTTGACGCTGCTGTCCTTAGGGAAGATGATGGAGGAGAGGCATTGGCAATACATCTCGTCATCGCGCGCGTCCGGCTCCTCCGACTGCTCCCGGTAGCAGACGTCGCAGACGTAGAATTCCGCAGTGTACTGCTGCCGCGGGTCTTCGTCCGGCCACACGGTCCTGTCGACGCGCGACTCGTTGGTGTAGCGGAACGGAGCCTTGTGGCGCAGCATCTCGACGATTCCCCAGCGGCTGAGGTAGAACTGGTCGTTGCGTAGGGCGGCTGGCGTCGTTGGCAAGGGCTTGCTGTCGGAGGGTGGTGGTTTGCTCAAGTATTGACCGCTTCCAAAGTGTGCGGGGTTTCGAGGACGTGACGCTGTGACTCTCTCGAGATTTGACATCGTCCTGCAAGGCTCTGAGATGATTCCGTCCTCTGAATCAGTAGAGTCTTCGACTGCGGCCTCGTCTTCGACTACGACCTCGTCTTCGGCTGTGACCTCATTTTCGACTGAGACCTCGTCTTCGCTGGGAGATGGAGGTTGTTCAGGAACGCTCGGTGGACCACGGCGGGGTGGCTGTTCAGGACCTGGCGGGGGCTGCTGAGGCACGCTTGGTGGTTGCTCAGGAGGTGGCCCACGACTCGGGGGCTCGGATGGGATGGTTGGGAGACGCGGGTCAGGAAGGCTGACGGTGACTTCAGGAGGGTCGGCGGTGCTTTCAGGAGGTCTGGCGGTGACTTCCGGAGGGCTGGCGGGGGCTTGAGAAGACTCGCGGATGAAGGCGTCTGGAGCAAAGAGCTCGTCGTGGTCACCTTCATAATCCAGCGGAGTCAGAGCGACCTACAAAGGCAGGCAAGTAAGCGCAAGTCTCGAAGCATCCAGCTTCGCCGCGGGAAAGCCCAAAGCCACTCACCAAGACATCCGTATGGTGTTGTCCTTCGGGGCCTTCGATGGCGACGGCCAAGGCGATGCGCGAGACGTCGTGGCCGTCTTCGGCGACGTAGCGTAGGACTTCTCGAAGGGTCTGGACGGCACCAGGGTTGATTGAAGCACGGCCGACTTGGCCAGATACTACCAGATCCAAGGCTTCTTCGAGAAGCTGGAGCGCAGGCCCCAGAATTGTCGCATTTCCCGTGGGCTGGTCAGACATTTGAAGCGGTGGTCAGGGTTGGGCGTCGGAGGAAATGTGGGGGGGGGGGGGGGGGGGGGGGGGGCAACGTGTAGAGGAAGTGTCTGCGTGAGTCGCAAGATGTTGAAGTGAATGCTGGCTGTGCTGCGGCGTGTTGAGGAGTGCTCGGCGTTTAGAAAAAGTGTTTAAGTGACTCGCAAGATGTTTACAGTAATTCTGGAAGTACGGCGGCGTGTGAGTGACTGCTCGGCGTCATATTGAGCACTGCGCAGTGCGCTAAGAACTGCTCGACAATCAGAGGAAGCATTAAAAGAGTCGCAGAATCTCTACGGTTCATCAAGTCACGACAGAATCATAAAAGCAGGGGGGTTTTCACTGTGGTTTGGATACTTCCTGCGTCCTACTTCCCATCTCAAAGTGTCCCCAGCAATGATCCCCTGATTATGTGTTCTCCGATACACACGAGTCTCCGTTCGCCGTTGCTGAAGCCACACCTCCATCAGTGTCTCCCACGGTAGTCGTAGATGCCGGGCGAGACCTTTGCTCGTCTGTCGATTTCAAGTGCCGTTGCGGCCTTTTCCACCAACACCTGCTTGGAGCTTGCTGGCTTCAACGTCGTGATGACCAACGAAACCATCGCGACCCTCCTCGTACTCAACCACGTCCATCAGATTGTCAATGAGGTCGGACAAATTCAGAGCGTTGAGCCTCTTCTTGCTGTGGGGATGCATCTCATAGTTCAGCTTGCTGATCAGGGCCTTCTTGGCCGAGACTGGATCCCACCCGGCCCTCTGAGTCAGACTGACAAACTCGGTGACGAATTCTCCAAGCGGGCGGTTGTCTTGCTGCATGAACTCGAGCTTGGTTCGAGCGGCGTGGAGCTTGTCGCGAGTGTCGAAAAATTTGTCGAGGCATTGGACAACTTCAACAGACGACTTGGGGACAGCGGCGCCGGGTCGATTTATGAAAATCGACAGGGCCTGTCCTCGAAGTCGTGTCATGATGTAAGCCGCTTTGTCTTCCTCAAGACCAAGGCGTTTGTCGAAGTCCAACTTGACCTTGAGCTGGTATCGCCAGGCCTCATATTGACTTCTGTCACCCTCGAATTCGGGAATGTCGGGGATTGGAGACGTAAGGTTTTCGCTGGCAACGGCGGTAGGGGCGGATTGCTGTTGAGCCTGGAGGGCGCTGACGACTGCTGCTTCGATGTCTTTCTTGAAATCATCCTTGGTTGCGTACATGGGATGCTCCGCATGATCGTCGATGTCCGTGTTCTCTCTCAAGTAGTCTTGACTATGAGCAGCATCTCCAGTCGTGATTTCCTCGGTGATATGGGGTACGATGGTAATGGTCTTGGGGACCTTGATGAGTCGCGCCTCGTCCTTGGCTTCGCTGATGATGGAAGCAAGCGTAGAAGTCTGAGATTGGCACCAGTTGTTTCGCTTGACGGCGCACCAGTACTCGAGGGAGTCTGACAGATCGTCGAGTAGGAAGAGACATGCAATGTTGTCTTCAACCTTCCAACCAGCAACAGTTCGACAAAGTTTCACTTGATGCTCAAAGGCGTCGATGTACTCGCTGATGGAGCCATAGTCGGCAGGCTTGATGTGTCGGAGGCCATTGATGGTCGCAATCTTTGACTGCAAGCTGGGCTGATCGAACAACTGGTGGAGCCTGTCCCAAATCTCCTTGGCGGTAGTATGGTGGTTGGCAAGCTGCTCTCTCACCTTTTGAGAGCAGTTGCTGTAGAGTAAGGACATGACAACGGCGTCTCTGTGCCTCCATTCCTTTCGCTGGACGGGATTCACGCCATAGGGAAAACTTCCGGTCAAATGCTCTTCGTTGTCCATGGCCTTGACGTGGAGCTCCACGGTTGTCTTCCAAGAGGCCCAATCAGCTCCATCTTTGAGCTCTGGGACGTTGGCCTGCGGATGGCCGTCCAGAGACGGAGCCATGATGGCAGAAGCGTTGGTGAGAGGATGAACGAGGTTGTTAAGAGTTGAAGGGGAAAGTGACGATTGGGGTGTTTTATTTTGCACGTCGTTTGTGGCCCGGCGTCGGGTCGGCTTGGTGCCGGAGGATGGGTTTGGGAAGGAAAGAACGGAACAACTGCCTTGAGACTCCTCAGGTCTAGCTACCCGCACAGCAGCGAATGAACGCTCCCTGGGCGGACTTGTACTGCTAGGGGGTCTAATTTCTTTCGACACCCACTGTGCCTCTTACTTCTTACGTGCCTGCCCATTACAGCCTCTTGACGTCGCCCACACTCCACTGCTCATACGCCTCCACCATCTCGGCTGTAATCCTCTTGGGCACCTTCTCCAGCGCAGCTTCGAAATCCGCCGACTCGACGCACGGAATTCCAGTGTCTTTCCTCTCGATCCGGCGTCTCAACCTCGTCCTCGCCGCTTCTGCACACACCTCCACAATCTCAGCACCGCTGTATCCTTCCAGTCTCTCAGCCAGCACATCCAGGTCCACATCGTCTCCCAATGGCCTCCTGCGCATTCCGGCAACGTTCAGAATCTGTCTGCGGGCTTCCAAACCAGGCGGTCCGACGTATAGAATGGCATCGAAGCGACCAGGGCGCATGAGAGCAGGGTCAAGAATCTCCGGCCGGTTGGTTGCAGCAAGGACGAGCACACCCTTCAAACTCTCGATGCCGTCCATCTCATTGAGGAGTGTTGTCAAGACATTCATGCCGGACAAGTGCGAGCCGGACGTCCTGCTAGCAGCAATGCTGTCGATCTCGTCAAAGAACAAGATGGAGGGCGACGCGGCACGAGCCTTGCTAAAGACGTCGCGCACGGCACGTTCAGTCTCTCCAACGTACATGGATGTCAGCTCCGCGCCTTTGACGGCAAGGAAATTGAGCGACGACTCGGTAGCAATGGCTTTGGCGCACAGAGTCTTGCTGCAGCCCGGTGGTCCATACAGCAGGATTCCTCGCTGCGGTTGGAGATCGAGAGCGTCCATGTCATCTGCGTAGCGGTAGGGCCATTCGGTGACTTCACGCAGGGCTTGCTTGACGCTGTCGGAGCCGCCAATGTCTGACCAGCGAACCTTGGGGGTTTCGAGGAATACTTCGTTCATCGCTGTCGGGCGCACTTGGAGAAGAGCGGCTTCGAAGTCCTCGAGTTTCACTTGGGCAGGCTCCCGGTACACGAAATCTTCGTCATCGAGTTCAATCTCAACGGGCTCCTGGGCGGCCTCTTGCTCCTGCCGCTGCTTTTGAGTGTCGTCGTCCTCCTGTTCTTGAATCTTCATGGCATCGAGCGATTGCTCGAGGTCATCGGCTGATGAATGCTTCTCCTGCTCGAAAAACCTATCCACTGCTCTTTTGAGTGCCTTTTTGTAAAGGGCCGCGAGATCTCGACCTACAAAGCCGTGGGTTCTGCCGCCGATTTCGTCCGCAACCCAGTCACGGATCGGCCAGTCCTGGTCCTGGAGCACCTTGAGAATCTCGACACGGGCTCCAGATTCGGGCACCGGGACTTCGATCTCATCTGAAAAGTGTTGTGGGGTTCTCAGGGCAGGGTCAACATTGACCAGTTTGGTGGTAGTGCCCACAACCATGACACGGGCCGTTCCCAGTTTCTCTATCTCCGCCGCAATGCATCCTGCTAAGCTCACTCTGGAAGAAGCACCATCTTCGATCCGGGGGGCGAAATTCTCGAGTTTTTCGAAAACGAGTAGACTTGGCTGGGCCTTGACGGCCTCGTCAAATGCTTTGCGTAAAGCGCTATGGCTCTTTTCGGATGACCCAGCCGGTTCTTCCACATTGATGACTTTGCGCCATGGTGCTTCGCTCAGTCGACGCAAGAGTAAGCTCTTTCCGGTACCAGACGGACCATGAATTAGAACCCCTGTGCTGGTATTCAGAATAGTCGGATATTTTTGACGGCGCAGGGTGTTGGTAAGGGTTGTCAGGCGTTGATTGAGCTCCAAGACCTGGCGGTGCAGTCCGCCGATGCCCTCGGCGCTCATTTCAAACTTGGTGGGCTCTTGTGCAGTCGTCGTGGACACAGCTTGGCCTGCTTCAAGAAGGCAGACCTCGCTCTTGTAGTCGCAATAGTACGGCACATGGGGTTCCTCGGCTGGAGGCTCGACCTGGCTGACTACAAAGCGTACTTTTCGACCAGACCGAGGGTGTGTGACTGCAAACGTCCCGTTTGGAAGGACAGCATCAAGAGACCCTGCGAGAATTGAATAAGAGAAAGGACTGGATAAGGGCACGCGGGATAGAGACACGGAAACAAGGGACTTTCAAATTGCAGAGGTCTGCTTACACAATGCTACTTTGGCTAGCAATTCCAAAGCCTCCTTGGGCAGCCTGATGCTTCCAGGCTCCAGCTCTTGGATATGAAGTTTTTGGGCATGGCGCAGTCTCTGCGGTTCAAATTTGGAAACGGTGACCTTGTCTTCCAGTTTCAGACCAAACAGGTCCTTCAGGGGCTCTTCTATGAAGGCAATGCGGTTCTGGTCCTTTGGGTCGGCCTTGGTATTCCAGGCCACGCCTACGGCTTTGGGGTTTCCATTGGGCTGATCAAGGAGGCAGTAGTCGCCAACTTCGAGACCCAGAGACTTGAGGTTTTTCATGGACATCAAGACCCTCAGACCGCCTGCGTCCAGGGCGCGGGGCGGCGTGGAGGCCTTGGCCGAGGCCCAGCGGAGGCGGAATGGAGAAATATCCATGTCGGGGGGGCTGGCACGGTGGGAGGGGGAGCGGGAGCGGTCGTGGGCGTGGTCGAACTTTTTTTTTTTTTTCCAGATGTGGTGGGAGTTGACCAGTCAGAGCCAATCAACGGGCTCAGAATTTGCACTGATCAGCCCCTCGTTGACGTCGGTCTCGGGCGTCTCCAGATCAGCTCAGAGTCAGGGACAGGAGAGTCAGAGCTTCCGGTTGCCCTGGGTGGCCGCTCTCCGTCGCTCCCCGCCCGTCCGTCCGTGCTCGGGCGCTCGGGCCGAGTGAAGCTCCCGTCGTGCCGCCCCCGTGTCCGCATCTCCAGCAAGCCCAGCTTGACGCGACTCTCCAAGCAAACTGACCTCCCACGCTTTCCACCTGGCCCGATTTGGCCCAATACGCCCTTCCTCCGCCTCAACCCATGCCGCCAACTCGGCAGCTACCCTTGGATTCTCTCCATCCTCTATCAATCGCCCTACGGAACTGCCTCGGCATCACCGATCGTCGCCTGCTCACCCGAGCTCTCCACGTTTCTCCAAGAACCTCTCCAGACGTGCGGCGCGTCGTGTACTCTAGCAAAGAAAACGGTCCTGGGGAGGAACTTCCCCAAATCGCGTCTGCACAAGGCCGCAGGATATCCCGACTGGCGCAATTGGATGAGGAGTTTGTCAAAATCGTGGAAAGAGGGCCTCGCGCATCGCCGACTGCAGGAAACTACAGCGAGAGGCGCCGACGGCTGACAGGTGCTCAATCAGATACGCAGAGCTCGCATGAAGCGGAGACCGTGGAAACAACGGAAAAGCGCTCTCGAATAATAGAACCAGGAGCGCCGCTTAGCTTGCAGCAACCGATTGGACAAAGTACGGGAGATGACGAGAAGCGCGGCATGTCTTCGTGGTCTCCCGAGTTGCTCAAAGAGACACCGAAAGGGCAGAGTCCGAGTCCGAGCCCTCATGTACAAGTCGACATGATGGAGAAGCAAGATTGGACTGGAATCTCGTACAACGAGGCCATGCAAAACCTCGACATTGAGCAAGTATCAGCTACGACTGAAGATCCAGTCGTACTAGATCAGGTCGCAAGGACGTTGCGCCAGAGCAACGAAGAAGCATTCCAGGACAAATCCATTCTCGGAACACAAACGGAAGTGGCAGATAGTTCAGGTGAACAGGGAGCTGCTCAGGCGTCTGAGTACCGTGGTCGAGATTTGGAAGTCGAAGAGGTTGTACAGCAGGATCAGCCTCCGCAGCTGCGTTTGGAGAAAGGGCAGCACACTACCACTGTGGAAAATCAAGGCGGCCTGCTAGCGGCCCTGTTTCCTGAAATGAGCGGCGCACCAGATACTGAGAACCGAACCGTCGAGCAACAAGAGGAAGCGGATGCCCTGGAAATCCCAGGAGGACTGGTGGCTGCAATGTTTCCCGATTTGACAGAATCATCGGAAAACGAGAACAAGGCCGTTGAAGACGACCCCAATGAACTATTGGACATGTTGTTCCCCGAACTCAGTACAAAGCAATCCAAAGCCGAGCGAACACCCACAAAAACTAGCCCGGATTCGAAAGAGGACCCGGGAAGTGGAGTAGGAAAGTTTAAGTGGTCATTCCCTGAAGAGACTTGGGGGCGAAATGGGCAGCTTCCACAGGCCATCCTGCAGCAGAAATCTGCAAGAATGAATTCTGACCAGAAGTCGACAAAGAAACCCAAGGACACAGTGAAAGTCAAAAGAGACTCGAAACCGGTCGATGACTCTGGGACAACAAAAGAGCCAGTTGACCGCAACTTGAACTACCATGACGTTGTTCCAGAGAATCTGCTCGAGGAACTCTTCCCGGAAGAGTCCAAGACGCAGAGCAAAATGGAGGTGGCCAAACGACGAGAATTTGAGGTTCCGAAAATGAGACTCGACTTGGCAGCAGGGCCTCAGCTGAGACACTACATCCGCTCTGGGGAGATCAAAACCCCACGACAAGAACATACCTGCATCGTTAATCTGCAAGCCGTCAGTCCTCGACTGACCGAAGAAGACATTCGAGGCCTGCTCCCACCCACAATGCACATTGAGGGCTGGAGCTCCGAGTACATAAAAAGTGAGCCACGCCCGTCTTTCCTTTCTCGCCTTTGCTGACTCCTCTAGCTATCCCAATACGTGACCCAACCACGCTCGCTCGAAAGGACGCGTACAATATTCTCTTTCGCAGCGCATACGGCGCTCTAGACTTCCAAAAGCGCTTACGCAGGCTACACGACATTCTCTTCAAACAAGCACCAACATCAATGCTCTCGCCGCGCACACATCCACTCAGCCTGACGGACCCCGAAACGGGCGAAAACTTCAGGGCATCGCTTAAGCTGTACACACTGGGGCCGCCAAGCCAGCGCGGCAACGTCTACGCGAAGGTCCTGGGCGAGCCATGGCCGCACGAAACGGCGCGCCTGGTACACAATGGCGGGTATCCGCAGGTCATGGACCTCGCGCCCGGCATCGCCGCCAAGGTGCTGCTGCACTTTGACGGCATGCAGCCCACCAAGTACGAGATCGTCGACGCCATCCGCGCCGATGGCCACGACCGCGGCGTCCCCTGGGACATACCCGGTGGCCACAACGGCGGGCCCACCGTCGTGGCTGGCGTGGTGCAGCTGAGCACGGCGCGTCGAGACGACGCGTATTCGGATACGTCTGCCCTTATGCGCAAGTTGCCGCCGAGGTGGCTGATCAGTTTTCGGTCCAAAGCTGAGGCGCATCGTTTCGTGAGGAGGTGGCATCGGAGGCCTTTTCCGTGGCAGCCTAAGGAGTATAGTGAGTATGGCGAGGATCTGCCTACGGTGAGGGCTGAGGTGCTGTGGTAGGCTGGGAGTCAGTTGGTGCTGTAAATAGCGTGAAACCTCGTAGATACAATGAGGAGCAATCCGTCAGGGTCTTGGACGAGAATCAGAGTATGATTGATGATGCAGATCAAAAAGGACGGCAATAATGTATTGAGCGTTTTGATATTCATCTGGCGTCTCCAGCCATGAATGTCCTTTGCTGCATATAAACAATGCCCCGTCATAAAAGATCCCAACGCCGCGCTATGCCAATGCGCTCCCGATTGAAGTTCCCAAAGTCAGCCAGAAGCGCCTTTCATCAGTCCCACGCCTATTCATCCATCTGCCATGCGTACTCCAGGTCCCTCCGATTGGCGCGCGCATTCCTCGACTTGAACCACTCCCTCTCAAAGCCATTGCTGCGATCAACGCCATCCCAGCGGTGACCGGGGCGGATACCATAGCGATTGGGCTCAAACGCGCCCTTGTACAACGGCTTGCCCGTCCGGCTCTTCTTCTCCTTTTTGGTCGTCAAAAACTGCATCGCAGGATCATTCCAGCGCTCGACCTCCTTCATCTCCTCGTTGATCTCCTTGTCGTCGGCGGTGCGCGCAAAGGGCATGTACTTTGCCTCGGCGAGGGCCTGGCGGCGAGCCTCCTTTTCGGCGCGCTGCACGTCGCCCTTGGCCTCCTCCTCCTCCTGGCGCTTCTTGGCCTCGGCCTCGTTGGCCGCGCGCCGCGCCTCCGCCCGCTTCATCGCCACGTTGATGATGCGTCCGCTGGCGTCGCGGTAGATGGTCTCGCCCGCCGCCGCGCCCGCTTCGCGCATGGCCGCTTCCATGTGCTTGCGCTCCTCGCGCTGCCGCTTCTCGAGCGCCGCTGCCACCTGCGATGCTGTTTGTAGACCCGCCGCCGCGCCGGAGTCCATGACCGGGCCATCTTGGTTGTCGGCGACCGTGGGTGCTTCGTCGTCTGCGGCGCCTGAGGCTCGGTTTTCTGCTGCGGCCGAGGCGATGATGGCGTCGGCGGCGGCTTGGTCGGCGTTTGTGGGCGCGCTGCTGCCAACGGTTTTCCAGCCGGAAGTCTTCTTTTTGCGGAACTCGGCGCTGGTTCCGGCGACTGGAAGGATTGTCAATTACTGGTTGGCGCAGAGTGGGCGTGTACTCTGGAAGAAGTCGAATATGCGTGGTGGGATGATTGGGAAGACGTACCGTTCATGGGCGCTTCATCGTCGTCGTTGGTCTGCGGACCTGAATTCCAGTCCGTGGCATCGTCGTCGGCAATGACAAGGCCGCCGCTGGCTTCGGCCTCCTTTCTTTTGCGCTTTTTGCTCTTCTTCTTTTCCGCAGGACCGTCGGCAGTCAGGTACTTCTTAGCGAGGTAATCGGCAAGGGACATGATGCTTCCAAAGACGGGGACAGTTGACGGGGAGCTTTCGAAGCTTTCGGAGGTGACGTCCTGCCGCGCTAGCGGAGCGATGATGGTCTGTGCATTTGGACAAACATGGCAAACCTCAGGCAGGCGCCACTGCTCCCTCCCCCGGTGAAACGCTACTCGAAGAACTGAAGTCTATCTCCACCAGGATTCTGCAACTTGACTTTCAAAGCCCATGTCGATCGAACTTGATCGAATCTTGCGAGTTTCAATCCAAACCCAAGATTTACTTTTTGTTCTGACTGTTCAGTAGCTGAAGCATCGCAAAAGACGAGTCACTCGCAGGCAGAAGTCGTGGCCGGTCGTCTTGCGGCCTGGCATTCTTGACGTGCTCTATTCCTACGAGGCCCACCCGGTGACCAGCTTCGACAACTTTGGAGCCATGTCTCGCCGGTCCGAAGAGGCGGCTGCGTGGTTTGCAGCCGTATATCAGGCAGTCCAAGAAGTGCCCTACGGCAAAGTCACGTCCTATGGGCACATTGCGCGACTGGTGGGAAGACGTAGGTGACAACCTCGAGTCAATGTATCTGTAGTCGACGACTGACCTGTTTCCACGACCAGCCGAGTGCCCAAGGTGCGTGACACGGTCTGGGGGCGTTGGTGGTGAGGTCTGACCATGACCCTTGCAGGCAAGTCGGTGTCTATCTCAAACACCTGGCGTCGTCACCGAACGCAGCCGATGAGAGCAGCCGGAGCAGGCCGAAGTGGCATACAGCCAACGTACCATGGCAGCGCGTCATCAACTCCAAGGGCATCATCAGTCCGAGGTAAGCGCCTTGAATTCCTTGTCTCACGCATGTCCCGTGACTTTTGGGGCGCTCGAGGCTGACTTGTCGACAAAGAGGCCCGTCGGGTGCGAGCAGGCAGGCAGCTGCCCTACGCGCCGAGGGCGTCCACGTGGATAGGGGCAGCTTGGGAGAGTATTTAGTCAGTTTGGAAACCTACGGCTGGTTTCCCGACATGCTGCCCAGCGAGGAGGCGGAGCTGGAGAGCAGCGACCCGGACAGCGACAGCGACATGGGCGAGGGCAATGACGTCGAGCGCGCAGCAAGGTAGGCGGAGGGGGAGGATGACATGGACTAGATCCGGCGGGGACCCAAGTGCTGCTTTGCTTACGGGGGTGGGTGGATCCGGAATGCAGAGAGATTTCGGGGGGCTTCGCGGCTTGGGTGGCTACGGGCGTATAGCGAAGCGCAATTCAAAGGTGTAGATGCGGCGTTGGATGGGGAAACGCGGAGGATCATCGGCCAAGGACTTGTGGTTGGTCGTGATGCGGGCACCTCACCTCCCTCGGGGCACGGCCGCCCGCTACTGTACACCCAAACTCCATTACCACCAAGGTGCTGAACTGCGACGACCCACGACAACCCAACGCCCCCATGTGCGCGAGTGAGGCGCGATAATCGACGGCCGGGCCGGAGCCGGACCTGGGGCATGGCCAGGTGGAGAGGCTGACAGACAGCAGCAGCAGCAGCAGCAGCAGCACTGGCAGGCCGGGCCCGGCTTCGCGCTCTCTCCGCTCCCCCTATCAGCGCGCCGCGAGCTGAAGCGTGGATGGCTTTCAGGGCACCAGGAGGGATGGTCCCGTGTCCATCTGCCACAACCAAGGCTGCTCCTTATCTCGACCTGTCCTAGTCCCTTTGTCCCAACTTAGAAGCCCGCTGGCGTCATCCGCCGTACATAAACAACAACACCGCACCCGCCTTTATCCTGCCTTGCGCCCCCCGCAAACTGCTATTCCCAAACCACGCTGCCCATCCATTGCTGTCCGCATCCGCATCCGCATCCGTGCAAACACCGCCCTGCCCTTCTAGGAAAGCCCCCTCCTTTTCGAGACGCCGCTAGACCTCCCCTCCCCGCCGCACCGCCACTGCTCCATTCGGCCACGGCAGTGACTCAGCTGGCCCGAGTCATCCTCTGGACCGGTCACGACCTCCGTCGACCCTCTTGACCTATAAGACAACTTGCACCTACTAGCTCGCCTCTTAACCTCGACCTCCACCGCATTCCAGCCATCCCAACCGACCTCCATTCACCTCACCCATTCTACCTCACCACAAGTCGTTCCCTTCCTGCAACCAAGCATCCCATCACGTCGACCATGGCTCCCGAGCAGTCCTTCTCTAACGATCTCCGCTCCGCTGCCGTCGACTACAACCGCGACCACGAACAGAAGCACAAGTGGGCCTTGGGTGGCCAGCACGGCCCCGGCCGGATGGGCGAACAACCCAGGCCCTTCCGCTATGCTTCGGGGTAAGTCGCGCATGGCGGGGAGAAGCTGCCGACGTTGACACGGACTGACGTGATTGCTAGTATGAACGCCGCCTTCAAGCGCGACAATGCCAAGACCGCCAACCGCGCTGCGAAGCTCCGCAAGCAGGAGATTCTCCCAAGCGAGCCCTACACATCCAGCGACTCATCGGCCGACGAGGAACCCGTCGAGGCCTCGGCCGCGCCCGAACCTGATGCCGAGATTACATATTCGTTTGATGCGGAGCGGGGTCCTAGCCAAGGCAGCCAAATCCTGAACCAGGCGCTTGTCCAGGCCATCGAACGCTTTGAGGATCGCAAGACGCACGAGCTGGTCGAAGAAGAATACGAAGTTCTCGATGAGAACGGCGAGGCCGCACAGGTCAAGGCGCGTCGTTCGGCCAAGGGCAAGAAGAAGGCTTCAAAGTCGGACGACGACGACTTTGTCGTGGTCTAGCGGGGCGATTAGGCTCGAGGGCGGTCTCTTGTGCTGCAGTGATTCGGGTTTCGGCATGGCGTTTTGGTAATCGACGGCCTGTTACGAGCGGCCAGATTGGGTTTGATTCTGACTAGCATGGATACGGGCATTTCAGGAGAGGAGCTCTGGGTTTTGCTGTTTCTCGAGGAACTGATGGGCCCGGATAGTCAGCGACGGGCATGGGCTTTTTTTCGCGGGGAATGGCATGGTAGATGATTGCTTTTCGATGATGCGCTGATAGGCGCCATACGAACGCTCGCAGATTGCTCATGGTGCAACATGAACCTGGACAAGGCGGCAGCTACGTGAAGTGAACGAAAGCATGACGATAAGGGCTGCAAAGGTGGAGGCGTGGAGCTGGCGACGTCCACTGACGATCCCGGGGTCGGGAATGCCAAGGCTCGCGCAACATGCTAGACCCCGGTTACGTCATGCGGCTGGACCACCCGTTACCTTGGACGGCCTATCGCCATTCCTCCGCTACCTAACCGCTCACTATTCTTCCTCCTCCTTGCAAACATCTGGTCGACTGACCTGACTGTACCCTCAACGACTCCTCTGTTTTTGCCTCTTCTGGAGCGCTAATGCACTCGCCTTCGCTGACTCGTCTCTGACCACGTCTCCCCACTCTTGCCCTTTCTTGTACTGTACACTTTTCTGGACATGGCCAAGTCCAATCCCCCAGTCTCCAAGGCACCGCGCCCGCGATGGGTGCTTCACCTCCAGGCTCAAGTCTGGCGCGTTCTCATGCAGATCGGCATGATACTCCATCGCTTCGCGCCGCCCCGTCCTCCTAAACCTTCGTTCTCGCGGACCGTTCCAACAACCGTTTCTCCCACAAAGGGCCAGTTCACTCTCCAATTCTACACTCCCGAGGATTACGACATCCAAAAGCGTCTGCGATCTAAAAAATTCCCCGTCGTCGTCAACTTCCACGGTGGCGGCTTCACACTCGGCACAGCCCATGACGATGCCCGCTGGTGCGCAACTGTCGTGCAAGAGGTCGGCGCCATTGTGGTGGGCGTCGACTACCGCCGCGCCCCTGAGCACCCGTTTCCTACGGCCGTCGAAGATGGAGTGGACGCCATTCTCTATCTGGCCGAGAATGCAGAATCACTCAACATCGACATCGAGCGCGTTGCCGTCTCTGGATTCAGCAGTGGAGGCAACATGTCGTTGACGGTGCCTCTGCGGCTGCAAGGCGAAACAATTCCCGAACCACCAAACGCCGAGACGCCCTACGGCATGCAGCGTGTTCCACCCTCGACAGACAACATACCACAAAAGACGCTATCGGCGGGGCGAACGCTAGTCAACGTGCGGCGCGAGCTCTGCATCAAGGCAATAGTGGCGTGGTATCCGTCAGTCGACTACACGCAAACACGCGAGCAGCGCCGCATGACGTGCGTGCGGACCGACCAGGAGCTCCCTGCCATCTTCACCAAGCTCTTCGACGAGTCCTACCTGCAGCCGCCGACCATGGACATGGCGAACCCGTACCTCTCGCCCGGCGTTGCGCCCACGGCCATGCTCGCCGGTCTGCCAGAAGACATCATCCTCTTTACGTGCGAGTGGGACATGCTGCTCGCCGAGGGCGAGCGCCTTCGCGACAGGCTGACCAACGAAGTCAAGAAAAAGGTCGTCTACACCTGCATCCCAGGCGTTCCTCACGGGTGGGACAAGGCGCCAAATCCCATGAAGCCGACACCTGGCGTGCAGGATTACTATCTCAAGGCGTGTGCAGAGTTGCGCAGGGTCTTCCACGAGAAAATGCCAGACACGGCCGTCGAACGCGATTTCGAGGGCTTCGAGGACAGCGACGAGGCCGAGTCGAGCAGCGCGGGCAGTGGTGTGGGCATGACGGCCGAAGAGGCGAGGAGGAGTAGCCGGCACGCTAAGAGACAAAGTGTCGTCAATTAGCACGGGAAAGTTGTCGGTCTTTGTCGGTGTTGGTGTTTGATTCGTTCATGTTACCCTGTTGTCCATCATTGCGCGGTGTTTGCTTATGGGTTTCCTGTTCTCTTTGTCTCCGTGCCGTTTGGACGTTCGAGAATTTTCGTTTTTCCTCTTCCTGTCTCGTCACTTCAGTCTTTCTCTGCGTAGACAAAAAGTCGTCCAATCAACGTCATCGATCCTCGTCGAACCTCTGCACTCTCCCTCTCTGATTATCTTCTGCCCCGTGTCGACTCGGCGAGGCTAAGGCATTTCGTGCGCTGTCAAACTCGGATGCTCTTCAAACTTCAGCATCAGGACGAAAACGGCAAAAGGTCAAGACGGCTGGCATCGCAAGCAAGAGGCAGACAACAGTAGAAGAAACAAGACCTGAGCTCGGCTTCAGACATGCACGCTCCTACTTATATCACATACTTATCCCGCCCGCCATCCGCCCTTGCTTGGATTGACATGTCAGCAGCAGCAGCAAGTGGCGGTGCAGCATCATGTGCCCATGTCCGCCTCGCTTTATTGGTTGGTTGGTTGGCTGGCTGCCATCACATCAACGTACGGCTTGCCCAGCTTCCTTCCTGTCGAGTCATGGTTGAGTGTCGGATTTCCCTCCTGCTGCTGATGGCTGCCTACGCACATGCATGGAAAAGACCAATGCCGTCTTTCCCTAGACTTCCGCTTCCTGAGTGACGAGTCAGGTGGATGCACTACGCAAGACTGCGCTGTCGTTTTCTCTCTTCGTGTGCATGTGGAATTTCCTGGCCGTATGTGTACGTATACATGTATTTGGGCTGGTAGCTCGCCTACGGACTGCGTTTGATAGATCGCTGTGTGCAAGACAGGTGATCTGTCTCCCCATCTGTATACCTACCATGCTAACCCTTGGTCTGGCATGAACAGGACGTTCTGATCCTGTTGTATGGCAAGGCAAGGTGCGTGTGTAAAATAGATGATCCTTTGTAGAAGTCTATGGTCTGACTGCGCTGCTCCACTCTCTGTGGTCAGTTCGTCATTGAGGCATTCCTGCGCCGGGCATTGGCGACGACTGGAAATTCAAGTCCTTCCTCGTAAGTACGAAGAGATCCGAGCGGAGCTAAATGACTGCGCGAGTAAGTCTGCAAAAAGACACACCACCGTCATGCCCTTCTCCTTTGGGGGCGGGATGGTACATGGTACTGGTGGGTCTTCTGGACTCCCGGGACAGCAGAAAGAGCCGGTCAACATAGGGCTGGAAGAGCCGCATCCTTGGAACTCAAACGCCCGCGGGGCGTGGGGTCCTTGTGCGAAGAAGCCGTCGCAACCGATACTCTTGCTTGGGATGATGCTGAAAGGGGCTACTACTAGAGGGCCACAGTGGGTGTCGAAAGAAATGCGACAGACCTCCTGGCAATAAGAGTGCACTTGGGGAGCATTCATTCGCTACTATAGTCACACTTAGGGAGTATTCATCTGCTACTATAGTCACGCTTAAGGAGCATTCATTTACTACTATAACCACACTTGGGGAGCATCCGTTCACTACTGCATCCAGACTCGGGGAGTCTCATTTCTTTCTACACCCACTGTGGGGCCATGATCTGACTTGGGACGATCCTCATCCAAAGCGGCAGTAATCGACTTGCTTAGAGCAGCGAGCGCATTGGGAAAGGCAAGGTCCGAGCTTTTCCTTTGGGATACAGGTGTGAGGAATCAGGCGGGCTCGGTAGTTTGTTCTCAAGATGACTTTGATGTGTTGTTTCTTCCAAACGGTCGGTCGACGGTCTTGAGAGACAATCCTCAGCCCTCCAGAATCAACACGGGCGATTCAACTTGTCTCGTAGGCGGTCAGCGCGGTTGCGTCTGCAGAGGTTTCCTGAAGATGCATTAGCTATTGTACTGATTGAGCCCTATGACCCAAACATTCGCACAGCTAACTCGATCAAAGTTCACCTTGCGAACTAAGCATTGCTAAGCATTAAGCCCTGCGCAAGGAACTTCAGCCCCAACAACTGTTCATCGCCCCGGCATTTCAGCCCCCATCGTCTTTTTGCAGGTGTCGTCTCCACAATTTCTGGCCCCCAACCGTCAGGCACCAGGCAGGCCCTGCGCCTTTCTCGATGCTCCATCCAGCAGTGCCGAACATGAGAATAGCTCAGACTGTTCACCACCAAGGGAAGTGATGGACATTGTACGTACCTTCGGACCAGAGTTCGTCGCCCCAAAGTAGCGGAAACGCGCGTTGAATGGAGACCCACTGCTCGAGATGGAAATCTACGGCGACGGTGAATGTGTATAAAGAAGTTGAGTCTTTTTCTCGTCCAGCAGAACATCAACTCATTCTCCAACACCATCCACAAGCGCATTACACTCAAGAAATACCTTTGACAAGTCTTTACATCCACCACCGCAACAATGCAGTACAAAGTCGCCCTTTTCTCTTTCTTTGCCGCTCTGGCCATGGCTGCTCCCACCCCCGACGGCCTCCCTGACGGCACCACTTGCACCATCGACAGCACCACGACGACCAAGTGTGTTGACGGTAAGCGATTGGTGGACAATTCCCGGAAAAGACCAGCGCTGATTTGATCGTACAGGCACCTGCTATGCAGTGAACGAGGGATGCAGCAGCCGTATCTGCGCAGTGCCCAGCGGATCCGAGATTGGCTCCTGTCAGACTGAGACCAAGAAGCTGAGGAGAGGTCTCCCCGACGGCACGACCTGCACCATTGGAAGCACCACGACAACCAAATGTGTTGATGGTACGTAAACATACCGCTTGGCAAGGAACGACAGTGCTAACTTGCCTTCCAGGCACTTGCTACGCTGTGAACGAAGGATGCAGCAGCCGCATTTGTGCCGTCCCCAGCGGATCCGAAGTTGGCACTTGCCAGACTGAGACCAAGAAGAGGGAGGCGGCGCCGGAGCTCCTTGAGAAGAGGTGCACCGCCAACGGTGGCTCTTGCACTCAGCTCAGCCAGTGCTGCAGCGGAAATTGCGAGTACGACTCTTCCATTGGCCTCGTCTGTAAGGCCTAAGCAGTTCGACTTGAGGCAGTGGAGGGTAGACGAGCTCAAACAAGGCGAACGGAAATGGGCGCTTATTACGACGTTACGTGGAGCGAATGGAGAAATTGAAATGACAGACTACGAAGAACCTAAATATTAGAAGATGAGAAGCACGCAACTGCTTGACAACATGTCGTCGTGAATCACCTCATGCCTCTTTCTCTCTTGTGATGCTAGACTTGGGGTCCAAGGGGGCGAATCCTCTGATGGATCTGATTGGATCGTGGCGTTCAAAGGCTCAAGGTGATGGGAGCCGTTCACCTAGGTACCTTTATGCGTCCGGGGCGATCCGTAAAGTGTTTTGTGCAGACTGGGAGTGCTATGAAAACTGCGACTGGTCTTCAGGACACTATTTGCTTTTTCCTTGGCGAGAAACCGCGCCAATGATGCCGCTTTGGCTCCTGTTTGCGGACATGGCGGAAACGGAGATGCCGCATGAGACTGTAAGGTGAATGAAGCAGGTGCAGATTCCGTATGGCTGCACCTTGGATATCGGCTTGTGTTTTCTTTCAACTGTCGCACGACTGCTTGCCGGGTGGTTCGAGTCATGCCATTTGCTCTGCGGTGTTCTAGCTGTCTACTGAGCAGTCATTGGTGGAGCTGTGCAGAATCCGGCGTGTTGATGTTGTTGACAAGGCTGAGGAATGCAAGGCTGTCTGATCTTGGGCCTGATGATCGAATGGGTTCGGTGGGCGGAAGAGGACCGACATCGGATTGCAATTCCAAAGCCAACAACATGGATCTTTTTTCTTAACCCAAACTCTGGTACACCCAACGAAATCTTAGAGTATTGAAGTTGGATATTTATAATCGACAGCGGAACCATTCCTCGCCAATGAAGCATTGTGGGGGCGTCTTCCGTCGTCAAGACACCTGACGTCATGCACGTGATGGTCAGCTCAGCCGAGAACCACCGACAACGGGGGCAGGCATTGGAGTCCTTTCGGCTTCCGAAGCTCAGATATCAAGACAACAAGGCCGTCTCGTCTGCATCTCACGGGCGGCGCCCGAACACCTCACCTATGACCCTCGCCCGCCACCATGGACGACGACGGCGTCTCGCCCAAGAACCGGAAGCCTTCGCTGCTCGACCTGCCCGTGGAGCTGCATCTCCGCTGGATGTCGTTTGCCGGCGACGCCGTCATCACAATGCGCCAAGTAAACAAGCACTTTGCGAACATCATCGAAGCCAACGAGCGTGTCCTGGCTGACCGTATTTTCTGCCATACGGCAGTGGGCCGTGCCGTCGTCGACAAATGGGGAGTGGCATGTGACAGCTACCGCAAGTCGACCAACTGGCGCAAAAACGCCATGTTCTACCGCAAGTTTTGGCGCGTCTTTGGATGCAAGAAGATTTACGACGGTTGCTACACTTCCAACACCGGTTTTCCTTTTCTTGACCTCGAGGTCTTTGACGGCGTCCTCATGCGCTCACCCCTTGCGCTGGCCTGTATCTTTGCCAAGATGGATCCCGTGGTCGAAGACAATCCTAAGTGGTTTTTGGTCTCGCTCAAGGAGTCGCGCAGAAAGCCGGTCGACAATGGGAAAGTGGGGAATTGAGCCGGGTCGTTCGGCACGGGTTTCTCAAGAGTTGGAAAGGACACCAAACCTTATGTTGTCGACGATACCAATTCGAAAACGACGAACGACCAAGACAAGACCAAGAAGAGGATGCGGGTAGAAGGCTAGGAAAAGGGATTCCATTTCGAGGGTCAACCGAGGTCACTGAAAGCACTGACGCACCATGCTTCCAGCCGCGGAAATCAACTTGTCCAGAGCTTCAGTGCGATGCGAGACTACCTGACACAACTTTACCCCACCATGATGAGATGGTATCCCGACCGGCGTCAGGAACGCTTCCGATGTGGACGATCTGATCAAGCCAAAAAACGGTTTTCCCGCTTGAGAACACCACCAATCAAATCAACTCGCAAAGGATCACCGTCGAGGCTCATGGTGTGATCCACGCCTAGTCGGAAACTATCCAAAGCTTCCGAGGATCCCTGTATTTTAACAGCGGTTTCCCCAGATCGTCATCTAAAACGACATCTTAAGGAACATCGGAGCACCGTCAAGGTTTATCAAGTACCTTGGGGCTCCAGCTCAAGAAAGTTTCGGGGATCAGGAGCCATCAGCTGCACATCTTACTTGTCCACTGTCCGCCTTTGACGTATCTCACTGTGGATTAACAACAAAGGTTGATGCCAATCAGACGGGCGCTTTCGGATTCCGGACCGACGTCAACCTAGAAGCTGATGGCCTGCAGCATTGGTTGGCTACAGAACAGAACCAAAGATTCACGGTGGTACACATCGACTTGGACCTGTGGCTGTCTGTCACCATGGAATTCATGCAGCTTGTGGCGCCAATCCATGAGCGAAAGCAAGCTGGATGGCGTGCATATTACATGCCGAGCTCTCATGAGCTGAACCAAAGACTAGCTTCTTGCGAGCTTGTAGCCTGATGCGGTCAGTTTGGCGAGCCGCTAGGCGGAATGGCGCAGCGCAGGTCTTGCCGAGTACCAGAGACACCAACCCCACTTCAAATGGTTTTGAGCGGATGAGCTCCCGCGGCTTGGCCAAACTACTTGGGTGTTCAGCGTTGGGCGTGTAGGTAAGGGCTTTGTTGCTCCGGCGGCCCGATGGGGAGCTAGGATCTCCCAGCGCAATTCGCAAGGGGAGGAGGAACCGAATTTCAAAGTTGCTTGTTCCGCGCTACCAGGGTCGACTACGAAGAGGTCATGAGGCTATCAGAGTTGACTGAACATCCCCTCCAATCATGAATTTCGTACACTACTGCCCATTGCTCCGTGCAACCATGGACTTGGTACGGTGAGATTCGAAAGACAAGTCCAGCACCCTGTATATACGAGTAAAAAAAGTGCCATTGCAAAGATGAGTGCTGCGAAGGGGTACATGGGCCGTCCTCGTCAAGGATAGACCCCGGAACATTGAAATCAACAACATGCGACGGACTCGCTCAAGGCCCAGATCCATGCTTTGTGTATCTCTTATTCTGGTCCTTATACTTTGTGGGAGCGTTCGACATCTGGCTCAACTTCAACTACTGCGGTGCCGATAGCACATTCGCTCGTCCGAAATCCTTCACCCACCGGCGACGATCGCTAGCTTGTTGCGGGAATTTACGCCACTCCACACCTTGAGAATCAGGACCGTCGAAGAACGACTACATGGCCGAGACTTCCGCAGCGACACGGACCTTCCTGAGCTAGGCAAAGCGTACCAGACAAGTCTCGAGGTTTCGCATGTAAAAACATCGCCGACCTTTGATCGCACGGAGGACACAACCTACCAAACGTCCGTTCCCACCCTGCATTGCACTGCCGTCATGGTTTCTGGCAGAGAGGCAACAGTTGCCTGCCTTGTGTCGTCAGGAATCGCCACTGGGTTTGTCGGATTACGCCTCTACACTCGCTTCAGGATCAGTCGCCATCCGGGGTGGGATGACACAGTGATTGTCATTGCCGACATCTTCTCGATAGCACTGTGTCCCATATATCTCTATCGTAAGTTTGCTCTTGCTCGCCATAAGAAGTGCCGCCTCGTATAACTCACGCGCAGCAGAGCTCAAGTATGGAATGGGTCAGCCCATAGCGAGTCTGACGCCCGAAGCACTCGTCACGCTGCAAGAGTGGTTTTGGGTGTCCACTTGGGTATATGTCTTAGGAGTTGCCTTTGCTAAGGTGTCGATTCTCATCCAATTCTTGCGGATCTTCGTCGACTTCAAGACGAGGTTCGCTTCCTGGTTTACCATTCTATTCATCGTAACTTGTTGTACTGTATGCTTTTTTGGGGGAATCTTCGCCTGTAACCCTGTGCACAAGTTCTGGGAGCAGTCATTGTCGGGGACATGTATCAATTACATGGCAATTTGGTTAGTTGAACCTCCCCTTGAGTCTACCCCCCATGACTAACGGCAGTTGACAGGTACATGCACGCGGGCATGTCAATACTCAGCGACATTCTCATCATCATTACTCCGCTTCCCATAATATTCAACATGAACCTTGAGAAAAAGAAGAAAATCAGTTTGGCAGTAACTTTTGCGATAGGTGGATTGTAAGCCATGCCCAGCACCAATCTGTTGTGCCAACTGACCATCGCCAGTGGCCTCATCACCTCTGTAATTCGGCTCTACTACCTGCATAAGCTCTTCTTGGTAACCGACAAGACGCTCTACAACCCGCTTCCCGCACTCTGGTCGGCCGTCGAGCTAAACACCGTTATCATCTGCGGCTGCCTAATCACGCTTCATCCTCTTCTCTCTATCGTCATCGGTCCCATCCGACGTTATGCATCATCCTCGTCACCTTCCAACTCCCATGGCAACACCATCGTTGGCCAACTTGGCAGCGATGGCGCAAACTCGAGTCGTCCGCGTCTTTGGGGCACGTCAGCGCGAGCCGCCGGACCGAAGTTCAAAAGCGATGAGGATCAAGGCAGTCTGAAGCCTCTGTATCCAAATTTGGCGGACGGCGTCAAGATTACGACGACGATAGACATGCGGTCGACGCGGAGAGGCTCCCTGGCCGGCAGCAGACACCTCTACAGCGCGGGCGAGCTGGATCCCAGCAGACAGCTGTCCTCGGCGTCCCAGAAGAGCACAGAGATGCGAGAAGTGGTATGACCGCGTCTACGTTGTCTTTCAGTGCTTTCAACACGCTTATGAATTGACTTCTACGCGGGTGTTGATTAGGTCGTCGGTCTTGCGCATCCGTTGCACTTTGTAAGAGTGCGTTCTTGTACTATGTTTCTGTCTACACAGCGAGCTATTTTGTTGGACTTTTGTGGCAATACCCCTTTTCTAAAAGTAATTTTTCGAACAAGCAACCATTTATCACCATTAGTCAACCTTTTCCTTGGCTCCGAGAGACACGTACCTTCCACTACTCAGGTACAGATTTTCAATGATGTAGGAGGTCCTTGTCCATTGAGACTGCTTAAACAGATGCCACTGCCCCCTAACTCCGTCGCCTTTCCCCCTTCAACCGGCACGTCGCTTTCGCCTCCGCGTACCCGCTAGACAGGACATGCAGCCATCTTCGCCCTTATCTACGCCCCGTACGGCGACCTCCCCCATCCGAGCGCGACAACGAAACCACTGTCAGGACCACCGTCAGGACCACCGCTCCCACTAGCACCCTGCTGCGAGCCACCACCTCCCCCTCCACCTGCGGAGCCATGCTGCCCATACCACCCCGGATGACCCGGCCCTCCAGGAGCTGGGCCATACCAACTCGAACTCGACTGCGCAACCGGAAAACCGTATCCTTGGCTCCCTGGACCAACAGAGGGACCGCAGACGAAATCACGCCGATCTACCCTCAGGCCTACCATCGCGGCCGTCGTTCCTGGCCCGTATCCTGCGGCAGACGGGGCGGCGCCGCCGCCGCCGCCACTGCCGCCACTGCCGTTACCGTTGTGGCCTCCGTACGGGCTGTAGTGGTAGTGGTTGTGGATCGTCTGGTGCAGACCGCTGCCACCACCATTTTGCCAATGTTGACCCTGACCTTGGCCGTGGCCGCGCGGAGCGAGCGGTGGAAGAGAATACGGCTGAAGATGTGAGTGGAGAGAACCGGATCCGGATGTGCCAGAGTTACCGGACAGAGCTGCGGCTGCGTCGGGCGAGCGCGGACGACGGTTGCGCCGTTTTCTGGTTGTCGGTGGAACGGAAGAGGAAGAGTTGTCGTTGTTGCTCATGGCTTTGGCTCGATGATGGCGTCGCTTTCTGAGATGCTGCGTGCAATGGGGGTCAGAGGCAAGTGTCTTGATGAAGCCGGTGAAGTTCGTCGAGTAAGAATTGAACAGTCGAGCGGGAAGTCCAGTGGAAAGAGATCAACAAGGACGCTGATGGACGCTGACTGACGAAGTGTGTAGGGGAACCTGGAAGCTGCCCGGCACCGCTGGTTTTATATCATGTGAAGTGACTGCTGCGTTTTCGCTTGCTCTCGTTGTCTGTCTGCTTTTGCTGCACAACAATGATGCTAGCTGGACACGCCGAACTGTCTCTTCCTCGTTGCCTCTGGTCTGGTCGTGGGACTGCCAGCTTGCCAGCCAGACAGACAACGCATGTAGGGAACTGTTGGCCCGTCTGTCTTACCGGCTTCCTGGGTAGTTCGCTGCGTGTTTGTTTGTCCTGTCAGGCTGTCTACGCCAGCTTAGGAAGACGAGATCAAGCAACAATGCAGACGAGGTCAAGACGGAGCAAAGTGTTTGGGCCAACGGAAATCCTCACACATGCAGACATGCATTGCAGCAATGACGAAAAGAATGGCGCGAAAACGACTGCAACTGAACAAAGAGAACAAAGAGAAGGCGGGATTGTGATGTCGCCGGCAAGGAGTAGCAAACAACGTGCGCAGGCAGAACAGCACGCAGGCACCCACGGCTTCTTCGTTTGCACTCTTTGTTTTATCTGAACAACGGCGAAGAGACCGAAAAGCCTCGAAACAAAGCAAAGAGAGGTGATGAGACAGGTGGCAGCGAGTCCACTCATTTAGTCGTTCAAAACGCATTTGCCGTGGAAATTCACACGGAATTGGCATAACGTTTGGTGAAGATGCGACTGCTAGACTGCTTTTTTCTTCTCTCCGTTTACATTTCCACTTTCAAATCTCTCCACCTCTCCGCCTGTTTTCCTCCGTCTTGACACCCTTCCACCGCTATCAGATAGACAGACTAATTGTCGACCCTGAAGTTGACAAATGAGCACCGAGCCTAGGCTATCATGCTTCCCACTACCCCTTTTGATTCCTCTTTGCTCCAGCACAGTGGGTGCCGAGAGAAATCAGACCTCTTGGCAATACGAGTGCGTATAGGGAGCGTTCATCCGCTACTACAGCTGCGCTTGGGGAGCAGTCTCCAGACCCAGGGCGTAGAGATTGCAGTCCCTGCCGACAATGGACAACGCGAGCATGGCGAAAAGGACAGATCGAAGAAACTCAAATGTGCAGTACCACATTTGCCAATGCTAAGGACGCTTGTAGGCAGTAGAGATTGCTTCATTGGAGCATGGATAGTGAGAGGGCGAAACGACGCAACTCAACGCAATGCGGACAAATGCGCCCGAGTGCCAAACTATATTGGTGGACCGCACAACAAAAGAAAGGCAGAGAAAACCCCCCCCAGTGAATGGTGTGCACACAATGAGGACGGACGGATGACATCATTGGCAATGGCAATGGCAAAAGCAACAACAGGCAAGGCATATGTAGAAGAGAAGAGAGAAAAAGCACGCTAGACGACACCACCACCTCAAAATAGTGGGAGGCGGGGCAAAATAGGACTAGGGAGAAGAGTGGTGAACAACAATAAGCAAAAAGCAGACCATGATGAATCATGATACGGTAATGAGCCCGACCGGCCAGCTGGCTGACTGCAAAGCATTCCATCCCGTCCCGTCCTATTCCAGGCATCCCGCTCGAAAATTCAGCACGCAGTGCGAATGGAAAACGCAGGCAAAGGGGAAAAACAAAAGCCAATCCCGGACCAACCCCGACCGAACCGACAATGTATTGACTGACTGGCTGACTGACTGGCTGACTGACTGACTGCTGCTGCCGATGGGCAATGTGCCCCATCAAATCTACTACTTGCTGTTACTACTGCGTGGCTTCCCTTCCTTCCTGTGCATGTTCATCTACTCGTACGTCGCTGTATCCCTTGTGGGGCAGTCCGCCATCTGCTTCAAGGGCGTTGGATTTGGCGGCCATGCTCGGGTTGTCGGGCGGGCTCGCCGGTGTCGTCATGATGACTGGAGGGACGGCGCTGACAGGGGTGAGAGGCTCTTGATCCGCTTGGGGAGATTCCAACGAGCCCGTCAAGTCACCTGCCTTTTCTGAATTGTTGTGTGTACTGCTGCCCTCGGCGATATCTGGGACGTTGGGAAGCTGCTTCGGCGATTCATCGAGAGGCGTTGAATGTTCTTCGGCTGGCGGAGACGGCGACCCAACGTCCTCAATGTGTTCTGTATTTTCGTTCCTCCGAGAGCCACCACTCTTGGCTCGCTCCTCTTCGTTGCCAATCACTGCTGCCAAGCTTCGAAAGTTGAACATGGGCTCTGTGCCCGCGCCTCCGCCAGGCGGCGTCTCTGCAGCGAAGGCGGGATCGCCCGGACTGTTGTTACCTGTACCTAGGCTCAGGCCCGAGGCGTTGGGTGAAGGCTCAAATGAGGATCCTGATGCAATGCCAGGTGCACCATTGTTGCGAACAGAGTCGCGCTCAGATTCGGACTCGGCAAATGAAGATCCGGAAGAAGAAGCATTGGACAGCTGACGGAGCATTGTCCGGTGAGAGGGCGCATTTTGAGAGTCTTGGGGTGAGGGAGGAGTTGTCACGTCGGGAGCGTTGGAGGACTGCGAGGAGTGGATGCGAGCGCGGCTTTCCTCGAGATGGCGTTGTGGATCAATACGCGCCGACGAGGAGCCAACGGTGGAGGTCGGTTCGCTCAGAGGGTTGAAGCCGACGCCCGACCTGTCAATGGCCTTACCCTTGAAATCGTTTTGGCTGGACGGACCAGCTTGTGATGAATCATCCTCGGGCACGTCAACGGGGAAGAAACCAGACTTGCGCGTGTTTTTGGTCATCTTCTTTTCCTCCTTGGCCTTCTTCTTTTCCTCCTTCTTGGCTTGCTTGGCTGCCTCCTTTTCCTCCTTCTTTTTTCTCTCCTCTTCCGCCGCTAGACTCAATCTGATTGCCTCCATCATCATGAGCTCTTCGAGATCTTCCATTCTCGTCCTACGTGAACTATGCCGTCCTGGAGGGTTTTCATGGTTGTCGCCGCTTCTGCTCGTGTTTGACAGCAGCTGCGTCAGCGGATCGCTCGAGCCGTTCCGCGGGGTGCCTTGGCCGCTGCTGTTGGGACTGTCTCCAGAGAACAAGGTTCTTCTTCTCCTGCCAAGGCCAAACCCTCGGCTCTCTGAAGGGTTGTTGCCAATGACGTAGGCTGCATTGTGTAGCGCAGTGGCGGCGGCGGACCTGCGCAACGCATGCGCGCGGGCGTCGTTGAGCTTCTTGGCCCAGTCTGGTCGTATCATGTCGGTTGTAATGACGCCAGGAGAGTTGGCAGAAAGAGATTTTCCACGCTTTCGTGCACCCTCTCCATCAGAGATTCCAGGAGAGCTGAGCGAAGATGAAGATGACATGGCGGAAGGGTGAGAAAGCTGGCCCTGGTAAGCCAGCCCTCTTCTGAATGGCGGAGGTTCGTAGGTCACACCGAATTCCGGTTGTACACAAAATGGGCATGCGGCAGGCTCGGAAATCAACATGCAATCATCCTGCGGCTCCTGCGAGGCACTGGGATCGTTTGGGTCATGGTGTTCGGGAGGATGGGGATCAGGACGTTTAATCTGCACGAAGCACTCGGAGCAGATGGGTTGGTCGCAACATCTTGTCCTGTTCAAGTACGGAGGGTAATATAAGAAACAGATGGGGCACTCGGATGCGTCCTTGTAAAGGAATGCCTCTATTGGCTGGCCGTTCACGTAGGGATCTTTGGGCAACATGATCTCTTGAGGAGTCATGTCAGCTTGAGAGTTGTTCTTGGACGTGGTGCTGAGAGCCGCAAGGGTCTTTGCGCGCGTCCGAATGAAGGGGTTGGACGAGGTTGTTTTACCGGCAGGCGAGCTTGGCGATGGGAGCGAAAACCCTCCGTATCCGGGCGAAAGACGTCCTGAAGTGTCAGAGGTGGCAGAGGGGGAGCGAGCAGTGATGGGGACCATGAGGCCATTGAGGTTCGTGTCGGAGGCTTTGGGACTGGCATGCGCCGATGGCTTGTTTTCCAATTCCGGAGGAACCTCGTCTGCAGGAGGAATCGGCATGCCACGAACAGCAGCGACCAGTTGATGTTCAGCCCATGAGTCGTTGTGGTCGTTGAGTCCTTTCCAGAAGGGCGCTATCCGACGTTCAATCTGCGGGCGTTAGCCGTGCGCCCAGTCACAAGGCGTTTGAACATACCATGAGCTGTCTGACGATTTGCTTGTTAAAGTCTTCTGTTCCGGTGTAGGTTCCCAATGTAACTAAATATCCTCCGTCTACGCCCTCCTCCTGCATGCTCCGCTCGCGTTCCTTTTCCCTTAGCTCGCGCTCTTTGGCAAGCTTCCTAGCTTCGCGCTCGGCCTTGGTTTCGCGGCGCGTGTATCCTTCAGGAGGATCTCTACTGGAGCCAGGGCCGATGCCCAGGAACGATAGGTCGGGTCCACTGCCGCGGCCGGTGCGGGACGAGTAGATGCGATCGCCAGAGGCGTGCGACGAGTGAGAGGTGGCGGCGTGCGAAGCATCGCCAGCTCTGGAGTGGCCTGAATGACCGACGGAGGCCGTGGGACGACCCTCTCTGCTCGAGTTGTTACCCATGGTGGAGGTCCAGAGCTACAAGTCGGAGTGGTTGGAAAGGGATCGAGTTTCAACAGGTAAACATTCGATAGCTCGAGCAAAGCGGGGGACCCAGGTCGATGGCTCGAGTGTCACCAGGACTGCGAGAGGGGAAGTTGGTCATCCGCGGCGCATCGTGGGTGTGGTCGAATTGGGTGAGCGACCGGAGCTTGTGCAAGTTGCGAGAGGTAAGGTAGTGGTAACGGTGAGAGGTTGGCGGGTTGGCGGGGAGGCAGGTGGAGGATGAGTGAGGCTTGTTGTGGACGGGCCGAGGACTGGCTCTGGATGGATGCGGGAGCGGGTGCGCTGGCTCCAGCTGCGACGGCGGCCTCTGCTGTGCCTCGTAGAATGTTTCTTTTGCGACAGGATTCGCGGGGCGTGCTTTTCGAAAATTGGGTGCCGTGGGTTGGATGCGTGCGTCTGGTCTTGTCTTGTCTTGTCTTGGGTTGTGCGAGTCTGAAGCTGTGTGAAAGGCGCGCCGGGTCCGGCCTTGTTCCCGTGCTTGTGCCTTGATTACCTGGTCGCTTTGCAGCGCCGCCCTACAATCAAATCATCATTCAATCATCATCCCGGCTCGCCCTTATTCGACTTCAGTTACGTCAGTCTGGGTGGCCTCGCAGCATAGCATCATGTCGCCCTCCGCTGCTCCCGCTGCATCACCCCCGTGATCACTTCTCACGCGACCGCATGCCACTCGTCATAAAGACTGAATTGTTCCCGAACCGCGATCCCATGCCAAAACTCCACACTCCACCAGCGCCGTTCGCAATGTATCTATCGTGTACACGTAATCCCGTCAACGCAGCGGCAGGTCTTTCATGTCTGCGGCTTCTGGCTCCGGGCTCGCTGCAGGAGTTGGCCATGGGGCTTCGGACTCGACTTCCGTGACCGCTTTCTTGGTCGTCCTTTTGCTAACAAAGCCCTCCGACGGCGACTCCCACGTGTAGTCGACAAAAGATCCAAGACATTCCTGCACGCCCTCGGCCAAGATCTGGACGGCGTGCTTCCTGTTGCGACTCCACTCGTGGGCTCGCCGCCAGCGACCAGCGCGGTCGGCGATTCCCTGGCCATCCTCCAGCCCATCCAATATGCTCCTCCAGACCGTCATGGTTTTCTCCAGCTCGGAAGCTTTGCTAACGCCAATGACGCTCACTCCCAGCTTCTTGCCGCCCACTTGCTCAATCGTCTCCCTGGTCAGCGGCACTCCGGAAGCAGGATCGCCAAGAGATCCAACAAGCGCACCCGTCTGCAGCCAAGTCTCGAGCGCAAAGCGGATGGCGAGGACCTCGAGCTTCTCCCCGTACTTGTCGCAAAAGTCGGAAGCGTCGCGCACCGCAGCGCGCAACTCTCTACTAGCCGGGTGAAAATCCCCCATGGAGCCGACCGGTACGCCTTCTCTCCGCAATAGACCCATGCCCAGAGGGCTGGCGTTGGGCACCACGTCGACGCCCGCATTCACCAGCCGCTCTATTCCCTTGGTTGCCAGTGTTGTGTTTTGCAAGGTAAAGTTGGCGTAGTTTTGAACAATGTCCAGCGGCTCTCCAGTCTCACCGAGGACTCTCTCCGAGATGCGACACAAAGTGTCGACAGGGTATCCAGAGATCCCTACGTACTTGACGGTCCCCGTCTCGTCGCGAATCCGGCGCAATTCGCGAATGGCACCCAGCACTTCATCCTCGCTCACGAACTCTACGTCATGGCAATACACGGCATCCAGGTATGGTGTCCTGAGCCGCTCGAGGCTCCGTGCGACCGATGCGCGCACCCATTCCGGGCTGTAGTCGAACTCGTCCGAGGAAACGCGACCAACTTTGGTCAACAGAAAGTATTCCTCGCGCGGAACCGACGCGCGCACAAAGGGCGTCGCGAGGGCGGCGCCCAGCAATGACTCGGAGGGCCCGTAATAGGGCGAGGTGTCGAATGCGCGAATGCCCAACTCGAGCGCAGACTGGACGAGTCCAACAGTGTCGAGCGCATAGGGATCTTTGTTGTATTGGTGGTTGAAGGTGGCGGTGCCAAAGATGAGGGGCGGCAGGCTGGCCGACAAGGGCGTCTTTGCTTTTGCTGCTAGGGACATGATTTTGAATTTTACGGTTGATGGCGAGTAAGGCGGCAGCAGGACCGAGGGCGGGCGTGAGCCAATGGGCGAGTGAGGCTGCAGAGGTAGGTTGGCGGCTGAAGTTTATTGTCGCGAGTCGAGGCAGAATCGATGAGGCTCTTCCGGGCGGCCTGGGGATGGAAAAGAAGGTTCAAGGTGTTGTCGGGTGCAGCAGCGGGAACGCTTTCTGAGAGGCCGGGCGTTTGAAGACAATCCAGAGAGCCGGAGAGAGCGAGAAGGGAGACGGACCCTGAAAAGAAGAGAAGAGGGACGCGCAGACATGGCAGCGAGGTCCGCCGTCCGCCGTCCGCCAACAGCCCAGCCAGCGAGCCCAGACGTTCGGCCGATCGCGCTCAAGTCGTTGACGTGCTTGATTATTTGATGCCTGAAGATGAAATGTCGTGGCCGCGCTAATGCAGGAACCACACCGCAATCAGCGTCTTCAATCCACCAATTCATGATTCTACGCGGCACCGACTTTGGCCAGGCTGGCCGCTCTGGGCCCGCTTTGCTTCCATGGCGCTTGTGATTGCTAACACGGCCGCCCCGATCCTCCACCATCTACAACCTCCCAGGTTCAGCTCGGCAACCGACCGAACACAGAACCCTGATCGACACTGCCATGGTCGACACGACGCCAACGGCTGGCATGCGTGGCTGGCTGGTTGGCTACTATAGTCATCTCATCGAATTGGGCCTCGGACTTGGCTATAAGCACTATCTGCCACGCAGAAGATGGATGCGGCGCTGGCCCAGACTGTCGTTGCTGGAGTCTGAATGCCATGCGCCGCTCCGGGTCGGGATGGATCGGGTGCTGCGCAAACATGGTGTTGTGGGGGAACCAACACGCTGTCTGCTATGGCGGGATTGCGCAACGTGCAGTGTGTAGATCATGTCCTGGCCGGCGGGATTGTGGTGGTTGCGGGAGGCTCCTATCGCTGCAGGATAGAATACAAGAGAGCCTGCAAAACTTGCTCGAAATATTCACAGAGCTTACCGTCACTTTTGCAAATCCTCCATCTCGCGGCAAGCTCGAGTCCAACTCAGCATTAGTCGCCAAATCTTCACCGAGTCAAAAATCAAACTGCTCGAGCATACGTCCTTCTACTCGGCTCCGTCTCCTTCTCCGACTGCTAGATCAGATACGCTGGCGGTCTGCCAGCTCCCAGAGCAGCCAGCAAGCAAGGTATATGCCAGACCACTTTATCGCACGCAGCAGCGCGTTGCAGGCGGACGTGCGTCATCTTGCAGTCCGATCTATGGCGTCAGCAACACCCCGTCGAGTAACACCGCCTCTGCACTCATTTGTAAGCCTCGCCCACGATCAAGCCAAGCCAGTCACTTTTCCGCCAACATCGGGTGGTGCTTGGTGTCTTGAGCGGAAGGTAGTGGATCAGACAGATGTGACGAGTCCTCTGCGCCATTGTCCGTTTGTCAATCTCGAGTAAGCTTTGCTCGCGCACCCCCGCTAGCTTGGTCCATTGCTTGGTATTCTTGTCTGGCGCGGGAGAGATCCGTGGCTGTGGCGGGCCATGTTTCGCGTCTCGGCGCGTGGCCGGTTACACAGTCATGCCTTGATAATGCGCGAAGCTGCTGGGATGGTGGTTTTGATAGGACGAGTTTGCCCCTTTTGTTTCGAAGACTGCACTCCTCCTTTGACTTCACCCCTTACCATCCTCCTCATTTTCAAGCGGTCGGTCATCTGCGTGAGTCCGAGTCCGAGGGGTTTGAAAGAATTTGGTGGTTGAGCAGCGCGATCGGTTCCGCGACACAACTCAACTACCCAACACCATCACTTCCACCCCACAGACTTTCCGCATCACGAACAGACCTCTTCTTGTCTTCTTCCGCTTTGTCTAGCACGGTCCTCGACGCGTGCGACTCGGATTGTAGCTGGGAAGACGCCCTCGCGTTCTCGTAGCTCCACGTTGATATTATTGTTTCACCTCTTTCTTTTCCATCCTTTTCCACCCACTAGTCCTACCCTTTGTCATTGGGGTTATGCCTTTACTCCAGCGTTTCCTTCTCGCCGGCTGCCGCAAATTCGCCGCCTGGCACGGAGAAGCTGTGTCAACTTCCTAAGCCCCTTATTTTATGATTTATATAATGTCACAAGCATCTCTCTTCCATCAATTCACAAGCGGGGTTGGTGTAGTTGGTTATCACGTCAGTCTAACATCGAGTTTCCGAGCAATTGGAGCTTGTGTCAGAGCACTGAAGGTCGCGAGTTCAAGTCTCGCATCCCGTACTTTTTGCCCACCACAATCCCGGCGAGAAAGGGCCGAGCCTGCTTTTTGCCGGATCCCAAGGCGAAGGAGAAGCCATATCACAACGGGGAAAGGGAGGGAAGGGGGTTCTCTGGCTTCAATAATAGAATGGGGTGTAAGTGTCGACACAAAACCCCCTTTCCCCCCTTCTCCTCCCCCTTTTATGTGTTTGTCGGACTGGGTATGATGTGTGAGACCTGCTTGCTCATTTTTGGTTCACACTGCTATCTGCGAATTGAATTCTAGCCGCTTACCCTCGTCCTCGCGAATATTTAAAGATGCAGATCACGGCTTAAAGCTACCTCAGCCTTGAGTTCACCGTGTTTCTAATATGTCTAGTCATTAACACGCGCTACCACTAAGGCTTTTTTGGTCTTGTAGGCGTTTCTATCGTCTTTCGGATACTTAAGCACCAAAAGGTGGGGCGATGTGCTCGCTAGACAAGCGAGGGGCCAGAGAGGAGGGTTGACAAACTTAAAGATAAAGGAACGTGCGAGAGATGGATGGCTGTCATGATAAGGCGGTGCTTGGCTCCAGTCACAAGACAAAGAAGACTTGAGATTGTGTGGTGGTCACAAAGACAATAGATCTACATTTTGATTGTTCGAGGCGGATGAGGGATGAAGGTGGAGACTGGGTCGAATGTGTAATTGCACGACGAGGAACCTCTTCACTTGTTACACAACAGACGAGGGAGGTGGAAAACCGCTCCAGACCGAGTAATGCGATCCCTCGTTTTTGGTGAGGGATTGGCTAGCGAAATCCATCTTTCCATCAATCTTTAAGATAGCAACTCATGGCGAGCTTCACAGCTTCGGGCTTCCCTTCTCCTTCTCCGCCTTCAATCGCGCATCCCTTTCCCGCACCGCGCTCTTCAGCAACGCATATACCGTCTGCAACCGCGGCAGTTCGACGCCTCTCTGGCGCGCGATGCGGATGGGGAGGCCGAGAATGACCTCCAACTCCAGTGGCTGGCCGCGCTCCCAATCAAGCAGCATGCTCGGCTTGCCGCCCTTGTTGCGCTCGGTGCTCTTCAAAATGGCGTCGGGCCCTGCCAGCTTGTCCGGAAAAGGACGGCCGAGGATGCGCGGCGCGGCGTCGTAGAGCTCGGCCATGATGCCGTGCAGGTGCGCGCGCAGCTCCGCGTCCGTCACCATGTCTGCGTTGCCGCGGCCGCCGCTGAGAATCGCCGACGGGTTGAAGGCGGCGTTGATGAGCAGCTTGTGCCACCGCACCTGCTGCAGCGACACCTCATCGTAAAATTCGGCGTCGCGCAGCCCGCCCAGGTCGTTGAAGAGGTGCACGAGCTCGCGCACGCACGCGTCGCCGCGCTGCGATAGCTGATGCTTCTCATCCTGCTGCGGCGTCGATTCGTCCGCGCCCAGCCCGTCTGTAAACGCGCCCATGCTGATGCGCGTCCAGCGATTCTGCCTCACGACGCCGTGCCGCACCTGCTCCGCCGAGATGACCGTGACGGCTGAGATGACGGGGTTGCGTGGAAAACGCTTGCGATGCGCCTCTTCGATGCCGACTCCGTTTTGAATCAGCACAATGCACGTCGCGCCCGCGCCAACCACGGGCTCGATTGCCGCCGCGTCGTCCGTCACGTCCGGGAGCGCCTTGGTCGTCACAATCACGTAGGACCATCCCGACGCCGGCGTGGCCGCGGCCGCTTCGTCGATGGAGGCATAGACGGCGTGCGGCGCAAAGTGGTAGTTGCCAAAGTTGCGCGTTTCGAGCTCGATGCCGGAGCGCGAGAGGGCGGGGTAGTTGGAGCGCGCGACCAGGGAGACGTGTATATTTTTAGATGGCTACATCAATGATTTCGTTAGAGCTCGCCGTCGAGTTGATATCAGAGGTCAGGCACACACGTGATGAAGTCGTGATGCGTAAAAGCAGCCTACTGCGCCAGCGCCGACGAAGAGGATATGGATGGGCCTGGCATGGTTGTTAGCATGGGTCCAGATGTCGGCAGACAAAAGAGAGTTGAATAATGCGCATCTTACTTTGCATCCGACCGCTCGGCTGATGCCATGATGTAGGTGAGATCTCAAAGGAAACAGGGCTTTTGCGACGAGTTGGTTGAGAACGCTACAAACAGAGGCTGGAAGACTGGAGAAATGAAAATTTGACAAAGCCTGGAGAAATTCAAGCTGTAATGTGGCGTCTCATAGACTGCGATGCAGCAGACCAGATGCAACTGACAACGAGAGAGACCATCACGTGGAGTGACGACTTTCAGACGGGACCTCGGGAGATGATTCGGAGATGCTCTCTCACCATCCCGTCTCACCAGGCCGTCAGTAGGCAAGCATCAGGCCACAAGTTGAAACCCCAAGGCTAACGTAAATACTAAATTTTTACCGTGCTATGCAAAGTTGCGTCTAGGATATATGGCCAATAAAGTCTCTCGCAAAATTCCACCAAGCGCCATTTTCCCATAAACCGTGAATCTGATGACTACGTTATCCAAAATTCTTCCTGATTTTCTACAGCCAATGAGCTTAGAGCTTGGGCTTCTCCAGGCCTTGCCAACCAGCGGCCTCGGCAACGAGCTCAGCGCAGCGCTCACCGATGCTCAGCACCGTAAGCATGGGGTTGATGGTGACCATCTCGGGGAAAACACCAGCGTCCGCAATACGGAGGTTCTTAATACCGCGGACGTTGAGCTGAGGGTCGACGACGGCGAAAGGGTCCTTGGTGACGTCGCCCATCTTGGTGGTACCGGCCGGGTGGTAGACGGTGTGGTGGACGCGACGGCCGTATTCGCTGAGCTCCTCGTCCGTCTGGATCTTGGGGCCAGGGGCAACCTCGCGCTTGATCCACGACCGGAAGGGTTCCTGCTCGGCAATCTGGCGAGCGGCCTTGAGACCTGCAACAATCGTGGCGGCGTCGTAACCCTCGGGGTCGGTAAAGTAGCGGAAGTCGAGCGCGGGCTTGACGTTGGGGTCGGAAGACGTCAGGTAGAGACGGCCGCGAGAGCGGGGGCGGGGAATGTTGGGGGTCATGCAAAAGGCGTCGATGGGGGTGTCGTAGCCAAGGCTGGTCGGAGTCAGTTTTCGGCAGTCACAGTTGTACAAAGGACGCTTACCGAGCGGTGTTGTAAACAAAGGGAATCTGGTAGCAGTGGCACATAATGTCCGCAATGTCCTTGTCGTCGCCATTGGCGTTGGGGATCTCGCGGCGGAGAAAGATGGCGGCGTCAGAGTCCATGGTGGTCTGGTCGGCGGGCACAGGCTTGTTCAGCTCCCACATGATGATACTCTCGGGGTGGTCGAGCAGGTTCTCGCCAACACCGGGAATGTCACGGACGACGTTGATGCCCAGGCTCTGGAGCTGCTCCTTGGGACCAAGACCGGAGAGCAGCATCAGACGGGGAGTGTCGACGGCACCGTTGCAGATGATGGTCTCGTGCTTGGCACGAACGGTGCGCTTCTGGCCGTCAAAGAGAGTAATGTTGACGCCAGTCGCGCGGTCACCTTCGATGTTGATCTTGCTGACCCAGGCGTTGGTCAAGATGGTCAGGTTGGGCTTCTTCTCCTCGCCGCGGAGAATGGGGTGGATGTAGGCAACAGAAGCACTGCTCCGGCGGCCATCGTCGGGGTTGTAGGCAACGGAGAGGAAACCAACGCCCTGCTTGAGGTGGCCTTCACGCTTAATCTCAGCGTTGAAGTCGTGCAGGATGGGAATGTCGAGGGCCTTGGCGGAAGCAACAATCCAGTCCTTGCAAAGCTGGTTCCGGTGGCGCTCGTGGACGGGCTGGACAGTGTTGCGGAGGTTGTCCTGGCTTAAAGTTAGTTCATGACGTAGTACATGTCCACGCGGCACGTTACCAAAAGACGGTTGATGGTCTTGAAGTCCCATCCTTTGCAGCCCAGCTGCTGCCACCTTTGCATGTCATAGTCAAAGGTGCGGAAGGAGATCAGGGTGTTGTGGCTGGAGCAACCACCGAGGACCTTGGCGCGAGAGTGCCTGATGTGCGAGTTGCCCATGGGCTGCTCGGTGGTGCCGTAGTCGTAGTCAAACTCGCCGCCGAGGAGGTTGAGCCACTCCTTGAGCAGGAGCACGCGGTCATCCTGGTAGTCCGAGGGGCCGCCCTCGACCAGGAGGATCTTCTTGTTGGGCAGGTACTCGGCCAGGCGGCTGGCAACGACACAGCCAGCGGTTCCACCGCCGGCAATGACAAAGTCATAGTCGTTGACGGTGTGGGCGGGCAGCTTGGTGGTGGTGGACATTTTGGCGGGGCTACGACTATCAACGGAGCAGACGAGGAAAAAGAGGGACGGTTGCGGTTAGGACGAAGGACAGAAACAAGGAAAGGCGACGGGGAAAAGTCTCTTGAAGAGTTTTCGGGAGAGAGGATATGCAGGGCCCTCTGGGATCACCCTCGGAACTTTGGCAGAGGTTGTCAGGCCTCGATCGCACCGTTGTCAGTCGACCTGACGAAACGGCCGTCGGTCTGTTCCTGGCGCGGGACTAGAGCGCAAGCCGCGTGGTGGGGAGCGCGCGGGTGTCTTTGCTGAAAACGGGCAACAATGGAGTGCATCGATAGCACACGCTAAACAATTTTTCTCGACCACCGCTGTGCATCGCGATCCCGCGCCGCATTGCACTTTCTCTGCATTGACGTCGCCCTGTGTCGTTCCCCACTAAATCCAGTCCCGCCGCCGTCCGCCGCCCTCAGCTCTCACGTCCGCCTCCGTGCTCTTACGATCAACCGTCATCGCTTTGTTGTCACCACCATTGTTGAGTTCCCACCACCACCGCCATGTCGCAAACCTACGGTACGCGCCAGCTCTACTGGGACGGCAAGTCTCAGCCTGCCTCCTCCGGCAAGACGTTCGAGTCCATCGACCCGTCAACCGCCAAGCCCATCGCCACCGTCCATGCAGCCTCCCACGCCGACGTCGATTCAGCCGTCGCCAGCGCCCAAGCCGCCTTTCCCGGCTGGTCCTCTACACCCGCAGCCCAGCGCGCTCGTATTCTGCAACGGGCTGTCCAGCTTCTGCGCGAGCGCAACGACGAGATTGCCAAGACCGAGACGCACGATACGGGCAAGGCCTACAGCGAGACGAGCTGCGTCGATGTCGTGACGGGAGCCGATGTGCTCGAATATTTTGCCAACATGGTTGGTAGCGGTGGGTTGAACGGCGAGACGATACAGCTGAGGGACGATGCGTGGGCATACACGAAGAAGGAGCCGTTGGGTGTGTGCGCTGGCATTGGTGCTTGGAACTATCCTATTCAAATGTGCGTTATACTCATCAGCATCTCTTTGCGCTTCAATTCCATGTGCGATGCATGCCGTGAGTGCTAATGTGTCGACGCAGCGCCCTCTGGAAGTCTGCGCCGTGTCTGGCCGCAGGCAACACCATGGTGTACAAGCCCTCCGAATTCACCCCCCTCCACGGCGAGACCCTCGCCCAAATCTACACCGAGGCTGGCGTTCCTCCCGGTGTCTTTAACATTGTCCACGGTGCTGGGGATGTCGGTGCGTACCTGACGCAACACTCGGGGATCGCAAAGGTGTCTTTCACCGGACAAGTGAGCACCGGGTCCAAGGTTGCTGCGTCGGCCGCTGGCGGCATGAAGTATGTGACCATGGAGCTGGGCGGCAAGTCCCCAGTCATCATTCTCGAGGATGCGGAGCTCGAGAACGCAGTCGATGGTGCTATGATGGCCAACTTTTATTCGACCGGCCAGGTCTGCACCAACGGCACGCGCGTATTCGTCCCCGAGGCGTTGCTGCCGGCTTTTGAGAAGCGACTTCTCGAGAAGATTCAGTACGTGCGCTTGGGCGACCTGTTCGACATGAACACCAACATGGGTCCGCTGGTGAGCAAGGTGCACTACGAAAAGGTCCTGTCGTACATTAAGCACGGCATCGAGAACGACAAGGCCAAACTTCTCTGCGGAGGCGCCGAGGCTCCCGCGAACCTGCCATCGGAGCTCAAGGACGGCTTCTGGGTGCAACCGACCGTCTTCACTAACTGCACCGACGACATGAAGATTGTCCAGGAAGAAATCTTCGGGCCTGTCATGAGCATCCTGCCGTACAAGACGGTCGACGAGGCCGTTGCCCGAGCCAACAAGACCCAGATGGGGTTGGCGGCTGGTGTCTTCACCAAGGACCTCAACGCCGGCCACAAGGTGATTCAGCAGCTGCAGGCTGGTATCACCTGGATGAACACGTGGGGCGAGTCGCCAGCTGAGATGAGCGTGGGCGGATGGAAGAAGAGCGGCGTCGGCGTCGAGAATGGCAGACGTGGACTCGAGGCGTGGGTGCGCAACAAGAGCACGCTGATCGACATGAGCGGGCAGGTCGCGACGGTGTTTGCGAAGCTGTAAGCGCGCACTCTCCTGCTGGGTAGCAGCATTTAACCGGCGTTTGGCGGCTAATTGGCATCGCGCTGCGGAACTTGATCGAGCATTCGTCCTGGAATTATGTGGCGAACTCGTGGAGGAGCGTTGGGGATGTGCGGACCGGGAGCGGCCCGTCCCGTTTGTGGACTGAGAGGAGGGGCCCGTTGGAAATGAAATGCCTTGACCAGATGTTGGCGGTCGGCGCCTATTTAGTAGGCAGGACCAAGAACAGAGCAAATCCAAAGACATCTGTCGTGTACTGTGCCCCTCACTTGCATGCATGCGTTCAATACTCCCTGCTTCATCCGGGGCCTGACGTCACTTCTTATGCTCAGGATGCGCTTTTATTCTTAAAGCTGGTCAACATTACTCTTGTCTTGCCAACACCACGTCTGCTGTCGACCGAACAGACCCGCAACAATCCCTGGTGTTGGCTTCCGTCGATCGAATAAAAGGATGGTTCGATATCAACCGCTAAGCGCCCTCGCCCCGACCCCTGCCCAAATCAGTTTGCCGGGACCCACTCCAACACTGCAGCATCGCGGCACCGAAGACGCTGAATCTCAAAACTCCAACTGAAGCTGATGAGTCGCACGGGGCCGAGAGATACTTCAGAGGGCTCAAAAAATTGATATCAATGCTCCCAAGCTCTATGCAAGAAATTGGTAGCGCATATGTTAGGTTGAGGCGCGACAGGAAGCGTTCATGCACGCTGGTGGAGCGCAGAAAGGGAGCTTTTGAAGCCCCATATCCAATGCCATGGACATCAATGAGAGCAAGATAGAGCCCAATGACTGGTGAGATGGGTTGGATTACTCAACCATGTGTGTGTTTGATCCTGTCGGACTACAGTTCCGTGAGCGAAAAGTCTTTCAACCTCTTCATTGTTATAGAGCTTCTCGCGACATTCTTTGTCAACCTTTTCAACACCTTCATATCTTTGGTAACGGCAGAGTGAGTTTGCAGCATCCAGAACCCCAGTCTACTTGCCCCCTCGGCTTCATTTCCGTAGTTCCAGGGAAAAGATAACACCCAGGATGCATTACTTGGACGCCAAGCTGAAAACTCGTGTTAGAAGATATGTAGCGTTGGCTTATACATACTGCTGGCACGTTTCGGAAAAGAGGAAGTTTGACGAGAGGGCAGCTACAGTACACTGCCTGCAGCAATTGGGCACAATTTTACACCAAAAAAGCTTGAAATTGAAGCTGCCTTGGATTACGGCGTGTAGACGGAGAGACGGGGGGCTTGGATTTCTAGATGCCCCATGTTTCTGTAGGACCGTCCCTGTGAGCGGATCATGTCCTTGGCTTGGCCATGTCTTGTCGTCCACATATCCACCTTTTGCCCGTATTCGTGCTCGTTTTCGAGTTTGTTTACGGCAGCTACCTAAACACGTACCAAGGTAGTTTAAGAGGCGTCGGGATCAGCGTAAGTGCGCATGGTATGACTGGCCAAGCCGCAAGTACCACGGATACCTACAGTGATATCCTACTCATGTATTACGGTATCCGCACGTGAACAACGTGCGATTTCCACTCTCCACAAGACTTGGCATTTCCTGATGACCTTATTAACCGCCAAGCGCGCCCGAAAGCTTGAGTGGGGTGTCAGCAATCAGCCCTGAGGTTCGGTTGGCCTTGATTGAAGATCAACGGCCACCTAGTTTGAACCGCAGTGCGAAACCAGGCGCAGACACTGTTGCCTGCGCCATGGACGATGAGCCGAATCTGCATTGACTCTCTCTAGATGGCGTCAAAGATTATTCCCGTACTCGTAGTTTTGCAGATGATGCTTTTTCAAATCCAAGCCGACAGGCTCAACGGCTCCCCCACAGTAAACGTAAACCGCATAAGGGAACATGCCGGCGGGGGGCACGTGTTTTGGATGTCGCAGCGTCTTTCCCCGCGCATTTCGAAAGCAAACTTCGAGGACTTCGAATTTGTTGAAGTTCGTCTACGCGCAATGTTGCAAGACGATGAACGATTAGTGCTGTTGTACAAGTGGCGGAGCGCTAGCGGTGCGGGTGCGGCGGAACCTGCGTCAGCGCGTAGCCAGGCCACAGCGAGGCGGGACGCGGAATTTCTGGGACGGGATCAGATGTGGATGAGACGACGGATTGAAGAGTTAGAGCATTCGGGCAGTCGAGCATCCGTTGTGGTGGTGGAGGGGAGAAGTGTGTTGCCTAGTGCGCCGTCGTCGGCCATAAATTCAACGGCTCGGAACCTCGCCTCGCGTTCGTATTGCCTCCCGAACCCCCATTCCCACTCACCTGCGAATCGCAATGAGCCCAACCGAAACCGATATGCTGCCCTCTGCCTCACGCAAGCCCCATCGCAAGAGCCGAAATGGCTGTGGACATTGCAAAAGAAGAAAAATAAAGGTCAGTCGGTTTTTGTCCACTGCCAATCGCCCCGCTCGACCCTCGTCAACGTCCAACGCTTTCTAGCCCCTTTTGCACCCTGTCGTGTCTCTTGCTCCACGCGCCACGAGCTGTGACACTGCTCCATCAGGGCTTCCGCCATCTCAGGGTTGACTGGACGTTCACCTCTTGATCCGGACGCCTTCACTCACACCTTCACGTGATGACGCCGCTGACCAGCTCCAATTCAGTGCGACGAGACGAAGCCTGTTTGCAGGAATTGTGTAAAGCACGCAATACAATGCGATTATCCAGATATCATGGCCCGGAAGGCCGCGTCGTCTTCGAGGAGCCCGCAAACGCTGCCGTCGTTGCCACCATCGAGCGCCCACCTTCACTTCCCCGCAACTCTGCCCGACACGAGCGCCACGAGCAGTCCGCTTGTCAATGGCGAAGTGGCCCTTCTCGAAGACGAGGAACACATGCGACTCAACATGGTTGACTTGGAGCTGCTTCACAATTTTTCGACGTCGACGAGCCATACCATCACTGCGAACCCTGAGCTTCGGACCTTATGGAGAGTGGAGGTGCCATGTCTGGCCTTCAAGTACGACTTCGTCATGCGTGCCATCCTCGCCGTATCAGCTCTCCACATGGGATACTGGAAACCCGAGAGCGCCGAATTTTACGTCCAGCGAGCCATTGCCCACCACAAGATTGGACTTCGCGGACCTACGGCTATTCTCCCCCACGTAACTCGAGACAACTGCTCGCCGCTTTACGTCTTCTCCGCCCTAACTGCCATGCTGTCGCTCGCCATGCCTCGAAAGTCGGACGACTTTCTGTTTGTCGGCACCGAGGGCGTGGCCGACTGGCTCTTCCTGATGCGCGGCATCACGTCCATAATAGAGTCTTCCCGTGACTGGATCCTATCTGGCAGCATTGGCGCAATGCTACATCGGGTCAACCGCGATGGCTTTGACCCGCACACCAGCAACACCGAGCCCCGGCCTCCCGAAGAAGACCACCTGGCGGACCTCCGGCGGTTCGTCGAGCGCGAGATGGCCGGGAAGCCAGAAGATCGCGAGATCTACGTCGGCGCGCTGGACGAGTTGAGCAAAAGCTACCACATTGTGCACAGTCTGGGCCCGACGGACTGTCGCATGCGGCCCATCTTCAGCTGGTCTTGTCAGGTGTCCAACGAGTACCTGACGCGCCTCACAAGTCACGAGTCCATGTCGTTGGTCATCTTTGCTCACTACGCCGTGTTGCTGCACCGGCTCGACCACCTTTGGTGGGTCAAGGGCTGGGGCACGCATCTCATCACCAAGATCTACGCGCTGGTAGAGTCGGTCTACCGGCAGTGGTTGCGATGGCCGGTCGAGGAGATTGGCTGGGTGCCCAGGTAAGGTCTGACTGTTTTGTTTCTTGCTTGCCCGCGGCGACTCGCACTCGCCAGACGCGCAGTTGAGTGACGCGCTGAATCGCAGCCACGGCGGTCTCGCAGCGCCGGGGACATCTTCCCCGTGGTCGTGATGGGACGTTGCTGTCCCTCGACCACGTTCGTATACCGACTCGACACCCGTCTTTGGATACCCGCGGAGATCCCACACCGCGTTCCAATCCTTCCGCGTCGAGCTTCTTCGAGCCAGTGGAACATGACGGACCTTTTCGATCTTTCCAGACGTGGAACGTTCGCTACTGCCGCAGATCGAGTCGGCAACAAGCCCCTAAAGTCTGGGCGGAGGCCAAAAGATAAGAGTAGAGCGAATCCGGGCCCGCGCGTTGGCCAACGACAATGTTGTGAACAAAATATGGCAAGGAAAGAAAATTACAGTGCCTCTCCGGAACCAAGAGCTGGTGATGGGGCGGAGGAAAAGAAAGAGTAACGGCCTGGGAGGGGGAATGGGCGGCAGCAAGCACGCACTTTCGCTGCGGAAAATTTCCAGACAACATGTATGATTACCTGTACAACAATGCAACAGAAGATGTTTGTGCCTGTACAATTCGACACGATCGTCAATGAAATATCCAAACCACGAAGTCAACCACATTGGGCCTTTGCGGCCAAAGTTCTCCCGCCCTCTCTCCTGGTGCTAAGTGAGGCGAGTTCACTTCGACAGTTGGTTGGTTTCCCTTCGAGGAATTGGTTGGTGTTGAGGTCGAGCGCCGATCAACCCCCCCGAATGCTTCCAAATGACACACCCGCCACTGCATACCCTACTGCTCAACTTTTCGCACGGTACCGCCATTTCTGACTGCAGACAGACTCAACACCCTAAGCCATCTGACCTTAAAACCCCCTTGACTCCCCGTCCCTCCCCCTACCACTATTGTTATAATCCTTTTTTCCAGATCCAACCACCACGTACGACCATAGCACGTAGAGAATTCGGAACCCCGTCTGCTCTTCCATAGACAAGCTGCGTTGCGGGCGATTAGTAGTTGCGTGGGTGACCAGCAGCGAATCCCGTCTGTTGTACGTTTTGTGTTTCTTTTTTTGATCCGTGGTGTTGTGGAGATTTTTGTCCTTTTGTGGGGCGGATGGTCGGTTGGTGGTGCACGGGCATTTGGGGATGACGACGGACGATAGGAAGAGAAGGACCGGACTGGTGAGGAAGTTGTTTTGATCAATGTGAAGGGAGGTCATGTTTTAGATAAAGAATTCTGTCTATTGCATGTGTATGGTTGTGTGCCTCTTCTATATGCGGCAAAATGCTGGCGATGCTCAATGCTGGTATATGTGCAGTGAGGGAGTGACGCGAATGCTATACAATCCACGCGCCGCTTATCTCTTCCCCCCTGAATGCTGCTTGGAAATGAAAGACACTCGTAAGAAGGAGATGATGCGAATGCGAACTCAAACAGAAAAAAATCAAGAGAGCAAGGACACAAGGAAACAACCAACCCCATCACCACACTCGAACCTCGACAGCTCGCATCCTCTACTCGTCGTCGACCCTCCTCCTCACCCACAGCATAGCGCTCGGATCAGGGGTAATGCTGTCGCCCCTCTCGCGCGAGGCCGGCCTCAGCTCCTGGCCAGCCTGCCCGCGCTCGCCCAGCGCAACGTCCCACCCCTGCACGAGGAACGCAAAGACGAGCTTGATCTCCATGGCGGCGAAGAAGCGGCCAGGGCAGCTGTGGCGGCCGAAGCCAAAATGCAAGCTGTTCTTCGTGGACGCGGTGAGGGCGTTGCGCGTGGTCGTGGCGGCGGTGGTGCCGTGGGCGGCGGGCGAAGCAGTCCCCGACGTCTTGAGGAAGCGCTCTGGTCGGAAGGATAGCGGGTCGGCGTACATGGACGGGTCGGTGCCGACGGCTTCGCTGGGGCACGCAACGTGCGTGCCGGCGGGCAGCGTGATGCCGTTGGAGAGGGGGATGGGCTGCAGAGCGACGCGCTTGCCGATGACGAGAAGGACGGGCGAGAGGCGCTGCGATTCCTTGATGAGTGCATCGAGGAGGGCGCACGAGGACAGTGTTGATTTGGTGAAGGTTGGAGGGTCGCTGGGGGACAGGGACAGTGCGGCATCGAGTTCGTTGCGCAGAGGGGTTAGGACCGAGGGGTGCGCGGCGAGGTCGAGAAGGCTGTTAGAGCGGAGGTGTTAGTTGATAGATGGCGTGTGGGATGCAGATGGGCTTACGCTTGTGTGGCCGTGATGGTCGTGCTGTGAATGGCAACCATGCTTAAGCTCAACTGAGACATGGCAATTGCGTCATCATCGTAGCCATATTGGTCCGCCTTTTCCAGCATCCACTGCAGACAGTCGTCCGGCTTCTCCCACGACCCGTCATTGCTAGCCATCATCTGCCTCCGCTTCTCAATAATGGGCCGCATGTACTGCTTAACGTTCTCACGATGCTCAGTGATGCGCTTAAGCTCCGGGGCCCAGCCCAGCTTGATGGCAAGTGGACGCAGGACTGAGGGCAGGATCTTGAGCTTTTCGGCCGCAATGAAGACGTCCATCGTGTACTGCGTTGATAGGTGAATCCATTCTTCCTTGCGGCAAAGGTCCGTGCCAACAAAGGTAGATCCAGAGGCGATAGCCACAACGCGGAGCAGAACCTTGTTAAGGTTGATGGCCGTCCATTCTTTGGATGATGGGAGTTCTGTGCGGAGAGCACTTTGGACTTCTGCGGACAAAACAGGCATTATACGACCTAAATGTTCAGCTCAAAGACCCAAACCAATTGACTTTGGCTAACAAACGTACCCAGATTTGGCGTCAGATCATTTCTGATAGTCTCGGCCACCATAGTGTCGTTCGTGAGGCCAGTGTATTCGACTTGCATGTCCTGCTCGGCCAGTCAGGCACTTGTGCCACAAACGGCATCTGGGGAACAAACATGTTTGACAGGCTCCATGAAGCTAATCATCTCGTCCGGCTTTTTGATAATCTCATCCATGACATCTCTGGACACGACAACCGTAGGGCCAAACTGGGTCGTGAGCCGGAACATGCCTTGAGGAAACTTGCGGTAGCCTTCGCGGAGGAGCTCTTTGCCGTGCTTGAGGTACTTTGCCTTGCGCTGGAAGCCGAGTTTGAAACGCTCGTCCATGCTTGGAATCTTGCTCAGTCCGGAGTTGTCCCTCCATGTCGAAAACAGGTATGCAATGCTGAAAATGGCCGCAACAGCGGATAAAAGGAGCGCCGAAGGACTGAGTCCCAGTTGGTTGAAAACCGCCGTTTCCATGTTGAAAGATAGATGTTTGCGAATGATTTCCAATCTAAAAGAGCGCGTAAAAGCGTGGGTCCATCCTGTTGCTCCCTGGCCTCTATATTTTTATAGCAAGCGCTCGCCCCCTTGGGCGCTGGTGGTAAACCTGAAATCGTCATCTTTCAGGCTGTCGCGTGGCACAGATCCCTTGAATGACCGAAGTTGTACGCATCGCCGCGCGTGGTGTGGCCTTGCCATGCAAACGAGGGCGAAGCCGAGACCAGAAGTGGAGGAGTGGTGGCGTGGAGTGGTAGGAGGCCGAACCAGATCAGCGTTGATTGTTGCACACACCGGCAGAATTAAAGAGCCGTGCGGGACGTGACCCAGTAGAAAAGATGCTGCCTTGCCAGTGCCTAGCCTACAAAAGGACAAGAGGCTAGGTGCGTTGGTGGTGTTATCCGAATCCGATTTCTCTGTCCGAAAACGAGCGCGAACCCGAGTCCTCCAACGCGGGGATGTGGAGTTGACATTTCGAGCATTGGCGACCCGAGCATGCACCAGCAATGCGGTTGTGTCGCAACGTCCACAGGCAGTGTTGACGATGCCGTTACACGCACTGCATGCCCTATTTGGACAATGCCGAAGGAGAATCGAAGCGTGTGTAACTGTGTTGAAATCTAAATGCCAGCGGGACACGACGTAGAAGCCGTGTCTGGTTTGTCGTTCTCGGAAAGCTTTTTCGTATCGGACCCTGAAAGAAGCCGTCGAAAGTATTTCCCATTTTCTAGGCACCGAAATTTCAATGGCCAGCATCAATCCACGCCAGTTGGCCGCCTCCCAAGGCGCAGTTGGGTCCGCTGTTTCTGTGTGCCTATTGTTTGGCGGAGCGTGCTGGACCGTGTGAATTTGATACTGCTTTTTCCCGGTGACTTGAGGCGTTGCTCGGGAACCCGAGCTGGAAATGGCTGAGCCAGCTGCGGACGGGGAGAGCGTGTCAACGCATGTGCTCAACACCTCGACATCCTGGTAAAGAAGGCGCCATGATACATGCCCTCAAGGTTTTACGGGAAACGCTTCTGCCTAATCCTAAATATTCCGTCAACAGTCGATTATAAGATGCCAAAGGAGTTCTCTTGTCGAGACCTTTGAAAACCACAGCCTTCTCCAGCATTCGACCATTCGAACGACACTCTACCTTATCACTCGACGAATTGAAATACTTCCAACCCGACAACGTAGGGACTCGCAACGTTAGAACAAGATGGCCAAAGAGTTTATACTTTACCACTACGACCCATCCACTGCCTTGGCCGCAGTCTTCATCTTCCTCTTCAGCAATGGATCACTGGCGCACGGATGGTTCTTGTGGAGACATAGGACTTGGTACTTTATTCCGTTCATCATTGGCGGCATTTGTAAGTTGATATTATACATTAAAGAGGTCGAGTTCCTCGCTAACTCGAGAATAGTCGAGCTTATTGGATATGCGGGCCGCTTCATCTCATCGCGACAGTCACCCAACTGGGCCACTTGGCCTTACGTCATGCAGAGCTTGATGATTTTGCTGGCGCCAATCTTTTTCGCGGCTTCGATATACATGGTCCTCGGCCGAATTATCCGCCTCGTTGACGCCAATTCTTACTCTCCCATCCGAGTGAACTGGCTGACGAAGATTTTTGTGGCGGGAGACATCATTTCCTTCTTTGTCCAAGCGGCAGGTGAGTAAATGTTTTTGCCATGGTTGAGCCTGAAGCTGATTGCCCTAGGCGGTGGAATGATTTCCAAGGCGAAGGACGATGACCAGGCCAAGTGGGGCGAGCGCATCATCATCGCCGGTCTCGTGATCCAGCTCATCTTCTTTGGTCTCTTCGTGGTCGCGGCCTGGGTCTTCCATTGGCGCATCATCCGGGCGCCCACGCAAAAGGCCGAGGCGGTTTGGGGGCTGTTGCGACAGTACATGCTGGTGCTTTACGCTGCCAGCTTCCTGATCATTGCCCGCAATGCCTTCAGGGTAATTGAGTATGTCCAGGGATCCGATGGAGAGCTCATGAGCAAGGAGATGTGGATCTACATTTTCGATGCCACGCTCATGTTCCTCGTCATGCTGCTCTTCGTCATCTGGCACCCGAGCCGCATCATCAACAGGAGCGCAGTCGCCTCCTCGACCGACGTTGAATCAGCGAGCGGAAGCCACTCCATGGTCACATTCTGGAAGCGAGGCACTGTGCAGAGGGAGTCATCTGTGCGGTGATTCCTCTCATGCAAAAGTGGATTTGCGGCGGATCATGTGGAGGCGTTCGCGGAGTGATCTGGTACTGCGCATGCTTTTTGTGTTCGGAGCGCCTGTTTGCGCCTCAACGGCCGACACGCGGGTCATGCGTGCGATCGACTCTGTACCCTTTTGGCTTTCTCTTTCCAACCAGGCAGCGAGGTCTTTTTCAAATTGTTCCCCGTTGAATTTCTTCGGCCATCCATTTCGAGCGTAGAGTCGTTTAATTTCCGTGTCGGACCCGGGCAGAGACGAGGAGAGCTGGAAGCCGCTGAGGCCTCGCATGGGGACCAGGGTCAAGGTGGTGAAGCTGTCGGCAAGGTCGCCGAGGACTTTTGCGGCTGGACGGGGGCTGAGACGGTCAAACTCATTGCGGCCTTGCTCTTTGCTGTACAGTTGGAATGGCGTGGCGAGTTTCATAGTCTGAGAGCTGACGTTGTAGACATAGAAGTTTCCGAAATCGGAGCAGGATTTGAACAAGAGAATCTCGTCGGGGCGTGACACTTCGAGCATGTCCTCGGCCTCGCCAGAATCAAGGTAGTTGATGCCGTAGGTGCCGTGATCCAGCTCGGGGCTGGCGCGTTGAATGACGGTGTTTTTCAAAAAAGGAATGTGGCACAGGATCTGGATCACGCGGCTGTCGAAGCCCAGCGGAGCCAGGACGGAGTGGATTTTGTCGTGCGGCGGCCAAATGAGCTCAGAGTCTGGAATGTAGCGCATGGCCACCAAAAGATTGTAAATGCGGCGCACGCCCTGGATGAAGTCGCGATGAGGCTCCAGGGTGGGCGGGAGCTGGGCATGCTGGTCATCCTTGTCGACTTTGCGCAGGTCGAGGGAATCAGCGTCGTAATCGCAGCCATGAGTGCCTGGACCAAGTCAGCGGCGTAAGAAGGATTAGCGGGCGGCCGAGTGGTTGACGTACAGCGCGGTTTGTCACCGTCGCACTGGGGCTGGTGCTTGGAGCACAGCGAACATGCCGAGTCAGCAACCGACGGGGGCGGTGAGGGCGGCTTGGCGCGTTCGGTGTAGAAGTTGGCGCGCGTGCAATTTGGGCCTAACGCAGGTCTGGGTTAGCTCCGTGTCCGACCCCAAGGCGACATGGAAACAGAAAACGCACAGTCGAGGGATTGGTCGCCAAGAACTGGCAGGGCGCCGCAGGCATTGCAGTTCTGGGGGCTCTGCCAGCCGTCGACGCCCAAGGTGGCGGGGTAGCTAGCGACCGACATGGTGGTTTACAGAGGTAGAGGTAGAGATGGAGTGGAGAGTTGCTGGCGTGCGCGTTGCGTTGGTTTGCCGGGTTCCGCGGAAAAGTCGTCGGGGTGAGGGTCGGCAACGGCGACGGCGCTGACGGCGAATGGTGGAACGCGGGGCGACCAAGTTACGGAACCATGGGAAAGGTGAATGAGGATGTTGGGAAGGGTTGGGTTGGGGGGAGGAGGATGAAGAAGTAGAAGTAGAAGTAGGAGCACAGGAAGAAGCGAGCAGGCTGGGCATAGATAGCAGTTGGGATGGGATGGGATGGGATGGGATGGGATGGCGCTTGAGAGATTATTCCGGATCCAGTTGAGGTTACCCTCCCAGCAGCACCGCACCGCAGCGCACTTAGGGGCGCCACCAGCTCGGCCGAATAGCCGATACCGTGTCATAATAACAACTGAACTCCACCGCCGTGCTCGTCATCGCCATGACCAACTCATCTGCCACCCCACGGCCGCCTCACGCTGGCGACCACGAGCTGGGTGCGAGATATCCCCTAGGTAGCCCGTACGTCAGACTGCCGCTTCTCCGTCTTTGTCTTTGCGCGTCTTCCTCTTGCCCAACCTCACCTTTACGACTACTCCTCCCCAATCTCCAAGCCCAGGGTGCTTGTGCTTGTGCTTGTGCCCACTCCACCCGGACTGCCAGGCGCCAGGTCCTGGCCTCAGCTCTGATCCAGGTGCGGTTCCCGAGGGCCAACGCTCCAGGTTCGCTTTGCGTCGCCTGCTCTGCTCAGGGCCGCTGCACTCGCCGCGGCAGCCCCCGTGCCCACCGAAATCCAGCCTCTCACATCCCGCACGCCTACACCACGGTCTCCACCGGCGCAGAGCCTACATGTACGTCGTCTGGGGCGGCCACCGTCCTCGTCAAGTCACCAGTGCAACAATTGACATCACTCGGCGCCTCCCAGCTGCCTTTTCTGGACTCCCATTTGCCTCTCATCCCTCTGTCGCCCCCTTCCTCTGTCTCGCCTGCACAGTCCCGTCCCCCCAGAGCACCTCACTCCTTTCCCCAGATTGAAACCTAAATAAACTGAGAGGCGGAGTCGGGGTAATTCGCACGCCCCTTCGTGCATCCCGTCGAGCATGATTTCGACATCACTTGGCCCCCTCGATCGACCTGCGCTGCCATTCAGCCTCACTCGTCCTTGTCCCTGTCCCTGTCCCTCCCTGTCAGCCTGGGCTTCCCTCGGGTCGTCATTCTGCCTTGCACGTGGTTCGCCAGGAGGTGGGATATTCCAACTCGCCTTCCAGAAACAAGGCTCTTGGCAAGGCTACACCCAAGATTGCCAATCCGGCCATGCATTTCGCCGCGCTTCCTTCGCAAACACAAGTCGATTGGCCAAGCGAATCCAGAGCTTTCTTTCCCTCCCCGGGACTGCTCCAGGTCAAGCAGCCCAGAAAACAGGAACGTTGCAGCGCATGTCCCCCTCCTGAACATGAACACGTCCGGATGGATGGAGGTTGCTGGGTACGTTACTTCTCTTGGTTGTGCACCACGAGGCCGTTGCATTTCAGGCCCCTTTTCCCAGCCAGTGATCTTCCATCATCTCCACTGTTGAGCACAGATATCCCCAAGTCTTGGCACTGCACCCTCCTGTTTTGCCCACCATCAGCACCGCAGCCGCCTGCCTTTGGACAAAATACGGCCATGGCTATTATTCGTGTTGCGAAGCGGAACTTCGTCGGACTGCGCGTCGCCAATCAAACAGGTTGATCAAGTCATTGTCGTTGACAGCGTGTCTCTCTCGTCGTGGCCCCCCTAATGGGACACGCCAAATGCGTCCCTTCCCACGCCTGAGACTCTTTGAAACGGAGTGAAGGTTTGGCGCTGTCAAAAGTTCCAGCTTTCTGGGCCATCTTTTGTCGTCTCAAGGACAGCTCCCCAAGCTTCCGTCGTCGCAAGGTCTGGTCAATCTGGGACGCGGCCACGGACCGAATAGCAGAATCCACGGCGGCCACTGAGGGAAGCACATTCCAGGCTCGCGGGGTAGCAAGTCCTCGCAAGCCTTGCCCTGCAGCTGATGGTGTGCGGAATCGCGATGCTTGACTCGGCGCCGGACGGCCATCTGCCTGCTTTTGGTCCAGTCCAATGACAAGGTTCGTCGACGACCCGCTGTAATTCAACCCGTTTCATTGGTTTGCCCACAACATCCCTTGGACCTTGGAATCTGCCAGTCTCAGTGGTTTGCTTCTGGGCCAAACCTATCCCAACTCAGACACCAAGGCCCCTATTCCAAAGGAGTATAGTATCGACCCACGCTCGCCGTTGCAGGACATGGACAGTACGACGTGGCACGGCATGCCAATTGAAATTGGACTGTGGAGTCCCGAGACAGACGCATAAACAATGGACGCCCCGCAGACTCAATCCTCCACACGGCTGTGGTACATACACACATGTACGGGGGTTCTGATGGTGTACCTAACAAACGGAAAAGAGATAGGGCGTGACGTCAGCTGACGGGAATTCCGCTGGCCCAAGACTTGGCAGGCAGCGGACATGATGCGCCAAGCATCCGAGTGGGAGTTGACGAGGCTACGGACATGCACCGATGCATTTTTATTCCCACCAGTCGTGCCGTTGATGAAACGCCAAGTTGACCCGTTTCAAGCACACCGAGCCGCGACAGCGCCGCGAAGCAGCCGACGACGACGCCGTTCGCGGCCTGCCATCTGTTGCCGACATCCGGCCCAGACTGCTCGACGTGAAGAATTACGCTCGAAAATGACAGCCTCAATGTGCGCGCCAATGGCAATGAATGGCAATCAGATGGATGGCCTGCCATGCCACTCAAATCCGCCTCCGCCTCCGACTCCTCCAGTCCAAGATCTTCTGGCTCCCACACCACGGCCTCGCTCACCGCCGAACCTCACCGTCTTGCTTGAAATCTTTGCACCCAGCCCGCCGCAAACAACTCACACCATGATGCCCACCACCTGCTGCCACTCAAGTGGAGCCCGCATCTCCCGTCCTGTCCTGTCCTGCCGCCGCAACCGTGCCGCGCCGAGTTCGCGTCTCTCGCGTCGTCCCGCCTGGCACTGGCAGCACCCACGCCAACGCCAACGGCAGCTCATCTCGCCTGGCGACTGCCGAACGAACCACGACCCTTTCGCCAAACGACCCGACGGCTTCCCACAAAAAATGTCAAGTCCCAGTCAAGCATGCTTATCTCTTGACGACGCGGCGAGTCAGATCCCAACTTGACGGATGCCCGTCTCCCTCAATTTTGAACCCAACCTCTCTCACCGTCAAAAGGACACCCTCAGGAACGGGGCGACGGTCGTGCCATCGCCATCGGCCGAAACCTGGTGACAGACGGACAGTCGGTACATTCCTGGGCATCCTGACGTCAGCATCCGCTCGAGGCACGAGACAGTAACGCCATTCGGTTGCGGCGGGATTGTGAGATGGTGAGAGTGAACTGGTTCGTTTCTCCGGAAACGCCTCGGGGGAGGGGCGCGCTGGCTGACGACCCCAACCTCGTACGCTTGTCTCTGTTGGGCTCAAGTCGCTGTGGCACAATCACGTCGCGACGTTCGACGTTCGTTTGTCGCCCCCGTTTGTTGCTGAAAATAATGCCGACGGCGGCGAGCGCGAGCGCTGGCGGATTTCCGCAAACGTCAGCTTCCGTTCCTCACCACGTGTCCTTCGCCACGTGCCATGACATGTGTCTGACGAACTTGCTGGGACGATGAGGTGAGTGCTGTGGCTTTGTGTCTTTGTACCTGCTGCAGTTGTCTGCAGGTGTCTTTAAGGCGTCAACGCAATGCGTCTGCCATGAGCGAGGAGAATGGTCCATTTGCGGTCAAAGGAAATTCTACATCTTGATTCAATGATCTGCTCTCACGACGACACGGTCATGACCACGCTTCCTTCCAACTTGCGGGATGCCTCTTTCGTCAGCCAGTCCCTACAAATGAGACGACCTTGTCTTCTTCAGCGCCTCGTCGATGACAGCCGCCACCGCCAATAGCTTCTCGTCCTGGAATGTCGGCGCAGCCAATTGAATCACAGTGGGCGCACCGTCAATCTCTTCAGGCACATCTGTTTCTGTCAGCTCTACGTTCTGCCGCGAGGAAGACCAGTCTTACAGTCAGGGCCCTTTACCCGGTCACCGATGACCATGGGCTCAGGGTCAAGTTCCTTTGACGCCTTTCCGACAGGCAAAATAGCCGCGGGGTACTACATAGAGTCAGCATGGATGTGAGCGATTTTACCGGAAAACTTGCATTCAAGAGGTTCCAGATGGCCGTGTAAGGCGGCAGGATATACTGGTCATGCCTGACAGCCGTGTGCTGCGCTGCCGGCGCCATTATTACGTCCAGGCCCTTCTGCAACCACAGGCTGTGCCACGCCTCGACAAACTTGTACCTGGCCACGTTGAGGTCGGCCAGCTGGTCGATCGTCATGGCGGGCTTGTCGCCGCCCCCCAAGCTGCGACCAGTCGCCACACTCGGGACAAACGGCTCGCCGCTCTTGCGAACGTGCTCGCCAGAACTGTCGAGCGGATCCATGGTAAAGTACTTGAAGGACACACGAGTTGCATGGCCCACGCCTTCCTCCTCGACAAACGGCAGTGGAACGATCTTGTGGCCGGCACTCGCCAGCGCCGCCGCTGCGTCGGCCAACGCGCGCTTGACGGGAGGGTGCAGCGGCGCCGCCGGGTCCTCTGGCAGCACGCCAATCGTCAGCGGACGCTTGCTCAACTCGGCGTCTGCATCGCCTCGCAGGCCGCCGAGCCAGGGGACGCTGCTCGCGGTGGCGTCGTAAGTCCACGGGGCGGCGTCAATGATAGCCTTGAATAACAAGCGCAGGTCGGCAAAGCTGTTTGCCAACGGGCCTGCCACTGCCGTGATGGGGTGTGGTGCTCCCACGAGTCCCGGGTGCGCTTGTCCCCCGTACGGGATCCGATCCGCTGTTGGCTTGAAGCCGTAGGTGCCGTTGCAGAGGGCTGGAATGCGGATCGATCCGGCAATGTCGGTGCCGATTCCCAAAGGAGAGCCGCGCAGGGCGAGGAGGGCACCTTCGCCGCCGGACGACCCTCCTGCTGTAAGGTAAGTCTTGTGCGGGTTGAGCGTGCGCCCGAAGACGTTGTTGTCCGAGTCGGCGGTCTGCGATCAAGTTGGCAATGGTGAGTATTCCGCAAGCATCGTAAGAAGCAAGACCTGAAGCATCCTGCGCACACTCACCATCAAAGTCTGCGGTATGTTCGTCTTGACGTAAATCACTGCTCCCAATGAAAGCAAAATGTCAACCACCGCCGCATTGCGCTTTGCCGGACGATCCAGAAACGACACGTAGCCGATGCTGCTGTCGACGCCTTTGATGAAGAAGCTGTCCTTGACGCTGACGGGCAGTCCATGCAGAGGCCCGAACGGCTTCTTCTCGCGCGCCAGGTACTCGTCGAGGAAGCGGGCCCGCTCAATGGCCGTGTCGTAGAGGGTTTCGGTGAGGCAGTTTGTCTAGAGTCGCAGTTTAATTAGCGCAGGTGCCCCTGAAGTGCAGTGTACAGGGAGCATTCATGGTTTGTTTCTCTCCTCTCCTCATTCATCTACTTCATCAGACTTGCCATAAGTCGGCTTCCATCTCCAGCCATGCAGAATGAGCAGGAAAGGGCTCAAAGAAGAGCAAAGGGAATAAAATAAATCCAACTCACCAGCTGCCCCGCAACACACGCTCTCTTGCAGTACGCCGTAACAACCTCCTCGGAGCTTATTTCGCCTTTACTCATCTTTTCGACCAGCGCGCTCGCCGTCGCGCCCTCTGTCAGCGCCAGCTCGCGCTCACTCAGCACCCCACTCTTGCGGACTACGTCGCCGGCGATGAGCTGCGTCGGCTCCGTAGCGCTGGCGTTGATTGCCTCAATGAAAGACGGCGACAGCTGCCATGCCGCGGGAATTTGCGATGAGAGGGTTGCGCGCTTGCGGGCGACGAGGGTCTGCCAGTCTGTCGAGCTTGCCATTGTTGCTGTTGTCGTGGTCGGCTGCGGTGAATCAATGCGTTCGTCGTGCGTTTTTGGCGAGCCGTTTATTTGGTGTTGTGAAGACTACACAAAGGTGTGTGTGGCGTTACGATGAGACTGACAGGCAAGTACCTTAGTGTTTTGGTCTGGCTCGAAAGTGTCAACGCATGCGTTGACGAGCAAGTAGGTACCTACCCACCTTGATGTATGCAGTAGGTGGGGTGGAGCGGGGTGGAGCACAGCTATCTTTAACCACCTGCCGTCAGCTTTCTTCCTTTGCAGGCAGAGTAGCGGGGCGGAGAGACTTGCCAACCCTTTCTTTTTTTCTGCGATTTGCTCCTGAAGTCAGCTAGTCAGTCAATCAGCGAGCGAATTTGTTTATCGAAGCAGCGGAGGGCTGGCAGGAGCAGACTAAGAAATTGGCACAATGACAGTCCCGCTTGCTTTCACTCGCTCCCCTCTTCTTTTTGAATGCTTAACCGGAAAGGCCTTGGAGCTCGTCTACCTAGGTCCGCATTCATGCCTGCACTCCATCCGCCATGCCCACACCAAACGGAGGACGGAAGACGGAACGGAAAAGCTCCGCGGAGCCGTGCAAACAGTAGATGGCTGCCCAGCCATGATTGGCCAAGACGCACTCCGGCCGATACGTCAGAAAGGCGGAGGGGAGGGGGCGCGCGACGCAAGCAAGAGCGGGGCGGGGCAACGTGGTCTTGGGGGCTGCAACAATAATTGCCGCGGTTGATGAGAGCCAAAGTGGTGTTGGTGGGGTATGTGAGATGAGGTGGGTGGGCAGCAAGAGATGGCGGACGATTTTCCGCTGTAGAGACAGGGTAGTAGCTACTTGCCTCTTTTGTAGGGGAGGGGGGCAGCAGCAGCCGTAGAGCTGGCGGACCGAACTGACCGAACTGATGAGGGCAAGCGGGAGGGCGAGGCGGCTGGAGTACTGCAGCGCCAATTCGCGATTGGAGTGCTGTGTGTGATGGGTCGTGAGATCGAGAAGTGGTGGTCTGCAAGTCAGGCGAGCTGGTCGATTTTCACACTTGTGCTTCCAGTTTGCTGCTGTATATATGTATCTCATCCACCGCACTTGCCGCCCCCAGCCAGACTGTCAGCTCAGCTCCACAAACGACGCAGCCAGTGGCAAGGATCTCTGATAACGCAATAGAAAGGCAACAACGTAGATCATAAGCTCAGCTTACCACATGGCACGCGAGCAGGTGTTTGATAAACACAGCAACGGTGGGGTGGATAACGGAAGAGGACGTATCCTCCGAGCGGGCGAGCAAGAAAGGAAGCGATCACGTAGCAGGGAGGGGAGAGAAGTCAAGAGAGAGAAAGTATGAATGAGAGGACGAAATCTAGCATGTGCTAGCACCAAAACCTCACGAATGCCGACACAGCGGGCGTCGAAAGAAACCCACGGTCTATCTACGGCAGTAAATGACTACCTGTATGAATGCTCCCTATACGCATTCTACTCCTAGGAGGTTTAATTTCTTTCGACACCCACTGTGGCGGTCAATGACACCTGGGTGATACGATACGCCCAAAGAGTACACGGAGAGAACGAAGGAGATTGAGTTGAGATTCGGTGTGGTGGTCAAGAACTCATCACAGGCTAGAAGGGCACGCACGTTGATCACACCGAGCCGATGAAGCTGCGTACAACATTCTATTCGATCATGTGGCTACATCCAGCAGGTCAGGAACCACTCGAATGCTCGACAGCTGGGACTATCCTCTTCGTCCCAGCCAACTGTCCTCCTAACGGTTTGAGAAGAAGAAGAAGAAGAAGAAGAAAGGGGGTGTAGAGAAGCAGAAGGTAAATGCAGCCGTCACGTTTGATGCACCCATCCAGTCAGTCCACCAACCCAATTCGTTCCATGAAGCGCAAAAAGACGGCAGTCGCAAAAGAAGGAAAAGAACAAGATGCGCCCCGCGCCCGTCCCGCACAACGCCGCGCGTTTTCAACGGGACAACATAGAGAAGCGTTCGTGCCAAAGGGCCCTGTGTCCCGAGGAGACTCGGTGCTCAGGCAACGCGCAAGGAGGCAGGCAGGCTACGAAGGAAGCAAAAGAAAGCAAAAGCCTGATGGAGAAGAAAAGAAAAAGGGAACAGAACACACTCCAGCGCTGTGCAAATTACACAAAAAGTATAGTCTGAAAACACCCCAGGTGGAAATGAAAGATGAAACCGCTGGGTATAACTCGCTACCACTGCTGTGGGAAAGGGGAATACAGATGAAGGAAAGTTATAGGTGAAAACAAAAAAGGCGATATCTGGAGAACGTTAAGTATCGGCAGAGCCGATTGTTTTCGTCGGTATGCGACACGTGTCAGTCATCCCTTGTCCACAGCGAATGACTGCTCCTTGAGCGTCGTTGTGACCACAGACACCTCCGATCCCATTAAAAAACCGTCGAATCATTCTGCACTTTGACCGGGCCCCTAATCTTGAGGCCTGCAGGAACCTGTTCCAATTCACTCTCATCGGCTTCATCGACGCGATATGCAGACCTGGGAGCTGCATTGCTACCACCTCGCATGACCTTGGCTTTGGACTTCCGCGAATCTCTCGAGTCATCGTCTGTGCTCGGCCGGCCATCCGATCCCGTCGAAGTGCTGCCATGCGAATTGCTACGGCCGAAGCCGAAGCGGCGACGCTTGGGGTTGACGGGTGGCACAGGAGGAGGGTCCATCATGCCGTTTCGTAGGCTGGCACCGGCAGGAAGCTCAATCGTGTCGACAACCGAGGTAGACGAAAGAAACATGGGTTCCGAGATTATGGATTTTTGAATCGACTTCTTGCGTGGCAGATCCGTCTTGCTGCGGCTCGATGACTGCATTGGGACTGGAGGGGGTGCGCGATCCGGGGCAAAGTCAGAGATTTCGGGAGGAAAACTGTTGATTTGGGGCGCCGAGTGATTTGGCTGCTGGCCAAACAGTGACTGGGGCTTGCGTGGAAGAGGGCTCGGTGCCAGAGGAGTACCACCAGGTGAGCGTCCCGTGCCCACGTAACCCCTGTGAGCATTCATGCCGGATGGTATGGCGGAACGGTGGCCCTGCGCAGGCCCTGGACTGCGAGCCGGTCCCGGCGGAAGCATAGACGTCTGCAAGGACGTCTTGCTGCTCTTGGGAGCGATTCCTCGGGACCCCGGTGAACGCTCGCCAGACAGACCAACTGCAGGTGAGCTTGGCCGAGGGTCCGGAACAGGCAGAGAAGCGGTAGAAATCTGGTCAGGGACAGGGGGTAGATCAGCTTCGCTGGGACGAGGAGGACGGCTCTGCGCGCGGCCCGAGACAAGCGATCCAGAGCGGCTCCTAGGGCCGCTGGTGATGGAAGAGGACCTGCTCTTGGATGCTCCCAGGGTCAAACGCTCCTCAAAGTCGCGGCGATATCCGTCATCCGGCGAACCAATAGGCTTGGGCGACCTGCCAAAAGGTCGATTCCACGTGTCTTCGCTCGTGCGGGCCAGGGAAGCAGAGCTAGGACTTGCGAGGCCAAGCAGTGCCGTCGTTTTGGACGGACCCTGCCGCGTTGCAAGAGAGTCGCGGCTCGTTTTGGGGCGCAACATGCCCAAGGCTTTAAACGCTCCTCCAACGCTAGGAGTAGGGCTACTAGAACGACTCTCAGCCTCGACCTTGTTACGAAGCGTTTCCTGGATTGCCTTTTGACGCTCCGCAAGCTCCTTTTCAAATGCCGCGCGCTCAGCTTGTGTCGCATGGCTGACGTTGCGGTGATGCTTGCTGCGCGTCTCTGACTCGGACTCGGAGCCTCCCCGAGCGCGAACAGGTTCCATCTTGGCTCCCCTCATGGCCCCAGGGCCTCTGTTGGTAGTGTCGATTGGGCTGACCGAACTTAGACTATCCACGTCGGCGTAGCGGTCAATATCCTCCAGATCCCAGGGATTCGAGTGGCTATAGCTCGACGTTGCGGGAGTGTCAGACAGCTGGTTTGCGCGACCCTTGGGTGATTTGGCGTCTGGCTCCGGGCCGTACAGCGAAGACTGGTCGCTTTGAGAGCGAAGATGTTGTCGAATCATTCCGCTCAACCCTCCGGCTGGGCCCAACGTGGGCGAGTCTACATCAGTGGCATCTGACTTCACAACAGTGGAAATTGAAGATTTGCCCTCAGAGTCCACAGGTGAAGTCCAGCTGTTGTTGGGCTCCTTCGGGTCTGGCTTGGGTGATGTCAAGTACTGGGCTCGCATAGCTGGGTGCTCCTCAAGGTGTGGGGAAGTGAGCGGAGGAGAGAGGACGCCAGCTCCGGGAACAGTGACAATGTTTCTCGGCGGCGTATATTTCTGGGACATAGTCGAAGGAGTTTGCTGCGCGGCAGGACGAGGCGCTTGCTCTGGACTTGAAAACTGCTCACTGTCACTGCCCCCCGACTCAATCGGAGACATGGGCCGCTCGTCTTCACTATCAGCCGTGCTGGCTGCACGCATTTTGCTAGCAGCCTTTTGGAATACTGAAAAGGGTGTTGGTTTATCGTCTTCGTCCTCTTGTGCCTGTTGGACAGGTGTAGGCGGGAGATTCTTAGTCTGGATCGGACTCGGAAAGGTATTGCTGGAACTAGTTCCAGGACGACTATTACCCGAAGGACGACGACTGTTCGCAGCACGACTGCTCCCAGGGCGACTGACTGGTTCATTAGTCGTCAATGGCTGCAAGGGAGCAGGCGGCCCGTTGCTGGTACCTGGGCGGCTGGCGTGGCCTGTGCTAGGACGGCTGGCAGGTCCATTACTCGTACCTGGACGACTACCAGCAGCAGACCCGTTGCTCGTGCCCGGGCGACTTGATGTCTCAAACTTTTCACGCTTTTCCAGGAACGAGCGAGGAGGCGCTGACGGGGGTGACTGATCAACAATCTCGAATCCAGCAAGCTCATCCTGCAGGGCGTCGAGTCGTGCCCGGGCACTCTGAGCCTGAGTCGTCGGTGTCTTAGACCTCTGGGGCAACGATTCCGGTGACTTGGGCTGTGGGCTGATTGCGGGTGGTGCTTGCCTGAGAGCTTCGGCTGCCCTCTCTTGGTTGATTTGCCTCTGGCGCTCCAAGTACTCCTTTTCGTCAAACCTTTGCGCGGGTTTGTTGAAAGCACCCATGGCCGTGGCTTTGCCGCGATCATTTGGGTCGATAGCGCGAGAGAGGGGGCTATTCTCGTCCGAAGGCGTAACTGGCATGAAGGGGCTAGTTGGGGTGCCGGCACCTGGGCTCGAAGTACCAGAGTCGCTGTCCACGATGCTATGCACAATGGCGCGGTTGTGTGCAATGGCAGTCGGGGATGGACTTGACGGCCTGAATCGATTGTTGTAGCGCTCATTGAGATTCGAAGTACTTTTGGCTTGACTCAAAGGAACAGGTCTGCCACCTGCGCGGGAGTTCAAGCGGCGCATTGCCGAGTTTTGCTGTTCCAGCATACTCCGATCCAGCCCCACCTCGTAAAGGCGTTTATTCTTGGTCCCTTGACGCTCGAGGCCTGGAGAAGGTATTGGAACAGCGCTCGCGCCTTGGGATGCTCCCTGGGATGCTATCGAAGTGGCCGCAGTCGAAACGCGCGTACCGCCTCCTGAGGTGGTCGAAGAATTGGTCCCTCGTCGGCGCAAGGAGCTCGAATATGAAGAGTTGACCTTGTCATCCGACATGTCCTCGTCGACAAGGCCATCTTGTCCGGTCAGCTTTTCTGCTGCTCTCATTCTCTGCCACGGCGACAATGTGACGTCCTCGTCGAAAACAGTACGATTACCGAGGTAGACCCGCGAACGGCCTCCAAACATGACGTTGCTCTCACCTGGCCGAGGCCTTGACATGATGCTGCCACTCTTCATGGATGCTCCGTCGTCGGAGCCGTAGCCGTCGGCCGAGTCGTGCCTGCCATAGAATGTGGGCCGACCTGATCCGGTGATGGACGATACCTCGGCAATGTCGCCCAAGTTCCCCTGAGGAGTATATCCAAAGTCGCCCAGGCGGGAGGTGCGTTTCGGATGCAAGACGCTGTCGTCCATGGCCTTGCCCATCAGAGATTCCGGGTTGTCTTGATCTCGGAGCATGGAGAAGCGTTTCGACAGATTCGGCATAATCAGGCTTGTGCGGAACGTGTCGCTGGAAGGGAGGGACAGCTCCATGCTGACCTCGGGCTTGGGCTCCTCCAGAGTCTTTTTGCTCTTCTTACCCTTCTTGGAAGAGAGGAGCCCATTGCCGCCGTCCAACGTCTCCTGGGTCTTTTTGCGCGTCAAGAATCGACTCATGGTCGCCTTGTAGAGGTTAGTCACTCGGGATCTGTCGGTGGCGACGGGATCGCTGCGCGTGGAGCGAGCAGAGTCCTGCGAGGTCTTTGCCGCGAGTGGAAGCGGCATTGGCGCTCGAGGGGTGCCCATGGCGCAGCGAGAGCAAATACGTACAATGTCGGATTATGAGCGAGTGACAGACAGGAACGAACGGGCGCTGCGGGGAGCGCGAGCTGCGAAGTAGACGTCGATCAATGGGCGGGCTCTGGCAGAGCAACGGGTGGATCGGACTTTTGGGGGAACCCGTAGGAGACATACGTGTACTGGGTGGTGTTTATCTGGAGAAGGCGTGACGTTGCACTGCAGCGGCCATGCAGCTGTCTTGTCGTGTCTTGTCGTGTCGAGTCGAGTAGGGTTGGGGTCGTGTCGCGACGACTGGAGGTCAAGGAGCGGAGTCGGGGTAGATCAGACGGTGGTGTTGGGCGTTTTGGCGTGAGGAGTGGCGCAGTCAAAAAATTGGGGAGAGAAAAGCGGTCGTCCTTTGGGAATGCGTAATGAATGGATGTGCGAGGATTAGCTCGCGACGGCGCGAGGGGCGGAGGGGGGCGAGTTGGAGCGACCGAGGCGTCGAAGTAGCGAGCGGCGAGAGAAGGACGAGAGGCGGAGAGAAGAGACGCGGTGGATTCGAATTCGAATGGAGTGTGGATTGGAGAGCAGCGAGAGAAGATCTGAAGCGCGATGGATGGCGAGGGCAGCGTCAATGGTTGACGAGCAAACGGGCTTGATTGGTCAGAAGGCGAGTCGGGGTGGAGGAGCAATTTCGCGGGACGGGGGCGCACGGACACGCAAGGGGGCAGCCCGTCAATTTCCACTTTGGGACCGACGGACTTGGTGAGGTGAGGTGAAGATGTTGAGGGCCAGAGACACAGACAATGCCATCTCTCCACCACATGCCTCTCCATCTGAACTGCAGTTTCATCCCCGCCCGGCCTGCAACTGGAATCCCGCAGACGCGCGCATGAACAGGGCCTGGCTGGCTGACACCTCCTCAGTCGGCACCACCAACGCTCCAGGCCCTGTCGCGTCGCATCCCATCCCATCCCAACCCATCCCATCCTCTCCGTCGATAAAGGCGCCTCATTGTCGAGGTGCTTGTCCCAACATGGGTCATGCTGGGGCCTTCCCGCCGCGGCTCTTTCCTCTTCCTCGGTCGTGGCCCATCTCCCGCTCATCTCCTTCGCCGTACAAGTCGACGCCGCAAGGACCAAAGAACACCACGTCCGCCTATATTGATGTTTCTGGCCTCCTACCCAGAATCCGCATTTCCGTCCTTCGGCGCGCCTTGTGAGACTTTGCACCGAGGCCGCCCGCCCAAATCCCAGCTTCTCTCGGCGCCGTGCCCTTTTTCTTGCGGTTTCATCCGTGACACCCACCAACACTGGTCAGCCCAAAGCCGCCGCATCCCAGCTCTCGTCTCAGGTAAACTCTCCCCCCATTTCTCCTCTCGACCTGCATCATCGACATCACGCTCCACCGCTCCTCAAAACGATCAAAAAGATCACATCATGGTATCCGCCCGATCCACTGCTCCGGCCTTCCGCGCCAAAAACAAGTCTCGCTGCTCGTCGGCACGACAACTCAACCCTCCCGTCACTTGTTTCCAGCGTGCAGAAGAAGCGGGGTATGGACGGCATCAAAAGAAATCTGATCTGGCGACACCCGAATTCCAGTCGCTGTTGCTGTGTGGCTTCGTTTGCGCGCCAAAAAGCCCACCACATGGGCTCACAGACTCATGCCTGGTCACCTGTGGCCATGACTCGGGAACCCCAGATCAGCAGCACGCTCCTCCTTCACGCGTGCCATGGATCGTCATCCCAATCTGTCACCTTCGCAACGTGAACAGAAGAAAAAAGTTTAAACAGACGCCAGCGCTAGTCCTGTCGCTTCTCGCCCCACCTGTCATGACGCCTGTAGGTTCTGTCAAAATCCAGACGTCTCGATCGCTCGTCTCCTGCCGCTCGGCTCGACGAGACGAACAGAAGAATCTGGGAATCCAATCTTACGGCGGAGACCATGTTCGGCCAAATCTACGACACGCATGACCTCTGTCCATCGCGTCGCACCTTGGACCAGCCAACCCCAACATGCTCGCGCCCATGACAATCTGCTGGAGCACCCTCACTCAGTTGACAATGGCAGCAGTGGCGCATCATGAAGAGCAGTAGACGCAGAAAAACATGACTACGAGTGATAAAAACAGAGGGGGCCTCAAAAAAGAAAGAAAGAAAAAATAATGGACCATGGCCGACTCGCACAAGGCAGGATCCTTGCCTGGTGCTTGCCCCTGGCGCGCGTTCCTGCATTAGGCATGCCGCTTTGGTACGCCACGGCTCTCGGATGGTTGGTTTCACAGGGTTCTAGGGTACAACCTGACTACTCAACTAGCCCGTAAGCTTAACTGCGCGGGAGCTAGGCTAGGCTCGTGTATGTGCAAGTCCAACCAAAGGCGATGACTACATCATGGACAGCGAGCTGAGTCTGCAAGCAAGGCGCAAACAGCTCGTGTAAGCTGAAAATATTAGGGTGCGCGTATATTCTCGTGTTATTCTCGTGGCGAGCGCCGTCGCTGTCAAAGACGCCGCCGCCACTGACAGTTCTTTCGCATTATCTGACAGTGTTGGTCAAGGGGCAGGAGGCGTTTGGTGGCGGCGGAGCTTTCGCCGTTGGTTGTACAACGATACCTGGAGCAAACAAGCACGCCTCTTCGGCTGGACCGCAACCCTCGCCGAGAGAGGAAGACGAGGGATCTGCTAGTGCACCACGCTCATCTCCATTGTCTCCATTGTCCTTGCGCCGGCGTAAGGTGACGCTAGCCCACCTGTTGAACAGGACATCCAAGAGTCTGCCACTTGACGTCCGACACTTCTTTTTTGGCTAGAGTTGCAGGTCCCGCCGACGTATCTCCTTAGACCACACCGAAGAGCCTCCATCCAGGTGTGTGCTCATCAGAGCTTTAGGTCACTAACTTCAAAGTAAGCAGCTATGCCCTCATGCAGACACCAAGCGTGCAAAAGAAAACTTTACACAGTTAGCAACCAAACAATCAAACCCCGCCTGCAACACCAAAGTATCTCGTCAAGCCCAATCGCGAGCAAGAGCAATGATCCCTCGCAGTCTTCACACCGCAACAAAAGCGCCGTCACAACAGTTGCCGAAGCAGTCTCCAATCCAGACGCAAAACCCAACCCGCCAAAACCCTGAGCGCCCCCTTGCAAACTTTGCTTGAACCCTGAAACGCAAAACACACGCACCCACGCACGCCGCCAACAACAAGCGGCAGGAAGAAAACAACCTCAAACTCCATGCACGCGCCGTTGACCCGTCGCCTTGGTCTGCTCGCCATCGACTTCGCGCCATCATCGCCATCGCCGGCTGCCCCGGATCACTCCGAACCCGACAGACCCGTTGGAATGGTTCGCTCACCGGCGGCGGCTTGTTTCTGATCGCGACCGCCTCCCTCGCTCGCTTGTTTGCTCGCTCGTTGAAGAAACTAAACTTGCGTCGACTGGTGGCTAGCCAAAGCAAATCTGCGAATGTGAGACAATGGGGTCTGGGCCTGCATACATGACTACTAGTAGGACGGGGGAAAGGAGGTGGTGTGACGTCATTACGCCCCCTCCGGGTGCCAGCACAGGTATCGGAATGCCTAGTCTTAAAAGTCGTGGCACACGCAACGCTGGGAGGAGCCAGTCAAGGCGTATTCACATACACTTCAACAGATACCCAACAGGGAGCATTCGAGCCCCAGTCAGAAGAGCTTTATGGTTATGTGTGCAATGACTTTTGCTACCAAGCCTCGTACGCACAGAGAGGTGACGACCGTATGCATATGATTGTATATACCGGTCCCTGGTTGTAGCTTTTGGCTAGGAGATCTTTGTAGGTGTCTAGATCGGAATGGCTGGCAGACGGTTCTTGCATGAGTGGACTGGAAGTGGACTGGCGAGTCTCATACTTGATCATATTGAACACAAGGTAGGCAGTTATCGAAAGCAAACTTTGATAATACAACTCGTCAAAGTTGTTGTTTTGTCATATATGCGCGCTCGACTCCGCTATATCTTTACCATGAACGCCAATGACCTAAGAGACAGCTAAAAGGAAAATCAGAGCAAAGGAAAAAAGCGCCAGAGAGTGCGTGCGTGCCTGCTTCTTTTCTAGACGGATAGCAAAGCAACTAGCTAGCCCATGGGTGCTCATCTCATCTTGTCTTGTCTCGTGTCAGTCTTTTGATAATCGCCATCAACAGCGGCGCTGCCAACCTGTCGCCTCTCAACTTGTACATCAGAAACAACGCTCTGGGCAAGACTTCAACAACGGGCTCAACTTCTCAGGGAACACTCCCGTTCGACGCTCCTGCAGCCCCAACGAGCCCCTCACAGCTCATCCTTATTTCCATCCTTCTTCGCCGACCCATTGGCGCCGCCAACAGCACCCGGGCCACAGACAGCCGGCGTGCCCACCTCCATGCGATACACGCACTTCTCCTCCTCGCGGACCTTCCAAATCTCGTCATTCTCCGCACAGCCAAGGATGACGGTAGTCATGCGGTTAGGGCCGTTCCAGCAGTGCTGGCCATTCTCGTACTTGATGGCCCAGCGCTCGCCGGATCCTAGGCCGCGGCCGTCCGGCCCAACGTCCTCGTCGACCGTGACGGTCGTGAAGCCGGCAAAGTTGCCCATGTTGACGTGCGCGCCGCCCTTCTTCGGCTTTTGCATCGTCTTGGACAGAAAGCAGTGCTCGTACTCGTACTCGCCGCTGTCGACCGACGTGCAGCGCGACTTGAGCGCGCGGAACACGCCGTCCGGTCCGTAGTCGGTCGTCAGGTCGCTGCTGTGCTTTTCAATCTCCTTTTGGCCGTTGTCGCGATCGCGTTCGGCTGCGTGGAGGCGGTCTCGGGCTTCCTGCACGGCCTTGGTTTCGGAGACCGAGTCGCCGTCCGCGTCCTGTCCAGGAAGGACGCCGTTGTCGATTAGGAACGCCCGCAGAGAGCGCAGCTGTGCATCGACAAAGCTGCGAAGCGGCGCAGGGAGGTAAGCTGTGATGGAGTAGACTTGTAGAGTTAGTACCGAGTTCACCTGGCTTGGGGCAAAAACTTACGGACGTCGACGTCGCTTTCGGCGTCGCGCTCAAAGTCATCCCAGTTCAGGCCTTCAATCTCGGGCTTGAGGAACTCATCCAGATCCCGATCTTGTGCGGCGTTGTCTTCGGCTGTCTTGGAGGCGGCGTAGTCCAACCATGAGTTCACCGCCCTCTTTACACCCTCGTCGTTGAAGTTGGGGTTGTACTCTTCGGAAAAGCGAGAGAGGATGGCCTCCAGCTCCTTGACCTTCTCCCGACTGGCATCCCTCTCGCCCCTGACACGGGTCAAAGCCTCTATCAGTTCGTCGATCCGTTGCTTTGCCAGTCCCGCCAAAACTGCAAACTTTCCACCCTTCTTGCCTCCCTTGGCAATCCTGGCCTTCTCCTGCGCCTCGACTTCTTGCAGCTCCTTCTCCATATTTTCAGCCTTGATCCTGTGGCCCTCGAGCTCTGTTGCCAGTGTCTGCAGCCGATCCTCGACTTCCTTCTTCATACGTGCTGCCTCAGCCACCAACTCCTTCCTCTTAACTCGTGCCGCGTTTAACGACTTTTGGCGAGCCTCGTCATGCTTCCGCCACTCAGCACCAATCTCCTTGCACCGGTCCGCACATTTGACCCCGCCGACCCCCTCCCACTCATCGCTACCATCGCAGCACAGCTCATAATCACAGACACCGTCGTTGACCGAGACGAAGGGAACGTAGGCCGGAATGTGTCCCTTGTTCTTGCAGTAGAAGCCGGGAAGCGTAGTGTTTGGGTCGGCGGAGGAGGGGTCGGCTGAGAGAGCGACGCCGCCAGCGGTGCGAGGAGAGAGAGGAGAAAGGTAAGCGCAAGCACTGGTACCTGGCTCATCACTGCCATCGGGGCAGTCACAGTAGTCATCGTTCAAGCGGGAGACGGGGAGCACGATGCTCGGGTGGGAGATGCAGGCAAACTGAGCAGGGTCCTTGTAATATTTGGCAACTTGAAAATAGTCAGGTCAGTGACTGATGGCTGTATATAGAGCGGCTCGAAAATTGGATGCGGGACGGAGGGGCAGGTAAGCTGGAGCTCCCGGCTGTTTACTTACACTCGGGACCTACTCCACGCGGCCTGGAGCTGCCTTCAGCCGCCCGGGCTGCGGGGGCAATGGCAGATCCGAGGAGCAGGAGAGCTTCGATTGACGTGCTCCTCATCGTGGGACGTCACGGCGGTGGTTGGAAGGAGATCGGGGATGTTTGGGCTGGAGAGGGAGCTGGAGCTGTCGAGGCCAGCTTGCTGTGACGATGGTTTGCCTGGTCCGAGCTTCCATGCGGAGAAAACTGGGACTCGCCTGGTGCAACCACCACGACCACGCCGACCTCGACCACCCATCAACTCCCGATCTGAGTGACAATGAGCAATTGTGGTCCGGGTACTCGGGATCATTCGTTGTCAGGATGCACATGTGCAATGCCTGGGCTCCGAGGAAGCGCTTCACGGAGCGAGGCCTCCTCCACCTGGGAAAGTACCACACGATGGCCAGCTGAGCATGGCAACTATAAAGTGCTCACAAATGCACCTTCCTCCGCTCAGTCAAGCCGATACGTTCACTGACTGACCATCTCCTTCGATGCTTCACCTCCCCTCTCCTTCGTCCTGCAAAGCCTAATCGACGCATCCCTTTCATCTTCATCAGTCGCTGCCTCGCTATCGCTGGTCGATAGACGGTTCACTCATTGATTCGGCTCACATCGACACAGCAGATTTTACCAGAACAGCTCAATCCTCAGCCATGGCTGACAAGATGAACCCGTGGCTGGATCCATCAGCAGACGAGAATGTTGAAGTATCAACGCCAGCCACGGCCAGCGACTCTGACCCCCTGCAAATGACGCCCGAACGCGAGGAGCATGCACTCACCAAAAGCACATCTGACAACCAAACGCGAGGCAGCATACCGGATGAAGAGGAGTTGGACGCTCCAATGCGGTGGCCAATCAGGCACAACTCAGCATCCTCGGACCCAGTTACTCGTGAGCGTCGAGTGAAGAGACTGGGCCACTTGATCGAAAGAGCCAAACACCGCGCAGCGCCTGAGAGGAAACCCTTGCAGACACCAGTCGAGACAGTCCGTGTTCACCGTGTCCATGCCGTGGCAAACCCTGGCAAAAGGCGCACTTCTGCCACGGTTACTCCAAAGCTCCTATGGCTGACAAGACCTTTGGGCCACCACCAAGCGGGAGCGGAAAGATTGCTTCGACGTGCTGGCCGTCACATGAAGCCAAAATCCGGCTCTCATGCGGAGGGCACTTTGCCCATCTTGACGCCTTCAGAGGAGAGTGACCGTTCTCGAATCTCGGCTCCCGAGTATGCTGTGCTATCGCGCCGTGCAAGTTCTGGCGGACTGAGCAGCAGGAGCATTCCAAACATTGAGCCTTTGGGATACAGTCATCGTCACGAACGCCAACCATCCCTTCAGCTCCTATCCGAGGGTTACAGAAATAGAAAGGATAGCCTTTTTGTCAATCCTTCATCATCGCCCAGGTCTAGCATTACTCCATCAACAGACAGTGGCTCGCGTGGCTCGCGGCGTTCTGTAAAGAGCACGTGTGCTGACGTCGCGATAACAAAGGCGGATGTTCAAGCCGTCACAGTCTCGCCTACGCGTGGCAGCGACGACTCCTCTTCCTGTGATACTCAACCCTCGGTCAAGCATGTAGTCGAGTCGGGACATGGCGCCTACGAAATAGTTTGGGACGACCATTCTTCTGCTTTCGACGCAGACGAATCGTCTTCTCGGCCGCGCTCGAATTCAGATCCATGTGCTTCTCGGCCCAGTCTTTCTGCATCGCGACGGGGCTCCTATCATTCATCACCTCCAGGCCTGATGGGCGTCAACACGAAGCTCGAAGAGTGGTGCTTTGCCGCGCGCGAGGCTACCGCGCTTGATCGCACTCGTAGCCATCCCCATTTCCGCTCCTACGTGGAAGTGTATCAAGATCCAGAAGTGCCGACATTCGATTTTGAGGAAGATTCCTCCGAAAACCTCACCATGGCGCCGCCAAACAGCGCGCTCCACTCAACCCTCGCATCTCGTCGAGCCAGCATGGATACAACACCTAGATCTTTACTTGGATCCGCATCTCCTAGCCCTCAGCACACGAACGCTTCCGATTCCGAGACCGAAGACTTATCCGTAGAATACAGGCCTTATACTCCCTTAGTCGACCTGTACGAACCAGAGCTCATCATTCCCAGCGGCTACTATTCGCCGCGCCCAAACAGACGCGTCAGATCCAGCGATCGGCTGAAGCCGCAATCGCGAAGCTTCTCGGGCCTCTCATCTCTTTCAGAAGACACGCACGACCTGCTCTCTGTTCCCCAAACCTACTCATCCAATCCCTATTGCGATACGCCTACGGTGGGCACAACTCACCAACAACGACAAATTTTTCGTCTGCAGCAAGAGCGGTACCCCTTCCTCCCGAATCCGCCGCTTGGCGGTGACTTGCTCAACGCTGCTCACCGCGACAGCATCGTCTTGGCCAAAGACCGCATCCGCAGGAAGCACGCTGCCGCCGCCGGCCCCATTCGCGACCTTCCGATCCCGAAGCAGCCGGGCTCGACTGCGCCCGCATTCACGACTGGCCCGATTATCATCCCCGTTCCTCGTCCCCCTTCGCAGCTTACGTTTGTCGGTGCTTTGAGTCCCATTCCTGATGGCAGTCCGCCGAATTGGGTGAAGGGAATCGAAGAGAGGGCCCAGGAAGAAGAGGATAGGAAGAAGGCGGTGGAGGCGGCGGAGGCAGCGACGCATCAGGACGAGGATGAACTCAAGAAAAAGGATGACGATGGACATGACGATGTGGAAGAAAGTGCTGCTGTCAACGCAACCGAAGGTCAGTCTTAATTGATGGGGCCTGTCGACACTGTGTTGAGCCGCTTTCGCCGGATGAGAAGGAAGTGGCGGCTTGTGACTAAGATTGTTGCCGTTCGTGTTTGGTGGCAGACTGCTAGAATGAAGTATTTTTCCTCTCATGGTGTGCGTCTGGGGCCTCATACCACTCGAGTGATCATGCTCTGCTCAAGAAGCATCCAAGTCCTCTAAATTATTACTCATGTTCCTCGGAGAAGGTGTCACAGTGGGTGTCGAAAGAAATGAGACCTCCTGGCAATGTGAGTGCGTCTAGGGAGCATTCATACACTGCCGTAGCTACGTCCAGGAAACAGTCATTCATTGGCGCAGCTAGAAGCAAGGCGTCGCATCTCTTTCGACACCCACTGTATGGCCTCTGACATGATATTCACACGTATCCATACAGCTTCCCTGTACACTGAATACAAGGCCAAAGCAAGCCTGATCTCGAGCCTTTCGGACCCCTGAATGTGGCTTACTCATCCACGTTCTCGACAGCCACCTGCGGGACACCAGTGGCCTTTTGTTCCCTCTCCTCCAAAAGCTCGCGCTCCCTCTCCGCCGCCGCCTTCTCAGCCGCGCGCCTCAGGCTCCTCTCCCTCAACGCCGCACGATCGACCCAGCCATCTCCCCTCAACATGCCCATTCCCTTCCTTACGACACCGCCCGTGACGGCCTTGGGGTCGCGCTCGTAGACGGCATTGATGAGCGCCAGGCTGGCGACGAAGAGCAGCACGTCGCCGTTGCGGACGCCGCGCCACCACTTGTGCTTGACGCCGACCTTCCAGAAGCTGTCGATGCTGGCGCGCAGCGAGTAGAGGAACGTGGCGCGGCCGTTGTCGCGCTCGAGGATGGCCCACAGGCCGGCCAGCATGCCGCCGAGCACGAAGCGGCCCTGCGGCAGGAAGCTGCGCGGCAGCCAGGCCTGGAAGAAGCAGATGCTGGCCCACGCGGAGCCGATGGAGCCCGTCGCGAAGAGCGTCATGCGCAGGACGTTGGCCGCCAGCTTGTGCAGCGTGGCGAAGGGCGCGTTGACGAAGGACTTGTAGCGCGGCAGGCTGAAGATGGTGAAGATGATGGCGAAGAAGCGTGCCGCGGCGGGGACGGCCGTGATGAAGTAGGTTATGTAGGTGCGGGCGCAGGAGGGATCGTGAGGGTGGAGGAGCGCGCACGAGAGGGATTTGATGGCCGGGTGCGCTGGCGAGGTTATTGGAGAAATAGTTGTCAGAGTTCGGGGAAGGGTACGTTTGTGGGGGAAGAGGATTGGAGACGTGAAGGGACTGAAAATGTTAGCCGGTATTTCGCGGTCGAGAAGCAGAGAACTTACGGCCAGCGGAGACGCGCAATTTCTCCAATGCTGTCGACGATGGAATAGGTGTCGGGCCAGGGAAGATTGCCTCTGTAGTTGTGAGGCCGCTGCTGGATATATTGCGGCGATTGCTTGAGGATGAAGCGGCCGTAGGCCTCGGGGAAACAGTCCCTGTCAAATACAAATGCATGCAGCAACTGACCGCATGTTGCAGGAAATATCAGCCACGAGCCAAACCACCATGGCGTGTCCTTGAACCACCCTCTGTCTTCCAATCCGTTGTACGCGAACTCTAAAGATCTAGTCAAGACATAAATGGCGATGGTGACGCGCAATTGATCCGCTGGATAGAGACCAAGGAAGAAGCCCGAGAGACTGGCGCCTATGGCTGGCGCAAGTCTGGCTGTCAAGACCCGGGTGACACGGGGATTGCGCCGCCTGAAGGGTCTGGCATTGTCATCCAGAATCGTGTCTCGCAGGCGATTGAAGAAGCGGTGGAGGATGCGGTGGAAGAAGAGGATCAACGCGAGGGAACTCGAAAGACGCAAATTGGACGACTTCCAGAACGGAACCTTTGATCGCCTGCTTGATCATGAGCAAACTGGGTAAACGTGTTGGACGGGAAGCGTACGGTGGTGGATGTCCTCTAGTCAGAAACCTCGACTTTATCGTCTCCCACAATCTGAGCGCAGCATATGTGGAGAGTCCAAGACGGACTGACGCACGAATGGCAGCGGCATTGTAGTCGTCTGTGCCCTTTGCAATGGCCTCGTAGCGGCGCGGCGAAGGGGCCTTTTTGCGCGCGGCCGGAGCGCGCGAGATCAAGTACTGGTGGAGTAGGCGGTACTCTCGCGCGCTGAGAGTGTAGCGGAGAGCATTTCGCAGAACGGGATCGACCTTGTCAGGTTTGCCAGACGACGAAGACGAGGCGACGGACGTCATGTTCAAGATGGTCGGGGAGGCATGGCACCACAAGGGACGTGGAGTGGGTCAACAGTGAAGGTCCGAGTGGAATGCGGGACATGGTACCCATGACTCGCGAGCCTCGGCTCCACCCGATCCCGTCACTCGCTGGCGTCGGTTTCGGTGAGCCGAACGGAAGCTTGTGAAGACGACGGCCTGAAACTCGCTCTGGCGTCTACACATATTCTATCAAGGCGGACGCTCTTCTCGAACAAATTCTCCGAGTGTCGCTGCGTTGCCAAGCCAGATCATTACCACCTGGATAGTATCAACACCCAGCTGCGACCTGTATCAATCAGCCACACGAGCACTTGGAGCGCCAGGCTGAAGTCGAAAAGCAAGGAGTACTCCCACTCCTACCTGCAGGAACCAACGCTCTGTTCGCCGTACCGTCGGTCAACACAGCCCTCGGATTGCAGCTTCGGGACATGACGTCGTTCCTGGCCATCGCCTGCTGTGGACCACGTGCGTTGAGCCATGAGTCTGTCCCCGGGTTTCGTTCTCTTGCTACTCGTTTGCAGGCTCCAAGGGAGTCTCCATCAGCATGGCGCAGCAACGTTTTGCCAGATGTGAAATGATGGCTCAATAGATGGCCCCCAGAAAAGCCTCTCGCCCCCACTGGGGCTGAATCCCTTTCACAGTCCACCAGCTGTTGATCCCTTGTGGAACGTGGCCATGAGCCATGCCCGTAAGAGCATAGGCTGTCCAAATTTGTACACCCTCTGTGGCTTGCACGCGCTGCTGACAGGCGCCGATACCAAGCCTTTGCCCTGAATTGGCATGGTGTGTGTCCCAATCAGCCCTTCGACGACCCTGAGATTTGCAGAAGGCCGCCGCATGCAAACCACTGCCTAGAAATTGAGGGCACAAAAATATTCCTTCTTTCTTCTGTGGACCCTGCGCTACGCCCTTGGGGACTAAGTCGACCGTCTACATAAGGTCTCTTTGTCCGCTACAGATTCTTGCACGCTACCAACCCACCAACTCTCCTCGTTTCCCCAAACTACACCGTTGCCGCGCGCAGTCTCACGTTTATACCAAGACTTCTGCCTAGAATTACGTCAATTCGACACGAGAAGATGGAGAAACAAGCCAATGGCGGTAGGTCCTCTCTGCTTCCCTGTCAGCATCCTCCTTGAACGGCCAGCCCGAGTGCACAACGACTCAGCTCTCCATTTCTTTATCCGAAGACCCACTTGGCAGCGAGAGTATATCTCTGGCGATTTCCCAAACGAAGCTCAATCTGGGGAAGCGTTCAGTGCAGCACTCCAAGGCAGATACAAAAACACACCTCCCCCGTGATCCGTCTCGAACTTCCCTTGGCGTTCAAGACTTTCAACATCACCTCCACACATACACGCCGCCATGGACGTCAAGACCGCCGAGAGGCCCAGCTCGATGGAGCTTCCGACCTACAGCAAAACCGACCCACAATCAGAATCCTCACGGTGTTCGTTCGCCGCCTGCCCGCTCCATTAGCACATCACCGAAACCACGACTCCGTCCACAGGCTAACGCCACCATTTTCGCAGCACCAATCATGACGCCCGACCAGACCGGGCAGACGATGCCCATGTCGCAGATTCAGCCAGACCACCAGACTTTTGCCCGTGAGGGTTACGTCGACCCCAACCAAGGCTTTGTCGGCCAGCAACCCGTCGGCGGCGACCAACAATTCCGCACCGCCACGCCGCTGGCCAACCTGCAGCGCTCCGCCGCGCCCGTCGACTGCCCCGCCTGCGGCGCGCGCGCCCTGACCGTCACGAAGTTCAAGACGGGCAACACGACGCAGTAAGTAACCTCAACGGCTGCTCAGCACGAAAAAACACGCCCAGCCGGTCTGGCGTACAATGGCGCGCAGTTGTTATTTGGATGGGATATGGTTGACTGACTGTCTGGACAACAGCGCCTGGGCCTTTGGTGTCTGCATCTGCGTCTGCCTCGGATGCATCCCGTACCTGGTCAAGGGCACCAAGGACGTCGAGCACCGCTGCGGCAAGTGCAGCAAGCACCTCGCGACGTGGCACCGTAGCGGCACCACCGAGGTGCTGGCGCACGCTTGAGCAAGCCGTCCACCTACCTCGACTCGCTCGCGAACATCGATACTTTTTTGGGTTTCTCCGGCGCGGTTGTTGGCGGCGTGTGGCTATCCTGGGTGCCTCCTCTTTTCTTTTCTTGATCTTTCATTCGTCGTTCTGGGACTGGACTGGATGGATTGGATGACTTCGGCGACTCGGAAAGACTGCAATGTACGAATAACGGACGGATGTGTTTGGGCCGGGTAGGGAGTGGCATTGGGAAGCGGTCGGAGCTTGGTATATACCCACAGAACGAGACGGTGTGAAATGAGGCGGTTTAGACTCGCTGACTAGGTATATCTCTCTTCCTCGGCTTTGCAGCCTTCCGCGTCGTGAAAATGGGGCCAAGAGAGACTAGTCCTCATGATTCCATCTCTTGACACAAGATCGCTCTTCTTATTTCCCCGGCTCTTTGTGTCTGTCGCGGCTCACCGATCTCCGTTGCCTGTCTTGGACGCGCCAATTCCTTTGCATGACGTCGTCGCAAGAAGTGATCGCCTCGGAATGACCGGAGGAAAGAGTGAATGTGGACAAAGAGGACAAAGACCAGCCTGGCGTGGAAACACAGACATGCTTCAGATGATTATGCGTCTTGTTCACACCAACAGCCGGAATTCAATCAGTGTTCAGGTCCGGGTTGGGTCCGGGTGCAGCTCGCATGCGCAATGCGGTCCGTGCGCAGATCACGTGCGTGGTCCAAAAAAATTCGACGCAACACCAAATAAATTGATCTCCAGCTTATTGACACATCAAAAGAGAAGGTCAAAAGGAATTCCGTCGCCGGGAATTGAACCCGGGCCTTGCCGGCGCTTCACAGAGCGAGTCGGACCCTCTTTGAGACTCTTTGAGAGCGGCAAATCCTAGCCACTAGACCACAACGGATTTCATGAGAAGGCGCTCAAACAATGCGCATATAACTTACAAATTGACACCAGGTTTGATGATCATTCTCTTGCAACTCTTTGTCCATTCCCTCCATTCCGGTTAGATCTGAAGCCATGCAGAAGTGATGAAGCGGGGACACGGGAAAGTCTTTGTAGCCGGCCGGGGGGCTTGTGGGTGGCGTTCGCTGGCCGCTTCCAGAACCCCAGTCAAGTCAGGCAAGAAGCCGACCACGACTGGCCATTCTGCATATCAAAGAAACCGCAATAGATCTCCGAGTTGAAGCTGTGACGCTTGAGCATTTTCAAATGTGATATCCGCAAGCTGGTACCTTTGCGCGTGTGAGGAAAGTCTGACGAAGCGGTTCTGCCGGTGGAATGCTCGTGGCATCTCGCGCATTGAAAGTCCTAGTCTAAAATCACTTGTCCGAGTTTCAAGCTCCAAATGTGGAGCTTACGGGAGATCGTTGTATCAGATGAAGTTGAGATGTTGGACCGCGTGGTTGTAACTCGTTGAGATTACAGCGCGACTCACTGATGAAAGTCTCAAACTTCTTCATGTGCATTTTTCAGGCAAAGGCTATACGCAAAGCTTGTCGTTTCCTGGAAATTTAGCCCCTCGGCAAGGCTGTTGGCATGTTGGATCTAATGCTGGAAAAAACTGTACATTATTGGTTGGAGGTTCATGTCTTGATCGCACGAGCGTTTTAGGACCTTTCTGGCATGTGAGTTGGACAAAGTGGAGGTGTTCCCATACGGCAGTTGTAGGTCACATTCAAGCGCAGTCGCGTTGCGTCAGTACGTACATTTTCAAGCCTTCGCAATGCATACCGATGAGGAGTGTTCAAGACCCAGTTCGCAAAAGCTGCGACCGTATGCCATGACACCAAGCCTCGCTTGCATAAATTTAGAAGATGTGCCTGGATTCGGCTACTTCTCGGCGCAAGTGGCCATGAACATAGGCATCATGACGTAGGTATAGCAGCCGACTGAAGAACGAATGGCTTTCGATGTCCAAGAGTGGTTTGTCTTTGCTCCGCTTTTCGGTAAGTGATGGATTGATTGGGCTCAGGTCAGAGAGTCCTGGGGCTGCCGCGAGGCTCGAGCAATGGCTCAAGGGTGAGCAGCCTGTAATGCATCTACAATTGGGAGGGGTTGCTCCGCTATCAGACGAGGCCAAGGCGTTGGAGTGGAGGAGCGAGCGGCCATCGACACTTATACGAGCAGCAGGCTCAAGAGCAAGGAAAGTGCCCAGCGTGTGGGACGACAGACATTCCGTTGCATTGACTGTAGCTAGGCGCCGTTATCAGTTCGGAACGGGAATCGGTCTCGGAGAGGGCGGCGAAGCATGTTACACAGATGTACAAGTCGGGGTACCAAGGGTGTCGAAAGTTCGGAGGTGGGCAGTGCGCTGTAGATCCAGAAGCGCATTGCCAGAGCATGGCTAAAACTCGCAAGAACTTGTGGTCAAAACGAGAGACAATGGCAGCGCGACTTACATTGGCATTGACGGGGTTCTGGTGGCATCATCGGGAGCATTCGATAAGGACTCCCACGCCGCGTAGCAGGAGAACAGAATAAGCAGGCGATCGGCAATGCACACATATGGTCCCTGGCCCGGACAGAAAAACACGAGAGGCGAGGTCAGATAAGGCGCACCCTCGAGTGTTTTTTTTTTATTTTTTTCGCGCGTCTCTTCGCAGCAGAAAATGTTGAGAGGGTCAGGGTGGGGATCCATGTGGTGTTGTACTGGATCTCTCAGAGTGGAAGGCAGGCTATTTTTGGTTTGTCGCGCAGTGGCACCCGCAGGACCCGCAGTTGCAGGTTTGGTGTCAGGGCGGAACGATTTTGCTGCGACACGAGCTGGATTCGTGTTTGCGCGCGGTGGAGGTCCAAAACGCAGAGGTGTTGGTTTTGCAGAGGCACGACACGAGTAGGAGTAGAGGCGTAGAGGCGAAGAGTCGGGTGTCTCCTGTTGATTGACGGCGGACCAGGTTGGAGGCCGTGGAGAGAGTTGTGGAGACGTCGACAAGAGGTGAAGATAAGGTAAGCGGCGTGGAAGTGGCTGAGACACTAGGCCACAAGGGGAAATGCAGACGAAGCGGGCGACGATTGGCGCAGAAGCGCTGCACTGCACATCCCGGACCATCACACTGGACACTGGACACTGCGCTCCGCTCCGCGTTGCCTCACCAGCCACTCACCCACCTCACCCATGCCCTCCCTGACTCTCCAGCTGCGGCGAACGACCTCTGACATTCCTCTTCCGACGTGCTGATGCGTCACCTCCGTCGCAGAATGCTGGCATCCACCACTCACTGCAAACGTCGGCTGCCCGCCCATTACCCACAAATTCGCCAGACACGTAACCTGCCGCGCCCACGGCCGCCAGCCATGCCCTCTGCTTCCAATGGCAGCTCCCTCCTGCCCGTCTCCATCGCTATTTTGAGATGGCCCTTCCCATCTTCCCTGCTTTGCCCTTTGCGACCATCCTGCGTGACGATCGCTCTGCCACTATCTGCTCCCTGGCCCGCTCCTCGGTGCTGCTCCCACTCCACGTCTCCCGTACTGCCTGCCTCTGCCTTCGTCTCACTCCACTCTGCTCGTACTTTGCTCTCGACTCCGGATACATAATTCTGCCCCTCGCCTGCCATGCGTGACCCCGGGTTTACCGCTTCCTACTGCGCAGTCGACATGTCTACCGCCGCAAACCAGTCTCACGTCCAGCAGCAGCCTCAGAACCTGCCTCCTCCGTACAATATCGACTACACAGATGAAAAGGCAACTCGAGAGTACTCCAAGTGGCACCCCAAGTCATGGGGGAAGAACACGAAACGAGCCGCCTTCTTTGGCGTGTGCGCCATCATCGTCGCCATCATCTGCGGCGCCTACTTTGGTGTTCGTGCAAACAAGTACCCCAACTACAACAAGCTAAATTACACTTTGCGAGACACATGTAAGTTTACCGCACTACTGGTCAAGCAAACCTGACAATATCAGACTCTGGCTCCGACTTTTTCGATCGCTTTGAATACTTTACAGGTTATGATCCCACCTCTGGTTTCGTCCAGTGAGTCTCTCTACTCTCTGCTCAGCGGATTATACTGACGAATGATCCCAGCTACGTCGACAATGCCACAGCTTCATCCATGAATCTGACCTATGCCTCCACTGAACGTGCAATTCTTCGGGTCGACACTTCTGAACAGAGCGCAACCACTGGCCGTAAATCCGTGCGCATCACGTCGAAGCAAACGTACGACAGCGGTCTCTTCATCTTCGACATTGCGCATACGCCCTACGGTTGCGGCACTTGGCCCGCTGTTTGGCTGTCGGATCCTGCCAACTGGCCTTACAATGGCGAGATTGACGTGGTGGAAGCAGTCAATAGCGTGCCACATGGCCAAGTGCAAATGACCCTGCACACCACTAAGAACTGCGACATGAACCGGAAGCGCAAGATGAGCGGCACCAACATCAAGTCAAACTGCTACAACGGCACCAACGACAATGCCGGCTGTGGCGTCTATGGCGAGCAAAACACCTTTGGCGCGGGTTTCAACGCTGCTGGCGGCGGAGTGTACGCCATGGAATGGCGCGACGCTGGCATTCGCATCTGGTTCTTCGATCGCAATTCACTCCCCTCGGATCTTTCCGCCGCCATCGATGTCTCGGGCGACACTTCGTCATCGTCAAACTCGACCACCGCTGCCCCTGATCCGTCCGGCTGGGGCGAGGCCATGGCCGACTTTCCCGGCACAAACTGCGACATCAGCTCGCATTTCCGCAATCAGAGCATCATTGCGAACATTGACTTGTGCGGGAGCTGGGCTGGTACGGAGACCGTGTACAACGGACTTGACTCGTGCCCCGGCACTTGCACCGACTACGTTGCGACCAATTACAGTGCCTTCACCAACGCGTACTGGGAGTTCAACAGCTTCAGAGTTTTCCAGGCCGAGTAAACGCGGGTATTTCGTTTTTTCAACACGGCAGCTTGCTCCGCCCGTCTGCTGGTCGACTGGTGGCGATGGCTGCCCGCCATATTCTTACGATATGAATTTGATGATTTGATGGGGCTTACTTGAAGAGTGGGTGGGGTTTTGGCTTTCAGTTCCTGGATCATGGCATAGGCATGGCATTTTTCTTCTTCGGGTTTGGTTAATGACGTTGTCGAGGGTAATAAGCACATGGAGAGGCACAGGTTTGGTGTGCTGAGTGCTGGATGGTGGATGGTCATAGATACCCAAAAGTGACGCTCACGCTGCGTGTATAGATTGGTTGGATAGGCGGCAAATTATTGTCTTTGTATCTTTCACTGTGAACTGCTTTTTCTTGAGTCGTTCTCCTACTCCAGATTCCTTCGACACGGCCCTTCATTGTTCGCAGCCAAACCTGCAAATTGAAATTTTGCAGATAAACCGGTTTCAAGCGCTAGTTTGACTGGCTACGTCGTCTGCACCTATCCAGACATGTGCACATTGCACGTTTCCAACGCCAACGCAACATCCTTCTCGGGACCAACGACACGCACACATGTGCCTGACCGTCTAGTGGCGCCATTCAGAGAGTGCCTGCTCCCAACGAACCACCAGACCCTGTGATGTCACACCAGACTGCAAACTCCCGTTGCGGTGTGCAGCGGGGAAGGGGGACGCGTCACCGACCGGCGGCCGCGCAGCCCTGCCCATGCCCTATTCCCCTCCCATTTGCTCCGTCGTCTATCGTGCTGCGTTAACTCGAAACGCCACCTGCCCGCCGTGGTCGGCCACCCGCGGATGCCGTGCTCGCTCATGGGCGGCGGGGCGTGGCATGGCGTGCGCGGCAAGCGGAGCTTCTACATGCACGGCGGGACCAGCACATTGGGTACAATTTTGATCGTGATTGGGCTTAAGTGAGGCGACGGTGTTGGGAGCTTGACGGGTAGGAGCAGATGGCGAGAAGATGCGTTCATGATGGAGTGATTTCAAAGGGCAGAGTAGTCAAGAGAAACTGGAGCCAGTTGATGACGTCGAAGCATTATGAACAATCATCTGTAGGAGTGACAATTTCCTCGAAAGTCTTGTTCATCATCCTCGGATTGCGAAACGTGAAAACGAAGGGTTCTGTGGACGAGACTGGTGCGAAGAAGAGCATCAAACCATTAAGCCTGCGGGACAAAAACGAATGACCGAAAGAGAATCCCATGCCTTTCAGACGGCACGTAGTACAGCAAAAATTGATGGAGACTGGAAAGCGATTTGTAGACTCTAGGTTCTGAAGACGTTTTGAAGGAAGAGTTGAGATACAAGAAAAGGTCAGAATTGAGTTGAAATAAGGTTGTGTTGGCAAAACCTTGAACACCAGCCACACTACTCGTAAGGCGTCGACTGGGGCTGGCATCCGTATGCTTGGCAGGAAAGCCCTGAGTACGGAGATCGAGTCGCGCTCGTCTAGAATGGCGAACAAGGGCAAATTCAGATGTTTGCAAATCAAAGCCATAGATGGAAAAGTGGTGAGAGAATGGTCGACGAGAACGCTTGGAGAAAACGTTGCCGGTCACGTGAAGATCTTGGCACCTCCGAAATTCTGGAGCTCCGCAACCCAACACGACCTCCATCTGTGCATTATCGAGTCGCCTTCCACAACCAAAATGCGGCAACTCACTCGTCTTACGCGGTCAATTGATCGCACGCTCGAATCTACCGTCCGACCTTCAGCTTTCTCCCCCGTTTGCAGCACCTGCCGCCAAACAGCCGCGCCGTTTTCCACCTCGTCGACGCGCGCCGCCGATCTGCCCAAGAAGTCAAGCCAAGGTCTCGAGGCCATCCGCAGGAAGCTATGGGGCACCGCCACACCGCCTGGTCGCGAAGATCCTTACGACCCCAAATCGCCCATGCGCCAGATTGAAGAGACGGAATCGAAGCCGGTACGGCCAGGACAAGCGGCGACTGCCGAGACCACCGCGGAAGCGGAAGAGGACACCAATTTGCCGAAAGTGGGACCTAGGAGAATCAACCGATCATCAGGAGACGGATATCAGCCCGCGAGGACGTGGGAAGGTTTGGAATGGGTCGGCACTCCCGATTGGGCTTGGAAGCAGAAGTCGATACCAAGCTTCAAAGGGCAAGTAGGCCCCTATTGGACTGCTCTGTGCGAGGATGGTACCAGAAGCGCTGACTCCAGTCTCACAGTCGTCTAAGCGCAGACCCAGAGCAACAGGCGGGCGATATCCAGGCGGCACTCCGGAAGGCGCTGATCGAGGTGGTTGCTCAGAAAGAAGTATTTCGGTACGTCATCATAGCGGCGAAACAGGGAGGAAAGCCAAATTGGACAGACCGGGTCCAATTGGACGTCGACAGGAACAAAAAATTGGTGCTCAGATACATCAAGAAGACCAAGGACGCGCAGGCGCTGGAGGGCGAAAAACCTGCTTGGTTTGATGCATCACTTAGGGATCCCGGATTCAAGTTCCAGGTAATCTCAAGCGCAGGTTTTGACCGGATTGCATGCTGACGCCAACAGGTTGCCAAGAGGTTTTTGAAAGCTACCGGAATTCCCGTTTCCGACATTGCTCTCCAACAGAGCAACGACCCAGTGCTTTTACTTCACGCCATCAAGAAACAAATCAACGTTACGAAGAAGGAGAAGCTCGCTGAAACCTTGAAGAACAGCTCTCGCTTCCAGGAGCTGACGAACGTCAAGATTGTGGACAGAAGAGTCACCCCAATTGACAAGGAGAAGGAGGTTGGCAGGTGGAAGCTCATTGAAGATGAGCTACTTGAGAGGGGCTTACCCGTCACCGGAAGGCCTGTGGTTCAGTAATGGAGACTTGGAGGCTCACAAATATTGCATCTTTGCATGGCAACCGCCAACGGGCGGGGGACTTGAAACATCCAACGCCTTTCCCGCTTCGATGACCGGAGCGGTGGCCACCTCGAGTTCTCCAAGTCCTGAAAATGAGGAACAGTCTGGAATCCACTCAAACACGGTGGAGGGCTTTGTAAGATGCCGGAAAAAGGTCTCGCGGTTGTTGTGCTACCCGGACCAGAGCAGTGCCACTCAGAGAATCAACTACGATCAGTTTTGCTCCAACCACCGTTTCACAGTCAAGCGCAAAGCGGCAATGGTGATTGCTCACATTTGGAGGTGAAGCTCGAATACTGTACATTCTGCAATGCGGTGCAGTTCAACAATAAGATCCAACCCTCCAGGATCGACCAACAGCAGGTGCCGGTGTCCACATGCCCCCTCCCGCTGGCAACTGTCGGAATGCCAGCGTTTCTGAATGCTCACTAGATTCACCGGCTGCTGGTTCGGTAAAACCGAACTAGCTTTTGTCACACCATGAATCATCAGTTCGATTTTAAGTGGAGTTCTGGAATCTAGGCAGGGAGCATTCCTCCGCCCGTCGTCGTCTGTTTTCCTATCTTGAAATCTCTTTCCATTCCAAGAACACTACACGGTTTCTGCTCGTGTGACTACCACATGGGAGACGGGTGTGGCGGCGTGTATGGCGATCAACTTCGCACAGAAAGCAACCCATTACTGACTGGCCTTGAATCGTGTACTCTCATACTAGAGCCCTTCTCGTCGTACCCAAACATTCAGTGGAAAATCATTTGAGAAGAACGCCCACCTGCAACTTTGGATATTAATAACAGGGCGCCTCGTTTACGCTCGAGTGCAGCACGCGCATCCAGGAAATGCGAGGTCTGGGCTTGGAGCTGCTGCATGTCGCGGGAGGACCCGGCGCCGCGAAATTGCAGCATCTCGCGCGAACAACCCTTGCCAGACTTCCATCATCACGCCGGAGGTAGAAGACGTCACATTTGGACTCGAAATCTAGTGTCAGATCGAACAGTGCTACCGCGGGTTGGACACGGAATGTTGACTTCCAGTAGACCACAGGCATTCACAAAATTGCTTTTCCGGTCAATCTCGAGGCTACACGCCCAGGCCGGTGGGCCTTATCTGCAAGACGCGGCGGGTTACAACTTTTGCAGCGCCGTAAATGCAAGACTTGCAAAAAGTACGTACCAATTCCACGGGAGCAGACAGAACAGCTCATGATGCGTCTGCTATGACTGCAACCTCTCAACAATATAGCGCGCTGCCTGGGGTGCTACAATTTATGCCGTCTGCCAGCGCTATATTGAAAAAAGGTGAAGCCATAGGTTGGAATGCTCATGACGAAACTGGCTGCAGCCAATGAGGTACACTGCATGGCAATCCCAGCGTCGTGCAGCTTGACCGGCCCATCAGCCTCTTCTGCCTGAGCTGCAAATCAGGTTTCTGCAGCGAGGTGGGTGGCTTGCAATATTTCACCTATGGTACATTGCTTTGCAGTATCTCTCGGCTCGGGACTGCGCATGTCTTGCTTGGCGCAGCCCTACAATTACTTTGGATTTGCAGGACAACCACTCGAGTGTGATTCAGACGCCGGAAGCTCCTCTCGACTGCACGTCATTCAGCTTTCACGGAGCGATGGAGCGCAGAGGATCCAGGCGTTCATCCCCTGCATGCGGTTCGGCGCGACACCCTCCCTTCTCATCAGCTTGTCATCCACACCGCCGACCGCGGAGTCATGCCCGCCTGCCTGGAGGTACCAAGTAGCGGCGTATCTACTACGAGAGTTCATCTTGGTGAGCGAAAAGCCGCGCTCCGTCGCTTCCAAGAGATGCGCTAAAGCAAGTCAGGAGACACGCTTCGCCAAAGTCACCGTCTGACTGGTGAGCAACGCGTGCTTGAAGCCAGCCCGTGGTTGCTCAAATAACACCGTCAGCTAGAATTGTCGCTATACGGAGTCAAAGACGGATCCTCCTCCGAAAATCGCTTCGTCTGAGGAAGCACAGGGCTCGATTGCCAGCAGCAGCGTGCGTCTGTGGCCTGAGACCTTTTCTCCCCCCAAGCGCGGTAATCGAAGGCCCTGGTTCGGGATAATGGATGATTGGACCTTTCCAGCCCACAGATCGAAAGATCCCTCGCAGGGCCAATCACCTCGACGGAGCTGCCGTAAGCCATCTCATAGAGGTCTGCAGGAACACCAGAAGATACGGTGGCGGTGCGCAAAGTCTTTGCTCGAACCCTAAAGAACCGCCAAACGCCACCATGTATTTTGGGCGGCAGGGAGCTGACGTCGCGGCATGTCATGAGACGTGGCTCGGTCAAGGACTTGGTCTTTACCGGATATCTGGACAGCGCTGGAGGATGAGAAGTGAACTAAGACTCAGCCCCGGCCTGATTGGTGATCACGACCTGACGTACCTAGGAACCCGGTGAAAGGGGAAAACGAGCACGGCAGCGCCACGGTGAGGCAAAACGTGGTCAAGATTAATTGTCCGAGCGCCCTCTTGCCCACCCAGGGCGCGCTAAGCTTGTCACTTTGCTTTTCCTGTTGGTCGAGTCCGAGGTGCAGTCGAGGCGGAGCGGAGCAGAACAAGTGGTCGTGTCTTTCGGACTGCATTCGTGCTCAGGCGACTGGCCGTCCCGAAGGTCGCGCAAGTCCCAAGCAATCTTTTTATTCCTTTGTGGCGAATGGTATGCAGGTAACATCTGCATGCGCCGGAGATCCCGCATGGGTGTCAAGCAGAAAGCCTCATTCGACAATGGCCTCGTCACGGTGCTTGCACCGCGAGGCATAACTTTTGCTTGGAGAAGGTATATAAAGGTTGGTGGGATTCACCTGGAGAGCATCATCAGTTCATTCCATCGAGCCATCAACAGTTCTCACCATCAAGACTTTCCTGAAAACCTCCACTTCACCTCTTTCCGCCGCTCCAAACATGGCCTTTTCCCAGAACAACTCTCAAGCAACTCGCCAGGCACAGCGTGGTCCAAAGGACCCGTGGCCCAGAGACCCGCCTCAGGGAACTTCTTAAATCAACACCTCCAGCATCTGGTATGTCTCAGTAAACACTTTATCAAAGCATCCTCAATGTTGACATTAGCTTCGGAAGCAGTCACAAGTCAGTCCTCAGAAAGAGCAAGACCGAAAAACCTCTACCTTCAATCAACGCAAAAAAATCCCTCACGGTCTCAAAAATCATTCGGCTGCGACCATCCTCGACAGGATGGTCGCACGTACACGGCGTTGGCAGAACGGCTGCCTGAAGATTTGATAGATGTCATAGACGGAGCTAAAAAAAAATTGGGGAACAATGATTGGACTTTTTCTCAGTGCAGGAGTTTTTTCGAACGGGCGTCCTTGCTTTTTAGAGTCTAGACTTACTCTCCTCTGCTGCTCATCACCACCCTAATGTTTAATCTGCATATTAATACTTTGGAGGTATACTTTCTGTGTCTCACACGCTTGCGACTCCGCTTTGCCTCTGCTTCTGTGATGGATGTGGCCGGTACCATTCCAGACCATGGGCCCAAGAAATAGCTGCAGCAGATCATCGCCGGTCACTGCTTGATCACGATGCATTATCCTCCGATTGGCTGCTGTCCAGTAGCTCACGAAACGTGACTCACGACCAACCGTTACGCTAACCTCTGATTCCTCTCACGCAGGCACTTGAAAACGGCTCATGGCAACCATGGCAACGAGGGAAAAACGCCTTTGACGTATAAGCTTTGTAGCTCCTTGCCTGGGCTGCCTGCGGTGGTTCGTTGTGACGGTCGGCCTCTGAACTTTCTCCGAAGCTGACGGAGAGCGTACCATCGAGGAGGAGGAGGAGGAGCGTAAGGAGCATCCCTCAGCTTCCAGCAGTCACCCGGCGGCCGCACGACTTCTCCACTTACCGCCGCATTCTTCTCAAGTGAGCTCATGTCCAAATCTCCTGACCGAGCATCCACACTACACGCGTACATTAGTCTCGTAGCAAAGACAACAACCATCATAGGGCATTGGTGCCCAACAGTAGCGAGGAAAAGCGTTGAAAGCAAGACTGCGAGTCCGCCTGCTTGGGTTTGCTTTGTGCACCCTCTGGTTGCTGCTGCTGTTGCTGCTGGGCCTCGAGGGAGATCAGCAGTCGTGCACACACACCTTGGTACCCGAGACTAAATTTGCGAGTGTGGGTGTGGGCGTGGGCGGCGCGTGCGAGGCCTTTGCATATGTATGTACCATGCGGGATCGAGCGAGCGAGCGAGCGCGAAAGAGAGTAGAAAAAAAAAAAATGCAGTGCGACAACAGGCTGCGCCTGCTGCGGACGCACCGCGGTCTCTTCCCCAAATTGACGCGCGCCGTATTCCTCAGCTCTTTCTTTGTTGATGTTCGAGTTGGACCCACTCCACCGCGTTGCGTGTGGTGGTAGAGAATGAAAGTGACTGTCTTGCCGTCGGGCAAGCCGATGCAAGAGAGAATGAGACGCGGATGCAGCGTGTCGTACGGACAAGGCCGAAGACGGCTGAGACGAACGGGTTTGTAGTTGCGCCACTCGTCGTCAGGTCTTGGCTCGCCTGGCTCGCGTGCGCTGTGGATAGACAGACCAGACGAGTTAGATGACGGTGGGGTGGCGATGGTAAAGGGATCAGTGAAAGTCGGAAGGGAAAGGGGAAGCACGAGGGAGCTCGCAGCGGCTGCAAGCCACAAGACCACCATACCTTGAGATCGCCGCAGGGGTTCTCTGGTTCTCTCCTGGTGTTGGAAGCCACGAATGCTCCGGGTTTGGGGCAAACCATCCATTTCGCAATCATGCCATGCCTCCAGATCTTCTAAATCGTGTTAAATGATGAATGAAGAGGATTACACCAAATGGCTAAGCCGGAATGAATTGATCCCACAAAGATTCTACCAATGGCTGTCCAAAATATGATGGCATCCACCTTTCAAAACGCCAATCGCACAATCAACCCCGTCCCAAAGTGCTCCCAGATCCGCAGTCCTCGCCTACCTACTTATATAAAAATTGTCATGAAACTATCCCATCATGCTCAAGCAGCACCACCTGCTGTAGCAGATCGCTGCCTGTATTCCTGAAAGTCTCGTATGCTCTGCTCGCCTTCCTTGTCGCCGTCGCCAGCCTGCTCTCGCCTCCACTCCTCCTCTTCCTTCTCCAACATGGCCTGGAACCGCGGTTGCTGGCCGCGGCTCACGTAGACCGGTCGACTCCTCCGAAGCGCCGCGTCCCGCGTCAGCAGTATGTGCTTCGTCGTACTGCCTGGGCACTCGAACATGGCTTCACCGAGCAGGCGCTCCATCACTGTGCGCAGACCACGGGCGCCTGTGCTCATCTTGCCGGCCGCTCGTGCGATTTCACGGAGCGCCGGAGAAGTGAATTTGAGCTCGATTCCTGACAACGACAGGAGTTGTTCATACTGCTTGACAAGCGAGTTCCGCGGCTCAGTCAAGACCCGCACGAGTGAATCCTCATCCAGTGCCGAAAGTGCGCATGAGATGGGAATGCGGCCAACAAGTTCTGGAATGATGCCGTACTTTTGTAGGTCAGCGGGTTCAACAAGATCAAGAGTGTTGATGTCACGGCTGGAGGCCGAGGACGAAGTGGAGTTGGACGGAGGATCAGCCATGTAGAAGGGAACGTGCTTGCGATAAAGCGCCTCTTCGCCCTTGAAAGCCGTTTCCATCGCTCCAGTTTCAGGGTTGGAGGCGCGGACTGGTGCGCCAAAGCCAATGCTGCCTTTGGAAATGCGGTCAAGGACAATCTTGCTCAGACCGTTGAAAGCCCCGGCGCAGATGAACAGGATGTTGTCGGTGCGGACATTGAAGACTTCACTCCGCGGGGGTGATTGTCCCGTGTTCATGCCGCCTGCTCCTCCGCCACCAGTACCACCAGGTGGGCTGTAGGTGTAGCCCGAGGGGTGTCCTCCAGAACTTTTGGGGCCGCTAGCGGCGCCCCGCTCAGGCTTTGCTTGTATTTGCAAAGTTGTACCCTCAATAATCTTGAGGAGAGCTTGTTGAACGCCTTCTCCGCTGACGTCCTTGCCATGGCTGACGCGGGCCGTGGCTATTTTGTCTATTTCATCCAGCACGATGATGCCTCGTTCAGCGGCCTCGACGTCGTAGTTGGCAGCAGCCAAGAGTCTTTGTACGCAGACGTCGGCATCCTCGCCAATGTATCCCGCTTGGGTAAAGGGCGTGCAGTCAGACATGCTAAAAGGAACAGCAAGCACCCGAGCAAGCGTCTTGGCCATCAACGTCTTTCCAACTCCCGAGGGTCCAAACAGAAGAATGTTCGATTTCTCAATGGTCATGGGGCTTTCATCCACTATGGGTGCATCGCCAAGTTTAGGGTGGGCGGGCGGCGCCGGCGATGGAGAGGGAGGCTCGACAGGGTAAGAATGGTCCCAGTCGTTGGTGGTTTGTTGCTGGCCAGGGAACTCATCTGAAGCAGACAAGTCAGCAGCGCGCGAGAGGTTGTCGGCGGTGCCATGGCTACCTTCGACTGGGTGGCGGTGCCCCATGGTTCTCCGGGCTTGCTGCTGCAGGCGCTCATTCTCCTCTTCTTCTAGCCGTTGCAGCTCCTGTACCCGCTTGTAGTGGTTGTATACGGCTACACTCAGGACCCTTTTTGCCCTCTCTTGGCCCACGACAAACTGGTCCAGATGTTGCTTGAGCGCTTTTGGAGTTAGCCGCGGGGCGCCGAGGTTGCTCGCTCCTCCCAGGGGTCCCGCAGTTGGAAGTCCAGGCTCATAGGTGCTCGTGAAGCCGCTGGTAAAGTCTGCGCGGTCATAGTAGCCCGAAGACGACCGCGAGGCCGAGGTTTTGAAGCCGCGACTTATGGAAGCCAGAGAGAGATAGGACAGGCGGAGCGGAGGCGCCGAGTGTATGGTGAGGCTGGCAGCAAAAGCCATGTTGGGCAACCGAACGGGAGCAGTCGTGGTCGGATGACGCAGGCAGTCCTCAGCTTGTAAGCAGCGTCAGTGGCAGGGTTGCGCGAGATGTATGAAATGAAGGCTCATCGCATGGCGATGGCTTCACTCCAGCGCGGGTACCCGCTTGAGTCAGCGCGGCGGGGTCAGCGCGGCGGGGAACAGGCAGCGGGCAGAGGCAGAGAGGAGGCTGGGGCCGCGATGAGAGGAGAGAGAAAGACGAGAAGGGGCAGCGAGGCACAGGAGATAAGAGGGAGAGGGAGAGCGACGTCGAGATGTTCGCGGCCATGGATGGGTGCCGGTGCCGTCGTGATTGAGCTCTTGACGCGCGCGATCCAAGCTCCTTACCCCAGGCGGGGCTAGCCCCGTTGCGGCAAGGCGCGGCGGATGACGTCTGGGCGAGCCGTATGTTTGCCAAAGGGTGCGGGTGCATCTCAGAGGCGACTGGGCGCAGGGAATGCGCTACTGTATGCCCGCAGGTGGAGAGAATTCATACTCTTCTCAATCCCTACCCGCTACACCTGCAGCCTCTACTTAAGCCTCGCCCGCCGTCGCGTTGTCTGCTTGCTGTGCTCATCTCAACCATCCCTCAACGTACCCACTCCTCTCCGCATGCCACTCTGATCTTCCCCACCCGCCATGGAAATCAACAACGCCTCTGACAACTCGGTCGTGGGCGACTCTGCCGGCTCTCTGCCCTCTGATGGCACCGGTATCTTATCTCGCCCGTCTCCAATCCGCTGCGCCGTCGTCTGACCTGACCAGGCATTGTATCCCTCGATCCGTGGCTGTCGCCCTTCAAGGACGGTCTCCGCACCAGGTACAAGAAGGCCCAAGACTGGATCAAGACCATTGGCGACAATGAAGGTGGTCTGGCCAGCTTCAGCAAGGTAAGGTGGCGGAAGCTCCCCCCCCAGCGCCTGTGCTGATCCCGCCTGCAGGGATTCGACAAGTTCGGGTTCAACGTCAACGCAAACAACGACATTGTCTACCGCGAGTGGGCCCCCAACGCCCTGCGCGCCTATCTGATTGGCGATTTCAGTAAGCCGTCCGCTTTTGCAGTGTCAATGGCAACAACTGACGTGAAATCTCACAGATGGCTGGAACCGGGACTCGCATCAGATGACCAAGGACAACTTCGGCGTCTTTGAAATCATCCTCCCCGCCGTCAATGGCCAGCCTGCCATTCCGCACGATTCGAAAATCAAGGTACTGCAGCTTGCCGTGGTTGGGATGCAAGGCTAATGGCTTGACAGATATCACTGGTCGTTCCAAATGACCATGCGCGGCAGGAGCGCATCCCCGCATGGATTACACGAGTAACACAAGAGCTCTCCGTCTCCCCCGTCTACGATGCCCGATTCTGGAACCCACCCAAGGAGCAAAAGTATGTCTTCAAGCATCCGAGGCCGCCCAAGCCTGCAAGCGCCCGCATCTACGAAGCCCACGTTGGCATTTCATCGCCCGAGGGCAAGGTTGCGACCTACAAAGAGTTTACGGCCAATGTTCTCCCCCGGATCAAGCATTTGGGATACAATGTCATCCAGCTCATGGCTGTCATGGAGCATGCTTACTACGCCAGCTTTGGGTACCAGGTCAACAGCTTTTTCGCGGCTAGCAGCCGCTACGGTTACCCCGATGATTTGAAGGAACTGATTGACACGGCCCACAGCATGGGCATCTCCGTCCTGCTAGACGTCGTCCACAGCCACGCGTCGAAGAATGTCTTGGATGGTCTCAACATGTTCGATGGCAGCGATCACCAATATTTCCACGAAGGTGCAAAAGGCAGACATGAGCTGTGGGATAGCAGGCTGTTCAACTACGGCAGCTACGAGGTCCTGAGATTTCTCCTCAGCAATCTTCGCTTTTGGATGGATGAATATCAGTTTGACGGTTTCCGATTCGATGGTGTCACGAGCATGCTGTACACCCACCACGGCATCGGAACGTAAGTCTGATTTCGAGTCCTCTTATCGTGTGTATGCTGAATTTGTCTAGGGGTTTCTCCGGAGGGTACCACGAGTACTTTGGTGACAACGTTGACGAAGAGGGCGTTGTGTACCTGATGCTGGCAAACGAGCTGCTTCATAGTCTCTACCCTAGCGTCATCACCATCGCCGAAGACGTGTCTGGCATGCCAGGACTGTGCGTTGCGCTCTCTCTGGGCGGGATCGGATTCGATTACAGACTGGCCATGGCGATTCCGGATCTTTACATCAAGTGGCTGAAGGAGAAGCAAGACATTGATTGGGACATGGGGGCCCTGACCTTCACTCTGACCAATCGTCGGCACGGCGAAAAGACGATTGCTTACGCCGAGAGCCACGACCAAGCGTAAGTGTCCCGGTTGCTTGATTTGTTCAAGGCTGATGTTTGTAGGCTCGTTGGCGACAAGTCACTGCTCATGTGGCTTTGCGACGCTCAGCTCTACACCAACATGTCTGTCCTCACTGAGCTAACACCGGCCATTGACCGAGGTCTTTCGCTCCACAAGATGATTCGCCTCGTCACCCATGGCCTTGGTGGAGAGGGCTACCTCAACTTCGAAGGAAACGAATTTGGCCATCCAGAGTGGCTCGACTTTCCGCGCGAAGGCAACGGCAACAGCTTCCACTACGCACGTCGACAATTCAACTTGGTGGATGACCAATTACTTCGCTACCGCTTCTTGAACGAATTCGACAGCAAGATGCAGTGGACCGAGGAGAAGTATGGCTGGCTCCACAGCCCTCAGGCATATATCAGTCTCAAGCATGATGGAGACAAGGTCATTGTCTTTGAGCGTGCGGGGCTGCTTTGGATTTTCAATTTCCATCCCTCAAGCAGCTTCACTGACTACCGGGTGGGCGTCGAGCAAGAAGGCACGTACCGAATCGTCATCAATACGGATTCAAAGGACTTTGGCGGTCACGGAAACGTCGACGACACCACGCGTTTCTTCACGACACCATTCAATTGGAATGACCGCAAAAACTTTTTGCAGGTCTACATTCCTTCAAGAACGGCAATTGTAAGTCGTATCCATTGGTGGCATTTTCAAGATGGAGCTAACATCGATAGGTCCTTGCGCTCGAAAATACCCTGTAATTGTGAGAAGGAGGGGTCGAACGGACAAGTTTCGGGAGTGGATGCGAGATGGAGATGTCGGATGGAAGGCGTTGGTTGCTAGCTACAGATGGGCATAGATTCACAAAAATTCAACTCACCCCCTCTTCATAGTCGTCGAGGGGAGTTTTGGCCCAAACTTGACCTTGCTAGCATCCAAGGGGCCGAGAGAGCGGTTACGAATGGAGGCGAATGGAGTTTGGTCCGAGTTCGGCCCCAACGCGGGGGCTTGCCTTGAATTTGCCATGAGTGATGTATCCGCAGTTCGGCACAGGCGCGTTGACGCTCTCGAGAAGCGGTTGACATGCGAGCTGCTTGACCAGGCGGCTCGACTTGCCGCAATGGTAGAAAGGGCCGGCCGTGGTCAGCATACCAGCAAGCTGCGAGGGGAAGGCTGGCGAGGACGTAAATCGGGGCAAAGGCTGCCGGTGCAAGTCGGGGAGGCCCGAGGCAAACATGTCTGTACCAGCCACGTCGGCGAGGACGGTTAAGCGGTAAAGACGACAGTTGTGCAAGAAGCTACTCCTGTCGAGCACCTTGGAGCATTCGATGGTGCATTCAAACAGTAAATACGCAGATGAAGCTTGTTGGAGCTGCTGAAGACCCGAGTGTTTCCGGCGTTACTGGCTCATCACGTGCTGCTCTTGGCGTCAACTCGTCCGGCAGAGTGTGAAGCTCCGCCCTTCGACGTCGGCACGAATCTTCTCTCCTACACACCTCTCCGCTCCCATCATCACCCCCCTCCGTCGCATTTCAAAATGCTCAAAAGGTACTAATTGAGCCGGTCTCCGATGCAATTGGTCCCCCGTTGGATGCTAATCTGATGATACAGCCTTGCGAGGTCCTCGCTGAGGGCTTCCTACCGGCCTGCTGTTCGCAGCGCCTTCAGGCCCATCCAGAAGAACTTCGCCCCGGCACTTGCTGCCCGCTTCGCCAGCACCGATGCTGCCCAGGGCGGCAAGATTCACCAGGTCATTGGTGCCGTCGTTGACGGTATGCGAAAAACTTTTCCGTCCGGCCTGCTCCCGTAGCTACGACTGGACGAGCCCGCCATCTCCATCATCGCTGCTAACGCCCTCATCTAGTCAAGTTCGAGGGCGAGAAGCTCCCTTCCATTCTCAATGCGTTGACGACCGAGAACGGTGGCCAGAAGCTGGTCTTGGAGGTCGCGGTAAGAAAGCTGCACGGACGGCCCTGGGGAGCTCCGAACGGTAGCTAAACTCGGTTACAGCAACACTTGGGTGAGAACGTCGTCAGGTGCATTGCCATGGACGGTCAGTATACCTTTGGAACAGTCGCGTGGAACGGGGGTTGACAACATCCACAGGTACCGAAGGTCTCGTCCGTGGTGCCGCCGCCCTCGACACCGGCGCCCCCATCACGATTCCTGTCGGCCCTGCCACCCTTGGCCGTATCATCAACGTCACTGGTGACCCCATCGACGAGCGTGGTCCCCTCAAGACCGACAAGTTCGCTCCCATCCACGCCGAAGCCCCTTCCTTCAGTGAGCAGTCCACCTCGGCCGAGATTCTCGTTACCGGTATCAAGGTCGTCGACCTGCTCGCTCCCTACGCTCGTGGTGGAAAGATTGGTCTTTTCGGTGGTGCCGGTGTCGGCAAGACTGTCTTCATTCAGGAGCTGATTGTAAGGCTTTCCGGACAAGGAAGGAACTGTTGGGCAGCGGCTGACTTGGGCACAGAACAACATCGCCAAGGCCCACGGTGGTTTCTCTGTCTTCACTGGTGTCGGTGAGCGTACCCGTGAGGGTAACGACCTGTACCACGAAATGCAGGAGACTGGTGTCATCAACCTCGACGGTGAATCCAAGGTCGCCCTGGTGTTCGGTCAGATGAACGAGCCCCCAGGAGCTCGTGCCCGTGTCGCCCTTACCGGTGTATGTGAACCCCCCTCCCTCCGCTCACCACCCCTCACCATAACACCACAACAACACCACAACAACATCATGATCATGAAGGACAATATATTAACGACGCAATGAAACAGCTTACAGTTGCGGAGCACTTCAGGGATGTTGAAGGCCAGGACGTGCTTCTCTTCATTGACAACATCTTCCGTTTCACCCAGGCCGGTTCTGAGGTGTCTGCGCTCCTTGGCCGTATCCCCTCTGCCGTCGGTTACCAGCCCACCCTCGCCGTCGACATGGGTGGTATGCAGGAGCGTATCACCACCACCCAGAAGGGATCCATTACTTCCGTCCAGGCCGTCTACGTGCCCGCTGACGACTTGACTGACCCCGCCCCCGCCACTACCTTCGCTCACTTGGACGCCACGACTGTCTTGTCCCGTGGTATCTCTGAGTTGGGTATCTACCCCGCTGTCGACCCTCTCGACTCCAAGTCTCGTATGCTCGACCCCCGTATTGTCGGCCAGGAGCACTACGACACCGCCACCCGCGTCCAGCAGATTCTCCAGGAGTACAAGTCGCTGCAGGACATCATCGCCATTCTGGGTATGGACGAGCTGTCGGAAGCTGACAAGCTTACCGTCGAGCGTGCCCGTAAGATCCAGAGGTTCCTGTCCCAGCCCTTCACCGTCGCCCAGGTCTTCACTGGTATCGAGGGTCAGCTGGTCGACCTCAAGGAGACCATCAGGTCTTTCAAGGCCATCCTCAGCGGTGAGGGTGACGACCTTCCCGAGGGTAAGTTTCACGAATTTTTGATTTGATATGATGACGCTAACAATGCCTCAGGTGCCTTCTACATGGTTGGTGACCTCGAGTCTGCCCGCGCCAAGGGTGAGAAGATTCTTGCCGACCTCGAGAAGTCCACGTAATCGGGGTCTTTTAGTGGTTGAGTAGGGACAAAGCCCATTTTTGGGGTGTGCAAGTCGACAAGGTTGCCGCACATGCAGACGGAGCCTCGATGTGGGTTAGAATCTCCGAGATGAGGTTAGGTCTGCTTTGGGGGAACCGATTTTTTTTTAGCGAGACCGCCTCACAAATTTTTGTTGTACAGAGAGCAAAAAAGGAGATTCTAAAGCGGATGGGGCATCTGGCACGAAATATGTCTCATGTGCATCCCCCCGGAGGCGTGTAATCTTAAGTGAAAGACTTTTTTCGTGAACAACAGCAGCAGCATGGAAGCAATATGTTTTGTCGTTTGGCCCAAATACTGGCAATTCTCGCCGCAATGTTGAGGACGTGATGTACGCATGCACTGCGTCCCGGGGTGATGGGCTTAGTACTGACAGTGGGCGAAAGAAATGAAACTCCCTGGGTCTAGCTATGGCAGCAAACCACAGCCCGGGCTCATCTGTGATGGCGGATGAGTGCTCCCTAGGTATTACTATGAGAGTAGATGACTGCTCCTCAGGCGTTACTGTAATGACAGGTGACTGCTCCCTGAGCGCAATAGTGGCAGCGAACAATGTCCAACGCTTTCGACACCCACTGAGGCTACGTCATATTGAGTGGAGAACGTGTCCAAGTCGTTATAGCGTTGTCTACTCCGTCATCTCATGTCTGTAAAACAAGTAAAATGCTATCACTCTTCTAAATGAAAGCCAGAGTGGCTGATTGTTTGATTTGTTGGGCCGCTGTAGATATGTCGCCGAGATGTTGGCGTTGGATAGACGGCCTGTCGTCGTGTTTGGGTATTGATGAAGAGAAGGGAGAAGGGGGTGTGTCGTTAAGCAATCACTCAATCACTTCTTCCAATAAGTACTGTTCTTCTATTTCATTTGGATTTGGAGAGCTATACTACCCTAAAGAACAAGACCACCATGGAAAGCCACAGAAAACCACCTTGATGACCCAAGACAGTATGTGAAATATACGGGATAAGCAGGAGCTGTAACGTGGGATGAATGAACTCCGTTTACAAGACTTGCAGTCGGAAAGAAACCAATATATCCTCCTTGCTGACGTGGTATGAGCAAAATGGAAAGAGCATTGCCTCGCCATAGGGAAAAAGGCTGGGGTGATGGCTTGAGACTGGCAACCTCCACGGACGTCGCTAGCCGCCAAGTCTGGCTGTCTTTCCGAGATCATGACTAGCAGCTACGATGACCTCGCTCCACTCAACGAATGGAAGCGTTGCTTTTTCAAAAGATAGCAATCCAACCCCTGCCGAACGCAGAGCAGGGCCGCTCATCCGCCAGGCCGGCAGCAGCAGCCCTACTCGAAAAGCAAGTCGGCGACGCGCCGCAGGGCCGCCTCGTCGTAGCTCTGGGTGCGCACGACGGCCGTGCCCGCGCCCATGGCCGTCACCAGCTCGTCGACCTGCGCCGTGGCTTCCTCGCTCTCGGCGTCGTCGTCGACCAGGACCAGCACCGTCGGCAGCTCGCGCAGGCGCTCGAGCACGACGGCGCCGTCGAGGGTCGGCGCCAGCATCTCGATTGGCGGTTTGGGCGAGTCTGCCTCCAAATCGTCGTCGTCGTCGTGATGATGGTGGCTGTCGGCGACGGCGACGGCTGGATCCATCTTTAGGAGACTCTCCACGGGAGGCAAGCGTCGGCGTTCTTGGGGGTAGTTTGTGAAGATCACTAACACTACTGCGGCGGCGTGCTGCAGGAATGCCAGGTGTGTTGGGGTAAGGCCGTTCTCTGGCACGTAGACGGTATGGCGGACCTCCTGGTGATAGGCGTGCAGCGCGCGGCCCAAAGGCTCAAATGGGTCTGACTTTGAGGGGAACGGAAGATATGGGGTGAAGAGCCATAGATTCTGAAGGGATAGAAGATTTCGGATCCCTGAAAGACAGGCCGGGTCTCGGTTCAAGAAGCGTGCTGTTGCTTGGACTGTTGGGGGAAGCTCCTCTTTTTCGTGCAGAGAGTCCCGGCGAGCTGCTCTGCGGTGGACAAACTTGAGCTCTCCCATGGCGAATATCTTCCGAGACTAGTGTATAGATGTCGAGAGCTGGAGGCACAGATTTGGGACGGCTACCGAAGACGAGAAAAAAACTGACGGCAGATTTGACGAGGTAGGGTATCGAGGAGAGAAAATGACGCTAAAAGGATGACGATTGAACAAAAAATGCGGCTTGCAAAAATCCTCCCAAGGAAGCAAAGTAACTGAACAAAAAGTGTTGATAAACGCGATGCTGAAAACTCAATGATATGCTTTGGCGATGGATCTCTGTGGCTTTCGATATCTTGAGGCGAGACTGGACGAAAAGGTCGACATCTGGGCGACTATTATAGTGGCTCGAGAGGCGTCGTTGGGCAAGTATCGATGACTATGGAAGGAATGAGAGCGATTGGTGACACAGCCATGGCGGTTGTACAACATGCTATGGATAGATGATCGAAAAATACACCAAATAATGGCTCAGGGGGCGGCACAGCCAGTGCGACTCGGCGAGGGACAGGGGGGAGTATGTGTGGGCTTCGTCTCGTCGCTCCCAGGACAGACTGAATGAGCGGGATGAGGTGACGCAGGAGCAGAGTCGAACGGGAAGACGATGCAGCTGGTGGCGGAGGAGCTGGAAATAGGAATAACCATCCAGGTCAAGGCAGAGAGCAATGTCGGCTCGAGGTATTCAATCCGCGTGGACCGGGCGAAGAAGGTCGCACAAGACGTCCAATAATTCGCGGGCGCTGGCGAATTGAAGCTGGCGAGGGCTGAGGCCGGTGCAACGCCGTCAGACGGCGAGTGGAGCATGCGAAGTGACTGATGCAGCAGGATGCCAGCGATGAGCAAAGAGGCAGTCCGCGCCGCGTTGTTCCTGGGCCGCTGTGGGAGTTGGACGACGTCGTTTCGCGCGCTTTGCCTCTTTCGGCCACGCGTCGGCTGGCAACAACATGGGCTTCTGTACGGACCCTCTCGCTCGCTCGCATCCATGCCCACGGCATGCTCCTCCATGCGCTCCACCTCCACGCCGTTGCTCCCTCGCGCCTTCTGCAATGCCTGCACCGACTCATGGTCACTTGATTCCCCTCCTGTCCAACCACCACACTCGAATCCCGCTAAGCATGCCTCCAGACACGAATACCGACGCGAACCGTGCCATTGAGGCCCTCGCTGTAGGTCCGTCGCTTTCGTTCTGTGCCACGCCTGCTCGGGGATTGCCGCTGATCATCTTTCGACCAAAGCCTCCAGGACTGCTGCAAAGCACCGCAAGGACAAGGTCAACACTGTTGTCGACCCAATCTGCAATTATGCGTACCAGAATGGCCTTGATCGCCAACAGCTCAGGGCCATCGTCTACCTCGTCACGCGCAAGACGGAACTCGACCAGTCCACTTGCACCACGCTCATCAAGAACTTGTATCCCCGCCAAAGTGTTTCTCCCCAGGTCGTCATTAGGGTCGTCACCGGTTTTGGTCAAGGCCAAACCAAGCCTTCCATTGCTACCCAGAGCGCCCTGTTGAAATGGCTCATTGCCGTGCTCGACGTGCTAGAAGACCCCTCGGTCCTGTCCAAGCTCTACGGCGTCCTCTTCAACCAGCTGGATGTCATGGGCACCAGAACTCCGTTGTGCCAATTGCTCAGCCTAATCACCAGGCGCAAGCACGTGCGGCCTTTTCGCATCCAGCAGCTTCTCGAAATGGTCCACCTTACAGGACAGGATCCCGCCCTGGTCGGCCTCTTGCACGTCTTCAAGGACTATTATCCCGACATCATCATCGGCAATGCCGCCAAGAGCCGAACATCCCTCCCAGCGCCGTCCCATGACGAGTGGAGACAGCGCCTGCAAGCCATCCAAGAAGCCGACGTGGACAGGGCTGAGCAGCTCCTGACGCAGCCGGGTGGCTTCAAGGTTGTCCGCCGGGGAGCAAAACGAAGTAAGGCGTCCATTGTGCCTGAAGTGCACACGTCTCACGCAGGAGCATCGTCCGTGACGCTCGAGGAGATTGACAATGCCGATGGCCTCGTGAAGAACCTACACAAGATTGAATTGCCGAATCAAGTTTTGGCTGCATTGAAGGACCCTCTGTTTCAAAAGTATTTGATACTGAATCCCTCTGATGCAGCTCTCCGCCGCATTGAACTGTGGTTGGAAAGCTATCTCCGCGAAGTCGTCGACGCGGCGGCGAATAGGACGCCTACCCCACCACACCTGTCTGAGCTGCTCCAAGGACTCCTCACTTTTACGCAAGCCACAAAGGTGCGGATCTCAGATCCATGTGATAATCACTTCTAATGGACGCACAGACGCTTCTGCCAACTGCCCAAGTGTTTCTCGAGACGTACCTCCCCCTGTGGAGCGGAGACCAGGACTCTGACGCAATCCTGGGACTCGTTGCCTATTGTCCAATCCAGAAATTCAAAGGTGGTCATATCCAGCATCAGCAAGGGCTGTAATACTGACTTCCTGCAGCCTTCCGAAAGTCAATTCTCGAACCTGCCGAGCAAGCCGTCATTTCCAAAAGCGGCGCAGACGACGACTACACGCGCATCATCACGCTCTACACGCAGCTTAGCATCAACTGGAACCTCGCGGCCAACAACGGCTCCAATGGCCCAGGCCCTTCCGACGGCGATGCCGCGGCGCAGAACTTTGCCCTCCTCACCTCGCACATTCATGCCTCGATACTCTCCCTCCTCGTGGCCTACCCCCCTCCCCCAACCACCGCCATCACCAGCGCCCTGCACCACTACACGACGCTGGCGTCATTATCCAGCGCGGCGACTCCACTAGCCATCCCACCGTCACACACACTGTACACACTTCTCTTCCAACCCTCCCTCGCCACGCTTTCGTCGACATGTGCGCTTTTAGCAACGTACAAGCGCGCCTTTGAAAGCGGGCAGCACGCGGCGACGCTGCCGCGCGAGACCACAAACGCCTTCAACGGCTACCTCATGGACGTGGCCAATCTGCTCTGGCGCAACCGCGCCCTCACCAGCCACGACCCCAACGCCCTTGCCTGCCTATGCGCCCCACCGCTGGCCGCCTGTCTCAATGCCTACCTCGCAGCGCTACCGCCAGTCCCGAGCACCACACTGCCGCCTGGCAATGCCGCCGGCGGAGCAGCGGACGAGGCCGCAGCGGCGACGGGGACGGGCCCCGAATACGCGCTCGCCGCGCTCTTTGGGCTCCCCTTCAACGCGCTGACGGCAGCCATGGCGCTCGCGGCCTTTCGACGCGTCGAAGACGCCGCAGCTGCCGCAGCTTCAACCGCGACAACGACGATAGCTACGGGTGTCCGCCATCCTCCTGGCCCTGTGACGCAGCGCAGCCTGCATCGCGTGGCCAAGGCTGGCGGGCTGGTCACCGAGCTCAGCTGGAAGGCGTATCGCGTCGAGGTGCTGCGGTGGCTGGTGGCGCGGGGAGCGCGCGGGATGCGCGATTTCATGTTTGTCACTATGAAGGATTTGATGAGGGAGGGATTGCCGGCGGCGGGGTCTGGGGGTGGAGCGTAGGCGTTAGGAAGTGGTAAGGAGATTTTCAGGACTTTGATTGTGGATTGTACTGGTCTTTGTACGGTCTTGTATCGTGTTGCTTTGCCGAGGTACATTCAACAGCTCGATCCATGCCTAGTCAGTTTGATAAACCGTGTTGGATCTTCGTACCAGAACGAGACGTTGTCCGGATCTGGCTACACGCTCAGGTACCGCACCATTACTCCGTAGCACAAGACCAGCTTCACGGTTGCGAATACACAAGTATGATCCCATGTGTGTGTACTATACATACAAACGATTTGGCACGCTTCTTATGTTGACCAACCCTGCCCCTTTCAATCACCAACCATCGGAGAACCAAGACGAAGATTGAAGGTATAAAAATTCGTTTAGGAAGGTATTACAAACCGTGTATATGAATGATATGAACAAATCGCCTGCGCGAATTTCCCTTTTCGTTTCCCATTGCGCCGCGTCTCAGTGACCATGTCATGATTTCCTGTCCCATCTTGGCTTGGCAAAGAAGCCGCTCAACGCCGTCGCCGCGAGGGAGATCCAAATGCCGCGCTGCTATGCTCTGCTCTGCTCTACCTTCTCTGATCGTCCAAAAAAGAGGCCAGCTTTCATCCGCTCCACCACATTAATTTATCGTCACCTTTCCCACTCGGCACCAGGCAAGGGTCCTAGAGCTCCCCAGCAGCAGCGACGGGCCCCGTAGCGGCATTGGCAGCCGAGCCGGCACTGCCAGCGCCGACGACGCTCGACCGGACGGCCTCGGCGGCGGCGGTCGCGGCGGCCTTGACGGCAGCCACGGCGCTGGCGCTGCTAGCCCTGGCGTTCTCGGCCAGGTGGGCGGCGGCCGACGCCGGGTGGTCGCCCGACAGGTAGTACAGGGCGCGGTCGGCCAGGAAGGATATGTGTTCGGGCAGGTAGAGCGAGGCGGCGATTATGATCATGCTGAGGAAGAGGAAGAGGAATGAATCTGTGAGGGCGGGCGTGTTAGCGGTCGGGTCCGATTTAATTCATTCGCACGGTAGCTGAATATTGGGAAGCGGAGAGTGGACGAGGAGAGCTGAGGTCAAGTGGTGCGACGCTGATGTTGTTGCGTCTACGTCGGGTGCAGTGGAATGCGTGTATGAGCATCGGGACCGGGGCAAGCAGTGGTCACACGTACTGAAGATGAACTTTTCGGTGGGCGTTAGCATGTACAGCGAAAAAGTGACCTCGTACTGGTAGCGCTTGCGCTGCAGCCAGCGCAGCACGGCCGTCGGGAAAAGCATCAGGGCAAGGAGTAGGAGGCTGGCTGACGCGGCGATAAAGGCGTATGTGAGGGTTGACGTGTAGTAGTAGACGGTTTCGCTGAGGACGCTGTCGTCGCCCGGCATGTGTCTGCGTGGGTCGGGAGCAGATTCGGCGTGCAAGGCGCAGCGCTGGGGTACGGGTCGAGGTCGATTGAAAGTATATGTCGAGCCCAGGCCGAGTGGTGTTGATAAGACGGATTATTTCGGACGGTGCGGACGCGCGGCTGGGCGGATGCGGCGGAGTGTTTAAGGATTCGGCCGGGTGGTCTAGCAGTCTCTGCGAAGAGCACGTCTGGGACGAAGGAATACGTGTGGGGATAGGCGCGGAGTCGACTGGAGTGTTGAGCAGAGTGGAGCGGCGTGGGTTGTGCGTGCAGTAGGAAAAGGAGCGAATCGAAAGGCGGCGCGCCTGGTCCCTGCCGAGACCCTGCGATCCGCGGCTCGTGCGCTCTCGCGTCTCCCGACAGGCTGATGGCTGCTCTCTCGCCTCGACATCTCAAAACGACTCGCAGCATGGCATCTCTGCTTGCGCGACATGCCGGCCATGTGATGCGAAATAGCCCATGCCTCAAAGCGCCCACTCGAGCCTTGTCCGCTGCCGCAGTGCTTTGCGGCAAGCCTTTGCCGCCGCGCATCCCGATCAACGAAGATGATATTACCGAAAGCTTTCTCAAAGGCTCAGGGCCGGGCGGTCAGAAGATTGTACGCCAAAGCAGGTCATACATTTGAATCATTGTTGACCGTTGGCTCCAGAACAAAACGTCTTCGGCCGTGCAGCTGAAGCACCTTCCCACGGGCATTGTCATCAAGTTTCAGGGCACGCGGTCTCGCGAGCAAAACCGCAAGACTGCACGCAAAATGCTGTCAGAGAGGCTGGAAGAGATGGAGTTGGGGGACCAGAGCCGGACGGCCATCAAGCGCGCCAGCGCTGCAAAGAAAAAGGCAAGCAAGTCGAAGAAGTCGAGGCGCAAGTACCGCGCTTTGGACGAGGCCAAGAAGGCCGCGACTGAGGACGAAGGCGAGGAGGATGGCGACGCTGAAGGGGGCCAAGATGGTGTGCGGGAAGAGCAAGATGACGCAAAAGAGGAGGGGACAAGCAAGTCGTGACGAGCCTCGAGGTTAGTGAGTAAGGATTACGAACATCCCTATCAACCATTTGCTCTACTTGCGGATATTCTCTCGGGCTACCGTCGTCAGGTTGTCCCTTGATCTATGCAAGTCTAGAGAAACACTGGATGGATGTCAGCCCAATGGTACACGAGGGATCGGCCCGGGAAGTCACACATGAGCCCAGCGGCATCACAGCATTGGTGTCGAGATACCGTGCCATGTATCTGCGGGTCCGAGAATGCTTGATGGAGGGGAAACAGGCTCACCCATGACACCAGCGGCAACTTTAAGGGCTCGCAATTTGAAGAATTCAGCCTAGGAAGTTTCTTGCGAAAAAAGCAAAAAAGGTCTTGCTTTCTCAATAGCGGCTTGTTGATGGAGACGGGCCAGCAGTGTCACATTTCCGGCACCATGCACGTCCAGTTGCAGCGTGGAAAGCCCACGGCGCATGCCATCAGATACGAAGGCCCAATCACATGGACATGCTTCTTGAAAGCCCAGGCCCGGGGTATCACAAGCTGGAGTGTGGTGGAACGGGTAAACATGGCGGGATCTGATTGTTTACTGCAAATGAGCAGACGACTTGAGCCAACGCGGGGCAACCAGACGGGATTGGACTTGGGCAGCTTCAAGCGCGGCACGGCATGGATGGTCCCCGTCAACAGTACGCTTCTTACCATTTGGCGTTAGGCCGGCGGGTTGGGCGTGGAAGGGACAAAAGTAGGAGCCGACGCGCAGGTTGTCAAGTGTCAAGCTCTGTCGTTTCATCAGGGAAGTGAAACGCAACCGGTCAAGGCAAGGACAGATGGAAGCAGATGCAATGCGTGGCAACGCAACGGCTACATAGACGGAGACGAGCACCGGTTGCGGAGAGGTGCGTACAGATGCCCGGTTTTTCGGGGGAGGGTCTTCTCGAAGTCGAAGGGCATTATCAGATCAGAAGCGCCTTTGGCCCGCCACCTCCTGGGTGAGCAAGGACTTTTTTCGGGGGGGTGGTGCGGTCGATCCCTGGCGAAAGCATCCAGGTGGCGGGCGGGCGCACGCACCGAGGATGCTCGCAAAAGTGATTCCTGCCCTGCCCTGCCCTGCTCGCTGGCAGAATGGGGTGAAGGTAAGGAGACGGACAGGCGCATGTGGGGGGGCCAAAGTGTTGAAGGCCCCAACAACTTCTTTCGTAACTCGACCTGGGGTCGGTGGCCTGCAGCCCGGCGCCCTGATTGTCGCCGTGCGTGATATGCCGACGGCATCTTTTTGTCCTTGGCTCGACTGGCCGTCTAGCGTCCTGTGAGGTAGGTAGTGCATTATTGCCGTCCTTCTCGCCTTGTCCTGCCCTGCGCCAAAGAGAACTAGGTCGCTAGCAGCGCCGGCGGATAGCCAAGCGTAGCAGCGGACAGCGGAGCGGCACCATCAAGCCAACACACATGTGCCACGCTGGAGAATCGGTACGGTACGGTACGGTACCCCACAGGCAGTCTGTGTGCAGCGCTTTGGCGGTCTGCTGCAGCCACTGTCGACGCGCCGATATCACATTTGCAGACGGTGTGTGCGTCGGCGGCGGCGACGGTGAGAGCTGGGGCTCCGGACGGCGACAAAGTGTGAGAATGTCTGACGGAGCTGAGATCAGGCTCGGGCTCAGGCTGGCTGTGCTGGATACACGACGTGACTGAGTGGCGGCCGTGAGATGGGCTGTTGGACTGCGGCTCGTTCGCGGTTTCGGTGCCGGGGGGTGGTGAGCAGTGGACCCCTGACCTGACCGACCGAGAACGCGCCTCGGCTGCCCTGCGCGACCCGGACCTCTGTCCTTCTAACCCACGGTTCACCAATTTTGCCATATGGCCATGCCAGAATCCGCACTAACGTAGATAATATCCCTCCGTCCGCCCTCGACTGTCTTCAAAACTCTTCCTTCTCTTGACAGGGCCCCTCCTCTGTCCAAGTCCTCTCCTCCACTCCCTCCCTCTCGCGCTCTCCCTTCCTCTCCCTCCAACCTCTCAACAACACCTCTCGCCCAACAAACTTTCCGCCGCAGACCCCCGCCGCCCTCTCTGCTCTGCTGCCACCCCTCCTCAGAGCACACCCGTCTCTCGCATCGCTCTTTCTTTCTTTCTTTCCAATTCCTCGAAACCATGGCCTCCACCACGGCTATGCCTCAGAACCCGGTTCTGAAGCGCAACATCACCAGCTCCACCACCTCGTCCTCGGTGCCCTCCGTGGCCGCTTCTCCCAACGATTCGCCCACCCAGTCTCCTTCGTCGACCTCGCTGTCTTCGCTGGGCTCCATCGACGACGTCAAGAACGCCCGTGGAAAGCTGCTCGACACGTACGGCAACGAGTTCGAGATCCCCGACTACACCATCAAGCAAATCCACGACGCCATCCCCAAGCACTGCTTCGAGCGTTCTGCCATTCGCTCCCTTGGCTACGTTGCCCGGGACTTTGCCGTTCTTGCGTCCATCTTTTACGTCACCTACAAGTTCAACACCCCCGAACATGTTCCCTCGACTGCTCTTCGCGCCGTTTGGTGGGCCGTCTACTCGGTCGTCCAGGGTCTGTTTGCTACCGGCGTCTGGGTCCTCGCCCACGAGTGCGGTCATCAAGCCTTTTCTCCATCCAAGGTTCTGAACGACACGGTTGGCTGGTTCTGCCACTCGCTTCTGCTGGTCCCGTACTTTTCCTGGAAAATCTCCCATGGCAAGCACCACAAGGCGACCGGCCACCTTACTCGCGACATGGTTTTCGTTCCGAAAACTCGCGAAGAGTATGCCTCTCGCATTGGCCGCTTCGTCCACGAGCTGCACGAATTAACCGAGGAGACTCCGATTGCGACCGCCATTCACATGTTCAGCCAGCAGATTGCCGGTTGGCTCATGTACCTCTCCACCAACGTCACTGGCCACAACCAGCACGAGCGTCAGCGCGAGGGCAGGGGCAAGGGCAAGAAGAATGGCCTCTGGACCGGTGTCAACCACTTCAACCCGACGAGCCCCTTGTACGAGGCCAAGGATGAGAAGCTCATTCTTCTGAGCGACGTGGGTCTTGCCATTACCGCTAGCATCCTTTACTGGATTGGTTCGACGTTTGGCTTCACCAACCTCCTGCTCTGGTACATTCTGCCCTATCTCTGGGTCAACCACTGGCTGGGTACGCATTCCACATGCCAAATCTGACGGACCAAAAGCTAATCAGAACAGTTGCCATCACTTACCTCCAGCACACCGACCCCTCGCTGCCCCACTACGAGCCTCACACCTGGAACTTCACTCGCGGTGCTGCTGCAACCATCGACCGCGAGTTCGGCTTCGTTGGCAAGCACATTCTCCACGACATCATCGAGACCCACGTCCTGCACCACTACATCTCCACCATCCCCTTTTACAATGCCCGCGAGGCCAGCGATGCCATCAGGCCCGTCATGGGCAAGCACTACCGCTCCGATACCAAGGACGGTATGATGGGATTTTTCAAGGCCATGTGGAAGAGCGCTCGTTGGTGCCAGTGGGTTGAGCCCAGCGAGGGTGCCCAGGGTGAGGGCCAGGGCGTTCTCTTCTTCCGCAACAGGAACGGTCTCGGTGTTCCGCCAGCAAAGATTGCCGCCCCCACCGAGAAGAAGGGCAACGGCGTCGTCATCGGCAGCGAAAGCGACGTCGACGCATAAGCGCTCATGTCCGAAACGGCTGACCTCATGGATAACGCATCTCTTTTTCTCGCCGGGATTATCTCCGCGTCATTTGCCGTCAAAGAATAGATGAGGTCGTCCGCATTGGAAGTATCTCGACGAAGACGATGTTGAGAGTTGGCATCGTCCTACCCCGCCGGCTTTTCGGCTGCGTCGTCGCTCGTTCTGACACCCCGGACACATGGACCTCCTGACCTAACCCCAGCCTCACCGCCCTCTCGTTGCACCGCCGTACCGCCACCGCTACGAGCTCGGCTACCTTAGTTTGGACCCTTCTCAGCCATCGTCACCATCATCGTCCGTTTTTGCAGTAACACCACCAACACATCCTTCCTATCGATCGTTTCTCGTTGGACATGCCGAATAATGGTGCGTGGAAAACCGAGACAGCAGCACAAAAAAACTTTAGGGATATGGACATGAGGGGTACCGGGAGACGCATTTTAGACATAGAGACAGACTTTACTCGCCACGCTTTTTTCAAGCTTTGTCGGGGTTGTCTTTTTTCTGTTTGCTACAAAAAACAGTAGACGCGTGGAAGATCCACGCACCAAGCAAGAGGAGGAGGTATCAACGTAGGCTCTTTGCCTCGTGGCCTCATCTACAATCGAAACGCTTTTCTTCTTCACTTTGCACTCCCTTGACTGAGACATCGTGTTTCATGCCTTTGAGATGACGGTTGAATCAGTGATGACCCGAAAACCAACTATGTAGCCAAATGAATGGGCCAAAAGTTTGCTGCATTTTCTGATTCCGCCCTCTGGCCACTCTTGTTAATGCCCACTTTCCATTGGTCGGCCACTTGCTGTCCCCTCGCAAGCAAATCTGGAATGTCACCAACCCCTCTCTCCTTACCCTCCTGCGCTGCCACCTCCCACCACTCGCTCTCCATTTTCCGGTAGTAACTCGTCCTTGGTACGTAGCAGCCGAGGCAAACTGGCTGACTGACAGACTGAATGACCGACCAAACGGCATGGAGTATGAGACACTTCGACGAGCCGAGACTAATGCACGCTAGACAAGGCAAGGTAGGTAGGCAGGTATGTAGGCGTGTGGGGATGTTGTTCTCTGTAAGCTGAGTAGCTACCTACAACTACCACGTGGGTACGTACGTTGTTAGTTGCTTTCAAGTTGCAGATGTCGCTTGGGCAGATGGCCAGTCAAGTGTTTGGCATTGTGTTGTTGACGCATCTTGATCTCAGTTGGTACGACCACACGGCGTGCGTGTGTGCGCCAACATGAGTGCGGTAGTATGTCTGATTAGCTCGCAGCGTCATCATCACAATATGGAATATGGACTTTACTCTCCGTCTCAACAAATGCACCACCACACACACTTCCGTAGATAGTACCTCATCACCCGTCGCCACCGGTCCAGTGATCTGCGGCCGCCGTAGCTATCTACTGTACATGTAGCCAGCCACCCAGCTACCTCGCTCTACTGGCCTACTCCTACTACTCCCGTCCGTCCTACCTTACCTTACCCAGAGCGATCCGTGCCACAAGTAACGGGCAGGCAGTTACCTACCCAAAGCAGCTAGCCAGCTGCCCAGCCGCGCGGGCTCCTTGGGACAGGGCACCAGCTGATGCCCTTTCAATTGCCACGACTGAGCCTCGACCACGGCTCCGCCCCCCGCCGCCACCACCACCACTACCACCACCCCGCCCGCGTGCCTGGACTAGTGGATGCAAGCTTGACATGCTGACCGACTACTGCACGTAAGTACGTACGTGCTTTGCCCACCTGTTCGTCGCCACCGCGCTGCTTGCTGTCTGTTGTTGGTGCGATTGCTCCTGCCTGGAGGAGGCGAGGTAAGCCAGATAGACGGGGGCGACGGGCAGATTCCTGACCACCTACTCGTGGAGCCCGGGCACTTGCGGATGGTTAACTTCAATGACATCATTCGCATCTCACTTGGCTGGACAACAGACAACAATGGATTGAAAGTCAGAAGTTTCGTCTCGTTTTCCATGGGGTTTCCCCAAAACATCCGACCGCGTGTCATTGTGTTCTCCGTGCAACTTCTAGCCCTCGATATTACCAGTGACAGGCCAAACATACGTACAGTGCCCTGCTCTGACCTGCCCACCGTGACGTCCTCTGCCGTGCGCTGCCGTGCATGCCGTGTGGCCGTGTTCTGTCTTTTCTCTCCCTCTTTCCCCTTTCTAGCCAGATGTCCGCGTGTATTTCCCATGATGAAAATGAAAGAAGGGGATGAGGGGAGAGGTATGGAGCATAGTGGAGCGGAGTGGAGTGGAGAGGAGAGTAGAAGGGCGCAGGGAATGGCCAAAGACATGTCTCTTTTGGAATCCACTGCGAAGGGGAGTAGACAGGGAAAGGGATAGATTGAGAGCGTGTAGTTTGCCTTCAGTCCGTGACGCGCCTAGATGGGCTTTTCTTCCTCATCTCGTTCTTCATTTTCCTCGTCCTGTTCCCTTTTGACGGCTCACTTTCTTGTTTTCGCGCGTAAAATGGCGTCGCTTCGAGTACAAATTCTTCTTGTTTGATATCGATGACAAGTTTTTGGCTTTTGACTGTCCGATCTCCGCAGAGACTGGAGATGAAAATGCTGGGTCCAACAAACGCCTGAAATATGCAGAATTCGTGGGTGTTGACCTTTTCCTTTTTTCGTTTTTGATTGTGGATAGGAACGGAGACGCTTCTTTGCTTCCCCGTCTCCCTTACTCCTCGCCCCAATTCAGCTTGAAGCGGCCCTCGGCGATCTTGTATTCCTTCAAGCATTGAATGACCTCTTCAGAATCCAGAGCCTCGACCATGATGCCGGCGTTGGTAGGGGCTATAAAGCCACTGCTGACGGCGTTCTTGACCCACGTAATGAGGCCGTCCCAGTAGCCGTCGACATTGAAGACGACGATGCCGCGATTGTGAATGCCAAGCTGGTTCCAAGTTATGACCTCCATGAGCTCTTCGGCGGTCCCGAATCCTCCGCTGAGGGCGACAAAGCCGCCGCCAGGTCCGCCGCGGATCACTTCTTGTGCCATCATCTGCTTGCGGGTGTGCATGTCCTTGACGACGGTGGTGCGGCCGTACAGCTGCTCATTGATGACGTTGCGGGGTCCCGACGCGGACGGCGGCAGGCCATTGTCGAGAGCCTCCTGCTCGGCCTGCTTGGAGGCTTCCTCGTAGTTTTGCTCCAGCTTGACCAGCGCCGCTGGGATGATGCCGTGCACGGCTGAGGGCCCGGACAGCGATACCAGGGTCCGGGCGACCTCGCCCATCAGGCCGACGGTGCCGCCGCCGTACACAAGCCGCATGTCGTTTTTGTGGAGGGCATGGGCGAGTGCGCGGGCCGCTGCCATGTGCTTCGGGGAAGTGCCGCTACTGGCGCCGCAAAAGACGCAGACGACGGGGCGCGGATCTGTCGGCGTATTCGTCACGGACGAGGCGGCAGCTGCGCTTGACATGGCGGCGGAGAAGGTCATGGTGGGCGAGGAGGAAGAGGGCGTCGTCGAGAGGTGGCGGCGGCGTCTTTTTGAAAGATGGGCAGTGACAGAAGGATCGTGATGTTGAGTCAGGACGTCAAGTTGCGGGAGAATACGGTGCACCTGAGGGCGGGTGGAAGCAGAGAATCATCCATCGGGGGCAACTCCATGGTATATATACGGAAGCCAAGTACAGAGGACAAGTCAGTTGATCTGTTGACGTGCGCAAGCTTGCTCAATCGTCGGATCCGCCCCGCTGCCCGACGCTGGCCGGTCCCGCCTCCGCCCCAGCCAGCCCCAACCCAGCTCTGCTCTGCTGTGCCTCCGTCTCTTGAACTCTTCACCTTGCAAGTCAACCTCTCGAGCACCCTCGAGACGACCAAGGCACCCCTCTCCACCATGCCCGAACAAAGGCGCGAGGAGCAGAGCCAGCAGAGCGTACAGTGTGCCCCAATCCGAAGTCCCCGACTCTTCTAACAGTCCTCGCAGTTCCTGCGCACAGCCGCTCAGAGCGTCGGCATCTTCCTGCTGATGCAGTTTGCGGCTAAACAAATCTTCGGCATCGGTTCAGGCTCTTCGGATCAGGGCGCCTCTGTCCCCGGTTCAAACGTCGCAATCCCAGACTTCAAATCGAGGCCCGCCGGCCTCAACCCGGACGCCCATTACAGCGCAATTCCCAATGCCATTGCGCCAATATGGCAGCCGGGCACGCCGCTCGACATCAACATTTACGTGTCGCCCTCCATGGTCATGCCCTCTCTCAAGTCAATGCCCAAGGACTCGCTCGTTGTAGACGAAAAGGCGTTCGAATACGGTGACTGGAAAGACCAGCGTGAAATTGATACCACGATCCAGGTTCCCAAGGAGGCGCAGGCTGGTGGTCCCATCTGGGCGCATTTCTTCATCGCGCAGTCGGGAAAGCAGATGGACCCCGCCGCGCCCGACTATGACTCCTCCTTAGCATACAACTTTGCACGTCCGCTGACCCAGCAGCTGCCTAAGCGCAAGCAAAAGAAGGCGAGGAACCTGCTGGCGGACAAAAACGACGTGTTGGAAGAACCCGAGCCCGAGTCCCAGGGCTTGCAGGTCGCCAATTACTATCATCCAAACCACACCTTTTCTTTCATTCCTGACGCGGGCGTGCAAAAATTCCCCTCGCTCCACCCAGGATTGCGCCAGTTCTTCCAACTCGAGGCATCTGGCGCCCGGGACGTTACGGGCCAGAACGGCTGGTACTATCCCATCCTGTTTGTCAACACGTTTTGGCAGCTCAAGGACCACATGATGGAGCTCAACTCCACTGTCAAGGAGGTCCCGCTGCGTATCACGCTCAACCAGCAGTCGTTTTGGAAATTCAGCATCATTGCCAGCATCGACACCAATGTCAAGTCGAACGGCATCAACGCCGCTGCTAATCCTGGCCAAATGTCCATGAGCGGAGACGGCGCCGAATTTGAAGAGGTCAAGCGCATCATTCTCGACAGCAACGTGTACTTGCTAGCGACCACTGGTGTCGTGTCTGTCCTCCACATGATCTTCGAAATGCTTGCGTTCAAGAGTGACGTCTCTCACTGGCGCAACAAGAAAGACAACGTAGGCACCTCTGTCCGCACCATCATCGCCAATGTCTTCATGCAGACTGTCATTTTCTTGTACCTCATGGACAACAATGAAAACACGTCCTGGATGATTCTCTTTGGGCAAGGCACAGGCATCCTCATTGAGGCCTGGAAAGTCACCAAAACGGCCGACATTCGCATTCGACAGGCCCCTGAAGGCTCCTTGATCCCCTACAGAATCACCTTTGAGGACAAGCATCAGCTGTCTGAGACGGAGAAGGAGACGCAAGAGTATGACCGCATCGCTTTCAAGTACCTTTACGTGATAGCGGTGCCGCTACTACTGGCGTATGCCGGCTACTCGCTCATCTATGAGACGCACAAGTCGTGGTACAGCTTCACCATCGCCACGCTGGTCGGCAGCGTCTATGCCTACGGCTTCTTGATGATGGTGCCGTCGCTGTACATCAACTACCGCCTCAAGAGCGTGGCACACATGCCGCGCAAGGCCATGACGTACAAGTTCCTCAACACCTTCATCGACGACCTGTTTGCCTTTACCATCAAGATGCCCACCTTGCACCGTCTCGCTACCTTGCGCGACGACGTCATATTCTTCGTCTACCTGTACCAGTGCTGGGTCTACCGCGTCGACTATTCGCGTGTCAACGAGTTCGGTCAGGGTGGCGAAGACGAGGTTGACGAGAAGAAGGATGCTGACACGTCTGCCGGTGCTCTGACAGAGGGCGAGAAGACGAAGACGGATGGCGAGGCGAAGACGACAGGTGCGGCGAAGGAGGGCAAGGCGAAGAAGAGAAAGTGAGGGGTTGGTCAGTGTTGTTGGGCGTCGATGTGTATATGGATTGAAGAAGGAAAAGTTCTTGTTGATTATCTAGGATGGTCTTGCTTCTCTATGTCCGCTAAAGACATGATGAGTGGAACCTTCGTAGGTTGAGTAGATGTGTCAGTAAGGAATGGATGTGGATCGACAGGAACTATGTGGAAGTTTATGTGATGTTAAATGAAGCATGTTTGTGCTTAGGTTTAACTTCCAAAGCTTACCCTACAGCACGATAGATAAAGTGATCCTCTGTGTTGGAATACGAAAACAAGTCATCGACGATGGGATGAGTATTTTGAGTAAATCGAGGCAGTTGCTTCCCGGCCACCACATCCCTGCAGTGCGAAGTTACGGCGTTCGACGCGCACCATTCCCACATCCACCATCCCACCTCGCCGGCCATCTATCGGACTTCACCCACCTCAGCCACGGCCTTCACCTCACCAAACCAACCAGCCCATCATGCGTCTAACACCACGCAGCAGCGGAAGCTCCCGCAGCTGTTCTCACAGCTTGCTCACCGCCGCGACCGCCGCCGCGCTGCTCTCGTCCTCCGCCGTCGTCTCCGCCGCCAACATCACGCTCAGCATCGGCACCGCACACGCCGCAGTTCCCTCTCTCCTCGGCGCCTCGACGCACGCGACGCTGCACTCGGCGGGCCCCGCGTTGTCGGCGCCGCTGCGCCGCGACAACTCGTTTGCGTTCGACGACGTGGCGCCGGGCAGCTACCTGCTCAGCGTGCACAGCCGCGACTACGCTTTCGAGAACTTGAGGGTCGACGTTGCGATCGAGGGCGCCGAGGCTGGGCAGGAGGAGGTTGTCCGCGCGTGGCAGACGTTCCGCGGCAACGAGTGGGACAATCGCGGCGAGAAGCGCGGAGAGGGTCGCGGCGGCAGGGCGACCCTCGAGGTGCGCGTGCTGGGTGGGAAGGAGTACTATATCCAGAGAGGTGGATGTGAGTGTTTGCCTGCCGTTGCGTTTACATCCTCCACGACTGCCCGCTTTTGGTCTCACGGAGATGTGGTTGACTAAATGCTGATTATGTGACACGCAGTCTCGCCACTCTCTTTCCTCAAGAATCCCATGATTCTCATGGGTCTCTTCTCTCTTGGTCTCATAGTCGGCATGCCGTACCTGATGGACAACAGTAAGCCGCCACTCCCTTTCCTACAGCCCAGCCCATAAAGGCCACCCGCTCACCAACCTCCTACAGTGGACGAAGAAACCCGCGCCGAATTCGAGGAAATGCAAAAGAAGAGCCCCCTCGCCTCCGCCGGCAATCCTGCCGCCCAGCTGCAAAACTTCGACCTGGCATCCTTCTTGGCCGGCAAGACCAACGATGGCGGTCAACAGCAAAGTGCAGGGGAGACTCGAGGGGAGAAAAGCGGCGGCGGTGGTTCGAGGAAGAGAGGTTGATGGGAACGAGACAAAAAGAGGAGGAGGAGATCCTGGATGAGGGGCCGCTGTATCAGTGGTAAACTGATCGAGTGCGTCAGGGTAGACGGGTAGGGCTTGGTTGGCTACGAGCCACAAAAAGTAGAGCGGAAGCAGGACTTTGAAGTTGCTTCAACTTTCTCAGAGGAGACAAAATGATGAAGACACGAGCAACCCACGTCACGTCAATGTCGTCTTGTCGTCAGTTGTCACGAAGACAATTAACGGAGCACGAAAGTTCGTCGCAACTTTGAACTTTTTTCGCCTCCTAGCTGCCATCGTACCACATTACATACATGTACCTGACCCGTCCCCCAGAGGAGAGAAAGCCACAACGAAAGGAACACATGAAAAAGGACAATCAAGAAGAACTTTTAATCAAAAGACCAACATGATAGTAGTCTGCCAGCCCAACGCTATGATCGTCCGGTGTCCCACCGCATTGATGCCAGAGAATGCCGCCGAGACGCAAAATGAGTAGAAAAAAGTGCCGCCCTGTCGCTTTTGGTGTTGTTTTTAGAGAAATGAAAGATCCTCCGAGTGTCTGCCTTCCCCTCCACTTTCGCATCCTCTGCGTTTCTGGTACGCCTCATCGAGTTATCTTTCCACCTCCAACATAGGCGACTTCTTTGGTTGAGTTGCGAATGTGTGTATGTACTGAGCTGGCTGCGTGCATCTTGAGTGCGCCAGCCGTAGTCCCCCACCGAGGCTTTGCTTGTGCCGCGACAACTTTTACGTGAATGTTGAGAGAGAAATCAAAGAAAGAGTGCAGTCCCCCCTGATTGAACGAGAACTTTTGCGCCAAAGACAGCTTGTTACTCAAGTCTTTCCCTTTCAGCGTACATGATGGATGCACTTTCAGCCGCCTCGCAAGTGTTTGTTTTCTACGAAGTGGGAAAGAGAAAAGAGAGCGCAGAGGATCCAGGGGATGGAAAGGGGTTTGCTTGATCCACGTTGACAGGACATTGGCGAGCAGACTGAATGAAGAGAGTAAAAAGGACAAAGAGACAGAAAGACAAGGGGATGTACAACGCCCGGAAGGGTATCACAGTGTGTAGCAAGGAAAAAGCAAGACTGGAAAGGATGGAACAAAATCAATGTCCGATCCGGGGAAACAGGAGGGGAATTTGTCGTTGACAAGAGGCGAAAATTTTGATCGTGTCATGTCTTGAGTATGGCACTGCAAGCCAGGATGAATCCAACACCAAGTGCAGGATGACCATTGTGGGAGATGTGTAAGTCCTGGGCCTTTCAATGGGAGCAATCAAGAATCTTGCGTCCTCATTCACTCGTGCTGCCAACGCTTGCAAAGCTCTGTCTCTGCCCAAACGGCGCTCCAGGAGCGGCCAGCCCGCCACCGACCGCGGATCCTGCCCCAGCTGCCGACAACCCCGTGACAGGAGGTGTTGGGGTTGCAGCGACAACGGCGGGGGGAGGCGCATGCTTATCCCACAGTCGTTTAATCTCGCGAAGCCTGTTGCGCCATGGCGAGACGTACTCCCCCGCTTCACGGGCAGACCAGACTTGGCAGAACACCGAGGCGTTGAGCGCAAGCATACGAACGTAAGCGGGTAAACCACGACCGGAGATAATTTTGGTTTCCGAGGCAGGCGAAATCTCTGGGAATCCAGGACGGGTGAGTACTTGGACTTTGTAGTAAGCGTCGAGGTGTCGGCGTTGGTGATGTGAGTAGTGTTGATTTGGATGGACTGACTGATCGACAGGCTCAGATTGCGGCGGCGGGATGAGTGTGGGATGCGATTCTGGAGTAATGACAATGTACACATAGTTGAACTGTGAGGGGAACATGTCGAAATGGAACGGGTTTCCTGAGTTGTTGAAGACGATGTTGATGAAGTCATTGCCAATGTGCCGTTTTTTGTTGATGCAGAGGGGATCCATTTCGAGATTGGTTGGCATCAATGTAAGAACGTGGAAGATGATCTCAACTGCTCGATCACGCCAGCAGATGGCGAACTCGCCGTCCATGTCCATGGAAGTGTCCAGGCCTTGCGTGTTGAACTTCGCGTCTTTCAAGCGCATAGCTTTGTTTTCTCCCAGGGCAAGAACAAATGATGTGTAATCACCGGTACCCATGACGTTGGCGAGTACTTCTTGTTCTGTTGTTTGTCCTTCTCCGATAAATATGACGCCGACTTTGTGGCCGTCGACGGTTGGAGAGCGATCGAGAGCTGCGATGGAGCGCTGCGTGGCAGCATCGTCAGGTAATTGAATCCATGGGTTCTTTTCTCCGGCATTCGGGTCGAGGAGCGTGATCGGCGCGAAAAACCCTTGGAAGATGTCTTCCGGAAGGACTCCAACATAGGATGAAGTGTAGAACGCTTCAGCAGCCAAGCCAGTGAGCAATGGCACCTGATGCATGGGCGTCGGGGCAAGGGACGGGCGGTAGATGCCATAGCTGGTGTAGGACTGCTCAAGTCAGCATGCTGATCGAAAAGTCGACGGGGAAACTTACTGGTCTGCGTTTGATCATCTGAGTGACACCAGTTCGAGCCGCAGTCTCAAATGTCAGCAGCATCTCTTTGCCAATCACCCAGGACATTTTGGAAACTGGGCCATCTGCCTCCGAAGAAAATTGTTCCGTGTACTTGGTCTCGTCACGATCAGTGTGCGCACGGCTATGCAACATGTCGATTGTGATCTGAGCTTGCTCTTCCAAAGTCTCGCGGCCGAAGCGATCGGTATGGACCAGTCTCCTTACGATCCACGGGACAAACTGTTTCCGATCCTCGAGTTTCATGGCCATGAACCAGAAGGTAATGACGTGGTAAGCCAGAGCATGAACGTATTGGGAGAGGTCGTCAACTTGGGCCCGGGTATCTGATAGGCGATCTCTCTTAGAGCTCTGCTGTTCAGACATTTTTGAATCTCGAAGATCGCGAGACGGCCCACTGTGTCTCAATGCACCACCGCTCAACCGAGCAGATGCAAGCTGACCTTTCTCCGCCTGATCACGAACGTAGTCCAGGTAGCGGAAGCATACACCAAACACCATCTTGAACTCGTCATCTCTGAAGTTGACGTACAGGTCTGGCAATCGGACGAGGTGGGTCAAAAACTCCAGAATGTGAATGGCGATCTGTGGCTGGGTGATGATTTGAGACATCCTTTGGACAAAGTTCTGAAGATGCTTTGTTGTCGACTCTGGTATTTCGTGACAGCAGACTGTAAGAGCATGGATGCACCACTTAGATGTTCTCTCCCACGTGCCCATGCCGAGCAAGAAGGACTTGACCAATTCGTCTTGCTCGCTCTTTTCAAAGTTTTTGTGGTAGCTGAGCAGTATGGTCAAAATGTGGAAATAGCACACTGCAACATCCGCCCTTTTGAGGGAGGTGTAGGACGGCGGTTCCGGGACTGAGTTGTTGCGAATCTGCTCACAGATTACATTGCGCAACATCTTCATCGCAGGAACGCTATTCCTCCACGCAGTATGATTGCAGAGTTGCGGCCCAATATGGACAAGAAGATAGCTCAGAACCTCCCAGTCGGTGCAGTTTTGGAAAAGCTTGATGACTGTCTCAATCCAAAGACCAATGTCGAACACCGCACGCGTGGTTGGGACCAAAGGCAACTTCAGCTCAGACTCGGTCCCGTTGCTCTGTGGTTCTTTCTCCTCATCGTGTTGGACCACTGCTGGCTCCAAGTGCGTGAACAAAACCAGACTCGAACTTGATGGGGGGTCTTCTGGAAGTCCTGGTTGACCGGCGCCATACATCCACAAAGGTTGCACCGGCCTTGGCTTTGCCATACCGCTGGAGACTCGAGAAGGCACTCGAGAGTTGGGGCCCGTAGACACACCCGGCACACCCTTACCGCTAGCAACAGATCCACGATCGCGAGATGGAGCACGTTCTTCGACACTTGTTGGGCTGATGGCTTCCACGGCGGGAGCGGCGACATCCTCTTTCTGCGCCGCGGCAGCTGTGTCCGCCGTGCGACACAACACGGCCGCCATACTCTCACCTTCCGCCGCAAGACTGATCCGCAGTCCATGGTCAGCGTCACTCCGGAGACGGGACAGGAATTTGACGGCAGTGATCCGTGCATCCATGTCGCATTTGTCAGTGGCTGCGACCCAGATGATGAGCTCATATGCTTTGTTCGTTTTCCAAACCGAAGTTCGAAAGTTCCTAATGAAGATGCGAACAAGGGCTTTCGTGAGGACATTGCTCGGGGACATTGGATTCTCCGCAAGTATCCAATCCTCCTTGGATTTCTCGGGCAAGCTCCCGATGAACTCCCACAAGTAGACCTGGAAGATGTCCATGGAGTACTCGACTAATTCTTCCGACCCTTCCGAAATCACCTTGACTGCGGCATCGGTGAGGACTTCAAGAACAGCCGGATGGGTCTCTTCGTTGATGTGGTCGATGACCAATTTGGCGCATTCAACCTGCACCTCAGTTGGAAGGACAGCGGCCACGTAGTCATATGCTTCCACTATAGCGCGTATGCTGTAGATACGAAGCACTGAAGACCGCTGTTTATCCCTAAAGAATGGGCCAAGCAAGTGTTCCCAGGTGTCCTTCCACGACGGATTTGGCGGCTGTAAGAGGCGTTCATCTCGGTGGAAATCAATGACCCCCTTTGCAACGTCGTCCGGAAGCTTTCCGCCAAGTCGAACAAGGAGAGCCATAGTCTCCAGTCTCTGAAAAATATCCAGTTGATCACGGATTTCGTAAAGCCGAAGCAGGATGCCGCGCAAGGGAACTGATGGATGAAGGTTTTCGCTCTCCTCGCTGTCGACTGATTGGGGGAAGCTGTGATGTTCAATGCCGTCGAAATCGCGTACGTCATGATCCGGAACCTCGAACGAGCATTTGAGAATGATCTCGAGGAATATGGTCCAATCATACTCATCAAAGAGTTGGCGTTTGTACTTGTTCTTGTCGCTTGCGGTGAGCAATTTCCATATAATGATGAGGACATCAGCATCTAGATGTAAATTGTCCGTCTTCATCTTGAGCAAGACCCGCTCATCTTCAGTCTTGAATTCGTTGCCCTGCCGATGGCCGTTTTCATCGGTGATAAGCTCACTCAGGGCCGGCAAAAATAGCGACAACTGCAGCTCGGCAAGATGCTCAGCCCTCTCGCTGAAGAGCAAATCATCAAGCACCTTCACGGCCCCTCGCACAACGTTGGTGCGTTGTTTGGGCGAGCTCAACTTTCCATACAAAATGTTGAGAAAGTCGAAGACCGCCGCCGGAGCAACGTGTGAGCCATATAGGTTGACAATGACTCTTTCGGCAAGATCTCGCAAATCACCCAGTTGAAGCAGCCGGTTGCATACGGAACAGAGAAGCTCCAAGCAGGGCTGGAGATGCTTCTGCGGGATGTCCTTGTATGTGATGAGAGTATCAATGACCACAATGCCGTTTCTGAGGTCGGGCTTCCTTGTGGTACGCCGTGAGATGAACAGCACCTTTTCCAAAAGATCTTCGATATGCCTGTCGGACAGGAGCTTCGCATTGAATTTAATCAAGTCAATCAATAGTCGGAAGACTTCTTCCAACTGGACATCCTCAGCGAGAGCGACATCAGCTTTGGCATTCCGATGGGTATCTCTTGCTGTCCGCGCCACGGCGAAGCACTTGTCCAACAGTCGGCAGAGTACGGGGGTAACTTTTGTCTCCAAGGCATCGATATTGCGACCTCCGCTTGTCAGGGAGTTCAAGAGCTGTAGCCTCATGCCCGCTATTTGTTCATGTTCGCTCGTCGCTATGAGGGAGAAGAAGTTGCTTCTCTCGGCGGACGACAGGGTCGGAAGCTTGACCAAAGAGTACAAGAGCCGATATGCTGCTTGAGCAGCATCCGGGTTCTCTGACCTAAGCAAAGACTCTTGCGCGAGAATCCATATACCCCAGACACCTTTTATCGCATATTGATCGAGGATGGGACAAAGCCTGTGCGCCGCATCTATGCGTTGAAGGAGGGGTGCTCTGGGGCTAAGCTCTTCGATGTATTGAGAGAGTTCCGGGGGGCCTCCCATGACCGGAGGGATTGTAATTCCAGAAGCGTCGAAATGGCTTGGTCGCGAGCGTACGACGTGCCGACCCGGCGTAGGTTCCGTACCGTCGGCGGAAGCTGGCTCGAGATGTCGGGGAAGGAATGAGACACTAGGTCGCCTTGCGAATATGCCTTGGACGGGAGCTCCGCTGGTCACCGACGAGGGGATGTCTGTTGTCGATTGGCGATTGCGGCCGATGAGATCCTTGAACAGGTTGGAAATGGAGCTCGCAGACGCCTGGTTGCGGATGGGTGTCTCGGGAGACTTTGGAGGCTGAGGCAGAGCCTCGGGCGGCGGAGACGGAGACGACATGGCGGCGGGCACAGGAGCTGAAGGAAGGAGCTGGTCTGAGGCCATGGTTAGTGGGAATTCGAGCGATGGGTATGGCGGAGGCGAGCGTACAGCCAAGGGTCGCTCTCGAGTTGGATCAAGCAAGACTCAGTCAGCCTGAAGCATGAGAGAGCCTGCCCAGCCCAGTGTCCCGACAGCAGGCCCGTACCAGCAAAGGGCGAAGGTACGAGGGCGCACCCTCAGGATTGCTCGAGCTGACGTCCAGGAGTTGGCAGGTGCGGGTCGCGACAGGGCCGTGTTGGAGATGTTGTTGGAGAGGTCGAGTCCGGGGCGGCAGAAAAGTCCATGAGGGCGATCGGCGGCATGCGGACCAGGCGGCGAAGTCAGACGGGAGCCCAAGCCCTCGGCCCAACAGCGAGAAGAAGCGAGGGAGAGGGGCAACGGCGAGGTTGGAGAGGGAGGAGAGGCCAGGTACGCAGCGAAGGAAAGACAGAATGGAGAATCAAAGGCGCAAGTTAGACAAACCGACCCGAGTGACTTGCAAGTTCCAACTACTACTGACGGCATCGACAGCCACCGTGGGGTAAGCGGACACTAAACCCAAAGCTCGCTAGTTCCACCGCCGGGCTTGCAAGGCCTCCCTCGTCGCTCTATTTACATGCACTCGACGCGTCTTAGCCCTCCTCTACACCATGGCTGTCTCTGGGCGCATCCGTCGTCCTCGTCCACCAAAAGCCATGTATTCCATAAATGCTCCGTCCAGCTGACGAGCAGCTTTGAGACACCCATCCAACGCCCGCCGCGCCATCATCCCATGTCTCTCCATTTCCCCGCAATGGCTCCTGACCCCCCTCCTCTCAGACCATCACCTGAATCGCGCACAGTGGATTTGCGTGATGTCCAGGGAATGGCCCCTCGGTAATATCCACGCCCAGCTCTACCTTCATTCCGGGCATTACTCCCAAAGGCAGCACAATGTCGGCTTCGAGCTGCTGGACCGCGTGTGGTTCCAGCGTGATCAATTTCGCCCAGTGCAGCAGCTCCTTGCGAATTTCGCTTTTGATCATCTCCAGCGGGTCAACGCCGTCATCATGCCACACGTTGACCTCGGGAAAGAGCTGAAATTCGTAGTTTGTCGCACTCGTATTCTTCAACGTCACGCTCAGCTGGACGCGCTTCCCGCGGCCCACGCAGTAGAGTGGCACCGCGGAAAAGGTGGCCTGGAGGTGCCGGCCGTGTGCATCCAGGACCAAATGATATTCATCTCCAGCGGGCAGGGCTAAGCGCTCGGAGCCGGGTATCGAAAACTGGATGTCCAGAATGCCCATGACAGCTCCAACGTCTTGAGGTGTTAGACTAAGAGCCTGGCAATTCACTTGGCCGGCACGGCCGGCACGGTCGCGCCAGTTGCAGTGAAGACACTCGAGAAGCTTTTGTCGGTACCAAAAGCACATCTTGTCTTCGCGCGAAATCTGTTGGACATCGGTGAGGACAAACTGGCGATCTTGAGCCGCTGGGATCGCTTCGTTCGCGTAATCCAAGAAAATCCGAGGAAGCAAGACTGCCATACTGCTAGTCTGGCCAGGCTCAAGAAAGTCAGAACGAGCAGTGAGTTCAAGGGCTTGATTCTCGGCCGAGGCACCATCGCTGTACCAGGCGTCGACCGAAAGCTCCCGGTCGGAAGCGTTGGTGTAATCGAATAGAAGCACGAAGTGGCTGTCGAGGTCCGCACTTGGATATTTTGCCCCGATGATCTCGCTTGCTGCCTTGCCTGGAAGAATCGAAAAGTTCGATGTCGTGATGGAAGGCTGCACGGTGACGGAGATATCTTGTGACGCTCTACTTGTAATGTAGAATCGCTCAATTTCTGGGGGTGGATTGGTCGCGGCATACTCGACGCTTATCGTGCCTTTGGTGAGACCTTGTACACCGTACACGTCGACTGAAAAGGCCATTATGCCGTTCGGCACAAGCTCAGCGGATGGGCGAAAGTCTTGCGACTTCCACTCAGCCTGGGCAATGTCCAGTCCAAGCTCGTATATTTTCGAAGGAACATTGCTTGCTCTCCTCAGTCCTTTCAAAGCGTCGGCAATGTCATTACGTGAATGAAATTGCAGCACATGAGCAAGACAGGATGGGTCCTTTTCGCTATGAGCGAGCGTGGCCTCGAATTTCTTCGTCTCTCCCTCTAAAAGAGCCAGCGTGTTTTGGACCAGGTCGGTCTTCATGAGCAGTGTTGGCTGTCTTGGAACGACCGAAACAGATGGCATGAGCGGCTCACCGCTGGGCTGCAGCTTCACTGTGGAGGCAGTCCCAGGGCGAGAGGATTCATCTGACTTGGGATACTTTACAGCATCATGGCCTGTTTGTTTCATCTTTTCGAGCTCTTCCGGTGCGACGCCACTGACTGATACCTCAAAGTCATGCTCGCGGCAGTCTTCCAGCTTGATCCGCACTCTTGTCAGATTGTGTATGTCTGAAATGTCGGCAACCACTGGAACTCTCAAAGGCTGAACGGCTGATCCCGGGACGTCGTATTTGAGGTTTGGCAGGCAGTATATTTCGACCCCCCTGTCTGACACAAGCTTGATCGAATTGACGGTCAGAGAGAAAGCAAAAGGGTTGCGGAGGGTAATGATGAATTCAGCAGGCTCCCCAGCAACGAGCGGCACGATTACTGCACCCTTCGACTGGTTCCCAAAGGCTTGATGTTCGAATCTGGCGCTGCCCCTCTGATTTGGATCATCTCCGTCTAGGTTCTTGCGCAAGTGAAGATCTCGCTCTGCGCGCTCGTGGTCGTACTTGACGCTGTGGACGAGATGGTCGTACCAAAAGATGGCTTCAAGCTCTGAAAGATCCTCTCCCATGGTCTTTGCGAAGCCCAGAGTGCGCCTGATGTTCTCTCGGAGGCGCTGCTGGTCGTCTCTCGGCAGAATACATCGAAATCCAGGATCGTTCTCTTCTAGAGGCTCCTGGGGAGCTGTAATGTAGAGAAATGCAGACGAGAAGTCGACGACACCTTTCAAGTCTCCCATGGCTTCGCAAACTTTGATGCATCGTCGCAGAACTTCGGCCTTCAACACCAAGCTTCCATAGGTACGGAATTCATCTTGCCTCTTGATGTGAGGGTCTATTCTCCTTCGCGGAGGAACGCCGTAGTCGCGGATAAATTGTTCAAGGAAGATGAACACCGTTTCGCCATGCTTCTTGTCGCCAGGAGGGACGATTCCTCCAGAGAGCATACCAGCTGCAGGATGGATACCCAACTCTGCAGCACCGAGCTTACGAGCTTGAAGCAGTGCAGGAACCAAGATGTCCATGAGAAGGGTGACGACAAAAGCCCTCTTTCTGGATAGTCCCAGCCTGGCCAGGCAGCCCGCAGCTTCAGAATAAACAGTTGCGCGCTCGGCATCTGTCACTGCATTCGACTGGTTGACCTCTTCGATGGCCTCCGACAGGATGTTTGAAATGTGCACAACCTTTTCTGAACTTCCTTTAAGGGGACGCAGCGAACTGCTGTCTTCGCTCCCTTCCAGTAGAGACATGAAATCTTCTGATGTTGGCACTTCTGTCTTGCCTATTCTTTCAATCGTTGTCAAGAGTTTTGCGGTGCGGATTTTATTCTCCGAGTCGATAAGGGCTAGCAACTGTGCTGAGTCGGCTTTGAAAGACAACTTGTAAAAGCTTGTAACGCGCGACGTAAGATCTGGCGTCCACTCAATGATGCTTGATATGTTGCCTGCCACAGCCACCCCCTTTGTGCTTGGTGTGCAAGACGTGGGTATCTGTTCGAATATAGCGTCAGATGATTTCTGGCCAAATTGGCGAAGTGTTTGCCATACCTCAAATTCTTGGCCCTGTCCGATGAGGACTAGACTACAGATGACCATTTGCTCCAGCGTCTTCGCCATGACTAGATGATCATTGATTGACTCGGCTCTGAGATGGACCTCGTGCGACCTTTTTAATGCTTCGAGAACGTGCCCTGCCATCAGGCAGACTTGAGCATCAACCATGTCATGGCGGCATGCGTTGCTCAGCCGAGCTCTTTCCTCCATGCTTCCAGACCCAAAACCTTGAATGGAGAATCGCTGTAACGCGCGAGGCCTGGAAATGGACTCCATTGTTGGAGTGGTCTCTCCAGATCTTCCACCGGAGGGCTCTTCAGCTGGCGAAAGTCCTTCCGGTGGACTAGGTCGTTGCGTTTCATTTGGCAAAGTCAAGCGCAGCGGCACCGGGGACGCGCGGTTTACCGAGTCCCTGTTCAGCTGTGCCGGAGAGACTGAACGAGAGCCCGGACTGTCGGGAGTACCAATACCAAAGGATGATTGACGCCGAACAAGCGAGAAAGGAGATTTGGGTGGTTGCTGAGGGACGTTGGCGCTGGAGATGGTAATCTCTGGTAGTGCTTGAAGGGATTTTGCGAGTGTTGTCATTTCGGCGAGAAGTAGCGAAGACAAGTCGCACATGACCGTCTTCATTGTTGTTTTCTTCGATTCCGAGAGCGGAGGAACCAAGATTGTCTCCTCGGGGCACCAAGATGGCAAGGAAGGGAGCACGCTATCAAACAAAAGAAGACTGTGCACCAGTGCTCTTGAGTACTGCTCTCGAAGGACATCGACGGCTTCATTCAATTCCTCTCTTTTCAATGCCACGTTGGTGCTGTCTACCACAGCGCCTGACGAGCCTTCCTTCTCCAGGGTTTGATATTCTTGACCGTCAGCAATACCTAGAATCATGAGCGGCTCCCTGTACAGCTCAAAAGGAGACAGAGCAAGATAAGAAGGTGGAGGCATAGACGCTGTGAAATGATAGAGAAGCATGCCATGTGGATTGCGTAGCGGAGAGAAGGTTGCTTTTGGTCGCACCATTAGTATCGTCATCTTGCAATACATGTTTCTTTCTGAGTGGCAGGGACGGCCTACTTCTATCCGGCCGCGGGTCCGGGCTTATGTCTCCCAGGCGTATGGCATGCTCCGGTTGTAGACGTTCAACAAAAGAGGTAAATCTTGAGCGCTTGATCTTGCCCGCAGGCACCACCAAGACCCTGATGCGGGCCGGGGCGATGGGAGAGAATGGATCAACGGCCATGGTGACATCTGGTATGTGTCGTGACGCTCAAGCAGGGACAATGAGAGGAACAGTCCGGTGGTAGGTCGGGCCGGTCACGGGTGGGCGAGATACATGAGAGCGAATGTGCTCTGACAGATCGCTTGGCTCTCCAGCATAGGCGAAATCGGGAGGATGCAGGGTAGAGGCCAAAGGGGTAGAGTTTGATGCGATGAGAGCCCCCTGCTGCTGTAGGATCCAGTAGCGCCACGGGGCATCCAGAGGCGGTGAGGTGGCGGAAGTTCGTTGACGCGGCGGGTTTCGGGGGTTTGCGGGCCGACAGACACGCGGGCGGGCAAGGAACAGCCAGGAAGGATCCCAGGCACCCAGGCACCCAGGTAGCCTATGGGTCGCGGTTTGGAGCCAAAAGTCGTGGCGTAAACAACCGCGCCCGCGTGCCACTCGCATGGGCCACGACCTTTGGAGATCGACTTGAGACATGACTCGCTGCGCTTTGCACTCGACGTCCGGCCATCAACACTCACCCAACAACACCCCTCTCCTCCATCCCTTCTACCGCACCTGATCAGTCCATCTTTGGCTCCTTATATCTTCCGTGCCATCCGCCGCCCTAAGTCTCCTTTCGTCGTTGAAACTCATCCGCTCATCAATCTTCTTCAACGACCTGGCCTTTGCTTCCCTCGGACGCATACATTATCGGATGCGCGCTGTCATTCAGTACCTTGTACATACGCAGCTTCTTGGACCGATTCACCTTGGACGCCACTGGGCGCTTGCCATCTCTCTTGGGGGGAAATCTTGCTCCGGCCTCGCGCCATCGCCACCACTTTTGCCCGTTGACTCTGAAAAGTCGCCACCATGGCCGGTGTCAACTATGCTCGCATGCGCGAGCTGACTTTGCAGGAAGGTCAAGATGATACCGTCACGGTCAACACACGTGCCTTGATCGACAAAGTCCTCGCCCGCTACTCTGCCGAATTCACGACACTCAGGGAACTCGTGCAAAATGCCGCGGACGCTGGCGCGTCCAAGGTGACTATCAAGTTCGAAACAGATCCATCAACAAAGGTGCCTTTCCCAAGCGATCAGGAGCCGGGCACAGTCCTACGCCACGTGATTAAGCATCACAACTTGAGGAGCATGGATGTGTCCAACAACGGCAAGCCCTTTACTGATCCGGACTGGGCCCGCTTGCGATGCATTGCCGAAGGAAATCCTGACGAGACCAAGGTCGGGGCATTCGGTGTAGGGTTTTACTCTGTTTTCAGCGAGTGCGATGAGCCTTTTGTCATTTCGGGCAACAAGACCATGGCATTCTTCTGGAAAGGAAACACGCTGGCCGTGCGTTCATCATCTCTGCCTGCTGATCAAGCCTCTTCCTCTACTCGTTTCATACTGGACTACCGCAAATCATCCGAGAAGGAAGGGGAATTTACTCCATCGGGAATACCTGACCTTTTCGAACTCTCCAAATTTTTGACGACGAGTCTTACCTTCCTTGCTCTTGAATCAATAGAGCTTCATGTTGATAGCTTCAAGATATTAGAGCTCACCAAAACCATTTCCACAGCTGTTGCTGCGGCTATCCCGTCTCATATTACAACGACCTCTCAGAACGGCATTATGAAGATCCGCCAGGTCACGCATCAAACGGCAAACATTCGAGCAGACTGGAGCAACGCCGTTGCATGGGATAAGAGCGAGCCAACTCAAGAGACTGCTGTGCAAGAACCGCCACCCAGCATTCCTTCGATCAAAGGCTTCTTCGCCAAGTTCAATATTGGTACAGCTAGCAAGAGGGAACAGGAACAACGGGCTGCAAGAGAGATTGCGGCCGCAAAGCAACGTGCGATTGCTGAAGACGTGGCCGGGCGGTCGCAGGCGACGATCTCCCTCAACATCAACTCCGTCAACATCGCAACAAAGGTTCCACCAACTCTCTCCCGGGAGCTCCTTCGTGCCACCAAGAAGCCTCCACCGCAGCAGACTTCGCTGTCGATCCTCACTACTCCCCACACCCACTTGGAACATTTACTGTCCAATGCCGAAGGACTTACCGTCGACCGTGCAGCAGACTTGTTCGCGTCTGCGTTACCCATGAAACACGGGCGCGTTTTCATCGGCTTTCCAACTGGACAAACCACCGGCTATCAGTGTCATATCTTTGCCCCATCGCTAATACCCACTGTCGAGCGCGAAAGTATCGACCTCTCAAACAGACATGTGTCGATCTGGAATGAGAGCATGCTGGAAATCGCGGGCATTGCATGCCGCATGGCGTTTGATAAAGGGATGAGTACAGTCAAGGAGAAAATGGACGAGGTGCTGAAAGCCGAGGGCGTCAAAAGGCCCACCGACGCCCATGTTACCAAAACAATCCCAGATACTGTCCACGTCCTAGCGCAATGGACTGCGAAAGAAGCAACGCCCTCTGCCCTTGTCGGCAAGTGTGTCGAAGAAGGATTCTGGAAAGCGTCAAACAGGGCAGAAATTATGTCCACGCTCGGGGTCCTTCCTTGCCAGGAAGTGCGCGTGTCCGTCATGAAGCTCAACTTTTTGCGCGACCTCGCAATGATTCCAGAGGAGCTGATAGAACAGAGCTGGGCATTCATCGAAAAGCTCGCCAATCGCCGCATCATCCAGTATCTCACGGTTGAAGATATTGTCCAGAGATTGGAGAACAAGCCTCTGGACGAAGAAGAGATGCGGGAATTCCTCAAATTCACGGCGCGCATGTCCAACTCGGAAGTCATCGATGCGAGCGACCTGAAAAAATTGTTCAATGCCGCAGTTTTGTCCACCGAACAGTCAATAATTGCACTCGGAAGCATCAGCTACTATCTCGTCCCCTCGAAGTATCCACCTGAGCTCCCGTATCCGATTACGGTAATGCCTCTTCGGTACACTAAAGATTTCAGCCGTGCAGAATTGGAAGGCTTTGGATGGAACGAACTCCCTGTCGAGGAGTGGGTTCGTTTCCTTCTTGACTTCAACCAACGGACGGGTCCTAAATCGATCACCAAAGACTCTGAATTCGCCACCCAGGTTCTCAAAGTCATCTCAAAGCAGTGGGATCAGATGAGGACCAACCAGAGGAACGAGGTAATTGCGATGCTCCAACCACATGCCGTCATGCCGACGAAGAACGGCATGCAAAAGCCTCAGCAAACCTATCACCCAAATGTCAAGCTTTTCGAGGATCTTCCCAACTTGATTGTCCCTGGCCTCAAACCAAGATTCCTCGAAGCTCTGGGTCTTCGCCAAACCATTGATCTCGATTATGTCTTCACTCGCCTATTGGCAGGACCAAATACATCGTCCTCAGATTCCAAGCCGAGATGGAGCCATATGGATTTGATAGAATATTTGACCCAAGTGCGCGATTCAATTCCCCAAAAGGACCGCGCAACCCTGGCTGAGAAGCAAATCTGGCCTGTCGAGGACTATCCTGGCTTCCGGGGCGATGCCTCCAAACTTTATCAGCTCCAGAAGCTCCATGAGCCTGTCAAGGAGAATAAAGAATTGGGATTGCCCGTAATCAAATGGAAATCCAACGTGGAATATCGCTCTTTTGACCCAAAGGCAAGATTTCTCAAGGATCTGGGCATGCGTGGATTGCCCACTTGGATTGAACTCGTCGAGATGATGACTCAATCTGTGAAGGAAAAGGACGCTGCTCACTATGAAACTATCCTCAAGCACTTTGTGGCCAATCGTCAACAATGGCCGAGCTCGACTATTGAGGTCCTGGCCGAGAAGAGGATCTTGCCCGTGGAGAGCAAGCCCTTTCCGTTTCTTGTTCGGTCTATCGACTGTGTGACCAACAACCAGGCCTCTATTTTCGGTTACAACATTCTCCGAAGAGATCTTCAGCCATTTTCCAGTCTACTAGGCGTTCGCCGTGATCCACCCGTCGAAGTTTGTGCGAATTACATCATCAACACTCCACCAGGGAATCAAATAGAAGCTGCAGTATTTTTCGGATACATGGCTGGAAGGGTTGCCGACATCCAGAGCTCACGTCTCGTTGCGCAGGAGCTCGGCAGCGCTCCCATTGTGCCTATGGAGAGTCCTGGCGCGAAGAAAGTTCGTTACATTGCACCTCAGTCGTGCTTCGTAGGCAAGAGCAAGGAATTTGGGAACATATTGAACTTTGTGGACTTTGGAAGCATTTCGAATGCGTTCCTTCGAACTGTCGGAGCCAAGGATCATCCGAGTATTTTGGAGCTTGCCCGCATGGTGATTGAGAATCCCTCCAGGGTTTTACAGGAGCTTCAAGCATCAAAATACTTGGACCTCCTGAGGCAATTTGCTGTTGACGAAAAGGAGCTCAGGTCTGACAAGGTCGTTTGGAATGCTTTCAGGTCGAAACCTGTACTTCTGGCGCTAAAGGATGAGGTACATGGGGCCAAGGCACCCGAGGAAAAGGAGAAGGATCTTCTCGGAGACGACAGCGACGACGATGACGAATCCGCAGCCCAACAGGTCATGGTCAGCGCTGCAGCATCCCAAATTGCCATTCGCGACAACGTCCAGTACTACGCCGTCTTCAGAGGCTCGATTCTGATTGCGCCAGAGGACGATGTCATAGAGCAATTTTACATGCGGCTCGGGGCTGAAAAGCTAAGCGTCCGCGTACAGGTCGAGAAGATTGCCGGGAATCCAGTCCACGGTGGCGATCAACAAGCAGCGGCGCTGCAGAAGATGATTGTCGAACGCGTCCCCATTTTCTTGACACAGTACGACAAGAACCAAATTCACCACGACGCTCGTTGGCTTGAGCGCAACTTGGAAGTCAAGGTGGTCTCGCACCTCACTCACAAGCTACAACTTCCAGGACATCGCCCTGTGTCGTTGAAGACGACTGCTGGTCTGCTCCGTCCAAAGTCTCGGTTCGGTTCGGTCACGACTTTATATGTGATGCCTCAATATGACTTTTACGAAGTCAGTCGGGAGCTGGTCCCCCTGCTCTTGGTCCGTCAAAATCCAAAGCATGAGGTATTGATTCTCGAAACCATCCTCAGCAATAGTCTGCGGAGGCTGCGCGACAAAGGGTACGATGTCCAGCGCATTCTCGCCCGGAAAGAGAAGCAAAAGGCTTTGATGGATGCTCGGCTTGCTGAGGAAGAAAAGCAACGTCTCGCACAAGCGCCAGTCGCTGAACCCCCTGCATCTCCGCCCGTCGCTCGGCAGCCCCCACAGATCGAGGCGGCAGCCAATCAGCCTCCACCAAATCCTCGTCCGGCTACACCTGAGCAGAACAAGATGCCAGGAGGATTCGAAACTCCAAGTCCCGAGCGTGAGAAGCACGAAAATGAAATCACCAATCCTCGCAGGCGGAGTAATGACTCAACAGCTTCAGGGCCAGCAGACAAGCTCTTATCAAATCTTCCATCAGGATGGTCCAAGACCATACGAGACGCTTTTAACCGAACCACGGCAGCCGGTGGCCAGCCGAGTAGCCAGGGCAACAATACCGATTCTCGTCCCGAACGTCGTCGCCAGAACCCCAACAGCCTTTCTTCCGACATTCAATCCAACCTCTCTGCAGCAATTGAAAAATGCCGTGCCCACAACTCTGATAGTGTCCAATCATCGGCCAAAACCAAGGAAATCGAAGAAGCAAAGGGCTCTTACTGTGACAGCAGTACAAGCACGGACCTCAGCAGATGGAACGTTACAGCGAACGGCATCACCGTCTTCTTGACCAACCGTCCGCACGACCCCATTCCCATCGCAGATGAAGCGTTCAAGTCTGGCATCGGAACGTTCGCCAACCTGCTGGAGCGCATCGGAGGACTCTTCCGTCTGAGCAACAGCGTCATCAACATTTTCTACGAAGACGCCAGCAGCACCATTGCGTTCAATAAAGGCGGCTCGCTATTCTTCAACTATTTCTACTTCTTCAACCTGCACGCTCGGAACGTTGGAGGAGGTGGCGCGGCTGATGCTACGTTGTATTGGTGGGAGGTGTTTTGCCACGAGATTGCGCACAACTTGAGTGCGGAGCACTCGGCGAAGCACGTCTATTATGAGGGAAGCTTCGTCAAGGCGACTTTCAGGAATGTGGCCAGCTTGATTGGCGAGTCTTGAGTCGAAGGACTGTTGGTGGCCGTATAGAGATTTCCTATTCCCTGCAAATTCATATGGCATGAATACCATTGGCTAGAAAGATTCAACGTCTGGTTGTCCCTGCTGTGTTCGACTTTCAGAATCTGGTTTGTTCAATCATCAACCAGTCTTTACATTTCAAGCCCTCAAGAGCATCCTTATCCGCCGCCATTCGACTGTCAAAACATTTTGATTTTGAGTCTTTTCGATTTCGTAGGCAGCATTGGTGCTCTAGGTTCCTGCTGTCCTAGGTCTGCTAAATCACTGCCCTTTGGTCTTTTCGCACGTCTCTCCAACAGCTTGGACCTCCCGCCAACCCATTGCCGCCACCCATTGCTGACCGAAACAGCCTGGCCGAAGTACGACCGCCCGTAGCACAACGACTAGAGGTCCTTTTGCCCGTCCTTCCAGGACGCAGCCCTCTGCCCTCAATCAGGCACACAACTCTTCCAAGTCAGCAATGGTGCCAAAACAGAACAACTCGCCCCTCAAGCCTTGTGCTCCGTCATGAAAAGGGAGTATCGACGACAAACGAGCAACAGAAACGGCGTGCAAAACGGCAAAAAGGAATGCTTCCACTGAGATTTGAACTCAGGACCTCGGCATCGCTGATGAAGATCAGCTACTAGTGCCGCGCTCTACCAACTGAGCCATAGAAGCGGCTGCAAGCTGATTGCTTGGTGAGAGAAAGCGCTGCAATCCTGAATTATATTCTGCAAGCCTTATCCTGACTGTTTGTTCTGGAAGGCTCATCATCGAATTGCGGTCACCACAGATCAAACACGCTGTCAAGGAACGTGCGTGCGAGCGTGCGTGGATGCAAAGATTTTCTCGTCGGCGACGCCAGGGGTGTGGAGCAAGATCTGCTTGCCATTCTGGGTTTAGCGCCTGCGAGGGGACGGGCCGGCGCCGCGATGGGCAGGGTCTTGGTCGCCTCGTGGGTGACAACAAGCCAGAACAGACACCATTTTCTCGACCAAAATGGCTGCTCTGCACTTGTTTGTTGAACGATATTTCGAGTGGTCTGGTCAAGTTTGCCACGCCTTGACGGCATTGCTGATCGCGTGGAGCCAAAACGCTTGTTGGTCTTTGCGAACCACGTCAACACGGGGCAGCACCCAACGGCATTGGTCTTTACCAGCTCTGTCAAGTTTTTCACCGACTGTGGGGCGAGATCTTTGATGGCGAATCAATACTCGTTGCACCAGAGGAATGTTAAGGCCGCAGAGCCTCGTCACGTCCCCTTTCTGAATGTTCGCTCGCACCAACGCCCTCGCGAGCCTGTCGGATTCTGCCTCGATTATAGTGCGGACATGATTCATCATGCCTTCGAAAATCGATCGATCATTCGAGTCTATAGCGTCGCCGCTCGGACCCGATCATCTCGCGCAAGACCTTTTGGATCCCTCAGAAGTTGGTCGTATTCTATGGGATGAGGCAAAGAGCAAGGTCAAGAGCGAGGAGTTGAAGCAGCTTGATTCCAAGCAAGATGAGACCCCAGAAGCTGTAATCCAGGAACTTCAAGAAGCAAAGAAGCAAGTTGAGCCTTACCACCATGGGACATTCGACAGCATCATTGGGCGATTCAACATATTTTGTGACATGGCGAGCACCCCCATGAGTTTCGCCCCGCAGACGATTCAGATCGTTTGGACTGTCTTCGGATTGCTCATGAAGTTCGTCACGGCCTACAAAGAGCTTCGCGGAGTCATGATCGATGCTGCAGATGCCATTTCGGACGCAATGTTTTTTTGCGGCATTTACATCAGCCAGTGCCGCCAGTGGACCACAACCCAAAACATCACAGAAAAAGTTCGCGGGAGAATTCTCAATGTCTATTGCGAAGTTCTCTGTCTTTCCACCCGAATCATGAAATGGGCCGTCAAAAGCGACCGCTATGGACGACTCGGTTTGATGTGGAAAGTTGTCAAGGATTCTGTCGAGGCGGTATTCTGGAAGACAAGCGAGCTCAGCGCGATCGTGCAAAGTCTGAGAGCACAGCTTGAAGAGCTCCGTCAACTCAATGCAGAGAAGAGCCGCATGTTCGAGGAGAATGCTTTCAGAGCACTCGGAGAGAGAATGAAAGACAACACCGAAAAAATCTCTCAGCTGGCTAGCAATTTTGGCTTGGTAACGAAGCAGAATCAAGCATTTTTCAAGGAACTGGCCGAGAAACAAACGCACCTTCTGGACGTGTACAAGGAGACCGAAGAATTGAGGAGTGAAGAGAGGGAAGAAGACAAGATCAACGAGGAGTACATGGCGAAACTAGAATGGCTGAAGGCTGGAACGACACTGGGAGCCTCACAACCAGACGATCAACGACAAGAGAAAACAACAAACATGAGTTCAGGGACTTGCGAATGGATACTGGCCGAGGAAGATTTTGTTTCGTGGAAAAGAGGTGCGGGTAACAGGATCATCTGGATCTTTGGAAAAGCAGGATCAGGCAAAACGTTTCTGTGCTCCTCGGTCATCACCCATCTGACGGAACAAACAACTCCAAACGACGCAGCGCCCATATTGACGTATTTCTTCTGCAAGATTGATGATTCTCGCAGATCCAAGGGTGAAAATATCATGCTCCACCTGCTCATGCAGCTGTTCGGAGCACTGGGCAGCCTAGACAAAAAGTTCGCAGTCCCCATCCATTCTGGAGATCGCCGTGCCAAGACGAATATCATGCAAATTCTTGCAGAAGAAGCAAAGGACAAGAAACGGGCTGATGAACTTGGTCTTGCTGTTTGTGCGCGTATCTTTCAAAGGATAGCAAAAGAGTTTGACCGCAAGATTTTCATCGTCCTCGACGGCTTGGACGAGTGTACGGACCGACAGAACAGTGGAGTTTTCAATGCCCTGACCCAAAAGATTGGGCAGGAACCGAATGTTCAACTCCTGATAGCAAGCAGAGATGAAAACGACATAAGAGCAGCCTTCATGTCGGAACACACACCTATTCCCCCTTTCTACACCATCGAAGTCAGCGAAACCGCGACAAGAGAAGACATTGCCAGTTACGTGGCTCAAAGCCTCAACAGATATCGTCTGACAGATCCGGAGTGGGCGCATCGAGAAATTCTGGAACGTTCCGAAGGAATATTTCAGTGTGAGTCAAGTTCGGAGCTACCTCTGCGCAAAATTTTAATTCTCTACAGATGCTGCGATGGCACTTCGGATCCTTGAATCAGACCCCGTGACAATGAGTGGAAACCCTGCCGTGGCCATTAAAAGACTTCCCAAGGGATTGAACGAACTCTACGACCAGCGATTATCCCAAATGAATTCAGCATCAAGAAGAAGCCTCAAAATAATGCTTCGCTGGCTAGCATATGCAGAAGGATCTTCTGTCAAACTCATTCCAGTCATCGATGAGATCATCGAGCGCTATCGACATGAAGAAGACGAAATTCTCACAGGACCGGATCTAGAAGATACAGAAGAAGACAAGAGGAAAACTGCGCGACATTTCTGGGAGATTTTATACCCTGAAGTCCGGGACTTCGTCAAGTACAACGACGATAGAATTGTCATCGAAGCGCAGCATAAGTCCATTCTCGACTGGATCCGAACGCCTGTCCAAGATCCTTCGGTGTGCGGGAAATGTGGCCAGGGGCAGGCGGGTGAAGCACCTACTTGGGACGTTTCCCCCCCACGTGGACGATTCATTATGGCCCGTGGTGTCATGAAAACCCTTACACACCCCAGATTCCTAGAAAAGTATCTCAATTCGAACGATAAGAACCTGTCGCGAAGGTACGAGCTTGAATACTGGTGGCTCCTTATTCACGGCGCCGAAAGTGAAGCAAGTGGGGAAGACCGAGAAAGAGACGAATGGAAACGCCTTTATGAAGATATCGACAAATTTGTCTACGAAAAGAGCAACAGAATCTACTTTGAACATTGGCGAGCTCAGCGACAGAACCTCGGCTACCTCCCCTTTCCAGAACAGCCACTGTCTATTGCGGCAAAGATCGGGAGTCTGGGTTATTTCAAACGACACTTCGGGTTTGCCCTCGATTACGAGCAGAATGATGTTCTCAGTCAGAAGGACAGTCTAGGGCTTTCACCTTTACACTGGGCTTGCCGCTTGGGAAACATTGAGATTCTAAGATTCATTCTCGATGAAGACCAATCTCATGTCAACGTTCAAGGCGGCGATGAGCACAGGACCCCTTTTCATTTGATGCTCAGCGAACGTCAGTATTTGAGAAAAGACTCCATAACTGTTGAGCACGTCAGGCTCCTTTTCCGTAAGGGCGCACGCGCAGATATACAGGATTCGAGTGGTGACACTTCCCTCCACGCGGTTCTCGAATCAGGAGACTTGGACATTTGCAAAGAGATCCTCCGGAATGGGGAAGTCGACATCAATGCCAAAAACAAGTGGGGTGAAACGCCAATTTTAAAGCTTGGCCGAGACGCGAAAGATCTCATGAACATAACTCGATTGCTGCTAGACGAGGGAGCCAGCCTGCAAGTTAAACGATGGGACAACCAAACCCTGCTCATCAAAGCTGTTTTTTGGAATAACCTCGAACTTGCCAATCTTGTTCTTAAGGAAGCACCCGAGATAGTGAACGTGACGGGGCGTTCCCAAGCGGAGACAGCACTACATGCAGCCGCGTGCATGCTCAACAAGAGCATGGTGGAATTGCTGCTGGAGAAAAATGCGGACATCTCTCACAGAAACTCTAGTGGCTTGATACCTCTTCAGGTCGCTCTTGTGTCATATGCTACTTGGGCACGAAAAGATACTGGTACGGCCGATGCGCTCCATGTGTTCTTGAACAAGACTCCTCCCGGCGAAAACGACATCGAAGTCCTGAACACCGCCATTGAGCATGATCTTCCCGAGGTCTGCAAACGTTTTGCACACCTCACCAATCACCTCGACAGACACGGCTGGCCTCCGCTGGTGCTTGCAAAACAAAGAGAAAGAGAACGTATCTACGAAATGCTGTTCAAGAACTCAGACACAAAATGTTTACAAAAGTCAAACCAAGCGAATTGCCTCCGGAGTCCTCAGTTCCCCAGTTCTTGGAACAGAGACAGTGCAAGAGGTCTTTTGTCTGTGGCTAATAATGGTGTGACTATTTCTGGGGCCCTAGGTAAGTCCAATGAAATACTCCAAGGCTATCCTCGAGCATACATCACTAAGATTGACAGATGGCAAAGGCGAAAACGGACCCAAGGCCGATCCAGTGGTCAGAGGAAACCATCCCATACCCCCAGGACAGCGGTTCTATTTTGAAATCAAAATCGACGAGCTCTTTGGACAAAAATATCATAAAAGGTAAGCAGCACTTCCTCAGATTGACGTGCCAGGTCAAAACAGAGATGCTAATCATGTTGCGAGGCAGAGAAATTGACATCGGGTACTGTTCGCAAACATCGATACTGCGAAGATCTCTCGAATCAAGGCGAGACGGCGAACGTGTCCCATCCTGGGAGTATCCGTCTTACAGTGACAAAGCTTGCGCATTTCGCCACGGTTATCAGCGTTTAGAGGCGCTCAGCACCTATTTTACCTGCGGTGATGTTTTAGGGGCTGGGATCGACTGTGCTGCCAAGAAAAGCTGGTTCACGAGGAACGGGGAGCGCTTGGGTAAGCAATTCTGGACTTCCAAAAGATCCATTCTAATGCAAAAGTTTTCAACATGCTAATCAAACAGATGCCACTTTCGAACGCAGTTGTATGAGAGGGAAGCTCTTTCCCATCATTCAGATGGTCAATGTTGGCGTCAAGATCACTGCAAACTTTGGGACGCCGGGATCGCCGCCGTTCAAGTACAAGTGGGAAGATTACCTTCAAACCAAGGAGCAAGGCTAGATAGCAGAAGTCGTGGCATGCAGTACCCCTCGAAAGCTCCCTTTTTCCATCCGCCACAGAGCTTCAATGCTTCCAAATCCCTTGATGATGAGGTGATTTGAACGGTCCCAATTGAGCCGATGAATCAGAATCTTGAATGTCCTCCGTTCACTTTTTTTTGGCTTGTGCGTGCCACCCTGGCTCGTATGCGGCAACTCCGAAGTGCAGTGCAGCATCTGTCTGGAACAAAGTCTTCCACAGTTCATGTCCCCTTGCAGCAACTTCAAGTGTAGCAAATAACGTGCTCGGCCATGCAAGATGTTTAGTATGGGCGGCGAAGAATGAAAAATAAAGTCCATTTTCTTGCTTGGAAATTGACTTGTGGGGTATCTTTTAGACTAAGACGAACGACTTCCGCCGACAGCTTATCCAGAGGAAAATTTTCTTGCCAGCCAGTTGCTTCCATTCTCCATGTAGTCTTCCCTGGTCACGGCCAAGCTCTTCAACAGGTCTGTGTTCTGCGCTAGCTTCACACCGCCAAGCCATGTATACGTGATGGGATCGTCTGGCCGTCTGATTCTCAAAGGCCACTCTCCAGGCATAATGCTCCTCAACTCTGCCTCCAACTTCTCCATAAAGCCAGGTATCAGGGAGTTTCCACCGACAACTACGACGTTGGCTAACATAGCTGGCCAAAGCCCTTCTGGCAGTTGCTGGAGGCACTGAAGTATTGCCTCTGGGATGCCAGGTTCCTGGAGCCCAACATCCAGCGGATTGAACAGCAGCTCTGGGACCGCAAAGCGCTCATTTCCCAGTGGCAGAATGTCTTCCTTTGGCCCGCCCGACATTCCCAGTCGTTTTGCTTTTGCTGCTGCCGAGGGATCATGAGGGCGCGCATATCCACGTTGTCTGTCGGTGTAGTCGGGGAGGATGTAGTCGACAACGACGGATGTGTCGACGGGTTTATTTGCGCGCGTCCAGGTGCGTTCGAGGTCGACGGCAAACTGCGACGAAACGAAGCAAACGTCCTCCTTGATCTCGTTGACGAGATGTGTTTCGTCCATGAAGTTCAAATGACGCAGAGAGATGAGTTCCTTCATGTAGTTTGTCAAGAACTTCCCACCGACCGAGAGACGGCGAATGGCCGAGTGAAACGGACGGCCTTTGTGGAGCGGTGTGATGGTTGTATGGCTGTAGCCAGAGTCGACGAGTAGGAGGTATTCGGTAGGTGGAAATTGTGACGGGGAGACGGAATCCGAGAATAATGAGGGTATGTCGTTGTAGGTGTTGAGGGAGGGTCCCAGGATACGTAGGTACGACGCGAATTCGTACTCTTCAAAGATCATCTGGTCGCAGTTTGCTTGCAGGGCAGCCGGCGAATTCGGCGCCTCAGTGAGAATGAGATTTGTGTCGGACGGATCGCACTTTACGGTCAGCCTCTTCCTGACTTGTGTGTACTGGGCTCAGCTCTACCTTGAGCTTCGCGTCGTCTCCAAAGAATTCATGTTCCCATACTGCCTTTTCACCTTCCCAGTTCACGACATATCCCTTCTCCACAGGCCTACGAAAGGCCATCTCTCCAAAGTCTTTGCATCCATCTAGTTGAGAGCCGATCCAGACGCGTCGGTCTCGCGCGCGTGCGATGCAATTGGGCGTAATGCGGCATTGGGAGGGGTCGGCGTGTTCTGTTGCAAATCCGGCCTTAATGTTGTAGGCGCCGTTGTCAATGACCAATGTCTGCGACGGGAAGGATGGTTTGGATGGTCTGGAGCCACGGGGCATCGTGTGCTGCCTGGAAGGAAGATGTGAAGATCAAACTCGGCGGTGCGACGCGTCCGTGGTGACGTAGGCTGGGAAAATTGATGGCGGGGAAGGCTCGGATCTTGCCCTGCCCGTGGTCAACAACCACTCCACCCCGTCTTCCATGAACTGGTCTCGACCCTCCACCTTTTCGCAGCTTTTCGCGCTCTGCTGGTTGCTTCGAAAGCTGTACGACCCAGCTGACGGGATTTTGACTCCGCGTCTTACAACATTATCGGAAAACTCCAAACTGATGCCCGAATCCCGAGCGCGCCTGATGGAGGCTCACACCGATTTGTTGAACGCTCTGACAAGGTCTCGAGGATTGTCCGAAGGGTACGAAGCAACACAATGCAGGACCAGAAGCCAATCTCACCAAGTGTCCATACCAAGCCGTGCCTGCTCTTCAGATTGACCGACTCCGGTGGACCAAAAAGAGTTTGATCTAGCAAGCCAATTTTTAACCAGCACAACGCTCAACAATGAAAAGACGCTTATGTATCTGAAAATATCTACAATCTCAGATCATAGCCTAGAGATCCGGTGCCACTCTACGGTCCGTTCTGGATTCACTGGTTACTGGCGCTTGTAAGATGCACAATGTTGGCAGGAACTTGGCGGACTTCTTACTGCTTACACGTCGGCAAGGAGTTGTCACCCACGCTGTTTGAAGCGTCAAAAGCCACTGTCAAGGGATCAGCCGCTTTTCTTACTGTACTTGCAGGTAACTCACACAGATGAAGAGTTGGCATTCACACGTCCAGGGAGCGAAGTTCTCTGCAAGGTACAACAAGACCGGGTAAGCGAATGCAAACGTCTCAGCTTGATTCAGTCATAACCGGACCTGCAAAATGGCGGATCAGACGGGCTGACCCCCGCCGCTCCGGTTCAATGTTGAAGGCTGGTCGTCACCGAAGACGCCGTCTCTACAAGGCGTGAACTACCTCCATGCCAAATTTTCGTCAGTCGGCTGACGAGTGGATGCAGCTAGGATGGATCAGACACGCCAATTAAGCCTGCATGTACTTCTGCAGCCTTGGCAGTCCCTGAGTGCTTCATTTGCAAGCCCGCCACAACTTTTTGCCTTGAATCCTCGAATTGGACGTCACGCAGCAACACCCTGCATACACTCAAACGCCGCGACGCGTGTGCACCGAGCAGCCGTTTTTCCGGCACTGACCAACGGCTTTGGCATCTCGAGACACGGTGGCAGGTGGTGGATGTCACGTAATCCTACAACTTGGCCGGATTTCAACGTGGACTTTCAATATCGGGACTCATGTCAGACGGTCCACGCTCACGTCCGGCAATTCAGGCGCTCTTGACATTTTCGTGATGCAGGGACCGCTGACGACTCCAGTTCTGCGCAAATACACTGTGACGCAATGTTGGAAGATGTCGAAATGTCAAACATCCTTAGAGGCAGGCCTGTCGAGCGGGAGTCGTCCAGTCAAAAGCCGCGTATCTCTGACTTCGATTTTTGCTCCGCATAGGCTATGCCTGAAGGAGAGCTAGGCTGTCCAAGAAGAGGAAAGGTAGGAGGATCGCGACAACTTCTGGCGCAGTGGCACCGGGTGGCGCCGTCGCTTGCCGCTAATGCGGTTTACGTGAAAATGGCACATTGGCACCAGGAAATCGCGGTACGCAGCTTGGCCATCCAAGACTTGCACTGTCGGTCCTCTGAATTACCAGTCCGGCATTCTGGCGAAGCTATAAGCGTGGGCGCTGATCATGAGGCTAGCTGACCTAGAGACGACAAAGCCCTTGATACTGCATGTTCGCAGCGCCCGAAAGCTGATCGTCTTTTTTTCAAGATGCTGAACGAATCGAGATCCTTCAGAAGCTTACCCGAATCTCACAAGACCGGCATTAGAGACTACAGCGAGGTCGACGGAGTGGACCCCTAGTCACATTCTGACGGCATCCGCAGACAGCGGGATCTTCGCAACCGTCTTATTTTTTCCTTGGTCAGAAACACTTTCAAATGGCTGGTAGCCATGTGGACGAAGCCTATATCAACAGCCGCATCTCAGATCCACTAGCTCCCCAGCGTCTCCCTCCTCAAGGGCTCTCAGACCCTCGTTTGAAGCTGCCTCTAATCCAAGTCATTCATGGCTCTCTTGCAAAATATTTTCCCTTTCCTCTTATTCGCCGTCATTAGTGGCGCCCTTTTCCTTGTCTATAACCAATCAGTGCTATATCTCCATCGGCGAAAGGTCATCCGCGAGAATGGTTGCGAGCCTCCAACTGCGGCCAAACTCTTGGACCCTGTCCTCGGAATCGACAACATAATTACACTGGCCCGCGAGTCTCGCAATCACAACCTACTCGGACACATCTCGAATCGCTTCAAACAATATGGCCAAACGTACTCAACACTCCGTCTAGGTACGCCACTCATCATGACCAATGAGCCTGCAAATCTGCAAGCAGTGCTGGCGACACGCTTCAAGGACTTCGCACTGGGCCCGTTCCGACAGCCGGCAATGGGCCACTTTTTGGGAAAAGGAATCTTCACGACGGACGGAGCGCACTGGGCGGCATCGCGCGCCATGATTCGGCCTAACTTTGCACGAGATCAGGTTGCAGACCTGGCGATGCTGGAGAGCCACGTGCAGGACCTCCTAGCGGTGTTGCCGCGCGACGGGCATACCGAAGTTGACCTGCAAGAGCTCTTCTTCCGGCTGACAATCGACTCTGCCACGGCTTTCCTCTTTGGCAAGAGCGCCGATACGCTCAAGGAGAAGCTGTACAGCAATGATCCGGCCATGACGCGACAGGGTGCCAAGTTTGCGGCGGCGTTCGCGGCGGCGCAAGAGGAGTGTCTGAGTTTCGTTCAGATGGGCCCGTTGGCTGCACTCTTGAAATGCAAAGCGAAGGTTGGCGACGGCGAACTGGCTGTCGACGTTGTGCATAGCTACGTGGACCAGTTTGTCGACGAAGCCGTTCGCTACCGCCAATCCCTGGACGAGAAACAGCATGCCTTTGGCGCCGCGGACAGCCCCAAGGAAGACAAGTACGTCTTCTTGCACGAGCTGGCCAAGCAGACGACGGATAAGCGGCGCATCCGCGACGAGTTGCTCAACGTGCTGCTTGCCGGACGTGACACGACTGCATCGCTGTTGGGAAACCTGTTCTTTGTGCTCGCGCGCCGCCCCGACGTCTGGGCCAAGCTGAAGCAGGAGATTGCCGTGCTGGATGGCAGAACGCCGACATACGAAGAGCTGCGTGGTTTCCGATACCTCAAGTGGTGTTTGAACGAATGTACGTTACCCCCTGACCAACCCCTCCCTATCTACCCCTTTCCCTGTTCATAGAGCTCTCACTAAAGCACCAACCACCCCTTTCGAACACACAACTCAAGATTGAGAAAACAAACTAACCCCTCCACAGCCCTTCGCATCCATCCCGTCGTCCCAATCAACACGCGCCTTGCCACCGCCGACACAATGCTGCCCGTCGGCGGCGGGCCCAGTGGCACATCTCCCATCTTCGTCAAGCGCGGCACCGCCGTCGTCTACTGCCCCTTCACCCTGCACCGCCGCCGCGACGTGTGGGGCGCGGATGCCGACGTGTTCCGCCCCGAACGTTGGGAGGGCCTCAAGGTCGGCTGGGAATATCTACCTTTCAACGGCGGTCCGCGCATCTGCGTCGGCCAGCAATACGCGCTGACCGAGGCCGGCTACGCGACGGTGAGGATGGTGCAGGAGTTTGAGGCGCTAGAGGGCTGTCGGGGGGAGGAGTGGCATGAGTTGGTGACGTTGACGCTTTGTGGCAAAGGTGGGTGCTGGGTAAAGCTTAGGGGGTTGGGCGTCGGCGAGCCGAGGGCGTAGAGTGGATGCCTTGATGGGTGGCGCAGACGGGCAGTCCGTGGACAAGGAAAGTCTTTGGATTGAGCGCTGACGCAGGCGGATTTAGCTATGTGGTGGAGGGAGGGAGTGAGGCAGGCAAGGACAAAGGTTAGCGAGTGAGGCATTTTTCGTTCGATGAGGCAAAGCTTCTGCTGCTGCGTTTGGTTGAGCGTTTGTTGCGCCGATCAGGCTTTCTCGACAGGCATGGAAAACAAACGGCTTGAAGCAGACGGCGCGGGTCTGGCAAATCGAGGCAAGAGGAGGAAAGCGACGGTTTGTGATTGGCAAGGAATCGTCCTGTATGGATGGTATGAGCATGCGTCTCAAACTTGGTAGTTTCTGTAAAATGTAGTTGAGATTCAGTCTACAGGATGATTGCAACTCGTGCATGTTTGACGTTGCCAAAGGCGAAACCAATCAACGAAATAGGCCATGGCCTTCTCGCCTGATTGTTCTGAAGCAACCAGTCATCCATCCACTGCCATTCCTTTGCTTTCCTCCGATTACCCGTCGAGTCATTTGCTCTTAGTCGAGTGCATTTTCCCACCGTCGTCTACAACACTGCAGCCGCCAGCCCCACAACGCCTGCGATTCCCATGAACGCTGAACCTGCATCCACCGCTGCAGCGGCATTCGATGGCGTCGCCGTCGACGTGCCGGAGCGCGAAGACGAGTGGGTCGACGTCGAATTAGCGGCGGCAGCGTCGTTCTTGAGCGTGCCGGTTGCGGTGGTGCTGGCAGTGGCAGCGCCGACGGAACCGCCCGAAGACGACTCGTTGAAGCCAGGCACCGTGTTGCAAAACTCTGAGGCTTGCTCGGGGATTTCTGGCAAGAAGGTTAGTTTAGTGTTTGGGATAGGGTTCAGCTGGTGAGGGAACGGGAACGGGACTAGACGATTCTAGGGGCCTAGACGGCAAAAGTAAAGAGCCCGGGGTGACCATGGTGAAAAGACAAAACTATGGGGCTGTAGGGGAATGGCGGGTGCTTACGCGCAATCTGAGTCTCGGAGCAGGTACCCGGGTGGTTGGAGAGGTACTCGGTGATGTAGTTGTCGTACCAGTCCTTGCCGGTCGTGCAGACGCAGAGGAAGTCCGTGGTTTGACATGGCCGGTCTGACGACGAGCTAGCGGCTTCGAACGCTCCGGACGCGCATGAGTCTTCGAGGATTTTCAGGTCCTGGGCCATGGCCGTCGCAGCCAGTAGCGTGACCGAAAGGAGGGAGAGCGTGTACTTCATTGTAGAGGAGATCTGTGATTGAGGTGGATCGAGTCTGGATGGGACATTTCGAATGCATGGCGACGAGACAGTTAAGAGCTCTCGCAGAGCTGGTCAACAATGGAACGCAGGGAGGAATTCACAGCTGAGCAGATGGAGTACTGGACGAGCTAGAGCCGCGCCCCCAATGAACCAATAACTCTGAGCATTCAATTGATTTTTTCCACCCATCGCAGAAGGAGCATGGAGCAGGCTGATCCAGACCGTGGAGTTTCGCAGTCCAAGGGTGCTGCTGGAGGCGTCCCGGCGCTAACGTCGAATATTCGTGGCAAAAGCGGTCCTTTTCAGGGACGGTCATGAAGAAGAGTAGTCCCTGAACAGGGACAGGGCAGGTTATAGTCCACATGCGGAAATCAGCCCTGGGGAGAGGCATCAGCACTGGCGTTTGCGGCATAAAGCACGTGGTAAGGTTAAAAGTCGAGACGCGACTTGGGGGGATTTTTGACGGAGCGCATGGATCAGTTGGCTCTATCAGCCGCGGGGAATTTCTTTGATGTTTAAGTGGAGCCAGTTGTTGATAGGGCGGGCGATGGCGATGGCCGGGGGCCCGCGATGGATCTGGTGTCGTGGTTCCTGTTAGAGGCGCTCGACTTGCGGACTGGACGACTGACGGCGCAGGAAGATGGTGTTGTCGACTGGTGCCGTCGTCGGGTCGGGTGTGCATGGTGCATGGTGGGAAGCGGGGGATCCGGAGAGGTAAGCAGACGATCGGGACAGAGGGAACGGAAGGCGGTGACAGCAGCCATGGTGTCAGAGGTCAGAGGTGGTGACTTCACCACGGGAGTGCTGAGAGAGGCGCATGGCATTGGCATGCAATCGACAGAGGCGGAGTGGTTTTGCAATTGAGTCTCGAGGCCAATAGCGTCGCAGTCTCGTACGAAGTGCTGGAGTAGTGGGACGACGCGCGCCAGAAGAGTCGACGTGATGCGACGCCAAGCGAAGCGGAGCTCCCTCAGTCTTGTCTCTGCTCTGCTCTGCTCTGCTCTGCTCTGCTCTCACCCTCCCCCCATCTCTGCCGTCCTTCGTCCCAGTCCGCCGCCATGTCGCCCGTCAGTTGAAAACTTGTTCGTCTGCTTATCCACGGCCCTCTCCGCCCAAGGCAAGGCTCGCCAATCCCGCCTCGCCATGCTGACCTGATATTTCTTCCTCTTTGTTCGGTCGTGCCGTGACTGAAATTCCATGACGCCCGCTCCGTCCTCGTCCTCGTCCTCGTCCTCGCACTCTAATCAACCATGGCCGCGCCAACTCTGCTGCTGCTCTGCCGCCTCGCCCTGGTCAGCCTCATGGCCGCACCGCTGGCTTCCGCCGCGACCGTGACACCCTCCAACACCACCGACGCCTCTGCCGAAGACGATGGCATTGTGCTGCTGGTCAGCCACGGAGAAGGCATGGTGCCCGCATCCACCGTCGCACCCTTGACCTCCGTCGCGGCCAACGGTCTCGAAGTACGTACATGATAGCAAAACTCTATTAACCCTTCGCATCTTCTAAGCTTTTGCCTACCCCACAGCCACCAGGACGGACCGGGGAGCTATTCCTTGCAACCGACAGTACCGCCCAAAACGTTAATAGTTCAAACATTGCCTATATCAACTGTGAACCCTCTGCCTACGCGGGCAACATTGCCGCCTCGGATGTGCTAAGCACAGTCATCGAAAAGGGCGTCGCCGGTGCCCTCTTCTTCAGTCCTTCCGCCGCCTACTGCAACGTTACCGGCATCGACAGTACTACCGCCTACGTTTATTCCATGACCGACGCGAGTGTCGCAAGGAGCGTACTTTCCGACCTCGAAAACACCACAAACAACCTCAAGTACTTTGCTACCATCCAGCCGCGCTCGGATGTAAACAATACCGACAACATGAGCGGCAACAATACCACAACCTCCGACTATTCCGGGTCGAGCAATCCGCTCGGCCCCTCACCGTCCACGGCTGTCGCCATGATTATCTTGTACAGCATCACCGGAGTCATCACGGCGCTATTCCTCATTATAATCATCACTGGCGCTTTGCGCGCACACCGTCATCCCGAGCGGTACGGCGCCGGAGTCGTGCTTGGTGGAAACCGCGAAGGCCAGCGACAGACACGCGTGCGCGGACTGGCGCGGGCCATGCTGGAAACGATACCCATCGTCAAGTTTGGCGAGCAGCAAGGGAACCAGCAAAACAAGCGTGAGGATGTGGAGATGGGCGAGGCAAGAACAAGACGCAGCAATGAGGCGCTCCGCACGAGCGAGGACAATGGTCGTCGGAGCCAGGGCACCAGGGGGTCCGAAGAACGCTCGGCCGGCGCAAATGGTAGCACAGCGGAAGCGGATGATGGCATTGCCGCGGCGACGCCCGCTGCGAGCGCGGAGAACCTGGGTAAATCGGGCGGCGACGTCTACACGGGCTGCACCATCTGTACCGACGAATTCGAGCCTGGAGAAGACATCCGCGTCCTCCCGTGCGATCACAGGTTCCACCCTGCCTGCGTCGACCCCTGGCTGCTTAATGTCAGCGGCACTTGTCCATTGTGGTATGTTGACTGATCCAATTCCCAATTTCGTGCACTGGCTGATTTGATTCGCAGTCGCATCGACCTTCATCCTGCTTGCGAGGGCGCTACGGATAACGACCGCCCCGGCTCGGATCTAGCGCCTCCATTGTCTCCCACCGATGCTGCCGCTGCAAACATTCCCTCGACCCATCGACATCGTCGACACACGCTCCGAAACATTTTCCACATCCGCCCAGAAACACTAGAGGAGCGGCTCGCGACGGCCCGTAGTCTCCGGCTCCACGGCTTTACAGGCGGCGACTCGGAAGACACGGCACCACCTTCGCGCAGCGAGCGTGAAGCCCAGCAGGGCGTCGCTGGCGGAGAGGAGCGGCATCGACGGCGGTTGAGCGGTCTTTTCAACCACGGTGACGATGGTAGCAGTCGGACTAGAATCATCTCGAGTATTCCTCTGCTAGGACGGAGACGGGCAGGGTCGACGCGCTCCGCAACGCCTGCCGACGCATCCGCAGGCCCAGCCGCCGCTCCAGCCGCTGTTGAAGAGCGCCGCACTGGGTCGCGCTCTGGTTCGCTGCCGCGTGCAGATACGGTCTCGAGGACTGGCACGAGTACACCGCCGCGCAACGGCAGCCCTCTCCGGAATGGGACTCCCCCGCGCAGTGGAAGTCTCCCGCGCAGCAATGGCAGCCCATCTCGCAACGAGAGTCCTCCACGTATAGCGACTCCGCCACGCGTCAGCACGCCACCGGCGCCATCATCGCGCCGAGCAAGCGACGAGCACCAGAGGTAGTCTCGGCGGCGACGCGGTTGCGATCTTGGGCGTGGACGAGTCGAGTAGTTGATCTTATCCCCTTTTGCGTTCATGGTTTCTCTCGACGGCACCCCCGGCCGTTGTCTTTCACTCTCCACGTTAGCCTCTAGACGGGCACAGATTCTGTCTCCTTCGTTCTCATCTTTCTCGACACGACATGAATGGGGCATGGTCACGGCGTTGACGGCGTTTTAGCGCAATGGGCGGCATGGTGGCGGTAGCATCGTCATCATGATCATCATTTTCACTGTGAGCGCCTACCGGTCCACAGACATTTACATTGGACGGGACAGGGCAGATCAGGACCGAACAGAACGGGCGGCAGCACTGAGACTACGGCATGGCGGATTCTTCGTGATACCTATCTGTTCACCAGACGGCTGGGTCGGATGGTCATTTCTTTCTCCCAAGTCTTTTTTCATCGCTTGGATGTTTCCTCTCTCTCTTTTGCTCAATCTTTTGGCCTGTCTGCGGCATGTTTTCAATGCGCACGACGGAAGGCCCCGGGCATGCCTGGAATAGCACAGGTGGATAGACGGGATGGACACGGTCAGTGACGGTCGGACTGAGGAACTGTGTGTGTGGCGTGGCCAAACGTACTGGCTATGGGCGTACATGCGCACGCACGGCTGAACGGCCGAGATGGAATATACCACAGTGATGAACGTCAAAAAGAATTGAGAAGTCATTCACTACCACGGTGACGCTTAAGGAGCAGTCATCCATCGCCACAGATACTCGTAAGGAGCCGCCCGTGGTCTGTCAATGCAGCCAAAGCCGTCGTCATCGTGCAAGTCCGTCCGTCCCGGCTAGCAAGGCACATATCAACAATTCTCCCCCTTAGTCTCCTCCCCGGATGACCATATATACCGCTGAAGCAACACAAATTATCGGGTGGATAGGAGCACCAAGGATGCCCACATTCATTCTTGGTGCTCCTGTCCACTCACTCAATCTTTTTGCCAATTTCCTTTAATAAGCTAACCGCAGCGTGGAGCTTTTCCCCAAGCGATAGCAGGCGGCACCCGCATTGGGAAGTGCGCGCGGCGTGTGTTCGAGTCCGCGGGTGCGCTGTGTGTGCTTTTTTTTTGGGGTGTGTCGTTCGTGATGTATGTGTGTGTGTGTTTTTGCCGAGGGCTGGACGTGTGGGCGTGAGTGGTGGTAAATGTGATCTGGTGGGCTGAGGTTGGGTGTGGGTAAGTAAGGGAAGTCAGAGGTCAAGTCAAATTCTGCGTCAACATCTGCGGCTCTCATTCTATCTATATTCTTCTGATTACCTGGATCTAGGCTGTGTGTCTCGACGCGTCTTCTCACCGCTGCGGCCATCAAGGCGAGTGGGAGGAGCATTCGTGCGTGGAAATGAGGTTTTAAATTAGAGTGAGCGATGGTGGTGCTCTTCAAAACTTGCTTGACCTGGTCCTTTCAGGACAGTCAGTTCGCACGCGCTTGAGCTATCAGGACATATCTTTCTCACTGGTCGTCCAGTCCTCCATGCTAGATGTAGAGTAGAGATGGAATTGCCGCAAACAAGGAGACAAAGAGAAAGACACAACGCAGGGGTTGAAAGCGAGGCAAACGGACAAGGTCGTGCGCTCAGAACAAAGAGCAGGGAGTCCCTTTGTCAGTGCTCTCTGTCAACGCCGGATTCGACCATCTTCATGCTCTCGCTGGAGGCTATGTCCTCATCATTCACTTGAGCCTCAGTGTTCAGCAGCTCTTTCTAACAAAGCACAAGGAGGGAGACGACTGTCTTTGTTGGACTTTCGTTTTCATATGTCCGCCCGACGATACATTCACTTGGTCCACAAGGCATTCTCATCCTCGCACTGCTCAAACTTTCGCATTTCTCAAGAAGATTCACCCACCGACACATCGACGCCATGGCGAAGACGCCCCCGCTTCCCGGCCAACGAGTGATACCATTCTGGGGACAAATCGAAGAGCCCGAGGACCCGACGCCAATCTGCAGCCTCTGCCTCGACGTGCCCATCGGGTGGATCCGACCCGGGGACCCAGCAGACCACCACGACACGCTGCGGCTCAAGACGTGCGGGCACGTATTCGGGCGAAACTGCCTGCTGGACTACTACGACGCCGACGTGCGCGTGCACAAGTGCCCGACGTGCCGCCAGGCCTTCCGCCCGCCGCGCTCCCTCGTCTACGACCCCTCCGAGGACCTCATCGTGCCCGAGGACGGCAACTGGGCCATGAACGTGCCGGGCCGGCCGGGCATGCGCATCCAGGGCGAGTACGCGGGCCGGCTGCGCAGCGTCGAGGACTCGTTTTACGACCTCGAGTTCTTCGACCGCGCGGATGATATCCGGCTCGCGCGACGCACCCTGCCTCCTGCGTTCTATGTGAGCGGCAACTACGGCGCGTTCAAGGGCAATGTGCGGGAAGCGCAGAGGGACGAGAGGAGGATCCTGTTCACCCATGGAAACGAGTCGATTGGGGAGGCCGAGTTTGACCGGTTGATCGCTTTCGCAAAGCTGCCGCGCGTTGAGGCGGACCCGATGGTTCCCAAGGACTTTGAGCGAGTGCGGTACCAGTGGGTGACGGTCCGGGCGCAACACATGTCGAAGAACCTGATGACTCTGTGGAGCCAGATGCACTTCAGGCCCGAGTACGGAATCCGGATGGGCTCGCCGCTACACGCAGTCGTTCTTGAGGTCCTCGCTGCGCTCGAGCAATGGTGCGGCGAGTACGATGGCATGATGTGCCAGTTGGAGACTCTGCAGGAGAACATGGTTACGACGCTGAGCAATACCTGGCCGACTGTGACGAGGGATGAGTGTCCACAAGGCGCGGAGCTGCTTTTCACACACATTGTGCAGTGCCTGGCGTTGGCCAGGTTGACTCGTGAGATGGAGGCGTTTGGTCGTCTGCCATAGGTTGAGGGCAGAAGCAGGTCAGGGACACTAGTCGATTTGTCTTATTGAGCACTTTTTCTTTGCGATTGATGTTTTGATCATGTTGACAAGTCGATACGGTCAAGTAGAGGTGGTTGACGGCGCTAGCACGGATAGCTGAGACGACGGGCCAGAAGCCAAAATAAATTTTCACCTGCGACAGTCAATGCTAGTGGGGCAGCGAGCAGAAGTGACCGAGCCTAAGCAATCAATGTATGGGGTCCCCAGACAGACGCAAGTACAGCGGTGGGGCTCGGGCGTCTTGCTTGAAATTTGGCACCAAGCGCCGTTGAAGGAGGACTTGTTGGCTGGCACCAAAATGATGTCATGGCGCAAGAGAGAAGAAGAACGACGAGATGGAGAGGCGATTGCGCAGAGGGTTCGAGAAGTAGATTTTGGAGGTGGAGAAGACGTGTCCCTGTGCATCAGTGGGACCAGTAGGGCCCAGGCCCCCTTGGCCGAATATGCGGGGACACGGGGCGGCTTGGGCGACAACACAGATACCACGTCGCAGAGCACAGCCAGGGCGAGGGTTGGAAGGAGATGGCGATGGTGTAGCTAGAGCTGATTGTTGCTTTGACTGTATGGCGCGGGCTGAAAGGCGCGATGTTGTACGGTTTAGGCGCCGCACGTCAACAACAGCCAACCAACCACAGGCGGCACCGGCACGACGCATCCCCCGGCTCGGAGAAACTCACGGGGCAGTGGCGGTGCAGGGGGGCTGCCATTGGCTGGTGGTGGAGATGTGTCGTCATGGGGGCTGATGCTGGGGCTGGTGCTAGTGCTGCCCTCGGCTGGGTGGTCAGTGGCAGCAGGAGCGGCCCGAGCGCCCGGAGAAAGTTGGCAGCAACGCAAGCAACCACCTGCACCCACGGCACTAGAGTAGGAGTCCGGTAGCTACCGTACATTACAGTACATGTTCCTGACTGCTAGGGCACCCGCTACTCACAGGTACTAAGACCCCCTTCTCGCCCGCTTGCCCAGACCCTCACTCCCCAATCTCGGCCATCTGTTTGCGGTGCCTGCCCTTGGTCACTGACCACTGACAGCCCAGCCAAGCCTCTCGGCATGCGTAAGTCTTCGGTTCTTTCCACCGCCACACCCACACAAGCCACTCTTCGTGTTGGGGCCTGCCCGCTGCCGCCTGCCCTGCCCTGCCCTGCCCTGCCTTATCTAATGCTCTCTCTCCCTTATAACCGCCCTCTTTGTCCTCTCCCTACTCTGCTCCTCTTGTTCCACCTTCACCACTTCTCGCCTGTCGCGACCCTCCATCGATGGGAGATCCTTCTAATACCGACCTAGACCGTATCAACTCGTGGGCTCATGCGCATGCCTCAAACCGCACCCAGAGACCTGACCGACGCCCACCTCAGCCGCTGAGGTCCACGCCCAGCAATGGCACAAATCCTTCTGACAAGTCGCCTGCCTCGCAGTCCGACCCCAACTCAACCTCCACCTCCCGCCAACCCCCAGACAATACCCAGCTTGATGGAGCTTCGCCTGCCGCCGTAGAAGGCAACCCCAAGTTGCCTCCCCTCACTCGCGCCAAAAATGGCACTTTTCGATTCGTCAAACATTTCATCGATGCCCTGTGCTACAGCTGGGTGAATGTGCTCCTGGTCTTCGTGCCCATCGGCATAGCTACCAAGCCTGCTCACATGTCCGAAGAGCTGGTCTTCTCCATGAACGCCATTGCCATTATCCCGCTCGCCGGCTTGCTTAGCCACGCCACTGAGAGCGTGGCATCAAGGCTGGGAGACACTCTCGGCGCCCTGCTCAACGTATCCTTTGGAAATGCTGTCGAGTTGATCCTGTTCATCATTCTTCTGGCTAAGGACCAGATTCGTGTTGTCCAGGCTTCGCTGCTGGGCTCCATCCTGGCAAACTTGCTTCTGATTCTGGGCATGGCCTTTTTGCTTGGTGGCCTGCGCTTCCAGGAACAAGTCTACAACAACACCGTGACAAACATGAGTGCCTGTTTGCTTAGTCTTGCAGTCATGAGTCTGCTCTTGCCGGTAGGTCCTTGTTGATTTGTTCGACAAGACTGCCCATTGCGAATACTGACCACAAACAGACGGCCTTTCACGCCTCCTTCTCCAACGAGGCGAATGCAGATGTCAAGACTCTCAAGGTCAGCCGTGGCACCAGCGTCGTGCTCCTCGTCGTCTACGTCCTCTACTTGCTGTTTCAACTCAAGTCCCACTCGTACCTCTACGAAAGCACGCCCCAACACATTATCGACGAGGAGTCTCATCCTGGTGTGCTTGCCGACATGCTCAATTCCAGCTCATCCGACTCGTCCAGCTCTTCTAGTGACTCTAGCGACACCGACACGTCTTCTGGCTCGAACACGACGGCGAAACGGATCAAGCGCGCCTTTCGACACCGCAAGCGAAGAAAGTCGAGCGCAAGCTCGAGGACTAGCCCGTCCATGCCCTCGGCAGCATCCGTCATCACTAGCCCTTCGGTCGAGAATCACCGCGCATACTTTGACTCTCAGGCACACGCCAGCTCAGGCCAGACTGATGGGCCGTCTCGCGGCGAATCGGCCCTTGGTGCCATCCTGAGCGGCGATGAGGCCGACAATGACGAGGAGAAGCCCGAAGGCATGCCCCGCGTACGCGACTTTGAACAAGGCTCCTCGGTCTCTCCTCCTGTCGAAAAGCCCCGCAAGAAGGAAAAGAAGAAGCACAAAAAGTCGCGCTCCCACAAGGCTGCCGAGGGACAGTTGAACGAAAAGACTGCCGGAGTCAGCGAGCATCCTCAGGGCTCTGCAAGGCAACAAAAGGCCGTCGATCGTCCACACGTCGGATTCGCAGATGGCACAGCCGAAGCAGCACCCGAGACTGCGACCCAAAACAAGCGCCCGTTCAACATTCGTCAGCTTTCCGGACGACCCCCAAGGCTCCCCTCGCTCCTGTCCAACAATGTCTTTGTCACACCGTCGTCCAATGTTCCTCAGACGCATGCAAACACGGCTCGTGGCGCAGGATTGCGCCGCACAGCTTCTCTTCCGGATCGCCTGAACCGACCTTCGCCGGCAGTTGCTGGCCCACCAGCTCCTGGCCAGGTCAGACCCGTCAATTCCGAGCACGAGTCGCAGGAAGAAGAAGAGCACGGCGAAATGTCGCGCACGTGCGCCATTGTCATGCTGGTCATCTCGACTGGACTGGTTGCCGTCTGCGCCGACTTTATGAGTGACGCCATCCAGCCTCTGGTCGAGACGACGGGTGTCAGCCAGGCCTTTATCGGTCTCATCATTCTCCCCATTGTCGGCAATGCTGCAGAGCACGTCACTGCCGTGACAGTGGCCGCAAAGAATAAAATGGACCTTGCAATTGGTGTCGCCGTGGGCAGCAGTATTCAGATTGCCATCTTCGTCACTCCAATCATCGTACTGCTGGGCTGGATCATGGGCAAGGAAATGTCGCTCTACTTCAACATTTTCGAGACCGTCTCGCTGTTTGTGACGGCCTTTGTCATCAACTTTTTGATTCTCGACGGCCGCAGCAACTATCTCGAGGGCTCCCTGTTGATTGCGGCCTACATTATCATTGCGTAAGTTGGATGCACGTTGCTAGACATGGTATAAACTAACTCGTGTCTAGGGTTGCTTCCTTCTTCTATCCCGACGGCTGCGATGCCAGCCAGATCGGTGGCTCGACTGGATCTTGCTAAGGCTTGACCTGGCCGTAGCTTTTCAACTTCTTTTCTTTTCTTCCAAAGGCGAGGGCGTCGGCATGTCAGTGAGCAGTGAATGGATTGCTTCAAAAGCATGAGAGGGATACTCAAGCATTGACGAAGGTATTGAACGGAGACGCGGATATGTGAGGCTGGGGCAGAATCGAGTCGAGTAGTATTCGGGGTAGGGCTTGCTAGGTGTTTGCTTCTTTGATGTCGAGATGAGGCTTTTACGATGAGATACCAACTGATTCATTCTTTCACTCTTACCCTGCCCATTTCTTCATTCTCACATGACATTCCATAATTGTTCCAATAATGGAGCTTAATTCATACCAAGTTCAACACCAGACGCCGTTCCCGTCGTGCCTGTTTGCATTTTTTCAATCTATGTGGTCGTTTCAATCGTACAGTCTGAAAGTATTACAAGGCGGACAGCCAATGTCCGAGTGGAAGCGAGCGCAGGATATGAAAAGCGCAGCGCCGTGGTCCCCACGAAAGAAATGATGCCGCAATCTTCCTCCCATCTCCACCGCCGGCTTACCTTTTATCCTACGCCGCCGCAACGCGTGCCCCCATGCGCTGAAAGACGACAGCGTCATCATCCACGTCGTCGACGACGGGCGACTCGACGGGACTGATGCGGCTGCCCATGCGGTCCAGCGCCGGCTCAGGCGTCGTGCTTCGGCTGATGCTCGTGGGTTGCGGGTTCGGGTGCAAAAGGGGGACGTTGAGGCCGGAATTGACCTCTTGGGACTGGGGCTTCCCCGAGTCCGACGGCTTCGTCTTGGTCGGGGTGACCATCAAGCTGTCCTTCCGGCCCCTGGCGCCCTCGCCCCTGCGCATGGCGGCGACCTCGTCCTCGACGCGGCGCAGCATGTCCTGCTCGGCGCGCGGGTCGCCGAGGACCTGCAGCATGCCCTCGCGGGTGGCGACGCGCTCGATGCTGCCGAAGTACTTGACCGTCTTGACCTTGAGCTCGAGGGTGGCGTCGTCGTCGGCGACGACCATGGCGTGCGGGTGCATCTGCAGGGCGCTCAGGGTCCACATGTGCGAGACGCCGTCCTCGACGCAGCGCTGCAGGGCGGCGGCCTTGTGGGCGCCCGTCACGATGGCGACGACCTCGCGCGCGTCCAGCACGGTGCCGACGCCGACCGTCAGCGCCATGCTCGGCACGGCGGCCACGTCGTTGTCGAAGAAGCGCGCGTTGGCCAGCTGCGTGTCGTAGGCCAGCGTCTTGACGCGCGTGCGGCTGGCCAGCGACGAGCCCGGCTCGTTGAAGGCAATGTGCCCGTCGCTGCCGATGCCGGCCAGGAACAGCTCGATGCCGCCGTAGCTGCGGATCAGGGCCTCGTAGCGCGCGCACTCGGCGGCGAGGTTGGGCGCGTTGCCGTTGAGCAGGTGGGTTTGGCTGGGGGGCAGGTCGGTGTGGGAGAAGAGGTGCGTGTACATGAAGGTGTGGTAGGACTGGGGGTGGTCGCGCGGGAGGGAGACGTATTCGTCCTGCGTGGTGTTAGTCCATGGGGGCACCAGGGGTAAGGGGGAGGAAGAAGTGAGGAAGTGACGAGAGGAGAAGGAAGGAATGGCGGTGTGAGAAGAGAGACGATGCAGAGTCAGTCTCTCTGCAGCCCCGGGGCACGAGACATGTTTCGACTGGTGCCTCGTTCATGCATGGCATCAAGGGCAGCGAATGGCGAGGCCGACGCCATGTATAAGGGGGCGGGTGGCTGGCTGGACAGAGACATCATACCATGTTGAACGTGACAACATTTTGGAACGACAGCTCGCCCCTCTTGTACTTTTCGACCAGCAGCTTGTATATGATCTCCGGGCTGCTGCCCGTGGGCAGGCCCAGGACGAAGGGGCGCTCGGGGGTGGGGTCAAAGGACCTGATGCGCTCTACGACTAGATGAGCATCCATCCCATCGTCTTATCTATACCGCAAGTGACGCACCGACGATGTAGTCTGCAATGTACTGCGAGGCGGCGGTGGGGTCGTCGCGGATGATGAGCCTCCTGGATGGTGGTGTTGGTCAGCGCTAGTCCGCGAACAGGACGACAGGGCCACGGATCGAGTCGTACATGGTGATGAGCGGCGCCGGGATGCGATTGAGCGGTAGGCTGGTGCTAAAAGCGGATACGGAAGCCGGTCGGAGGAATTTGGGAGCAGTTTGGATCGTCTGGTACCAGAGGTCAGTGGTAGGAAACGGCCGGGCAGGTACATTTGACCTATCTATTTAGACTCTCGGGCAGACGTCATGGACGAGTGGATGCAACGGGTGCGGAGAAGAGAGGGTGCATCAGCGTGTTACTACGGAGCGTCGCTGCAGTGCAGTGCAGTGCTATCGCTGAGCTTAATCGTGACATGACTGATGGCCCCGGTGGGCCCTGATGGAGCGCGCCGAAGGGCCCAGGGTCAGGGTCAGGGTCAGGGTCCGCCTGGGTGCGGGCTGCAGTGCGGAGAGACGGCCACGGGCAGCAGAGTGGCTGATCAAACGGTTACATTGAGGCTGAAGGATAATCAATGTTTCCCTCGTCGAGTCCGACCATGTTATCTGCTGTCGCTGACATGGGCACGTTTGTCCTCTCCCTCTCCCTCTCCGCAACCGAAGCTCGACTCTTCCATTCTCTTCAGCCCCTGGACCACGTCCCATTCGCCCACACGCCTCGGCCCTTCCGTATTTGGGCCACACCTATCGTCCAGCCTAGCCTATCGCGCTGATAGCTCCATGCGGCACAGACGAAGACGCATGTCACCCCAGCTGCCAATCATCCAATCCACCCCCCGCGCCACCACTGGATATATACCCTCTTCACCTGCATACCACGCCATGCAACCGAAACAATTCCTCGCCTGGTCCTCTGCGTCCCCAAGACCGGTTCCCGCCCCTCCCTGCGCTACCTATATCCAACCACCACATGCTCCATGACAACCGAGTAGCCACATCACCACGAACCCACCCCGACATCCTCGCAATGGCTGCGTCCGACGTCGAGAAGACGACGCCCGCCAACGAGCGCCCGGCCTCGGACACCCATTCCGCTGAGGAAGCTGGCATTGCCGACTCGCGCCCGCGCTCGTGGAAGTACCGCGAGTTCAACATCCTGGGCCACCGCGTGTGGTACGCGTCGCCGCCAGCCCAGCTCCTCATCGTCTCGCTCGTCTGTTTCTTGTGTCCTGGCATGTTCAATGCCCTGTCCGGCATGGGCGGCGGCGGCCAGGTCGACACGTCGGCCGCGAACAAGGCCAACATCGCCCTCTACTCGACCTTTGCCGTCGTCGGCTTCATGGCCGGCACCATCGCCAACACCCTGGGCATCAAGTTCGCCCTTGGCTTTGGCGGTCTGGGCTACAGCATCTACGTCGCATCTTTCCTGTCCTTTTCGCACACGAGCAATTACGGCTTCACCATCTTTGCCGGCGCCTTCTTGGGCGTGTGCGCCGGCCTGTTGTGGTGCGCGCAGGGCGCCATCATGATGTCGTATCCCGCCGAGGAGTCCAAGGGCCGCTACATTTCCTGGTTTTGGATGATTTTCAACCTGGGAGCCGTCATTGGAAGCCTGGTAAGCCGAGCCCGCTGCGCTGGGTTGTGGTGCTGGCCACGAGCTCACAGTCAACATCCCTTGCTAACCATGGCGCGTTTCGTCACGCCTGCAGATTCCCCTCGGCCAGAATATCCACACCACAACCGACAGCACCGTCTCCGATGGCACCTACATTGGATTTTTGATTCTTACCCTGCTGGGCGCCGCCCTGGCTTTTGCTCTCGTCGATGCCAAGAGTGTGGTGCGCGAGGACGGCTCACGTGTCATCCTCATGAAGAACCCAACGTTCAAGTCTGAAATCATGGGCATGTATGAGACGTTCCTTACTGATCCGTACATCATCGTGCTTTTCCCCATGTTCTTCGCCAGCAACTGGTTCTACACGTACCAGTTCAACGATGTCAATTCGGCCTATTTCAACACCCGCACCCGCGCCCTCAACAACACGCTCTACTATCTGATGCAGATTGTCGGCGCCTTCATTTTCGGCTACGCCCTCGACTATCGGTCCGTCCGGCGTTCAGTTCGCGCCAAGGCTGTCTGGGGTGTCCTGTTTGTGATTACTATGGTGCTCTGGGGCGGCGGCTACGAGTTCCAAAAGGGCTACACGCGCGCCGACAAGGCCTCCGGCGACCTCAAGCCCAAGGACTGGAGTGACTCGGGCTACATTGGACCCATGTTCTTGTACATGTTTTACGGCTTCTACGACGCCGCGTGGCAGACCACTGTATACTGGTGCGTCCCCTCTCCCTCCCTTCTCCCGTTCCCAACTTGTCTGACATCTCACCAGGCTCATGGGCGCCATGACCAACAACGGGCGCAAACTGGCCAACTTTGCCGGCTTCTACAAGGGCATCCAGTCGGCGGGCGCGGCCGTCATCTGGTCGCTCGACCTCGACGGCAAGCCCTACATGAACCTCTTCGCGTCGTGCTGGGGCTTGCTCGGCGGCTCGCTCATCATCGCCGCCCCGCTCATCTGGCTCAAGATCAAGGACCACGTCAACCTGGCCGACGATCTGCGCTTCACCGACGAGACGGCCAGCGATGTGGCGCCCGATGGCAGCGCGGGCGGCGCCGTCGTCGAGGAGACGCTCGGCTTTGGGCCGACCGCGGCGGCCAAGGCGGAGAAGAGTGAAGGCGCAGCAGTGCATTAAAGAAGGGGAAGAAAGAAAAAGAAGAAGTGAAGCAGCGCGAGGGTGGCGGTGAGTGATTGAGCGAGCGTCTTGTCCGTCTGTGTTGCATTTTGGCCGGTTTGGGATCTTTTGCGTCTTGTGTGTGTGCGTCTCTCTCTCTCTCTCTCTCTCTCTCTCTCTCTCTCTCTCTTGGTTCCCTCTCGAGAATGACGACGACGACGAGATATTTATATACCACTTTTCTTCTTTTGTTCTTGGTGGTTAGTTGGCAGGAGGTGTATGATGACGATTGGAGAGGGGGGGAGAGAGAGAGAAGGAGGGAGAGTACAGTGGCAGGATGGCTTCGCTGGCTTCGCACATACATGTACCGTCTGTCTGCGCGTATCTGAAGCAAAAGAAGAACGGGAGATACCGGCGGTGGGAGAATGGGCTGGAAGGATCTAAGGACGAGGCAAGGATGGCATGGCACGGCGCGCGGCGGAATCGATTATCGGTACACCCGCAACTTCTTCTGTAGTTAATTGCAGTTTAATGACTTGTCCATTCTCTTCTTTGCACGTTTTTCCTCCACTCACTTTTATCACCTCCTTTCTTCCAATTGTTTTGGCCTTTTTCCCTTTACTCTCGTTTTATGTTTGATTCAGTGTACAGATTGCATATATCTCAATTTAGTAAACATCCATGACTCTTTCTAGCTATCGAATGCTTGATTATAAGCCACGAGCAAATCATGATGCAGTGGCTACACCGAGAAAAGCAATTATTTGATTGAAATCCACGGAACAGGATTCATCTCGACATACGATGCAACAAGTCAGCATTTTGACCGTACGTTCCCGTTTGGCTTTTGAAACTCGGGATCAGGGCAGAGTAGGTTGAAAACTGATGTGTTGGCCGTGGGAATGGTGGAGAGCAGGTAATCGTAATCATCTATATACCACACGAAGCATTTGCCCAGCACAGACGAAGGAGCCGGCACGTAGCAGTGGCAGTTGCGGTGGCGTGACCAGGTAGGATATGCACATACACGAGCTGGATGAACGACCTAGAGAGTACGGTACTTGCGGTAAGCGGTCCAAGCTACGCCTTTCGTGGGTACTCGAGATACCTCGGTACTTTCCTCGCAATGGCAGCAAGCAGCCAGCTGCCCGTTCCGTGGAATGTAGTGTGTGTGTGTGTACAGCGCCGGCCGGGCCGTTGGGATCCACGACACCAACCTAACGGGCGGAGCGGCCGACGGATATGTAAGGTTGAGCACGCTACTGTCTGCTCTGTGGATTTCCCCGGGGTTACGGCAATGCAAGGTCGCTCGCTGCTCGGCCAGATGGCCGGTTGGCCGGTTGGTCGAGGGGGTGTCTGGTCTACGTCTGTCGAAGTTGAGGAATTGAGGCTCTGGCGAGCCGTGGGATTTGGTTGGCGAGGTTTTGGGTTGGTGGGTTGATTACCTCGTTTGGGGGTAGGCTTGATGTATACCTATGTCGACAATGGTGCGTGTGGTCTGCGAGCAAAAAGATACATGGCACGAAAGGAAGAGAGATGGAGGGAAATGGAAAGTGACGGTACTCGAGCATGAAGAGATCGAATGTCCTTCCCAATCAGGCAGTCGGGTGCGTCAGGGCCGACACCTGGCTGGCTGAGTCTCTCCCCGCAACGTGACGCAGATCTGGCCGATGAGACGTGTATGCGGCTCAGGTGGTGGTGGCGGTCAAGGACTGTCTCGGCGTGGAATCTTGCCATGACCCAGTCTCTTTAGGTCTCGTGATAAACGGCGAGACTGAGAATGAGATGCAGTGGCGTGCGACTTTGTCATGGTTTGGTTCTCTTGTTTCATCGTCGCGATGCTACTACACTGCTCGAATACGCATGATCCTGGCAGGCTTATGATGCTGCCTGCCGTTGGTGGCGGCGGCTGGCCTCGAGACATGGCGGCCATTGTTTATGCGAAGAAGTCGACATCTGCCGGATGGCATGCAGGGTGAACAATGACGAGACGTCAAGCCGCTCCATCGTGGCAGCGGTCAAGCCGAAGCGACATCAACGTCTGTGAGGGATCCTCTGGCGTGGCTTCCCGGCTGTGAGGGATGGGGCAAAAAGACCATGCAAACGACGCCACGTCTGTATGTGATGGCGATGGCGCAAATGCTTCAGCATCTGCGAGGGATGGCGAGTATGGCCATGGGATGGGCGAAGAAAGTGGCACAGAAAAGGAGAGGTGAGGCCTGACGCATGAGGCAAGTCGCAGGCCGGGCAGGGCAGGCTGGAGCTCGCTCGGCAAGGCTGGGTCGAGGGTTCCACGGCGGCCAGGTCACGTCGGGACGTGAGATGGTGGCACCGAGGAGCGTCGACGTTTTGGGACTTGTTCGGCTTCATGGTCACAGATGCAACCGAAGGCCAAGGCTCCTGAAGGGGATATAAGCAATGGGGCAGCGAGGTTGCACGCAGCAGGATGGGCTCGATGGGGCGAGTGGAGTGCGACCTGGGTGGACTTTGATAGGCGACAGCGTGACATTCGGCAATCTGCGATGGGAGAAGTGGAGACGGGCGTTGTCTGATTGCAGGACCTCAGCGGGCAGAGTTACACCCAACGGGCGGGAGCATGGTGTTGAAGTTTTGAACATGTCGCGGAGAGCAGAGGTGAGAGGTGAGAGGTGAGAGGAAGGGCCGCACGTGGGCTTGGCTGCGGGCGGGTCGCGGGGGCTGCATCGGGCTAGCTGCGTTGCATCGTCTCGTATCATTTCGACGACGGCAGTGATGTGCCTTGCCTACCTTACCATAGCGACATGGCTAGACACTACACAATGCCCATACCAGTTGGTTTTCTCCTGCTCTGGCCTCCTCCGCCTCCTCCTCCTTCTCCTCCTCCCGCCCCGACTTATATACCGACGCGCCACCGGGTCCATTGACTCCCTCTCCGCCATCCCAGTCCCAGTCCTCTCCCGTCATGCTCCCCTCGCCCATCCACGCCGTGCTCCCCCCGTCTCTGTCTTCCTCTCCGAAGCGCGTCCACAATGTAGTTCGCGCCTGCGACCTCTCCATGGACGACTTTCTGCGTGACGTCCACCGTCAGTTTGACGCCCCTCTCCGCCCTGAGCGCCTCGTCACCATGTCGGCCAAGCTGCAGCACCAGTTTGCCCAAAAGCTTCAGACCTCGTCCATGTGCATGCTGCCGTCCTACAACCACACGCTGCCCACTGGTCACGAACGCGGCACCTATCTCGCCCTCGACGTCGGCGGCTCGACTTTCCGCGTGGCCCTCGTCAAACTCGGCTCCAAGCGCATGGACCTGGTCACCATCTTTTGCTTCCCCATCACCAACGCCGTGCGCGCCCTCGAAGGTCCCGCCTTTTTCGACTGGATGGCCGACCGCATCGCCGAAACTCTGCTGGACCCGCAGGTCCAATCCCATTGTGACAGCGCCCAGACGCTGCCCATGGGCGTGGCCTGGTCCTTCCCCATCGAGTAGGCTAGCAGCATTCCTTTGGCCCCTGCAAACAAGACTGACGGCTCAGACAAACTTCGACTCGCAGCGGCATTCTCTTAGGCATGGGCAAGGGGTTTCGCGCAACCAACGGCGTCCTCGGCCAGGACTTGGGCGACTTGATTCAGCAGGCGTGTGTGAGAAGGGTGGGCATAATATACCTGTCAAGCCAGACTCGTGCTAATCGTGACAGAACCTCAATGTTCGTATGGATGCCATTGTCAATGATTCGTCGGCCACTCTGCTCTCGCGCGCCTACGAGGACGAGTCAACCCGGTTGGCGTTGATTTTGGGCACCGGATTGAACGCCTCTGTCCATTTGCCCGTGACTGTTTTGTCCCGCGAAAAGTTTGGCCAGAGACCTCAAGAGTGGCACGACCAGGCAGAGCGCGTGCTCGTCAACACGGAATTGAGCATGTTTGGCAAAGACATTCTACCCACTTCGCGATGGGACGATTATCTCAACGCCAATCATGACCATCCGGATTTCCAGCCTTACGAGCATTTGATCAGCGGCCGCTACATGGGCGAAATCGTGCGTCTGATTCTGCTCGAGGCCATTCAAAGAGCCGGGTTGTTCGGCGGAAACATTCCTGAAAAGTTCAGCGAGCCGTACAGCTTCGACACGGGCATCATGGCCGTTTTCGAATCGTAAGGTTCTCGACCGATTATTTCATACAACCCATTGCTAACGAAAATGCAGCGATGAAACGCCTACCCTATCCAAGGCCTGCACAACCCTCCAAGCGGCGCACCCCCTGCCCACGCCGCCGACCTACGCCGATCTCGTCCACGTCCGGCGTATCTGCCAGCTCGTATCACACCGTGCCGCGGCGTACCTGGCGACGGGCGTGCACGCGCTCTGGGAGCTGCGCAACAAGGCCGAAAACCTGACCCCCGCCACAGTCGGCCACGTCTCCATCAGCTGCAACGGGTCCGTCATTGAAAAGTACCCGGAATTCAGGTCTCTTGCCCAGCGCTACATCAACGAGCTCACGACGTTGAGCGGCGCCGATCCCGCCGGCTGCGTCGACCTTGAGCTCGCGTACGAGTCGTCCATCTTTGGCGCTGCCGTCGCCGTGTGCTGCCTCGAGGACCATGATGATCATGTCTCGTAGAGCCAAAGTCAATCGAGCGCGTTGCACCATGCGAGAGCGGGGCGGGGCAAGAGCAAGGTATTTAGTGCATTGCTCGAGTCTCGATGGCCTCCCTGCGATGCGACGCTACCCGTTGGGTGGTCGCCCCAGGAGGCACCGCTACCGCTCGCCCGGGATCGTTGCGGCTGCACCCGCATTCTGCGCTGCTGCAGCCAGACTCGCCGCGCCGCGCCGACGTGTCCAGTTGGTTGGCGCACATTCTCGGCGCCTTTGCTGCGTGCGGTGCTCAGTCCATCACCCCCTGCTCCGCTCTAGGGGTACGTGTTTCGGAGCAAGCCAGCAAGCCAGTCAGCGATGGCTGCATGACGTCGAGCGGTCGAGGGAGATGGAACTCGAGTCCATGTTGACGACGTCGTCGTTCTCGTCGCACCACAGCTGTGACTAGCCCCTCTGCTACCACCCAACTTCTCCACCCGATGCGCTGCGATGCGATGCGCAGCCCAACTCAGCGGCGCCCGACACGCTGGTACGTCGCGACCGAGCGTGTGGGAGCCCGCAGCTTTGGGGCGTCACTCGCAGTGTTGATTGGATTGGCACGTCGTTCTTATCGCAAGCCGCATGGTAGTTAGAGATGCCGTGGCAACGTTGGGCCCAGTCTTTCAATCACGACAGATGTACATGTATACATGGAGACGAACAGAGACGGACAGACGAGAAAGGCATACGATCAGAAATGTAGACTGTGAGACCGTCCAATGAGAACATGGCGATGATGCGATCAATCTCTCTGCAATCCGCCGCCTGCGTGAACCAAGTCTAGATATGTTTCATCACCGCAGTGGAAGAGGAATTTCGCCAGAGGCTTGGAAAAACGCTCTTGTCTGAATGTGGCGGAGCTCGGATTTGAGTTATCCAATTTTTCCCCCTTTCAACTTGTATGTACGTAAACGTCTCTCTGCGAGCTTCATAGTTGGGCGAATGCTCCTTGACACGTCATGTAGTTAGCCACGTAGTTATGCACGCAATCAGATAGAAGCAAAGAAGGAAAACAAATGATGGACTGTAATTCATCAACTCTCCTCTCCGTCAGTCAGTCAGACCATGCATGCCGTTAATGATACTATGCCATGCTTGCTTGCTTGCTTGCTTGCACTGCGCCAACAATGACCGCATGCCTCCTCCATGATGCGAGGTGGGTTGCTACCATACCAACCCAACCCCCCAGGGCATGCCCATCACCAGATCCTGCTGCCCCTAGAGCACACCCAAGTCCCCCAAACCGCCATCCCAAATACCAGAACAGTAAACAGACAACACAACAATACAAACAACGCGCGACTGGCAGACCGGGCCAGCCAGTCAACCGATTCGAGCAGCAAACAAACTAACAACCAACCAACCAAACCAAGCCAAATCAAAAGGATGTGCTAGAGGTAAAGCCGCGAGCGAGACGCAAAGCACAGCGAGCAACGATTTGTTGCGCGTAAAGTCGTCAAACCACAGATTTGAGTCCTTGACTCGCTTTCTTGCCGCCTCCTCTCCACTCACAGGTACTAACCCCAGTCAGCCACCCCCAGCGAGCTAGTCAGTCGGTCGGGTGAGAGCCAGCCAACGATCTGGCCAAGTAGTGCAGTGCGTTGGCTGACATGGCTCAGCGCTGCTCCGCCCAGACGACCCGTCCCGTGCCGTCCATGGCAGCCCATTCCCTCGGGTACGCAACGCCCCGGCAAGGTTTCAGATTCAGCGGCAAGCCGTCAGCTTTTTGAAAAAAAAATAACTCCAGCGATTTAGAGTTTGGATTGAAGCGCTGGCGGGATGACGCGGGGCGGGGCGGAGCGGGGCGGGACCATGGCTTTCCCGGCGCTTTTTTTTCTTCGTCTGATCTATTGCCGACGGCAGGGCGTAAAGGTGAGGCTACGCGCATAAGGGAATCTTCCTTGCCGCCTCCAAACTGAGCGGAAGAAGTGAGGCGGTCTCATCCTCAGCGTGTGTGAGGGGACCTTTGACTCGGCTTTCATCGTCGCAGATGTCAAGCGAGAAAGGCCGAGTGTCCAACTGCCAAAGAGAACAAGTCGTAGCTCCTGCAGGAATTGTGTCCTCAGCAGAATCTCCATTCTCCACGAAATCTCTGTTCCCCACAGCGCAGCTTCTGCCATCCCAGGCGGACTTCGCGCAACGGCCCACTGTAATACCGCAGAGCGGTCCAATATTCCAACAAGATGCATGTCTGTTGCATTCGGGTATCCCAAGACAAACAACAACGCAATTGAAAAGAAAAGAAGAGCAGTCGTAATGTCGTAACCAAAGCCTTTCTTCCTCTTGAGCAGGTTCCAAGGCCTGCGGCGGCAATCGCTTGTCAACATGTCGAATTCCATTCATCGAGCAAAAATCCACCCCCCGGCTCACGGTGATTGCTCTGAAAAGTAGCGCTTACTCCTGTTCCGCACCGCCATGGCCTTGGGATCCTGCGGAAGGTTGGTGTGGTGAACAACATGCGGCCGGTACACGGCATCGACCGGCGGCATCCAATCATCTAGACCAAGAGGAAAGTACTCGTAGAGCAGGTCGGCGCTCTCGTCGGGACTGCTAATCAGGTTGAGGGAAAATGACGGCGTTCGCGGTGTCGGCTGGCTCAGCTTAGGAAGCTTCTTATGAGCTTCGGAGACCGAGTCGGGCTTCTTGGCTACCTCTTCGGTGAGGGACAAGGCAATAGGCTGTGGCAAAGCTGGCCGTTGCCGCGCGCCATGATTGTGACGTGAGACTTCTGGGCTGGACTGTGCGTAGGGTGGACCGGATTGCATGCCGTATGACGGAGGGGCGGGGGGAATGGCAGTCATGGGGCCGTTTTGCGCTGTGGGTATTTTCCATTCGAAAAAGTCGGGGGACACCAGGGTGTCGTTAGGGTCGAAATGGAAAGGCATCTGCGGGATTTCAACAGTCGTGGCTTGCGAAGCTTCGCGCTTGTGGCCGTGGCCATGGTTTGAATCGCCAGTAGAGGCCCTTGTCGTTGGCTGTGCAGGAGTGTGTGGTTTCCGAGCTGTGCTGCCGCTCCCGCTGATCGGAAAGTCTTTTCGAGACTGAAAGTTTCTCGGGCTGCGTCCTCTCACTATGATGGCGCCAGACTGCACTTCACAGATTGGCGCGCGTACTCCTGATGCCAACGTGGCCATGAGCTTGAGTCTGACGACAAAATGCTGTTGGAGCTCCTTCCGGCGGCCGTTGTTGGCCGTTGCAATTCGGAACTGCAGCCTCTTCCATGCGATGGGAAAGCTGACATATTCAGAATCTAGCTCCTGACCGTTGGCCATGTCTAGGGGTATCGAAGGCGGCTCTTTTTCAGTCTTGTCTTCAACAAGCTGTGTGCTGCCTGCCGGGGTTTTCCATGGCACCGAAATGATCTTCACCGGGTTGCCTTCGACTGACTCAGTTGCTGAAATGACCAATTCTTGCGCCAAAATTGGGACTTGCTCTCCCTGCTCGGTGATGATGTAGTTCAAGCCGCGCGGCAAAGTGATGGTTCCTGTCACCTGGAACAGGTTGCGCCGGTAGCACGTCAGCTCGGTGGGTGGCGGGTTGCCATTGTCGCCCGAAGCCCACGGCGACTCTGCGAGAAAGAACATGCCGCGCAACTGCGCGACGAGCGAAATGGTGTTGCGGCGGCAAGCATAGTCGAGCAGCGGGTACGGCAGTGTCGGAGCGGAGAAGCCGAGCAACTTGTTATCGCGGTCGACCGAGTCGGCTTCGGCAACGACCGAGTCGGCGTGAGTTGGGTGCTCAAAGGCACTGAACGTGTCGGAAAAAGGGTCTTCGTAGGCGGCGCTAGCAAAGGATCGCAAGGGGGCCTGCTGGTGGGGCGGCAGGGGGTGGTGAGTATAGGTCGCATCCTCGCTCCTGAGGGAGACGGATTAGCATGGTTTTGGGATGGCGCGGGCCGTGACAGGTCGCGTACCCAGCAAAAGTTTCGGCGTCGAAATTGGAGTGGCGGTCGAGGTTATCCAGCGGCAACATGGGCGCGTCGAGGGCGTCTTGGGCGGTTACGTTGGACAGTTGCATTGGCGCAGCGAGATAGGACATGGTGATGGTGTCGAAGCCGTCCATGTCTGCTGTCGTGGTGCAGGCGGGCGCAAGGCGCGCTCATTCGGGCAGGGCGAGAGAGCAAATGGCGTGGGCATACGGGAGATGGGGGAGCGGGCGAGGGAGATGGCGAGAGCGAGGTGAGCGAGAGGAGAGGAGAGGAGATAGATGGAAGATGGAGGTCAAAGTGAAGAGCAGCCGTTGGCCTGGGCTGGGCGGGCAGCCGGGGTGGAGTCTGGAGAAGCTTGACTAAACCTGGAGGCCACGGCCACGGCCACGGACGGCCTAACTGCCTGGCCTGCCCTGCCCTGCCCTGCACAGTACAACAACTCACCACACCACGGCTGATCTAAGATTGGAAGCCTGTGTATTCTGTGCCACGGCGGCCGCTCCCCTTGCGGTCACACGCAGCCGCCGACGTCTGAAGCTGATGAGGCACGATAACCACCCACGATCGAGAGTCCCAAGGGTCCCAAGGGTCCATCCCAAGCCCTCTACGCAAGGGCTTCCTCGACTCCGTCTCCGACTCCGACTCCTCATCCACCTCCACCTCCACCCCCACGTCCCGTCTAGGTACCTCTCCACTCCACGCCTGACCGCCTCACGACGGTGGCACCATGGTCCACGTCGCCGCATCGCAGCTGACTTCCTCAAAGTTATGCAGCACATCGAAGCCCATGGATGACAGCCCGTCAATGTTGCCGTCGCCGTCAATCTGCGCCCGTCAGTCCTGTAGCCTTGCTGCAAGGGAGCCGCGCTTACATAGTCGAGGATGCACGCGTTGCACGCCTGCTGTTTGAACTGCCGCATCCCCAGCAAAATCAGCCCCTGCAGCAGCGTCGAATACTCGCCCACTGCGGGCGAGATGACCGGTGACGAAATCCCTCCCGTCATCTCGCCCGTGTCCTTCATGGCCGGCACAAATTCTGCCAGGCTCGAGTCCATGTTGTAGAGTACCACGGTCCCCACCAGCGCCCCGTCCTCGGATCTCTTGGCTCGGATGACGCCACACGCCCCTGGGTCTGCAAGCGCGAGCTTGTACACTTCGGCCAAGCCTTGCCGGTTGCTTGTCTTGATGTGGTCCAGCACCGCCTGCGAATACTCCCACCCATACACCAGATCAAACTCGACCCCGGCGCTGCCCAGGCTCTTGGCCATTCCCTCGGGCGGCGTCCAAGTCGATAGATTGCGAGCCACCATGCTGCACACCGGCCTAGACAGAGCCGTGTTCCACCCAATATTAGCAAACCACGCCCGTAGTCGTTTTCGCTCCGCGCCGTGCCCAGTCGGGATGCCGAGGAAGATGCTCGGTAGCCTGGAGCCGAGCTGAAATCGCTTGATTCCTTCACGTTGGAGGAGCGTCCGAATGGCGCGGTTGTGCAGCGAGTGACCAATCGAAAGCTTTCGTCTTGCTGGGTCCACGAATAGTGCGCCTATTACTCCTGTTCCCGTCGCCCTGAAAAAGTAGGTCGAACAAAACCCGTATAGTGCCTGCGTCGTGCTATTCCTGACGACAAAGTGCGACTCGATGACTTCTGGATGGTGTAGCAAAAATGAATTCGAAGTGGCGCTGGCGAGCTCTGACCGTTGATTCGGTGGCATGCTCTCGGTAATGGCCTTGATCAAATTATCCAGCGCATTGGCGTCTCTTTCGTCGTTGAATATTTCCACGAGCCAATGCTGCCGCGACTGGTGCAGTTTCTGACTTTGGCTGATTGTACCAGGCAGCGTGCCTGAGGGGTTGTGCTCTCCGTAGAGAATCTTGACAAGGGAATTAAGTGCCGTCTCTGTAAAGTCATATGTACAAATGTAGGTGCCAATCAATGGGTCCATGGCAAAGTCGTAGGGAGAGCTCACCGCCACGACGATGAGCGGCTTCTCTCTTCGTTCGCCTCCAGCCGTGTACTGCATGTTGCAAATCATGGAGACGTGTTTGGTGAAGCCTTGCTGGTACAGATTGCGGTTCGCATCGGCAGTGAGAATTATGATGGCGCTCGCCCTGTTGATCAAGTTTTCGTGCACTGGCCGGACACCGTTAGCTGTGTATGAAGTATGAAGGACTCGCCCGTTGCGCTGCCGCGCCAAAGATCTGCCAAGTTCGCGGAAGACGCGCTCTCCGCTCATGACAGAAGCACTCCGTTCCCAGACGGCTGGCTCCGGTGAACCGGCCGATACCGTTTCTGACAAGGCATATGAGGCTGCCGATGCAGGAAGTGGTTTTACCAGGGGTGTAAGTAGAAGAAGCTCTTCGTCAGGCTCGATAATGTTGGACAGGGGCAGAAAGCGGTTCTTATCCCGAACGACGGTAATGGACTTGTTGTACGCCTTGGTGGACAGAGCAGTGTGGGAAGGTTGCATTGTCGAGAGGATACTTATGCCGGGAGGATTCAGCGCCTTTTCCCAAGACGTGCACTTTGACTTCATGGTCAAAACCCGGCGAAGCGACTCTCTTACCCTGTCAATGGTAATGGCAGAGTTTTCGAAGCCGACCTTGAGGCCATCGATTGCTTCTTTCTGGACAGAAAATGAGCGGCACAGCAGCACAATGTCGCAGCCGGCATTGACAGCCATGACGGTTCCACCACCGACGCCAATGTTGTGGCTCAGTGCCTCCATTTCCAGGCACTCGGAGACGACGACGCCCTCAAACTTGAGGTCTGAGCGCAGTAGACCTTCGACGACTTGGTCGGAGAGGCAGGCATGCATAATGTTGAGACCGGCAGAGGACATGGCACATCCTCCAACCATCATCGAGTCCAGTCCTTGGGAAATGGCATTACGGAAGGGAACGAGGGCACTCAAGCTAAGCTGCTCGAGCGTTTCTGTAATGATGGGGACGTCGAGCGCGGAGCCCAGAAACTCCAAATTGCCATACGAGGGGAAGTGCTTGCCCATGGTGACGAGGCCGGCCTCTTTGTAGCCCTTCATGAAGGCTACGCCGTAGGCCGAGACCTCTTGCGGGTCATCACCAGTGGTTCTGACTCCTAGAGGTTGATTTCGCGCATTGGTTAAGACGTCAAGGCAGGGGCCCATGATCCAATTGATGCCGCAGGCCGAGATCTCCTGGGCGGTGGCCTTGGCCACTTCAAAGGCCAGATCCGTAGAGCCGGTAGCGGCAATGCCCATGGCGCTGGGATACTGACGAATGTAGATTTCGTCAAAGAGGCTGTTGACGCCTCCATTCTCCTGGTCCACGCCAATGGCTAGCGGGACCGGGTGGCCGGCGTCGCGGGCACATTTCTGCAGTTCATAACACAATCTGGTGGTTTCTTCTGCGGCTTTGAAGGTTTAGCAACCATGCGCTGCTACGCTGGCCTGGCGGCAGACAGGGCCCATCTTACATTTAAGGTTTTTTGCCGTCAAAAGAATCGAGCCGATGTGATGCTGCTCTATCAGTTGGCGGATCTGCGGGGTGACTGTGGTCCCATCGAAGCCCATCATAAACAATTGGCCCTGTACGATGCGGCGTCAGAGGTACATTGCGAGCTCGCCATGGCCTGAGCAGACATACCAGGGTCCTGCGAGCCAACGTCAACAATCCGGGCCGTCACATGGCGAGGCGTGGATGGGGCTCTTACCAGTCCAAATTGTCCCAAAAGGGATCGAGGTGGGCCTGCTTGCCGACCATGGTGGTGGTGGTCGTCGGCGACGAATGACAGGGAGCGTCTTGCTCAGATGCGGAGCCTCTCACTGCGACGTCGAGTAAGTAGTATTGAGCATGTCTGCAACGTGAGGACTGGACGGTCGGCGGTCGCTATGTAACACCAGTCATCCCTTGCCCTCTGCGACTGTAATGGCGAAGGACGGGCGTAACAAGCTGACAGTCGTCGACGTTACATCTGCCGCCGGGCCCGCCGTCCCTCTCGGCTTCGACCGCCAATGCCCGCCCAAACCTCAACCACGTTACCCCGTCCAACTTTCGTCCCTGCGATAAGCTCCATTGCGACCATGACCATGACGTTTGACGCCCCATGTGCCGTCCTCGCGCTGCGACGCTGCTCCGCAGCTTGTGAAGGGGAAAAGTTTGTGCAATTTGCCAGTCAAATCATGTTTTCCTGTCCTTGAGCCGTTTTTGCCTTCTCTTCGCTCTGCATCCAATCTTCTTGTCCTTCAGTCAACATTTTCTCCCATCATGCCGTCGGCGATTCCCATCTCTCCCGTCCGCGAACCTAGCGGCATCACCAAATTCACAAACTGCCGCGTCGTCCGGGACAATGCCCTGGTGTACGACGACCTGTGGTTCAGCTCCGTAGCCGGCAAAGTCCTCCACAGCCAACAAGTATTCTACGAGCACCAGTTGGTGCCAGACGAGGTCATCGACCTAGGCGGCCGTATCGTGGCACCAGGCTTCATCGACGTGCAGCTCAATGGAGGCTTCGGCTTTGACTTTTCGGTCGTCCCAGACGACATTTCCCACTACGCCAAAGGCGTACGGCGCGTCAACAGGAGTCTGATTCGCACAGGCGTCACATCCTATCTTCCAACTCTGACCAGCCAGGACAAAAACGTCTACCACAAGGTCAGCTAAACTCCCAGCTCACCACACAAAAAAGAAGGACGCCGGCGCTGACACTGGAGATCAAATCAGGCACTCCCCTTTCTCGGACCCTCGGGCTCGCGACGCAACGCAGCCGATGGCTCAGAATCTCTTGGTGCGCACTGCGAAGGGCCATTCCTGAACCCGACCAAAAACGGTGTACACAGTGTTTCGGTCCTGCGAACAGCACCCCGAGGCATGGCCGATCTTGAAGAGTGCTATGGCGCCGAAAACATGCAAGGTGGAGGCGACACCAACACGCGCGGTCAAATCCGGCTCATCACGCTCGCGCCCGAGTTGCCCGGCACGCTGTCTTGCATTCCAGCGCTACGGGCCCGCGGCATCGATGTATCAATCGGACACTCGGAAGCGACCTTTGAAGAGGCCAGCGCGGCCATCTCGTCCGGCGCAGCCATGATAACGCACCTCTTTAACGCCATGCGACCCCTGCACCACCGTAACCCAGGCATCTTCGGGGTCCTCGGGACAGCAGCGACAACGACGCAGACGAAGCCATTCTTTGGGCTCATTGCCGACGGGATCCACCTGCATCCGACCACGGTCAAAATAGCGTGGCAAGCGCACCCGGCGGGCATGGTGCTGGTGACAGACGCCATGGCGCTGGCGGGGCTGGGCGACGGCGTCTACGACTGGACCAATGGGTCGCGCATCATCAAGCGTGGGTCGGTCCTCACTCAGCAGGAAACCGGCCGCATCGCCGGCAGCGCCGTCTCGCTCATCGAGTGCGTCAACAACTTCCTCAACTGGTCTGGCGCCAGCGTCCCCGAGGCTATCGGCGCGGTTACTCGCACTCCCGCCCGCATGCTTGGCCTCCAGCACACCAAGGGCTCGTTGCTACCCGGTGCCGACGCCGACTTTGTCGTTCTGAGCGAGGACGCGATGCCGGGTGCCGAGGGCGAGGGCCCGGTGCGCAGATTGAATGTCGATCAGGTGTGGAAGTTTGGCAGGCGCGCGTTTGACGTTGCCGACGAGGAGGAAGAAGTCGCGACGAAGTAGACTCGCAAGGTGAGACAACAAACGATGTTATGAATGCTGATCGGGTTAGATTGTAGCATCGCTTTACTTTCTCTGCAGCTTTCCCCTTTCCCCTTTCTTCCACTGCGGCGACGCATTTTACCTTAGATTTCACATTACAACATGGGCTGTAGCGCTGTGCACTACGCAATAGAACTATCAAGGCACAGAGTAGACATGTATCTGTATTACGGGCGTCGTAGATGCGCTTAGGGGTGACGTGGGATTCCTATCCTGATCCAGGGACGGTTTATTTAGAACATATCTTAGTAATCGGCTATGGCTTTGCCTTGGGAGCATTCATTCACGACCACGGCTGCGCTGAAGGAGCTGTTGTCAACTCCAGGCACCAGATCTCCGCATCCAGTCACATTTCCGCCTCTCTTTCCTCATACAGTCGAGCCCCTTTGTATAAGTCCATTCCGCGAGTCTAATACTTCATCCACAGCAAAAGAGACGCGAATCATCTGGCCGGTCCGCGGCGCGCTCTCCCACCCATGTTTTGAGATTCTCTTTTGTCCTAATTAGGAAATGCTGCGGTCGTGCGTTCGAGTACGAGTTGCTTCAGATGTTGCCTGCTAAGGCGTCGCTTTTCCATTCTTTTTAGATGGGCATTGCTATGCGATATGCTGAATTGAGGTCACATCCTAGGGACCAGTCGTGAGCACACCATCATAGTTCTGTCTTGGGGGCATTCGTTCATGGCCACGGCTGCACTGGAGGAGCAGTCATGAACTGTCACAGTTGTGTTCAGGGAGCATTCATGTACAGTATACCACTGGAGCATTCAAGGAGCAGTCATGAATCACTACAGTACAGATGTGTTCAGGGAGCATTCATCCGCATCTACGGTCGCGCTCAAGGAGCAGTCATTCATAACTGCTGGTGCGTTCAGGGAGCAGTCATCAACCATTACAGCTATGTTTAGGGAGCAGTCATAAACCGCTACAGAACAGCCATGTTCAGGGAGCATTCACTCGCACCTACGGCCGCACTTAGGGAGCAGTCATTGATCAGCCACGAAGGCTAGGTAATGGTGGTCTTGTTCAAAAATATCATCTAGGTAGGACAAAGATGGGACAAAGGAAGACGACCAGAAAGACAAGACGGATATCTCTTGCACAATAGCGCTTGCGATACGAGAGCTCGCTGTAACTAAGCATGCCGTCAGCCAGCTTAAACGCTCCATCTAACAAATGAATCAAAATTCCAAACAAAAGAAAAAGTTGGAAAGTCCAAGCCATCCATCTTCGTCTATGCAAACCATGACGCGTTCACCTTCTTCTCGCTTCTCCTGTATCCAGAGTCTACATTGGCAACACCGCCAGGACACACGTGGTAGTCTTTACAGTTTCGACTTCTCCTTGGGGCCTGATAATGGGTCGTAGACGTTGAGGGCAAGAGTGTCGGACGGCACGCCCGCACTGTGGAAGCTTAGGCCGCGCGTATCGAGCAGGCTGGGGTTGAGCTGGTCGACGCTAGACGCGCCGATGAGGCGCATGTTCATTTCCATTTCGTCCTGTATGCGAGGAAGGCGGTTAGTTGAAGTTACCCAAGAAAAGCAGGATGTCGACAGGAAAGTAGAGAGAACGAAAAGTGAGAATCTTGACTTGCCTTGAGCAGCTGCATGGCGCGGTCCACGCCCGCGAGGCCGTACGCAGACATGGCGTAGAGGAACGGACGACCGATGCCAACGCCCTTTGCGCCGAGACACAGAGCCTTGATGATGTCGGTAGCGCGGCGGATACCACCGTCAATGTAAACTTCGATGCGCTTGTCCCAGCCGCGCTCGCGCAGGACAGGCATGACCTCGGCGAGCACCTCGACGCCGGAACGCGCGAAGTCGAGCTGGCGGCCGCCGTGGTTGCTCAACACGACGCCCTGCACGCCGTATTCGACAGCCTTGAGCACGTCCTCGACGCACTGCACGCCCTTGAGGATGATGGGCATCGACGTGATGGATTTGAACCATGCAATGTCCTTCCAGCTCAGGCTAGGGTCGATGAAGGACGATATGGCACGCGCGGCCCCCTGCGAGCGATCCACGTTGTCGCCTGTTGAGCTCTGCACGTTGGATCCCACGTCGTCGAACTTGGACCGCATGTCCTTCTCGCGGCGGCCCAGCTGTGGCGCATCGACTGTGATAAACAGCCCCTTGCACCCGCGCTTCTCGGCGTGCTCTACGATGCGTTTGGTGATTTTGCGGTCCTTGTTGACGTAGAGCTGCAGCCATTGCACTTGTCCTTCGCCCGCCGCGTCAACGATTTCGTCGAACGAACACGACGCCAGCGTCGGAATCATCTGGATTACGTTGTGCTTGTGAGCGCCTCTCGTCAGGACGACTTCGCCTTCGGGGTTGCCGAGTTTGCCCAGTGCAGTTGCTGTCACGTAAAAGGGAATAGAGACTGGTGTTCCGAGCATGGTGGTTGAGAAGTCAACCTTTTCTACGTCGACGAGAACGCGTGGACGGAACCAGATTTTGTGGAAAGCAGAGTGGTTTTCACGGAGTGTCTGGGCAAGTTAGCATACCAGCTTACCCTTTGAATGTATGGAGGTTGGGGGTTTGAGCTCCATGACCGCGGGCTTCTTACAATCTCATCGTCTGCACCACTTGAGTAATATGCCCATGCAGTCTTCTTCATTGTCTTCCTGGCCACGGCCTCAAAGTCCATCAGGTTGTAGCATTGCTCCAGTATGGGCATGGTCTTTAACCTCTCCTGACGTTCCCTCTCTTCTGGATCATCTGCCTTCTCTTCCTGCTCCACTGTGTTCATGTCCACCTCACCCAAATGCTTATCCGCCTCCAAGTACTTGTCCAGCGTGTCCGGAGGGTGGATCGGCTCGAATTCCTCGGTGGCGTCCTTGCCCGCATACTTGAGGATAATCTTGGAGCCACCAGGGTGTTCAGGGAGAAATTCGGTTACATCGTATGCTCGGCCGTGGACAATGACCCAGCAGCTGTCGGCGGAATCGTGTTTGGCCACATCGGCGCCGGTCAGCTTTACCGGCTGCGTGGCGTTGCCCTTGCGATTCATGGTGAAGAGGGGGAGAGAATGGAGTCGGACGAAGGGGAAGGCGGAGACGTCGGGGCGATAATAAAGTCACTTGGGTGAGGGATGGATCAAAAAGACATCATGATATCAGGACGAGGTGGCGTATAAAGTTGAAGTCGACGGACAACGGGACGTGGACATGACTAGTCGATGCGACTGGCGCGGACAAGCTCGGTTGATCGTAGCGCGAGAGTGTGGGGTAAAGACCGACGAGGCCAGCCGTGGGCCAATGGCTCGGCGACGTTTGCTAAGCATTCCCGGCACCCACCACCCGAACGACGCGCCGATCCGGGACCTGACCTGAGCGACTCTCAGTCTTGGGCCCGTTTGCCCGAACAAGACAAAGAAGCCAGTCCCACGTTTTCGACTCCAACAATTCGGTATCATTCACGACACGGTGCCGCAAGAATGGCCTTTGGCCGAGTTCTTCTCCTTTCAACCCACCTTTTCTGAAACCTACATGTGCTCAAAACCTGGTGTTTGTAGAAGAGGCACTCATCTCAATCTGTTCACTCGTCGCTGATTTTGGTGTATTGTACCCATCCCAAGACATTTCGATGGGGTTTGTCCAGAGTGCTTCGATTTCGACATGACCGAACTGTTGCCTTGAAGTTTGTAACCCTAGGATGAGAGAACGAAAAGTAGAGCTGGTCCTCATGGGGTCGGGACGAGGACTTCCATGATATCAAAGCGGCTTTGAGAGAATTCGAGGTGAGTCTGAAGAAACCATCGACAGAGGCCGTGTCGCTTGTGAGATGAGTACGGCTTTGCAGACCAAGCCTAGGGGCAGTGGCGGTAGCTCGGTAATTCTCGCCAGTCACTTCAATGATGCCCACAACCAAGCTGCCTGCCAGCCTCTTCTTCCAATCGTACAGTGAAGAATGCGCACTTCCAGCCATGTCGACGGTCGACTTTGTCAGGAATTCCTATTGCGGGTCAATTCGAGGTATGGCCATGGTTGGAACAGCGGGACAGTGTTGATCCGGGATAGTAATGTAGCACAGACTGGAGTACAGCACTTGAATCGAACTGGGGCGCATTGGAAGACAATCAGTCGGCTTGGCAACGGCGCAAGAGGCGTGACGTCGGTTTGTTGTTGCGGTGGAGCTGACGGGAGGGCCTCATGTTTTCCGACAGGGATGGTGGTTAGTAAGCAGCCGTCGCGGGACATGCGGCCGGGCAGGCCCGAGGGTGGCTCTTACACGCCAACACCGATCGGATGGCACCAAACGACCATGGCAGCAACGGAGAAGACATGGCGACATTATGGATTTGCACCAACGTGCCTGGCGTCAATGGCAAAAGACCCATGGGGCGGCTCGACGGCCACTCGGCTTGTTGTTTGCGACAGCACGAGGCGCCGGCCAAGACAATGGCGGCTTGCCGTGGACACGCGCAACTTTTAGCTTGGGCCTAGGTGGTCGCCTGGCACATGGATCGGACCACTCCATTACAACGACTTCCTCAACACCATAGCCCCCTCGTCTTCTTCGCTCGCTGCTATACCAAACGGGGCCATGCTGAGGCCGCTTATGGCCCTTCAACGCTTCCCGCGCCTTTCCTTCTCTCATTTTCTGTCCGCGCCGCCTTCGTGAAGTGCCGATCGACCAGCCTAGAGCCCACCTCATCGCCCAGCGCCGCACTTGCAGCACCAGGAAAAGCCAGCGTCCCATCATCAGGCTCCCACTACACTACCGACCGTACCTTACCCTTCCACGCTACTCCTGACCTGTCTCACTCCCTCAAACACTTGCCCCTCGAAACAAGACTGCCCCCATCCCGTCTCTCTCCACGTCCCGCACCGCAGAGCCCGCCGAACATGGCCGGCACCGACCTCGAGGCCAAGATCGTCGTCTTGGGTTCTCAAGGTGTCGGCAAAACAAGCTTGGTCCACCGTTACGTCAAGAACAACTTTGCAAACACCACCTCGACCGTCGGCGCCTCGTTCCTCACCAAAAAGGTTGTTGACATCGACACCTCGACCGTCGTGCGCCTGCAGATATGGGACACGGCCGGCCAGGAGCGGTACCGCAGCATCTCCAAACTGTACTACCGGGGTACGTGCTCTATCCACTTGGACCCTGTATAGACAAACAGACCCTGCATCTTAGCGCCGCATGCTCGTCTTACTCCCCACGCCGTTTGCTGACTGTCATTCGCGTAGGAGCCAATGCCGCCGTCCTCTGCTACGACATTACCGATCCCAAATCCTTTGAGGAAATGGGCCGCTGGCTTCTCGAGCTAAAGAAGAATCTTGGCGACGACATTATCCTGCACGTCGTTGGCACAAAGTCTGACAAGGTAGCCGAGGACCCTACCCTGCGCAAGGTACCTTTCGAGCGCTGCATAGCCTACGTCGCCGAGAACCTGTACCCGCAACACCAGCCACACGACAAGCCGACGACGCCGATACCGAGGAGCCTCTGGGGTGTCGCAAACGGCGGCAAGGACGACAGCGGCATGGCGAGCCCGCAGAGCAACCGCAGCAGCGGGTTCTGGGGCCAAGACATTGGCTGGGACTGTTGTCACGAAATCAGTGCCAAGGACGGCGAGGGAGTGGAGGAGGTCTTTCGCGTCATTACGCGCAAGTTGGTCGAGCAGCGCAATAAGGTCATGGAGCTCGAGATGCTGAGCACCCGCGGCGTCACTCCAGCAGCAAGCGGCTACTCGAATCAAAACGGCTACTTTGAGTACAGCAATGCCAATCCAAATGGCAGCTTCAGGGTGGGCATCGGCGACAAACGAAGAAGCTGGCTGGGCTTTCCCTCGCCAGCCGTCGCCAATCCGCAGAGCGCTGGCGCCGACGCCTTGGCTGCGGACGTTGAGCGGCGTGAGAAGAAGAGCGGCAAATGCTGTTGACCGTCCCTGACACGCACATTTCTTCATGTCGTGAGCACAGCTTCTTCGGGGGGTGCCGAATCTGGAGTTTGGAGTTTCGTTTTCTTGCTGGCAGGTTCCATCATTCGTCTCGTCTTCAGACTGTCATTCTTCTGGCCCGGTCGATACGTCATTCTCCGCACGAATTCCTTTTGTTTTGTCGTCTTTCTAGTTCCTGTTCACCGCAAGCGACGTTTATCATTTCCGGACCATTTCTTGGTACTATGTTCTTCTCAAGAGGCGTTTTCCCGGTGGTCTCTTCGTTCTGTAGCACTTCGTCTATTTTACTTTTTTCCTTGGTCCATAATCCTGTCCCTGATTGTCAGAAGTCTGTTGCACTTATCTGTATAGCGAGCTCACGCAGCTGGACGTGTGTTCGCTGTGCTCTTTTATAGCCGTCAAAGATACCCCTTTGGATATCCGCCCTTTGAATCTTCAACTGTCGTGAGTCACGTTGACCAAGGTGTTGCTTCTCGCATCAGCCAAGCTGTGTCACTCCCCTCCGCAAACAGGGCCAAGAATTGACTGCTCCGTTGCGGCCAGCAGCGTATGGAGGACTGGCCTGGATGAGCATCTTCATTTGATTTGGCAGTCCGGCTTGATTCTGCTTTACCGCTGCCGCCAACTTCAAGCTGTCGCGTGGAAGCCATCGACGACACTAACATTTGTTGTGTGTATATTTGCCCTTGCTTGCTCCCTTGAGGATAATCTCTTCATGCCATATACATTAGCCATTGTATCCAGTGGCGGATAGTTAACTTCTACGGCCATCACAAGCATGCTTGTAGGTAATATCAATGTTCTCGTCTTGGACGCGTGCTTAAGGAAAATCTAAAGCTTGACGCGGAAACGCGGTTCTATTTTCTTCCTTCTGGAATTTTCCCCATGGGTATATCATCCTACTCCTTTCCACCGCCTGCCACGACCTGCAGCACCAAGAAGAGTGCAATAGCCCACCAATACCTATTGAGCGAGCGTCAGCATCTACGGCAAATTAGACCTTCCACTTCGGCACCACTCACTTTTGCAAAAACGTCTTTTCTGGCACCTCCTGGCCGGCCACCTTGCCGCTCTCGTCCAAAACGACAGGCTTGTTCAGCACAGGAGCAGGGCCCTTCTTGACATGCTCGACGCGCACATCGACCTCTTCATCTGCTTCGTTCGTACGGGGAACGGCACCGAGACCGACAGTGAAGATGTCGTCACCGTTGGGCGCGGCGTGTAGCACCAATGTCTTCTTATAATACGGGGTCAGGGCAGCGGCGGAGGTGAGGATGGAGGACGAGGAGTCGGACGAGAGGCCGATGCGGACGAGCGTGGAGAGGTCGGAGGGGCTGGTAGGCGGGGACCACGAGAGCAGCGCAGCGGACGCGTTGGCGGCGTCGTAGGAGACCTTGGCGAGGGGCTGCGGCTGGGCTTTGCCTTCACCGAGCGGCCAGGCGAAGACGGTGAGGGTCGCCGCGTCGGCAGTGCTGCTGGCTGCCAAAGCAAAAGTGCTGAGGAGGAAGAGGACAGCGGCGATAAGACGCACGGGCGCCGCGAGTGTTGATGCGGGAGCCATGGAGAGTGATGCAGACGCGATTGCTGGCTGGGCTGGGCTGGGCTGGGGTGCGCGATGCGGACGTTGGCGGTTGACGTTGGTGTGGCGAACCGACGGCGGCGGGATGATGTTGGCGGCCCACTGTATTACATCGACGCCGGGTCATCAACGAGCGGGAGGTGCGGTAGGGCTGCACTGGTTGACGGAGCCAAGTGCGAAGTGCGCCGCGCGAAAAGGACCTGCAGCTGTAGCCAACGCCTTGGTTTCTGGAGTGCCAATTCTTGGACACGTTGGCGGCGGACAGCAGGCCAGGTCAGAATGCCGCGCAGCTCGTGGTACAAGAGGGTGCAGCAGCAGCTCCGAGTCAAGGCGGACCGGGGGAGAGCCCAATGGCGGGTGGTGGCGGAGACACCGGGGCCAGTGGGTCCTTGTCTAGACGAAAATCGCGACCATCGTGGGGAAAGCTCTGGTGTTTCCAGGCACCGCCGGTGGGGATTGGCGCAACGCTGAGGTGTGTGCCGTGGTCCATTCATTCCTAAATGCTGGTTACGACATGGCTTCGAGCTCCCCCGGTCAGGTCTCAAGCTCAGGGTGCCTGCCTGCTTCTCGACTGCTCAACAAAAAGCTTCTTTGCCAGCTCTTCCCTCCTCTGACCTCAAAACCTTCTTCACACTCCTCCCTCACCCCTCCTTGTGACACTCAGACATACCCCTCAGCTTCCCTCAGCTTCAATTGACACATTGGCTACCCCTCACCACTCCCACCTCCTCCCTCACCTCAGCTGTCAACTCGTCTTGACACCTGACACTTGTCTCCAATTCCATCGAGCCGTCTCTTGAAGCTCTCACCTCTACCATCATGACTTCTCTTCCTTTCCGCCAGCCTCCCTCGAGGAAGCAGTCCAGGCAGCTGTCGACGGACCCTCACAATGAGTTGCGTCCCTTCGAGGACCACTACATCGGCATTGATGTGGGAACCGGCAGCGCCCGCGCCTGCATCATGAACGAGAAGGGTGACATTGTCGGCCTCGCCTCGGAGAACATTGGCCTCTGGCAGCCCCAGACAGGCTACTACGTAAGTGAGCTGGAGGCGAGCTCTCACCGGAATATGCCCGCTGACGTCACTGCAGGAACAATCGACGACCGACATTTGGCGCTGCATTTGCTCGTCCATTCGTCGCGCTCTCGACCAGCACAATGTGGATGCCAGCACCGTTCGCGGCATTGGCTTTGATGCCACTTGCTCTCTCACCGTCTTCAATGGCGTGACTGACGAGCCCGTCTGCATTACTGGGCCCAGCTTTGACAACAAGGACGGCAACGACCGCAATGTTGTCCTGTGGCTGGATCACCGCCCCATCGACGAGACAGTCAAGATCAACAACACGAAGCACAACCTCCTGCGCTATGTCGGTGGTAAGATGTCCATCGAGATGGAAATCCCCAAGGTCCTGTGGCTCAAGAACAACATGCCACCCGAGCTTTTCAAGAAGTGCAAGTTTTACGACTTGACGGATGCCTTGACCCACATGGCCACTGGCGCCGAGACTCGCAGCTTCTGCAGTGTTGTCTGCAAGCAAGGTTTCGTGCCCGTTGGCGTCGACGGCAGTGTCAAGGGCTGGCAAGAGGACTTCCTCAAGGAGATTGGGTTGGAGGACCTTGTCGAGGACAACTTTAAGCGGATAGGAGGAGTCAACGGGGTGGTTAGCCTTCCCCACACATCTTTGAACAAGAAAGTGACTAATCCATTCGCAGAACAACGAGTATTCGACCGCCGGCGAGCTCGTCGGTACCCTCAGCGAGCGTGCTGCCCAAGACATGGGTCTTCCCGCCGGCATCGCTGTTGGCAGCGGTGTCATTGACGCCTACGCCGGCTGGATCGGAACTGTTGGCGCCAAGGTCAGACTGAGCGCGGAGGAACTTAACTCGGACGCGCCCAAGAACGACGTCTCGCAGGCTTTCACCCGTCTGGCTGCCGTGGCCGGTACCTCGACTTGCCACTTGGCCATGTCGCGCGAGCCCGTCTTCGTTCCCGGTGTGTGGGGACCTTACCGCGATGTCCTGCTGCCAGGATACTGGATGGCCGAAGGTGGACAGAGTGCAACTGGCGAACTTCTGAAGTACGTCATTGAGACGCACCCAGCCTTCAACGAGGCCATGACGGTGGCCGAAACGTTCAACACCAATATCTACGATTACTTGAACGAGCACCTGCGCGAGATGGCTGAAAAGCACAACGCGCCCTCGGTCAGCTGGCTTGGCCGTCACTTCTTCATGTACGGCGACTTCTTCGGAAACCGCTCTCCTATTGCCGACCCCAACATGAAGGGATCAATTGTCGGTCTCAGTAGCGACAAGTCGCTGGACAGCCTTGCGCTCTACTACCTTGGCACCTTGGAGTTCATCGCCCTCCAGACCCACCAGATCGTGACGGTCATGAATGAGTGCGGACACCAGCTCTCTTCCATCTTCATGTCTGGCTCGCAGTGCCAGAACGACATTCTCATGCACCTCATCGCCACGGCCTGCGACATGCCCGTATTGATCCCACGCTATGTTCACGCTGCTGTCGTCCACGGTGCGGCCATGCTGGGTGCCAAGGCTGCTTCTGCCGACAAGGAGGGCAAGACAACTCCTCTGTGGGAGATCATGGACCGTTACAGCAAGCCTGGCAAGATGATCAAGCCATCGACCAACGAGGGCGAGAAGAAGCTGCTGGCGGCCAAGTACAAGGTCTTCCTCGAGCAGCTTGACAACCAGCAGCGCTACAGGCAGCTGGTTGACGAAGCTGTCACCGGCTGGAAGGCTTGAACAAAAATGGACGATATGGATGAATGTTTGGGACGACAGTGGATGCTTGGACATGATATCACGGTAAAAGGGACCATCTGCCTATTTTCGGCATTTGCATGGAAAATCATCTAGATGGCCCTTAGATTAAACATTTTTTTGACACTTGGGGTAATTAATCCGGTTTTTGATGCTTGCCTTCGACTTGAATGCTTGTGAAATTGATGCTCCATCGTCTCCAATCCCGATGAGGTCATTGATAGCAACCCGAGCTTCCTTGCGATAAGAAAGCTGGAGCTGGCCTAAGCTGCGTGGTGTGTGCCCGGGCACGGGCCCAAGCGTCAGGTTGCACTTGGTTCGCTCGAAACTTCGGACGCGAATCCCGGCCACAATCTTCCAACACCAACTCCGTAACTTACAATGAGCTCCCCTTTCGTCCGGCGGGCCGCCTCTGGCTTTTGCAGAAGTCTCCAGACTCCACGAGCTTCCAACCAAGTCCTCTTGTTCCGGAGCAGCATTGCCCAACGCAGCTACGTGAACGAAACCAACCCGCGTCCGCAGTACGCCACCACGAACACGCCTCCAGCACGCCGTGCCACGCCTGCTCCCGCAAGCTCTTCAAACACATATACCAATTCGAAGCCAGCGCCGACACGGTCCAGTTACTCGAGTAACACCACCAATTCGACTCCTTCCGCAACACCCGCCACCAGCACAAATGGCAGCCCGAACGGCAACATCAACGGCAACGGCGCGCCGCCGACGCGTTCTCTCGATGAAGGGCTCTTGGACAAGCCGCTCGACCTGCCTTCGCCCCCGGATGCTGACACAAGCGCACAACCCGACTGGTCACGCAGCTTCCACGGGCTCTCGGCCACACCCTTCAGCGCCGAAGCAGCGCGCGCCCTGCTCGAACCGCTCAACGCAGACGACATTGAAATCAAGCCCGACGGCATCGTGTACCTCCCCGAGATCAAGTACCGGCGCATCCTGAACCGGGCGTTCGGGCCCGGCGGCTGGGGCCTCGCGCCGCGCGGCGAGACCATCGTCACGCCCAAGCTCGTGACGCGCGAGTACGGGCTCGTGGTCGGCGGGCGGCTGGTCAGCGTCGCGCGCGGCGAGCAGCAGTACTTCGACCCGGACGGCATCCCGACGGCGACCGAGGGCTGCAAGAGCAACGCCCTCATGCGCTGCTGCAAGGACCTCGGCGTCGCCAGCGAGCTGTGGGATCCGCGGTTCATCCGGAAGTTTACCAAGGAGTATGGCAAGAAGGTTTGGGCCGAGCACGTCGTCAACAAGAAAAAGAAGCAGATTTGGCTCCGCAAGGACGACGAGTTGCCGTACCCGTTCAAGGAGAGCAAGTTCTGAGCTAGTTGTTGAGCCATGTGGTCCATGTGGATTGGAGTGGGATGGAAGCGGAGGGAGGCAAACTTGGGCCCAACACTGCCTGTCTGCCGGCGTGCTACGAATATTTTGTGTTGATTGTGCTCAGTTTCAGGTTTCTTTTTGGGGCCACGAGAAGTATGGCCTGCGGGGCAGAGGGAGCAGATGGAATCAATCGTCCGGCCAAAAGAGCACAGGGAGATCTGATCACCATCACTGGAGTTTCGTTCAAGCGGAAGCATAGTCTGCGGACTTGCACAGGCCGTGGGTGTAAGCAGGCGGCTGTACAGCACAGTGATATGATATGTACCCACCAGCTATCAGGCATGGCTAAAAAAAAGAAGGGCAAAGGAAAAGCAACACCAGACAGATAAAAGCGACTCTCATCTCCGCGCGCGTCCCTTGGCCTTCTCATCGTCCTGCATCTTCGCGAAACCCAAGCTACGCAATAGACACACATTTACTTGCCTTGCCCACGTTCCGATCTAGAGCTTCCTACTATCAGAAAGCACTTGCTTCAAGACAACAATGAGCAGCAGCGCGCGCGAAACTTTGTAACTCAACTTGCTTGCAGCAATGCAAGGTCGCGCGTTTCTTCGATTGAATTACCTACCTAAATATCCGTACGTTGGTTTGTCCGTCCGCGTGGCATTCCTCCTCTTTCTTCTGTTGACCTAAGTCTGCCTGTGATGAACAGGACAGATCCGAGTGGAGTGACTCGCCATGGTCGCACGCTCTATTTGTGCGTGCGTGCGTGCGTGCGTGCGTGCCAGCCAACGAAGCGACCGACCTAGCTGCTTGCTGCGAGCATCTGTTGCTGTTCCTTCCCTGCTTGAATCGTCCGAGTCGTTGAATCCGCCCCGAGCCTTGTGTGACGCCATGATGAAAACGCAAAACCAGCCTACCTAACTGCCCATCCTAGGTCTCCGTGCCAGACCGTTCTGGAAGAATACCCCCTTCCGTCAAACCCGACCTCCCTGAGGAAACCAGAGCCAAGACCGTATGTACGCCGTTGTCGTAATAGAACGTTGAGATTTAGCTTGAAGAGACAGCATCATCAGTACGCCAGGTCGGTGCCACTCGACCTGGCTCTGTCCTCGCGTGAGCGCTCCCTGCTGGTGGACCCGCTGGCATGACCTCCAGCACTGCTGCCGGCACCGCTGCCGCCCCACTGCCACGGCATCCACCCGCCGCTCGCGGTCCGCTGGCCCATCTTGCCCAGATGCTGCTGTTGTCCGTGGCTGTGGTCCTCGCCCAGGGCCTCGTCATACTCGACGCGATCAAACTCCAATTCGCTCTTGCTCTTGGACAGGAAGCCCTCGCCGCTGTCGCGGAATTCGCCCGGCGTCCGGTTCTCGCTGGTGCTGGTCGACAGGTGGTCGGCCTCGCGGTCAAACGCCTGCATCAACATGCGCAGCTGGTCGCGTTTGGACGAAATGTACGAGAGGCGCTCCTCGGGCGAGCTGCGAGACAGCTCCTCAGGGATCAGCGCCTCGGGCCCATCACCGCGCGCGGTGCTGCCAGACTTTTGCCAGGCCGCGGCGCCCTGCAAGGCGCCGGCCACCAATCCGTAAAAGTCGCCGGCCGGGGCGGCGAGTCCCTGGCCGGCGGCGGGCAGGTTGAAGCGGGAGAAGAGGTTCTGGGCGTAGGAGCCGGCGGCGGCACCTGCGGCGCCGGCGCGCGAGGGCGGCGGGGTGGGCTCGCGGGGCGGCAGGCCCAGGACGTTGACCTTGAGGAACTCGATGGCCTGCTTGAGGTAGTTGAGGCCGGCGCGCTTGGCATTGTCGTGGGCCTCGCTGATGAAGCGGTCGATTTCGGCCTCGTGCTCGGCCAGGAACGGGTGGACGTAGGTCGTGTACAGGTGCGGCGCGCCCTCTGCTCCTGGGGCTACGAGGTAGCAGTAGGCGCCGAAGCGCACCCAGGCGTAAAAGGGCAGCCAGTCGACGGCCCAGCCGGCGTAGGCCTCAGTGGTTTGGGCGATGGTGAAGACGACCCAGTACATGAGCCATGGGGTCAGCTGGGCGGGATCGCGCGTCCGCAGGGCCTTGTAGGAGGCGAAGATGGGGAAGAGGGTGGATACTCCGGTGCTGTTAGGAGCTCTGTCAGCATCGACTCGTAGATTCTGAGGTGTCGGGGTTGAGGCGACAGGGAGCATGAGGGGCAGATGGACCATGTAGACCCGACGTACGTGAGGAGATTGGGGAAGATGTCGAATATTCCGAAAAACATGGTTGCAGGATCCCTCACGGCGATGGGCGGGAGGTGTCGGGAGCAGTGTCGGGACGAGGTGTCGAGGTGGGGAGGTGGAGGAGTGGGAGGAGGAGGAGGAGTGGTAGACAAAGATTGAGTGCCTGAAGGCTACCTGAGCCTTGGGTGACGACGATTGTGCCGCTCGAAGATCAGTCACTCACAGGCTCCATCCGCGGCGCCATGGCCTCGCTCACCGCCCGCTTGCAGCTGGAGCTTCGGCACGGGCCATGGACCGCGATAACGTCACGATTGGGATCAGACAAACCGCCACGGCAGCCAGGGCTGTGACTGTGACGAGCTCATGTCTGCTACACCTCAGCTCTCCATCTCAACCTCATTGTCTTCCAGCTCCTCGATTCAACCCGGGCCTGACGGTGCCGTACTACCACCTCCAGGACATGCTCCCAATCAGCCGACGCTACGCGCATCCACTGTCTCAACAGGGATAGCGTGCCTGTCATGACCATGTATTTTTGGGGACAGACGCTTTCTGCGACATTGTCGCCTGCGGCTCTTTGACGACGATAAATCATCCAAAACCACGAGGCCTTCCGTCACTCATCCACCGGTACACATGTGGCATCACGATATAGGTCTTGCTGCACTGGACGGCTACAGCCCGCAGCAGCGAAAAAGCCCGAGGTGCTTCCACGTCACGAGCAATGCCAACTGAACCTTGGACGCGCCCTCAACCAGTCCACCTACATTACCACCTGTACATACTCGACCTGCTCATGTGAGGGTCTTCCCACGACGCCGCTCACTCTTCTTTATATTCCTTTGGCCTCGTTTCGTTTTGGCACCGTCCTCCTACAGTCCTTGTCCAACGCCCAAGGTCACCAGGCACACTAGCTCTCCACCACCCGACTACGTCGGTTCGCATGCCGTAATGTGTATCGCCATTGTGACGACCGCACATCCAGACTACCCCTTTATCCTCTTAAACAACCGCGACGTACGCCCACTTGCGCTCCTCTCCTGCCCCTCGACTCCCGTTCTGACTGATTGCAGGAGTACCTTCGCCGCCCCACCGCTCCGGCCCAGTGGTGGGCGCCTCCACATGACCACGTTCTTGGTGGCTACGACCTGCACCGCCCCGCCCACGGCACCTGGTTGGGAATCACCCGCCAGGGCCGTCTGGCCGTCCTGACCAACTTCCGTGAGGAGGGCGTTGTCATTTGTGAGGAAAAGAGCCGCGGCGCCATTCCCAATGCGTGGTTGAAGCTGCCACCCACCTCGACCGAGACGACGGCCGACTTTGGCCAGCGGCTGGTCGAGGAAGAGCAGGTCAAGGGCGTCGGTGGCTTCAGTCTACTGTATGGTCGTCTCCAAGACGTTGTTCAAAAGCGTCACGACGACGGTCATGCCAATGGCGCAAATAGCAGCGGTTCAAAGCACCGCAAAGGTCTCGCCATCCTCTCCAACCGCACGCCCGACGTCCACGGCTTGATTTGGGTCGCCGGCGAGCCGGGCGAGACTCACGCCCTCAGCAACTCGCATTACGGCGACAACTCGTGGCCCAAGATTGTCCGCGGCAAGGAAGCCACCAAAGCCGCCGTCGAAGCCAGTGTGGCTGCGGGCGAGACGCGCGACCAGCTGCTCGAGCGCCTCTTTGGCGTGCTCAGTCAAGACAGCTTGCCCAAACACCGGTCCGGCGAAGCTTGGGAGATTTATCTGCGCCAACTGCGCAACAGCATCTTCATCCCAGACATTGGCCGCGAGGGCGACGGTGTCGTGACCAAGCCGACGGAGGATATGTCCTTTGCAAAGAACGGAGATGAGACTGCGACGACCGCGGCCAGCGGTATCTACGGCACCCAGCGGCAGTCGCTAGTGGTGGTTGACCGCGACGGCAACGTCACGTTTGTCGAGAGATCTTTGTTCGATGCACAGGGCAGGCCCGTTGAGAGGGGCAAGGGGGACCACAAATTTGAATTCCAAATTGAGGGATGGTGATGCTGGCATTTTGGAGTTGAGGAGTGCTTCATTGTCAAAGATACCTCCTGGAGCGTTCAGTACAGCACAGCACAGCAGGCGCATGAATGCACGGTTGAATTGCCCTTTGGCTGAGTCGGTGCCCAACTGGATCTTGGTATTCTCGGTTGTCTTGTGTACATGTAGAATGGCCCGCCCCGTCCAAAGTGGTACAGAACAGACGTGCAGTGCAGTATGCATGCCGGCAGCCGGCAGCGGGCATACTGACACTGCATCAGCATACTCTTCTTACCGCCACACTCTTCTCAGACAATGTACAAAGCTCTTGCCAACTCTCCACTTTGACAAATGGTCTTTTCTGCCGGTGATGTTGGGCCCTCGACGAATTTGAGACTATTAAACAACAGCAGCATTGAGTAAAGCATGCTTACGTATCTCTTGCCCCTGTCTCCTCTTATCTCAAAGGATACCCACAGCGGCCCCAGCACGTAGCCGAGTTGCCTTCTCCTGATTTGCGTGGATGTACGTGGAATCCTTTGCTTACGCTTCACCGCTGCTCCGTATGATGCTTCCTACGCGGCGCCAGTTAGCCAGCCAGCCAGGTGCTGATAGACTGTCATGACTCCATCTATTCATTCACCTGCATGCACGTGTCCTCTATCCAGCATGTGCAGCCGTAAAAGCTTCGCCTGGAGATCCGCTGACAAAATGCTCGTAATCACGTACCATCACCAAACGCTGCATGCGCCTCTCCGCAACCAAGTCCCGCCGAACCGTCGATAAAACGCAAAAACGCCGCCTCCCCTCCAACAACAAGCGGGAGTGGCCTAGTGGTTAAGGCGCTGCTTTCCCATCATTTGGTTTCGCCTCTAAGCGAAAGAGACAAGCAGAAACCGCGAGGTAAGTGCCCGCCTTCCGCATGGGGATGAATGTCGGCTAACGGGCGCTCTACAGTTCGAATCTTGCCTTCCGCACATCTTTTTTGGCTTTTTGACGGCTGGAAAAGTGACTGGGGAGAGGGGGCTCGTTCAAGGTGTTTCTTCTGTCCGGATTATCATTTTGGTCTTTGAGATAGCGGAGGGTTTAGAAGCTGCAACCGAGTGAGCCACAACGGGAGTAGAGAAGAAGCCTACAGGTGGGAAACTAGAACAACTGCTTCTTTTCGTTGTCTCGTAGAGGAGCTCATCACCAGGAGAGGGAATATTTGGTAGTCTTCGGAGGCAGTCCATTTGGTTTTTTGGGACGCCGTTTGATCCAATGGCGATGACGGACGGGGTTTTTCTTCGTCTTCCTCCTCCTCTAATGCAGTATATCTGTTAAGACCCCTTTTGAGTTTCGCGGCCCAGGTAGAAAGCTCTTCACACCCCATCCAGCAGCCCCCGCCTCTTCTCAGGTTTTCATGCCGTGGCATCCATGGAGCCCAAAAGAAATGGAGTAGCAACGTCCCTCTCACACCACACCCTCTCTTAATCCTCTACTCCCTCTGCAACACAACCGTCAAGCCCATCAAGCCCAGCATGACCGTCTTCAACCACGGGTACTCGCTAAGCAGGATCGTCACGTATCCGACCCACGGGATGAAGCCAAATACGCTGCCAATGACGTCCTTTTCGCGGTTCAAAAACGACTGGCCGCGCGCGTACAGCTCCGTGTCGTCGGCGACGTTGTTGTCGCCCTTGGTCAACAGGCGCAGAGGGTTGGGTCTAGGTACGTCAGTTCATGGTTCTTCAGCCAGCCGACTCCAATCCACCACTGTTTCTCCCCCTCCATTCTCCTCTCCGTCTTTGCAGCGACCCAAGAAAAGAAGGAAAGCAGGCCCAACTCACCCTCCTCCAAACCTCCTCACGACGCGATGCACAATCGGAATGTCCTTGCCGCGCACGTTGTACACGACGACCTCGCCAATCCGCGTGTCCATGGCCCGATTCCACAGGAACAGCAGGTCGCCGCGCTGGAACGCCGGCTCCATGCTGCCCGACAGCACCACGACGATCGGCGACGGCGAGTTGGTGGCCACCGACAGCCCCTTCCACAGCATGAACGCCGTGCTGAGCACCAGAGCGAAGTTGAGGATCTGCGCCGCGATCTGCCGCGACTGCAGCCCCGCGAGCGGTCCGAGCAGGTCGTTGAGCATCGTATCGTGGGCCTGGTTGCCGTGGTTTGCTTTCGTGTCGTCGCCGAGGGCGGTACGCGCGCGTTCGTTGCGATGGAAGAGGCGACTAGTCGGGCAGAGATGCGTGGGCCAAAACTTGGCGAGTGGATTTACGGAGCTGCTCGGTGGGCAGGTGTGTTGGTCGATTGGTGTGTCTTGTGTGTTCGGCCGGCGCGGCCGTCAACGCTGTGGAATTGATGAAGCCAGGTGTTGACAAGGGTAGCTCGGTACAGAGGTAGGTGCGCAGGGCAGCGCCGCCGCGGCGGAGATCCCCGCCAAGAGTTACTATGCCTTTAAATACTCGCGGCGTCAAGAAGCCATTTGCAAAGACTGTTGACCTTGAACAGTGTCAATTGGTGCTAAATTCACTTTTGAATTTCTCAACGCTCTACAGTACAGTCCACTGCTCCAGTTTCCGTGTTTGACGTCCTTCCCTTAAAGAGGCCCTCATGATCGATGCAAAGGTATCTTTTGCCCCTTCCTCGTCCAATATCTAACCACCCACCGCAAAAATTAAAGCCCTAGGGCGCCAGGCTTTCCTTGCTTCGTTTCGAGGCCAAGTAAAAGACATTCGCCAGGCGTAGACAGAACCAAAAATCATTACTCAGAACCCGGGTTGCGGAAGTTGGCAACGAGGTTCGTGTATTGATGCGTCAACTCTAGCACGTGCTGCGGTAGGCTCGTTCCCTGAATGATGCTGCGGACCTTCAATGTTCCCTCTTCTTCGATGAGCCTGCGGATCATGAAGAGCAGCGACGGGGAGAACTGTTGCCATGTCAGAAAGCTCAGCGCAGATTTTGCTATTTGCCAACTTACCTCGGAGTACCACCTGTATTGCCAGCAAACAAGGCGGATGAGAGCTCCGAGCATCATTCTGATGTTGCCCTGCTGCTCGTACAATTTCAACATGCCCCGCATAGCCTTGGGCGAGAATTTGATGTTAAGACACGCCTGGTAGGCTTCCACGGCCTCATCATCGTGGTGCAGCCTCTCTGCGAGCTCGCCGAGAATCTCCCACTCCTCAGGGTTTTTCTTGTACAGCAATTGCTGCTGACGGTACTGCGCCATCTCAGTTCTCCAGATGGTGTACACGCGCAAGTCTTCGTAGAGAACCATGAAGAGGTTATCGAGCCAGCGCTCGCAGAGGCGCTTGTTGTGAAACTGTGTGTACTGGTTGTGGGAAGGATCAGGCTCGTCACTTCCGGCCTTGACTTCTTCTGAAGCAACAGTATTGGATGGTTTCTCCAAGGAATTCCCAGCCTCATTTGCGTCACTCTTGGTCTCTCCGTCTGGTGTAGGCTCGCCATTCTCTCCATCGCCATGGCCATTGGTTTGCGGGCTCGGAGACCTTATCGCGCTAGTGCTGGCATTCCGGCTTGGAGGGGGCTGCGGTTGTTGCGTCACCGCCTGCTTCTCGTGTCGATATTCCTCCTCCATGACAAAGACTTGGCTTCGTATCCTCAACAGTTGGTCCCATCCAATTTTCTTGGTTATCTTGGTAAGAAGCATGTAAGCCTTCAAAAAGGTTCCTCTGAAACCCGCAGCGTGAAGCTTCTTCAATGTCGGGTGGACTGCATCGACATCATTGGGACCGGTGCTATCGTCGATTTCATCGCACACGCTCTCGGGCATGAGAGGAAGGTTGATCTTGAATGGCTCCGGTATGCGAGGTGCGTCTTTGTCTTGATAGGTGAACATTGGGCAGGAATTGAGGGTCAGAAGCGCGAGATCCCATTGCTCCAGGCTGACATAAATCTCGGCCAATCTAGCCCAAGTGCTGAACTCACTTGGCGCAGACACAACACTCCTCTTCGCAATCTCCAGCGCCATATCAGCGCGTCCCTTCTTGTTGAGAAAATCAGCCTGGCAATCCAACAGAGAATAGTCCATGGGGAGCTCCTGGATCGCGTCGTGCAACAGCTGAACAGCCTTGACTTCTTCGTCGGCCGAAATGTAGACTCGGGCGAGCAGTGATGAAATTTCCGGGTCTCGGGAGCGAAGCTTTTCGAAAAGGTTGATTCCCGACGCGTAGCGGCCGCTGGTATGAATATAATTGAGAAGGCCAGTCGTCAGGTGGTTGGAAACGAGGTTTGGAACCTGGATTTCTGGATCGGAACCGAGTTGCCAGCCTAGAATGTGTCAGAATTGAAGTGCGGCCAACTGGGACTGGGGCAGACCATTGAAGAAGAGCCGCTCAGCGGCATCCAAAAATTTGTGCTCGGCCTCGGTGCTTGTGATGGGGTTGAATCTTCTGACTCCGATGATCTTCTTGATTTGGTCGCCCGAGCCGTCATCTGCGTACGAATATGCCCGCAGCACGCTGCAAAGATACGTCTCAAGCCACAGCTCATCTGACGCAACGCGCTTCTCTCCCCGCTCATCGATGCAGTAGCTCTCCACCGTTCCGGGAATCGCTACCTGGACACGCATGTCCAGCCGTGAAAAGGCATTGTAACAGCTTGATCCGTCAGCTTGGATCCACGTAGGCTTCGGTGATGTTTTACCAGTATAGTCCAGAGACGACCTTGTGGGTTTTGTCATTTGGGGAGTAGGTCAAGGTGTTTATGTAGGCTGCAAGACTTGCGGACGAGGAGGCATCGACGCCGGTTATGTGGTGGTATACTCCGGCCTGTACGTTGGTTAGCCCGGCTGCCTAACCCAAGCGTGATTTGCGCCTAATGGAAGATCGAGTCGACGGACCTTGTTCGCAGACCCCTTTTGCTGTTTTACTAGGTGGACCAAGTCAGGAGGACCCAATTCACGCAGGGTCTGCAAGCTTTCTGTGCGGAGATCGACGACGGATTGTATGTCGTCCTCATAGATCCTGAGAGAAGACACGTCAGCATGATAATCGCAATTGAGGACCCAACTGGCATTGACGCCGACAGCCACAAAGTATGAGGATATTTCAATGGGAGGTCAAATTCGAGCGACGGCAGTATCCAATGCATGCGCGAGAGGTGCTGACGGCGGGGGCTGCATAGCTGGCCAGTAAACGGGATTTGACCTACTCGGGGACCGCTGGTTGAGGAACCATGGCTGTCGGGCAGAATGGTGTGTTTGAGCGTTGCTATAGCGGCAGCATCAATTATCGACGGAGCTGTTTAGACGAGATGGAGGGAGAAGACGAGAGACGTCCAGGCGCATTGCTGTTGAAGGTCGCAGCGCAGCTCCGCCGTCCTGACCTGGAGCCCCCAGCCCGGCAGGGCGTGCACGGGCCGCAACGCCGACGCGGGAGCTGCGCATCATCCCTCCGGCCCAGATCCACCTCACTCTACACGTTCACCGCGGCACCCAACCCCACATCCAGCCCTCGGTTTGGATCGTGGGCGCGCACAATGGCAAGTTCTTCCCTCTCAAGTCGCTTTTCCAGCTTCAACTGACGCGTAACGCGACGCAGTCGGCCTTCAAAGCGCTCAATATTGAATCTGACGTCGAGTCTGATGATGAAATCGACAACACCAAGGAAATCCAGATTGAGGAAGCTCTGAAGCTCTACCAGACGGCGCTCAAATACCACTCGGAGGGACCTCGTTCTTTCAGTCAAGCTGCGGAAGCCTACAAGGCCCTATTTGAATCCGAAATCTTCAACTACACCGAATCATTGTCCGAATTCCGCCGCAGCGCTCTCCATGGCGACCCCGACTTCGACTTGCTCTTTCAAGAAGACTTCGATGCCGGTCCAGTGCAGGCAGCAGGCGGCGCAGACTCGGCTCCCAATACACTGCCCCAGATCCTGCACCTCTCATACAAAAATCACGGACAATTCTTGTTGGAAGCGCTTCATCATGAGCTGGGAACCTCTCAGCTATCGTCCTCATCAGACGCTCCGTTGCAACTCTTCGCCGAGGCTCTGGATAAAGATGATACGGATCTAGACCTGTGGTCGCGGGCTGCCTCAGTGGCCGCATTGGCAGGCAGTAGCAGGATCACAAGGTTTTGCCTTGAGGCCGTTCTCGAAGGCGACGACGAGGGCCTGGACAGCATTATGAGGCTTCCTGGACTAGAAGAAGGATTTGCGGGCCAACAACTTCGAGAATTAGTGGAAAAATTAAAAGATGAACTGTCTCTCGCGCTGGCGCCACTTTCCGATTTGCGACGGAAGCGACTTTCAGCTGCAATAAAGAAGCGTCTGGCCCCTCTTACTTTTGCTCCACTCCCGGCCGAAGTGCAATTGCGCAAAAAGCTACAAGACGCGTTTGACAGCCCACCTTTTCAAGTCACCTTGACCCCAATATCAGCCACCTGGGCTCACGTCGGCGATGCCATATTGACCGAATACATTCAAGGGCTCCAACAGCAAACAGAAACAGGACCTGGTGCATTAGTGGCACTCCAGCTTTCAGCCCACGAGTCTGTCCCCGTCAACCGCCCTGGAGGCAAGCCAGAAGCGAAGCAGGATTTTCAAGATGGCGACGGTCAAGACACGAAAGAGCAACTCCAAACAATAGCGGCCGCAAATGGGGACAGTGAGATGAAAGATGCCGGGGACGACACACGGACTTCAAAACCCGCAGCGGCAACAAACGGCCATGGCGCAGCGATCGATCAATCAGAGAGGCCAGGTGGTCCTTCCAGGAAGCGCTCAACTGAGTCTGCCGGCCTGGCTGAGACAGCTGACAGTGGTCGCGTCAGGAGCAAGAGGATACGGGCACGTGAATCCGTTGGGGATAGCGTGCTCGGCACCGTCCCTGACACATCTCACCAGTTCTATGAGTCGGATATTACTCAGTACGAGCAGGCAGATGACTGGCTCTTTGAGATCACTGGCGAGATTCTTGCAAAGTTAGGCATCAATAGCCTGGGCTCCCCCAGAAAGCTGCGAGATGTGCTTCGGAGTCAAGGCGAATTCGAAGAGTCTCGAAACGCCAGGTTGGACATTGCCGCGAAGGATCTTTATTCGGTCCTCCAAAACTGCACACCGCAAGCAGCAGCCATCCTTACAAGCGGAGATTCAATTGACTTGCTGGGTGGCGCTTCACGCGAAGCAGGCCTAAACGCGTTCCTTGGCTATACCAAGTCCCCGGGCGCGAATTCCTCGACCGGACCCCTTCTCGTTGATGAAGGATTGCTGGCTTGGTCGCAAGGTATCGAGACTGGTCGTCCAGCCAAGGAACTGCTATGGTCATGGTTGCAGGCTATGATGAGATCTGATGGCATGTCGACAAATAGATACCAGACGGACCAAAGGTCCAGCTATTTGCGTCACCAGTGGTCCGAGGATCTGAAAAGAATCGTCGTCCAAGCGATTGTCAACGCCGATGATCTTATCTACCAAAGGCTCTCAGAGGAAACTGCAAGGCTGGATTCGAGACTTCTACAAGCCCAGGCCTCGAAAAAAGGTATTGAACTTGACGAGCAGGAAACGTCTATGATTGAAATGGTTCAATCGGTTTTTGAATTGCACCTCGATGTGTACTCCTTGATCAGACATCCAACGTCGAGCGTGGACATTTCGACCCAGACTTTGCAGCGAGAACGACTTGAAAGGTGGGTCTTGCTTGCCCGCGACGCCATTGCCTACCGTTCAAGCTGCAAGAAAACTTCAAGCATTGACGAGTTGGATTTCCGACATCTCTGGTCTTCCATTTTCCATCTCAGCGTCTCCGAAGACACGTCTCAGGATTACATCGTTGCATGCATCGAGGAGTTGAAGACCATTGCCGGCCTTCTTGATATTCCAGTGGTACATTTGCAAAACAACGCAATCATGCCCGAGCTTTCAGTCGACGCGGCCCAGCGTGAATTGACCAAGATTAACATGAAGGACGCATTCATGAAAGTCTTCCAGCAAGACGAAAATGATCCGGTCACTGTCATTGAAAGCCTGGAGCCGATATTGGAATCATCGTGTCAAGGAGACTCTCAGCAAAATAATCGACATTCTGGCAGATTGGAAGTCGCAGACAGCCAAGACGACTTTGATAACTCCTCGCAACAATCTGATCTGGGTGACAAGAACGAGCAGACGGCAGCCCAAGTCAGGCCTGGTCCTTTGCAGGCCATGATCCAATTCGTCTCCAACGCCAACGTATCGTTGCGTCTTTCATTGTGGCAACGTCTTCGGCAGGCATACGATGCAATCGACTATCCTCCAAAAGTTGTTTCGTGCTACTTGCGTAGTGTCGAGATACTCGTCGAGGACGTGAAGAGCGCGGCTTACACCGAAGATGCTCCAGAGCAGAGGTCAGCTGAGCTGCTTAAATGGCTTCGCATCATCGACGAGATTTTTGTCAAAATCCTCAAAAATTTTGGGTTGGAAAACATGTTCGAGTGCATTGACGAGGCTCACATGCGTTCGTCTTTGAACGCCATAGGCGAATTGCTCTGGCTTCTCAACACGACTAACGTCTACGAGGACCTGGTCCGAGTCGGTCAGCTCAGTCAACCCACGTTGGAAGGCCGACCTAGCCCTGTGCATCATACAGTTCTGGCCAAGCTCCACGAGATTCAGCTTCGTGGCTGGATGGTTCAGTGGCTTCTCCTAGGCGACGCAATGGAGTCCAACCCAGAGTTGTTTCCGAATCCGAATGAGGACAAGTTTGAGTATCTTCGCCACCTGCACCATGCCTCTGGTGTTCGAGGATTCTGCGCTGCTTCAAACAAGCTTCTTCTCAGGGTCACGAAAGATCAGCTTTTGCGCTGGTTCAAAGACGGTGAAATCGCGGATGTTGATACGCGAGACACGGTGCTCTGCCAGGTCCTCTACGACTTATACAACTTGTTTTGCTTCACAAAACCAGCAGACAAGGCTGACCATCCCAGCGAATATGATCCGATGGATCAGAAAGCTGCTCTAAAGCTGCTCGATTTTGTCATGTACCAGACGCGTAAAGTAAGCCTCAAAGACTTGCACAAGACGCAACTTGGTGCTTCAATCGACGTGGTACATGGCCATCTTGCCCGAACCAAGCCAGCAGGGGCCGACGATCTTGCGTTCAACAGGTTGAAGTACATGTCGTTCATCAAGTCGCCCATCAGAGATACCGACCTATACCGCTGCGCAAGGGGCGTCGGGGCACTATCGACAAAGCCAATAGCCTCCAAAAACGCTCGGATCGCATCAAAAGGATGGTACTTTCTCATGGGCAGCCTTGCGCTGAACCGTTTCAGGTCCCAGAATCAGAAGCGACAGGCTCCCGTTCCCACAGAAGATCTCAACATTGCTTCGGCGTTCTTTGTCCAAGACCTAGAGTATGATTCTGAGCGCTGGGAGACTTGGTACTTGCAAGCGCTCTCATACGACTACCAAATCGATGAGATGGTGGCGTGGTCGGCTGAGAAAGTCAACAGAAATGACCCTGATTTAATACAACACCAGAGGGCAGCGATACATTGCTACGCAATGGCAGTGGCCACGGCTATCCGACACGCGGACTCTTCCGACAGAACCCAAGACAAATTGGCGCAACTCTATGCCGACTATGGCATGAGAATGTATGCATCTACGAGGGATCCGTTTGCAATGCAGGTGTTCGCTTTCAAGGAAGCCGAGACCAGGTTCTTCAGCAAGCATCAGGTTTTGAGGGAGGCCCCATTCAAGCCCATGTCCGAATATTCGGCCTGGAATTTCGCTGCTGGACTGTTCCAAAGGGCAATCAATCGCAGGCCCGACTACTGGCTCAATTACTACATGCTGGGCAAGTGTCGTTGGAAAATTCAACACAGGGTCTATCATTCCCACCTCCAGGTCGCGACTGAAGCTACTCTGAATGCGTTCAAACGAGCTATAGAGGAGCTTCCAGAAAAGAGGGGGTCAAGGGATGCAATCCTCGAGCCACATTACAAGCTGCTATCGGTGCTCCACAAAATGGTCCACGCGAAAGACGGACATATGAGGTCGCCATACCACGCCATGGTAGATCTTCAGATCACGCCCTACGCGAGACAGGTCCCCATGCCTCTTTCCAAACATAGTCATATTATGGAGGGTGATCACGAGGCATGGGACGACTACTGTCTCAAGGTGTTGAAGGTCATTCGGCAGGCCGACAAGTCCAACTGGCATCACAGAATGACCGCAAGGGCTGCCCAGATCCAGTATGGCGATCCACGACCAGAAGAAGCCTTCATGTCGGCCCTCGCCGCCAAGACTGAGCTCACACAGCAAATATTCACCAAAACAATGCAGCTACAAGTATGGAAGCCAGAGTACGAGCGTTTGGGTCGTCATTTTGTCTACACCACACGCTATACGACATTCTTCATCGAGCTGCTAGCTCAGACAAATGACAGAGCAGGAATGGAGGCACTGGCCAAGAGAGTGAGACGACGAAATCACGAATTCTACCAGCACGCAAGACTTTGGCAGTCTCTGTGCCAAACCTATCTCAAGGTAAGTGTCTACCCCCAAAGGCAGACCTCTTTTGTTTCTAACATTGCTCGTAGATGCTTCGAAAAGCTGCAAAGATTCCCGAAGGCCATGAGGATGCTGTCTTCAAGGCCATTAATCACGAAGAATGGCTCTTCTGGGCCGGCAAACTCGAAGTGTGGTGTCGAACGCAGGGACACACGTCGCCTGTCTATGAGGTCCTCACAGAAGCCATCGAGCTTCGGCGCTTGAACAATAACCTCATGAAGGCAACGCTGATTGACGACCTCATTGGCGACACCTACGCACTGCTGTACCAACAGGTCGTGCCGGAACTGATGGCCGAATCTGGTCCTGCTCCCACATCTGAAACAACGCAGCCTCAAACTGGTGCTCTGGCAGCTCCTGAGCGGACCAACATGATGTCCATGCACAACATTATGAACATGGACGGAACTTCGGATCCTCAGGGACAAAACCCAGCATTCCATGTCTTGAACCTGCAGTCCTCGGCACAGCCGCAGCCAACACCAGCGGAACCCCCCACGACAACAGCCGGTCCCAAGACCCGGGTTAAGGGTGTCGGGCGTCGAGAGCTCATGCGCAAAGCTGATGCCGCCGTCACCCGTCCAGCCGCTGCTGCTTCCACAACAACCATTCCCATACGCGCAACGCCGACACCAAAGTCGGTGCCGCCCGCAGCTGATGCCACTGCCGGTGCAGCTGAGGATCGGGAAAAGGTTAAGGAGGAGCCAGAAGCAGAAGGCGAAGCAGAGGTAGAGGGCGAGGCAGAGGCCGAAGCCGAAGGCCAGGACGAGCAGCAAGAAGCCGCGCAGGAGACGGCAGAAGAGGGGACGCAGGAGGAGACGGAGACGGGGACCGGCGCTGCGGAACCGAGCGCGCCGGCCAGCGGGCACGACAGCGCGGGCGACAACGCCGACGACGAGAGCGAGTTGAGTGATTTGGACGAGGACATGGAAGAGCCGGAGGAAGAGAATGCGGAGGGCTTTGCCAAACACAACGGGGCTGGTCCCAGTTGAGCAGCCGGTGTTGGTCTCGAGGCAAGGCAGCTTTTCCTATCTAAGCCGGGCGATACGGGAAGAACGTGTGGAAATTGAGGTCTGTTATGAGCAGGTGAACTCGAGAGATGCTCTAATCATTGCTGCATGAGCTGACGGAGTGCGTCCGTCATCGTCCCTGGCGTCGGGCGCTGGCATTGGCGCAAAGAGCATACATACACACCATCGGTTTAATGGTGAGCTTTGTTGATTTCTTGTCTGGAGACTTTTCGAGCTGCCCAGGCTTCCTTCCCACGTGCTTGTCAGAAGGCCCAAGTCCAAGTGCTTGCTTTCTACATTGGACGACAGTGAAAGGTATTCGCCTACAATTAACTTCTCTGGTGGTGCACTGCATGTGTCATTTTCAATGTGTATTCCATGCCCATCCTCTAATACTGTGCAGTAAGCTAAGGGAGATCACATGGCGTGTCGGACGAGGTAGTAGGTACCTTATTCTTTCATACTTTTTAGTCACAAGCTACGAGTGTGGATGGGACTTGTGTGGCGGGAAGGAAGTAATCATGAGCAGCACACTGTGAGATGGGCGCTGGATAGTAATCATTCATAAGCAGACCTTTGATTTCTCCCCGCCTATTGAAGATGCTAGTAAAACGAGAGCAAGCAGAGTCAAAAAGTCGAACCGCCTTGTAAAATCGACTGTGAAACGGACGCGCTGTTCATCCTCCTCTCGAGCAGATTAAATACACATCGCGCTGACAGACCACATATTACAACTTACTCCCCGTCTTCCCCTTGACACCCGTAACCCTCACGACCGCCCGACCATTGCTCAACACGACCTTGCCGCCCTCGACCCTCGTGACAAACCTGACCTCGTCCCAGCCCTGCGGCTCGCCCTCGGCGGGGCCCGTCCGCCAGAAGTCGCTGACGAGCGTGTCGCCCGGGCGCACGGGGCTGGCGAAGCGCGCCTGGAACGACTTGAGGTTGGCCGGGTCGGAGCCGCCAAACGACGCCAGCAGCCCGTGCGCCGTGGTGTTCCACGAGTACAGCCCGTGCATGATGGGCCCGCCGAAGCCCATGGCTTTGCCTGGCTCCGGCGTGGCGTGCAGAGGGTTGTAGTCGCCGTTGAGACTGCGGGCGTGGGGGGGTTAGTGTTTGGTCGGGAGGGGAAGGGGCGACATACCGGTATAAGTGGGCGGTCTCTGGACCGGTCTTTTGGACAAAGGTTGCGTCGGGCGAGCGGTCCGTGGGTGGCGGGTAGTTTACTGCCTTGGGACCTGTGCGTTGTGCGTAAGTAGAGGTCGTTGCTGCCTTCGTTTTGCAGGCGCGTCTCCCGGGCTGTGCCTCTCTCAACTCTCTCCTCCCCTGAGTTTTTTTTTTTTCTTTTTCCTTTGATGTTCCGTCCCATCACTCCAAATCCAGGGTTCCCATCCAACAAGAAATCAGGATAGTCAAAAACTCACCCTTCGGTCCTCCCCAACCCCCCTGGCCAACATAAAACCCGCTCCCAACAACCCGGCTATACACCTCCCCAGTGCTCTTCTCCACCAGCAGCGTCTCCGTCTCGACCACGGTGCCCGGCTTGCCCTTGTCGTAGACGCCCAGCACCTTCTGGCGGATCTCAAAGGTGCGGCCGGCGCTGGTGACGGGCAGGGGCTTGAGGACCTCGATGCGGCGCTCGCCGTCGACGGTGCGCTTCGAGTCGAAGGCCGGCACGCCGGGGATCGGGGGCCCGCCGCCGGTACGCGCGTAAAAGTCGACGACTTCTTGGTCGGTGAGCTTGAAGGGCAGGATCAGGGGGTACGTCGGGAACGCGGCGAATTTGGGATGCAGTTCCTGCGGCGAAGCGCGTCAGCTACGTGATGTTGACTGCTTGGATGCTATATATGTATACGACTAGACTCACGTAGAGAAAGTGCAGCTCGTCGACCGTGCAGCCGATGCTGTTGGCGAAGAGCAGCAGGTCCCGCTTCAACCAGGCGACCTCGATGGGCGGGTATTCGAAGCCTACACCCGGACCTTGGTTTTGGTTGCTCATTTTGGCTCTTTCTTTCTCTTTCTTGGCGTTGGATAGATTGATGACTTTTGGATGCCTCCTCTTTATGGTTGGCTTGCTACGATGGAAAACCTGGTCGTAGTAAGAAGCGACCAAAAGGCAAGAATGGATGATGATTCTCTCGGCGTTCTTCAGGCGGTGTCAAGACACAATTCGGTGTAAGAGCAGCCACTCAAATGCAGGATCTCACAATCAAGCCCAAGGAATCAAGGTAGAGGGGGAGAGAGAGCAGGAAGAAGTACGCAATGCTGTCAAGCAAAAGTGTCTGTCCGTCGGCGGGGAAGCTGGGGGGGTTATGCTGTTCCCCGTGCACTGGCCAATGCGTCTCGCTTGCTGACGTGCTGCTGCGGTGGGGTGCAGACTGCCGATACCGAGGCATCAGCCGGGGTCCGAGGGGTCGTCTGGTCTGTCGACTAATCCAACTCCTCTTTGCCAGGCTGCTTGGGTCCACATTGCTTGACATTTTTATCGCGAGCACAGGGGACTTGAGTTGTATCTAGAAGGGTGACGAAAGCCTCCAGGAAGTATCATTGCGTGTGAAGTTTACGTGCTTCTGACCTGACCTAATCCGAAGCTTTGCTCGTGAGTATCAAGATGGACACAGGCAGCATCCAGCATAAGTAGGAGATGGTAGGAGATGGGAGGATGCAACTGCCTATGCCGTTGCCTCGGAATATGGGCGAAATGGATACATTTTAACGTGCTGCTCTGTCGACTGACAAGAAGCCGATATCAGGCTGAAAGTATCAATCTATAGTGACTTTTGTCCTCACAACTCTTTCTGAACAAGTTCATTACCAAAATTCACCCTGTTTTTTGTTTTGGATGCGCCAGCCTAGGTACACTCAGTCCATTCCATCCCAGCCAGCCCAGCCAACGCCTCTGCGTTGCTGGCCACGGACAAATTGTTTCACAACCTATGTACAGTACATGGCTCTTCCATTCCATCCTTTACCACCGCCGCCACTATACCACCATATCCATTACACCTCGTCACGTGTCTTTGGTTTCATGGTGGGAACGTTTTGATTCCTCGCTGTTTGTTGTTCGTCATTGGGGGTTGAATGGTTGCCGGAACTCAATCGCGCGCGAAACACTGAAAACAAGAAACCGAACAAGGAAAAATTGACGTGGAAGAAAAGGGCAAAGGGGCGCTGAAGTTAAATTGAATCGAGCGAGACCGCGACGAGAAAAACATGCTATGATGCTCCGTCCAATGCAAGGTTTGATGGAGGAAAGGGGGAAATAAGAAATCAAGGAAGTAGGGGGCCAAGTGCGGACGAACAACTCCAGCGTGGAAGTGCAAAAGTCAAGGGGCTGTTGGCTTCCCGCCAAAAGGGCTTCGCAGTGGCAAGCTCCAGGCCTCTCGAAGCGCGTGCCGTTTCCGTGAGCAAGCAGCGACCCTGGTGTTGTTCGCAATCTTCCACCGAAGCCGGTGGTTTGATTACCTGATAAGATGAGCGCCAGGGTATCGCGAGAATAGCAGAAACCGCCCATCAAGCATTGTTTGCTTTGTCATTTCATAGTGACCAAACCGGTAACCGAAACCATTTGAATCAACTTTTGACCCAAAAACCCGAACGAAGCCGAACTGTCCGAACAGCAACGAAAGGCAGGAATAATGCCCTCATGTAGTGAAAAGCGCAAGAACCCTCTCGACCCAAGCATACTTGCCCCGGTCTCAAGGCCAATTTTGAAGCCCGGGATCCTCACGGTGCCGTCTCCTGTCAGACCTCAAACCCAGCACCGTTGGAGTTGTTGAAGATGCTTTCATCTGTCTCTGGATGCCCGCCAGACTCGATGCCAGTCATTCTATCGCCACGCGGCTGCTTCGGCGACTGTGTCCAAGGCTCCTGGACCTTTACGTCCTCGTCCATGGGATCCATATTACCAAAGTGCTCTTCCATGTGGCTGTCGTCGACGAAAGTGAAGCCCTTGAAGTTGGCTTGTACTGTGGGTGAGAGAGGCGTCGAAGCAGGGTTCATGCCCGCAGCAAGTGCGGCCGCACGGGCGTTGAGAGACGTTGCTTGGTTCAAAGCATTGGTGAATTCGGGATCAAAGTTGGACGTGTCCAGTTCAGACTTCAACTTGGGTTTGAAAGGCGGGACCAGGTTCTTCTTGGATAAGGCCTCCCAATCAATGTCGGCGAAAAAAGGATGGGCCTTGAGCTCCTCGGCGTCTCGATTCGCACCCAGCCTGTGCTTCGGGTTGCGGTTGAGCAGGCCTTTGACAAAGTTGCGGCCTTCGGTGCTGAGTGCATCGCGAGGGAAACGAACCTTGCCGAATGCGATGTTCTTGTACATTTGCTGCGTGTCTTCGGCATAGAAAGGGCTCCAGCCGCAGCACATCTCAAAGACCAATACACCGAGAGACCAAAAGTCGACCATCTTGGTGTATCCATGCTCGTCGAGAAGAACTTCGGGGGCAAGGTATTCCGTAGTGCCGCAAAATGTGTTGGTTGTGGAGTCCTCGGTCAGATTGGCCTTGGAGAGACCAAAGTCGCAGAGAGCAATGTGGCCATTGGCGTCCAGGAGGATGTTTTCAGGCTTAAGGTCTCTGTAGACAATGTCGTGTTCGTGAAGGTGCTGCAGAGCGAGGATGAGTTCGGCAATGTAAAACTTGGCGCGGGCCTCGTTGAAGCGTCCTTCCTTTTGCAAGTGCCAAAACAGCTCTCCTCCAGACATGTAATCAGTTACCAAATACAGGTCGGTTGGCGTTTGGAACGAGAATTTGAGCCCAACGATGAAAGGCGAGTCTGCCATGGCAGTCCGCACCAGGATGTTGCGCTCTCCCAGCGTGTGGGCAACCTCCTTCTTTTGCACAATGACCTTCTTCGAAAGCACCTTCATCGCGTAAATACGGCCCGTATCCTTCTTGCGCACCTGGAACACTTGGCCAAACGTGCCCTTGCCGATCAGCTTGAGTATCTGGAAATCTTCGGGTCCAAATTGCTTCTTCTCTGCCCGCTGGAATTTTAGACGCAGGCGAATCTCTCCCGTGACGAGATCTTGTTCGCCTTCTCTTGGCTCGAGGTGAAACCATGTGTCCAGGCCCTTTTCGTGTTCCACCAGAGCGGGGCAAAATCTGACGTGTCCCAGGAACGCCTCCTGGTTGGACTTGTCATACACCGAAACATCTATCTCGGCATGATCACCCACGACGTCACTTCGAGCGCGTCAGCCAAATGCATCGACAAGTTGAGCAAGTGACTTACAAGGTCGCCTCGTGGTCCCATTTGGGGTTTGTAGTTTCATCAAGTCTCTCCCGAGAATCGAATCCGTGGCTGGAGCTCTGCCGGCTCCGCATGGGAATCGCCATGGGCCTTCCAGAGTCGCTGTCGGTGCGCATCATGGCCATGGATCCCCTTGGTGGTTCTTCCTCCTTCTTTGGTCCGGCGGAAATATCCTCTGCCCATTGGAACTGACACACAACATACGGATCCACGCTCGGCTTGAGCCCTCGGCCCTCGACGATGGAGACTACAAGCTTTCCCTTGAGCGCGGCGCAGTTGCCGGTTCCCGCGCCGTTGGAAGTGCTGCTACGCGTGGATTGCGAGGGGTTGGAGACGACGGGCGGCGGCTGCTTTGTTTCTTGAGATTGTGTCCTCGGAGTTTGCGGTGGCGTGTTCTGAGTACGAGCCGCGCTTTCAGTTAGCGTCCTGCTATCCTCGTGGTGTGCTGATGCCGAGGGGCGCCGCGAATCAGAAGGGGTAGCAACGGCAGGGCTAGACTGGGAGTTTGGCGTGGTTTTAGTTACTGGACTCGCAGGGTTCGCAATGTGTGCAGCGGAGACGGAAGGGTTCGTGATGGTGCTGGAGAGTGGGCTGGAGGGCGTGATGGTGTGCCGGCGAGCGGTGGGGACAGAAGTGCTCTCAACTTTACCGTTCGCGGAGCGCGAGCGGAGAGGTGCTGGTGTTGTTGTTGTTGTTGTTGTGGTGGTGGTGGGCCGATCTTGAGCGCTTCCTTCGTCCTTGCTCGCTCTGTGCAGGGAGGATGCAGATGAGATTGGAGGAGTTGGCAAAGAAAAGGATGGAGTGTCCTGAGGCGCCGCAGCGCGAGAAGCGGGGATGCCCATCTGCTCGTGCGGGAGCAGTGGTGGACTGTGCTCGCTGCTGCTGCCGCCAGACCTGCTGGGCGAGCTAGGAGCAGTCGGCAGAGCGTTGGCGCCTACCTTTTGTCCCGCACTCTGCAGCGCTCGGCCATCTCCATCCGCGTGTGCTGTGTTGGTGGTGCTTTGCATGGGTTGGGTGGAGGGCTCAGGGAGCGACGGTCTGGGACGGAAAACCAAAGGAATCGATGGGATGGAAGAACGAACCTGGCCAAAGTAGCTGAGTATGCCTGGCTGTCGCTTGTCTGTCGGGTCGGGGCGAGGTGTTGCGGCGCCCGGGGGCGTGGAGCTGTTGGAGCCGATGTGGTCGTGCTCGTCGTCGCCGACGCGGCTGGGAGCGGCAACGTGGTCAGCGGACGGCATGGTTGGGTAGATGGAGGGGAGAGGAGTCGAGGAGAAGGAGAGGGGGGTGGTGGTGGTGGTTGAGGAGGGAGTTGAAGATGGGGAAGTGGAGTAGATGATGAAATGCGAGAGAAGGCTATTATTCTATTTCAAGAAAAATTGGGCGGATCGCAAAATCGAACCACTGGTCCCCTTGCTAAGCGAAGAGAAATGGCGTAGATCCATCCAAGCTAGGGCGGAGGGACTCAACGGCGGCGGCGGACTCGATGCAGCCTCGAACTTTTGACCGCATGGCGGCGGCCAGAAGTGCGATGGTGCGGGCGAGCGACGACGGGGGAAGGCAGAGAGCGTGGGTGGGTGGGTGCGGTGGTGCCGCAACGCAGCGCAGCGCAGCGCAGCGCAGGGCAGCGCAGGAGGAGCGTAGCGGTAGTAGCCGCGGGCAACAGAGGCGGCGCGCTTCACACTTACCTCTGACTGATGGCCTGTCGCAGCAGGTCGGTCGCTGAATGCGGGTTCAGGTCGTGGGATGTCGTCGTCATGTTCCTGGCGAGCCTCGGGCTGGGTTTTGAAAACGAGGACGGCGAGACGGACGACAGGGTCGGCAGAGCGCTGGCACTCTTGGAGGGCGAGGACAAGTCGGGTCGCAGGTTGGGACGGCGCGGCGGTTGTGATGGTGTTGATGAAAATTGTGGATGTGGTGGTGGAGGAGGATGAGTAGACGCAGACGGCGGACGAGGAATTACGGCGGGCGGAGGTTGGATGTTCTCGCGGGCATTTGTTGCGTTTGAATTCAGTATCGATGGCTTCGTCATTTTCGGACCTAGCTTGACCCGTCGGTCGCAGGGGGAGGACCGAACGGGAAGTTGATTGGGCCGGCCAAGGAGAGAGTGGGTCGTGGTCGAGGTGAAGGGGGCAACAGTAGACTCGAGAGAAGAGAGAGAGTATACCTAGAGAGAAAGCGCCCCACCCCGTTTCTTCACTTGACCGCTCGTTTGGAGGCCGACCAGGCCTTGCCCTTGGGCCAGCGAAAACAGCAGGGCGCCACCACCACCACCACTACTCCCACCACCCGGTGCGGCCCAAGCCGCTGACGGGGTCCTTTCAACACCGGAAGGGCATAATGTCAGGGCACACGATGAGGTGCATGAACTCTTCAGCTAACTACTTGACAGATCCCAAAGGACGCCGTGTACAATGACGGTCGACATATGTAGTGTATCTATGCTGTGCTGCTCGCCTGATAGGAAACACAAGCTGAAGAGAAGACGACGGCCAAATGCCCAGCCTGCCAGCTCAGTCGCTCCACCGAGGCCAGGGATGACCTGTGCCATGTCTGTCTCGCCGTTTAAACAAGTGGCTGGTGGCGCGGCTGGAAATAGCTTCACGTCAGCCAGCAGAGATGGATGATTATTCTGTGAATCCAAAGGAAAGGAAATCAGCGTCAGGCGGCCAAGGACTGACCTGACTGACTGAGCAGAGGGTACGGCCGGAGAGGAGAGCCATGCTGCTTTGAAATGGATAACCTGCTTCCCGCAGGTCCTGGTCTGGTCTGCAAGCAGATAAGCAACCGCGCGCACCTCAGGCACGCACCGGACGGCAAAGAAACGGAAGCTTCACGTCCAGCAGAGCCAGGGCAAGGAACTATGACGCGATGACGGCAGGGTCTCTCGGTGCGCGGCGGTGCTGTGCTGGCGTCAGCGGCACTCGCCGGAGATGGCTGGGCTCCGATTCGTGCGAGATAAGATTAGATCAGTCCGAATCAGATTAGATCAGATAAGATAAGATGCACCGTGGTCTTGGCAATCTCGACTTCGGACTTCAGTTGGTTGTCGTCTCGTCTCGCCTCGCCTCTGCTTCGCGCAAACACCTGCCCTGCCGACGCGCTTGCTCACCTCCGTGCACCACCGCCCACCGCACACCTCACCATGCCTCCCCGACGCTCGCGCGCCGCCGCCGCCCGTACGCCCCCCGCTCACCCGACGCCCGCCTTTTTTTCCTTTCTCTTCCCTTCTAACAACAACCTCTCCCATGGCAGGTACTCCCACGCCTCTCGTCAACGACTCCGACCTCGACCTTGCAGACGCGCCCGAATCCGCACAAGACACGCCTCAGCCAACCGATGTCGACCCCGACGCCCCCACCCCGGCCCAGGAACCCGACGATGACGACCATGTCGAACCAGACGTAGACCCAGACCCGTCCGAACGCTCCTCGCCCGTCGTCCAGCAATTCCCGCGCAAACGCCGCCTAGGACGCCCGCCCAAAAATCGCCCGCCCGACTGGGACAACGCCGATTCCAACAATGACAACGACTCGCAGAGAGGCACCCCGGCTAAGCGCCGTCGCGGTCGTCCTTCGACTGGCGGCTTCAGAGGCAGACCGCGCGGAGGCCCGTCGCACGTCACCCGCGTCCCCATTGACAAGGAAGGAAACATGATGGATGTGGTTGATGACGAGGTCGCCTTGCCTGAAGATCCCGAAGGCGAGCAAAAGGTGGACAAGATGGGCAACCTCAAGGGCGGCAGGGACTACAGGGTGCGCGTCTTCACCATCAGCGGCCGCGGCGACCGCCTGTACATGCTTTCCACCGAGCCCGCGAGATGCTGTGGCTTCAGGGACAGTTACCTCTTCTTCACCAAGCACATGCAACTCTACAAAATCATCGTGACCGACGAGGAAAAGCGCGACCTGATAGACCGCGAAATCATCCCCCATTCCTACAAGGGTCGTGCCATTGGTGTCGTCACCGCCAGGTCCGTCTTTCGCGAGTTTGGCGCTCGAATCATCATTGCCGGCAAGAAGGTCATCGACGACTATTATGCTCAGGCAGCACGCGCCAGGGGTGATATCGAGGGCGAGCTTGCGGATCCCAACGACCGTCTGCCGCCACCTGGCGAACCCTACAACAAGAACCAATATGTTGCATGGCACGGTGCTAGCGCCGTCTACCACACTGGTGGTCCCAGCGTACCTCTCCAAAATGGCAAAGCTCACCAAGTCAAGCGGAGGATAAACATCACATCAGCAAATTGGCAGTTTGAACATGCCCGTTCTGCCAGGCAAGTATCTCGGTAGCCATGCCCGTGGTGCTCTCGCTAACTCTGTGCAGTCGCTTCAATAGCATCCTCGTGGAAGCTCGACGGCTGAACCTCGCTGGCGCCTACGACCCCCACACGAATCAACTGCATTTTCCCAAGATCATGCAGCCGACACATGCCCGCTGGGAGCATCTACCGGCCGAGTCTGAAGAAATCGTTGAAGAGGACGTCTCCAAACAGACCAACGGGGTCAATGGTGTCAACGGCACGGCTCACAAGCAGAAACATGTCGACTCGACCTTTGGCAAGGTTCCTACTGTAGTGTCCCGCAATTTCTTGGTCATCGACACCCACTTCCAATCTGCGCCCATGACTGGCTTGGGAGTGCCTGGGCCGGACGGCGACTTTCGTGATGTTGGCGTCAACGGCTTGCCAAATCCATCTGAAGAGATCCTAGAAGATTTGCCAGAAGAGTGCCGCAAGGCACTGCAAGAGGCCAAGGAGAAGGAGCGCGAGTGGAAAAGAAGTTGGGGCTCGGAAGCCGTCGACGGTTGCAGGAACCAGCTCAAAATTGGGTTCCTAGGCGTGCCCGTTTGAGCTCCGAGTGCAAGCTTTACCAAGGATTCATGGATGGCGTTTGGGCGACGATGATTCGTTACGACTGATCTGATATCCCACTCGAACTTGTACACTAGGCGTGTGCCAATACCCGGCATGGCACCGTGGGAGCATTAACATTGATAGAGGCTAAACAAAAGCTCATGCTTGACCTCATTTCCTTTGCCTATCTAGTCCACCCCCTGCCCTTCCTTGCCTTTGAGATTGCGCCTGTCCGAGAATGTACACGCAAGACGAAAATAAACCCACTCGCTCGTGGTTGCGCAATGCATGGCGGGACCTTGGCCCAGACTTGGCATTCTCCAAACAGCATGCTTGCGGCGTCATGGAGAACAAAAACGTCCACAATGGCTTTTTTTTCTTTCATCTCGCCTCTGGCCATGTTCGTCCTTGTCTCGTCCCTCTCTAGACCTTTTCTTTCCCCGTACATATTCTCTCAGACAGGATCGAGTCTGCATCAACATCCAGGTTTTGCGGATAGCGACAATGTCTAGCACCAACGCTGTTGTGTGTCCAATTCCATTCGTCCCGGACACGGATTATCCCAACAGCAAAGGCTGTAAGTGTCATTCTGGAAACGGACTTGGTCGGTACTGACTTGAACAGACCTCGACGGCCGGTTTTGCGGCCTTAATCCATCGGGATCCGGACAGAAATGTTGTCTGCCATGTCCTATCCAAGATTGGGTATACAGTGACGGTAAGCCGACATTCAGAGACGAGTGATCCGCTTCAGCTTCTAACTGTCTAGGTTTCCTCTCCCATTTACAGACGGCCAACTGGCTTGGAGTTGCCTCGTTCTCCTTTATTTGCTTTCTCTTAATATCTTACTTGGTCTTGCCATCGAACAAGAGCGGCCGGCACTATCTCACAATTGGTACTGCCATTGCCGTCTTGTTCCAGACGGTACGTCGTTTCAAAGGGCCGCGGTGACTCTGCTGATATGCTCTAGCTCGGTCTATTCATACCACTTGGCACGAAGCCAGACCTGTGCTACGACAACATTACGCCGAACTGGCAGGCAACTGATAACTCCTGCGCGTGGTCCGGAGCGCTGCTTTCTCTCGGTTCGGTTGGAGTCGCATACTGGGGTGAGTTGTGGACAAAGACAAACTCTCGCCACATTGCTGACCGCCACAGTCATGTTGCGCGCCATCTGGCTCAACATTCGCGTCTGCTGGGACAAAGACCCAGGCAAATGGTTCATGATTTTCGCCATTGCCAGCGGCATCGCTTTGCCTGTCTTGTTTACGGCGCTCTCCGTCTCCATCACGGGTGTGGCCTACCGCGTGGGGCTGACTTGCTTACCCAACCATGATCATGCCATGGAGACCCTTTGGGTGTGGCAAATCATTTTTTCCGTCGCATCGCTTGTGATCCAGCTCGTCACAACCTTGTATTGCGTCTACATCTATGCACGCGTTCTGGTGCAATCGCGCGGACAGACCTTCGGCTCGAATTCGTATGGCCAGAATGCCCAGAAGCCTCAGACTGCGTGGCGGCGACTTAGACAGCTTCTGCTTCTCCAATGGCGGACCATCACGCTGACCCTCATCGTCACCATTGAGACTCTGTACTTTGTCCTGATTTTTTGGGCACAGGACAGGCGATTTGGTGAGGTCAATACAGCCGTTACGACAGCTAGCACTGTCCGCACTTGGAGCGCATGTCTAGTCCTGTCCCAAGGCAACAAGAACGACTGCATTCACTACACCAACAAGATTCGGCTGCCCGAATCGTCGGTGATGGGGTCGCTTGTATTGCTCGGGGTAAGTGACCCAAACTCTCTGGATCCGCTGTACTGACATTCTGTAGCTCATTGGAATGCAACACTTTCTCCTCCTCGCACAGCCGCGCCTCTTCCACGGTTGGTGGAATTTGATCAAGACGCACGGCTTCCGTCGCCGCGGCTCGGATGTGCCCTTGACCTCTCTGCTTCCACAAAACGCACAAAACCAGCGCGATAGCGCTACCTCTGCGCTACGCAGCCCGACTCCTAATACCGGCGGCACCGGCGGCAATGGCGGGAAAGATTTGGGCACACCCACAGCTGCTTCGCCCGCATCAAACACTGGCGCCAACATCAACGCATCCGACAAGACTCCTCCGAAAACTACAAATTCGACAACCACGACGCCTACGACTACCACACAAAAGTCCCTCCTTTCAGCCGAGACTACGCCAACTACTCCCAAGACCCCGGCCACGAGTCTCAACCTCTCTTCGCGTCCATCATTCTTCTCCCGCCGCGCCTCATCCCACACTCGGTCTCCGTCCCGCGGTGGCGCCATTGCGCGCTCCCTCGCCAACACGCCAACGCACCCGCACGACGGCTACGACGAATTCGACTCGGACGACGTGTACGGGCCAGATTCGGGGCACGCGCCGCCGCGCACTATCTCGCACCCATACGGATTCGCGCTGCCGTCGGAGCGAGCCAGCACCGTGACGGATCCGGCAGAGCGGCGGCGGCTGGCGCGGTCGGGCGACATTGTCGACTTTGACTTCCAGCAGTACGACCACGATGTGCGCAACAGCCGGAGCAGTGCGGGCAGCTTCGACGAAGCAGCGCGCGGCAACATGCGAGACAGCGGGAGCAGCTTCGGCACGCAGGGCATAGGTCTGGGCATTGCGTTGCCCGTGGGAGGGCTTGGGACGGGCCCGTGGAATACGCCCGCCGCTGCGCATACCGCTGGCAGGGGTTTGGACGAGGAGGAGGGAAGGCGCGCCACCAGTCCTGTCTCACACCCCTTGCCCCTGTCCAACCATCCAGAGTACTATGCTGCCTTTTCGTCGGCGACGGATGATTGGGACCATCATCGCCCGGTTACTCCACCCCCTCCTCCCCTACCTCTCAACTTTTCGCGAAGAGGTAGGGGAAATGGTACTGGAGGTCCTGGTCGCGGCGCTGGCGGTCCTGGTCCTGGTACCACGTCGACCGTGCCCAACAGCGGTGGAATGCATCCCACGGCTGCCGGACAGCGCAAAGCATCGTGGGCCGGATCTAGCGGGGCTGTGTCGTCCGTCGGGTCTTCCGTCGGGATGGGTGGCTCTGCCAAAGAACGAGACAGCATGGGCGCGAGTACTGGTCGCAGTGTATCCCCATTTGCGACGGGCGACTGGGAAAGAGTTGATCCCCATCATGTCGCTGCTGGGACGGGCCACGGTATCCAAGTATCCGACTACGCATCTTTTGAAGCCCAGCAGCAGCAGCAACACCATCGTCGGCCGCCCTCGCTCTCTCACAACCTCGCGCCCACGACGCCGCCTCCTTCGAGCGGGCTGCCGTCTATCCCTGGGCCCTCTTCGCCTCCACAATCGCCCATCCAGTCAGCTGCTTCGCGCACGCCCGCCTCTCGCACCTCGCTCGCCACGCCCCTCAAGGCGCCGTACCAGCACCCTCCCCAGGCCCCTAACCCCCACAACGTCCACCCGTCCATCTCGCCCTTCTCCTTCCAAGCCCACCAGCCCCAGCACCTCTTCACCCCACCCGACTCGTCATCGCCCAGCAGCACCAAAGTCGCCCCGGCGTCGGTGCTCTCCACCGCTTCGACGGGCTCCGCCTCGTCTTCCCTGCCGCCCACGCCCACTCCCGCGCCCAAGACGCGCGGTGGAGCCACGTCGGCATCGGTTCCGCACCTCTCGACCGGGACGTCGCCGTCGTCGCCCAGAATCATCAAGCTAGGCCGCTCGGCCACGACGGCTGCGCTGCCGCCGCCCGGCTCCAAGAGCGGCGGCAGTGGAATAGCGAACCCGCACCGCCTGCCCAGCTGGGCGCGCGACACGGCGAGCACGCTTGGCTTCAAGCTGGCCAAGTCGACGAACGACGAGACGGCACGGCAGCAGAAGCAACAGCAGCCTGGCTTCACGTCGCCGCAGTCTGTCCGCGACGCCGTGAGGCACCCGGGCCGCGGCCGCGGCGGATTGGGAATGCACCCCGTCAGCCCGGAGCCGCCCGAGGTGCTCGACGAAGAGGACGAGTACGAGGCGATAGCCAACGCGGCGGCCGAGGCGAACAAGCGCGTCGTCCTCGGCGGCGGCGGCGGCGGCGGCGGCGGCAGCAAGGACGACAACGACATCGACGACGCCAAGGGCACAGCGGCGGCATGGCGCAGCAGTCGCTTCAGCGGCAGCTCGTCGTCGGTCGGCAGCGGGTACGTCGATGCCGTCGCTGACGTCGGCGACGCGGCCGGCCAGCAGACCAACAAGGCGAACAATGCGCGGGCCAGCGGGAGCGGGAGCGGTGGCGGGTTTCTGGGCGTGGGGAGCAGCAGGAGGTGGAGCGGTGGCAGCTGGGTCAATGGGAAGAGGCGGAGTGGGCAGAGCGTCTTCAGCTCGTTGAGCGGGATCAGTAACGGGAGCGCGAATGCGACGGGGAACAGCGGCGGTGGCGGTGGCGGTGAGTGCGTCAGGAAGAGGAGCGTGTAGCTGTAGCTGTTGTTTTTGTGTTGTGTACTTTGAGGAGAAGGAGATGGAGGAGTTGAATTGCTTCGGGAAAGTTGATGGAGTTTTTCCTGTCTTCAGTTCTCTCTACATCATTTCGCTGTTTCTGTTCGGCTGGCTGTCTCCATTTCGAAGCAATTTGGATTGATTGAATTTTCAGTCTATCTGTCATTAATCCTCTCCTCCACCATCCACGAAGCCCATCTAATTCAATGTATCCGCCATGTCATCCCCCTTCCTCACTTCCTCGTCCCGCCGCTGCTCCTCATATGCCTGCTTCACCTACAACAATAAATGCACACGCCATGTTCCATTACATTGCTATTCCATTACTGATTATGTAGCGTTCACGTTATTTGCTCATTACATCGTCATTCATATTGCCTGCTACTCTTATCTGCTGCTGCTACGGTACTGCTCCTTCATTTACTCATCCATTGCCAGGTAACTTGGGTGCAAACCACCGCCAGTCGTCCGTCTGTCCACATCGCTCCGGCCCGTGTGTGTATGATTACGTACACCACGCCCACCCAACAAATGAGCAGAGGCACCACAACGACGCATAGTATCCGAAATGAAGACGACTGTTGAGCAAAAAGCGAAAAGCGATAGCACGACAAACGCATATGCGAGAGCAGCAGAGGGTAGCAGCAACAACAAACACAACAACACTTCAGAGACGAAAACTTCTCCCAAACCAATGCATGAATGTAGGCACAGACGAGAAGTGAAGAAAAGAGGAAGGAAAGAAAAAGGGGATTGGAAAGAAAAAGGCCGCCTGCTGTCCACCCATCCGTCCATCCACAGCATCGTCGTTCCATCTGGCCATCCAGCCCACCCCCACCGTGACACCCCTTCGCCCAGTCGTTTCTGGTCCACGGTCTGTTCACTCAGCCTGACCTTGTCGATGCCACCATTTCCACTGGACGACGGCGATGAATGGAATCACCTGCTCGCATGCGCATCCCTCGGCCCCCGTCCGATTCACTGCCCTCGAAGAAGTGGGCCCCGCCCGTCTGCCCGACTCCTGGTAGTAGTCTAGATTATACATGATCCATGATACATCTCATAGTAGTAGCGTCCGTCCATCCATTCATCCTTCGGCATCCAACGCTTTCTACACACATACGCACGGCGACGACTCGCAAGGAAAGAAAGGGAAAAGAGACATGGGGAAATAGAGCATATTCTTAGCAGCACTTGCCGGCCATGCCGGCGCCAGCACCACCTTGGTCACTGACGTTGACGCCCGTGTTCTGGGCCGGGGTCGATGTCTGCGCCGTGTCGATGATGCGCTTCTTGATGTCAGCGGCAAGGCTGTAAAACGCCTTGTCGACGTTAATGTTGCTCTTAGCGGACACTTCGAGGAACGGGATGCCCAGCTCATCGGCCAACGCCTGCCCTTGCTCCGTCGACACGGCCCGCTTCTCTTCCCAGTCGCACTTGTTGCCAATCAGAATCTTGTTGACGCCTTCTGTTGCGTGCTGCTCCACGTTCGAGAACCATGTCCTGATGTCTGCGAAAAGGGTGTCAGCATGATACGCAAGAAAAACGTCGCTCCGCAAGTGAGCGAAGAAGGAGTGAGAGGAGAAGCGGGAGGGAGGGGCAAGGGGGACGCACTGTTGAAGGAGCGCTCGTCGGTGACATCATACACCAGCAGGATACCCATGGCGCCGCGGTAATATGCCGTGGTAATGGTGCGGAAGCGCTCCTGCCCTGCCGTATCCCAGATCTGCAGCTTCACCCGCTTGCCGTCCAGCTCAATGGTCCGGATCTTGAAGTCGATGCCGATGGTGGTGATGAACGAGGGCGTGAACGAGTCTTCGCTGAAGCGCAGCAAGCAGCACGACTTGCCGACGCCCGAGTCGCCTATCAGCAGCAGTTTGATCTGGCAAAAGTCGCGGTGAGGTCAGCGAAGGCGAACGAACGGTGGGTTGCGGTAGCGGCGACGGAGAGGGCGGCGGGGCGGGGGCGGAACAAAGGGACAGGCTGCGGGGATGAGCTTACGAGGAAGTCATAGTTTCTCGTGCCCGACATGACTGCTGGGAGTAGAAAAGTGCGGCGAGGGTGATGGGCGTAAGTGTCGAGGCGGGCGGTTGAGGTGTGTCGTGGTTACGTGGGCCGAGCTCTGCCCGGGAGAGAGGGAGGGAGTGCGGTGACGAAGGAGGGAGAACGGCGGAAGCGAGGACTCGGAGTCGGAATCAGGGCAGGCTAGATCGCGGAAAAGTCGCCTGTAGTGTTGCGGTCGAGCGCAGTGTCTGGGGAGCAGAGGGTTGATGGTTGGGGGAGTCTTTGTCGAGACGTGGAGGTTATGTTGGCAGTTGATGCCGCAGCCAGTGCTCGACTCCTGGCACCGGGGAAGGAGCCAAGACTTGAGTTGACCGCCTGAGACTGAGACCCGTCACCTTCTCCACACACACCACCTGCACCCACCCACCTTGCTTGACCCGCCGCCTTTATTCTCACCGTCTCCTCTCCTCGTGAAGATTCTGCCGCTCTCGCGCTTCACCATGCTCCATTCACTATCTGGGTATTTTGCCTATCGAATGCTCCCTGTCCTCTCCTCACCACCACTTGGCATACGCCCACCGCATGCGCTTCAGCACCTTCCGCTGCTTTGCCACCCCGGTGCGAATATCCACCAGCGCGTCCGTCTCTTCGATAAAGTCATGAAAGATGCGTACGGGCAACACCTTTCCGGCAAGCTCCCGCAACACGTGGACTTCGCAAAGCAGCAATCCGTGGTCTTTGTAGAGGAGCTCGCCGAAGCTGTTCGGCTGCGCCGAGACAAGGATGCGGTCAATGTTCCTGGCCGCAATCGTCAGTGCGAGACAGTAGACAAAAGGACATGTTTTCCTACCTCATGACCCGCACGATTTGGCTCGACAGCTGAGTCTTTTCCCATCCGCGCCGATCACCAAAGGTGCTTTGCAGCCATCGCGTAACAGCGAAGCACACAAGCACTCCGGGCGTCAGGCCGATGAAGCTGTCCCTGTCAGTGCCCGAAATGGTACATGCTTCTCGGCGATGCGCTGCATGACTTACCCAAACAAAAGCTCCTGACTCTTGAGAATCGAGTCAATGCCGCTCATGGCCACCTCGACGTCGACCTTGGTCTTTTGGATCTGTATGAGCAACGCACGAATCAGGTTACCCGAAAGCGCGCCCACAATGGGCTTCTGCATATCTTTTTCATACGCCCTTAGCACTGGTGTCAAGTCGCCCTCTCTGACCCTGGCCCTAATGTCGATGATATCAGCTTCGGAAAGATTGCCCTTGTTGTCCGGGTTCTGCACGGCAAAGTCGACAACCATTCGTTCGAGGCTGGCGCGGTCGCCCTCGAGACTGCGCTTGCTCATGATGGAGACCTCGCTATCCTCGTCGTGACGGATTGTCCCGATGATGCGTTTCGTCGGCTCGAGCACCCAATTGTTGAAGAAGTCTATTGTTGTTCGGCCGAGGTCGCGGATCGAGTCGACAATCTCTGCCCTGTGGCCCATGATGATACGGTATATGGTGGTCGAGGAGATGAGAAGCGCCGTTGCCGGTAGCCAGTAGCGAACGAAGCCAGAAGGCCGTCCATGCTGCCTTGAGCGCGCCTGGAACTGAGTGGAATAGCTCGACAGATGATTGTCCAAGATACTCGTCAGCCGCTCTGCCACCACCGTCGGGTTCAGCGACAGCGCCGTCTGCCCGGTCGTTTCCAGCATCTGATAGTACTCGTCATTGTAGGTCTGGGAAGCCACTTCGCTGTCAAAATCGTCGACAGCGACATTGACCTTGCTGACTTCGCCAAGAACAATGTCCATGAGGGCGATGGACCGCGTGACGGCTCCCTTCCACTTGTGAAGACTCTGCTCGGCCGTGTTGACTGTAGGGGTGCGGAGTCCCTCGTGAGTGCTGCTGTCTTGTCAGCCAGCCCGTTATCATGGCCCCAGTACTTCATGAATCAACCCACCTGTGATTGCTCAAGCCCTCACCCAGCAGCACGCCCAACGCATTGGCATTGACGAGCTGCAGCTTCTTCAATGCCGATTGCTTCGCCCTGGCTTCGTTCCTCACTCTGGCCAACGGCGACAGCACCCTGCGCTGCAAATCCTCGACGTTTCTCTCACGCACCACTTCCTTGACCATGCCGTAAAACTCTGCCCAACCGTCCCCCAAGCCACCGCGGCTCACCACGTCGCCGTAGATGTCCTTGGTCCACGACCACAGCCGCACGGGCGACGTCTGCACCGAGTATAGTCCGGCGTGACGGTAGCTGCCCAGCACGTCGTCCCAGTACCAAATGTCGTCGGCCAGCGGCAGCGTCTGCTCGAGGATCGTGTTGAGGACGAGTCCATACGTATGCACCGCCGCCTTGCTCAGGAGCAGCCACTCGAGCTCGTGCTCATACGAGTCCTCAACATCGCCTTCATGCGCCGCCGCCGCGATTGTGGAGGGCGCAAAGTGTACTTCGCATGTTGGACACTGCTCCGCGATGCGGGCTTGTCCCAGCACGCCTCGGATCCGCTCAGCGCTCAGCAAGCGCTTCTTCTGCCCCACGCCCGCCGCTGAGAGGCTCTTGACGAGCGCCTGTAGGTGCGCGATGCGCGGCGTCGAGGGTTTGTATCCAGGGCCGTAAGGGTGCGAGAGGAGGTCTTGGGCGGCGGACGCTGCTGCAGATGCCCCGGCTGCGACAAAAGCAGCGCCAGTGGTATTCGTGGGGCTACTGGCGAGGAGCGGCAGACGGTCGATTTGACTGTCAATGCGGTTGATTTGGCTAAGGATTACAGAAGTCTGAGGTTAGCGGGACCTGCTCTGTGACGGTCGTTTGGCAGACCCTGGATCGACTCACTCTACCACGAAGGACATGATGAATGCTCCTTGTCGGCTCGCGACGTCAGTCCTTTTGTTCCTTCCGTCCAAGATGTAGCGTGTATGTGGTCTGTGGGCTGCGCAAGAGGTCCCGTATACGTCTTCTCGTCTCAGTCGTGTGGAGGCGCGTCGCGTCGCCTATGCGGGTCGTCTCGTCTCGTCTCGTCTCGTCTCGCGTCCTTTCGTGTCGTATGATTCGTTTCGTCGTGGTCGTGGTCGTACGTCATTCAGCCTTCCCAGGCAGCCCTTTGCTCTCTAGCAATCCAGCTCTTCCGCTCGTGCCTCTGCAGCAGGTTCTTGCGTCCAATGAGTGCGCGCTTGTAGTATTCGAACCCCAGCCCAAGCCCGATGCAACACGCGCAACGCAGGAGGCGCCTACTCGAGCAGGCGCATGTGTGGAGGATGTA